>NC_141879.1:477605875-478855875 GCF_056163025.1 Triticum urartu
TTCATCATGTGTGGTCACTGCGCAACCAACATTTTATTATCCAAAATCTGCTTGCTCTTCTTTACCATGTTCCTCTTCTGTTCTTCTTTAATATGTACTCTCTCTGTTCCTAAATACAAGTCTTTGTATAGATTCCACCATGGACTACATATGGAGCAAAATGAGCGAATCTACACTCTAAAATGTATCTGGATACATCTGTATGTGATCCATTGTGGAAATCTCTACCAAGACTTACATTTTGGAATGGAGGGAGTATGATAGTAGTACAGTATGTTCCTTGTACTGAAGATGAGTAGAGACATTTGAAGTGTAGAGGTCTATACGGTCGGTTGTGATGGACACTTTGAGCCTCTTTGATTCGTAGGATCTTGTAAACATAGGAATAGGATTTGTAGTGGCCTGCCCACTTGAATCCTATAAGAATATCAAGGAAATGCGGGGAGATGTGTCGCCTTTGAGAGTTACACTGATATTAACAGTACCGCACCTTCACTTGAAGAGAGCCGGTATCCGAAGCCTTTCTAGCTGTACCGGCAATACTAGCACATATATTCCAGCAAGTTCCACTTTGCTGATTTTACTCTGATGCTTAAGGTTTTCCCGTTATATCTACACTATGATCTGTGTAGCTGCTTTGTGTCGCACTAGCAGCAGTCCACTCTTGAAGCTAAACACTGCAATGACTTACAAAATTGGCACCAAGGCATTGAGTGCAATTCTGGATGCAATGAAACTCATACGCTCCCCACCTATTGATTCTTGTTCAGAATATGATCCTAATGACTATTCTAACCTCGAGGAGTCAAAGGAAGATGACCTGTCCTGTTCACCCATCAAGGTGCCTATTCTAATTTGGCAATATTTTATTGATTGCGGGTATCTTGCATATGTTGTCTTGCATTTCTTCTACTTTGTTGCACCGCCATCTGCTTAGTTTACTCATCATATATGCCGAGATGCCATGCCCATCCATTATCAATACATATTCTATCTGTCATCATACCATGTTTTTCCACTCAAATGTTGTTCTTGTGCATCAGACATCAAAAAGGAAGAGGGTGATTGCCGAACCTGAAGGAGCACCAGCAAAGTCCTTGAAAAATGTGGTGGTGCCGGAGAAATCAGACAACACCCACTTATATTGGCTGTACAACCAGTGACACAAAACATAGGACTGACTTCAGCAGACTGTACCCATACTTCACTGGCCACACCACTAGCCCCACCACACAGGACTTGCACTCCAGCAAAAGGTATACCGATTTCATTTGCCATAGCACCAGTTGTACCACAGAAAAATCCCACTCCAGCAAAAAGTATAGCAAGTCCACCGGCCGAAGACCTATCCCAACTGCAGAGACGGCCAATTCCTGCAGATTGGAACCCCATTCCATTTATTCCCAGTTTAAAAGACAATGCTTTCAATGTTGTTAGGGACTACGTGCATATATTCCCATCATGGGAAGATTATTGTGAAGACAAACACCATTTTCACATCTTCCTGTCCAACTTACGTGTAAGTGCTATTATTCATGGTTATTATTTTCCTGTTTTCTGCTGATTGAACACATCAATGATTTACATTACATTGTTGTAACTAGGCGAGGGTCAATCTGGATAGTCATGACAAGCAAAGCTTGCTTGTGCTTTTCAAGGAAGCATTGCAGCAGTATCGGTGTTACCTGAGGAAATCACACTTTGATGGCAAGTCTATAAACGAATTTTCGGTGAAGTCTCCTATGCTAAATTTAGAAGACATTGAATGGAAAAACCTTGTTATGCACTGGTCTCGTTCGCAGGATGAGGTACTGTCTATGAAATCACATGACAATTTGAACATCTACTTTTCCGCATGTGCCTTACGGATCTTTTTTGTGGGAAATCTGCTCGAAGAAGAATTCCGGTTTGACAAGAACGACAGGATATCACAAATATACTGCCCGCTGCTTTGCTCTTGTTAGTACCTATTGTCCTGTATCACTGTACTTGCATACATACCTGGTTCATTATGTGACAGCAGTGTGCATGATAGCTTGCTTATCAATTGTTCGCTCCAAATTATCTGATCTGTATGAATGGTTACATTAGTGTAGAATATATCCAATGCCAATGTTTTTTTAGCTCTGCATTGTTCTTGTAAGTACATGTTGTCCTTTATCACTGTACTTATAATGACAGGTAGTTATTCATGTACCATCACTCTGCAACTTATTTTCCTTTGCCCTCCATTTTCTACACATCAGATCTATATTTACTCTTACCATTAGGTTGGTACTGAAGAAGTTTAGCTATGCATTGCTCTTGGCTGTACCTTTTGCCTGTATCGCTGCACTTACATTTATAGCTACTTGGTTATGTAGCATCACTCTTCATCTTATCTTAAATATTCTCCATTTTTTCGTATATTATGACATCTATATTTACTCTTAACAAAATGTAGAATAAAGGCAATGCTTTTGAAGAAAATTCTGTGGTAAACTTCTTGAATTGCCCCCCCATCAGCATGGACAAGGCCTTTATAGAGCCTGTCTTCGCCAATAATGTAAGTTTGTCCATCTCAAGCCTTCAAACTTTGTTGTATATATTTGGTTAGGCATGACTACAACAGCTGTTTATTTTTGGTGTTTGCATCAAATTGCTTGTTTAAAGTTTATTATGTAGTTCATAAACAAAAGTTTGTCCTTTCTCAATTTAAGTTTTCAGTTGTACAACCAAGTTCCTTCTTCATACCATGTAAATTAAATTATACAGAGCAAGTGATCTTCTTTTGCAATGCATGTATGCTTCTGTTCTTCATCCGTAATCCAGTGGTGTGGTGAACCTACCCACTACAGCACAATGTCATATTCTGCAATGTCTTAACTATGAACAATGTCATATCATTCTACTATTATTTAAACCGTCTCTTTATTTGCCAATCTGAAATGGTATAAATTGACAACACACTAACCATTGATACTTATGAGTTCTTGATCTGTAATCTAGTGGTGTCGTGAAGCTGCCAACTCCTTCACAATGTCATTTCCTGCCATGTCTTGACCTGAACAATACCATATTGTGTTAATGCAATTTTAAACTGTGTCACTTTATTCGTCAGTAAGAAATGTGATGAATTGTCAGCACTGATACTTTTATGTACAAAACCTGTCATCTGTCTGCTTGTTTATCTTTTAGAGTGAGGAAGATATAAGTGTTGAACAAGCGCAGTCTCATCATCTTGCTCAGCTGCTTGCGCTGCAGCTCCCCAGCAGGGCTAACCTTTCTTGAACTCTATTGAAGTGCTGTCGGTTTTGTATATTATTTTGTCGGCGTGTTTATTTGCACTGGTGGCGATCTTTGATGCCCAGTGTATGTAATCTGCTGTCTGCTTGTGCTTTATTATCATAGTGGCAAACTTTGATGCCCAGTGGATGTAATATGCCGTAATTTCTTTATTGTATAGTCTAGGTATTTTCTTATTCACGATGCTGCAGTTATTTTACTGTATATATATCCTATCTTCACAGTAAACCGGCCAAACCATAAAATTTTGGTACATAATCGGGCCGTCATGCAATCACGATGTAGGTCGGGCCTGAAACGTGCCGAACAGCTCACGGGCCGGCAGCAGCCCGAAATGAACCCCGTCCCATGATTGTGCGAATCAAATCACGGGCTTTTAATAGGCCAAAATTGTCTCGGTCCTTGTTTGGCCCAATCAGATATCGGCTGCGAGCAGGCCGGATGCAAACTGGGCCGTAGTTAGGCCCAACTATATGACGGGCTTTTAACAGGCCAAAATTAATATAGGGCCGAAATGTTAAACGGGCCCTTAATAGGCCAAAACTAATATCAGGCCGAATTACTAAGTGGGCCTTTAGCAAGTGGGCCCAAAAGCATAGTGTCCAGTTGACGGGTAGAATCTGATATGGGCCATAATTGAGCCCAAAGCCTCTTAAAGGGTCGGACCTAATCTGGGCCGTAATTTGGCCCAGAACGTGGTAGGCTTTTAACGGGCCGGATCTCATATGGACCACTATTAGGCCCGGAGCGTGGCAGGCCATTAATGGACCGGATCAAATATGGGCCGGCATTTGGCCCAAAACATGGCAGCCAGTTAATGGGCCGGCCTACTAGGGTCCTCAAAATCTTGTGGGCCTACAGCTAGGCCGACCCATTAATGTCGGCGAAATCTCGTGGGCCTTTAGCTGGGCCGACCCAGTATGATCTGCAAGAATCTTGTGGGCCTTTACCCGGGCCGGCCCATTATGGCACACAAAAATCTTGTGGGCCTTTACCTGGGCCGGCCCATTATGGCCCGCAAAATCTTGTGGGCCTTTAGCTGGGCCAGCCCATTATGGTCCGCAAAATATCATTGGCCTTTAGCTGGGCTGGCCCATTATGGTCCGCAAAATCTTGTGGGCCTTCAGTTGGGCCAGCCCATTTAAAATTGATGGGCCGGTCCACGTGTCAACATATCATAGGCGCGTCTCGCCCATTGGACGAGTGACATCTCTGCCAACGCAGACCTGACATGTGTCTCCTCCAGCCAATGATGATTTTACACGTGGAAAATCCCCATTGGCCGGGGCTGTTAACGGGTTATCGGATCCAAAACCCGGCCCAATGGCTTAACGGTGTTCCGTTATGGTGGATGCCACATGTCGGTCACCCTTGACGAAAGCACTTCTCTGACGCGCGATTTATCGTCATGGAAGTGGACACTTCCGTGATGATAATTTTGGTAATGTCATGGAACACTTCTACGATAGCACGGGTATGACTATCTTGATTCTGTCATAAAATCGTCATGGATGTACATGCACGACAGAAAACGCGACCTACTGTGACAAACACGTATCATCACGGAAGTGTATTTTTTTGTAGTGTAGGGGCGTTAAATGATAGCGCTTGTTGGGAGGTAACCCAATTTTATTTTTATTCCTTGCTTTTTTCTCCTGTTTAGTAATAAATAATTTATCTAGCCTCTGTTTTGGTTGTGTTTTTGTGTGCTTAATTATTGTTTGTGCCAAGTAGAACCGTTGGGAAGACTTGGGGAAAGTCTTGTTACACTTGCTGTAAAAAACAGAAACTTTAGCGGTCACGAGAACTGCTTCCATTTTTATTTGGAAAGTGATATTTAGTTAATTCTTTTTGAAGATGATTAATATATAAATTCCTCACGTCCAGAAATTTATTTTAGAATTTTTGGGGTTAAAGATCTTGAGCTAACTACAGATTACTACAGACTGTTCTGCTTTTGACGGATTTTGTTGTTGTGTGTTGTTTGCTTATTTTGATGAATCTATGGCTAGTAAAATAGTTTATAAAACATAGAGAAGTTGGAATACAGTAGGTATAACACCAATATAAATAAATAATGAGTTCATTACAGTACCTTGAAGTGGTCTTTTATTTTCTTTTGCTAACGGAGCTCACGAGATTTTCTACTTTAAGTTTTGTGTTGTGAAGTTTTCAAGTTTTGGGTAAAGATTTGATGGATTATGGAACAAGGAGTGGCAAGAGCCTAATCTTGGGGATGCCCATGGCACCCCCAAGATAATCTAAGGACACCTAAAAGCCAAAGCTTGGGGATTCCCCGGAAGGCATCCCCTCTTTTGTCTACTTCTATCGGTAACTTTACTTGGAACTATATTTTTATTCGCCACATGATATGTGTTTTTCTTGGAGCGTCTTGTATGATTTGAGTCTTTATTTGTTAGTTTACCATGATCATCCTTGCTGTACACACCTTTTGAGAGAGGCATACATGATTTGAAATTTTTTAGAATACTCTATGTGCTTCGCTTATATCTTTTGAGTTATATAGTTTTGCTCTAGTGCTTCACTTATATACTTTAGAGCACGATGGTGGATTTGTTTTATAGAAACTATTGATCTCTCATGCTTCACTTAGATTATTTTGAGAGTCTTAAATAGCATGGTAATTTGCTTAAAATCCTAATATGCTTGGTATACAAGATTAATAATAAAACTTTCTTATGAGTGTGTTGAATACTATGAGAAGTTCGATGCTTGATAATTGTTTTGAGATATGAAGATGGTGATATTAAAGTTGTGCTAGTTGAGTAGTTTTGAATTTGAGAAATTTGTGTTAAAGTTTGTGATTCCCGTAGCATGCATGTATGGTGAACCGTTATGTGATGAAGTCAGAGCATGATTTTTTTTGATTGTCTTCATTATGAGTGGCGGTCGGGGACGAGCGATGGTCTTTTCCTACCAATCTATTCCCCTAGGAGCATGCGCGTAATACTTTGCTCTGATAACTTGTAGATTTTTGCAATAAGTATATGAGTTCTTTATGACTAATGTTGAGTCCATGGATTATACGCACTCTCACCCTTCCACCTTTGCTAGCCTCTCTAATACCGCGCACCTTTTGCCGGTATCATACACCCACCATATACCTTCCTCAAAACAGCCACCATACCTACCTATTATGGCATTTCCATAGCCATTCCGAGATATATTGCCATGCAACTTTCCACCCTTTCGTTTATTATGACACACTCCATCATTGTCATATTTCTTAGCATGATCATGTAGTTGACATCGTATTTGTGGCAAAGCCACCATTCATAATTCTCTCATACGTGTCACTCTTGATTCATTGCATATCCCGGTATACCGCCGGAGGCATTCATATAGAGTCATATTTTGTTCTAAGAATCGAGTTGTAATTCTTGAGTTGTAAGAAAAATAAAAGTGTGATGATCATCATTATTAGAGCATTGTCCTAGTGAGGAAAGAATGATGGAGACTATGATTCCCCCACAAGTCGGGATGAGACTCCGGTCGAAAAAAAAGAAAAAGAAAAGAGGCCATAAAAAAGAAAAAGAGAAAAGGCCCAAATAAAAAATAAAAATAAAAAATATGAGAGAAAAAGAGAGAGAGAGGAGAAAATGTTAATATCCTTTTACCACACTTGTGCTTCAAAGTAGCACCATGATATTCATGATAGAGAGTCTCCTATGTTATCACTTTCATATACTAGTGGGAATTTATCATTATAGAACTTGGCTTGTATGTTCCAATGATGGGCTTCCTCAAAATTCCCTAGGTCTTCATGAGCAAGCAAGTTGGATGCACACCCACTTAGTTTCTTTTTGAGCTTTCATATACTTATAGCTCTAGTGCATCCGTTGCATGGCAATCCCTACTCACTCACATTGATATCTATTGATGGGCATCTCCATAGCCCGTTGATACGCCTAGTTGATGTGAGACTATCTTCCCCTTTTTGTCTTCTCCACAACCACCGTTCTATTCCACCTATAGTGCTATGTCCATGGCTCACGCTCATGTATTGCGTGAAAATTGAAAAAGTCCTGAGAATGTCAAAAGTATGAAGCAATTGCTTGGCTTGTCATCGGGGTTGTGCATGATTTAAATATTTTGTGCAGTGAAGATGGAGCATAGCCAGATTATATGATTTTGTAGGGATAACTTTCTTTGGCCATGTTATTTTGAGAAGACATAATTGCTTTGTTAGTATACTTGAAGTATTATTATTTTTATGTCAATATTAAACTTTTGTCTTGAATCTTTTGGATCTGAATATTCATACCACAATTAAGAAGAATTACATTAAAATTATGCCAAGTAGCACTCCGCATCAAAAATTCTGTTTTTATCATTTACCTACTCGAGGACGAGCAGGAATTAAGCTTGGGGATGCTTGATACGTCTCCAACGTATCTATAATTTTTGATTGCTCCATGCTATATTATCTACTGTTTTGGACATTATTGGGCTTTATTATCCACTTTTATATTATTTTTGGGACTAACCTATTAACCGTAGGCCCAGCCCAGAATTGCTGTTTTTTGCCTGTTTTAGGGTTTCGAAGAAAAGGAATATCAAAACAGAGTCCAAACAGAATGAACCTTCGGGAACGTGATTTTCGCACGAACAAGACCCGGGAGACTTGGACCCTACGCCAAGACACAAAAGAGGAGGCCACGAGGTAGGGGGCGCGCCCTCCACCCTCATGGGCCCCCCTGTTGCTCCACCGACGTACTCCTTCCTCCTATATATACCTACGTACCCCCAAACAATCAGATACAGAGCCAAAAACCTAATTCCACCGCCGCAACTTTTTGTATCCACGAGATCCCATCTTGGGGCCTGTTCCGGAGCTCCGCCGGAGGGGGCATCAATCACGGAGGGCTTGTACATCGACACCATAGCCTCTCCGATGAAGTGTGAGTAGTTTACCTCAGACCTACGGGTCCATAGTTATTAGCTAGATGTCTTCTTCTCTCTTTTTGGATCTCAATACAATGTTCTCCCCCTCTCTTGTGGAGAACTATTCGATGTAATCTTCTTTTTGCGGTGTGTTTGTTGAGACTGATGAATTGTGGGTTTATGATCAAGTCTATCTATGAATAATATTTGAATCTACTCTGAATTCTTTTATGTATGATTGGTTATCTTTGCAAGTCTCTTCTAATTATCAATTTGGTTTGGCCTACCAGATTGATCTTTCTTGCAATGGGAGAAGTGCTTAGCTTTGGGTTCAATCTTGCGGTGTCCTTTCCCAATGATAGTAGGGGCAGCAAGGCACGTATTGTATTGTTGCCATCGAGGATAACAAGATTGGGTTTTCATCATATTACTTGAGTCTATCCCTCTACATCATGTCATCTTGCTTAAGGCGTTACTCTATTTTTAACTTAATACTCTAGATGCATGCTGGATAGCGGTCAATGAGTGGAGTAATAGTAGTAGATGCAGGCAGGAGTCGGTCTACTTGTCTCGGACATGATGCCTATATACATGATCGTACCTAGATATTCTCATAACTATGCTCAATTCTGTCAATTGCTCAACAGTAATTTGTTCACCCACCGTAGAATACTTATGCTCTCGAGAGAAGCCACTAGTGAAACCTATGGCCCCCGTGTCTATCTTTATCATATTAATCTCCTACTACTTAATTATTTCCTTTGCCTTTGTAGCGACCAGACCTCAAACGGTCCAATCTCTATGCTCCGGTGTCATCCCTGGATCAGTAATGCTGACACCACACAGTACTTGAAGGATTTATAACAGAGTAGCAATCACACACTTATTACATCGAGTGTCTGAATAGAGAATTTATTACCATAAATATGGCTTAAGGCCATCCAATAACGATAACAGCAAAAGGCTTAGAAGATAAGTGAGTCCATCAACTCCAACGGCATCACTGAGTATAGAACCACGACCTAAAACTCCTTAATCGTCGTCTGAAAAGTCTGCAACATTAACGTTGCAACTCGAAACGGGTCAGCACATGGAATATGCTGGCAATGTAACACATAGAGAGTAATGGAATGAAACAACTATTCTATATGTATATTTGGCTAGTGGAAAGCTCTATGGTTACAGTTTTGCGAAAAGCAAATTTTTCCCTACTGCAAAGGAATAAATTTATTTAACTATCATGGTGGTTGTTAAACATTGAGAATGGTTGACAGCATTCTCAATCCCAATTAAACATCATCATTAAACAAACCCGTCAAAATTAAATTTTATAGTAACATGTTGAGATTCACATGATAATCTAGGTACTAGATACTCAAGATGTCCATAACCAGGGACACGGCTAACCATGATTAGTTTATACACTCTGCAGAGGTTTGCGCACTTTTCCCCACAAGACTCGATCGCCTCCGTTTGGTTTCTCACACTACACGGTGTTTGAGAAACGGATGACCGAGACATAGTCTTTCAGAAGTGCTAGCACCTTACGATGGGTAGACCGTACCACCTACATCCCCTACATCTGCTAGTCTACCACTATAAGAGTTCGCATGACTTAGTCAACTATGCTAGAGCCTATAATAGCTTGTGGCTACACACGGAAGTTTCTAGCATGAATAATCTCATGATCCCTTTGAGCCTGGGTGGCGGTCCATGAAGAAAAACAGGCAATCCTGGAATACCCAGGTACCTCAATCCACCCAGATGTGTGTTTAAGTTGCCACCTTAAATAAACCATTAATTAACAATCTCACATCTATCATGGATACACTCACCCAATCCACGTCTACTAGCATAGCATGGCATAATAAGCAACGTAGAAGTAACTCCCAAAGGTTTGATAATAAATAGGTAATAGGTACTACCTCAACTACTTCCCAAACCCACAATTTAATTAGATCCTAATCATGCAATGTGTAAGGATTGATCTAATGCAATAAAACTGGGTAGTAGGAGGTATGATCAAAGTGTTACTTGCCTTGCTGATGATCCGGGAAACCTAGCGATTCGAAGTAACAAGCGGGGCACTCCGGGTACTCTATCGCAAACAAACAAGCATACAATAAGTACTCAACTAATGCACAGGTAAAACTCAAATAAGAAATCTAACCAGAAGGTTCAACTTAAGAACTCCAGTTGGAAAAAAGAATCAAATCGAACGAAGCAACGAAAGACAAACGACAAAAGAAACAGGCTTCGTTTACTATTCTGGATCTAAGGCAATTTTTACATTGGCAAAAACTTGTTTGAGTTGGTTAATTGGAAAGAGGGTTTCGGGACGAAACTCCAGGAGCTTGAATCGCCTGATTTCGATAAACGAGCGAAAGTTAGACTAAAACGAAAATCGGATCAGAAATCGCGGATTTAATTCGAGAAAGGGAAAAACGACGAACGTTCGTTAAAACGAACGAATGGACAAACGCTCGCTAATTAAATAAACCGAAAAAACCGATCTAACGAAAAAAACAGATCTAAGTTTTTTTAAACCGATTGGTTTTCTTCACGAAAACCGAGGCAACGGCGTCTACCTCGGTGCTCCGGCGAACGGTGGCGGCGTGGCTCCGGTGATCGTCGCCGGCGGCAGCGGTGGGGCAGCGGGGCGGCGGGTGGCGGCGCGGGTGGCGGTGCGGGGAAGCGCGGCGGGGCGGGGCGGCAGGGACTTGGGGCGGCTAGGGTTTCGGGGTGGGGTTCTGGCTGGGCCTCCCCTGGCTTATAAAGCCAGACGGGCCTCGTGTCCGGGTCGGACACGGCCCGTAGGTCGGTTGCGTTTTTTTAAATAGTTACGCTCAGAAAAAAACAAAAGGACTACTAAACGGACTCCAAAAATCCCGAAATAAATTTTCCCCGGCTTCTAAAATCAAGCCGCACAGGATGAACATTTATTTGGGGCCTAAATGCAATTTTGAAAAAGGCGCATTTTTCCTAAATTCAAATAAAATAGCAAATAAACCAAATAAAATCTTATTTGATTTTTTATTAAATCCTCAATATTTCTTTATTTTGGGAAACTCATTTTATTCCCTCTCTCATATTTTGATAATAGAAATAATTGAAGATAAAATAAATAAAATCAAATGATCCTATTCTCACAATTTGAGACAACTCAAACATGAAAATAACGAAATCCCCAACTCTCTCCGAGGGTCCTTGAGTTGCGAAAAATTTCTAGGATCGACCAAAATGCAATAAATATGATATGCAATGATGATCTAGTGTATAACATTCCAAATTGAAAATTTGGGATGTTACAAACCTACCCCCCTTAAGATGAATCTCGCCCTCGAGATTCGGATTGGCTAGAAAATAGGTGAGGGTGGTCCTTCAGCAAATCTTCCTCTCGCTCCCAGGTGGCTTCATCCTCCTTGTGGTGGCTCCACTGAACCTTGCAAGATTTGATAACCTTGCTGCGGGTGACTCGACTGGCATACTCTAGAATCTTAACTGGTTTCTCCTCATAGGTTAAATCACTGTCTAACTGAATTGCTTCCAGTGGTACCGTATCTCTCAACGGTATCTCAACCATCTCTGCGTGGCACTTCTTCAACTGGGATACATGAAACACGTTGTGAGCTCCTGACAGTCCTTCATGTAATTCCAACTTGTAGGCTACTTCTCCCATACGCTCCAAAACTTTGTATGGGCCTACAAAATGTGGCGCTAGTTTTCCCTTAACTCCAAAGCGCTTAACTCCTCGAAGTGGTGATACTCGAAGATAAACTCGGTCACCAACTTCGTAGACTGTCTCCTTGCATTTAGAATCTGCATAACTCTTCTGCCTGGATTGAGCTACCTTTAACCTGTCGCGAATTAATTTCACTTTCTGTTCAGACTCCTTTATCAGATCCGGTCCAAACAACTGGCAATCTCCAACTTCATCCCAGGACAATGGGGTCCTATACCTTCCGTACAAGGCTTCGAAAGGGGCCATCTTCAAACTGGATTGATAGCTGTTGTTGTAAGCGAACTCTGCATACGGCAAATTCTCGTCCCAACTAGATCTGTAATCTAGCGCACAAGCTCTTAGAATATCCTCCAAAATCTGATTGACTCTCTCAGTCTGTCCATCTGTCTGCGGGTGGAAAGCTGTGCTAAATTCTAGTCTGGTTCCCAAAGTCTCATGCAACTGATTCCAGAAATTTGAGGTATACTGGGTTCCTCTATCTGATACAATGCTCCTTGGAACTCCATGCAGACATACGATTCTGGTCATGTATATCTTTGCCAACTTTGCACTGGTATAGGTAGTCTTCACTGGAATGAAATGAGCTACCTTTGTCAAACGATCGATTACAACCCATATCGAGTCATAGTCTGAACGTGTTCTGGGCAATCCTGTAATAAAATCCATGCCTAGCTTATCCCACTTCCATTCGGGTATCGGCAATGGTTGTAGCAATCCTGCTGGCTTCTGATGCTCTGCCTTCACTCTCTGACATACATCACAAACTGCTACATACTCCGCAATATCCTTCTTCATTCCGGTCCACCAGAAAATATCCTTCAAATCCAAATACATCTTGGTATTTCCTGGGTGAATCGAGTATGGTGAATCATGGGCCTCTTGTAAAATTAACTTCCTGATCTCCGGATCATTTGGTACATAGACACGGTCTTCAAACCATAAGGTACCGTGCTCACCCTCATGAAATCCCTTAGCTTTTCCTTTGCTCATTTTCTCCTTAATAGAGGCAATCTCCTTGTCAGTCCTTTGAGCTTCTCTAATCTTATCCATCAACGTAGAATGAATCTCCAATGCTGCTACATAGCCCTTCGGGACTATTTCCAAACATAGCTCTTGAAGATTTTCGGCTAACTCCCTTGGTAAATCTCCCGTCATTAAGGTGTTGACCTGGCTCTTACGGCTCAACGCGTCAGCTACTACGTTAGCCTTTCCAGGGTGATAATGCAATCTCATATCATAATCCTTGATGAGCTCCAACCATCTCCTTTGTCTGAGATTCAACTCCTTCTGTGTGAAAATATACTTCAAACTCTTATGATCCGTATACACTTCGCAATGGTTTCCAATCAGAAAATGTCTCCAAGTATTCAGTGCATGCACTACGGCTGCTAACTCCAAATCATGTGTAGCATAGTTCAACTCATGAGGCTTAAGTTGTCGTGAGGCATATGAAACAACTCTCCCTTCCTGCATAAGCACTACTCCAAGTCCTCGACGTGAAGCACCACAATACACCTCATAATCCTTGGTCTGATCCGGTAAAATCAACACTGGTGAGGTAACCAAACGTTTCTTCAACTCCTGAAAACTAGCCTCACATTCCTCCGTCCATATGAACTTGGTATCCTTCTTCAACAACTCCGTCATAGGCTTCGCAATCTTTGATAAATTCTCAATAAACCTCCGGTAGTATCCTACGAGTCCAAGAAAACTTCGAATCTCTCCAACTGTGGTTGGTGCTTCCCACTTAGTCATGGTATCAACTTTAGTGGGATCTACTGCTATACCTTCTCCGGATATAACGTGTCCTAGAAATCCAACTTCTTTCAACCAAAACTCACATTTGCTAAACTTGGCATATAACTGATGTTCTCTAAGCTTTCCAAGAACCAAATGCAAATGTTCCTTATGCTCCTCTTCATTCTTTGGGTAAACTAGGATATCATCAATGAACACTATGACGAATTTATCCAAGAACTCCATAAAAACTTTGTTCATCATGTTCATAAAATATGCAGGTGCGTTAGTCAGACCAAATGACATAACGGTATACTCGTACAGCCCATACCTGGTGGTAAAAGCCGTCTTGGGTATATCCTGTTCCCGAATCTTCAACTGGTGGTATCCTGATCGCAGATCGATCTTGGAAAATACCTTAGCTCCTTGCAATCGATCAAACAGGTCATTGATCATCAGTAGTGGGTACTTGTTCTTGATGGTTACTTCATTCAATCCTTGATAATCAACAACCATCCGTAACGATCCATCCTTCTTTTCTACTAGAACTACTGGCGATCCCCAAGGTGAAGAACTTGGGCGAATATATCCTTTATCCAGTAACTCCTTAATTTGCTTCTTAATTTCCACCAAATCCTTTGCAGGCATCATATATGGTCTCTTTGATATTGGCCCTGTGCCTGGCAAAAGCTCAATTAAAAACTCAATATCTCTATCCGGTGGCATGCCTGGCAACTCTTCTGGAAATACTTCGGGGAAATCCTTCACTACTGGTACTTCCTCCTGCACAACTCATGTTAAACAATTTACTTGAGTCCTCTTTGGCACATGTTGGGATACATACTTGATCCTTCTCCCTTCCGAGGTGGTAAGCAAAATTGACTTACTGGCACATTCAATATTCCCTTCATACTTTGACAACCAATCCATGCCTAATTTCACATACAATCCTTGAGATTCCAACACTATTAGGTCTGAGGGAAATACGTAGTTACCAATCCTTAATGGTAACCGATCACACCATAGGCTAGCCATATATTCTGCTCCAGGCGAGGTTACTAACATGGGTGACCTAAGGGCTTGGGTTGGCAGTTTATACTTATCCACAAATCCCCTTGATATGTATGAATGCGATGCACCAGTATCAAAAGAACGAGTGCAGTAAATGACTTAACCAAAAACTTACCGATTACTGCATCCGGCTGCTCTTCACCTCCTCCACGTTAACGTGGTTCACCTGTCCCCTGTTGAAAGGGTTCGGCTTCTTCCCAGAGCTTCCATTGCCATTTCCATTCTGTGATTCAGGACATTCATTGGCATAATGCCCGGTCTTATGGCACTTAAAGCAAGTGACTTGGCTCAGGTCTTTCTTGGCTGGGGTTGATGGGTTGGTGCGGTTCTGGCCGTTGCTTCCTCCATTCCCATTACCAGTCTTGGGGCCATTGTGATTGTGCGAGCTTCCTCCTCCATGGGTATGCTGAAAATGTCCTCCTGGCCTAGGGGTAAATCGTGGCTTCTGCTGAGCTCCTGAATTGTACTTTCCTTGTGCATACTTCCTCTTGCGATTCTCAATTTGCTGCTGCTTCCCTTCAATCATGAGAGCGCGATCTACCAACTCCTGGTAGTTGTTGAAGGTCGCTACCATCAACTGCATGCTCAACTCATCATTCAGTCCTTCCAGCAATTTCTCTTGCTTAGCTGCATCCGTAGCAACGTCATCTGGGGCATAACGTGCTAGCTTACTAAAGTCCTCCACATACTGGCCAAGTGTCCGTCCTCCTTGGCGCAAGTTGCGAAACTCTCGCTTCTTCATGGCCATAGTTCCTGCTGAAACATGGGCAGTTCGAAAAGCCTGCTGAAACTGGTCCCATGTGACAGTATCGATAGGGAAAGTGGCTGTGAAATTCTACCACCATGATGATGCGGGTCCTTCAAGCTGATGTGCGGCAAACTTCACCTTCTCCGCATCTGTGCATCCTGATGTGGTCAACTCTCTAGCTGTCTTGCGGAGCCAATCATCTGCTACTATCGGCTCGGTGCTACTGGAAAACACCGGCGGATTCAGCCTAAGAAAACGGGCTAAGTGATCAATAGGTGGTGGTGGTGGGTCATTGTTGTTGTTCCCTTCATTCTAATTCTGGACTAGTAACTGCATCAATGTGTTCTGCTGCTGGATCAACGGGGTGAGCTCCGGTGGAAAGGTAAATCCGGGGTCACGTCTCGGAGGCATCTGAGGGTTTAGAAAAGATGAGATTTAAGAATAGAGGGGGTCTAAAGAGAAAACACTACCCATATGCACATGAGGCAAAAGCAAACAATTGATCCAATCAAACAAGGGCATACAATCGATCTAACTATCGCAAAAGTGCTCGGACTATAATATTTACATGGTGGACTACTACTACTGTTGGGGTGGTCTATTAGAAATATTCTTCGGTTGCAGACTCCATGATATCTGCTCCGGCTTCATCAACATAGTCATCATTGCTATCGTCGGGATCCGAGTCGGTGTCGTCGATGATGATGTAGTCTTCTGGGCGAATCTCCTTGGGTTCTTCGTCTTCTTCTACTGGTGTAGGGCCTCCCATAAATATTCCAATCTTCATTGTTAGGTCGGCATTCTTATCCACTAATACTTCAATTTCTTCTTCATAATCTTCACGTGTAGCCTTGAGTCCTTCCTCCAGTTCCTTGATTCTTGTCTTTGCCTTCTTCAGGTCTATCATGTCGGCACACATCTGGTTCTCCTGACATCGAATGTGCTGGTTTAAATCCTGGATAAAATCTGCAATTGATCTATCCTTTCTGGTGCTGATCATCTCCCAGTGCTCATCTCGGCGCCCACAAATCTGGTAGATAGTATCCTTGAGATCATTGCGGTAGACTTCTCCAATGCGTCCCATGGTGATTTGAGCTGCCATGCTCTTTCCTAGACTCCAAGTTGGTGCATCAAAAGAAAACTCTTTGGGCTCAGTGACTGGCATGAACGTCCTTCCTAGAACTTGAACTTGAATCATCCAGCGCACTTCTTCAAGTAAAGTGGCGTTGTAGGTTCCGGTGAAGCTTGGTACTCCTATGTTCAGGTATCTAGTGACTTCCTTTAAGTGACGTCCAAAGGGTGTATCTTCATCCGGTTGAGTGAACTTGTTCCTTGCATCCGCCATCCTAAAAGAGTAGAAAAGATGAGGAGTTAGAAAGAGAAGAGAGTAAGTAGTGATCTAGGTCTTTAGCTTAGTGGTCGTGTCCTACAGTCAGCGTGTGCTCTGATACCATCTTGTAGCGACCAGACCTCAAACGGTCCAATCTCTGTGCTCCAGTGTCATCCCTCGATCAGTAATGCTGACACCACACAGTACTTGAAGGATTTATAACAGAGTAGCAATCACACACTTATTACATCGAGTGTCTCAATTGAGAACTTATTACAATAAATATGGCTTAAGGCCATCTAATAACAATAACATCGGAAGGCTTGGAAGATAAGGGAGTCCATCAACTCCAACGGCATCACTGAGTATAGAACCACGACCTAAAACTCCTTAATCGTCGTCTGAAAAGTCTGCAACATTAACGTTGCAGCCCGAAACGGGTCAGCACATGGAATATGCTGGCAATGTAACACATAGAGAGTAATGGAATGAAACAGCTATTCTATATGCATATTTGGCTGGTGCAAAGCTCTATGGTTACAGTTTTGTGAAAAGCAAATTTTCCCTACTGCAAAGGAATAAATTTATTTAACTATCATGGTGGTTGTTAAACATTGAGAATGGTTGACAACATTCTCAATCCCAATTAAACATCACCATTAAACAAACCCATCAAAATTAAATTTTATAGTAACATGTTGAGATTCACATGATAATCCAGGTACTAGATACTCAAGATGTCCATAACCGGGGACACAGCTAACCATGATTAGTTTATACACTCTGCAGAGGTTTGCGCACTTTTCCCCACAAGACTCAATCGCCTCCGTTTGGTTTCTCGCACTACACGGTGTTTGAGGAACGGATGACCGAGACATAGTCTTTCAGAAGAGCTAGCACCTTACGATGGGTAGACCGTACCACCTACATCCCCTACATCTGCTAGTCTACCACTGTAAGAGTTTGCACGACTTAGTCAACTATGCTAGAGCCCATAGTAGCTTGTGGCTGCACATGGAAGTTTCTAGCATGAATAATCTCATGATCCCTTTGAGCCTGGGTGGCGGTCCATGAAGAAAAACAGGCAATCCTGGAATACCCAGGTACCTCAATCCACCCAGATGTGTGTTTAAGTTGCCACCTTAAATAAACCATTAACTAACAATCTCACATCTGTCATGGATACACTCACCCAATCCATGTCTACTAGCATAGCATGGCATAATAAGCAACATAGAAGTAACTCCCAAAGGTTTGATAATAAATAGGTAATAGGTACTACCTCAACTACTTCCCAAACCCACAATTTAATTAGATCCTAATCATGCAATGTGTAAGGATTGATCTAATGCAATAAAACTGGGTAGTAGGAGGTATGATCAAAGTGTTACTTGCCTTGTTGATGATCCGGGAAACCTAGCGATTCAAAGTAACAAGCGGCGCACTCCGGGTACTCTATCGCAAACAAACAAGCATACAATAAGTACTCAACTAATGCACATGTAAAACTCAAATAAGAGATCTAACCAGAAGGTTCAACTTAAGAACTCCGGTTAGCAAAAAGAATCAAATCGAACGAAGCAACGAAAGACAAACGGCAAAAGAAACAGGCTTCGTTTACTATTCTGGATCTAAGGCAATTTTTTGCAGTGGCAAAAACTTGTTTGAGTTGGTTAATCGGAAAGAGGGTTTCGAGACGAAACTCTAGGCGCTTGAATCGCCTGATTCCGATAAACGAGCAAAAAGTTAGACTAAAACGAAAATCGGATCAGAAATCGCGATCAGAAAAATCGCGGATTTAATCCGAGAAAAAGAAAAACGACGAACGTTCATTAAAACGAACGAACGGACGAACGCTCGCTAATTAAATAAACCGGAAAAATCGATTTAACGAAAAAAACAGATCTATGTTTTTTTAAAAAGATTGGTTTTATTCGCGAAAACCGAGGCAACGACGTCTACCTCGGCGCTCCGGCGAATGGCAACGACGGCGGCGTGGCTCCGGCGATCGTCGTCGGCGGCGGCGGCGGGGCAGCGTGGCGCGAGGCGGCGGGGACTTGGGGCAGCTAGGGATTGGGGGTGGGGTTCCGGCTGGGCCTCCGCCGGCTTATAAAGCCAGACGGGCCTCGTGTCCATGTCAGACACGGCCCATAGGTCGGTTGCGTTTTTTTAAATAGTTACGCTCAGAAAAAAAACAAAAAGACTACTAAACGGACTCCAAAAATCCCGAAATAAATTTTCCCCGGCTTCTAAAATCAAGCCGCACAGGATGAACATTTAGTTGGGGCCTAAATGCAATTTTGAAAAATGCGCATTTTTCCTAAATTCAAATAAAATAGCAAATAAACCAAATAAAATCTTATTTGATTTTTTATTAAATCCTCAATATTTCTTTATTTTGGGAAAGTCATTTTATTCCCTCTCTCATATTTTGATAATAGAAATAATTGAAGATAAAATAAATAAAATAAAATGATCCTATTCTCACAATTTGAGACAACTCAAACATGAAAATAACGAAATCCCCAAGTCTCTCCGAGGGTCCTTGAGTTGCGAAAAATTTCTAGGATCGACCAAAATGCAATAAATATGATATGCAATGATGATCTAGTGTATAACATTCCAAATTGAAAATTTGGGATGTTACAGCTTTTTTACTTTGCCTTTATTTTACTTTGCACCTTTATCACAAAATACCAAAAATATTATCTTATCATATCTATCAGATCTCACTCTCATAAGTGGACGTTTAGGGTTTGACAACCCCTATTCGCATTGGTTGCGAGGATTTATTTGTTTTGTGCAGGTACGAGGGACTCGCGCGTAGCCTCCTACTGGATTGATACCTTGGTTCTCAAAAACTGAGGGAAATACTTACGCTACTTTGCTGCATCATCCCTTCCTCTTTGGGGAAAACCAACGCAGTGTTCAAGAGGTAGCAAACAGTATATGGAAAGCTCATAGGCAATGGATCAGTGATGGAGAATTATGCCGAATGCGGTTCATCATGTAACAATCACAACATAGGGTGCCACAGAACTAGCTCCAGTTCATCAATGTAATGTAGGCATGTATTCCGAATATAGTTATACGTGCTTATGGAAAAGAACTTGCATGACATCATTTGTCCTACCCTCCCGTGGCAGCGGGGTCCTTACGGAAACTAAGGGATATTAAGGCCTCCTTTTAATAGAGTACCGGAACAAAGCATTAACACATAGTGAATACATGAACTCCTCAAACTACGGTCATCACCGGTAAGTATCCCCATTATTGTCACTTTAGCGTTAACGGATCATAACACATAATAGGTGACTATAGACTTGCAAGATAGGATCAAGAACTCTCGTATATTGATGAAAACATAATAGGTTCAGAACTAAAATCATGGCACTCGGGCCCTAGTGACAAGCATTAAACATAGCAAAGTCATAGCAACATCAATCTCAGAACATAGTGGATACTAGGGATCAAACCCTAACAAAACTAACTCGATTACATGATAGATCCCATCCAATCCATCACCGTCCAGCAAGCCTACGATGGAATTACTCACGCACGGCGGTGAGCATCATGAAATTGGTGATGGAGGATGGTTGATGATGACGATGGCGACGGATTCCCCTCTCCGGAGCCCCGAACGAACTCCAGATCAGCCCTCCTAAGAGGTTTTAGGGCTTGGCAGCGGCTCTGTATCGTAAAACGCGATGATTTCTTCTCTTTGATTTTTTCTCCCCGAAACCAAATATATAGAGTTGGAGTTGAGGTCGAAGGAGCTCCAGGGGGCCCACGAGGTAGGGGGGCGCGCCCCCACCCTCATGGATAGGTGGTGGGCCCCCTGGCCTTCATCTTTTGCAGGGATTTTTTATTATTTCCGAAAAGATGTTCCGTGAAGTTTCAGGTCATTCCGAGAACTTTTGTTTCTGCACATAAATAACACCATGGTAATTCTGCTGAAAACACTGCCAGTCCGGGTTAGTTCCATTCAAATCATGCAAGTTAGAGTCCAAAACAAGGGCAAAAGTGTTTGGAAAAGTAGATACGACGGAGACGTATCACTTCTTCAGAGTTTTCAATAATTTCTTTTCTTCATGCTCTGAAAGGTTAGCACTAATAATAACATGATATATCTTTTTCTCATCAAGATAAGCATATTTAAGAGTATTAGGTGAATGTTTAAGCTCAAACATGGGATCACCCTTGGGTGGAGGAGGGTCCCCTAGAATTTCAATAGGCAAGTTGTGTTTCAAAATAGGTCCCTGTTTAAGGAATACTTCATCTATTTCCCTTCTTTCATTCATAAACATATCATTTTCACGGTCAAGCAAATATTGTTCTAAAGGATCATTAGGAGGCACGACAATAGAAGCAAGACCCATAATTTCATCTTTACTAGGCAATTCTTTATCATGGGGTTGTCTACGAAATTTAGCAAAATTAAACTCATGAGACATATCCCCCAAACCAATAGTAACAACATCCTTTTTGCAATCTATCTTAGCATTAATAGTATTCAAGAAGGGTCTAACAAATATAACTTTCCAACACAAGACTTCAACATCTCTAACAATCCCAACTGGTGAAATTGTGTCTCTATTGGCAAGCTTAATTGTAACATCAATTTCCTCTATTCAGCAGGTGTAATATCATGCATAATTTCTTTGTATAAGGAATGAGGTATTGCACTTGCACTTGCACCCATATCACATAAGCCATGATAGCAATGATCTCCTATTTTAACAGAAATAACAGGCATGCCTACAACAGGTCTATGTTTATTTTTAGTATCGGGTCTAGCAATTCTAGCAGCTTCATCACAGAAGTAAATAACATGCCCATCAATATTATCGGCTAAGAGATATTTAACCATATCAATACTGGGTTCAACTTTAATTTGCTCAAGGGGTATAGGTGTTCTAGTATTACTTTTACGAACCATAGTTGAAGCTTTAGCATGATCCTTTATTCTAACAGGGAAAGGTGGTTTATCAATATAAGCAGTAGGAACAACAGGATCAACATTATAAGTGATAGTATTTTCTTCAACTTTAATAGGTGCAACTACTTTTACTTCAACAGGAGGATTATATTTAAACCACTTCTCCTTAGGGAGATTAACATGAGTAGCAAAGGATTCACAGAAAGAAGCTACTATCTCATAGTCAAGTCCATATTTAGTGCTAAATTCACGAAAGGCATCGGTATCCATAAAAGATTTAACACAATCAAACTTGAGTTGCGTTTAATTCTCTCCAATAAATCCCATTTGAATACAATAGTCTTCATCATAAAAGAGCCAGTACAAGAAGTATCGAGCATGGAGCGATTACTGAGAGAAAGCCAAGCATAAATTTTTTGAATAATAATTTCTCTTGAGAGCTCATGATCGGGGCATGAATATAACATTGACTTAAGCCTCCCCCAAGCTTGAGCGATGATTTCCCCTTCGCGTGGCCAAAAATTATATATATAATTACGATCACCATGAACAAGATGCATAGGATAAAACTTCTGATGAAATTCCAATTTCAATCGGTTGTAGTTCCATGATCCCATATCATCACATAGCCTAAACCATGTCAATGCTTTTCCCTTCAAAGATAAAGGGAAGACCTTCTTCTTGATAACATCCTCGGGCATACCCGCAAGCTTAAATAATCCACAAACTTCATTCACATAGATTAGGTGCAAATCAGGAAGTAATGTTCCATCACCTATGAAAGGATTAGCTAGCAGTTTTTCTATCATACCCGAAGGAATTTCAAAGTAAACATTTTTAGTAGGTTCAGTAGGTTGAGGAGCAACTCTTTTCTCTACTGGTCGGAGTGAAGATACCCCGAACAAGCCCCTCAAAGGATTATGTTCCATAGTAACAAGTGACAGTAAATTTCAGCACACTATATAAATTTTTTCTTACCTAATTCCACCTACCAAAGGCGCTTCACTCCCCGGCAACGGTGCCAGAAAAGAGTCGTGATGACCCACAAGTATAGGGGATCTATCGTAGTCCTTTCAATAAGTAAGAGTGTCGAACCCAATGAGGAGCAAAAGGAAATGATAAGCAGATTTCAGTAAGGCATTCTCTGCAAGCACTGAAATTATCGGTAACAGATAGTTTTGTGATAAGGAAATTTGTAATGGGTAACAAGTAATAAAAGTAAATAAGGTGCAGCAAGATGTACAAATCCTTTTTGTAGCAAAGGACAAGCCTTGACAAACTCTTATATAAAGGAAAACGCTCCCGAGGACACATGGGAATTATCGTCAAGCTAGTTTTCATCACGTTCATATGATTCGCGTTCGATACTTTGATAATTTGATATGTGGGTGGACCGGTGCTTGGGTGCTGTTCTTACTTGAACAAGCATCCCACTTATGATTAACCCCTCTTGCAAGCATCCGCAACTACAAAAGAAGTATCAAGGTAGACCTAACCATAGCATGAAACATATGGATCCAAATCAGCCCCTTACGAAGCAACTCATAAACTAGGGTTTAAGCTTCTGTCACTCTAGCAACCCATCATCTACTTATTACTTCCCAATTCCTTCCCCTAGGCCCAAACAATGGTGAAGTGTCATGTAGTCAACGTTCACATGACACCACTAGAGGAGAGACAACATACATCTCATCAAAATATCGAACGAATACCAAATTCACATGACTACTTATGGCAAGACTTCTCCCACGTCCTCAGGAACAAACATAACTACTCACAAATCATATTCATGTTCATAATCAGAGGGGTATTAATATGCATAAAGAATCTGAACATATGATCTTCCACCGAATAAACCAACTAGCATCAACTACAAGGAGTAATCAACACTACTAGCAACCCACAGGTACCAATCTGAGGTTTTGGAACAAAGATTGGATACTAGAGATGAACTAGGGTTTGAGATGAGATGGTGCTGGTGAAGATGTTGATGGAGATTGACTCCCTCCCTATGAGAGGATCGATCGTGATGACGATGGTGATGATTTCCCCCTCCCTGAGGGAAGTTGCCCCGGTAGAAAAGCTCCGCCGGAGCCCTAGATTGGTTCCGCCTCGTGGCGGCAGAGTTTCTTCCCGTGAGCTTGCTTATGATTTTTTCCCCAGACAAAAGATCTCATATAGCAGAAGATGGGCACCGGAGGGCTGCCAGCCGGCACACAAGGCAGGGGGGCTGATGACCCACAAGTATAGGGGATCTATCGTAGTCCTTTCGATAAGTAAGAGTGTTGAACCCAACGAGGAGCAGAAGGAAATGATAAGCGATTTTCAGCAAGGTATTCTCTGCAAGTACTAAAATAAGTGGTAATAGATAGTTTTGTGATGAGATAATTTGTAACGAGCAACAAGTAACAAAAGTAAATAAAGTGCAGCAAGGTGGCCCAATCCTTTTTGTAGCAAAGGACAAGCCTCGACAAACTCTTATATAAGGAAAAGCGCTCCCGAGGACATATGGGAATATCGTCAAGCTAGTTTTCATCACGCTCATATGATTCACGTTCGGTACTTTGATAATTTGATATGTGGGTGGACCGGTGCTTGGGTGCTATTCTTACTTGAACAAGCATCCCACTTATGATTAACCTCTATTGCAAGCATCCGCAACTACAACAAAAGTATTAAGGTAAACCTAACCATAGCATGAAACATATGGATCCAAATCAGCCCCTTACGAAGCAACGCATAAACTAGGGTTTAAGCTTCTGTCACTCTAGCAACCCATCATCTACTTATTACTTGCCAATGCCTTCCTCTAGGCCCAAATAATGGTGAAGTGTTATGTAGTCAACGTTCACATAACACCACTAGAGGCTAGACAACATACATCTCATCAAAATATCGAACGAATACCAAATTCACATGACTACTAATAGCAAGACTTCTCCCTTGTCCTCAGGAACAAACGTAACTACTCACAAAGCATAAACACATTCATAATCAGAGGGGTATTAATATGCATATAGGATCTGAACATATGATCTTCCACCAATTAAACCAACTAGCATCAACTACAAGGAGTAATTAACACTACTAGCAACCTACTAGCACCAATCCCGGACTTGTAGACAAGAATTGGATACAAGAGATGAACTAGGGTTTTGAGATGAGATGGGGCTGATGAAGATGTTGATGGAGACTGCCCTCTCCCGATGAGAGGAGCGTTGGTGATGACGATGGCGATGATTTCCCCCTCCAGGAGGGAAATTTCCCCGGCAGAACAGCTCTGCCGGAGCTCTACATTGGATCCACCAAGGTTCCGCCTCATGGCGGCGGAGTTTCGTCCCGAAAGGTTTCTTCTTATTTTTTTCTCGACGAAAGACTTCATATAGGAGAAGATGGTCATCGGAGAGCCACCAGGGGGGCCCACGAGGTAGGGGGGCGCGCCCTAGGGGGGCGCCCCCACCCTCGTGAGAAGGGTGTGGGCCCCCTGGTCTTCATCTTTGGCGAGGATTTTTCATTATTTATTATAAGGTATTCCGTGGAGTTTCAGGACTTCTGGAGTTGTGCAGAATAGGTCTCTAATATTTGCTCCTTTTCCAACCCAGAATTCCAGCTGTCGGCATTCTCCCTCCTTATGTAAACCTTGTAAAATAAGAGAGAATAGACATAAGTATTGTGACATAATGTGAAATAACAGCCCATAATGCAATAAATATCGATATAAAAGCATGATGCAAAATGGACGTATCAAATCCCCCAAGCTTAGACCTCGCTTGTCCTCAAGCGAAAGCCGATAACAATAAATATGTCCCCATGTTTAGAGGTAGAGGCGTCGATAAAAATAAAATACGGACATGAGGGCATTATGATTATTCTCATAGCAGCAACATATATAGATATTGTCTTATGATTACTTTTGTTCAAGTGATGATCTATTCACAATGCAGAAGTATGAATCGGAAACCTTATTGAGAACCAACAAACTATAACCTCAATCATTGAAGCAATTGCAATTAATCATAACATCAGAAATAGTCTATGTCAGAGCTGAAAAGCAAGTCCACATACTCAACTATCATCTAGTCCTTCATAACTGCTAACACTCGCGCAATACTTGTGGTTACGGAGTTTTAATCGAACACAGAGAAAGATAGGGATTATAGTTTCGCTCCACAACCTTTTACCTCGAGGGTAATGTCAACAATAATAACTCATGCCCCCCTACATCCAATTAGATATATCTATCAGGATCTTTCCAACACATTGTGCTTGCCAAAGGATTAAATGTAAAAAGGAAAGGTGAAGATTACCATGACTCTTGCATAAGGTAGAAGATAATAATAAAAGATAGGCCCTTTGCAGAGGGAAGCAGAGGTTGCCATGCGCTTTTATGGTTGGATGTAAAAAATCTTAACGCGAAAGAACGTCACTTTATATTGCCCCTTGTGATATGAACCTTTATTATGCAGTTCATCGCTTTTATTACTCCCACATCACAAGATCGTATAAAGATTATTTCTCCCACACCAATCAATCATACATATTTAGAGAGCAATTTTTATTGCTTGCACCGATGACAACTTACTTGAAGGATCTTACTCAATCCATAGGTAGATATGGTGGACTCTCATGGCAAAACTGGTTTAAGGGTATTTAGAAGCACAAGTAGTATCTCTACTTGGTGCTGAGAATTTGGCTAGAATGAGGGAGAAAGGCAAGCTCAACATGTTGTATGATCCATGACAACATACTTTATCTTAGATATAAGAAAACATAACCCATTACGTTGTCTTCCTTGTCCAACATCAACTCTTTAGCATGTCATATTTTGATGAGTGCTCCCAATCATAAAAGATGTCAATGATAGTATATTTATATATGAAACCTCTCTTTCCTTATTACTTCCTATTAATTGCAACGATGACCAAAGCTATGTCTGCCAACTCCCAACAACTTCTAATCATCACACTCTTTCTATGTGAAGTCATTACTATCAATAAGATCAATATGAACTTTTGTTTCTTTTTATTCTTTTTTTCTTTTCTTTTATTTGGGATCATGGCAAAAATAAACAAGCCCTTGACTCAATCACTAATCTTTATTATATAGCTCAAAGAATCGATTACATAGAAGGGTAATAAAGCAAAACTCATGACTAGATCATACTAAGAACTTTTATTCTACAAGATCAAAATATTACCAAAAGGATCGAACTAAGAAAAACGGTAAAGATAAAAGTGATGGTGATACGATACCGGGGCACTCCCCCAAGCTTGGCAGTTGCCAAGCGGAGTGCCCATACCAGATACTCAATTCTTCTTTATTGATGGAGACGGTGGAGATTTTGTAGATGGCGTAGGATTCTTCCTTAATTTGCATTTGAGGACAGAATTTTGGTCCCTTAGGTCCTCGATCTCCTGCTCCAAGCTTAGTATCTTTTTGCATAGTTCCTGCTTGTTCTCCTGCAAGAGGCGAAAGGGGATAAACTCGATCTTAGGTTTCTTTACCCTATCTGGGAGGCTTGACTTTTTGAACTCCACATGAATGTCCCCAGGTTGAGGTAGTGGGACTTCATCTTCATCTGAGCTCGTCTCCTCCTTTCCCTTGGGTTCATAGTCCTCTTCTTCTTTCGTAGTCCAACCACAGTGCTCCACATCCCCATAGACCTTAGGATCTGCGAGGTAATCAGCCACATAGCTTTCTCCTTCGGAATCCTGGGACAACGTGTTGCTCTGTCTATAGCAGGACAACTCAAAACAAAGACAAGAGATATTTGCGTGTTACGGGAGTCAAAACCTTCGGGGGGATATAGAGTGAATTTTTACCGACCAAAATACGTATCGTGCAAGAAAATGGGGTCCGGAAGGCACACGAGGAGCTCACGAGGTAGGGGGCGCGCCCTGCACCCTCATGGGGCCCTCGTGTCCTTCCCGGACTGCTACTTAATTTTCTATTTTTCTAAATATTCCAAAACGGAAAAATATTGCCTTAAAAATTGTTTTGGAGTCGGTTTACTTACCGTACCACATACCTATTCCTTTTCGGAGTCTGAAACGTTCTGGAAAGTGTCTTTTATGTACTCCTCCGGGGTTTCAATAACATTGGTTTCAACATTTATGGGATTACCTGAGATATAATGTTTGATTCTTTGACCATTTACCACCTTCGGATTTGTGCCTTCGAAGTTGTTGATTTTTATGGCACCGGAATGATAGACCTCCTCGATAACATAGGGGCCTTGCCATTTGGAGAGAGGTTTACCTGCAAAAAATCTTAAAAGAGAGTTGTATAGCAATACATAATCACCTACATTAAACTCACGCTTTTGTATCCTTTTGTCATGCCATCTTTTAACCTTTTCCTTAAACAACTTGGCATTTTCATAAGCTTGGGTTCTCCATTCATCAAGTGAGCTTATATCAAATAACCTCTTCTCACGGGCAAGTTTGAAATCATAATTGAGCTCTTTAATAGCCCAATAAGCCTTATGTTCTAGTTCGAGAGGTAAGTGACATGCTTTTCCAAATACCATTTTATACGGAGACATACCCATAGGATTTTTATATGCAATTCTATAGGCCCATAATGCATCATCAAGTTTCTTGGACCAATTATTTCTAGACCTATTGACAGTCTTTTGCAAAATTAATTTGAGTTCTCTATTACTCACTTCTACTTGACCACTAGACTGTGGGTGATACAGAGAAGCAATTCTATGATTGACGTCATATTTAGCAAGCATTTTACGGAAAGCACCATGAATAAAATGTGAACCACCATCAATCATTAAATATCTAGGGACTCCAAACCTCGGAAAAATAACTTCTTTAAGCATTTTAATAGAAGTGTTATGATCAGCACTACTAGTTGGAATAGCTTCTACCCACTTAGTAACGTAATCAACAACAACTAAAATATGTGTATATCCATCAGAGGCAGGAAAAGGTCCCATATAATCAAAGCCCCAAACATTAAACGGTTCAATAACAAGTGAATAATTCATAGGCATTTCTTGACGTCTACTGATATTACCAATTCTTTGACATTCATCACAAGATAGGACAAACTTACGGGCATCCTTGAAGAGAGTAGGCCAATAAAAACTGGATTGCAATACCTTATGTGCAGTTCTATCTCTCGCGTGGTGTCCTCCATAAGTTTCGGAGTGGCACTTGCGTAGGATCTGTTCCTGTTCATGCTCAGGTACACAATGTCTAATAACACCATCTACTCCTTCTTTATAAAGATGTGGGTCATCCCAAAAGTAATGTCTCAAATCATAGAAGAACTTTTTCTTTTGTTGGTATGTGAAGCTAGGTGGTATAAATTTAGCAACTATGTAATTAGCATAATCAGCATACCAAGGGGTACTACGAGAAGTACTTATGAAATTTTAATCGTTCATCAGGAAAGCTATCATCAATAGGTAGTGGGTCATCAAGAACATTCTCTAACCTAGATTAGTTGTCTGCAATGGGGTTCTCGGCTCCTTTTCTATCAACAATATGCAAATCAAATTCTTGTAGCAAGAGAACCCATCTAATAAGTCTAGGTTTAGCATCTTTCTTCTCCATAAGATATTTAATTGCAGCATGATCAGTGTGGATAGTTACTTTAGAATCAACAATATAAGGTGTGAACTTATCACAAGCAAATACAACTGCTAAAAGTTCTTTTTCAGTAGTAGCATAATTTCTTTGAGCATTGTCTAGAGTCTTACTAGCATAATGGATAACATTTAATTTCTTATCAACTCTTTGCCCTAGAACAGCACCTACAGCATAATCGCTAACATCACACATAATTTCAAAGGGTAAATTCCAATCAGGTGGCTGAACAATAGGTGCAGAGACTAATGCTTTCTTAAGTATTTCAAATGCTTCTACACAATCATCATCAAAGACAAATGGTATATCTTTTTGTAATAAATTAGTCAGAGGTCGAGAAATTCTTGAGAAGTCCTTAATGAACCTCCTATAAAATCCGGCGTGACCAAGGAAACTTCTTATACCTTCGATGTCCTTGGGACATGGCATCTTTTCAATAACATCAACCTTGGCTTTATCAACTTCAATACCTCTTTCAGAAACTTTATGCCCCAAGACAATACCCTCATTAACCATAAAGTGTCACTTTTCCCAATTCAAGACAAGATTAGTTTCTTCACATCTCTGCAAAACTCGAGCAAGATTGCTCAAGCAATCATCAAAAGAAGATCCATAGACGGAAAAGTCGTCCATGAAAACCTCACAAATCTTTTCACAAAAGTCAGAGAATATAGCCATCATGCATCTTTGAAACGTAGCAGGTGCATTACATAAACCAAAAGGCATACGTCTATAAGAAGAAGTACCAAAAGGGCATGTAAAAGTAGTCTTTTATTGATCTTTAGCCGACACAGGTATTTGAGAGAAACCAGAATAACCATCTAGAAAGCAGTAATGTGTATGTTTGCATAATATTTCTAGCATTTGATCGATAAAAGGTAAGGGGTAATGATCTTTCTTAGTAGCCTTATTTAATTTGCGGAAATCAATTACCATCCTATAACCTGTAATAATTCTTTATGGAATCAATTCATCTTTATCATTAGGAACAACAGTAATACATCCCTTCTTAGGGACACAATGAACAGGACTTACCCACTGACTATCAGCAACGAGATAAATTATACCTGCCTCCAGAAGCTTTAGTATTTCTTTTCTTACCACTTCTTTCATTTTAGGATTCAGTCGTCGTTGAGGATCACGAACTGGTTTGGCATCTGCTTCCAAATTTATTTTATGTTGACATAGAGTGGGACTAATGCCCTTAAGATCATCAAGAGTATATCCAATAGCAGCACCGTGCTTCTTCAGAGTTTTCAATAATCTTTCTTCTTCATGCTCTGAAAGGTTAGCACTAATAATAACAGGATATATCTTCTTTTCATTAAGATAATCATATTTAAGATTATCAGGCAACGGTTTAAGCTCAAACACGGGATCACCCTTAGGTGGAGGGGGATCCCCTAGGATTTCAACAGGCAAATTGTGTTTCAGCATTGGTTCCCGTTTAAAGAATACTTCATCTATTTCCCTTCTTTCATTCATAAACATATCATTCTCTTGGTCTAGCAAGTATTGTTCTAAAGGATCACTAGGAGGTACGGCAATAGAAGCAAGACCAATAATTTCATCCTTACTAGGCAATTCTTCTTCACGGTGTTGTTTACTAAATTTAGAGAAATTAAATTCATGAGTCATATCATCTAAGCCAATAGTAACAACATTCTTTTCGCAGTCTATCTTAGCATTAATAGTATTTAAGAAGGGTCTACCAAATACAATGGGACAAAAGCTATCTTGTGAGGAACCAAGAACAAGAAAATCAGCAGGATATTTAGTTTCCCACACAAGACTTCAACATCTCTCACAATTCCCATTGGTGAAATAGTATCTCTATTAGCAAGTTTAATTGTGACATCAATATCTTCTAACTTAATAGGTGCAATGTCATGCATAATTTTGTTGTATAAGTCAATAGGTATTGCACTAGCACTAGCACCCATATCACATAAGCCATGATAACAATGATCTCCTATTTTAACAGAAATATCAGGCATACCTACCACAGGTCTAGGTTTATCTGTATCATGGGGTTTAGCAATTCTAGCAGTTTCATCACAGAAATAAATAACATGCCCATCTATATTATCAGACAAGAGATCTTTAACAATAGCAATATTAGGTTCAACTTTAACTTGCTCAGGAGGTGTATATATTTTAATATTGCTTTTACGAACCACATTTGAAGCTTTAGCATGATCCTTTATCCTAACAGGGAGAGGTGGTTTCTCAACATAAGAAGTAGGAACAATAGGATCATTATAAGTGACAGTCTTTTCTTCAACTTTAATAGGTGCAGCTACTTTTACTTCTATGGGAGGATGATATTTAAACCACTTCTCCTTAGGTAGATCAACATAAGTAGCAAAAGATTCACAGAAAGAAGCTACTATCTCAGAATCAAGTCCATATTTAGTGCTAAACTTACGGAAAATATCGCTATCCATAAAATACTTAACACAATCAAACTTAGGTGTCATACCTGACTCCTTACCATTGTCGAGGTCCCAATCTTCATAGTTGTGTTTAATTCTATCCAATAAATCCCATTTGAATTCAATAGTCTTCATCATAAAAGAGCCAGCACAAGAAGTATCGAGCATGGTGCGATTATTTTCAGAATGCCGAGCATAAATTTTTTGAAGAATTGTTTCTCTTGGAAGCTCATGATTGGGGCATGAATATAACATTGATTTAAGCCTCCCCCAAGCTTGAGCGATGCTTTCTCCTTTGCGAGGCCAAAAATTATATATATAATTGCGATCACGATGAACAAGATGCATACGGTAATACTTTTGATGAAATTCCAATTTCAATCTTCTATAGTTCCATGATCTCGTATCATCACATAGCCTATACCATACCAATGCATCTCCCTTCAAAGATAAAGGGAAGACGTTCTTCTTAGCAACATCATCGGATATACCTGCAAGCTTAAATAATCCACAAAATTCATCCACATATATTAGCTGTTCATCACGATGCTTTGTTCCATCTCCTGTAAAAGGATTTGCTAGCAGCTTTTCTATCATACTCGAAGGATAATCATAAGGAATTTCATTTTCATATTCATTTTCAATAGGTTCAGTAGGTTGAGGAGCAACTCTTTGCTCTACTGGTCGGGGTGAAGATACCCCGAACAAGCCCCTCAGAGGATTACTTTCCATAGTAACAAGTGACTGTAAATTTCAGAACACTATATAAATTTTTCCTTACCAAATTCCACCTACCAAAGGCGCTTCACTCCCCGGCAACGGCGCCAGAAAAGAGTCTTGATGACCCACAAGTATAGGGGATCTATCATAGTCCTTTCGATAAGTAAGAGTGTCGAACCCAATGAGGAGCAGAAGGAAATGATAAACGGTTTTCAGCAAGGTATTCTCTGCAAGTACTGAAATAAGTGGTAGCAGATAGTTTTGTGATGAGATAATTTGTAACGAGCAACAAGTAACAAAAGTAAATAAAGTGCAGCAAGGTGGCCCAATCCTTTTTGTTGCAAAGGACAAGCCTGGACAAACTCTTATATAAGGAAAAGCGCTCCCGAGGACACATGGGAATATCGTTAAGCTAGTTTTCATCATGCTCATATGATTCGCGTTCGGTACTTTGATAATTTGATATGTGGGTGGACTGGTGCTTGGGGGCTGTTCTTACTAGAACAAGCATCCCACTTATTATTAACCTCTATTGCAAGCATCCGCAACTACAACAAAAGTATTAAGGTAAACCTAACCATAGCATGAAACATATGGATCCAAATCAGCCCCTTACGAAGCAACGCATAAACTAGGGTTTAAGCTTCTGTCACTCTAGCAACCCATCATCTACTTATTACTTGCCAATGCCTTCCTCTATGCCCAAATAATGGTGAAGTTTTATGTAGTTGACGTTCACATAACACCACTAGAGGCTAGACAACATACATCTCATCAAAATATCGAACGAATACCAAATTCACATGACTACTAATAGCAAGACTTCTCCCTTGTCCTCAGGAACAAACGTAACTACTCACAAAGCATAAACACATTCATAATCAGAGGGGTATTAATATGCATATAGGATCTGAACATATGATCTTCCACCAATTAAACCAACTAGCATCAACTACAAGGAGTAATTAACACTACTAGCAACCTACTAGCACCAATCCCGGACTTGTAGACAAGAATTGGATACAAGAGATGAACTAGGGTTTTGAGATGAGATGGTGCTGATGAAGATGTTGATGGAGATTGCCCTCTCCCGATGAGAGGATTGTTGGTGATGACGATGGCGATGATTTCCCCCTCTGGGAGGGAAGTTTCCCCGGTAGAACAGCTCTGCCGGAGCTCTAGATTGGATCCGCCAAGGTTCCGCCTCGTGGCGATGGAGTTTCATCCCGAAAGGTTTCTTCTTATTTTTTTCTCGACGAAAGACTTCATATAGGAGAAGATGGTCATCGGAGAGCCACCAGGGGGCCCATGAGGTAGGGGGCGCGCCCTAGGGGGGCGCCCCCCACCCTCGTGAGAAGGGTGTGGGCCCTCTAGTCTTCATCTTTGGCGAGGATTTTTCATTATTTATTATAAGGTATTCCGTGGAGTTTCAGGACTTTTGGAGTTGTGCAGAATAGGTCTCTAATATTTGCTCCTTTTCCAGCCCAGAATTCCAGCTGCCGGCAATCTCCCTCCTTATGTAAACCTTGTAAAATAAGATAGAATAGCCATAGGTATTGTGACATAATGTGAAATAACAGCCCATAATGCAATAAATATTGATATAAAAGCATGATGCAAAATGGACGTATCAGGGGCGCGCCCAGGGGGTAGGGCGCGCCCCCACCCTTGTGGATGGTGGGTGGCCCCCTCTGGTGCTTCCTTCTCCCAATATTTTTTATATATAATGAAAATGACTCCCGTGGAGTTTCAGGACTTTTGGAGCTGTGCAGAATAGGTCTCTAATATTTGCTCCTTTTCCAGCCCAGAATTCCAGCTGCCGGCATTCTCCCTCTTCATGTAAACCTTGTAAAATAAGAGAGAATAGGCATAAGTATTGTGACATAATGTGTAATAACAGCCATAATGCAATAAATATTGATATAAAGGCATGATGCAAAATGGACGTATCACTTTCCTGCTTGACAAGCACTGCAAAGTATATCCTTGTCAAATATGACATCTTTAACTCCAAGGATATGATCTCCTTTAACAAGCTTATCAAGATTTCGCATGCCGACGTGACCTAACCTTCTATTCCACAACCAACCTTTAGAATATTTAGCAATTAAGAAAGTTCGATGTTGAGCTCTTTTAGTGAAATCAACAATGTATAGATCACCTCTATGAATACTGGTAAAGACCATATTATGATTATCTCTTCGAAACACTTGGAAAGCTATTTTAGTAAATAGAACATTGAAACCTAAATCGTCTAGTCTAGATACGAAAATTAAATTGTAACCAAGAGATTCAATGACCATAACATTTTGAATAGAGCTGCATGGGAGATGGCCACCTTACTGAGGCCAACTACCTTACCCTTGGAGTTGTCACCAAAACTGACATACTTTCGGGGACCGTTGTTTTCAGCAAGCTCATGAAACATGTCCTTATCTCCGGTCATATGATCTGTACATCCACTATCAAGAACCCATTCCTTCCCTCCGGCCATGTAACCACGAAGGTTAGCCATAATACCAAAGTGTCTCATTGACTCATCAAGATCAAAGTCAGTATCATCATCCTCATCATAATATCCATGTTCAACATCATCATGTGATTGATCATCACCTAGAGAGAGTGATTCATTAGATTTGTGACCATGACAATGTGCATCTTTATGGATACTAATGACTTGTGAAATGATGCTACTAATGACTCCAACATCTCCTTTGGCACGCATAAGGTCATGAGGCTCAAATAGACAATCACCAAATTTAGGATCACCAGGATTCATTTTATGAAAAGCAATGAACTTTTGAAGAATCTCATCTAGATTTTTCAAGGAATAGTTTGGAAAGTGCTCCTCAAGGTATCTCCATATAGTATAAGCACATTCAAATGTAGGCAAGCATACAAGCAAATTTCTCGGCAATCCTCACATGATAAGATCAATGGTTCTAAGTTTGCGGGTCATGTCAAGATACTCATCGGGGGTAGGATGCAAGGGATCAATAGGGGCATGTAAGGGCTAGTAATATACTTGTTCGAATTATATTCATTGAAAATCTCAAGCATCTCATTCTTCCAAGAACTATAGAACTCTCCGTCAAGCATAGGCACTATATGTCTAATACTCCCAATCGTAGACTCATCCATCTTCCTCCAATGATAATTAAACCAAAGTAATGGAGATCAATGCTCTGATACCAATTGAAAGGATCGAGAAGAGGAGTCTAGAGGGGGGTGATTAGACCCTCAATAAGTAAAAGTGGAAACTTTTAAGTCCTTCAAGTTAAGGTGGAGTTTTAGCACAAGTTTACGCATTCACAATACATTTCAAGCAAGCATGGCAAGAGTTTGAGCAGCAGAAAGAGTAAAGCATGCTAATTGCAAGAATGTAAATGGATGGGATTGGAGTGTGCAAACGCAATGAAGACACGGAAATTTTTGGCGTGGTTCTGATAGGTGTGGTGCTATCGTACATCCACGTTGATGGAGACTTTAACCCACGAAGGGCAACAGTTGCGCAAGTCAACGGAGGGCTCCACCCATGAAGGATCCATGAAGAAGCAACCCTATCTATCCCACCATGTCCATTGCCCACGAAGGACTTGCCTCACTCGGGTAGATCTTCACGAAGTAGGAAATCTCCTTGCCCTTACAAACTTCTTGGTTCAACTCGACAATCTTGTCGGATGCTCCCAAGTGACACCTAACCAATCTAGGAGACACCACTCTCCAAAAGGTAATATATGATGTGTTGATGATGAACTCCTTGCTCTTGTGATTCAAATGATAGTCTCCCCAACACTCAACTCTATCTCTCTTAGATTTGGCTATGGTGCACTACAAAAAAAGACACTTCCGTGATGATACGTGTTTGTCACAGTAGGTCACGTTTTCTGTCATGCATGTACGTCCATGACGATTTTTTGACAGAAGCAAGATAGTCATACATGTGCTGTTGTAGAAGTGTTCCATGCCATTATGAAAATTATCATCACGAAAGTGTCCACTTCCATGACGATAAAACGTGTGTCATAGAAGTGCTTTCGTCAAGGGTGACCGACACGTGGCATCGACCATAACGGCTCGCCGTTAAGCTATCAGGTCCAGTTTTGGATCCGACAACCTGTTAACAGACTGGACCAATGGGGATTTTCCACGTGTAAAATTCTCATTGGCCGGAGGAAACACGTGTTGGCTCACCGCTGGGACAGATGTCATCCACTCATTGGACAGGAGGCGCCTATGATACGTCGACACGTGGCATGACCCAACAAAGGCCCATTCTGGTGAAAAGGCCAGGCTGTCAAAATAAGAGGGCCATCCCATTAGCGGACTACTTGAGTCAGGCCCATTTACAAGTATGGCTCATACAAGTTACACAGAATCGGCCCATCAAAGGCCCATTCTAGATTTGATAATTTCCAGCCCATCGTCAGTTTAATCCCGTTAACGGCCCGCTATGTTTTTGGGCCCGATTGCGGCCCGAGCTTCTTTCGGCCTGTTAGCAGCCCATCGTCAGTTCTAGCCCGTTAACGTCCTGGAATGTCTTTCGGCCTTTTCTCGGCCCATTCTGCAGTTGGGCCAATTCTAGCCCGTTGTGACTTTACGCCTGTCCTCGGCCCATTCAGTAAATGGGCCAACTCTTAGCCCATTTTGTGTCTCAGCCTGTTAAGGGCCCACACAACAGTTGGGCCTTTGACTTTAGGTCCATTAGGCCCACGTTCCGTAGGGCATCATTTCAGCCCAACGCGACTTTTGGCCTGTTAAAAGCCTAGTTTGCAAATTGGGCCTCCTCTGGCCCATAACACTTTCGGCCTCTTACTGGCCCATAAAGTAAAAGGGCCGAGACAAAATTGACATCTATTTGGGCCTGCTAAAGGCCCACAGGCCATTTCCATTTATACGACCCTATCAAGCTTTAGGCGTGTTGACGGCCTGCTAAGAGCCGTTGTTATGGTGGGCCCATTTGGGATCCACTTAATATTATTTTGACTAGCCCAATTAAGGCCCGCTTTGACTGCACATGTTTTTTCGTTTGTATGGCGTCCAGGAAATGTTTGGGCGTGTTGGCCCCTGTTTCAACGATATAGCATATTCAAGAATGATCCTACTCTATACTATTGCCTCTAAAAAACATACACTATACAATAAAAAGCATAGAAACGTAGAATAATCCTACACTATACAATAAAGAAATTATAGCCGAATATACCCACTAGGCATTATAGTTCGGCACCAGTGAATATAAAGCATACACAAACAGCAAATTACATACACTGGAGAAATAAAGCTCATACATCATGGACACGCATCAACAAAACTTACCATTTGAACTATAATCTCTTCACAAAAAAGATTGGCCGGATTCAGATAGCACAAATTTCAGTATGCAAAATCTCCAATTCCTTCGTGGTTACCTCAATGTCTTGTTTCATTTTTTGACTCCTGCATCTAATACCTGCATGTCAAGTCTCAACTTGTTGATTGTACATTGAGAATGATGTACACGTTGTCTTGCCACCTCTAGTTCATGCTCGAGAACATCAGCACATTCCAATGCCAATCCATAATCATTCGGTAATGGACATGCCGCACTGCTCGCAGATCTTTGTGTTGATGTCACTTCATCATAAAATGTTTCTGTAAGTACACATGACTAGGGAAAAAATATAGTTACAATAGTGAAGCAAGCAAGACAGACTATTTTGTACATGGCAAAACAGGACTAACAATAATGTTACACATCATGAAGCATAAGCAGGTGATATTCTAAAAATTATAAAAAAGGTAGTCTATGCAGCCTGCATACAGAAATCTCTCTTAGCTCACCAGAGGAGCACGATGTTGGGGCCCAATCCAAAACACAGACAAGTTACAAATTTAGACAACACGTTGCGTATAAGTAAGCAAGCAGTTGGCCATTCTGTAGCTCAATTGAAGTCTTAGGGAGCATAATGAACAACAGAGGGATTCATACAAACCTACTACATCAAGCAAAACTATGCAATCATTAGCCTAGTATAAACTAGATTGTGAGCCTCATGCAATAATAGTTGGTTAATAGACTTCAAAGCTTCAGGCACACTTTGCCAGAGTAATTAAATGGTAAGGCCTTTAATTATGTCAACTAATAGTTATACAAGTACCCAATATCAGACATCATTGTTTGGGCATCTCATTAACTGAGGACAAATAAAGCAATTGAAAAGAGCAAATTAACTATGCCTAAAACAAACAAGGAATTGAACTGGTGAGTTGGATACAGTGGCTTACCTTAACTGGTTGAACAGGCTCAGCGCAGCTCCTACTTCTCTTGGAAGGCTCCTTCCTAACATCTTGTACTTGGAAATCCTCAATCTTATCTTCATTGCACCCCCTCTACAAGGTGACACAAACTAGTTACTCGTCTCCTTGGAAGATAAATATGCATACTTTCCAGTCTGTGAACAACACAAAAGGATGAGATTATAACAAAACAATACCACATAATGAAACATGCCACATCTCTTGCACTTGAACACAATGAAATGAGAATTTACTATGTCTGCACTATGTATAAACTAGGCATACCTTCGAACTAGATCTCCAGGTACTCTTGGAGAGCCTACTTTAGTGTACAGCCAAACCTTTATGTCACCTATGAGTTAGACAAGGCCCCACTACAGCAACCCTTAGTGTTTAAATCATTGACAAGATCTGTTAGAGTGTTAGGTCAAGAACAGCAAGTAATCAAAGCAAACAGTCCTAGTACGGCTGGCTGATGCAAACAACAATTGAACAGATGTGTGAGCAAATCTTACATATCAAGAAAAGAAGCAAGGAAGGAGGCTTAAAGACCATCACTTGACTGACCAGATTTAAGGGGAATTTAAACATCATGTGCAACGTATGAACTAACATAAAAAATGCATATTCCAGATTCTACAATGGAATGCACATGTATTAGGTTATACCATGTATGATGATGCCTAAATCTACACTATAGCAGGCAGGAGTGATTCATCATTGCACGCACAATTGAATTGCAGGTTAAGGGCCAGTTCGATTCCGCCATTTCAGGGCTTATTGTCAAAATAAGCCATAAAAGATGTAAAGAAGTCATTTTTGAGTTATGGGCTTTGGCTTAACTTATTTCGCTTTGGAGGGGGGTGTTTCGGGTAGAAGCTCACTAAAAATTGAAGGGAAGGGGAATAGTGAAATGACTCTGTTGTCTGCCTATATTATACTCAGAATGCAACTGCTCACACCCGCGTCACACCTAACCCTCAAGTAAAAACAAACACACAAGCGTTCATTGCCCTACCCGCTTGTATCTCCTCTCCCCTTTCCCTCTACCTCGATCCCCTCCCTGCAGCCCTAGGGTTCCTCCAGCGAGCCGTCGCCTATGGTCCCATCTGGCCTAGTCCTCGACGATGCTCTGTCCAGCTAGGCTACATGGCCGGCAGGTAGGGGCAAATCTCCCTGGCTGCTCCTCCCTCAAGCGCCGCCCCTCATTCTCATGGTCTCCAACAGCTGCTCCACTTTGGTCCGTCCAACGCAATACTCCAGCAGGCGCCGCACAACTACGACTGATGCCACACTACACCAGAAGGCACCTTATTCCCCCTCCCCTCCTCCCAGGCCATGGCCTTGAGGTGCTGTTGAAGGATGAGCTCATCCAACAAGGTGAGGATCTCCTCTGATTTTTTTGCCAAATTTTCATTCCGATCCACTATACGATGAATTGCTATGAGCTGCTTCTACTACTGCTATATGATGCATTGCTATGAGCTGCTCCTACTGCTATACGATGAATTGCTATGAGCTGCTGCTATATGATGAATTGCTATGAGTTGTTGCTGCTATATGATGAGTTGCTATAAACTGCTCCTGCTGCTGCTATATGATGAATTGCTATGAGCTGCTCCTGATGCTGCTATATGATGAATTGCTATGAGCTGCTGCTGGTATATGATGAATTGCACACTGTTGTTGCTGCTGCTGCTATATGATGCTTTTAGGTGGTGCTGCTATATGATAATAACCAGCCACTTGGAGCATCGAATTTCAATAAATAATTGTTCTTCATTTAAATGTGGGTCATGTGTTCTTCGTTTAAATTAGGCAATGGGATCTCTATGGAAGACATTGACCAAACTAGATTGTGCCAAGTAGATGGTATCTTTGTATTTGCATTTTGAACAAATAGTGATGGTCTGTTTTCCTATCATATTAATTACTACACTGGGTTCAATTTGTGATGTTTGCAAGTCAAATTATTTTTCATATGGGCAGCAAAATGAAAAAATATAATGCAATCTAGACTTTTCACTGATCATACCAATGATAAGCTGAAAAGGAAGGCAATGAAAAGAACTGGTTGGCTTATTACCTGGAGCTTATATTCACAGGTGCTTATTTTCTTAGGATAACTCGTAATAACTGTCCCTAAGAAACTTGGCCAATAGAACTGACATAAAAATAACATGTCACGATGATTGCAATGGAGGAGTGACCTACCATAGCACACTGTATAGGCTCACTGCTGCCTCTCCCTTTTTTGCGATGTTCCATGAAATTGCCACATACATCTTGTACTTTTTCATTGTGTAACCCTATCTGCAAGTTGACACGGCTAATTTCAGTCATCTCTACATGATAATACATTGCATATCCCTTGCGCATATTTAAACCACCTATTAATGATTGTGTGCGTAGCATAAACTAGCCATGACTCTGTGTGCTAGACTAGCAGGCACTCTAAGGGAGCCTAGTGTAGTGCACTGGAATTCCTACATGCCACCTACGATTTTGTGTAATGTACTGCCTCTGTTCCTAAATATATGTCTTTGTAGAGATTCCAGTATGGACTACATACATATGTATATAGATGCATTTTCGAGTGTAGATTCAATCATTTTGCTCCGGATGTATCCTATAGTGGAATCTCTAGAAAGACTTATATTTAGGAACGGAGGTATGAGGTAGTATCATGTATGCCACCTACATATCTAATTTAGCAGCCGGTAGTAGAAATCATTGTCTGGACAAAGGGATTACTGGTCAAAAATCCTAGCAAAGCACGCTGGCAGGCACACAACAAGACAAGAGAGAGAGAGATGCAGTTACAAGATCATAGCAATGCCTCAGTCCAGGATCTTGGTTGGCCAAGCTATTAGATCCAGAATAAACATCGTGCTTGTAGTTTTTGCCAGCTCCATAAAGGTAACAACGACCTGTTAGTATATTTGATGTACATCGGGCAGGTGATGCTGGACGGGTTTAAAGATGACAAGTACCTAGGCCTTGGCGCGTGGTTGGCATCTTGCCAGACGGTGGGAATCAGGTTAGAAACGTCAAGGGTGATGACGCTGCGCTGGCTGTCGGGGTCCGGTAAGGAGATCTAGAACCGTCGAGTAGGGTGTTTGTGGAGCGGCTCTGGTAGGGTGGACTACGGTGTGGGCGAAGCAGATCTGTGGTTGTGGACGAGGGCATCGGTGAAGCTGCTTCGATGGTTGGGTTAAGGATGGTGTCGACGATGCGGATCTGCGGCCGTGGATGGGGCATCAGAAACTGCTCTGGTAGGTTGGATGAGGGTGCGACGAAGCGGGTCTATGGCCGTGGACTTGTGAGTTGGCAAAGAAGTCCCGGTAGGGTTGAGAATGGTATAGGCGAAGCTACTCTAGTAGGGTTGACGATGGTGTCGGTGAAGCGGCTCTGGTAGGGTTGAGGAATGTGTCGGTGAAGAGGATCAGAGGTCGTCGGTGGGGCGGCTCAGGGGGGGGGGGGTGGATGAAGCGTCTCCGGTGGGGAGTACAAATGAGCCGTTGTAGATGCGCTGCGGTTGACGAGAGTACTGGCAAAGCAGATCCGACACCGTGGACAAGGCCGACACTGAATGGGCTGTGGTATAGTGGTGGATGAGCAGTCTACTTGTTTCTAGTGGAGGTGGGAGGGGTAGATGCGGCCACAGAAGCAGATTGGGCGAGGTGGACGCCGCTGGCAGTGAACGGGCTCTGGTACGCTGGTGGATGAGCATTCTAGGGTTTCGAGAGGGGAGGGGTAGAAAGGCCGATGAAGTACGGACGACATGATGTAAGATGCTCTGGTGCTGTGGAGTTAGTCGTTTTTACGGGAGGGGGAGAGGAAATGGGGGTGCCATGTGGTGGGGGGAACCGGAAGTTACCAAAGCAGCCCTGACCTATTATGTAGATGAGGGCGGTATTGTTATTGTTGTTCTCCGTGCACCAAGGACAAAAGGGGAATTTCCCATGCTAAAGACTAGGTGGCGGAAATTTTAGAAGGAGGCGGGAGATTTTGCCGCCCGCGGGATCGTTCGTATCCAGTTTCAACTAATTTTGGACCGTGCTAGCGGGAAGGTCATGCGAGACTGTGTACACGGGGCACGCATCAGCAGTTAATAACTAGTGTGAAGTCCACCCTAGAAAAAAGACAATAACTCGGGATGATGCGCCGATAACTTGGACGTTCACATGGGCGCGGCCAATCGTACGGGTTTAGAGGCGCGTTCACAAAAAAGGGATCAAAGGCTCTGCCTATGTATTTCGCGTGTAAATAGATAATTTAGTGCCATTGGTTATTTACTTTAAACATAATGCATTGACGTGTTAGTGTAGAGGTGCACAAAAAGAAATGGATATTGTAGTCCAACAAAAGAAATGGATATTGTAGTCCACCACTTAAAAGTGTTACCTCATATGATTACATAATCTCCATTTCATAAATTGCGTACCCGTTGAATTCATATATGAATATTACATATATTACTTCATAATAGAACCTTAAATCATCCAAGACTAATGAATTTGAATGCAAGAGTAACAATGGTGCATGTACATGATAGCTACATTGGTTGTTTGAAGAAACATCATTGTAACTTTGGCATGCACAATTGAAAAGGTTTATTTAGATAGAAAAAACTATGATATGTGAGTGTCCAATCTTTATAGCGTTGAATTGATATTATACCTTTGGCCATGATACGAAGTAGATATTGATTTATGTTCAAGCGATGCACGTCCACGATCGCTAGATAGTGATACGTGAATGAATTGTGCAATCTCTCTCACACGCATACATATCTCATTTCCCCGTGGGCATCGGAATCACACACGCGCACTTCGTGTATTTCTCTCCCTCTGTCAAGGTTAGAATTCGTCTTTCTACCCCGTCCTACAAGTCTCTCACACAGAAACACACACGCTCTCTCTGTCGAACATGCCCACCCCTTTAATTCCACCCACCCACAACCACTAATGTCTCAAAGGATAATTATGTCTCTCACACATATGTTGTGATGGCCCGGCTTATTAGGGATGATAGACTACTCATATAAATAAGGAATTCCTTCTTTTCCGGGAGCCCATTCGGACATAACTCCAAAGTTAAGTGTGCTCAGCTTGGAGTAGTGTCAGGATGGGTGACCGACCGGGAAGTTGCTCCCGGGTGCGCACGAGTGAGGATAAAGTGCGCAGAAAAGACTAGTATTGATTTCTGGGGCCAGTCTAGATCCCGCCAGGAGTAACGACCACCGGCGGGTGTGTCCAGGGCGTTACAAGTTCGTATCAGAGCCGACCCTCGCGGTTACACGGATGTTTGCAGACAGGTGCGTGGTCATGTTGTTCATGACGTTTGTGACCCGTCGTGGCACACGGCATGGTATATGTACCGGACTGGATGCACAGACGTTTGTGCCAAGAGGGAACGTTCCTGTGGCCCGACGAGGACGTCGGTTTCTCTGAGTGGGGGTGTATGTGATGGCCTGGCTTATTAGGGATGATAAACTACTCATATCAATAAGGAATTACTTCTTTTGTGGGAGCCCATTCAGACAGAACTCCAAAGTTAAGCGTGCTCAGCTTGGAGTAGTGTCAGGATGGGTGACCGACCGGGAAGTTGCTCCCGGGTGCGCATGAGTGAGGACAAAGTGCACAGAAAAGACTAGTATTGATTTGTGGGGCCAGTCTAGATCCCGCCAGGAGTAACGTGTCGGGACCCCGATTCTAAGTCACACCGATCTAGCATGTAACACCTCATATCACTTTGCGGCCTCATGCATGGTATCCCCACGGGTGTCGCCTTACCATGGCCCGGGGCCGTTTGCGCCTTTTGGCTCACGTATATGATAGTGTCGCTAGCATCCATATGACAGAGAACCCGGGCCGACATGGCTAGTTGTGAACCCAAAGCGGCACAGACCTATGGAGACAGGCATACATGAATCACATCGAGCATGTCGGTCAACAACGTATGAATCCGGGCTGTAGCACTTGGCTAACAGGACTCCGGAAGTCACTGCATGACATTTCCCGAAGGGACAAACATAGGAACAAAGTGGAACACATGCCGGCCAGTCAAGTGTTCTGAGCAGTAGTGCTGGGCTAGCAGGACTCCGGTGAACCGGGCTGTAGCGGACTACTATGGCTCAAGGAAGCACTAGACTACATTTCCCCATAAGAGAGGCTGCCAAGGACAAACAACTAGATTATCGGATCCCACACATAGCAATACACGTCACACGTACGCATAACATGCAAGTATGTGATGTACAACATGGCATCACAACATAACGCAACTCATATAGATAAAGGCTCAGAAGAGCCACATAGCATTGAATACAAACAGGGGTCACATGACCCATCATTCAGAGCATACAAGCAACGGAAGCATTACATGTGTGAGTATAGACAACTACAAAAGAAAAGGGCTGAGAAGCCTGACTATCTACAAGACCCTTCCAAGGGTACAAGATCGTTGCTGAGGTAACAAGCTATTTGTCGAAGTCCAAGCGGTACTACTAGTGATACAGATGTCTCATCTGCAAAACATAAAAAAGCAAACATGAGTACAAAGGTACTCAGCAAGACTTACGTCAGACCCTATCATACATGCATTTGTATCAAGAAGGTAATGTGGGGTTTAGTTGTAGCAAGCCAGCTTTGACTCAGTGGCTATCCTGTTCTACGACAATGAGAAACTTCTTTGAGGTGAGGCAGCGCACACGAGTCCACTAATCACCACATCAATACACTACTATGGATTCATCCCCGTCTCTCCTACGAGAAGGCCATCCATAGCACTCACACTTGTCTTGAGCATTTTAGAGTATCCACTTTAAGTTGTCTAGGTACCACGTAAGCATCCAAGAAGTCCATAACCGAGGACACGGCTATTCAAATAGATCATGATAACCCTGCAGGGGTGTACTTCATCACACACGCTCTCACCACTTATCACCATATACCCGTCATGTATCTTGGCAACCTTCAAGCGGAAGCCTGGCGAGGGTGTCGGCCATGACCTGACTAACCACGCAAGACTCTAATCCAGGTTTATCACCTATTTGGGTTCCATCCGCAAGGAGATCCGGCCGGGGTGTCGCTCACGGCCCCAAACGATGTGAGCAGGGTTCCCAAGCCCACCATCCGGGTGCCACTTGGTACACCGTGCCACCTGTGCCTAGTCTGTCCCGAGCCCACCCTGCCGGGTGCCACTCGGTAGAAAAATAGCACTACCTACAAACACCAGAAACTATTTGCAAATCCTGGACAGAGATCAAGGCGGTTAATAAGCCGAGAGAGCTTGGAGCGCCCGGAGCCCAATGTGTGGTAGTAGCTAGTCATTGGACAACTTGCACAGAACTCAGTTCTTAAGGACGATCCCAATGAGACAACCCACCATGTACTCCTACATGGCCTCTCACCGCTACCTTTACCAAATCGTGTTCACACGCTTAACTCTCAGCACCAGAACATATCATAACACTCCAATTCATTCCCGATGAATCAGACCTGACACAACTCTAAGAAATAGCAGGCATGGCATGGTAGAAGCACAACATGGCTCAAACAACTGCTACACATGCTAGTGGGTTTCAACTATTTACTGTGGCAATGACAGGTCATGCAGAGGAATGGGTTCAACTACCATAGAATAAAGTAGCAGTTGAATCATTGTTGTCCTAATGCAATAAATGAGAGCAGGAGCGTGAGAGTAGGATTTTATTGGAATGAACAAGGGGGGGTTGCTTGCCTGGTAGATCAATAGAGGGGCACTGCTCCACTTGTAGGTGCTCCCAAACACTTTCCGGAGTAGGACCTATCAAGAAGGAACGGTGTCGAAAATCAAACACAAGTATATGCAACAATATGATGCATGATCATGGCATGAATATGTGATGTTGTTTGAGTTAATGCATCTAGCATTTATTTAGTTGAGGTCCATTTGAACCAAGGGTTCAAATGCAACTCCAAAATAAGCTCTTAAATATGCCATTAATAAGTTTTCATATATACAACATGTATAGGTTGGTTTGTCATGGATGAAACTGGTACAGATGGATAGATTGAATTTTTCTGATAATTTTTCATATATAAATTATTTCAATCTGTGCTACGGTTGAATTTCTATGAAATTTTGAAGTTTTGAATATATTCTGGAATTTCCTGATTAATTTTAAACCAGAAAATGAGATATTGCGTCAGCATGATGTCATGCCTGCGTCAGCAGGTCAATGGAGCTGACCAGGTCAAATCGGACGTGTGGGGGCCACACGTCAGTGTCATGGTTAATTAACAGAGGGTTAATTAATCCTAACTACAAATTAGGGGGCGCCGGGGCCCATCTGTCACTGACCCACACGGGTCAAACCTGGGTCAACTGGGGGGATAGACCCGGTCAACCCCACCGGCGTTTAGCCACCGGCGAGGCCGAACACGGCGGAGGGGCTCGGGATCGCCGTTCCGGCGACCATTTGGGCGGCGGAGGCCACGGGAGAGGAGCCAGGGTTCGCCCGCATAGTTTGGAGCAAGCGGGGGCTGCGGGGGTGGCTTGAGCTCGCCGGAGCAGAGCTCGCGGCGGCGGCCGGAGTTCGGTGGCGTGCGGGCGCAGGCTACGGCTCGGGAGAGGCAAAAGGAAGAGCGGGGAAGGGTGCAGAAGCTCGCCACGGGGACAGGAGAGGCGGGGACGAGGCTGGGGCGCGTCGAGGGCAGCGTGACGTCGCCGGAGATCTGCGCAGCCGAAGGTAGAAGACAGCGATGGCGGCGGCGACGCAGAGCGTCCGGCGTCGCGTGACTCGGTGGAGAGGACGAGGGAGTCGCGGAGATGCTCGTGGACTCATCGGAGGGGCGAGGGGACGGCGGGTAGCGCGTCGGCGGTGAGTTGCAGCGACGGCAGCCGCTCGGCTGTGAGAGAAAGAGCGAGGGGGAGGGAGCAGAGGAGGGGATGGGGACAAGAGAGAGCGAGAGAGAGACGGGGGGGGGGGGGGTAGCGTGACGCGTGTAGAGAATGCCAGGGCAACCAGGGAGGCAGGAGGTGGCGAGGCGCGTGCGTGCGCGCCACGGGCACACGCCCTCCTGCCCACTGGCAGGATGTGGGAGACGACAGGGAGGTGGAGGTGGGCTGGGCTGGCTCTGACTGGCTGGGCTGCTACAGTGGTGGGCCGGTTGGCCCACCAGGTAGGTTCTCCCTCTTTGTTTTCTTTTCTATTTTTCTGACATTTGTTTTGATTTGATAAAAATACCAAATCGTTTTATTTTATTCTGTAAATTTTAGTAGGGACTAGTTGGACCACTCCAAAGCCCCTCACCAAAATTCAGAATTATTGGACAATATTTTATATATAATAAAATATTTATCCAACGCAAATAATTACTGGATTAATTCCAAATGCCCAAAATAAATACTTATGAGCTCCTAAAGATATTGGTTTGATTTTTATCTCTGTCCAATATTTTCAGAGAGCAACATGAACATTTTCTTGGACCTTTTTGGAGAAATTTTTACTTGGGTCATTTCCAGAAATGATTTCTGAGGGTTTCACAATCCCCATTTCAAAGTTAAATGAAATTTAAACATGATGCACACATGACTAGCTAGCCTAAGTCATACCAGAACTAGGGATGTGACAACTCGCCCCCACTCGGAAGAATCTTGTCCCGAGATTCAGGAGTCGGCGGGAAGAAAGCGGGGTACTCAAGTCGAAGACGATCTTCACGCTCCCAAGTAGCTTCTCTCTTGGAATGATGAGACCACCGAACCTTGAGAAACTTGATGTTATGACATCGGGTGACACGCTCTGCTTGATCAAGGATGCAGACGGGGTACTCTCGATAAGTGAGGTTATCTTGGAGCAAGCGTTTCGTGGTCCACTCCGCGGATGGGATTCGAGAAGGAACGCCTGAGTTGAGAGACGTGGAAGACATCATGAACTCGAGAAAGATGTCGTGGTAGTTCCAACTGGTAGGCAACCTCTCCTCGTTTAGCGAGAATGACAAAGGGACCAATGTAACGAGGAGCCAACTTGCCCTTGATACCGAATCGATGGGTACCCTTCAAAGGGGTAACCCGAAGGTAAGCTTTGTCGCCAATTTCATAAGCCACTTCCTTATGACGACGGTCATACTGGCTATTTTGATGAGATTGGGCTGTTTTCAAATTCTCACGAATGATGCAAACTTGTTCTTCTGCCTCCTGGATCATATCCGGTCCAAAGAATTGTCTTTCACCGGTTTCTGACCAGTTCAAAGGTGTTCGACATCTTCGTCCATACAGAACCTCAAAAGGAGCTTTCTTGAGGCTGGATTGGTAGCTATTGTTATAAGCAAACTCGGCGAAGGGAAGACACTTCTCCCAATCCATACCGAATGAGATAACACAAGCTCTAAGCATGTCTTCGAGAATTTGGTTGACCCTTTCCACCTGGCCACTTGATTGAGGGTGGAAAGTGGTACTGAAGGAAAGATGGGTGCCCATGGCAGTTTGGAAACTCTCCCAGAAATGAGAAGTGAAAAGACTACAACGGTCTGAATTGATCTCTAGTGGAACACCATGAAGTGGCACTATTTGAGAAATATATAAGTCAGCGAGCTAACTAGCAGTGATACTCTCTCGAACAGGTAGGAAGTGAGCCACTTTCGAAAGACGATCAATGACTACGAAGATAGCATTATTCCCTTTCTTGGTCCTGGGAAAGCCGGTGATGAAGTCCATACCAACTTTATCCCATTTCCATTCAGGAATAGCTAAAGGTTGAAGGGTGCCAGCAGGTCTTTGATGCTCTGCCTTCACGCGATGACAAACGTCACAGTTAGCAATAAATTGAGCAATTTCTCTCTTCATCCTAGTCCACCAGAACCTCTGGCGTAGGTCCTGATACATCTTAGTACTACCGGGATGAATCGTGAGAGGAGATTCATGCGCCTCCTTAAGGATTAATTGTCGAAGATGTTGATTCTTGGGAACCACCAAGCGACTCTCAAAGAAAACAACACCACGATCATCTATAGAGAAACTACCACCAACTCCTTTGTTAATGTTTCTCTTGATCCGGGAAATTCCCGTATCCTGCTTCTGAGCAGAGATGATTTGATCCACAAGAGTAGGTTTCGCCACCAAGGTAGAAAGGAATCCATGAGGAGCAAGATGGAGGTTAAGCTTACATAATTCCTCATGGAGAAGTGGTTGGCCCTGCTGCAACATGAGATTGTTGCAATAGGACTTACGACTTAGCGCATCAGCCATGACATTCCCCTTGCCTGGGTTGTAGGTAATCCCTAAGTCGTAATCTGAGATCAACTCCAGCCAACGTCTTTGCCTAAGGTTCAAATCTGGTTGGGTGAAGATATACTTGAGACTCTAGTGATCGGTGTAAATCTCGCAACATTTGCCAAGAAGGTAATGTCGCCATGTCTTAAGTGCATAGACTACGGCTGCAAGCTCTAGATCATGTGTAGGATAATTCTCCTCATGTGTATGCAACTGTAGAGATGCATAGGCAATCACATGACGATCTTGCATAAGAATGCAACCTAGTCCCTGTCGTGAGGCATCACAATAGATAACAAAGTCCTTAGTGAAATCCGGTGGCACAAGTATGGGAGCAGAAGTCAAGCGTCTTTTCAGTTCCTGAAAACTGTGCTCACACTGTGGGGACCACTCAAACTTTTTATTTTTCTTGAGAAGTTCCGTGAGAGGTTTGGCCACTTTGGAGAAGTTCTCAACGAATCGGCGACAATAACTGGCTAGACCAAGGAAATTCCTAACTTGCTTAACTGTTTCAGGCGGAGTCCAATCAAGAACGGCCTGAACTCTTTCAGGATTGACAGCAATGCCCTTACTAGAGATTATGTGGCCGAGATAGGTCACTTCTCGCAACCAAAATTCGCACTTGGAGAACTTGGCATAAAGGCGGTGCTCTCTGAGTTTTCCTAGCACAAGTCTAAGATGTTCGGCATGCTCTTCCTCGTTCTTCGAGTAAATAAGGATATCATCGAGGTAAACCATGACGAACTTATCTAAGTACTCCATGAAGATCGAGTTCATCAAGCGAGAGAAAGTAGCTGGTGCGTTGGTTAGACCAAAGGACATGACGGTGTACTCGTACTGACCAGAACGAGTGACAAAAGCCGTCTTAGGAATGTCCTGATTTCTGATCTTGATTTGGTGGTAGCCTAACCTCAAATCCATCTTGGAGAAGACTGAGGATCCAGCGAGCTGATCATACAGGTCGTTGATCCTGGGGAGCGGATACTTGTTCTTTATCGTGACCAAATTAACTGGACGATAATCTACAACCATCCGGTCCGTACCATCCTTCTTCTTGACAAAGAGAACTGGGCAAGCCCAGGGAGAAGAACTAGGACGGATGAAACCCTTTTGCAAGGATTCATTGAGTTGTTTCTTAAGCTCAGCTAGTTCTAAGGGTGCCATCTTGTAAGGTCTCCTAGAGATTGGAGCGATTCCTGGGATAAGATCTATGACAAATTCTACATCTTTGTCAGGTGGAATACCTGGCAGTTCCTCTGGAAAAACATCTGGAAAGTCACGGACTACCGGGATATCTTCAAGGTCAGGAAGAGGGTTGGCATTAAGAGAATAGAGCCGACGCTTTGCAACCCTAGTGGAGATGGTGACTATCTTGCCAGATGGGTGTGTAAGCTGAATAGACCTAGTGTAACAATCAATCTTGGCATAATGAGCTTTCATCCAGTCCATACCCAAGATGATGTTAATATCCGTAGACTTGAGGGCTATAAGTGACGCAAGGAACACAAGTCTGTCAACAAGGATTTCATTACCATGGCTTACACTAGACGTTTGCCATTTGGATCCAGGAGTTTGAATTACTAGTGGAGAGGGCATATCACAAAAGGATATGTTGTGCAAGCTGGCATAACTTTTAGAAATGAAGGAATGAGATGCTCCGGTATCAAACAGAACCGAAGCTGGATGACAATTGACAAGGAGTGTACCAAGAACGACATTCGGATCATCATGAGTGTCTTTACCTGAGACGTGATGCACACATCCACGTTCAGTGGGAGCTGACTTGACACTAATCATCTTGCGTGATGGCTTACCATGGCCAACAGACTTCTCAGGCTGGGGTGGAGCATAGTTGGTTTGAGAGCAGTCACGTGCATAGTGTCCTGGCTCTCCGCATGTGAAACAAGTCCCTGAAGTAGGACGTGGACCCGCATTGACAAGCGGTCTACCAATAGGCCTGGGTGGAGCATGTAACTGAACTGGGTGAGGTGCCACACAAGATGGCCTCGGTGAATATCTGGGTGGAAGAGCGGAGTTCGGAATCCAAATCTAGCGGTTCTGCGAACTAGAACCGGAGAAAGAAACCAAATCACGGGTGTGCTTACGAGACTCCTTGTAAGTGAGCTGAGCTGTCTCTGCATTAATGGCCTTGTTCACAAGAGCCTGGAATGTATTGCAATGATGCAAGTGGAGATCATGACGCAACTTGGGGTTGAGACCCTTCCGGAACCTAGCCTGCTTCTTGGCGTCCATGGACACCTCTTCTGTAGCATAGCGAGCAAGGTTCTCAAACTCTCTGCTGTAAACATCAACAGCCATCTTACTCTGGGTGAAACTACAAAACTCTTCTCTCTTGCGATCAATGAGAGCCTGAGGAATGTGATGCTCGCGAAAAGCCTCAGTGAAAACTCTCCAGGTGGTTATCTGGCCAGCTGATAAGCAGCGTAGGTGACCTTGTTACTTTCAGCTACGTTCGCTGAACGCAGCTTGTGTGTGATACTACGTAGCCAGTCATCTGCATCGAGTGGTTCAATGGAATGATGGAAGGTAGGTGGTTTTAGACCGATGAAGTCATGGATGGACACAAACTCTTTGTGCTGATGGGAGGTGTTCTCCTCAATACGTGCTAGCAAGCGGTTAGACTCACGCTTGTTCCTCCCAACCTCTAACATGAACTCTACCAACGAAGACTGGTCGGGAGAATCCTCATCCCTACCATCTCCGTGGTTCCGGCTACGAGCAACAGAACTTTGGTTAACCGGCAACATCCTGAAGAACAAAACCAAGGAAAACAAGGATGGAATCAGCATCAACTATAGGATGTAGATGGTAGCACAAGAATTTAGTATCTCTCAAACTCCTAGGACAAATTCCGGCAGCATAACGGCAGTAAAATGCTCAAAATGAGACATCCTGCAAATGACGGGGTAGCATCAAACTCAACATCATCACCCAAGGTTCTGAGATATTACTAAATAGACTGCACCGGAGGTACTCGAACTGGGATATGACTCTGATCAACCAATCCTAAGAGACTATGGAGTAGTAACACGTGATCCTGATAGACGGAAGAGAAAGCCTAGTTCCTTAACCCTGTAGTAAAGATAGGATGACTCAGATCAGAAGGCATGAGGCATAAGGAGTAAAAAGAGCCTTACGTTCCCTTCCACAATCAATTCCCCTATATAGCTAAAGAATTTCTAGACTCAACTTCGACCAGGTTGGCTTGGTAATCCTACAGGCAGTCAGGCTCTGATACCAAAGCTGTCGGGACCCTGATTCTAAGTCACACCGATCTAGCATGTAACACCTCATATCACTTTGCGGCCTCACGCACGGTATCCCCACGGGTGTCGCCTTACCATGGCCCGGGACCGTTTGCGCCTTTTGGCTCACGTATATGATAGTGTCGCTAGCATCCATATGACAGAGAACCCGGGCCGACATGGCTAGTCGTGAACCCAAAGAGGCACAGACCTATGGAGACAGGCATACATGAATCACATCGAGCATGTCGGTCAACAGCCTATGAATCCGGGCTGTAGCACTGGGCTAACAGGACTCCGGAATTCACCGCGTGACATTTCCCGAAGGGACAAACATAGGAACGAAGTGGAACACATGCCGGCCAGTCAAGTGTTCTGAGCAGTAGTGCTGGGCTAGCAGGACTCCGGTGAACCGGGCTGTAGCGGACTACTATGGCTCAAGGAAGCACTAGACTACATTTCCCCATAAGAGAGGCTGCCAAGGACAAACAACTAGATTGTCGGATCCCACACATAGCAATACACGTCACACATACGCATAACATGCAAGTATGTGATGTACAACATGGCATCACAACATAACGCAACTCATATAGATAAAGGCTCAGAAGAGCCACATAGCATTGAATACAAACAGGGGTCACATGACCCATCATTCAGAGCATACAAGCAACGGAAGCATTACATGTCTGAGTACAGACAACTACAAAAGAAAAGGGCTGAGAAGCCTGACTATCTACAAGACCCTTCCAAGGGTACAAGATCGTAGATGAGGTACCAAGCTATTTGTCGAAGTCCAAGCAGTACTACTAGTGAGACAGATGTCTCATCTGCAAAACATAAAAAAGCAAACGTGAGTACAAAGGTACTCAGCAAGACTTACGTCAGACCCTATCATACATGCATTTGTATCAAGAAGGTAATGTGGGGTTTAGTTGCAGCAAGCCAGCTTTGACTCAGTGGCTATCCTGTTCTACAACAATGAGAAACTTGTTTGAGGTGAGGCAGGGCACACGAGTCCACTAATCACCACATCAATACACTACTATGGATTCATCCCCGTCTCTCCTACGAGAAGGCCATCCATAGCACTCACACTTGTCTTGAGCATTTTAGAGTATCCACTTTAAGTTGTCTAGGTACCACGTAAGCATCCAAGAAGTCCATAACCGAGGACACGGCTATTCGAATAGATCATGATAACCCTGCAGGGGTGTACTTCATCACACACGCTCTCACCACTTATCACCATATACCCGTCATGTATCTCGGCAACCTTCAAGCGAAAGCCTGGCGAGGGTGTCGGCCACGACCTGACTAACCACGCAAGACTCTAATCCAGGTTTATCACCTATTTGGGTTCCATCCGCAAGGAGATCCGGCCGGGGTGTCGCTCACGGCCCCAAACGATGTGAGCAGGGTTCCCAAGCCCACCATCCAGGTGCCACTTGGTACACCATGCCACCTGTGCCTAGTCTGTCCCGAGCCCACCCTGCCGGGTGCCACTCGGTAGAAAAATAGCACTACCTATAAACACCAGAAACTATTTGCAACTCCTGGACAGAGATCAAGGCGGTTAATAAGCCGAGAGAGCTTGGAGCGCCCGGAGCCCAATGTGTGGTAGTAGCTAGTCATTGGAAAACTTGCACAGAACTCAGTTCTTAAGGACGGTCCCAATGAGACAACCCGTCATGTATTCCTACATGGCCTCTCACCGCTACCTTTACCAAATCGTGTTCACACGCTTAACTCTCAGCACCAGAACATATCATAACACTCCAATTCATTCCCGATGAATCAGACCTGACACAACTCTAAGCAATAGCAGGCATGGCATGGTAGAAGCACAACATGGCTCAAACAACTCCTACACATGCTAGTGGGTTTCAACTATTTACTGTGGCAATGACAGGTCATGCAGAGGAATGGGTTCAACTACCGTACCATAAAGTAGCAGTTGAATCGTTGTTGTCCTAATGCAATAAATGAGAGCAGGAGCGAGAGAGTAGGATTTCATCGGAATGAATAAGGGGGGGTTGCTTTCCTGGTAGATCAATAGAGGGGCACTGCTCCACTGATAGGTGCTCCCGAACACTTTCTGGAGCAGGACCTACCGAGAAGGAACGGTGTCGAAAATCAAACACAAGTATATGCAACAATATGATGCATGATCATGGCATGAATATGTGATGTTGTTTGAGTTAATGCATCTAGCATTTATTTAGTTGAGGTCCATTTGAACCAAGGGTTCAAATGCAACTCCAAAATAAGCTCTTAAATATGCCATTAATAAGTTTTCATATATACAGCATGTATAGGTTGGTTTGTAATGGATGAAACTGGTACGGATGGATAGATTGAATTTTTTTGATAATTTTTCATATATAAATTATTTCAATCTGAGCTACGGTTGAATTTCTATGAATTTTTGAAGTTTTGAATATATTCTGGAATTTCCTGATTAATTTTAAACCAAAAAATGAGATATTGTGTCAGCATGATGTCATGCCTGCGTCAGCAGGTCAATGGAGCTGACCAGGTCAAATCGGACGTGTGGGGGCCACACGTCAGTGTCATGGTTAATTAACAGAGGGTTAATTAATCCTAACTACAAATTAGGGGGCGCTGGGGCCCATCTGTCACTGACCCACATGGGTCAAACCTGGGTCAACTGGGGGGTTAGACCCGGTCAACCCCACCGGCGTTTAGCCGCCGGCGAGGCCGAACGCAGCGGAGGGGCTCGGGATCGCTGTTCCGGCGACCATTTGGGCGGCGGAGGCCACGGGCGAGGAGCCAGGACTCGCCCGCATCGTTTGGAGCAAGCGGGGACTGCGGGGGTGGCTTGAGCTCGCCGGAGCAGAGCTCGCGGCGGCGGCCAGAGTTCGGTGGCGTGCGGGTGCAGGCTACGGCTCGGGAGAGGCAAAAGGAAGAGCGGGGAAGGGTGCAGCAGCTCACCACGGGGACAGCAGAGGCGGGGACGAGGCTGCGGCGCGTCGAGGGCAGCGTGAGGTCGCCGAAGATCTGCACAGCCGAAGGTAGAAGACAGCGATGGCGGCGGCGATGCAGAGCGTCTGGCGTCGCGTGACTCGTTGGAGAGGACGAGGGAGTCGCGGAGATGCTCGTGGACTCGTCGGAGGGGCGAGGGGACGGCGGGGAGCGCGTCGGCGGTGAGTTGCAGCGACGGCAGCCGCTCGGCTGTGAGAGAAAGAGTGAGGTGGAGGGAGCAGAGGAGGGAATGGGGACAAGAGAGAGCGAGAGAGAGAGCGAGAGAGAGATGGGGGGGGGGGGGGTAGCGTGGCGCATGTAGAGAAGGCCAGGGCAACCAGGGAGGCAGGAGGTGGCGAGGCGCGTGCGTGCGCGCCACGGGCACACGCCCTCCTGACCACTAGCAGGAGGTGGGAGACGACAGGGAGGTGGAGGTGGGCTGGGCTGGCTCTGCCCGGCTAGGCTGCTACAGTGGTGGGCCGGTTGGCCCACCAGGTAGGTTCTCCCTCTTTGTTTTCTTTTCTATTTTTCTGACATTTGTTTTGATTTGATAAAAATACCAAATCATTTTATTTTATTCTGTAAATTTTAGTAGGGACTAGTTGGACCACTCCAAAGCCCCTCACCAAAATTCAGAATTATTGGACAATATTTTATATATAATAAAATATTTATCCAACGCAAATAATTACTGGATTAATTCCAAATGCCCAAAATAAATACTTATGAGCTCCTAAAGATATTGGTTTGATTTTTATCTCTGTCCAATATTTTCAGAGAGCAACATGAACATTTTCTTGGACATTTTTGGAGAAATTTTGATCTTGGTCATTTCCAGAAATGATTTCTGAGGGTTTCAAAATCCCCATTTCAAAGTTAAATGAAATTTAAACATGATGCACACATGACTAGCTAGCCTAAGTCATACAAGAACTAGGGATGTGACATAACGACCACCGGCAGGTGTGTCCGGGGCGTTACATATGCCTAAGGTTAACTCGAGTTCTGGAAACATATGAATACATACAATGGGATTCCAGCAGAGCACCTTTTGTTTTGAGATCTGGCTCTCTCTATATCTCTCTCGGTCTCACACACACACACACGGGTAGACATTGTTTATCGCTTCATTTTTTTCCGGCACTTGCATGCACACTATTTGTTTATCTCCGTAATGCTTTAAGTATGCCTCGCACACATCCTATCTACCTATCCCTTAATATAGATATGGGTCACACAAACTCCTTCTCCCTACTAGGAAGATGCCCATGCGTTGCACGGAACATCAAGATTCATTTGTATGACTAGTTTATCTTGTGGGCGAAAAAGATGAATGAGGGAATGCCTTATTTGCAAATGTGGAGAGGGGTGTGGGTATCTTTTTGCAAAATTGCCATAGTTTCCTTCATATCCGTCAGATATAAATCGGATGGCCTATACTGCAGGATGGCAGGAACACCATCATCACCAACTCTGTTTTTATAAGACTAGAGATATGTAAGTGTCACTGCCCCCACCCCCACCCACACACACACATCCCGACACCGAAGGAGTAGGGTGACACCTCAATCTTGATACTAATGTATCGACTGGCTTCTCTCTCAAACACACACACACACACACACACACACACACACCGAAGGAGTAGGGTGGCACCTCGATCTTGATAGTAATCGATCTACTCCTCTTTAAAACACACGCAGATACACACACACACTCGCTAGTTGTGCCTCTGTGCCTACCGCACACACTCTCGATACGTCTTTCTCTCCCTCCCCTTCCCCACCCCAACCCCAACAATGATAGCAGAAGGGTGACAACTCGATCTGATCTTAATTTTTCAATTGATTTCTCTCTCAAACATTGTGTCTCTGTGCGTCGCTCAAACACACGAGATATATCTTTTTCTCCGTAGCCCCCTCGATATGTAGACTTCTCGCGCGCGCACAGCTGTAGTGACGATGACGCTGAACCCAACGTGCCTTGTTTTCACCGGCCTCATGTGATAGTTTTAATTCACCCTGTTTTCTGTTAATTAACAAGAAAACCTTTTCTTTGTCACTACTAGTGAATCTGAAATCATTCGGGGCAGACATATAATATATCACTTCAACCCAATTATCGCGGTAACTATTTTAAAAGAAACTAGCTAGATGCTTGTGCGTTGCACGAAACATCAAGATGCATTTGTATGAGTAGTTTATCTTGTGAGAGACTAGCAAGATGCCCATGCGTTGCACGGAACATCAAGATGCATTTATATGAGTAGTTCATCTTGTGAGAGGAAAGGATGAACGAGGGAAGGCCTTATTTGCAAATGTGGAGAGGGGTGTGGGTATCTTTTTGCAAAATTGTTGTAGTTTCCTTCCTATACGTCAGATATAAATCGGACGACCTATATTGCAGGATGGCAGGCATACCATCATCACCAACTATGTTTTTTTATAAGAGTGTAGATGTTACTCCCACTGTGGGTAGTCTCAGTGTGTGCTTCTAGTAGTATTTAGTACTCTCTCCAAAAAGGGCCGACCATGTCCATGGCTACCATCCCGTGCTCGGTCATTGAGTACGAGCACTATTCATGTGCCATCGAGGAGGAAAAATATTGCGTAGCACTAGGTGCCATCTTAGTGCACGACTCACTTACGCACTGCTTATCTCCATTTTCTTGCATGACATGTGCACCTTGATGCTAGATGTCCCGCGTGTTGGCAAAAGGATGAACAATGTGCGGCGGGCTGGCGTTTTCGCCGTCTATTGAGGTCGGTTAACTCATCACATGTAATCGACTCTTGGGTGGGATAGTTTTTTTGGTGGGTTTGGGGCAACTTGCTCCAATTTAACCCTCATGTTTGGATACTTTAGGGCTATTTGAGCCCCAACTAGCTCAAACTAACTCTAACCCATGGATCCAAACAAGGCCAAAATTAGTCTCGAAAAACGCATTAAGCCCTATATACATGGACAGACGGAGTACATGATACTAGCAAACGCTCACCATTAGTAGTAGTTCATTCGTTGGTTTCGATTTTTTGATTCAGTTGTTGTGCTGCTACCGTCCAATATTCGCGTGTGGTTTTTCTAGAATAAAAAAAGGAGGTACCCCTACTTATGTTACTCCCACTATGCCTAGCCTAAGGTTAGTAGGTGACCTTGCTCTTGGCTCTTCACCTTTTCCGGAAGTCAAACAATAATGATGGTACTACAGTAGTACTTCTAGCAATCTGACACCAAATGAACTGCTGCATGTCCATCGCTTGTAAGCAAAAGTTTCTCCTCGTGCTAAGAGCCACTGGACATGTGTTGGCGAGGGAGAAGGCGTAGTAAGAAAGCTTCTTGTCATTCTGCGAGTTGAGGGGACACATCAAAGTTATTTAGTACATACTCTCTCCAAAAAAGGGTTGACCATGTCATGGCTACCCCCATCCCGTGCTCCGATGTTGAGTACGTGCACTATTCATGTGGCATCCAGGAGAGAAAATATTGCGTAGTAGGTGCCATCGAAGTGCAGGACTCACTTACGCGCTGCTTATCTGATTATCTCCATTTTCTTGCATGATATGTGCACCTTGATGCTAGATGTCTCGCGTGTTGGCAAAAGGATGAACGAAGCTCACGTAAAAAATAAGTTGAAGAACATAGATTCCCGATGACCGAGAAGGAGCAAGGAACCTTGAGCGTTTTCCCCTGTTTTTTGCCGCCTGCCCACCTATAAACAAATAAAAGAACATGAACTCTTCGCTAAACACTAGAGATGATACAGTAGGATGCTAAGTTGAAGATGTTTTATAGTTTATATTGATAACCACGCAAGAAGCCACACATGTACAAGACACATGCAGCCACGCGTGTACACACGCCAATGCACTAACTCGTGTCGATCCAACTCATGCACATACGCACACAGCATGGAGTACACAACGCACGTACACAACACATGCATGCATACACATTCGGCCGCAGAATGCATGTGAATAACACATGCATGCGCACACACTCGGTTGCATGGAGGCGTGCGCCATCTACGGCGACATCCAGTTTATATAGACACCGGAGGAGACTAGGGTTATACAAAGTAGGTTACAGAGAAAGGAACCTTCATATCCGAACGCCAAGCTTGCCATTCACGCCAAGGAGAGTCCCATCCGGACACGGGTGAAAGTCTTCGGTCTTGTATCTTCATAGCCCATCAGTCTGGCCCACGTCCAACAGGCCGGACGCCTGAGGAGCCCCTAGTCCAGGACTCCCTCACTAGTGTCGGCGTTCTGGGAACGGGGGTCCCCAGACTTGCCTGCCTGCGGCCTGCGGCGTGGCTCAAAGGGGGGCCCAGCACGGCCCATCTTCACCAACACAAACTCAAGATCCTCGCGAGGGGCCAAGCCTGGTGGGGCGGACGGCACGGAGCTTCCTCAGGCACGGCCTCGTCAGGCTGGCTCACGACGAGGCGGAGAGATCAAGGCGGGGTACCTCGTGAGGTGCCCGTGACGCAAGGCATGACGACTTAGGGCGCCAGGCGGGTGCCAGCCCGCGCAGCGTCCTCCTTTACTCTTTGGTGCAAAGGGGGCAAGAGCAGCCGCGGAGTACTGAGGCATCAAGCAAAGGTTGCCATTTCGGTGCAACGAGACCAAGACCAGGAGGACTACGAGACGGAGGTCACCATGGGGCCCAAGACGGCGTCATCACCAGAGCTTTGCGCAGGCGAAGACTACTTTTGTCAGGATAGCTGATACTTGCTGTCCCCTTTCAAATTAGCCTGCCATTGTTGGCTCCCTTCCTGCTCAATATTTGGGAAGAGGACCAGGGCCTCTATAAATAGGACCAGACACCCACATGGAAAAGGGTCGACCAGTTGGAAAGAGGGAGAGAGAGAGAAAGGTGGCTGAACTCCTCCCAGCAGTTCATCGCCCCAGCCAAGAACAGACCCTCGCGAGGCTGTTCTCCCTTGTATTGTTCATCATCATCAGCCCAAGAGGCAATCCACACACCACACACTGGAGTAGGGTATTACACCACAACGGTGGCCTGAACCAGTATAAACCCTGTGTCCCTTGTGTTGTTCTTTTCATAGCTTTGATCCTAGCGTGGCGAAGGGGTGCAGGTAGGTAGGAGGCGAAATCTCCGCGCGCTCCCTAGTGTTCGAACCTCAAGGGTCTGCCGGAACCCGGAATCCGACATTTGGTGCGCCAGGTAGGGGTGCGCCGGAATTCGTCTTCCACCGCTCCGTGCCCCGTCGCGTCGTCATCGCCATGCCCGGCGACCAGGAGGGCAACCCAGACCCATGGGCTGCGTGGCCCGCCCGTGCAGAACCGCTCGCCTCGGGCGACCCCGTGCCCCAGGCAGCTCGCGGTCCGCAGGGCGCTGCGGGCCGTGGGCGACGCGGACAGGCTTCGACAACTCTTACACCGCGACAGGCGCGGTCGGCAGCAAGGGCCTCCAATCACGCCGCGACCACGACACTGTACACCCATCGGGAGCAGGCGAACTCGAGAGCCGCACTCATGGTGGCCCGAGAGCTGCTGCAGTGCAGACTGCTGGAGGGCGGCCACGACGTGCTGCTCGAGCGAGTGGCAGAGCTCCTGGGCTTTGCCGCCTCGGGGGCTCACCCCTTCTCCACCCAGCTCCCATCTCAAGCCCAGGGCGATCCACGCGGGGGCCCCGCGCGCGCCCGCGGGCTCCAAGGCTACTCCGACGCCAGCAAAGCTGTCAGTGCCGGACCGGCGGCGGCGCTACCCCCACCCCCGGTCCGCGAAGAAGGACTCAACGCGACCCGTGGCCCCAGTGGGCGGCCGCGCTGCCACCCCACGGTGGGCGCGTCAGGCAGGACTGCGTGGCATGCGGGGCATTACGGCGTGGCATTCGAGATGACGGCGCCGGAGGAATACGTGCCCCTCATGATGGACTAAGGACACCCTCACGAGAACGGACAAGGCTCGCTCCTCAGCCCAAGCTGGGGGGACGAGGCACTAGAAGCTGAGCCTTTCCAGGAGCCCCGGGATGGTCCCACTGGCCACGCTGGAGGCAATGATTATCAGGTACCGTTAATTCTTCAGGAGCAGGTATACACTAACCATGGATTGCAGGAGGTGCAGGTCGCCGCAGCGAGCAGCTGCCTCGCTCCCACAGTCTCCTACCCCTCGGGAGGAGGGTGCAGGGGGCTGCAGGAGAGAGGTAGGGATCCGACATCGCCACTGCGGCGTTCGGAGCAAGGCGTTCTCAGGAGGTAGGCCCTCCGCTGGGGAGGTGCCCCAGGGCCTGCCCCCGGCGGAGGACCCGTGGTCGTCGGGGGAACCGCTGGCGACCGCTCTACCCCATCGGGCGGCGTCCTTGTTTCCGGTCGTTGCTGATGGCACTAGAGTGTGGCGCAAGGCGGGGCCCTCATCTGGCGATATGAAGCAAGGCCAGTACCTGTGAAGAAGGCCCAGTGCCTGTGAAGCTTGCCGCCCCGTGACACTCTCATGTAATAATGAGTGGGATTGTACACGCCCCGGAGTCTCAGGGGTGCCGGCCTCAGGCCCTGGGGCTCCCTCCCACGCCCAGTGGCAGCACTTAGCTCCGCACTGGTGAGAAGACGTCCAAGACTAGACTAGGTGCCGGACGCGGCCTTTTGTTTGCTTTTGTTGCTCTTCCCTTTGGTTGCCGCTTTCCCCCGCTGGATTCAAGTTGGATTCGAATTTGAGATTTGCGTGTCTTCGGGGAAGGGGTGCTTAGTCTCGTTCGAGCAATTTCTCGCGTTTCGGTTACCGCTTCGCCTCAGCTGCCTCCCCTTGTGAGCCCCTCGCGAGCCGGGTCAGGCCTAGCTTGCGCGCAGCCCAGACTGCCGCCGCCGCGTCCTCTTAGGAGGGCGTCTTACTGCAGGTCCAACAGATTCAATCGAGAAACACTCCAGGCTCCACAGCCTCCTGCGGGCTGCCCCAGGGCCAGGACGGGACAAAGGTAAATTAGCCGACCAGCGCGTCGCTTAAACCAACCACTTGGCGCGGGCGCATGGGCAATGTAGCTCCTACTGATACGATAAACACAAGTTTTACATGAGGGGCTCCCCCTCCAAAATGCTCTCACAACTATCAGGCCAAAACCTGAGTTCTATTCATACAGGTTAAGCAGGAACGATGCACAATCAGTCGGATGGATCTCCCAATGCGTCCTCAGGAGCGCCATCGGGGCCGTTGCTGGCATCGCTGAACTCGCCACCGCTGCCCGCGTTGCCACCAGCGGTGTCAGGGCCGCCCGTCATGCCGCCCTCGTTGGCCTCCACGATCGCGTCGTCGTTGTCCGAGGCGAAGGCCCTGATAAGAGCCTCCACATGGTCTTCCACTCAGTGCGCCAGCTCACCTCGGACGGCCTGGGGGAGTGGGGCGATGGCGGCATCAAAATCGAAGTGGGGATCCATGCTCCGGAGATGGCTGAAGAGACGAGAAAAGGAGCGCCTGAGCAGGGCGCGGCTCCTCTCCTCCACCAACCTGTCAGCCCTGATCGACCGCGCCTCCGGCTGCGTCACCACGTCAGTAAAGAATTGAAGATTGCCCGCGTAGTTAACCGCATGCGGCTCGCCGACGGTCTCCTCGCAGATGTTGCCCAAGGCCGCGTTGGCCCTCTCCCGGAGCGTGGTCAGCATGGGGCCGTGCTCATGCTCCAGGATCCGCCGCTGACGTATCTCGTCCGCGTTCTGGTGCGCGACGGCCTCAGCCTCCTCCACCCGCTGGCGAAGAAGGTGCACCTCAGCCAGGGAGGTGGTTAGCCCACCTTGCGCCACCTCAAGGGCGGCCCGGGAAGCATCGGCCCGCCGCGTCACCTCCTCCAGCTTGGCCCTCAGGGCAGCAGTCCTACCTTCGGCTTCGGCCCAAATCAACCCCAGCTTCTCCTCGAACTCGTGCTCGAGGTTCAAATGTGCCATCGCCACCCGACGTCCGACCTCCTCCACGACACGGGCTTCCTGTGCAGCGACATCGTCCTCCGCCTGCGTCACCAAGCACTCCCTCGTCTCCAGACGCTCGTACTCGCGGGTACATTCGGCGACTTCCAATGTCAGCGCCTCCTCACGCTTCTGGAGCTCCGCTGAGTCACCGGAGGCCACCCTCATCGACGCGAGGGCTGCCTCGCGTAGCTCCACCTGCTCCTCCAGCGAGTGGCACCAGGCCAGGAGCTCCCGAGCCCGCTCCTCTGCAGCCGTTCGCTGCCGGTCAGCCTCCCGAGCTTCCTCAGCAGCCCGAGACCGGGCCTCCCGAGAGGCCACCAACGACTCCTTGGCCTCTGCTTCATCAAGGTCGCGCTGACGGCGCGCAAGGGCGATGGCGCCCTCCCGCTCGTGCCCCTCTGCAGCCAGGCGCAGGCCCTCGGCCTCAAGGCGCGCGTCTTCATCAGCAAGCTCCTCACCAAGCAGGCTCACTGCGTCAGTCGCCCTTCGAAGGAATCCTTGGCGGAGAGCGCGACGCTCCCGAGCGCGCTCAAGCACGTCTTCCACACCATCATCTGCCCCAAGCAAGCGCCGGGGGCTGCAGGTCAGCGCTCCCCCTCCGGGCTGGGGGCTGGGGGATGGCACCCTCGCGACGCCGGGCACGCCGCGTCAGAAGCCCGGCCTGGGGCCAGCCCGACCTCAGGAGAAGAGCGCAGGAAGCGCCTCAGCCAATCGCAGTCCACATCCAGGCGAGAAGCCCATGGCAGGTTGGCTATGCAACGAGAAGACTCGCGAAGGAGGATCGCGAGGTGCGCGGGACCACGATACGCCTCGGGATGGTTCGCCTCTTCGATCGCCCTCGCCACAAGGGCTCCGCTGCTTGGGGCGCTCGAGGATGGTGGAGGGGGCAAAGCCAAAGGGGACGGCTCCTCAGCCGTCTCAGCAAGCTCGGTTGGAAGGGGCCTGCGGAGCAAGGGTTAGTAAGAGCAACGGAAGGATCAGGAGCAGGGAAAGGAGAAGGCTTACTCATCAGTGGCGAAGTACTTTCTGCGCTTCAGCAGGCGACAAGGGTAACCGTCGCCCAGGGCCTCCCTTCTCTTCCAGAGAGCCCCAAAGTCCACGTGGAAGCGGCCTAAGAGTCGGGCGCAAGGATCGACCTGCGACGAAGATGGAGCGTCAAGACGATCAGTGTCAGGGGCACCTGCCTGATGTGCGCCGCCAAACGCCTCCCCAAGAGAAGCAGCTGGAGCCTCAGGGGCCCCAGTCGCAGGTGCAGAGGGCAGCTGTTTGTCACCCTCAGCCTCAGCGGTACGGGCCCCGATAACTGCTTCCTCATGAGCCTCGCCCAGTGCCGTCACCGCGCCGGGAGCCCCCTCGGCCTCTGGCGCCTCGTACCTCCCTGCTCCGCCACTTGAGGACGAGTCGCCTTGGCCGACTGAAAGGGCAGTCACCACCACCGGATTCACGCGAGACCCCTGAAGGCCGGCGGGGCACAGCCCCCACTCATCAAAGGCAGGCATCTGCTTCACAAAGTCGACCCTGCTCTGGCAGAGGTACAGCAAGGCCCGTCCCTGCCGGACGCTGTCGGGGTTGGGGTCCCTAGCCAGGGTCAAGAGCGCCATCTTCAGCACCTCAGGAGCCAGGCCCTCTTCCTGGAGCCTCATACTATCCTCGCGCCCACGGAAGGCCCACATCCGGCGAGAGTGGCGTTGAAGAGGAGCAACGCGGCATAGCAAGAACTCCTTCACCACCTTGGGCGCTGTCATGCCAAGCGACCTTAAGAGCGCGGCACCAGACGAAGACGAGCCGGGGGCTCTCAAGCGCCACCTGGCCCCAGCCTGAATTGGGAACAGCAGGAGAGGTCGGCTCCGTTAGCAGGGGGCTGGGCACCCCTGCATCCACATACAGCCACCGCTCACGGAACCCAACCGCGGGCAGGGGGAGCTTGAAGTCAATCCCAGAGGCGGTAGTCTCTGGCGCGGCAACGAAGCTTACGCATGCCCAGCATTGGGTAGGGTCAACAAGATGCAGCGAGAAGAAGTGGCACAGCAAGGCAACCGAAGGAGGGATGCCCACCATGGCTTCGCAGACGAAGGCGAAGACCGAAAGGAGGGTGATGGATCCAGGACTCAGATGCAGCAAGTGGATCTGATTGTGGGAGAGCACGGCATTGAAGAAATCAGAAAAGGGGGGAACCAGACCTGCCCACAGGGCGTCGGCGAAATATGGGACCTCGGTAACTATCCTGCCGATGGAGAAGTGGGACGCAGGCCAGGCCGTCGTTCTCCCGCATTCATTGAAGATGGTGGCCAGAGCCAAGCTGACCTTACCCAAACCCTCGGCGGGGGCCGCCAACGGTGGCGGGCGAGGCGGAGACACGGGATTCTTCCCTCTCCCCTTCTTCGTTGGGGCCATGGCGATAGGAAAGGGGGGGGGAGGATTCGAGATTGAATTGAAAACAGAAACCAGGGCTCGAGCGGAGGAAGGACAGGAAGTGCTCGAGCGATAAAAGGGGAATGGCAGTGTACGACTACGGGTCCGCCTAGCAAGGCGCAAGATAAGGAGGGCGTGGGGGAACAGTGCCGCCCACGTCCAATCAACTGCCACGCAGCGCCTAAGGCCGCAGGCTGTTAGGGCCCGCGGCGCTTCGCTCTTGCCCTTCCGCCTCCCTGCATGGCCAAGTCCGGGTGCGCCTTGGGCCCGGGGGCTACTGTCGGTGTTCTGGGAACGGGGGTCCCCAGACTTGCCTGCCTGCGGCCTGCGGCGTGGCTCAAAGGGGGCCCAGCACGGCCCATCTTCACCAACACAAACTCAAGACCCTCGCGAGGGGCCAAGCCTCATGGGGCGGACGACACGGCCTCGTCAGGCTGGCTCACGAGGAGGCGGAGAGATCAAGGGGGGGTACCTCGCGAGGTGCCCGTGATGCAAGCCATGACGACTCAGGGCGCCAGGCGGGTGCCAGCCCGCGCAGCGTCCTCCTTTCCTCTTTGGTGCAAAGGGGGCAAGCGCAGCCGCGGAGTACCGAGGCATCAGGCAAAGGTTGCCATTTCGGTGCAACGAGTCCAAGACCAGGAGGACTACGAGACGGAGGTCACCATGGGGCCCAAGACGGCATCATCACCAGAGCTTTGCGCAGGCGAAGACTACTTTTGTCAGGATAGCTGATACTTGTTGTCCCCTTTCAAATTAGCCCGCCATTGTTGGCTCCCTTCCCGCTCAATATTTGGGAAGAGGACCAGGGCCTCTATAAATAGGACCAGACACCCACATGGCAAAGGGTCGACCAGTTGGAAGAGGGAGAGAGAGAGAAAGGTGGCTGAACTCCTCCCAGCAGTTCATCGCCCCAGCCAAGAACAGACCCTCGCGAGGCTGTTCTCCCTTGTATTGTTCATCATCATCAGCCCAAGAGGCAGTCCACACACCACACACTGGAGTAGGGTATTACACCATAACGGTGGCCCGAACCAGTATAAACCCTATGTCCCTTGTGTTGTTCTTTTCATAGCTTTGATCCTAGCGCGACGAAGGGGTGCAGGTAGGTAGGAGGCGAAATCTCCACGCGCACCCTAGTGTTCGAACCTCAAGGGTCTGCCGGAACCCGGAATCCGACAAGTAGCCCCTGAACCAGGCTTCAATGACGAGGTGTCCGGCGCGCATATTGTCTTCGGCATTGCAAGGCGGGTTCCTCCTCCGAATACTCCAAAATAGTCTTCGAACACAAAGAACGTGTCCAGATCTACAAAACAAGTACCACACACCACCACAGAGAATATACTATTTCACGAGTCCAATCTGCTGACAATTTTTGATAATGTGACACCACGTCATCACCCGGTCATTATTTCAAACCGTTTTTCAGCCCGTCGCTTCAAGATGAGGTCCTATTGGCACGTCTTGTCAAAGCAGAGATCGTGTCCCCTTATTAGGGGATTCTCATCAATACGGGCGTGGGTAATCCAGCCGTGCCGTTTGCACAGCCCTTGGGAACAGGCGAGTTTTAAGGTGAGTGGGGAGGCGCTTGATATTCACTGCCTTTATAAGGAGATAAAGATTCATCTGTTCCACCCACGCCTTGTCTCTTTCCGCCTACCCACTCTCGAGCTCCAGCGCCCATGTTCTCATCTTTCCTGCCCCAAGAAAGCACTCCAACCATGTCCGGAGCGCAGGGCAAGTGGATGGTCTCCACCGTTAAGGAGAAGGACATCACCCAACTTCGCGAGGCCGGATATTTGGCCAAGAAGGTCGCCCATCGGCTTCCGACTGAGGGACAGATCATCCCTACCCCGGAGCCCCATGAGAGGGTAGTTTTCATCACCCACTTTGTCCGCGGGCTAGGATTTCCACTCCACCCCTTTGTCCGATGACTCATGTTCTACTATGGGCTAGATTTCAATGATCTGGCCCAAAATTCCTTCCTCACTATCTTGGCGTTCATCATCATGTGTGAGGATTTCCTCCGCGTCCCCCCCACTTCGGACTGTGGCTGAAGACCTTCAATGTGAAGCCGAAGGTGGTGGGCGGCGATCACGCGGAGTGCGGAGGTGCCATGGTGAGCAAGATGTCCAATGTCCCGTGGCCCAAAGGCACCTTCGTGGAGACTGTCAAGGGGTGCAAAAATTGTGGTTCTACATCACAGAGCCCTGCAACACCACCTGCGCCGCGGCTCTCGGATTGGTCTTCGTCGGACAAGCTGACAGCGCTCCAGACACACATCAGGAGCATGATGGACAAGAACGTCAAACTTTTCTATGTGATTCAAGTGATGCTAGTCCGACGGATCCTTCCATGCCAGAGCCGGGCCTGCCACCTATGGGAGTTCGATCCGGCCGAGCACAAGAACCTGCAACGGTTCTTCGGAACTACACACGAAGATATCTGGAAGGTGCTCTTCAAGGCCAACGAGATGTGGCCGAAGACAACCGAGGATCGTGGGCATGACCTGGCTCATCCCGCTAATTTGGTATGTTTTCCATTGTTTCAAGGTGTATTCCTTACTTGCTTATTCACGGATGGTGTCTGAACTTTCCCATTTGTTCTTTCAGGCTCGGGCGAAGAAGGCGGAGCGGATTCAGTGTCCGGCTCCGCTGCCCGAGGATCCAGCCATCCCGCGTCTGACGAAGATGCTAGTTCTGGTGCCTTACAAGGCGCCGATGAAGAAGGCCAAGGGGACCAGAGGTGGCCTCCGTCCCAAGGGTACTTTGGACGTGGCATCCGAACACACCGAAACTCACTCCACCGCCGAAGACGGCGAGGAGGAGGAAGAGGAGGAAGAGAGCAACTTCCCCCTCCCTAAGGGGGGAAGGAAGAGGGCGCCCTCCACAGATCTAGAAGCGGAGGCATCCAAGAAGGGAAAGGCTTCCGTCGTGGATAGCTCTGCGTGGGACGTCGATAGCAGCCCAGAACGATGCCCTCGAGATAAGCCCCTGGCCGAATCGTGAGTATCCGAAGAGCCTGACGCATTCATATATCCGCCTCTTTTACCTCATAATTTTAAAACGTAAAATCAAGTATTTGTAGTCCGGCTCATTCCGTACTTGAGCGATCCTCGTCTTCGGGGAACTCGCTAGACCCGAAGGTGATGGACAGCGGGTCCCCTCCGACGGCCTCATCTCCTAGGGCCATGGACGACACCGAGGTGTTGTCCCGAAGGACCCCCGGCTAGGGAGAGACGTAGGAGGCCGTCAGGACGGCGCCCGAGGGCGAGACCTCGACCGCCGAACACATGGGGGAGCAGATCCCCATGGAGACTGGTGATGGGGGCCATGTCCAATTTGGACCCCAGGCGAATATGGTCCTGGAGACCTATACGGCTCCGGAATCCGGCCAACAACTCCTTCATCAAAAGGAGGTGTGCCCATTCCGCCGGTGACCTCTGTCCAACTAGAGGTGCCGGATACTCTACTGGAAGCGCTGCGAAGCGCTTCCATCATTGAGGAACACCGTACCCTCATGGGTGCGGTGATTGAGAAGATTCAGTCTGCGAAGAGCGGACTAACCGAAGCCTGCGCCAGCCTTCCAACAGGCTTTGAGGTAAGCGCTACATTTATGTGAAAAGAAAGTTACAGTATAGACAGTAGCCCCTGATACTCTGTCTGGTGTTCGGAAAGAAAAGCCGAGCAGAGGATCGAATAGTTTTTCACAGGAGACTAATCATATATGTCTTTGTGAATAAGCAGGCGTCGCTGCTGGCCGCGACTTCTCTTGCTGCCAAAGTGTCCGGACTGAAGCAGAGGCTGGAACGGACCGAGGAAGAGCTCGACCGTGCAAAAAAGCAGCTGGAGGACAAGCATGGTATGTAACGACTTATTCAAATATAGCAAGATATGAATTGCTTGTGTTGATCGTGTGATAATTTGTAGGGGCGGCGTCCGAGGTGGAAACCCTCAAGGCAGCATTGGCCGAAGCCTAGAAGAGAGCGGCAGACGAGCAGGCCACCCGCAAAAAGCACGCGGCCAGGGTCGGCAAGGTCCAGCAGGAGCTGCAGGACGCCGTGAAGAAGTGCGAGGCCTTAGAGTGCAAGAATGCGGACCAAGAGTCCGAACTTGCCCAGGCTCATCGAAGTGCACAAGAGGCCCGGGTCGAAGCCCAGGGTGCCCTCCAGGAAATCCAGGAGGCCAAGAAAATTGCGGCGGGTAAGGCTTTTATTATGCAAAGAAAGTATGTGAAGAAGAGATATCTCATGCTAACACGGATTTGGAGGTCTCCAGGGGCATTTGCGGATCTGCCCCGTAGTGTTTCCGATGCTGTGGCATTCTTCCGAGCCGACGAGGGGAGCTCAACGGAGAAGTTTCTCTAGTCGCAATTTCTTGTGCCAGAACATCCGGTGGCTTTTAGCGACCAGCTGAAGCAGCTGGTCGAGCTGCATAGGGTGGCCGAACTGGCCATGAAGGATTTAATAATCCGGCTATAGCCTGTAGGAGCTATACCTGGCAACTACTTCGGCCTCGTGAAGCAGCAGGTGAATGCCTACCCTCGGCTTGACGCCATCAAGCGGCCGGTCTGCATAGAAGGTGCGCGGATCGCCTTTGCCCGTGTCAAGATACAATGGGCGAAGATGGACACTGTCAAGATCACGACCGAAGGACCGCCCACGGGCAAGGAGCACCGCACGCCCGAGCGGTATTTTGAAGATGTTCTGAAGGGATCCCGCATTGTGGTGGAGCAATGTGCCAAGGACATTATTTTTTGAATGAATACATTCATGTAATCTTGTCCTGTATAATCAAAACAAGGCTTGATATGTAATATAATTCTTTTCTATTTTGTTTATTTAAAGTCTTGCCTCCTGTGCGGCCATTTCATCAAGTCTGAGAGTTGGCCACTCGTCGGCTTCAGCCCCCACGTAGGTAGTACGGGGGTGTTCGGGATGAATCTAAACACTCTTTATCCAAGAGTTTGGTCCTTAAAGGAGGTGTTTAGCGGAATGAACCAGGCAATCGGACTATGTGGCTTTATTACCCTCACTTAGCCATAGGAGTTTGACAATGAAAATGTAGGCGCAGCCCCTAGTATCCAGACTGGGGTGCTGTAAACACCTGATCGGATAAGAACCAATTTGTCGCATAATGCGGGTAAAATCGCTGAAGATTTGAAACCTCCGAAGAGCTGACCGGCTCACGCTGCATCATGACAGTCAGTTTTTGGCTTTCTCTACTGAGGTGCTCATCCAGATAAACTAGGACACAATCATAGTAGTTCTCCCTTTACTACCCTAGCCGATATAGCAGAACGTAAGGTACTAAGCACAAGAGCGGGGCAACCCAACTATTGTCCAAAGACATGATTCAGAGCCAATGCATATAATGCTAAATTTCGGGTGCCGAACTATACTGTAAAAGTGTTTGGACTTTTTGCCATAGTGTGGGGTGCAATAAAACCCCGGGCGGATTACGACGTACCAAGGTGTACGGATGCAAATTAAAATAGAAAAAATAAAAATAAAGAAGAAGCTAGAGCCACATATGTTGGGCCGCAAACTGTTTCCATTATAATTTTAATTAACATGTCAAAGCATACTTGAGCAAAAAGTGCGAGAAGCAACAGTGGCTATTTAACATGTCAAGACCAAGGAGGAGCTGCGTACGGGTCCTGAAAACAGGTAGAGTGATCGCCAAGAAGGACATCTAGAGATTCCCCCGCATGTCTGTGCTACTTGCCACCTTGGTGTGTCCGTCCTTTGAAAGGACTGATTATGAGGCAGGCGAGAGGGGCCTGCGAAAAGGAAACCTGAAGAGGAAAAAAGAAAAAGTGAAAGTATGTGTGTCCAGGGGAGGTCGAGCCTTATTATGGATCACAATCTAGTTATACCTCCGTCTATGCCCATGGTATTTTGAGTGTGTAGTTATGTACGTGTGACGTGAACGCTGCCACTTGGTGTGGTCTAGGACGGAGGCCGAATTGCTAGTTGAGCTCTTGACGAGCTGGGCTGTCCTAGTGCATGGTGGTCCAGACTCGTTTGAAAGTGTCCGGGAGTATGGCTGTCGAATTAAGGTTCTACTTGTGGAGGCCGCTCTCTACTTCTGCCGCCAGGGCAGCAGTGTGCTCCTCGGTACGGAGGGAGCGCTCCGTATTTCCATTGACTGTTATGACGCTGCGTGGTCTGGGCATCTTGAGCTTGAGATAAGCATAGTGTGGCACCGCGTTGAATCGGGCAAACGCAGTTTGTCCGAGCAGTGCATGATAGCCACTGCGGAAGGGGACGATATCGAAGATTAACTCCTCGCTTCGGAAGTTGTCCGGAGATCCAAAGACGACCTCCAATGTAATTGAGCCTGAGCAGCGGGCCTCTACACCTGGTATAACTCCTTTAAAGGTAGTTTTGGTGGGCTTGATCCTTGATGGATCGAAGCCCATTTTATGCATTGTATCCTGGTAAAGCAGGTTGAGGCTACTGCCGCCGTTCATGAGGACTCATGTGAGGTGAAATCCATCAATTATTGAGTCGAGGACCAGTGCGGCTGACCCGCCATGACGGACACTGGTCGGATGATCCCTACGACCGAAGTTAACGGGCATGACGACCATGGGTTGAATTTTGGGGCGACTGGCTCTATCGCATAGACGTCCCTGAGCGCGCGTTTGCACTCCCTCTTGGGGATATGAGTGGCATATATCATGTTCAACATTTTGATTTGAGGGGGAAACTTCTTCTGTCCCCCTGTGTTCGGTGGACGGGGCTCCTCCTCGTCGTTCTCGCTTTGCGACCCCTTCTCCTTGTCTTCGGCATTACATTTGCCGGCCTGTTTGAAGACCCAACAACTCCTGGGGGTATGATTGGCTGGTTTATCAGGGGTGCCATGGATCTGACATGGGTGATCGACTATGTGGTCCAGGCTGGAAGGGCCTTGCTTATTTCTTTTATATGGCTTCTTCCGCTGTCCGGACTTGGAGCCACTGAATCCGGCGTTGATCGTCATGTCATAGGTATGATCACCGTTGCTTCAACGCTTGTGTCTGTTGCGTCGGGGCTTGCATTGCTATTTCTGGCTTCCGAAGTGCCAGGTTCGCTTGTGTTGTTATTGCTACGGGCCAGCCAGCTATCTTCGCCCGCGCAAAAGCGGGTCATGAGTGCCGTGAGGGCTGCCATGGACTTCGGCTTTTCCCGGCCGAGGTGTCGGGCGAGCCATTCATCCTGTATGCTATGTTTAAATGCCGCTAAGGCTTCGGCATCCGGACAGTCGACGATCTAGTTCTTTCTGGTTAGGAATCTAGTCCAGAATTTCCTGGCTGACTCTCCGGGATGTTGGATTATGTTACTTAACTCGCCGGCATCCGGAGTCGAACATATGTACCTTGGAAGTTGTCAAGGAAGGCTTCTTCCAAGTCCTCCCAGCTACCAATGGAGTTTTCAGGCAGGCTGTTCAGCCAGTGTCGGGCTGGCCCCTTGAGTTTTAGGGGGAGGTATTTGATGGCGTGAAGATCATCACCGCGCGCCATGTGAATATGGAGGATAAAGTCTTCAATCCATACCGCAGGATCTGCGGTTCCATCATATGATTCGATATTCATGGGTTTGAACCCTTCTGGGAATTCATGTTCCATTACTTCATCAGTGAAGCAAAGGGGGTGTGTGGCGCCTCTGTATCAGGCCAGGTCGCGACGTATTTCGGATGGAGTCCGTCTACGATTTTTGGCTCGGACGTAACTATGCTTGCCATGTTCGGCTCGATAGCCGTCGTCGTGTGTCGGGGCACGCCCCCGTGATCCATAGATCTATCTGGTCGGACCTGCTTTATTCTTTAGGCCCTGCCGGAGATCATATGTGTATTCCTGAGCATTTTTGTCTCTGTCTTCACGGCGAGGTGGTACGGGCTAGTGTTCGGCTTGGGTGGCCGCTTTGTCTCGACCACGTGGTGGTCGGTCAGCCGTATTGTGCACTGATGGCACGGGCTCCAACGCCTCATCATCGAATTGAGGTAGTTATTTTCGCTTCGGGTAACTTTTGAGTGGTCTCTTGAGGCCGTACTCCTCAGCTTCCAAGACATTAGTCCATCTATCATTGAGTAGATCTTGATCAGCTTGAAGCAGTTGCTGCTTCTTTTTCAGGCTCCTTGCAATGGCTATTAGCCGGCGCTTGAAGCGCTCCTGCTCGAGAGGTTCCTCAGGCACGATAAAATCCTCGTTGCCGAGGCTCACCTCAACCTCGGAGAACGGAAGATAATTGCTGTCCTCCGAGTCTTCGTGAATGGCCTGTTCATTAGGGCCGACTCACCCATCTTCTCGTTCATCTTGTTCAGAAGTTGCCTCAACGGGGTCTTCATTGTCTTTGGCACTGTCCGGAGTGTTATCTTCTCTTGTGCCGGTGTTGCTGTCTTTGCTGTGGCATGATTTAGAGCGGCGCAGCTGACGCCGGCATTTTGGTTGTATCTCAGGAGGTTTATCCTCAACTGGATCTTCCTTGTCATCGCCACAATTCTCTTTTGGTGCATCTACCATGTATACATCGTATGAGGAGGTGGCCATCCATCATCCCATGAACGGTGGGTTTTCGACCTGCTCCTCTCCAGCATCGTCGTCCATACTGTCGATGTCCTCGGAGCCGTAATCGAGCATGTCAGTTAAGTCTTCGACCGTGGCTATTAAGTGGGTGGGGAGTGGGAAGCGGAATTCTCCATCGCCAGCCTCCAGTTCAAACCAGATATAATTCGGCTGAGAGTCCCCCACTAAGGAGAGTGTTTTTAATGAGTTTAGCATGTAGCCTAAAGGTGAGTGCCGAAAGATGTCCGCGGAGCTGAATTCGACGATCAATGCCTGGTCAAGCTCGTCCCGCACGGACGCACATGGTTCGGAACTTGTAGCCGGAAACGGGTCCGGGGTTCCGGTGACACGGATCCCACTCGAGGTTGGTCGGTGTGCGTCTCTGACGCCGCCGAGTCTATGATTTCCATGGCGGGGTTGATCCTCCCATCCTCGGATGGCGCAATATGCTCCGAATCCAAGGCCGCAGCAGTTACAGGCGCTATCCCCTGGGCATGGTCCGATGACAGATTTAAGTCATGTTCATCATGGCGGCAGGGAGCGGCTGCCATGGTCTCGAATCCATCAAAGATCAAGTCTCCGAGGATATCCGCGATGTAGTTCAAGCTTCCAAATCTGACCTGACGGCCAAGGGTGTAGCTATCGATCTGCTCTAGATAGCCAGGCGAGTTGGCCCGCAGTGCGAAGCCGCCGAATACGAAGATCTGTCCGGGGAGGAAGGTTTCTCCCTGGACAACATTGTTGTAGAAGTTTGACGGGGCCATTGAACCTCCTGACAACGGCACAATGGAACTCTCAATGAAAGCACCAATGTCGGTGTCAAAACCGGCGGATCTCGGGTAGGGGGTCCTGTCGGGGATATACCCCACGGTATGACCCGGCTAGATGTATGACCCGGCCGGACTTGGCGACTCACTGGTGACCCGCCCTGACTCACCGACTCACTAAGTGACCCGCCCGGATCTCTCCACTCACTAATGACCCGGCCGAGCCAGGTGACTCATTGATGACCCGGCCAGTGGGTTAGAGGAGCGACAAGACCCGGAGGCCTAGTAGGCGGTTCAAGGAAGGCCGACCTACGTTATGGTAGGCCGGCTTAAGAGGAAAGCATAAGGAATATTCCCTTACAAAGGAAGCAAGACTAGGACTCCACTTGTAATAGAGTAATCCTAATCCTAATAGGACTAGTCATGTAAGCCGCCCCTTCAACATATATAAGGAGGGGCAGGGCTCCCCAAAAGGGATATGTTCCACAAGTTAGACAAGTTAGGTTTAGATAGACAAGTCAATAACTCTTTTTTTGATAGAAAGACTGTAAGGGAACCCCTTACAGTATAATTGGTGCAAAAAACCCAAATTGCAAGTACCATGCCTTGAACCTGGATGGGTGGGAAGTCAATAACTCTCGAGATGAGCACCCTTGTAATCGTGATCATCATCATCAATATCAATGAAGCAGGATGTAGGATTTTACCTCCACCGTGAGGGGCCAAACCTGGGTAAAACCTCGCGTCTCTCGTCCCACTCAACCCCTCTCAAGCTACCACATAGATGCATTGGCCTCACGACTAAGTCCTCGCACTAAGGACATCTGCCGTGACAATTCCACGATAGTTGGCACCCACCGTGGGGCCTGCGCACAGTGGTGTTGAGTTCTTGAAGGGAGCTCTTTAGGGATCAAGAAGCGAGCGATTGACCAGATGAAGAAGAATCAGGGAATAATCGCGCAGGGTGACCCGGCACGGGCAAACTTGGACAGAGTCGGCGGGTTCATTGTTTGATGATCAGATCCGGCTAACCTGCTAGCCGTGAGTTACACAATCAAATAAAGAGAAATTAAGAGGATCTAGGGTTTGGCATTCTTCTATCTATCGCTGATGCGACATGATCCGTCGAAACCGAATATAAGATTAATTTTTTGCTGCTACATTTGCTGGTCGCCGAGGCCAACATGAGTTATATTACAGATGCCATACGCCGCGTCAGATCAATCTATATCAACACACGTGTGTGTGGGCACGCGTCAAGCCCTGCGGTGGTTTCATAAAGTGATCTGCTAAGACCGATGCTAGGATGGTTCGGAGTAGTATTACTTCTAATAAAAAAATGTGCTACTGTTCTGACGGAAGCAAGGTTATTACAGTACTACTCTGCGGTTACTGTTCGTATAAATTGGTCCACCAAGTATTTGAATGATGTCCATGAAAAAGCTCAGATTTGGAGGAGTAATCTGTCCAGCAAGCAACTTGTACCAGTACATGGAGCTGTTAGTAGTACTGGTTCAGTTTTTTCAGTTACAAAGTGAAAGAAAACCACGACCCGGTCTGGTCAACCGGCCACGACTCAGAAATGGATACGGCCGTGGCTTCGTTGCAAGACGCCTCGGCCACCCGCCGGTGTCGCTTCCGCCAGAACTTCTGAGTCCCTGGTGCCTCCGAGCCACCCCGGAGTCTCACCGTCTCCGCTTTGGCCGGGCTCGAGCAGCCACCTCCATTGCCGCGCCCCGGTCCCCGATGTCGGATGTGGGGTTCCAGCAAACCCTCAAGGTTCGAACACTGGGGTGCGTGCGAAGTCTTTCCTTCCCACCGATCTACGCCCTTGCTCGCTAAGATCTTGGGGACGAACTCGACGAACTCACAACATCGACATACACGAGGTTTATACTGGTTCGGGCCACCGTTGTGGTGTAATACCCTACTCAAGTGTGGTGGTGGTGGATTGCCTCCAGGGCAGATGATGAACAGTACAAGGGAACAACAGCCTCCTGAGGTTGAGGTGTTCTTGTGAGTAGGCTCTTGATCGGGTTGGATCAAGCTAAGGTGAGATGAGATGAGATGAGCTGCGATCAGATGCCCCTACTATTGTGGCTAGCTCTACTTATATAGGCCCTGGTCCTCTTCCCAAATATCGAGCGGGAAGGGAGGCAACAACGGCGGGCAAATTTGAAGGGGGACAACTAGTACAAGCTATCCTGACAAAAGTGGTCATCGCCTGCGAAAAGGTCTAGCGGTGACGCCGTATTGGGCTCCACGATGACCTCCATCTTGCCGTCCTCCTGGTCTTGGTCTTGTTGCACCAATATAGCAACCTTTGCCTGATGCCTCGGTACTCTTCACCTGCGCTGGCCTCCTTAGCACCAAAGAGGAAACAGGGACGCTGGGCATGCTAGCGCCCGCCTGGTGTCGTGCGTCATGGCTCACGCCACGAGGGCCTCGTGAGGTTTGCCCTGCCTTGATATCTCCACTCCTCGTGAGCCTGCCTAGCTAGGCTACTCCAGAGGAGGTCTTGTGCCATCTGCCTCGCGAGGCTTGGACCCTCGCGAGGGTCTTGGATGCCTTGTTGATGAAGATGGGTTGTATGGCCTGCTGGCTTGGCCACGTTGTGGGCCGCAGGCAGGCAAGTCTGGGGAACCCCGTTCCCAGAACGCCGACAGTAGCCCCCGGTCCCAAGGTGCGCTCGGGCTTGGCTTCGCGGCGAAGCTAAGGGCCAAGTTCGGAGCACTGCGGGCCCCAAAAGCCTGCGGTCTCGGTTGACGCGTGGCGGTTGATTGGACGTGGGCGTCTCCGCTTCCCCATGCTGCCACGGCAACTGCCCGACTTGACAAGTCCCTGTGACATGCAAGGAAAACCGTCATTACCTGCGATCGTGGGAGACGCCGGTTGGCCTTCTCTTGCTATAAATGGGGAGGGGGGCGGAGCCCCTGTTGCCCATCTCTCCCTTGCTTGCTTGCTCCTTCCTACTCGCTCCATCACTTGCTGTGACACCCATGGCACCACAAAGGAAGTTCTCCGCCGCCGAGAAGGGGAAGGCCCCTCGAGAGGGACCCGGCTCCCCGGCGCCCAAGCACAGCCGCGGTCGCCCGCGTAAGCATGCCACGACCCCTGCCGTGGCCCATTGTCGAGGCGGCGCCATGACATGCGGAGTGGGTCATTCCAGCCATGATGGTCCAGTTGATGAGGGGAGGCGTGCCATGGTGGCGCGGCCTCGTCGTCCGCGCTTCCACATGGCAGAGGTGTCGCCGGAGTTCGTCTTCTGGTCGGAGAACCTGGCCGGCCACTGGCTCCAACTTCCGTGCTTCTTCGCCGACGAACTGCCGGCCTCTGGTCCAGGCGGACTCTAGCTACAGGCGGATGGCTGCTGCAGCAAGGCCTCTTGGGTTGCGGTCGATACTTCTGCCGTGGGCAACATAGCCCTGGCCCGCGGCTGGCAAACATATGCTCGTGCGCGCGGCCGAGGCAGGCGGTGCACCCTCCACTTCAGGTACGATGGTGGATCGACGCTTTATGTGAGGCTGTTTGGGGAAGAAGGTCATCACGCCGGGTGCTGCCCCGAGGCAAACGACGGTGAGGAGGTACTCGGCCTTGGGGACGGTCGCGACGAGGACGAGGGCGAGCCTGCCCTCGGCGGCGATCGTGTCTCGTCCAGCTACGACGGCTCTTCCCCCGGTAACAGCTCCAGTAGTGGCGGCTATGACCAGTCGTCGCGCCGTCGCACCCGTTTTGAAGGCGGCAATGGGTCGTCTCATTGGCGCACCTTTGTGAAGCCTGAGCAAGGATCTGGCTAGGCTCGGGGTAGTGCTAGGTGCTTGTCTTCGTGGATCGCCACAACGCTACTTTTGTTTTGCTCTATTCCTGCATCAAGAATGAAACTAGCATGGGCCCAGGGGGGCGTGTATCGAACTATGGTTCCCTGGTATACTCAGGACGTCCTCTTCCTCGCGAAGCGTTTATTTCCTCGCATCCATCTTGCCTTGGTGGCCTGCATTCGCTCAGGAACTGCGAAAAACTCGTTAGGAAGTGCGTTAAAAGATTTGCCGTTCATCCTAGCCCTGACCTGGCGCTTTGTATCACGGTACCCGAGGGGCACGGACTAGGAGAGGTGCGCCAGCTTTTGGGCTCGAACGAGGGTGGCTCGTGAGAAGGCAGAAAGGAGAAAAAAATGCCCACGAGGGCACCTGCCTAGCCCCCTCGTGAGGCATGCGAGAGAGAGAGAACACGAGCAAATTCGAGGCGAGGGAATCAAATTGGCAAGGAATGCCAAAGGCAAACTTTGATTAAGGAAAAGCAAGTCAACTACGGAAAGCAAATGAAAAGCCGCGTCCGGCACCTAATCTAGTCTTCAAGTTTTCTCACCAGCACGGAGCTAAGTGCTGTCCACTAGGCGTGGGAGGGAGCCCCAAGGCCTGAGGCCGGCGCTCCTGAGACTCCGGGGCGTGTACAGCCCCACTCATTATTACGTGAGAGTGTCAGGGGTGGCGATTCTTCATAGGCACCGGGCCATCTTCACAGGCTCTGGGCCTTTCTTCTCAGGCTCTGGGCCTTGCTTCATGGATAGATCTTCAGGAGGTGCTGGATGTTCCAGGCGTTCTAGATGGGTATCCCATCCTGCGTCTCCAGGCGCGCTGCACCCGGCCTGGAGACATGGACGACCCTGAACGGGCCCTCCCACATGGGCGAAAGCTTGTGCAGCCCTTCTCTAGAGAGTACCCGCCTCAGGACGAGGTCGCCCACCTCGAGTGTCCTGGAGTGGATGTTGCAGCAGTGGTATCACCGCAGCGCTTGTTGGTACCTTGCCGCGCTCAACGTGGCTTCGCGACGGCGTTCCTCCCCCAGCACGAGATCCATCCCCCACATGGCGTCCTGCTGCGTTTTGTCGAACGCTAGGACCCGTGCGGAGCGATGCTTGACCTTGTGAGGAAGGACTGCTTCAGCTCCGTAGACAAGGAAGCATGGAGTCTCGCCCGTTGGCTTGGTGGTGGTGGTTCGGATGGACCACAACACGGACTGGAGCTCGTCGTGCCAGCCCCTGCCGCAGGCCTCCAGCTTCTTCTTGAAGGTCCTGGTCTTGAGGCCCCTCAGGACCTCTGCGTTAGCGCGCTCGGCCTGACCGTTACTCTTAGGGTGGGCCACCGACGCGTAGCAGATCTGCATTCCAAGGTTAGCACAGTAGGTTTTGAAGAGGTTGCTAGTAAACTGCAAACCGTTATCTGTGATGATGCGGTTGGGGACCTCGAAGCGGCTCACGAGGCCCTTGATGAACTTGACAGCAGAGCCGGCTGGAATGGTACAAACGGCTTCCACTTCCGCCCACTTGGTGAACTTGTCGATGACGACGTAGAGATAGCGGTAGCCCCCTGGCGCCCTGGGGAACGGGCCTAGGATGTCCAGCCCCCCAGACCACAAAAGGCCATGTGAGCGGGATGGTTTGGAGGCCCTAAGCAGGCTGATGGATTTGCTTGGCGTGGAATTGGCAAGCTTCACAGGACTTCACCAGCTCGGCCGCGTCATTGAGTGCTGTAGGCGAATAGAACCCACTGCGGAACACCTTGCCGACGAGGGTCTGTGTTGACGAGTGGTGCCGCAGTCCCCGCTGTGTATGTCAATCAGCAACTCCCTTCCTTGATTGCTGGAGATGCAGCGCAGCGTGACATCGTTCGGTCGTTTCCTGTATAACTCGCCGTCTTGGATACAGTATGCCGTGGCTTGCCAGGCCACGCGCTCCACGTCCTCTTCCTTCTCCGGCAGTATCCCGTGCATCAGGTACTCTTTGAATTCCTTGATCCAGCACTCCTCCTGGGGCTCGAGCACCAAGAGCAGCCGAGCTCCCGAGGTCAGGCCACATGCTCGGGCTCCCGTGGCTGGGGACTGTGGGAGCTCCTCCTGAGGCCGAGTCATGCTTAAGAGAGGTGGCGTAGCTCATGGCTTGAAGAGCCGCTCTTCGAAGACGCTGGGCTCTTGCGGTTGCCCGCTTGGATGCTCTCCTGGCGATGTCATCGGCTTCCTTGGTGGTGCCTCGGGGCACGTGCTGCAGCTCCAGGCCTGAGAACTGCTTTTCCATCTTGCGCACCTCCGCCAGGTAGGCCTCCATGTGCTCGTCCTTCGGCTCGTACACCTTGTTGGAAAAGATGACGAGGAGCTGCGAGTCGCCTTTGACGGTGAGGCCCTTCACCCCTAGAGCCGCCGCAGCCCTCAGGCCAGCTATGAGGCCTTCGTATTCTGCGATGTTGTTGGAGACCTTCTCGCCGTGCTGAAAACAGAGTTGCACGACGTAGTAGAGCTTGTCCTGAGTGGGCAAGATGAGCACCGCTCCAGCCCCCGCGCCCTGGTGCGCGAAGGCGCCATCGAAATACATGACCCAACCGTCTGGTGCCTCGCGTCCTGGGGAGGTGGACCGGTCTTCTCCTTCCTCAAGAGCCGGGGCATCTGTCCATTCTGCCACAAACTCAGCGAGCGCGGCTCCCTTGATGACCCTGGTAGTGCTGAACTCCAACTGGAATGCTTGCAACTCGATGTTCCACTCAGTGACCCTTCCGGCTGAGTTAGGGCTCCTGAGAACCCTCTCCAATGGGTAGGCTGAGACGACCTTGATGGGGTGGCCCTGGAAGTAGTTCCACGGCTTGCACGAGGCCACCAAGAGTGCGAGCAGGAGCTTTTGTGGCATGGGGTAGCGCGCCCTCGCGTCCGATAGTAGGGTGCTGACGTAGTACACCGGGTGCTCGACGAGGGCTGGCACACTGTCGAGGCTCGGGTCCCGCAGAGATTGTGGCATATCCTGAGGTGGTGGGTTTCCTGAGACCTAACCGTCCTTAGGAGCTTCTGCGATGTTGCCCTGCTGAGCTTGGTCTTCCGCCGTTGATGGCTTTGCTGCACCTTCCTGACCCCGGACTGCATCAGCTCTGGCTTGGCGCGGCACACCCTTGTCTTGGCGCTCCTCCCGAACCGCCACCAGCGCCGCGCTGTCAGAGTACGGGGTGGCGGCAAGGTAGAGCACCAAAGGCTCGAGTGGCCGCGGTGCCACCATCACTTGGGGCTGGTGAGGTATTTCTTGAGGTCTTGGAAGGCCCGGTCGGCCTCCGGTGTCCACTCGAACGGGCCCTTCTTCTTCATGAGCTTAAAGAAGGGTAAGGCGCACTCACCTAGATTGGAGATGAAACGCCCTAACGCGGTTACCCGCCCTGCTAGCTTCTGCATTTCCTTGAGGTTCTGTGGAGGGCTCATGTCTTCGATCACCTTGATCTTCTTCGGGTTCGCCTCGAACCCTCTATGGGATACAAGGAACCCTAGTAGCTTGCCGGAGGGGACGCCAAACACACACTTCTCCGGGTTAAGCCTCAAGTTCACTTGGCGCAAGCTCTCGAAGGTCTCCTCCAAGTCTTGAATCAATGTCCTCGCCTCACGAGATTTGACCACTATGTCATCAATGCAGGCCTCTATGTTTCTGCCGAGCTGCCGCCCCAAGGCGATTTGCATCAACCGATGAAAGGTTGCGCCGGCATTGCACAGCCCGAAGGGCATGCAGGTGTAGCAGTACACCCCGCATGGTGTCAGGAAGGCTGTTTTCTCCACATCCTCCACCGCCATCTTGATTGGGTGGTATCCTGAGAATGCATCCAGGAAACATAGCAAGTCGCACTCGGCGGTGGAGTCGACGATTTGATCGATGCGTGGAAGTGGGAACAGATCCTGGGGGCACGCTTTGTTAAGGTTGGTGAAGTCGACGCACATCTGTTCCTTCCCGCCTTTCTTCGGTACTACGATGGGGTTCGCTAGCCATTCGGGGTATCAAACTTCTCGGATGGTACCTGCCGCCTCCAGCTTGCGTGTCTCTTGGACGATGAAGGCCTGCTTCTCAGTGGACTGTCATCTTGCTCGCTGCTTCACGGGGCGTACGTTGGGGCACACCCTTAGATGATGCTGGATTACCTCTCTCTGGACCCCTACCAGGTGATTGGACTCCCACGCGAATATCTCCTTGTTCGCGCGTAAAAATCTCACCAAAGCTTCTTCTTGTCCTAGGTCAAGGTCGGTTCCTATGGTGAAGGTGGCTCTTGAAGAACCGTCCTCGTTGATCGGCACCTGCTTGGTCTCTGCCTTGTCTTGAGTGAACAACTGCTTCTTCTTGGTGGGCGTGGTCTGCTTGGCCTCGGGCGTACCGGCGCCGGCTGGCTGTGCTGCTGCCGCGGTCTTGAAGGCGAGCCTGAGCGCCGCCACGGCCTCCTTAGTGGTCCCCCTTGATGGTGAGGACGCCCTTGCTCCCTGGCATCTTCATGAGGTTGTAGGCCGGGTGAGTCGCCGCCATGAACTGAGAGGGAGCCGGGTACCCGAGGATGGCATTGTACGGGAGACCAATGCGGGCGATGTCAAAGTCCACCGGCTCGGTGCGATAGTTGTCTCGTGTGCCAAAGGTGACAGGGAGGCGGATCTGCCCCAGAGAGTGGGCAGCTCCACCACCCACTCCTGTGAAGGGCTTGCTGAGGCCGAGCCATTCGAGCGGCACATGAAGAAGGCTGAAGGCTTCTATGGAGAGCAAGTTGAGGCCGCCGCCGCCGTCGATGAGGGTCTTGTTAACGGCCATGTTGCATATGGTGGGTGTGCAGAGCATCGGGAGCATCCCGGAGACGGCGGTGGAGTCGGGGTGGTCTTCTGAGCCGAAGGTGAGGCTAGCCTCCGCGCAGGCCAACCTGGCGGAGCCCCTGGGTGCTTGGAGGCTGCCCCAATCTGACGGAAGAAAGGTTTGACATGGCGATCTGAAGGTGGTGCTTGGGAGCCACCCAGCAGTGACGCGACTGCGTGGCGCGCCGGCACCACATAGCGCGCGGTGAAGAGGTTGAGGAGCTCCCCCCCAGGATGCCACCGTGGATCCCGGGAGGTTGAGCAGCCAGGCGCACGGCTCGCCGGCGAGGGCCATGGGTGACCAGTTGGCCATGATCTTGTCGTCGCCTCCGGCTTCGAGGATAGCCTCCTCGTACGCCAGCAGGAACGGCGCCGAGTCTGCCACGCCGTCGTAATGCGGCGGCATCTCCGGCTTGAACTTGGCCGGCCACTTCACTTGCCGCAGGGTGGGGGCCAGGGCTTGGTACCCAGACTCCCTGCTGCTGGTGTTGGCCGCAGAGGTGGGTGGCGGGGCACGTGCCATGGGAGCGTAGTGCGACGGTACAGGGCGCTGGTTGCTGGAGAGGAGCCCCGGCGCACCCCAACCTGGCGCGCCAAATGTCGGATGTGGGATTCCGGCAAACCCTTAATGTTCGAACACTGGGGTGCGCGCGAAGTCTTTCCTTCCCACCGATCTATGCCCTTGCTCGCTAAGATCTCGTGGACGAACTCGACGAACTCGCAACACAGACAGACACGAGGTTTATACTAGTTCGGGCCACCATTGTGGTGTAATACCCTACTCCAGTGTGGTGGTGGTGGATTGCCTCCAGGGCAGATGATGAACAGTACAAGGGAAGAATAGCCTCTTGAGGTTGAGGTGTTCTTGTGAGTAGGCTCTTGACCAGGTTGGATCAAGCTAAGGTGAGATGAGATGAGATGCGATTAGATGCCCCTACTATGGTGGCTAGCTCTACTTATATAGGCCCTGGTCCTCTTCCGAAATATCGAGCGGGAAGGGAGCCAACAACGGCGGGCAAATTTGAAGGGGGACAGCTAGTACAAGCTATCCTGATAAAAGTGGTCATCGCCTGCGAAAAGCTCTGGCGGTGACACCATCTTGGGCTCCACGATGACCTCCGTCTTGCCGTCCTCCTGGTCTTGGTCTTGTTGCACCAATATAGCATCCTTTGCCTGATGCCTCGGCACTCTTCACCTGCGTTGGCCACCTTAGCACCAAAGAGGAAGCAAGGACGCTACGCGCGCTGGCGCCTGCCTGGCGCCCGCCTGGTGTCGTGCGTCATGGCCCACGCTACGAGGGCCTCGTGAGGTTTGCCTCGCCTTGATATCTCCTCTCCTCGTGAGCCTTCCTGGCTAGGCTACTCCAGAGGAGGTCTTGCACCGTCTGCCTCGCGAGGCTTGGACCTTCGCGAGGGTCTTGGATGCCTTGTTGATGAAGATGGGCCATACGGCCCGCTGGCTTGGCCACGCTGTGGGCCGTGATACGTCTCCGTCGTATCTATAATTTTTGATTGTTCCATGCCAACAATATGCAACTCTCATATACTTTTTGGCAACTTTTTATACTATTTTTAGGACTAACATATTGATCCAGTGGCCAGTGCCAGTTCCTGTTTGTTGCATGTTTTTTGTTCCGCAGAAAACCCATACCAAATGGAGTCCAAACGGAATAAGAACTGACGGAGATTTATTTTGGAATATTTATGAATTTTGGGAAGTGGAATCATCGCGAGATGGTGCCCGAGGGGGGCACGTGGTAGGGGGGCGCGCCCCAGGGTGTCAGGCGCGCCCCTGACCCTCGTGGCCACCCCTTAAGGCGGTTGGAGCCCTTCTTTCGCCGCAACAAAGCTAATTTCCGGATAGAGATCGTGTCAAAATTTCAGCCCAATCGGAGTTACGGATCTCCGGGAATATAAGAAACGGTGAAAGGGAAGAATCTGAGAACGCAGAAACAGAGAGAGAGAGACAGAGAGACGGATCCAATCTCGGAGGGGCTCTCACCCCTCCCGTGCCATGGAGGCCATGGACCAGAGGGGAAACCCTTCTCCCATCTAGGGAGGAGGTCAAGGAAGAAGAAGAAGAAGGAGGGGGGCTCTCCCCCCCTCGCTTCCGGTGGAACCGAAGTGCCACCGGGGGCCATCATCATCACCGCGATCTACACCAACAACTCTGCCATCTTCACCAACATCTCCATCACCTTCCCCCCTCTATCTATAGCGGTCCATTCTCCCGCAACCCTCTGTACCCTCTACTTGAACATGGTGCTTTATGCTTCATATTATTATCCAATGATGTGTTGCCATCCTATGATGTCTGAGTAGATTTTCGTTGTCCTATCGGTGGTTGATGAATTGCTATGGTTGATTTAATTTGCTTGTGGTTATGTTGCTGTCCTTTGGTGCCCATTATATGATTGCGTGTGTGGATCACACCCTAGGGTTAGTTGTATGTTGATAGGACTATGTATTGGAGGGCAAGAGTGACAGAAGCTTCAACCTAACATAGAAATTGATGCATACGGGATTGAACGGGGACCAATATATCTTAATGCTATGATTGGGTTTTACCTTAATGAACATTAGTAGTTGCGAATGCTTGCTAATAGTTCCAATCATAAGTGCATAGAATTCCAATTCAGGGATGACATGCTAGCAGCGGCCTCTCCCACATAATACTTGCTATCGGTCTAGTAAATTAGTCAATTGCTTAGGGGCAATTTCGCAACTCCTACCACCACTTTTCCACACTCGCTATATTTACTTTATTGCTTCTTTACTTACAACAGCCCCTAATTTTTATTTACGTAATCTTTGTTATCTTGCAAACCTATCCAACAACACCTACAAAGTACTTCTAGTTTCATACTTGTTCTAGGTAAAGCGAACGTCAAGCGTGCGTAGAGTTGTATCAGTGGTCGATAGAACTTGAGGGAATATTTGTTCTACCTTTAGCTCCTCATTGGGTTCGACACTCTTACTTATCAAAAACTGTTGCGATCCCCTATACTTGTGGGTTATCAAGACCTTTTTCTGGCGCCGTTGCTGGGGAGCAATAGCGTGGGGTGAATATTCTCGTGTGTGCTTGTTTGCTTTATCACTAAGTAATTTTTATTTGCTATTCTTAGTTGTTTTCTATCTTTAGTTATGGGTAGGAAACGCAAAATACCAAAAAAATAGTTGTACCTACTGAACCAATGGTTGAAGAACCAATCAAAATCTATCACACTGCTGAAGCTTATTACTTGGATCATCTTCGATCCCTATGTGCTCGTGCTGAAACCCCAACTAGCTTAGTTGAGGGAAAATCCTTAGATGAGCATGCTTGTTATGTGCGACACCGTATATCTGAAAAAGGGAAACTATTATGGAGTCAAATTCAACGTTTGCAATGCTATACTTGGAATTTATGTGAAATATATGATTTTACTTGTTGTTCTGAAAACCCTAAGAAACACCTTCCCTATCAATGTGAGTTTAGTAATAATGGAATCGTAAATTCGTATGCTAAGGGTGTTTATAATTACTATGATGTTCAACAAATTGAAGAATTTGTTGCTTTTAAGGGTGCTTACGAAATTGCTTCTTTGATTGAAAAGTATGATGCTACTCTTTGTAAATCTGAAAATTTTTCCATACTTAAATATTGCTATGATAATTATGCTTCTAATGCCTATGTTGAACCATATATTGAGTACTTCTCCGCTGCCCAAGAAGAGAATAATATTTTGCAGGAGTCTATGGAAGAAGAAATTAATGAAACTGTGAGCTCATTGGATGAAAATGATGATGAGGAGAGCGAAGAACAAAAGGAGGAAGAGCGGATTGATCACCCGTGCCCACCTTCTAATGAGCGTAACTCTTCAACTCATACATTGTTTAATTCCCCTTCGTGCTTACCGAAGGATGATTGCTTTGATGACTGTTATGATCCCATTGATTCTCTTGAAATATCGCTTTTTGATGATGCTTGCTATGCTTGTGGCCAAGATGCCAATATGAATTATGCTTATGGAGATGAACTTGCTATAGTTCCTTATGTTAAACATGAAATTGTTGCTATTGCACCCACGCATGATAGTCCTATTATCTTTTTGAATTCTCCTGACTACACTATATCGGAGAAGTTTGCACTTATTAAGGATTATATAGATGGGTTGCCTTTTACCTTTGCACATGATGATTTCGATAAATATAATATGCATGTGCTTGCTGCTCCTACTTGCAATTATTATGAGAGAGGAACTATATCTCCACCTCTCTATGTTTCCAACATGATAAAATTGCAAGAAACTGTTTATACTATGCATTGGCCTTTACTATGTGTGCATGAATTGTTCTTTTATGACATGCCGATGCATAGGAAGAGAGTTAGACTTCTTCATTGCTTGATATATGATACTTTGTGCTCACTACTAAATTATAAATCATTGTTAATTAAAATTGGCTTTGATATACCTTGGGATCCGGGTGGATTCACTACTTGAGCACTATATGCCTAGCTTAATGGCTTTAAAGAAAGCGCTGCCAGGGAGACAACCCGGAAGTTTTAGAGAGTCATTTATTTATGTTGAGTGCTTTCATATAGTTTAAAAACAACAAAAATAAAGAGGGGAACCCAAAACTTTTCAAAAAGGAAAGTGAAAGTGAGAAAGACAAGCACTGTTGATGTGGGAGAGCTCCTTGAACTTTGTTCATGCTCACGGCAACTTTGTGAATCTTGATTACAGAAACTTTTCAAAAAAAATAATTATCCCCTTTTACAATTCCATTGTGCCAAGGTTTGCCTTTAGGATGTTTACATTTGCTTGCTGGTTTGTACGGTGCAGGATAGAAACTTTGGCTGTAGTGCGCGATTTTTCGTTTTTAGCTGGAACGTCAAATAGTTCTGATTATTTTTGCACTGTCTTCCTATACAAATTGTTTATTTTTCCAAATTTTGGTAGAATTTTTCAAGTATCATAAGTATGGTGAATGTTCAAATTATTAAAGACTGTTCTGTTTTAGACAGATTCTGTTTTTGATGCATAGTTTGCTTGTTTTGATGAAACTATCGATTAATATTAGTGGATTAAGCCATGAAAAAGTTATATTACAGTAGGCACAATGCAAAAACAAAATATGAATTGGTTTGCAATAGTACTTAGAGTAGTGATTTGCTTTATTATACTAACGGATCTTACCGAGTTTTCTGTTGAAGTTTTGTGTGGATGAAGTGTTCGATGATTGAGAAGGTCTTGATGTGACAAGAAGGAAGAGAGGCAAGAGCTCAAGCTTGGGGATGCCCGAGGCACCCCAGGTAAATATTCAAGGAGACTCGCGCGTCTAAGTTTGGGGATGCTGGGGAGGCATCCCTTCTTTCTTCAACAAACATCGGTATGTTTTCGGATTCGTTTCGTTCATGCGATATGTGCAATCTTGGAGCATCTTTTACATTTAGGTTTTTATTTTTACTTTTATGCACCATGCTGGTATGAGATAGTCCTTGGTTGATTTATAGAATGCTCTTTGCACTTCACTTATATCTTTTGAGTATGGCTTTATAGAATGCTTCATGTGCTTCACTTATACCATTTGAAGTTTGGATTGCCTGTTTCTCTTTACGTAGACAACCGCCATTTGTAGAATGCTCTTTTGCTTCACTTATATTTGTTAGAGCGTGGGCATATCTTTTATAGAAAGAATTAAACTCTCGTGCTTCACTTATATCTATTTAGAGAGATGACAGGAACTGGTCATTCACATGGTTAGTCATAAAATCCTACATAAAACTTGTAGATCGCTGAATATGATATGTTTGATTCCTTGCAAAAGATGGTGATATTAGAGTCATGCTAGTCGAGTAATTGTGAAATTGAGAAATACTTGTGTTGAGGTTTGCAAGTCCCGTAGCATGCATGTATGGTGAACCGTTATGTAACGAAGTCGGAGCATGAGGTGTTTATTGATTGTCTTCCTTATGAGTGGCGGTCGGGGACGAGCGATGGTCTTTTCCTACCAATCTATCCCCCTAGGAGCATGCGCGTAGTACTTTGTTTTGATGACTAATAGATTTTTGCAATAAGTATGTGAGTTCTTTATGACTAATGTTGAGTCCATGGATTATACGCACTCTCATCCTTCCATCATTGCTAGCCTCTCTAGTACCGTGCAACTTTCGCCGGTACCATAAACCCACCATATACCTTCCTCAAAATAACCACCATACCTACCTATCATGGCATTTCCATAGCCATTCCGAGATATATTGCCATGCAACATCCATCATCATATACATGAATTGAGCAGTTATTGTCATATTGCTTTGCATGATCGTAAGATAGCTAGTATGATGTTTTCATGGCTTTTCCGTTTTTTGATGTCATTGCTATGCTAGATCATTGCACATCCCGGTACACTGCTGCAGGCATTCATATAGAGTCATCTTTGTTCTAGTATCGAGTTGTATCATCGAGTTGTAAATAAATAGAAGTGTGATGATCATCATTCAATAGAGCATTGTCCCAAAAAAGGCCAAAAAAAAGAAAGGCCAAAAAAAGAGGAAGGCCAAAAAAAAGAAAAGCCAAATAAAAAATAAAAAAATAAAAAATAAAAGGGATAGTGCTACTATCCTTTTACCACACTTTTGCTTCAAAGTAGTACCATGATCTTCATGATAGAGAGTCTCCTATGTTGTCACTTTCATATACTAGTGGGAATCTTTCATTATAGAACTTGGCTTGTATATTCCAATGATGGGCCTCCTTAAGTGCCCTAGGTCTTCGTGAGCAAGCGAGTTGGATGCACACCCACTAGTTTTTTTGTTGAGCTTTCATACATTTATAGCTCTAGTGTATCTGTTGCATGGCAATCCCTACTCACTCACATTGATATCTATTGATGGGCATCTCCATAGCCCATTGATATGCCTAGTTGATGTGAGACTATCTTATCCTTTTTGTCTTCTCCACCATCATACTTTATTCCACCTATAGTGCTATGTCCATGGCTCATGCTCATGTATTGCGTGAAAGTTGAAAAGGTTTGAGAACGTCAAAAGTATGAAACAATTTCTTGGCTTGTCATCGGGGTTGTCCACGATGTGAATATTTTGTGTGGTGAAGATGAAGCCTAGCCAGACTATATGATTTCGTAGGGATGAGCTTTCTTTGGCTATGTTATTTCAATAAGACATAATTGCTTGGTTGGTATGCTTGAAGTATTATTGTTTTTAGGTCAAAGGATAGACTATTGCTTTGAATCACTCGTGTCTTAATATTCATGCCATGATTAGACATATGATCAAGATTATGCTAGGTAGCATTCCACATCAAATTTTTTTTTGTCATTTACCTACTCGAGGACGAGTAGGAATTAAGCTTGGGGATGCTGATATGTCTCCGTCATATCTATAATTTTTGATTGTTCCATGCCAACAATATGCAACTTTCATATACTTTTTGGCAACTTTTTATACTATTTTTGGGACTAACATATTGATCCAGTGCCCAGTGCCAGTTCCTGTTTGTTGCATTTTTTTGTTTCGCAGAAAACCCATACCAAATGGAGTCCAAACGGAATAAAAACTGACGAAGATTTATTTTGGAATATTTATGAATTTTGGGAAGTGGAATCATCGTGAGACGGTGCCCGAGGGGGGCACGAGGTAGGGGGGGCGCCCCAGGGTGTCAGGCATGCCCCTGACCCTCGTGGCCACCCCGTAAGGCGGTTGGAGCGCTTCTTTCGCCGCAAGAAAGCTAATTTCCAGATACAGACCGTGTCAAAATTTCAGCCCAATCGGAGTTACGGATCTTCAGGAATATAAGAAACGGTGAAAGGGAAGAATCTGAGAACGCAGAAACAGAGAGAGACACAGAGACAGATCCAATCTCGGAGGGGCTCTTGCCCTCCCGTGCCATGGAGGCCATGGACCAGAGGGGAAACACTTCTCCCATCTAGGGAGGAGGTCAGGGAAGAAGAAGGAGGAGGGGGCTCTCTCCCCCTCGCTTCCGGTGGCACCGGAGTGCCACCGGGGGGCCATCATCATCACCGCGATCTACACCAACACCTCCGCCATCTTCACCAACATCTCCATCACCTTTCCCCCTCTATCTATAGCGGTCCACTCTCCCGCAACCCGCTGTACCCTCTACTTGAACATGGTGCTTTATGCTTCATATTATTATCCAATCATGTGTTGCCATCCTACGATGTCTGAGTAGATTTTTGTTGTCCTATCGGTGGTTGATGAATTGCTATCATTGATTTAATTTGCTTGTGGTTATGTTGCTGTCCATTGGTGCCCATCATATGATTGCGCGCGTGGATCACACCCTAGTATTAGTTGTATGTTGATAGGACTATGTATTGGAGGGCAAGAGTGACAGAAGCTTCAACCTAGCATAGAAATTTATGCATACGGGATTGAAGGGGGACCAATATATCTTAATGCTATGGTTGGGTTTTACCTTAATGAACGTTAGTAGTTGCGGATGCTTTCTAATAGTTTCAATCATAAGTGCATAGAATTCCAAGTCAGGGATGACATGCTAGCAGTGGCCTCTCCCACATAATACTTGCTATCGGTCTAGTAAAGTAGTCAATTGCTTAGGGGCAATTTCGGAAAAATCCTACCACCACTTTTCCACACTCGCTATATTTACTTTATTACTTATTTACTTACAACAGCCCCTACTTTTTATTTATGTAATCTTTATTATCTTGCAAACCTATCCAACAACACGTACAAAGTACTTCTAGTTTCATACTTGTTCTAGGTAAAGCGGACGTGAAGTGTGCGTAGAGTTGTATCGGTGGTCGATAAAACTTGAGGGAATATTTGTTCTACCTTTAGCTTTCCGTTGGGTTCGACACTCTTACTTACCGAAAACTGTTGCGATCTTCTATACTTGTGGGTTATCAGGCCGCAGGCAGGAAAGTCTGCGACCCCCGTTCCCAGAACGCCGACACCCGCAGCCATGCGATAAAGCTGCCGGCGTCCGTCGTTGCTGCCAAAGCCACGACCGTACTGCCTCTGCCGGAGATGAGCCACCTCCGCCGCTGCTCTGGAGCCGCCCACACGTCCTCGCGGTCGTCCGCCTCTGCCGTCGCCTTGGCCTTCATTTCCGCACAGCGCCGTGAGCTGCCTAATCGCCTTCCGGACCGTCCTGCGTCAGGGCTGCCGCTGGAGAGTCACCGTCAAGCCTCACTACTCCTGAGTCGCCTTCATGTCTCGTTTGCTCTGGCCTTGGTCGCCTCCCGCGCCATTGAGTCGGTCGCCAAGTTCTACTCCAGGTTGCCACCACGCGAACTCGTGTCCGCGGTGATGAGCCGTCTGACGCATCCAAACTGTTTGCCTCAACCCGCCGGTTCGCCGGCGCCTCTCCACTCCCGCGGGAATCATACATAGTCCAGCATACAACACGCACCGGGAAGCAAGGCCTCGCGTCGTGGTCGTCGTTCGCAGCGCCGCCTCGGAGCCGGCTGTAGTCGTTGCAAGAGCCTCCTAGTCTCCCTCGCTGCTGGCCATCTTCAAACTGGCCCCGTCTTTGAGTCTGCAAGTCAAGCTTCTACTGTATGTGGCTATGGCCCCGAGCCGACATTTTGCTCTGCTCCGCCAATGTGACTCTCCTTCGTCCCGGCTCGCGAGCAGTCGCCGCCCGCGCTGGCTGGCCGCCGTTTCCATGCTCAAAACGCTCGCCGGCTCGCCGCCCACGTCGGTCGCTTCACTGAGCCATTGTGGTCCTTTGTCGAGTCGCCGGTGTGCTTCACTTCAGCCGTGGCCGAGTCAAACCGCTCTCGCCTTTGTCGTCCCAGCCCGCGAGCAGCCACCGCCCGCGAGACGCACTCTGCCTAAGTCGCCGCAGCGGGCTCATCCTGTGCCCTCCTTCTAGCGCCCGCCTCTGGACCAACTTCTGATTCTGTTACTCCATCATTCAAGGGAGGATCTGAGAAAACTATGCATCAGCCAATGTTTGGACAGCCAGAGTCATTGCAAAGCAGACAATCGTTCAAAATCTGATGCCAACACGGATCAGGAGCAGTTTGGTAGTACTCCATAATGCAAGCTGAAGAAGAGTTCACGTGAAATCCCAAGCACCACTAGTATTTACACAAAAAATGAGGGCTGATTGATTTTGAGCACATGTACCTAAAAAAAGGGAAAAAGAGAAAAGAAGATGGCGTGGTGAAGGAAAATTGGTCCTGTGCATAAGATCAGCCAAAGATTTAATTGCCTTCAGTCTTTGATTACTGTCCGCAGCCACAATTTAAATTGCAGAGCCGCCACCGTGTGAGACGCCATGTTAAGCCACCGGGGGCGTTGAGTCGCGGGGCTGTCTGAACCCTGCCCCGGCCGTGCTGAGCCTCCAGGGCCGTGTTGAGTCATCGGACAACTTTTTTAAGGATAGAAGAGACAAGAGAGTGGCTAAATTACTGTTGCATGTATTGAAAGTTATTCATGAAACGGCTCTTCTATCATCAGGTGACATCCATCTAGTTTACTTTTTATCAGTACCTGTTAATTTTTTGTGAAAACAACCACTTTGCCTTATAGTGTTGTTATACGCAGGTACATTATTCATTACACAAGTGTTGATATACCGCGGATATGGAGCATGCGCCAACATCATGCAACTTCACGGACACACGTGTAAGCCGCTGCCCCTGTGGTTCAGTCTATATTAATGCACCAGCCGACTCGTCCATCCGCGCCGCCTTACAATGCCATGGACGATTTGCCTGTCCGCCCTCGCGGCCGGCTCACACATTTGCGTCGGCTTATAATGTGACGGACAACTTTCCCGTCCATGCAGCTTACCGCACCTGCGATTGACTCGCCCGATTGCGCCGGCTTACAACGTCTCGGCCGACTCATCTGTCTACTCCCACGGCCGACTCGGCCGTGATTGATTTCAGCTTCACCATGGTGATCATCAACTCCGTAGTGGATAACTTCTGGTTTAACATATGTAACATCCCAAAATTCTAAATTTTGGAATGTTATAATAAATAGATAGATTTGATTGATTGTTTGATTGATTGACTGAAAGTGAGTGAATTCGAAACTTTTTGAAAGTTAAATGAGAGGGAATAAAAGGACTTTCCCAAACTTTCATATTTTTCTTTTTGATCTCCGTGAATTCAAATTCTTTTCACCACAAAACCCTGGAGAGAAGATGACATGACTTCTTCCATTTATTTAAATGACATGGGGTGTTGAAAATATTTGAATTTCATTTGAGAATATTTCCAATTCTGAAACTTTATGCAACTCAATGATTTTCAAGAGCGAAGATAAAATGACTTCTTCAAACTATATGAAATATGAGTTGGGAGTTTCAAAGAATTAAATTCAAAGTTCTTTTGAACTTATTTTTCAATTTGGAGTTATTTGAGTTTTATTCAAATTATTTTCTCCAAAATAAAATACATGGAAATTAGGGTAACATGATTCCCTACAATAGAAAATTGGAGAAAAATTTATTTGAAATCATTTTGGTATTTTTAAAATGATTTTAGTTGGATTTTATTAGACCAGTAGCACTCTTTGAACTATTAGAATTGGTGTGTATTTTATTTAATGCTAGGAAAATGTTCACCGTGTAGAAAATCTTTTTCTGAAAATTTTGATATATTATATGCCTATATAAGTTTTTTTATTATTGTCTCTGTTTGTCTGAAAAAAAAATGTTAAAAAAAAGAGATCTCTGTACCGACCGGACCGGGCCGGCCCAGCTCGCCAGGCCACGGCCCAGCCGGCCCAAAGCCGCGCGCGCCTCGTTCCCGAGCTCGGGACAGAGTCCCGAGCCGCCACGCGCCGCCGCCGACCACGACGGCCGTGACCGCCCCGGCCTCTCCTTGGCCCCTTCCCCAAGGCCGTCGCCACCTCCCCGGCCCTCCCCTTTATATAGAGCCGCTCGCCGCTTCGCCGCCTCCTCTCGCTCCGCGCCGCGCCGCCCCTCCCGCATCTCGCCGCTGCCTGCGCCGCCTCTCGCCGCCGCCGCCGCCTGCGCCGCCGCCGCCCGCTGTTGCTGCCCGCGCCGCACTCCGCCCCGCCGTTCGCAGCACCGCCCTGCGCCTCGCCCTGCCTCGCCGAAGAGCCGCCGTCGCCGATCTGCCGCCGCCGATGACCCGCTGCCGAACCGGTACAAAAAACCGCCCGGTTCGCCGGTTTTTTTAGGGTTCGGTTTTCGTTTAAAAAAACGGTTTAGTTTTTTTAATTAGATCTATTTAGGGAACGTTCTCTGTTTAAGAACTAGTTAGCGAACGTTCACTCTTTAGCTTTTTCTTTTTCTGTCATTTCCGGCCAGGGACCTATCCGTGAAGATTTTTTTTGCAGATTAGTCCCTGATTTTCAAATGACTATAACTTTTTACTCGTTAGTCCAAATCCAACGAAACCAACGCCCACATCTTCGTTAGGATCTCCTCTATCCAGTAAAACAACTTAAACATGTTTTTGAAAAGTTTAAAATTTGAACTAGATCAGATTTGAATTCAAACTTCATTTAATCATAACTTGAGTTTTGTAGCTCCATTTGAGTTGATTCTTTTTGCAAATCGAAGCTCTTGACCTAAACATTCTAATAAGGCCAAATTCACATAATTTTGGTACTGTTAGAAATTGTTTTATGTTGCAAGAGTTATTTGCTTGGTTTCGATGTTTTCCGAATTGTTTTCTTCGTTCTTCCCGATCTTTTGAGTGCTTGCTTATGTGTGGTTACTATTGCTTGCTTACGATAGATTGACCGGAGTGTGACGAGTAGATCTATCAAGAGTTTTGAGTGCGAATCATCTTCATCAACGTTGCAGGCAAGTTCACACTTTGATCATACCTTTTCTACAACCCAGTTTTATTGCATTAGATCAATCCTCACACATTGCATAATTAGGATCTAATTAATTGTGGGATGGGAAGTAGATGAGGTAGTACCTATTAACTGTTTATTATCAAACCTTTGGGAGTTACTTCTACGTTTTCTTATTATGCCATGCTATGCTAGTAGATGTGGATTGGGTGAGCGAAATCCATGACAGATGTGAGATTGATAATTAATGGTTTATCTAAGGTGGCAACTTAAACACACATCTGGGTGGATTGAGGCACCTGGGCATTCCAGGACTTGCCTGTTTTTCTTTTGGACCGCCACCCAGGCTCAAAGGGATCATGAGATTATTCATACTAGAAACTTCCGTGTGCACCCACAAGCCATTATGGGCTCTGGCATAGTTGACTAAGTTGTGCGAACTCTCACAGTGGTAGACTAGCAGATGTAGGGGTGTAGGTGGTACGGTCTACCCGATCGTAAGGTGCTAGCGCTTCTGAAAGACTATGTCTCGGTCATCCGTCTTCTCAAACACCCTGTAGTGCGAGAAACCAAACGGAGGCGATCGAGTCTTGTGGGGAAAAGTGCGCAAACCTCTGCAGAGTGTATAAACTAATCATGATTAGCCGTGTCCCAGGTTATGGACATCTTGAGTATCTAGTTCTTGGATTATCCTGTTGATCTCATCATGTTACTTTAAATGAATATTGTTGGGTTTAATGATGTTACTTAATTGGGATTGAGAATGCTGTCAACCATTCTCAATGTTCAACAACCACCATGATAGTTAAATAAAATTTATTCCTTTGAAGTAGGGAAAAATTGGCTTTACGCAAAAACCTTATAACCATAGAGCTTTTCCACCAGCTAAATATGCATGTAGTGATAGTCTTTATTCATCATTCTCTATGGTGTGAATTTGCCAGTACATTCAATGTACTGACCCGTTTTGGGCTACAACGTCTCATGTTGCAGGTTTCTTACGACGAGTAAGTGATACGTTAGGGTTACGATTCTACACTCAACTTTGCCGTTGGTGTTGATGGGAATCCACAACCTTGTTGCTTCCGCTATATGGATTGAGGTAATAGTATTTACGTTACTTTATACACGTGATTTACCTCTGTTATAAATCCTTCGAGTACTGTGTGTGTCAGCATACTGATCCAGGGATGACACTTAAGCACAGAGACTTGATCCATTCGGGTCAGGTCGCTACAACATATCAGGTGAAATCCACCTAGTATATATTTATATTATATATTGCTTTTCTTTAAAAGAGAAATTATTCTAGCTTGCAAGTTCTCCAATGCAGGACAAGTTATATCATTGAGCTATTGACTGACTCATACCAGTTTATATCATGATCAAATATGTAGAGTCTCAAGACAACTCCTCGAGTCCCCTTGAGACTCAGGGGCTACGATGACATGACTCAGTAAATAACTGCCAATTTAAAGCAGATTCAAGAACTCCAGATCATTGGAGGGAAAAATAACCCGGCCCCAGAGGCTACTGCCTTATTGGCGAATATTTAAAGGCCGTCAGAAAATTTCCGGCTTAAAAAGAAGGATTCTGGTTCAAAATGTGGTTCAAGGGAAATCTGTCTCCCACAAAGCGTTGAAGCTCTCAATATCCAGTTTAAAATCTGGCTCAAGTTCGAGTTTTCAGAAAAAATTATAGGGACCAAAGAAAGTTTGTTGCACATCACAACTCAAACATAGGCACCCGACGAGCACAGCTCAAAAATATATCACTTGGGGGCTTCCGGCTTATTGAGCTAAGCTATGAGTACCCTTTGATCCGGCTCATAGCCACAGTTACAGGTCATTTGGGGGCTTCCTGTTCAAACATAGGTCGTATTTGAACCAAAGAGAACATAGCTGTCGGTACTCTCTTGATCGGCGCAATGCCAAACCCGCTAGGGGGCTTCTTGATCGTATTCGAATCATAGCTTAACCCCTTTTGGGTCCGACTTTGATCGTATTCAAATCAGAGTCGTTAAAAAACTCTCAAGGTCATTTGGGGGCTTCCTGTTCAAACATAGGTCGTATTCGAACCAAAGAGAACATAGCTATCGGTACCCTCTTGATCGGCGCAATGCCAAAACCACTAGGGGGCTTCATGATCGTATTCGAATCCTAGCTTAACCCCTTTTGGTCCGGTTTACTGATCGTATTCGAATCATAAGCCTCATTTTTTCTCTATTTGGCTTAAAGTTTTTGAAAACAATCTTTGGTTTTGTCTTGAGACCTTTTTGTTCATATCTGAAGCATATATGTGGTTTTGATTAACCCGGCTTGACTTTGGATGATAAGTCGCCATATATGACAATCATAAACATTTGGAAGTTTTGGCTTCTAAAGATTGGGTTATCACCCTTACAGCACAGGTATCCTAACCGGCAGTACGATTCAATATCACAGGAACCAGTTTTCCAAACCGGATTATATTATTCAAATCTTTAATAGCCAACATGGCTGGATATTATTATGATTATCAATAGCCAATATTATGATGGAGGTTTTCAAAGTCGCTTCAGTGCAATGGTTATTATTTTATTAATGGGCATGATTTATTTTTACAATGGAGGGAATAGTCCCGAGTCACTGCAGTCTTACAACCCGGCACTTGGGGGCTACATTATTTAAGTTGAGATTACATCAAATATGCAAGTCCAATGTCACTGACAGCATGCACCATGGCACTTGGGGGCTAATGCAAAGATATTTTTACTGGCCTTATTGAAGACCCGACTCATCACATCATAATGAGCCGGCCCTTAGGGGCTACCAATTGCTCCTGTCAAAAATTGAAGGTACATAAATCTTAAATCCATTATATTGAAAGGTCCACTACTCAGTTGGAAGAGTACAAATCTCTTAAACTTATGGACGTGGGTTCGAGCCCCATAGAGAGGATTATATCATGTGAAGTTCTTTTCAAAGAAGTATATATAAAGTCCCAGCTCAATATTATCTTACTGAGCCGGCCCTTGGGGGCTACACGTTGTTGTTCAAGTCTATATGATCATATTTATAAAGTCCCTGCTCATTATTGCATAATGACCCGGCCCTTGCGGGATACACTGGTTGAAGGTTGCTGCAAGCATGACAACCCAGCACTTGGGGGCTACATATATGGAGTATTCAATCTTTTACTATTGACTAAGATGAACAACATGGATTTCTTCAAAGTGGCAGTATTTATATTGAAGCAAGTCTTAAGTCATCACTTTGTTTCTGCTCAAGACTTGGGGGCTACAGGTAATATGGATATAAGGGAGAAAAATCTTCAAATTCTCAGTTTTGAGTAAACCAGATTGACCCGGCGTCACCAATAACGATGACCTGGCGTCGGCAACAATTATGACCCGGTGCTATCAATATTTATAAACCGGATATTTTGGCAATGATAAACCGGCAAGCTCTACAAGCTGGCTGAAAGTTAGATGAGTACTTCAAGAACAATATTTTTTAAGCCGGCGCTTTCGAAGCCGATTCAAGTGGATTATTTCTTACAATATTTCTCTACAAGAGAACAATGTCAGCAAATTGACTCTGAAGCTGGCCTATTGACCCGGATTTCTCAAAAGAAGTATCTGGATTTTTTACATTGACAAAGTCGAAACATATCTGCTAAGGGAGATTTGCTATGAGATCATGGACATGTAGATATCAACAAGGAAATGACAAGGACTTAACGATGATCAGGTGCCAGCTTACAAGAATTTTTTAACCCGGAGCACAACCTGTCAAATTTGTTCTTGTGTTTATTATGCAGGATCAGTTTAACATGGATAAATCCAAATTATACCGGGGGCTAATGTCAGGGATATACCACGCGGTATGACCCGGCTGGATGTATGACCCGGTTGGACTTGGCGACTCATTGGTGAGACGCCCTGACTTGGCGACTCACTAAGTGACCCGCCCGGATCTCTCCACTCACTGATGACCCGGCCGAGCCAGGTGACTCATTGATGACCCGACCAATGGGTTAGAGGAGCGACAAGACCCGGAGGCCCAGTAGGCGGTTCAAGGAAGGCCTGCCTACATTATGGTAGGCCGGCTTAAGAGGAAAGCATAAGGAATATTCCCTTACAAAGGAAGCAAGACTAGGACTCCACTTGTAATAGAGTAATCCTAATCCTAATATGACTAGTCATGTAAGCTGCCCCTTCAACATATATAAGGAGGGGCAGGGCTCCCCAAAAGGGACAGGTTCCAAAAGTTAGACAAGTTAGGTTTAGACAGACAAGTCAATAACTCTCGAGATGAGCACCCTTGTAATCGTGATCATCATCATCAATATAAATGAAGCATGATGTAGGCTTTTACCTCCATCGTGAGGGGCCGAACCTGGGTAAAACCTCGCATCTCTCGTCCCACTCAACCCCTCTCAAGCTACCACATAGATGTGGTGGCCTCACGACTAAGTCCTCGCACTAAGGACATCTGCCGTGACAATTCCACGACAGGGCCCGAACTGTGCGTCTGAGGTTGATGGTAAAAGGAGACATGCAACACAATGTTTACCAAGGTTCAGGCCCTCCCAATGGAGGTAAAACCCTACGTCCTGCTAGATTAATATTGATGAGTATGGGGGTTACAAGAGTTGATCTACCACGAGATCGTAATGGCTAAAACCCTAGAAGTCTAGCCTATCTGATTATGATTTTTTACGGACTAAAACCCTCCAGTTTATATAGACATCGGAGGAGAATAGGGTTATACAAAGTCGGTTATAGAGAAAGGAATCTTCATATACGAACGCCAAGCTTCCCATCCACGCCAAGGAGAGTCCCATCCGGACATGGGTGAAAGTATTCGGTCTTGTATTTTCATAGCCCATCGGTCCGGCCCACGTCCAACAGGCCGGGCGCTGGAGGACCCCCTAGTCCAGGACTCCCTCAGTCACCTCTACTCCTTCTGCGCACATTGTCTATCAAGGCGGCTGCATGCCTAATGATGATGTGTGTGAGATCTTCTAGGACTCAGATGATGACGAGGAAAATTATGGGGAGTGGGCTCTCATACATGGGCCTAGTTATATGTGAATTCCTAGACAAATAGAATAAATGTGAAGAAGAGAAAGAGAGAAGGTTGAAAAAGGTACTAACTGATGTTATAGCGAACCTTGTAGCCCACACTACTATATGAGTGACTACTAGCAATGTGCCCGTGCGTTGCAACGGATCCAAAATAGAATAATACATGTTCACAAACTTGAAAGAAAATATACTCGCATTAGGCTTCACTCAAAATATATTCCTTGTGGCTATTTTGATGAGGTGGGGCGGATGTGGTTAGTTTCAAGATACTAAGGGGTTTCTGCAAATTGGAGCAAAGGAGTGGGGTCTTGTTGCAAAAATGCCATGACTTACATCATAGTCGTTAGATGCAGATCCGATGGTCAGAAATGACGGATGGCAGACACACCATCATCACCAACTAAGTATTTTATAGGATTAATTATTGGAGTAGAGATAAATGATGGCTATACACGACATGGCAGTTCTTATAGCCATCAGCTGGCTATACTATTAACCATGCTCTTAGGCTAGTCATAGTGCAGAGTAACTTAGACTAGTGTCATGCATATGACACTAGTCTAAGGGGATGTTTGGTTTGCGACTAAGATTGCCAAAGATTACCACACCTAAGGTTAGGCAAGTTTGACCAACTTAGATGAGTGTTTGGTTCAAGCCACACCTTAGGCAAGCCACACTAGGGCCCCACATGACATACGCACAAAAAGTGTGGCAAGATTGCCTTAGGCTTGCCAACTTGTGGCTCTCATTTTGAAGAACTAACCTTAGGCAAGTTTGGCAACATTGTATGGCAAAGTGTGGCATTGCTAGGCCTAAAACCGAATGGCCCCTAAGTTACTACATCCATAATGCAAAGTAACATAGTAGTATTGTCATACTAGTTGGCTTTAACCTTGTAGACTCATCCTCTCTTGGAAAGCTCTATGTTACAGTAACATAATATTTTTTCTCGAATACGCATGAGTGTGCGTATCATTCATTAAAGAAGAGAGGGGAAAGAGCCCCAAATCCATGGTTACAAGCTTATTTACATGCGGAATTAATCCGGCACCACCCTAGTTTCTACTCCCTCTGTCCCATAATATAAGAGCATTTTTGACACTACACTAGTGTAAAAAATGATCTTCTATTATGGGACGGAGGGAGTACAATGGATTATTCGCTTGTGCCCCACACTGCATATTATGTTACTCTAAACACATCTCTCCTCATTAAATACATGCCACATAAGCAAACTTGTCTTGGACTGCGCTATGTTACTACCTAGGAGTATGTTACTCCCACTATGAACTGCTGCATGTCCACCACAGAAAAAGTTTCTCCTTGTGTTGCGAGCCACCGCGCACGCGTTGGCGAGGGATAAGGCATAGTAAACAAGCTTCTTGTTGTTCTGCGAGTTGCCGCGTGTTGGCAAAAGGATGAACAAAGCTCACGTCAATAAAAAAGAGTGGAAGAGCATAGATTCCTGACGACCAAGAAGGAGCAAGGAACCTCGTGGTGGAGCATCTGCACTCATAATATTTTATATTATTCAGTGATATAAAATCAACCAATCATCTCCACAATGGACTGGAAGAGTACGAAACACGGCAGCCCAGTGTAGTTACATCATACTACATGGCTAACCCACGCTATCACCATTTCGTATAAAAAAGTCGGATCTTCATATAAACATGACGGATTTCATTACATTTACATGAACTAAGAAGTGCTAATCCGGCTCTCTTGGTATAATTAATACTCCCTCCGTCCGGAAATACTTGTCCTAGAAATGGATGTATCTAGACTTATTTTAGTTATAGACACATTCAATTTATCCATTCTTAGACCAAATATTTCCCACCAGCAGGAGAGGGAGTACCTAATCTAAATGGCCGCCCGCAAATCCCATTGTCTTCCTTATGTCCGGCAGACACTTGCGGGGTCGACGGAGGTCCTCGGAAGAGACGAAGCAGCAAAGAAACCACCTGAATGCGCAGTCGTCGCCTCGGCGGTGGCCTTCATGGGACCCAAGTGGCGGCGGCCTCCCGTGTTCTACTTCTCCTTGATGATGGCTGCAGACACGGAGAAGCTGGCCACCGACTCGTCGCTCTCCACACACCCTGCTTCTGTCTGTGCCTGCATGGCGTTGCCGCAGGCACGGGAGGCACGCCCACAGACACGGGAAGAGCGGCCACCGCAGACACTGGTGGCACGGTATGACGCGGCAGCGATGACGCCCGTACCAGCGTGCTCGCCGCCATGCCAGCGTGGAGCAACTCGCCACTCCTCATCAAGCTGAACTGGAGCGGCGAGTTGCTGAACCATGCGCCGGATATGGGCGGCAACTGGCTCTGTCGGGAGTACTCCACGACCCGTCCGGCACGCCACATAGCTAGGGAAGGCGTGTTTCCTAGCATTTTCACTTTCATGTGGGACCGCCATTGAGAAAACCGACCATTGGCAAACCGCTCCCCGCCAGCCGCCGGGTTGGAAAACAGAAACGAGGGAAGATCTAGCTGTAGCACGGAAGCCAAGAAATTTGGTGTCTAATGGGGCTCGTTGATACAGTCTTATTTATTCATAACTAGCAAGATGCCCATGTGTTGCACGAAAAATCAAGATGCATTTGTATGAGTAGTTTATGTTGTGGCAAAAAAGGATGAACAAGAGATGGCCTTATTTGCAAATGTGGAGAGGGGTGTGGGCATCTTTTTGCAAAATTGCTATAGTTTCCTTCCTATCCGTCCGATATAAATCGGACGGCCTATATTGCAGGATGGGAGGCACACCATCATCACCAACTCTGTTTTTTATAAGAGTATATATATATAGATATAGAGAGTAGAGATTTGGTTACCAAATCTCATGCGTGCAATGCACGTGTAGCTTACTAGTTGGTTACCAAATCTCATCCGGGTTTGGCACGAGCTCGTACTGCGGGAGCACCACAAGGCATGCTGCATGAGTTACATTTCCCTCTCGGGGCCCACGGGACCGAGCTTCAGTGGCTTAGTGCACCGGCCAATGAGTCAATGACATGCGGACCTTAAATGCGGCTGGCCCACATGTCATTCTCATGGTGGTGGCGTGGTTCGCGACTCACTCGTTCGAGATGAACCGGCCGGTGGTGGCGTGGCCGTGGCGAGGGTGCCACAGCTGGGCGTCGAGGCGTTACGAGGCATAGATGGCCACACCGTCTGGTACTACTTGTAGTACAGAAGTACTCCAGCTGAGGATTGATGCCCGAGACGAAATGTTTCACAGCCGCTGGATGAAAATTCGATGGTGCGGGAGTACGGATCGGAGCAGGAAAACCGCATCCAATTGGGTGTGGCTGTGGTAGAAAGTTGATGGTCACCGCAGTTCAGCTGGCCCGCATGTCATGTACACAAAGGCAGAGGAGCGGTGGGGTCGAGAGGGATGAGGCACACGTCGGGGGACGTTGTGCCATGGGTTGGAGCAGCGTCATGGGAATCGCATGTGGGTGTGGAAGTGGTAGAAACAAGAAACATGATGGTCGCCGTGGTTCAACTTCCATGGACAAGCTGTCATGTCTGCGGACACATGCATTGCATACCGCTCACTGCAAGGCGGAGTAGTAGAGAAAACTTGTTCCAAAGACACCATTTTTCCTATAAAATTCTTGAGATATCATTAGTTTTTACACATGGGATTACTCCTGCAAGGGTCAATCACAACAGGTGTTTTGTAAAAAAAATGCATCTTGATGTTCCCTGCAATGCACGGGCATCTTGCCGCAGGGTGTGTCACCGACCCAAACTCAATTTTTTTCTAGACGATTAGGTGCACCGGATGCCGTGCCATGCTACAAAATGTAAAAAAATAGCTCCAATTTTTTTAAAACCTGTTATCTTCAAACCATCAAAACAGCCCGAGGAATATATTTTGAGTGAAGCATGATTTACTTTTACTGATATATGTATATCAAAACTAGAGTGTTTATATTTCAAGCCCGTGAACAAGTATTATTCTACTACTTTGGATCCATTGCAACACATGGGCCAGCACATTGGTAGTAGTAGTAGTATCTATCTCTATCTCTACTCTACTCTTATAAAAACAGAGTTTTCGATGATGGTGTGCCTGCCATCCTGCAGTATAGGCCGTCTGATTTATATCTGACGGATAGGAAGGGAACTATGCAATTTTGCAAAATAAATACCCACACCCCTCTTATACTAGCAAGATGCCCGTGCGTTGCACGGAACATCAAGATCTTGTGGGAGAAAAGGATGAACAAAGGAAGGCCTTATCTGCAAATGTGGAGAGGAGTGTGGGTAAATTGTCATAGTTCCCTTCCTATCCGTTAGACATAGATCGGATGGCCCATATTGCAGGATGGCAGGCACACCATCATCACCAGCTCTGCTTTTTTTATAGGCCGCCTGATTTATATCTGATGGATAGGAAGAAAACTATGGCAATTTTGCAAAAAGAAACCTACACCCCTCTCCACATTTGCAAATAAGGCCTTCCCTCGTTCATCCTTTTCCGTCACAAGATAAACTACTCATACAAATGCATGTTGATGTTCTGTGCAACGCATGAGGATGTTTCCTTGGGCGTCTCTCCAGCGTGGCATGGCCATAGTTGAAAGTTGACGCCCCTTGAGATGATGACGTTGAGGGGCACTCGGATTTTGTCCGATGAGCAGGTAAGATGAGTTTGATCACGTAGTAAATGCAAAGACTACTTCCGTGTCCATTTCCTAATTCTCCCCCTGCCCACTGTTTCACAGGTTAGGCTCGGTGCGAGTGGAGATTGGCTTGCATATGTACGGGAGGGTACCAACATCAATTTGCACAACATTTACAACGGTGACACCGTTCTTGTAGAACCTTTGTCCAACATTGGGATCAGCCATGCAACAGGCCACCACCTGAATTGGTACGATGGAACCATGGTGAGATTGAAGAAGATAGCACGAACCTTGCACTTGGCGGTCAAAGGTGGACGATACTGTCTGCGGCCGATTTGTTGCCGTACAAGTACGAAGACGCTGTGCTCCTTTCTAACCGCATCTTCGCATTGACAAACCAGGGGACTTGTTTCATATGGGACACATCCAACGGTATACTCCCTCTCTCCCAGTTTATTTGTTTTGAATTTTTCGTTTTATAAGTTTCAAATTCAAATTTAGAGCTCCCCATCACATGTTGAGATTACAATGTCCATTAAATAGTTGCGTGCATGTATAGTAAAGAAACAACTCTCAAGTTTGCCACGAGTTAATGCAGCGGTAGCACCACAAGGCCTGGCGCAAGAGTTACATTTACCTCTCGGGGCCCTCGGGTCTGAGCTTCAACGCCTTACGACACCTGCCTTTGAGTCAATAACATGTTGACCCGATAGGTGGCTGGTCCACATGTAATGCTCCCGAAGGCAGAGGGGCAGTGCGGCCGAGAGGGGTGAGCCACAGGTCGGGGGACGTGTGGTGTCATGGGTTCGAGCGGCGTCATGGGAATTGCGTGTGGCTGTGGTAGAAACTTGATGCTCGCCGCATTTCAGTTGGCCCACATGTCATGCACACATGCCGAGAGGGGTGAGGTGCACATTGGGGGATGTGGTGCTGTGGGTTGGAGCGGTGTCATGGGAATCGCGAGTGGCAGTGGATGAAACGTGATGGTCACCGTAGTTGAACTTCCATGGACAAGCTGTCATATTTACGGACACATGCATTGCATACCGATCACTGGAAGGTGTAGTAGAGAAAACTAGGCGGATAAATAATTCCTTATAGTCAAGCAGACCCACGCTACTACTTGTTCCAAAGACATGCACACCATCGAAATAGTACATCTATATCAATATACATCGAGAGGGAATATTTTTTACAAGAGAATAAATAGTTCATCCAGCCATAATGCCCTGCTGCTGGTGCTTCTTCTTCTTATTCATCATCATCATCATCTTCTTCTTCTTCTTCTTCTTCTCATTTTCTATGGGAGACGACTTCACAACAAGTTCTCTGGACCTTGCAGCTATCTCGAAACTCACACGGGCATCAAGGGCAGCATATTTTATCCACTCGTACGTCAAGGGATAATTCTCCCATCCAGACGACCTTAATGCCAGTGTCTCGTCACCTTTCTGAAGATTTGTTCCGAGCACAAAATTTGCTATGTCGAATAGGGATGGTGTCGGTTTATCACGATCTTCTATAGGATTTTTTATTTTGGTCTGTAGGTCAGCGATGCTTTTCAAATCAAGGTTGTATGGCTCCAACTTCTGTTTGTCCCCTGTGATGGCTGCCCCTAAGAAGTATATGTCCTCCCGAGACAAGAAATCGTGAAGCCACCTGGTATGGAGGGCTAGTGTATGATGTGGTACACCAAAACATCATCTTCGAGGCACAACTGAAGGACGGCGGCATGTTGGATCTTCCCAGTGGCACGCTCCGTGTACTCTGCGTCGAGACCAATGACCTTCATCTCCACCTTTTGGAGGGAGTTGGATACATTGCTGATCCACTTCCGAGCAACCCTTGGGTGGTCAGTGACTATGGCAACTATGCTCAACGAGCCTTCGACAAGGCCATGTTGGAAGCTAAAAACCTGCATCTCGATCTCTTTCGCTATTTGGAACCGCTGGACCAGAGGGTTATGGTTTGGAGAATTAGGATTATATGGCTAGTCTAACTGAAGAAGATGATTATTTATAGGGCCTTCGGAATTACTCCAGGAGGATGTGAAGAGGTTAAAACAATGTGAATGCAGTGTTGTTTGGATGCAAATGAAGATCAAGGAGTAGTGAAGAAGCCGAGGAAAATTGGTTCCCGATGGAGAACTAAATGGGAGAAGTTATGCACATGCATGAGGAGAGCTGTGGTGGTTTGACTGCTGCATGCAATGGATTGGACGGGCTCTTCGGTTGCCTTTTCTCTCTCCCACGCACACAGAATGGCCCACTTGCATGCTGCAGTTTATTGGCTGGAGTCCCATTGCAGCTGCTCATGCATACGGTAATTAATGCTGTGAATGCGGGGCATGGAGGGAAATGGGCGCATGCAAAAGGGTATATACACAGACTAATTAGAGAAATACTGAAAAAAGTTATGCGCAGACAAAAGAGGACCGGAGGGAGTACTACTCATGTTCCTACTACTCCTACTAGTAGTAGTTGTACAATTGTGGTACACTTGATTGTCAAAATACTATTATTCATCCGGTCCTCACAGCGAAATGCAAGACCCTGCGCCCGAGGTGACACCAGTGCAGGCGGCGTGTCCGGGTTACCAAAGTCAGCCTCACCTTGTGCACTGTGTAGACACTATCACCGCCGTTGTATAGCATGCCTTGCCTCGTCTCCCTCTCCCCTAGCACCACTCCGTCTCCATCTCCATCTCGCCGGAGATCCTGAGGTAACTCTTCATCATCACACTGTGCCCCCATGTACCATCGCCTCGCTCGCCTCCCCCTGTACCACCATTCCCTCGCTAGCCGCTCCAACACCGAAAGCCTTCTCCCCATAAATCAAGCCCCCCAAAACCCCACCTTCCAAACTTCCACCATGGCCGAACGCGAACCGCACAACATCCATATGAGCCACGATTGGAGCAATCTCCCCAGTGATGTCCTCGACCTCTATTGTTCGTGTATGGATATGTTGAGCGCCTTGCGGCTGGCTGCATGCTCGAGGGGCATGCACACGACCATCGTCGAAGCGAGGCCTAAGATTTTCAAGACACCCTGCTTGCTGCTATCTGGTCTTGCGAGATTTGCTCATCATGATATGAAGGCGTACATGATGCCCCTCGACTTCAATCCGACCTCCATTAGCCGAAACTTCGTTGCAGGTATGTAGTGGGTCGCCGTACATCATTTCCCTCAAATTCGATCCGATCACCATCGCCCGAAACTTCTTGCAGGTATGTACTAGGTCGGCATGAACTCCCACTAGATGGCTGCCGTCAGAGAAGACGGGGAAAAGTTGGTGCTCGTGAACTTCCAGACCTCCCATGAGATTATGCTTCCTCCGTTGGATGATATAGAGTTTTACCTTCATGGTCTAAGTCATCTAGATTATGTCGTCAGTTGGACACGCCTTGTTTTGCAGAAGATTGTAATCTGCCAAGTGCCCACACGACATGCAGATTACGCAGACTTCAAGCTAATTGCGTTGTTCGACAAGGGACTCGCCTATCTTTCCACTGGTTCCTTCTTTAGTTGGAGACAGCTCAGCTCACAGTGGATCATCGTCAAAGTTGATACACACTTCTGTGATGCTATTGAACACAATCGCATCATCTACGCGATTGACAAAGCAGATGACACCACGTATTGCTGGGGCGGCACGTGTAAGTTGTTTCCATCTGATGTTAATGATGACGCCATGACACTGTTTGAACTTTTTTGATGATTGACATATCCCTATTTGAGCAGAATTTGAGTAGAACTATGACAATGTATTAGAGACACTGTAAATCAGCTATATTTGGAATGAGTTAAGTCATGCGATTGTGATCATGTCATTACAGCCAATTTCTACCCCTGAATAATCAAACTTTTAGGAAGATATTAATATTCTCCTTATTTTATAGTAATCTATATACTACTAAATATGAGTGTGTATCAATGGCCATGTTAGTTTCCTCATTTTCATGATGTAGAAACATGCATCACACTATTGATTTCATCTAACCATACATTAGGAAAGTAAATGTGCATATGGAGAACTCTATATTTTGAAGTAGTGAAATCCTGTAATGCTTACCATGTGTACATACCTATGTTCGCCCTTCAACAATCAATAGCTAGAATAATATGCTCACAAAAATTTTCCCACAGAACATGAGTATATAACAATGCATGGTCTGTTAGTTTCCTTGAAGAATTTGTTTGTGAGGACAGAACATGATTACATAACATTCATGACATGGTAGTTTCCTGTGGAGAATCGATTGTGAGATAACATGAGTATAACCATGCATGGCACTTCTATATGATATAGTGTCCCTACAGTTACTGCCCTTTGTAATCACACCACCTTTGCCAAAAACAGGGAGGCACAACTGGTTCCTCACTTGATCAGAGGACGACAAAAGACTGATGATCATTCGGACACATGAGCCAGAAAAGTTATATTGCAAAACCCGCACTGTATGCAAGCACCATGAAATACGTGAGTATCCGGACAATGGTTGTTATGTCTATGAGTAGGATACCATCTTTTTGGGCCCCGCAAGTTTTTGAGTTGGAGGCAGGTAAACAGCCTTGGTTCATACTCTGTGTTTCTCGGACTCAATTATCCGATTAACCAGGAGATCACCGTTGGCAAGGACCTTGATGGTAGAGAGGTTCTATTTGCTATGGAAAACTTTGTCTACACGGCGAGCCCTAGGAGTTCGGGAGCAAACTCCCTTGATTGTCAAAGATACAGCTTGCAGCCAAAAGAAGGTGAGAATGACAAAGGCATCTGGATTAACTTTGATCCCTGGATGTGTCGAGTCTGACAGGCAGTGATGTGGTTCAAGCCTTCAGGTTGATAGGTAATTGGGTTGTTGCGTCGAAAGGGTCGAGTACTGGTGTCTCCGGATCACTGGTGGCTGAACCGGGGCTGCAAATTATGATGGTGTTGGATCATCCCTCTTCGAATGACTTGTTGTCTTTGCTACTTGTTCTGGATGGGTAGTTCTCTCTTTTGTTATGCATATTCCTTGTCATTTGGTCATCCTCGTCTATGTCACACGTACTATGTAATAGTTGCCTCTATTTAGAATATCATTCTCGTCTGGATTACGATAGTCTGAGCGCTGCAGATGGGTGTGTTTTGGTGGTGTAGCAAGACTTCTTATGAACTATCATGTCTTGCTGTTTATGTCAGTAGTAGTCACTAGTTAGTGTCTGAATGTTGTATATATCGTTGTTTCGAACTGTTTATTGTCTCGAACTGCTGGTGGGCTAAATGAGGGCATCACCATTCTCCAGTGTTTAGAGTATATCTCCTTTTTTTTCAAGTTATAATTTGAGCTCAGTGTCTTTTCGATGATGTACACTTGTTTGGTCCAGTGAGGTGTCGTTGAATATGGGCCGAGTAGTAATGCAATGCCAAATAGGTAAATTATGACTCTCAGGCCGGACTCTCAAAAGAAAGAATAGGGACTCTTACGCCAACATGTGGGCGCCACCGGTGTTCTCAAGCGCTTGCGCACCGAGAGCATGTTGGCGCGTGTTCGAAATTCATGCTACCTTTTCATCCCCCATCAACCGCCCCTCCCCCACTTCTGGAATCTCGATTCCTACTCCAGTTCCCCCAAATCCCCCTCATGTACTCCGTGCACTCAAGTGCAATATCATGTTGCTGGTCAATGTGGATCTCCGAGCCGGAGATCCTAAGGTCCGTCCTGCCTTCGGGCGCTGCATGCTGTCGCTCAACAGTGGCATGGCGGCGCTTGACGACCAGTTTGCCGGCAAAGTACTGATGGTAACCATCAACGGCGACTGGCCTCCCGTCTCGCTGGACGACCTTGTCAAAGCTCTTGGCATTGCGCACGACATCCAAATAAGTGACTTGCTCATCGAAGTCTGTCCGCCACCGGCTGATTTCTTCACCAGGTTCCGGACAACTCTCGACTGTAGTCGTGTGTTCGAATCTTCCCGGTGTTTGTTCTGCGATGGCGCACTGGCGAGCTTTGATCGGTGGCACCTAGGATGGGGCACGGTGCCCTCTGAGCTTGAGTTTTTAACAAAGCGTACCTTCCACGGCATGCCTCGACATGCTTGGAGTAGTGAGCCCATGAATGAGCTTATCAATGACCTTGGAGGTGAGCTCGCAAGTATGTTTGTTCCTCCAGACAGCTGGGCTCTGACGATTATGGCATGGATGAAGAAGCCGTCCACCATACCGAAGGTGATTGGTGTTGAGATATCGGTGCAGGAACCAGGGTTGTACTATTCGTCGCCACCAAGGCCGCCGCAGACCACGTTAGGGATGTACCTGTATCAAGTGTTCGTGCATGTCGAAGAATTGGTCAATCCCTCAATCGATGTCCTGCCGCTACAGCTGGTGCCTGGGTCCGTCGACGACGTCCATTACAGGAGTCAACGTCAGACTTGCCCCGTGTTGCTCGGAACGATGGATGGCACATGCCCTACTCCATCGCGAGGCGGAGGCCACTACTTCTTTGGGAGAAGAGGCAGGGCTAGCTACCTGGATGTGCTCTAATTTGAGGTAACAAATGAATCTTGTCAGATGACCTGTTCTATTTTTTTACCTAAACTTTTTTAGAAAGGGCTGTACATCAACTTAATGTTCTAGCAGAACTTATATATTGTGTTGTCTGTCTGTTTTCATTGCACAAAATTCAAGATATTTCAACCGTTATGTACGAGTTCGTTGGTTTCAACATAGCCCTACCCGTAGCGATCCACTGCTTCCACCCTGATTGTGCCACTTGCGTGAAATTTTTGTATGCAAGTTCAGTGTGCTATGATGTTCTATATGATTGTGTCAACTATATAAATTTTTTGAGCATCATCAATGCATATGGCTGAAAGATGTATTTACGAGCATCGACCGATGGGCCTCTCTCTCTCACACACGCACAAGTGGGACCCATTGAATTATTTCTTCGCTCGTGACAGCTTTTAATTAGGTTCCATTGTACTCTAACTTTTTTCTTAAGTTGTTAGAGCTTAGTGACTTCAAAAAGTTTTACAGAAGCCTTGTTTGGGCCTTTCCGGCGTCACTGAATGTGGGCTGAGTAGCCATGTAAGGTTGTACTATACTACACATGCCTTTTTTCAACATCAATAATGCAACTGGGCCGACAGTTGTATACAATCCGGGTCAACTTGTTATTCTCCGGCCCGCTGGGCTGCAAATCTTTCCTAGGAGGGATGCATGAGGCTTAACAAGAAAATGGGCTTTAAGAAATAATAAATGGGATGTAATCATAAAAACTGGGCAATAACTATAAAAAATGCACCAAACACGTAATTAGTTTATAAAATATTACTTTTGGATTTTGAAAATTTTAATTTCATTAATTATTGCGCCCACAATGTCTCGTTGGATTTTTACGTAATACAAATTTAGATTGAAATTGTATTTAATCTGACTAGAAATTTTAGGACGAAATATTTCGGATCCTATCAAAATGTGGGAAATTTTATTGAATTCTGTTTTAAACGGTTGGTTGAAATTATTAATCGTTGTCCTAGCTAGAAAATGGGTTGTACCTTTAACAAACTGTAAATGGGCTGTAGTAAATTCTATTAGAATTCAAAAATGGGTTGTGCATTCTTACAAATCGCAAATGGGCTATAAGTTCTCTGCCACACACTTGTGGGCCTACTAAGTTGACACGTATGCAAGGCTTTGTCAACTTATAGTCAACACACGGTTCTAGCAGCAGTGTCCGTTGGAGTTCCATACAACGGATGTCGTGCTTCTTCTTCAATCTCGGATATTCTAGCTTCAGCCACCCAAAAAATGATTGCTCCCCCTGACATCTGGGGCACACCGTTTCGGAGGCTGACCTGTGGGCCTACTAAGTTAACGCGTACCAAGGGCTTTGGCAACTTAGTCAATATAAACGATTGTAGCTAAAGTGACCGTACGATGTCCATCCAACGACCGTTGTGATTCTTTAACTGTTGGTCTCAAAACCAGCAGATCTCGGGTAGGGGGTCCTGAACTATGATTCTAAGGCGGATGGTAACAGGAGGCAGGGGGCACGATGTTTTACCCAGGTTCGGGCCCTCACGATAGAGGTAAAAACCTACGTCCTGCTTGATTGTTCTTGATGATATGAATATTACAAGAGTTGATCTACCACGAAATCAGAGAGGCTAAACCCTAGAAGCTAGCCTATGGTATGATTGTATGCTGTCCTACAGACTAAAACCCTCCGGCTTATATAGACACCGGAGGGGGGCTAGGGTCACACAAGGTTGGTTACAAAGGAGGAGATATACATATCCGTATTGCCTAGCTTGCCTTCCACGCCAAGTAGAGTCCCATCCGGACACGGGACAAAGTCTTAAATCTTGTATCTTCATTGTCCAACAATACGGCCAAAGGATATAGTCCGGCTATCCGGAGACCCCCTAATCCAGGACTCCCTCAGTAGCCCCTGAACCAGGCTTCAATGACGATGAGTCCGGCGTGCAGTATTGTCTTCGGCATTGCAAGGCGGGTTCCTCCTCTGAATACACCACGGAAGAGTTTGAATACAAGGATAGTGTCTGACCCTGCAAACTAAGTTTCACATACCACCGTAGAGAGAATAATATTTCCACAAATCTAATCTGCTGACATGTTTTGACAGCATGACATCATGCCACGGCCCGGACATTATTCGAACCGTTCTTTAACCAGCCCCACACATAACGCGAGGCAGTTTCTTGACACGTCTTGTCAAAGCAGAGATCGTGTTCCCCTTATCACGGGATTCTCATCAATACAAACGTGGGTAACCCAACCGTGCCTGTTGGTATGACTCCAGATTTTAGGTAAGTCTCAAACGGCCACGAGGGGGACGCCTGATATTCACCCTCTTTATAAAGGGGCAGGGCTTTTTCTTTTTCCCCTCCCGTGCTCAATCGAATCCTTCCCCCACCTCGAGTTCTAACACCCAAAGCTCAGGTCAGGTGCTTCGGACCTTCAATCATGTCCGGATCTATCCTTCAAGGCCGATGGGTGCCTTCCTCCATTAAGGTGGAGGACATCAAGAAGTTGAGGGAGACCAGATATCTGACCGCCGAAATTTCACATAGGCTGCCCGCCCAAGGGCAGGTCGTCCCTACTCCCGAACCCAACGAGAGCGTTGTGTTCGTCTCCCACTTCCTCCGAGGACTAGGCCTCGCTCTGGATCCCTTTGTTAGGGGTCTTATGTTCTATTACGGGCTGGATTTTCACGATCTGGCCCCGGATTCCCTTCTTCACATCTCGTCATTTATTGTCGTGTGTGAGGCCTTCCTCCGCATTACCCCTCACTTCGGCCTGTGGCTCAAGACCTTTGATGTGAAGCCGAAGATGGTCGAGGGGCCGTACGCAACATGTGGAGGTGCTTTAATAAGCAAAATTGCTGACGCTCCATGGCCAAAGGGTTCCTTTCCAGAGGTGTCCGGATTGTGGCAGCGGGAGTGGTTCTACATCACAGCTCCCCGAAGTGCCAAATGGGTGGCTGCCCCCGCCTTTTGCTCGGGCCCCCCACCACAACTGATGTCATGGATCAGCAGGGGGCTAAGCTGGGGTCCAACCAAGGACGTGCCAATACTGCAGAGCTGTATCTGAGATCTCTTCGAGGGAGGTTTTAGTCTGGTTATGGTAATGCAAGTTATACTGGTTCGTCGAGTCCAGCCTTGCAAACGTCGACCCCTCCGTAGATGGGAATTCAACCCGGGAGGACCACGCGCTATTCAACATTTCCTCGGCATGATGCACAAGGAGATGTACAAATCATTCTTTGGACCCCAAATAGAGTGTCTGGACACCACCGAGGACGTGGGCCTAAGCTGCAACCGCCCTGCTGCCCAAGTAAGTAATCCCATGGCCGAACATACTGTCCTTTTATTTATCATGACATCATTCTGAAGAATCGCTCTTTGACCAGGACAGGATAACAAAGGCGAAGCTGATTCGGTGTTGGGCTCCCCTTCACGAGGGATTGGACAATACAGTGCTGGAAAAGATGCTCGAGCCAGCACCTTATATAGTGCCCTCAAAGGAAGATGAAGGGGGGGAATAAAGAGGACGAAAGCGGGCCTCCATAGCTATCTATTCCAATTGAGGGAATGAGCGCCTGCGTGAGGGAGGATAACCAAGGGGAAGAATCTGACATTCTTTCTCCCCGGGGAAGGAAGAGGACCACCTCTGAAGATCCGGAAACTAAAGTTTCCAAATGGGAGAAGAAATCTCCGCCAGATGGTCCTGCCTCGGAGGGTATTCTGGCCGCACAATGTCCGCGCGGGGATCAGCCCTCTACCGAGCTATAAGTAATCAAAAAGTACTTAATAGTGAAGATATCCTATCTTACTTCCGAAGACAATAATCGATGCTTATAAATTGTAGTCCGGATCGCAGCCCTTCTCGACAGAGTTCATCTTCGGGGGATATTCTTCTGGAGATGATGGAGAGCGAAACGCCTCCCCCGGACTCCCCAACTCAAGAAGCAGGCGACCTTGAAGTGTCATCGCGACGAGTATCTCCGGATCCACTAGGGCCAGAGAATAACCCTTTGGCTACCCGGCATCCCCAGTATCTGACTCCTGAGGGGAGCGACAACAAGGGTCCGCACAGTGTGCGGTCGGACGCGCTGAAGGATCTTCTGGGGCAATCTGTCGTCTCAAAAGCGCATTGTACGCTAATGGGTACAGTGATTGAAAGGATTTCATCCACTGAAAGCAGTTTGCACGAAGCTTTTATGAGTCTGCTGAAAGGCTTCGAGGTACGTGAAACAATGTATGCCTTTATTAGTACCGCATACGTTAGGTATGCCCATGCAGATAGTAGCCCCTGAGGCTCTGGTTGTCATCGAGAACGGCGGCAAACAGAGGATCGTAGTCCCAGGTAATAACCAGACCGCCTTTATGTGCAAGTGGTTGAAGCTCCGGTGGCTAGCCGGACTGATGGGTTTGCCGAACTAAGGCGGCAGCAGGATGCGGCAGATGCCGACATCATGCTGGTCAACAAGCGGCTTGACGAGGCTCAGGGTGAGTGATTTTTCTGGTGATCGTCACATAATAAGAGTAGCATGATGCCAATATCTTTAATATGTTGTGACTGCAGATGGAGCTGCCACCGTGGAGACCCTTCGGGCGGAGCTTGCCCAAGCCAAGGAGCAAGCAAGGAGTAGCAATGCGGCTGCTTTAAAGGCGGCTGAGGAGTTAAGGGCCGAACAGGCCGCGCATTGCGAGAGCAAAGAAAAAATAGCCAAGATGGCGGTGGAGTTAAAAGATGCTGCTGACCGTTACCGGCTTCTTGAAGAAGAAAACCGGGCGAAGCTGACAGACCTGGAGAAGGCCCGGGTGGCTGCCAAGGAAGCCTGCTCCATAATTAGGGCGACGAAAGAGGAGCTGAATCAAGCTGCATATATCGTTTATGGGAAGCCCTTCTTGTTGCGGACTAAGTTCGGAGATCCAAAATATGCTCCTCTGGAACGGCTATGGAGTTCTGCGGATGCGTACATGGATTTGGCTGCAAGTGCTACTCACATAGCCGAGTACTTCAAGGATGAGAAAGGTCCCAAAGTGGAAAAGCTGTTTTGGTTACAGTTTCACTCTCCAGTCCGTCCGCTGCTACTGAATGAGAGATTGACCGGTTGAGCCGAGCTCCATAGGTTGTCCGGACTTGCCATGAGGTCCGTTGTGGATCACCTGTGGCCGGGAGGGCCAAGTCCGAGTAGCTATTTTAGCTTAGTGCAACAATTCCTTGAAGTTGTGCCACACATCGATGCTGTAAAGAGATCAGCATCCATAGAAGGTGCGTGGATGGCCCTTGCCCGTGTCAAAACATACTGGGCAGAGATGGAGGCCACCACTGTTGCGGCACAGGGTTCGTCTATAGGCCGAGTTGCTGCCGAGCACTACTTTGAAGAAGTCCTTGAAGGTGCTCGTTTGATAGAGGCTCAGTGCTCGAAGAATATTATTTTCCAGTGACATGTAGTCCCATTGTACAAACAATGCTTTTCTGAATTAATCAAGGCTGTATTTATACTTTTGCCTGAAAGTACTATGATGCCTCCTGTGCGGCCATTTATGTATATATGTATATAACCTGAAAGTTTGCAGTCGTCGGCTTCCGCCCCCACGCATATAATGCGGGGGTGTTCGCCAAAGATGCATATCCACACTTGATCCAACGTCTTGGTCCGTTAAGGAGGTGATAGCGTAGCGAACGAGGCAATCCGACTATATTGCTTTAACACTTTCACTTAGCCATAGGAGTTTGACAGTGGGGCTACTATATAGCCCCTGGTACTTCTGCGCTTGTCTGAATATGGGGCGCGTACGTACATGACCGGGAAACGACCCTTCGTTAATGCGGAGGAATCCCGAATATTCCGATTAGTCATCGAGTGGTTGACCAGTCTCTCGCTATATCATGACAGTCAGTTTTCGGCTTTCTCTACTAAGGTGCTCATCCGGATGAACCAAGGCACAATCGCAGTAGTTCTCCCAGTGCTACCTTAGCCGATATAACGGAACGTAAGGTACCAAAACGTGGGAGCCGGGCAAACCCAACATTTGACCAAAGACATGATTCGGAGCTGATGCATATAGGTCCAAACTCGCGACGCCGAACACTCCCTAAGGTGTTTGGTCTTTATAACATATACCGGGCTAAACAATGCCCTTTATAAGAAACCCCATGTGTCCGGGTACGTGCAAAATCCTGGCATGGCCACACGCCAATACGTCGACATCCTTCTCGGTTGTGTTAAGTATCCGGAGGATGTGAGCAACAAGAGACAGTAAAAAAGGTTTACACAGGGCCTTAATCTAAAAAGAAACCTTTGGGTGGGTCCCTGCTGCACGTCTGTCCCTGTGTCTCCGTTGTGCTGTCCTGGATGGGTATAGCATGATTGTCACCTGCAAAAGGAAAGAACTTAGGTGTAAGTTGCCGTGCTAGAAAGAAGAATAAATTATCAAAATTCCAGAGAGGCCTGGTTGAGCTGGGCTGGCCCTAGATACACGCGGGAAGCCCCTGGTATCGTTTTATGAGGGTTCGAAAACCAATCTCAGGCATGTACGATGGAACGCCCGACTCGTCTAACCATGTCTGTGGTCTTGACGACCTGCCATCTTTTCTGGTTGTTGAGGTCGTCTAGTGTGCGGCTGTTAGAGCCGCCGCGTCCTCTTCCATATGTGAAGAACGGTTGGTATTTCCGCTAATTGTAATGACTCCTCATGGACCGGGCATCTTGAGCTTGAGAAAAGCATAATGCGGTATTGCGTTAAAACGAATGAAAGCTACCCTTCCGAGTAGTGCTTGAAAATCACTTCGGAATGGAGCGATGTGAAAAGTTAATGTTTCACTTCGAAAGTTATCGGGAGAACTGAATACCACCTCTAGTAGTAGAGAGCCCGTGCAGTGGGCCTCTTGGCCTGGTATTACTCCCTTGAAGGTAGTACTACTGCGGCTTATTTGTGTCAGGTCTATCCCCATTTTGCGGACTGTATCCTGATATTATAGATTTAGATCACTGTCGCCGTCCATTAGGACCCTTGTGAAATGTTACCAGTTTATTATTGGGCCTAACACCGAGTCCGCCAGCCCTTTGCGTCGGATATTTGTATTGTGATCCCTACGATCAAAAGTGATCAGGCATGCCAACGAGGGGTTGAGCCTAGGGGTGACGGGCTTTATGGCGCGTGTGCGTCGGGGTGCGTGATTGCTTCTCCCCTTTGTCACCTGGATCATGTTTACTGTTTTAACCTCTGGTGGGAACTTTTTCTGTCCTCTGGTGCTTTGCTGGCGAGGTTCCTCCTCGTCTTCACTTGGTGTTTCATCCCCTTTGTGTTCGACGTTTAGCTTACCAGCCTGCTTGAAGACCCAACATTCTCTGTGGGTATGATTTGTAGGTTTGTCTGGGGTGCCGTGAATCTGACAGAGTTTGTCAAGAATTTTGTTTAGGCTAGATTGTCCTTCTCTGCTGCCCTTGAAGGGCTTTTTCCGCTGACCTGGTCGAGAGCCCCTAAATCCGGCGTTTGCCGCCGTATTATCTGGGCTACCTTCTTTATTTTGATGCTTGTTTTTGTTGCGTCGTGGTTTACCGTTGCCATCCCTGACTTCGGATGTGCTTGGGTCGCTGGTGCTGCTACGGGCCAACCAGCTGTCCTCACCCACACAAAAGCGGGTCATGAGGCTTGTTAGGGTTGCCATTGTTCTTGGTTTTTCTTGACGGAGGTGTCTGGCGAGCCATTCATCTCGGACGCTGTGTTTGAAAGCTGCTAAGGCTTCAGCGTCCGGACAACCGACAATTTGGTTCTTCTTAGTGAGGATCGTGTGCCAAAGCTTTCGGGCGGACTCTCCGGACTGTTGGATTATGTGACTTAAATCGTCTGCATCCGGAGGTCGGACAAAAGTCCCTTGAAAATTGGCCCGGAAAGTGTCCTCCAGCTCCTCCCAACTTCCAATTGAGTTTTCCGGGAGGATTTTCAGCCAGTGCAAGCTGGCCCTTTAGGCTTGAGGGGCAAGTATTTAATGGCATGGAGATCGCCTCCATGAGCCATATGGATGTGGAGGATGAAGTCCTCTATCCAGACTCCAGGGTCTGTGGTTCTGTCGTACGCCTCTATGTTCACCGGTTTGAATCCATCTGGGAATTCATGATCCAGCACCTCATCAGTGAAACATAAGGGGTGTGCGGCACCCCTGTATTGGGATGCACCATGGTGTTCGAACGGTTGTAGTATTCGATGTTGGTTGTGTACCGTAGCGTGCTTCCTAGATCCGTAGATAGATCTGGTCGCGCCGGATTTTTGACGCAAGTTCTCACGTAGGTCGTGTGTTGACTTATGCGTGACTTTGTTAGCCGCTCTATCGCATTCACTAGGTGGTGGATCCGGCCGGTTGGCCATATCACTTTTCGGCTGTATGGGCTCTAAGGCCTCATCATTGAATTCCGGTAATAGCTTTTGCTTTGGATAGCTTTTTGGATGGTAACTTCCGCCATACTTTGTTACTTTGTTCCACTTGCTGTTGAGCGTATTTTGTGCAACCTTGAGCCTTTGCTTTTGTTTCTTCAGGCTTCTCGCTGTGGCAGTAAGCCTTCTGCGGAGGTTCTCTTGCTCCAAGTGGGTTTCCGGGATGATGGGTGCATCTTCGTCCGGACTGCTTTCTAGCCTAGACGGGGATGGATGAGGCTTATCTTTGGCGTCATCGTGTTCGGATGTCGGATCCGCACTATGTTTGCAGTTTGCATCTTGATCGTTTTCTGCCGCCGGGGTGGTGCAGTTGTCGTCTCTTCCAGAGTCCCGTGGACTATTATTATCGCTGTTCTTGCTATGGCGGGGCTTAGGGCAGCGCCGTTGACGTCGACGCTTGGGTTGCTTCTTGGAGGGGTCATCCTCCGTCTTCTCATCGCCATTTGCTTCTTTGGGGGTGTCCACCATGTATACGTCATGTGATGAAGTAGCGGTCGAGCGCCCTGCGGGCGGTGGTTCCGGTTCGTCTCTGGCTTCGTCATCCATACCGTCGAAGTCTTCGGAGCCGAAGTCGAGCATGTCGGTTAAGTCATCGACAGTGGCTACTAAGTGGGTGGTGGGTGGGTGTCGGTGGGTCTTCAATCTTGTATCTTCATAGTCTAACAGTCGGCCAAAGGATATAGTCCGGCTGTCCAGAGACCCCCTAATCCAGGACTCCCTCAGTAGCCCCTGAACCAGGCTTCAATGACGATGAGTCCGGCGCGCAGTGTTGTCTTAGGCATTGCAAGGCGGGTTCCTCCTCCGAATACACCACAGAAGAATTTGAATACAAGGATAGTGTCCGACCCTACAAAATAAGTTCCACATACCACCGTAAAGAGAATAATATTTCCACAAATCTAATCTGCTGACATGTTTTGGCAACATGACATTATGCCATGGCCCGGTGATTATTCGAACCGTTTCCTTTAACTAGCCCCGCACATAACGCGAGGCAGTTTCTTGACACGTCTTGTCAAAGCAGAGATCGTGTCCCCCTTATTACGGGATTCTCATCAATATGGGCTTGGGTAACCCTATGGCGCCATCGATTACGGTGCTTGGGGGATAAGCGAGTTTTACCAGGCTAGTGGGGGCGCATAGTTTCGGCCGCCCTTATAAAGGGACAAGGTTTAACCTTTTTCTACCCATGCCTTCTTCCTATTTGCTCATCCATTTTTGCTTACTCGAGCTCCAACACCCAAGTCCACATCCTTCCCCTCAATGTTCTCCAAGCATGTCCGGAGCGGGAGGCAAATGGATGGCTTCCTCCGTTACGGAGGGACACATCAAGAAGCTACGCGGAGCCGGATACTTAGCCGCGAATATCGCGCATCGGCTGCCAGCTGCAGGGCAGATCGTCCCTACCCTAGAACCTCGCGAGAGGGTAGTTTTCCTCCACCACTTCCTCCATGGACTGGGGTTTCCCCTCCATCCATTCGTCTATGGTCACATCTTCTACTACGGGCTGGACTTCCATGATCTGGCCCCGAACTTCATCCTCAACATTTCAGCGTTCATCGTCGAGTGTGAAGCTTTCCTCCGCATTCGGCCCCACTTCAGCCTGTGGCTAAAGACCTTCAATATCAAGCGGAAGGTGGTGGGAGGCCAACAAGCAGAGTGCGGCGGAGCCATGGTGGGCAAGATGCCCAATGTTATATGGCTTGAAGGCTCCTTCATGGAGACCATAAAGGGGTGGCAATCGGCGTGGTTCTACATCACCGAGCCGCGCGACACCAACTGGGTGGCGGCCCCCGAGTTTCGATCTGGAATCCCCACGCGGCTCACCTCCTGGAAAGAGAAGGGCCTGTCCTGGGGTTCATCGGTGGAGCTGGACGGACTCCAAAAATGTATCCAGAATATGGCAAGCAAGAAGCTCAAGCTTGTCAACATAGTCCAGGTCATGCTCATCTGCCGGATCCTCCCGTGCCAACAACGGGATTTCAACTTGTGGGAGTTCGACCCGGCCCAGCACCAGACTCTGAGCAAGCTCTTCGATACGACGCACAAGGACGTCTGGAGGGTGCTGTTCAAGGGCGCCGAGGTCCCTCCCTCTCTCACCGAGGACTGCGGGCTAAGCGCGAAGCGACGAGCACATTCGGTGAGTTCTATACATCCGGTAGGATATTTATTTCCCCTAGCTTAACCATGTGTAGGGTCTGAGCTCCATGCCTTTGACAGGACTGGGTGGAGATGTCGGGGTAGATTAACTGTCCGGCCCCTCTGCCCGAAGACACTGCGGATGCTCTCCCGATGGAGATGCTGACTCTGGTTCCTTACAAGGTGCTGGAGAAGACCAAGAAGGCCAAGGGAACCCGAAAGAGTTCCCGACGCCATGTGTTATCGGACTCATCATCCGATAACTCCGCGACGCACTCCTCCCCCGAAGACGAGGAGGAAGATGAAGATGCTCCCCCTCTAGTCGGGGGAGACAATAAAAGGAAGGCCGCCCCAAATGGGGGGGGGGCGAAGGGTCCAAGAAGGAAGGGACTCTCCTTCCAGACTACTCCACCACCGCCGCCGAAGGCGAAGACGAGTGGCTGCTCAGGGCCAAGCCCCTGGCGAAGTCGTAAGTATTCGGATGCCAGAGTAACTCATAGCATACCTTTGTCGCACTGCTTCTCCTAACGCCGAATTATGATTATGCAGACCGCCACGAGCCCGTATCGACGTATCGTCGGACGGCTCCCTGGGCTCGTCGGATATGGATAGCGATCCACTTCCGACCGCCACCTCCCCTTGCCCTATGGACAACGCCGAGGTATTGTCTCAAGAGGCACCGGGTCGACGGGAGATGCTCCCGGGGGCGCCTCGAGGCGACCTTCCGGATTCCGGGAGCAAAGGGAGCAAGGCTCCCGAGGGCTCCGAGTTTGGCCCTCAGCCGAACACCGAGCCGGAACCTCTAGTGGTTCCAGACTCAGGCAGGCGGCCTCCTTCCAAAAGGGGCAAGACGCCTGTGCCGGTGACCTCTGTCCATCCAGAGGCACCAGACAATCTTCTAAGAGCGCTTCACAGCGCTTCCATCGACGAAGAGCACCACACTATTATGAGTGCGGTGATCCAGAAGGTTCAGTCCGTCAAGAGCGGACTGACTGAAGCCTATGCCAGCCTTCTGACAGGCTTTGAGGTAAGTTTTTGAAATATAGGAAAAATATTACCACATAGACAGTAGCCCCTGATGATCTGTTCGGTGTTCAAAAAGAAAAACCGAATAGAGGATCAAACAATATCGCAGGAGTCTAATATAAGTATGTCTATATGCGTATGCAGGCTTCGCTGCTGGCCTCCGTCGCACTGACTGCGGAGGTAGCCACACTGAAGAAGGACCTCGAAGGGTCCAAGGAAGAGCTCGGCCTTGCCAAGAGGCAGGTCGAGGAGAACAAGGGTAAGTAGTACCTAGTCTATGGATATATATAAAAAGAATGCGATTGCAAAATGAAAGGATCATCGTAAATTTGCCAGGGGCCACGACCGAGGTGGCGACCCTGAAGCAAGCGCTATCCGAGGCCGAAAACAAAGCGTCCAAGGAGCACACCGAGCAGGAAATGCATGAGGCACGGGTGGACGAGGTGCAGCAAGAGCTCCACGCTCTCGTGACGAAGCACGAGGTGTTGGAGCTTGACTTGAAGACGCGAGAGTCCAAGCTTGCCACAGCCCTTGCGAGTGCAAAGAGTGCCAAGGCCGAAGCCCAAAAGGCCCTCCAGGAGATTCATGCGATGAAGAAGATAGCGGCGGGTAAGGCATTCTATATGCAAAGCAAGCATGTGAAAGTAAATTACTTGTTACTTACCCGAATCCGGAGCTCTCCAGGAGCATTCGCAGATTTGCCCCGCAGCGTGTCGGATGCCGCACAGTTTTACCAGGCCGAGGAGGGAAGCATGACGGAGAAGCTGTTCTGGTCTCAGTATACTGGGACCGAACACCCGATGCCTCTGAGCGACCAGCTGAAGCAACTGGTCGAGCTCCACAAGGCGGCTGAATAGGCCATGAAGGGCTTTCTAGTCCGGATGTGGCCTGGCGACGCCCTTCCCAACAGCTACTTCGGCATGGTGAGGCGGCTTGTGGATGCCTGTCCACGGCTGGAAGTCATCAAGCGGTCCGTCTGCATCGAAGGTGCATGTCGGGCTTTCGCCCGTGTGAAGGTGCAATGGGCCAAGATGGATGCGGTGAAGCTGGTGAAGGAAGGGCCGCCGCAGGGCAAGGAGCATCGCCACCCCGAGATGTACTATGAGGGTGTCCTGAAGGGTGCCTGTCTCGTAGCGGATGAGTGTGCAAAATATGTAATATTTGAATGAACTTGCTTGTGTAATCGTGTATTATGAAAACTTGTTCATATGCGCTATGCAATGCTTGTCTGAATTTAAAATATTACCTTCTGTTCGGCTGTTTATCAAATCTGAGAGATGGCTAGTCATCGGCTTCTGCCCCCACGCCATGAGTGATGGGGTGTTCGGGATAAACCTGAGCACTCTTGTTCCCATTGTTGGGTCCTTTGAGGGAGATGCTCAGCACAACGAACAAGGCAATCGGACCATATTGCATTATCACTCACACTTAGCCATAGAATTCTATAATTTTAAATTTCAGCGAAGCCCCTAGTATTCGGAAGGCCGAATTTGGGGCGCGATACACGCCTTAAGCCGTACAGGGCCAACTCCTCGCTCTAAGCGGCATAAGTCTTTAGGGACTTGAATCCTCTCGAACAGCGACCAGTCTCTCGCCTTATCATGACAGTCAGTTTTAGCTTTCTCTACGGAGGTGCTTAGCCCAGCAGAACCGGGGCACAATCGCAGTAGTTCTCCCAGTGCTATCTTAGCCGATATAGCGGAACGTAAGGTACCAAAACATGGGAACCGGGCAAACCCAACTGTTGACCCAAGACATGATTCGGAGCTGATGCATATAATGCTATAAGTTCGGGGTGCTGCACTGTCGAAAGTGTTCGTACTTCTCACGCCGTATTATGGGGTATTCTTAAGCCCCTAGCGTATTGGCCGTACCAGAGTGTACGGGTGGTAGATGTCGTGAATGAACATATATATATATATAAAGGAAAAAATGCAATAATAGTCTTAATGCTATGCATTGTTTATCCAAAAAGGTGCGTTAAAGTAGAATGATACAAGTAGTGCGATAAGGAAAAAGTAGGACTGTTTGACATGTCCCTACCAAGGGCAAGCTGAGGAATAGTATTAAAGCAAATATTTCACTCGTTATCGTAATCCACCTTTGAGTTCCGTGGTGTGACACAGCTTTCTGCCTCCTTGGTTGCTGCATCATGTGTTTGGCAATCATACTGCCGAACAGGGTTTCCAGAGATTAAAGTCCTGAAAGAGAAAAATAATAAAGTGGGAAGCCCCTAGTGCGGTTTAAGCCGCGACTTGGAGCGTGCCGCAGTCGTGCCCCCCTCCCCGCATGTGCCCATGGTATTTTTAATGCGTAATTATGTACGCGTGGCACTAATTTCGCTGCTTGGCTGGGACCGGGGTGGGGGCCGCATTGCTACGCGAGCTCGGAACGTGCCAGGCGGTCCTGTTGCCGATTATTCCGGGCGCCCTTGAAGGTGTCCGGGTCCTTAATCGCCGAACTAGTGGATTGCCTTCAGAGGCTTCTTTGCGCTTCTGCTGCGAGGGCCGCAGTGTGCTCCTCCATGCGGAGAGAGCGCTCTGTGTTTCCATTGACTATGATGACCCCCCGAGGTCCTGGCATCTTGAGCTTGAGATATGCATAATGCGGTACCACATTGAATCTTGCGAATGCGGTTCGCCCGAGCAGTGCATGGTAGCCACTGCGGAACGGGACTATGTTGAAGATTAACTCTTCACTTCAGCAGTTATCTAGGGATCCGAAGACCACTTCCAGTGTGACTGAGCCTGTGCAGTGGGCCTCTACACCTGGTATGACACCTTTGAAGGTCGTTTTTGTGTGTTTGATTCTTGAGGGGTCTATACCCATTTTGCGCACTGTGTCCTGATAAAGCAGGTTCAGGCTGCTGCCGCCGTCCATTAGGACTCGAGTGAGGTGAAATCCGTCGATGATTGGGTCTAGGATCAGTGCGGAAAATCCGCCATGACGGATACTAGTGGGGTGGTCCCTGCGATCCAAGGTGATCGGGCAGGAGGACCATGGGTTGAACTTTGGGGCGACTGGCTCCAACGCATATACGTCCCTGAGCGCACGCTTCCGCTCCCTCTTGGGGATGTGGGTTGCGTATATCATGTTCACCGTCCGCACTTGTGTTGGGAACCTCTTCTGTCCTCCGGTGTTCGACTGCCGGGGCTCCTCCTCGTCATCGCTATGTGACCCCTTATCTTTGTTTTCGACATTTAACTTGCCGGCCTGCTGATACGTCTCCAATGTATCTATAATTTTTGATTGCTCCATGCTATATTATCTACTGTTTTGGACTATATTGGGCTTTATTTTCCACTTTTATATTATTTTTGGGACTAACCTATTAACCGGAGGCCCAGCCTAGAATTGCTGTTTTTTTGCCTATTTCAATGTTTTAGATAAACGGAATATCAAACAGAATAAAATCTTCGGGAACTTGATTTTCTCACCGAACATAATCCAGGAGACTTGGACCCTACTGCAAGGAAGCAAAGAGGTGCTCACGAGGGTAGGGGGCGCCCCCATAGGGCGTGCCCCCTGCCTCGTGGGCCCCTCGGTGCTCCACCGACGTACTCCTTCCTCCTATATATACACACGTACCCCCAAACGATCAGAACAGGAGCCAAAAACCTAATTCCACCGCCGCAACTTTCTGTATCCATGAGATCCCATCTTGGGGTCTGTTCCGGAGCTCCGCCGGAAGAGGGCCGTCATCAAGGAGGGCTTCTACATCATCATAGCCTCTCCGATGAAGTGTGAGTAGTTTACCTCAAACCTTCGGGTCCATAGTTAGTAGCTAGATGGCTTCTTCTCTCTCTTTGAATCTCAATACAAAGTTCTCCCACTCTCTTGTGGATATCTATTCGATGTAATCTTCTTTTTGCGGTGTGTTTGTTGAGAACGATGAATTGTGGGTTTATGATCAAGTCTATCTATGAATAATATTTGAATCTTCTCTAAATTCTTTTATGTATGATTGGTTATCTTTGCAAGTCTCTTTGAATTATTCATTTGGTTTGGCCAACTAGATTGGTAGTTCTTTCCATGGGAGAAGTGCTTAGCTTTGGGTTCGATCTTGCGGTGTCCTTACCCAGTGACAGAAGGGGCAGCAAGGCACGTATTGTATCGTTGCCATCAAGGATAACAAGATGGGGTTTATTTCATATTGCATGAATTTATCTCTCTACATCATGTCATCTTGCTTAAGGTGTTACTCTGTTTTTAACTTAATACTCTAGATGCATGCTGGATAGCGGTCGATGAGTGCAGTAATAGTAGTAGATGTAGAATCGTTTCGATCTACTTGTCACGGACGTGATGCCTATATACATGATCATGCCTAGATATTCTCATAATTATGCACAATTCTATCAATTGCGCAACAGTAATTTGTTCACCCACCGTAGAATACTTATGCTCTTGAGAGAAGCCACTAGTGAAACCTATGGCCCCCGGGTCTATTCTCATCATATCAATCTCCATCACTTTTATATTGTTTTGCTATTTACTTTGCCTTTACTTTTTACTTTGCATCTTTATATCAAAAATACCAAAAAAATTCTATCTATCAAATCTCACTCTCGTAAGTGACCGTGAAGGGCTTGACAACCCCTAATCGTGTTGGTTGCGAGTAGCTATTGTTTTGTGCAGGTACGAGGGACTTGAGTGTGGCCTCCTACTGGATTGATACCTTGGTTCTCAAAAACTGAGGGAAATACTTACGCTACTCTGCTGCATCATCCCTTCCTCTTCGGGGAAAACCAATGCAAGCTCAAGACGTAGCAAGAAGGATTTCTGGCGCTGTTGCTAGGGAGTCTACGCAAAAAGTCAATATACCAAGTACCCATCACAATCCCTACCTCTCGCATTACATTATTTGCCATTTTCCTCTCGTTTTCCTCTCCCCCCAATTCACCCTTGCCATTTTATTCGCCCTCTCTCTCCCTGTCCTCCCTCTCTATTTGCCTTTTTGTTTGCTCGTATGTTCGATTGCTTGCTTGTCATCATGACTAGTCTCATATCTTCTTCGTTGTCCCCCGAGAGTGAAGTTCTAAATTTTAAACAAAGGGAGGGAGAAAATCTAAAAGATGCTTGGTATAGAATTTGCAATGCTCAAAATAGATCTACCAGGAAGCAATCCACCTTAGTTCTTCTTTGCAATTTTTATGTAGGTGTTGATCCTTGGTATAGATATATCCTTGATACCATTACCGGAGGGAACTTCTTGGGTAGCCATACTTTTGATTCTTATAATGCTATGCTAAATTTATTTGGCTCACCACCCCTTTTGATTAATGGAACCACGTTAACTTTGGAGCATGTTATGCAAAGACTTGAAATTGTCGAAAATAAAGTTGCTACTGTTGAATCAATTGAAAATCTAGATGAAAAGATCCACAATCAAATTACTCAATATGGATCTAAGGTAGGAATGACTTTGAAAAATATTAAGGAAAAATAACCCATAGTTAATGAGAGAATGAACTTAGATTCTACTAGAATTGATAAACTTGAGGGTATCATTACAAACTTGGGAACCGCTTTTTCTTCTGTAAAGAATACTCCAAGTCCTCCTACTAAAATTGCCAAGCTTATGTATGTTCCTAAAAATAAGGGTGAATCATCTAGTAAGGAAACTGCGGATCTTAAATCTATAAGTGTTCATCCCAATATTTTTGCTATCATTACGGAACCATTTATTACAAATGAATTTTTCGATCTTGTGCCTAAAAGTTTGATAATCAATAAAAAGAAAGAAATTCGTAAAGATGGTAGATTCCTAATTGAAGAATTTCCTACCAAAGATGGCAATACCTAGATCTATCCTTGCTTGTTATGCCTAGCTAGGGGCGTTAAACGATAGCGCTTGTTGGGAGGCAACCCAATTTTATTTTTATTCTTTGATTTTTGCTCCTGTTTAGTAATAAATAAATTATTTAGCCTATGTTTAGGTTGTGTTTTTTGTGTTTAATTAGTGTTTGTGCCAAGTAGAACCGTTGGGAAGACTTGGGGAAAGTCTTGTTGAACTTGCTGTAAAAAACAGAAACTTTAGCGCTCACAAGAACTGCTGTAATTTTTATTTGAAGAGTGCTATTTAGTTAATTATTTTTTCAGATGATTAATAGATAAATTACTCATGTCGAGAAATTTATTTTAAAATTTTTGGGGTTCCAGATCTTGCGCTAGCTACAGATTACTACAGACTGTTCTGTTTTTGACAGATTCTGTTTTTCGTGTGTTGTTTGCTTATTTTGATGAATCTATGGCTAGTAAAATAGTTTATAACCCATAGAGAAGTTGGAATACATTACGTTTAACACCAATATAAATAAATAATGAGTTCATTACAGTACCTTGAAGTGGTCTTTTGTTTTCTTTCGCTAACGGAGCTCACGAGTTTTCTATTTTGAGTTTTGTGTTGTGAAGTTTTCAAGTTTTGGGTGAATTCTTTTGATGGATCATGGAACAAGGAGTGGTAAGAGCCTAAGCTTGGGGATTCCCGTGGCACACCCAAGATAATCCAAGGACACCAAAAAGTCAAAGCTTGGGGATGCCCCCAGAAGGCATCCCCTCTTTCGTCCACTTCCATCGGTAATTTACTTGGAGCTATATTTTTATTCACCAACATGATGTGTGTTTTGCTTGGAGCGTCTTGTATTATTTGTGTCTTTGTTTGCTAGTATACCAAAATCATCCTTTCTGTACACACCTTTTGAGAGAGCCATACGTGAATTAAAATTTGATAGAATACTCTATGTGCTTCACTTATATCTTTTGAGCTAGATAATTTTTCTCTATGTGCTTCACTTATATGTTTTGAGCGTCATAGTTTTGCTCTATGTGCTTCACTTATATCTTTTGAGCGTCATAGTTTTTCTCTATGTGCTTCACTTATATCTTTTGAGCGTTACAATTTTGCTCTATGTGCTTCACTTAGACCTTTTAGAGCACGGTGGTGGATATGTTTTAAAGAAACTATTGATCTGTCGTGCTTCACTTAAATTAATTTGAGAGTCTCTTAATAGCATGGTAATTTGCCTAATAATAATATGCTTGGTATTCAAGATTTGTGAAACTTTCTTTTGAGTGTGTTGAATACTAAGAAAAGATTGAAGCATGATAATTGTTTTGAGATATGGAGGTGATAATATTAAAGTCATGCTAGTTGAGTAGTTGTGAATTTAAAGAATACTTGCGTTGAATTTTGTGATTCCCGTAGGATGCACATATGGTGAACCGTTATGTGATGAAGTCGGAGCATGATTTATTTATTGATTGTCTTCCTTATGAGTGGCGGTCGGGGACGAGCGATGGTCTTTTCCTACCAATCTATCCCCCTAGGAGAATGCCCGTAATAATTTGCTTTGATAACTTCTAAATTTTTGCAATAAGTATATGAGTTCTTTATGACTAATGTTGAGTCCATGGATTATACGCACACTCACCCTTCCACCCTTGCTAGCCTCTCTAATACCGCGCAACTTTCACCGGTATCATACACCTACCATATACCTTCCTCAAAACAGCCACCATGCCTACCTATTATGGCATTTCCATAGCCATTCCGAGATATATTGCCATGCAACTTTCCACCGTTCCGTTCGTGACACGTTCATCATTGTCATATTGCATATCCCGGTACACCGCCGGATGCATTCACATAGAGTCATATTTTGTTCTAAGTATCGAGTTGTAATTGTTGAGTTATAAGAAAAATAAAAGTGTGATGATCATCATTATTAGAGCATTGTCCCAGTGAGGAAAGAATGATGGAGACTATGATTCCCCCATAAGTCGGGATGAGACTCCGGACAAAAAAAAAGAGGCCAAAGAAGCCCAAATAAAAAAGGGAGAAAGGCCATAAAAAGAGAAAGGCCATATAAAAATAAAAAATATATAAAAAAATGAGAGAAAAATAGAGAAGGGACAATGTTACTATCCTTTTACCACACTTGTGCTTCAAAGTAGCACCATGATCTTCATAGTAGAGAGTCTCTCATGTTATCACTTTCATATACTAGTGGGAATCTTTCATTATAAGAACTTGGCTTGTATATTCCAATGATGGGCTTCCTCAAATTGCCCTAGGTCTTCATGAGCAAGCAAGTTGGATGCACACCCACTAGTTTCTTTTTGAGCTTTCATATAGTTATAGCTCTATTGCATCCGTTGCATGGCAATCCCTACTAACTCACATTGATATCTATTAATGGGCATCTCCATAGCCCCTTGATATGCCTAGTTGATGTGAGACTATCTTCTCCATTTTTGTCTTCTCCACAACCACCATTCTATTCCACCTATAGTGCTATATCCATGGCTCACGCTCATGTATTGCGTGAAGATTGAAAAAGTTTTGAAAAAGTTAGAGTGTGAAACAATTGCTTGGCTTGTCATCGGGGTTGTGCATGATTTAAATACTTTGTGTGGGGAAGATGGAGCATAGCCAGACTATATGATTTTGTAGGGATAACTTTATTTGGCCATGTTATTTTGAGAAGACATAATTGCTTTGTTAGTATGCTTGAAGTATTATTATTTTCTATGTCAATATAAACTTTTATCTTGAATATTTCTAATCTGAATATTCATACCACAATTAAGAAGATTTACATTGAAATTATGCCAAGTAGCACTCCGCATCAAAAATTCTTTTTTTATCATTTACCTACTCGAGGACAAGCAGGAATTAAGCTTGGGGATGCGTGATAAGTCTCCAACGTATCTTATCTACTGTTTTGGACTATATTGGACTTTATTTTCCACTTTCATATTATTTTTGGGACTAACCTATTAACCGGAGGCCCAACCCAGAATTGCTGTTTTTTTGCCTATTTTAGTGTTTCAGATAAACGGAATATCAAACGGAGTCTAAACGGAATAAAATCTTCGGGAACGTGATTTTCTCACCGAAAGTATTCCAGGAGACTTGGACCCTACTGCAAGGAAGCAAAGAGGTGCTCACGAGGGTAGGGGGCGCCCCCCTAGGGCGTGCCCCCCTGCCTCGTGGGCCCCTCGGTGCTCCACTGACGTACTCCTTCCTCCTATATATACACATATACCCCCAAACGACCAGAACAGGAGCCAAAAACCTAATTCCACCGCCGCAACTTTCTGTATCCACGAGATCCCATCTTGGGGCCTGTTCCGGAGCTCCGCCGGAAGAGGGCCGTCATCAAGGAGGGCTTCTACATCATCATAGCCTCTCCGATGAAGTGTGAGTAGTTTACCTCAGACCTCCGGGTCCATAGTTAGTAGCTAGATGGCTTCTTCTCTCTCTTTGAATCTCAATACAAAGTTCTCCCCTTCTCTTGTGGAGATCTATTCGATGTAATCATATTTTTGCGGTGTGTTTGTTGAGACCGATGAATTGTGGGTTTATGATCAAGTCTATCTATGAATAATATTTGAATCTTCTCTAAATTCTTTTATGTATGATTGGTTATCTTTGTAATTATCTTTGAATTATCCGTTTGGTTTGGCCAACTAGATTGGTAGTTCTTGCCATGGGTGAAGTGCTTAGCTTTGGGTTCGATCTTGCGGTGTCCTTACCCAGTGACAGAAGGGGCAGCAAGGCACGTATTGTATCGTTGCCATCAAGGATAACAAGATGGGGTTTATTTCATATTGCATGAATTTATCTCTCTACATCATGTCATCTTGCTTAAGGTGTTACTCTGTTTTTAACTTAATACTCTAGATGCATGCTGGATAGCGGTCGATGAGTGCAGTAATAGTAGTAGATGTAGAATCGTTTCGATCTACTTGTCACGGACGTGATGCCTATATACATGATCATGCCTAGATATTCTCATAATTATGCACAATTCTATCAATTGCGCAACAGTAATTTGTTCACCCACCGTAGAATACTTATGCTCTTGAGAGAAGCCACTAGTGAAACCTATGGCCCCCGGGTCTATTCTCATCATATCAATCTCCATCACTTTTATATTGTTTTGCTATTTACTTTGCCTTTACTTTTTACTTTGCATCTTTATATCAAAAATACCAAAAATATTCTATATATCAGATCTCACTCTTGTAAGTGACAGTGAAGGGCTTGACAACCCCTAATCGCGTTGGTTGCGAGTAGCTATCATTTTGTGCAGGTACGAGGGACTTGAGCGTGGCCTCCTACTGGATTGATACCTTGGTTCTCAAAAATTGGGGGAAATACTTACGCTACTCTGCTGCATCATGCCTTCCTCTTCGGGGAAAACCAACGAAGCTCAAGACGTAGCACCTGCTTGAACACCCGACAATCCTTGTTGGTGTGGTTGGCTGGCTTGTCGGGGGTGCCGTGTATTTGACACGAGCAATCGAGCATACGGTCCAAACTGGACGGGCCCGGAGTGCTTCTTTTGAATGGATTTTTCCGCTGACCGGGTTTAGAGCCTTTGAATCCGGCATTGACTGTCGTATCCTCGGTATTGTCGCTGTTAATGCGGTGCTTATGCTTGTTGCGATGTGACCTGCCATTGCCGTCCTTGGCATCCGAAGTACCATGGTTCTTTGATATGTTATTATTGCGAGCCAACCAGCTGTCTTCTCCTGTGCAAAAGCGGGTCATGAGTGTCGTGAGGGCTGCCATAGATTTCGGCTTTTCCTGAACAAGGTGCCGGGCTAGCCACTCGTCGCGGATGTTGTTCTTAAAAGCTGCTAGGGCTTCTGCATCCGGACAGTTGACGATTTGATTTTTCTTTGTTAGGAACCATGTCTAGAATTGCCTGGCCGATTCTTTTGGCTGCTGAATTATGTGGCTCAAGTCATCGGCATCTGGTGGTCGCACATAAGTGCCCTGAAAGTTGTCAAGGAATGCAGCTTCCAGATCTTCCCAACAGCCAATGGACTCTGCTGGCAAGCTGTTGAGCCAATGCCGAGCTGGTCCTTTGAGTTTTAGTGGGAGGTATTTGATGGCGTGTAGGTCATCACCGCGGGCCATGTGGATGTGCAGGAGGAAATCCTCGATCCATACCGCAGGATCTGTTGTGCCGTCGTATGATTCAATATTTACGGGTTTGAAACCCTCTGGGATTTGATGATCCATTACATCATCTATGAAGCATAGGGGGTGTGCGGCGCCTCTGTACTGGGCTATGTCGTGACGCAGCTCAAATGAGTCTTGCCCGCTGTGTTCAGCCCGGCCGGACTTACTTTTACTGTATCCGGCGTGACGATTATCGTCTCGCATAGTGGCGCGCCCTCGTGATCCGTAGATCGATCTTGCATGTTTTGCTTTGTCCTCCAATACGTCTCGCAGGTCTGGCGTATTTCCCCATGCCTTCTTATTTGAATGGCGTCGGGGCGCGGGCTGAGCTTTTGGCTGGAATGTTTCTCTGTCGCGGCCACGAGGTGGCCGATCAGCCGCGTCATATGCCGGGGATGTAGGTTTCGGTGCTTCCTACTCCAGTCGGGGTAGCAACCTGCACTTTGGGTAACTCTTGGAGGGGCGTTCGAGTTTATATTCATCGGCCGCCAGGACTTCAGTCCATCTGTCAGCTAGCAAATCTTGATCAGCTTGAAGCTGCTGCTTCTTTTTCTTGAGGCTATTGGCCGTGGCTATAAGCCGGCGCTTGAAGCGCTCTTGTTCGACGGGATCCTCTGGCACGACGAATTCGTCATCGTCGGGGCTTGCCTCGTCTTCGGAGGCAGGCATGTAATTATCATCCTCCGCCTCTCCATCTGCCGCTCTCTCAGGAGGACTGGCTCCACCATCCTCCTGCTCTAAATCTTGCTGGAGGGGATTGTTGTTGTCTTCAGCACTGTCCGGAGAGCTATTATCTCCGGTGCAGGTATCACCACTTTTCCCTTGGCGGGACTTAGAGTGGCGCCGCTGACGCCAGCACTTGGGTTGCTTTTTGGAGGGGTCATCCTCCGTCATCTCGCCGCCATTGCCTTCTTTGGGTGTGTCCACCATGTATATATCGTATGATGAGGTGGCTGTCCAGTGCCCTGTGGGAAGTGGTTCCTCTTCGACTCCCGTATCGTCGTCCATACCGCCGATGTCTTTGGAGTCAAAGTCGAGCATGTTGGTTAAGTCGTCGACAGTGGCTACTAAGTGGGTGGTGGGTGGGCAGCGAATTTCTTCGTCATCCACATCCCAATCCTGCCGGACATAGTTCGGCCAGGATCCTCCTGACAAGGAGAGAGACCTTAATGAGTTCAGTATCTCACCAAAGGGAGAGTGCTGAGAAATATCCGCGGAGGAAAACTCCATGATCGGCGCCCAATCGGATTCGATAGGAACGGGCGGAGGCGGTTCGGAGTCCGTGGCCGGAGAAGGATCCGACAGTTTAGCAACACGGCTCTCGTGAAGGGTAGGGTCAATATTCAGCCCGATCGCCGTTGAGGATACGGCCTCCGTGACGGGGTCCATCCACCCATCCATGGATGGCGCAACTGGCTCCGAATTGAGGCTCGGAGCGGCTGCCGGTGCAATCTCCTGAATACGGTCCGATGGTGGAGCTAAATCGTACTCATCGTGACCGCGCGGCGCACAAGGCAGGGGCTCGAATCCGTCGAAGATCAAGTCTCTGCGGATATCGGCTGTGTAGTTTAAGCTTCCAAACCTGACCTGATGGCCAGGGGCGTAACTTTCGATCTGCTCCAGATGGCCAAGCGAGTTGGCCCACAGTGCGAAGCTGCCGAACACAAAGATCTATCCGGGGAGAAAAGTCTCACCCTGGACTGCATCGCTATCGATGATCGTAGGAGCCATCAAGCCTAACGGCGACGACACAGAGGAACTCTCAATGAAAGCACCAATGTCGGTGCCAAAACCGGCGGATCTCGGGTAGGGGGTCTCGAACTGTGCGTCTAAGGTGGATGGTAACAGGAGGCAGGGGACACGATGTTTTACCCATGTTCGGGCCCTCTTGATGGAGGTAAAACCCTATGTCCTGCTTGATTTATTCTTGATGATATGAGTATTACAAGAGTTGATCTACCACGAGATCGGAGAGGCTAAACCCTAGAAGCTAGCCTATGGTATGATTGTATGTTGTCCTACGGACTAAAACCCTCCGGTTTATATAGACACCGGAGGGGGTTAGGGTTACACAAGGTCGGTTACAAAGGAGGAGATATACATATCCGTATTGCCTAGCTTGCCTTCCATGCCAAGTAGAGTCCCATCCAGACACGAGACGAAGTCTTCAATCTTGTATCTTCATAGTCAAACAGTCCGGCCAAAGGATATAGTCCGGCTGTCCGAAGACCCCCTAATCCAGGACTCGCTCAGTGGCCAGCGAATTTCTTCGTCGTCCGCATCCCATTCTAGCCGGACATAGTTCGGCCGACATTCTCCTGACAGGGAGAGAGACCTTAATGAGTTTAGCACTTCTCCGAAGGGTGAGTGCTGGAAGATATCCGTGGAGGTGAACTCCATGATCGGCGCCCAGTCGGGTTCGACGGGCACGGATGTGAGCGGCTCGGTGTCCGTAGTTAGAGACGAATCTAGTGGTTCGGTGACACGGCTCTCGTAAGGGGTGAAGTCAGTATCCGGCTCTATCGCCACTGAGAGTGCGGCCTCCATGGCGGGGTTCATCCCTCCGCTCTCAGATGGCGCGACTTGCTCTGGATTAAAGGCCGGAGTGGCTGCGGATGCGATCTCCCGGACACTGTCCAACGACAGAGTTATGTCATGCTCTTCGCGACTGCGCGACACGTCTAGCATGGGCTTGAATCCATCGAAGATCAAGTCTCCGCAGATATCGGCTGTGTAGTTAAAGTTTCCAAATCTGACCTGATGACCAGGGGCGTAGCTCTCAATCTGCTCCAGATGGCCAAGCGAATTGGCCCGCAGTGCAAAGCCGCCGAATATGAAGATCTATCCTGGGAGGGAAGCCTCACCCTAGACCGCATCGCTAGAGATGATTGAAGGAGCCATCAAGTCTTATGATGACGACACAGAGGAACTCTCAATGAAAGCACCAATGTCGGTGTCAAAACCGGCGGATCTCGGGTAGGGGGTCTCGAACTGTGCGTCTAAGGAGGATGGTACCAGGAGGCAGGGGACACGATGTTTTACCCATGTTCGGGCCCTCACGATAGAGGTAAAACCCTACGTCCTGCTTGATTGTTCTTGATGATATGAATATTACAAGAGTTGATCTACCACGAGGTCAGAGAGGCTAAATCCTAGAAGCTAGCCTATGGTATGATTGTATGCTGTCCTACAGACTAAAACCCTCCGGCTTATATAGACACCAGAGGGGGGGCTAGGGTCACACAAGGTCGGTTACAAAGGAGGAGATATACATATCCGTATTGCCTAGCTTGCCTTCCACGCCAAGTAGAGTCCCATCCGGACACGGGACGAAGTCTTCAATCTTGTATCTTCATAGTCCAACAGTCCGGCCAAAGGATATAGTCCGGCTGTCCGGAGACCCCCTAATCCAGGACTCCCTCATCAACCTCTAGTCTTCTTGCTCCAGCTGCCCATAGTAGCGCCGGTCGTGCCGCCTGCTCCTGCCTCCCATGGCCAGCTGTGCTGCCACAAAGGCCTCACCTCCCCCTACCACTCCCACCGCTGGCCAGGCCCTGCGGCAATGGCATCCTCACACCGCAGCCAAACCAGTGAACCCTCGTACTCCTCTCCATGTGGGCATCCCCTGTCGTGTCTTCCCCGACTCCGCGTTGTCCCCTTCCTAGGCCTCGCCGTCGTCCGCCACCTTGGTGCTCTAAACGCGGCGTGGTCAATGTGGTCAACGACCAACTTCCATCGGAAGAGTACTGTACGTGTAGAGGCTGACAGCTGGGTCCACGGCTATAGCAAGGAAGTGCCTCCTTATTACGCGGAAAAAATATTCCTCCACCTGACAACAGGGACCCATCGAACGGGCCACCGTATTTCACGAAAAAATGTTTCCCCCCTGACTGCTGGGACCCACCAGCTACATCTTCGCACGCAAGGAAGTGCGTCCATATTATGAAAAATATGATTCACCCCCTGACTACTGGGACCCACCAGCTACATCTTCGCACGTAAGGAAGTGCCTGACAGTCGGGTGAAGGAAATATGCCTTAGAGGCAATAATAAAATTGTTATTTATATTTCCTTATATCATGATAAATGTTTATTATTCATGCTAGAATTGTATTAAACGGAAACTTAGTACATGTGTGAATACATAGACAAACAGAGTGTCACAAGTATGCCTCTACTTGACTAGCTCGTTGAATAAAAGATGGTTAAGTTTCCTAGCCATATACATGAGTTGTCATTTGATTAACGGGATCACATCATTAGAGAATGATGTGATTGTCTTGACCCATTCTGTTAGCTTAGCACGATGATCGTTTTGTTTGTTGCTATTTCTTTCTCCATAACTTATACATGTTCCTATGACTATGAGATCATGCAACTCCCGAATATCGGAGGAACACTTTTTGTGCTACCAAATGTCACAACGTAACTGGGTGATTATGAAGGTGCTCTACAGGTGTCTCCGATGGTGTTTGTTGAGTTGGCATAGATCGAGATTAGGATTTGTCACTCCGATTGTCGGAGAGATATCTCTGGGCCCTCTCAGTAATGCACATCAATATAAGCCTTGCAAGCAATGTGACTAATGAGTTAGTTGCGGGATGTTGCATTATGGAATGATTATAGAGACTTGCCGGTAACGAGATTGAACTAGGTATTGAGATACCAACTATCAAATCTCGGGCAAGTAACATACCGATGACAAAGGGAACAACATATATCGTTATGCGATTAGACTGATAAAGATCTTCGTAGAATATGTGGGAGCCAATATGAACATCCAGGTTTGGCTATTGGTTATTGACCGGAGACGTTTCTCGGTCATGTCTACATAGTTCTCGAACCTGTAAGGTCCGCACGCTTAACGTTTGGTGACGATCGGTATTATGAGTTTATGTGTTTTGATGTACCAAAGGTAGTTCAGGGACCCAGATGTGATCACGGACATGACGAGGAGTCTCAAAATGGTCAAGACATAAAGATTGATATATTGGATGACTATATTCGGACACCGGATGAGTTCCGGGGGTCACCGGATAATTATCGGAGTGTCGGGGGGTTATCGGAACCCCCGGGGGAACTAATGGGCCAACATGGGCCTTGAGAGAGAGAGGAGGGGCCATAAGGCTGCCCCCCCCCTTGGGAGTTCGAATTGGACAAGGAGGGGGGCAGTGCCCCCTCTTTTCCTCCCTCTCTCCCTCTCTTTCCCCCCTCCTTCTTCCTAGTTGGACTAGGAAAGGGGGAGTCCTACTCCTACTAGGAGGAGGATTCCTCCCTCTCCTTGGCGCGCCCCAAGGCCGGCCGGCCTCCCCCTTGATCCTTTATAACGGAGGCAGGGGCACCCTAGAACACACAAGTTGATTGTTTTACAGCCGTGTGCAGTGCCCCCTCCACCATAATCCACCTCGGTCATATCATAACGGTGTTTAGGCGAAGCCCTGTTCCGGTAGCATCATCATCACCGTCGTGCTGATGAAGCTCTCCCTCGACACTCTGCTGGATCGTGAGTTCGTGGGACGTCACCGAGCTAAATGTGTGCAGATCACGGAGGTGCCGTACTTTCGGTTCTAGGATCGGTCGATCATGAAGATGTACGACTACATCAACCGCGTTGTCATAACGCTTCCGCTTACGGTCTATGAGGGTACGTAGGCGACACTCTCCGCTCTCATTGCTATGCATCACCAAGATCTTGCGTGTGCATAGGATTTTTTTTTGAAATTATTGCGTTCCCCAACAGTGGCATCCGAGCCAGGTTTATGCGTAGATGTTATATGCACGAGTACAACACAAAGGAGTTGTGGGCGTGGGTATATACATATTGCTTGCCGTCACTAGTTGATTCTTGATTCGGCAGTATTGTTGAATGAAGCAACCCAGACCGACATTACGTGTACACTTATGCGAGACTGGTTCTACCGACGTGCTTCGCACACAGGTGGCCGGTGGGTGTCACTTTCTCCAACTTTAGTTGAATCGGATTCAATTAACATGTTTCTTTCTGAAGATCAAAAATCAATCACTATACCGTGTTGTGGTTTTTGATACGTAGGTAATAACGGTTCTTGCTCAGCCCCTAGCAGCCACGTAAAACTTGCAACAACAATGTAGAGGACGTCTAACTTGTTTTTGCAGGGCATGTTGTGATGTGATATGGTCAAGACATGATGCTAAATTTTATTGTATGAGATGATCATGTTTTGTAACGGAGTTATCGGCAACTGGTAGGAGCCATATGGTTGTCGCTTTATTGTATGAAATGCAATCGCCATGAAATTGTTGTACTTTATCACTAAGCGGTAGTGATAGTCGTAGAAGCAATAGTTGGCGTGATGACAATGATGCTCCGATGGAGATCAAGGTGTCAAGCCGGTGACGATGGTGATCATGACGGTGGTTTGGAGATGGAGATCAAAGGCACAATATGATGATGGCCATATCATATCACTTATATTGATTGCATGTGATGTTTATCCTTTATGCATCTTATTTTGCTTAGTTCGGCGATAGCATTACAAAATGATCTCTCACTAAATTTCAAGGTATAAGTGTTCTCCCTGAGTATGCAGCATTGCTATAGTTCGTCGTGCCGAGACACCACGTGATGATCACGTGTGATAAGCTCTATGTTCACATACAACTGGTGCAAGCCAGTTTTGCACATGCAGAATACTCAGGTTAAACTTGACGAGCCTAGCATATGCAGATATGGCCTCGGAACACTGAGACCGAAAGGTCGAGTGTGAATCATATAGTAGATATGATCAACATAGTGATGTTCACCATTGAGAACTACTCCATCTCACATGATGATCGGACATGGTTTAGTTGATATGGATCACGTGATCACCTAGATGATTAGAGAGATATCTATCTAAGTGGGAGTTCTTAAGTAATTTGATTAATGGAACTTTAATTTATCATGAACTTAGTACCTGGTAGTGTTTTGCATGTCTATGTTGTTGTAGATAGATGGCCCGTGCTGTTGTTCCGTTGAATTTTAATGTGTTCCTAGAGAAAGCTAAGTTGAAACATGATGGTAGCAACTACACGGACTGGGTCCGTAACTTGAGGATTATCCTCATTGTTGCATAGAAGAATTACGTCCTGGAAGCACCGCTAGGTGACAAACTCGCTGCAGGATCAACGCCAGATGTTATGAACACCTGGCAGAGCAAAGCTCATGACTACTCGATAGTTTAGTGTGCCATGCTTTACGGCTTAGAACTAGGACTTCAACGACGTTTTGAACGTCATGTAGCTTATGAGATGTTCCAGGAGTTGAAGTTAATATTTCAAGAAAATGCCCAGATTGAGAGATATGAAGTCTCCAATAAGTTCTACAACTACAAAATGGAGGAGAATAGTTCTGTCAGTGAACATATACTCAGAATGTCTGGGTACCACAACCACTTGACTCAGCTGGCAGTTAATCTTCCTGATGATAGTGTCATTGACAGAGCTCTTCAATCACTACCACCAAGCTACAAGATCTTCGTGATGAACTATAATATGAAGGGATGGATAAAATGATTCCTGAGCTCTTCGCAATGCTAAGGGCTGCTGAGGTAGAAATCAAAAAGGAGCATCAAGTGTTGATGGTCAACAAGACCACCAGTTTCAAGAAAAAGGGTAAAGGGAAGAAGGGGAACTTCAAGAAGAACAACAAGCCGGTTGCTGCTCAAGTGAAGAAACCCAAGTCTGGACCTAAGCCTGAGACTGAGTGCTTCTACTGCAAAGGAACTGGTCACTGGAAGCAGAACTGCCCCAAGTATTTGGCGGAGAAGAAGGATGGAAAAGTGAAAGGTATATTTGATATACATGTTATTGATGTGTACCTTACTAATGCTCGCAGTAGTGCCTGGGTATTTGATACTGGTTTAGTTGCTAACATTTGCAACTCGAAACAGGGGCTACAGATTAAGCGAAGATTGGCTAAGGACGAGGTGACGATGCACGTGGGAAATGGTTCCATAGTTGATGTGACCGCCGTCGACACGCTACCTCTACATCTACCTTAGGGATTAGTTTTAGACCTAAATAATTGTTATTTGGTGCCAGCGTTGAGCATGAACATTATATCTGGATCTTGTTTGATGCGAGACGGTTATTCATTTAAATCAAAGAATAATGGTTGTTCTATTTATATGAGTAATATCTTTTATGGTCATGCACCCTTGATGAGTGGTCTATTTTTACTAAACCTTGATAGTAGTGATACACATGTTCATAGTATTGAAGCCAAAAGATGGAGAGTTGATAATGATAGTGCAACTTATTTGTGGCACTGCCGTTTAGGTCATATTGGTGTAAAGCGCATGAAGAAACTCCATTCTGATGGACTTCTAGGATCACTTGATTATGAATCAATTGGTACCTGCGAACCATGCCTCATGGGCAAGATGACTAAAACTCCATTCTCCTGAACAATGGAGCGAGCAACAGAGTTATTGGAAATCATACATACTAATGTGTGTGGTCCAATGAACATTGAAGCTCGCGGCGGATATCGTTATTTCTCACCTTCACAGATGATTTGAGCAGATATAGGTATATCTACTTAATGAAACATAAGTCTGAAACATTTGAAAAGTTCAAAGAATTTCAGAGTGAAGTGGAAAATCATCATAATAAGAAAATCAAGTTTCTGCGATCTGATCGTGGAGGTGAATATTTGAGTAATGAGTTTGGACTTCATTTGAAACAATGCGGAATAGTTTCGCAACTCACGCCACCTAGAACACCACAGCGCAATGGTGTGTCCAAGTGTTCTAATCGTACTTTACTAGATATGGTGCGATCTATGATGTCTCTCACTGATTTACCGCTATCATTTTGGGGTTATGCTTTAGAGATAGCTGCATTCCCATTAAATAGGGCACCATCTAAATCCGTTGAGACGACACCTTATGAACTGTGGTTTGGCAAGAAACCCAAGTTGTCGTTTCTTAAAGTTTGGGGATGCGATGGTTATGTGAAGAAACTTCAACTTGATAAGCTCGAACCCAAATTGGAGAAATGTGTCTTCATAGGATACCCAAAGGAGACTTTTGGGTACACCTTCTATCACAGATCCGAAGGCAAGATATTCGTTGCTAAAAATGGATCCTTTCTAGAGAAGGAGTTTCTCTCGAAAGAAGTGAGTGGGAGGAAAGTAGAACTTGATGAGGTAATTGTACCTGCTCCCTCATTGGAAAGTAGTTAATCACTGAAATCAGTTCCAGTGATTCCTACACCAGTAAGTGAGGAAGCTAATGATGATGATCATGAAACTTCTGATCAAGTTACTACCGAACCTCTTAGGTCAACTAGAGTAAGATCCGCACCAGAGTGGTACGGGAATCCTGTTCTGGAAGTCATGTTACTTGACCATAACGAACCTACAAACTATGAGGAAGCGATGATGAGCCCAGATTCTGCAAAATGGCTTGAGGCCGTGAAATCTAAGATGGGATCCATGCATGAGAAGAAAGTGTGGACTTTGGTTGACTTGCCCATGGATCGGCAGGCCATAGAGAATAAATGGATCTTCAAGAAGAAGACTGAAGCTGATGGTAATATTACTGTCTATAAAGCTTGACTTGTAGCAAAAAGTTTTTGACAAGTTCAAGGAGTTGACTACGATAAGACCTTCTCACCCGTAGTGATGCTTAAGTCCATCCAAATCATCTTAGCAATTGCTGCATTTTATGATAATGAAATTTGGCAATGGATGTAAAGACTGCATTCCTGAATGGATTTCTGGAAGAAGAGTTGTATATGATGCACCATGAAGGTTTTATCGATCCAAATGATGCTAACAAAGTGTGCAAGCTCCAGCGATCCATTTATGGACTGGTGCAAGCATCTCGAAGTAGGAATAAACATTTTGATAGTGTGATCAAAGCATATGGTTTTATACAGAATTTTGGAGAAGCCTGCATTTACAAGAAAGTGAGTGGGAGCTCTATAGCATTTCTAATATTATATGTGGATGACATATTGTTGATTAGAAATGACATAGAATTTCTGGATAGCATAAAAGGATACTTGAACAAGAGTTTTTCAATGAAAGACCTCGGTGAAGCCGCTTATATATTAGGCATCAAGATCTATAGAGATAGATCAAGACGCTTAATTGGACTTTCACAAAGAACATACCTTGATAAAGTTTTGAAGAAGTTCAAAATGGATCAAGCAAAGAAAGGGTTCTTGCCTGTATTACAAGGTGTGAAGTTGAGTCAGACTCAATGCCTGACCACTGCACAAGATAGAGAGAAAATGAAAGGCGTTCCCTATGCTTCAGCCATAGGCTCTATTATGTATGCAATGATGTGTACCAGACCTGATGTATGCCTTGCTATCAGTTTAGTAGGGAGGTACCAAAGTAATCCAGGAGTGGATCACTGGACAGCGGTCAAGAACATCCTGAAATACCTGAAAAGGACTAAGGATATGTGCTACCTCTTGAGCACTGCGTTGGTTTTCCCTTGAATAGGAAAGGGTGATGCAGTAGAGCACCGTAAGTATTTCCCTCAATTTTTGAGAACCAAGGTATCAATCCAGTAGGAGACCACACGTGAGTCACCTCGTACCTACACAAACAAATAAGACCCTCGCAACCAACGCGATAAAGGGGTTGTCAATCCCTTCACGGCTACTTGCAAGAGTGAGATCTGATAGAGATGATAATAATAGGATAAATATTTTTGGTATTTTATGATATAGATTGAAAGTAAAGATTGCAAAATGAAATAGATGGGAAACTTATATGATGGAGAATAGACCCGGGGGCCATATGTTTCACTAGTGGCTTCTCTCAAGAGAGCATAAGTATTACGGTGGGTGAAAAAATTACTATCGAGCAATTGATAGAAAAGCGAATAATTATGAGAATATCTAGGCATGATCATGTATATAGGCATCACGTCCGTGACAAGTAGGCCGAAACGATTCTGCATCTACTACTATTACTCCACACATCGACCGCTATCCAGCATGCATCTAGAGTATTAAGTACATAAGAACAGAGTAACGCCTTAAGCAAGATGACATGATGTAGAGGGATAAACTCATGCAATGTGATGTAAACCCCATCTTGTTATCCTCGATGGCAACAATACAATACGTGTTGTTTCCCTTTCTGTCACTGGGATCGAGCACCGCAAGATTGAACCGAAAGCTAAGCACTTCTCTCATTGCATGAAAGATCAATCTAGTAGGCCAAACCAAACTGATAATTCGAAGAGACTTGCAAAGATAAACCAATCATACATAAAAGAATTTAGAGTAGATTCAAATATTGTTCATAGATAGACTTGATCGTAAACCCACAATTCGTCGGATCTCGACAAACACACCGCAAAAGAAGATTACATCGAATAGATCTCGAAGAGAATCGAGGAGAACTTTGTATTGAGATCCAAAGAGAGAGAAGAAGCCATCTAGCTACTAGCTATGGACCCTAAGGTCTGAAGTAGACTACTCACACATCACCGGAGAGGCCATGGAGTTGATGTAGAGGCCCTCCGTGATCAATGCCCCCTCCGGCGGAGCTTCGAAAATGGCCCCAAGAAGGGATCTCTTGGGTACAGATGGTGGCGGCAGTGGAAATAGGGTTTCATGGTGCTCCTGGATGTTTACGGGGTATATGGATATATATAGGAGGAAGAAGTAGGTCAGTGGAGCAATGAGGGGACAACGAGGGTGGAGGGAGCGCCCCTGCCTCGTGGCCTCCTCGATTGTTTTTTGACGCCCACTCCAAGTCTCCTACATCACGTTTGTTCCAAAAATAATGCTCCCGAAGGTTTCATTCCGTTTGGACTCCGTTTGATATTCCTTTTCGGCGAAACACTAAAATAGGAAAAAAAACAACCATTTGGGCTGGGCCTCCGGTTAATAGGTTAGTCCCAAAAATAATATAAAAATGTAAAAATAAGCCCATTAACATCCAAAATAGATAATATAATAGCATGGAGCAATCAAGAATTATAGATACGTTGGAGACGTATCAAGCATCCCCAAGCTTAATTCCTGCTCGTCCTCGATTAGGTAAATGATAAAAAAAGAATTTTTGATGTGGAATGGTTCCTAACATATTTCCCAATTTACTTTTTCTTTATTGTGGCATGAATGTTCAGATCCGAAAGATTCAAGATAAAATTTTAATATCGACATAGAAATAATAATACTTCAAGCATACTAACTAAGCAATCATGTCTTCTCAGAATAACATGGCCAAAGAAAGTGATCCCTAAAAAATCATATAGTCTGGCTATGCTCTATCTTCATCACACAAAATATTAAATCTTGCACAACCCCGATGACAAGCCAAGCAATTGTTTCATACTTTTGATGTTCTCAAACTTTTTCAATCTTCACGCAATATATGAGCGTGAGCCATGTATATAGCACTATGGTGGAATAGAATGGTGGTTGTGGAGAAAACATAAAAGGAGAAGATTGTCTCACATCAACTAGGCGTATCAACGGGCTATGGAGATGCCCATTAATAGATATCAATGTGAGTGAGTAGGGATTGCAATGCAACGGATGCACTAGAGCTATAAGTGTATGAAAGCTCAAAAAAAAAGAAACTAAGTGGGTGTGCATCCAACTTGCTTGCTCACGAAGACCTAGGGCAATTTTAGGAAGCCCATCATTGGAATATACAAGCCAAGTTCTATAATGTAAAATTCCCACTAGTTTAGGAAAGTGACAACATAGGAGACTCTCTATCATGAAGACCATGGTGCTACTTTGAAGCACAACTGTGGAAAAAGGATAGTAACATTGTCCCTTCTCTCTTTTTCTCTCATTTTTTCATTTGGGCCTTCTTTTTTCTTTTTTGGCCGCTTTTCCCTTTTTTCGTCCGGAGTCTCATCCCGACTTGTGGGTGAATCATACTCTCCATCATCCTTTCCTCACCGGGACAATGCTCTAATAATGATGATCATCACACTTATTTTTACTTGCAACTCAAGAACTACAACTCAATACTTAGGAAAAAATATGACTCTATGTGAATGCCTCCGGCAGTGTACCAGGATATGCAATGAATCAAAAGTGACATGTATGAAAGAATTATGAATGGTGGCTTTGCCACAAATATGATGCCAACTACATGATCATGCTAAGCAATATGACAATGATGATGCGTGTTATAATAACGGAACGGTGTGGTTGCATGGAAATATATCTCGGAATGGCTATGGAAATGCTATAATAGGTAGGTATGGTGGCTGTTTTGAGGAAGGTATATAGTGGGTTTATGGTACCTGCGAAAGTTGCGCGGTACTAGAGAGGCTAGAAATGGTGGAAGGGTGAGGGTGCGTATAATCCATGGACTTAACATTAGTCATAAAGAACTCACGTACTTATTGCAAAAATCTACTAGTTATCGAAACAAAGTACTACGTGCATGCTCCTAGGGGGATAGATTGGTAGGAAAAGACCATCGCTCGTCCCCGACCGCCACTCATAAGGAAGGCAATCAATAAATAAATCATGCTCTGACTTCATCACATAACGGTTCACCATACGTGCATGCTACGGGAATCACAAACTTCGACACAAGTATTTCTCAAATTCACAACTACTCAACTAGCATGACTCTAATATCACCATCTCCATGTCTCAAAACAATCATCAAGTATCAAACTTCTCTTAGTATTCAACGCACTTATATGAAAGTTTTTATTATGCCTAAAAGCAAATTGCCATGTTGTTCTAAAGGACTCTCAAAATGATATAAGTGAAGCATGAGAGATCAATTATTTCTATAAAATAAAACCACCACCGTGCTCTAAAGATATAAGTGAAGCACTAGAGCAAAAACTATATAGCTCAAAGATATAATTGAAGCACATAGAGTATTATAATAAATTCCAATTATTGTGTGTCTCTTTCGAAAGGTGTGTGCAGCCAGGATGAATGTGGTAAACTAAAAAGCAAAGACTCAAATTATACAAGATGCTCCAAGCAAAACACATATCATGTGGCGAATAAAAATATAGCTCCAAGTAAAGTTACCGATGAACGAAGACAAAAGGGGGGATGCCTTTCGGGGCATCCCCAAGCATAGGATTTTTGGTGTCCTTGTATTTGGTGCCATGGGCATCCCCAAGCTTAGGCTCTTTCCACTCCTTGTTCCATAATCCATCAAATCTTTACCCGAAACTTGAAAACTTCACAACACAAAACTTAAAAGAAAATCTCGTGAGTTCCGTTAGCGAAAGAAAAGAAAACACCACTTCAAGGTACTGTAATAAACTCATTATTTATTTATATTGGTGTTAAACCTACTGTATTCCAACTTCTCTATGGTTTATAAACTCTTTTACTAGCCATAGATTCATCAAAAATAAGCAAACACCACACAAAAACAGTATCTATCAAAAACAGAACAGTCTGTAGTAATCTGTAACTAACGCAAACTTCTGGAACCCCAAAAATTCTAAAATAAATTGCTGGACGTGAGGAATTTATCTATTAATCTTCTGAAAAAATAATTAACTAAATAGCACTCTCCAATAAAAAAGGCAGAAATTCTCGTGAGCGCTAAAGTTTCTGTTTTTACAGCAAGATCAAAAAGACTTTCCCCAAGTCTTCCCAACGGTTCTACTTGGCACAAACACTAATTAAACACAAAAAGCACAACCAAAACAGAGGCGAGATAAATTATTTATTACTAAACAGAATCAAAAAGCAAGAAACAAAAATAAAATTGGGTTGCCTCCCAACAAGCGTTATCGTTTAACGCCCCTAGCTAGGCATAAAATTTCAACGATGCTCACATGAATGATAATAATTGAAACACAAAGAGAGCATCATGAAACATGTGACAAACACATCAAAGTCTAACATACTTCCTATTCATAGGCATCTTATAGTAAAACAAATTATCAAGGCAAGCAAAAACTTGCATATGCAAGGAAAGCGGAAAGAAACAATAGCAATCTCAACATAACGAGAAGTAGTTTAGTAACATGAAAATTTTTACAACCATATTTTCCTCTCTCGTAACAATTACATGTGGGATCATAAGAAAATTCAACAATATATCTACCACAAAACATATTCTTAACAAGATCCGCATGTATGCAAGGTTGACACTCTTTCAAAATAGTGAGATTAACATTAACTAAATTCATGACCTCTCCAAACCCACTTTCAATATTATTGCAAACATTATTATCAATCTCATATTCATCATGGGGCTTAAATAATTTTTCAAGATCATAAGAAGAATCACCCCAATCATGATCATTGCAACAAGTAGTAGAGATAGCAAAACTAGCGTCCCCCAAGCTTAGGGTTTTGCATATTATAAGCACAATTGTCATTAAGAGAATTCATGATAACACCATTGCAATCATGCTTTTGATAGAAGGAACTATCAAGTATGGGTGCAACAGCAATGATCTCATGTTTAACATAAGGATCTATAGCAAATTCATCTTCATAAATATTGGCATCATGGCCACAAGAATAGCAAGCATCATGTTCATCAAGGGATAATTCAATCAAATCATTGGAATCATAATTATCTATAGATTCATGCATATCATTATTTTCTTTCGAAGCAGCGGTCATTCTTTCAACAAATTCTTTGACATAGACATTATGAGCATAGTTTTCATGGAAGTATTACGTATGTCAAGATTTTCAGATTCGTAGAGAGTAATATCATACTTTTCAATCAAAGAAGCAACTTCATAAGCACCCTTAAAAGCAACAAATTCATCAATTTGTTCGATATCGTAGTAACTATAAACACCCTTTGCATAAGAAGATAAGATTTCATTATCATTAAACTCACATAGGTAGGGGAGGTGTTTTTTAGGGTTCTTAGAGCAACAAGTCAGATCACAAATTTCACAAAGATTCCAAGCATAACATAGCAATCTGTTTATTTGATCCCATAAGAGTATCCATTTTTCAGACAAACGGTGGCGCACGAAATGAGAATTCTCATCTAAAGATTTCCCATAAACTAGGCTAGTTGGGGTTTCAGCACGAGCGCATAAGGATCGAAGATGATCCAAGTAGAACACTTTAAGTGGATCCATAACAATAGGGACATATTCTTGATTAGAAATGACATAGAATTTCTGGATAGCATAAAAGGATACTTGAACAAGAATTTTTCAATGAAAGACCTCGGTGAAGCTGCTTATATATTAGGCATCAAGATCTATAGAGATAGATCAAGACGCTTAATTGGACTTTCACAAATCACATACCTTGATAAAGTTTTGAAGAAGTTCAGAATGGATCAAGCAAAGAAAGGGTTCTTGCCTGTATTACAAGGTGTGAAGTTGAGTCAGACTCAATGCCTGACCACTTCAGAAGATAGAGAGAAAATGAAAGGTGTTCCCTATGCTTCAGTCGTAGGCTCTATTATGTATGCAATGATGTGTACCAGACCTGATGTATGCCTTGCTATCAGTTTAGCAGGGAGGTACCAAAGTAATCTAGGAGTGGATCACTGGACACTGGACAGCGGTCAAGAACATCCTGAAATACCTGCAAAGGACTAAGGATATGTGCTACCTCTTGAGCACTACGTTGGTTTTGCCTTGAAGAGGAAAGGGTGATGCAGTAGAGCAGCGTAAGTATTTCCCTCAGTTTTTGAGAACAAATGTATCAATCCAGTAGGAGACCACGCGCGAGTCACCTCGTACCTACACAAACAAATAAGAACCTCACAACCAACGCGATAAAGGGGTTGTCAATCCCTTCACGGCCACTTGCAAGAATGAGATCTGATAGAGATGATAATAATAGGATAAATATTTTTGGTATTTTTGTGATATAGATTAAGATTGCAAAATAAAATAGATGGGAAACTTATATGATTGAGAATAGACCCGGGGGCCATAGGCTGCACTAGTGGCTTCTCTCAAGAGAGCATAAGTATTACGGTGGGTGAAAAAATTACTGTCGAGCAATTGATAGAAAAGCGAATAATTATGGGAATATCTAGGCATGATCATGTATATAGGCATCACATCCGTGACAAGTAGACCGAAACGATTCTGCATCTACTACAATTACTCCACACATGGACCGCTATCCAGCATGCATCTAGAGTATTAAGTTCATAAGAACAAAGTAACGCCTTAAGCAAGATGACATGATGTAGGAGGGATAAACTCATGCAATATGATGTAAACCCCATCTTGTTATCCTCGATGACAACAATACAATACGTGTCATTTCCCTGTTTGTCAATAGGATCGAGCGCCGCAAGATTGAACCCAAAGCTAAGCAATTCTCCCATTGGAAGAAAGATCAATCTAGTAGGCCAAACCAAACTGATAATTGAAAGAGACTTGCAAAGATAAACCAATCATACATAAAAGAATTCAGAGAAGATTCAAATATTGTTCATAGATAGACTTGATCATAAACCCACAATTCATCGTATCTCGACAAACACACCGCAAAACAAGATTACATCGAATAGATCTCCAAGAGAATCGAGGAGAACTTTGTATTGAGATCCAAAGAGAGAGAAGAAGCCATCTAGCTACTAGCTATGGACCCGAAGGTCTGAAGTAAACTACTCACACATCACCGGAGAGGCCATGGAGTTGATGTAGAGGCCCTCCGTGATCAATGCCCCCTTCGGCGGAGCTTCGGGAAAGGCCACAAGATGGGATCTCTTGGGTACAAAAGGTTGAGGCAGTGGAAATAGGGTTTCATGGTGATCCTGGATGTTTGCGGGGTATATGGATATATATAGGAGGAAGAATTAGGTCGGTGGAGCAACGAGGGGCCCATGAGGGTGGAGGGAGCACCCAGGGGGGTTGGGAGCACCCCTGTGCCTCGTGGCCTCCTCAATTGTTTCTTGACGCCCACTCCAAGTCTCCAGGATCACGTTTGTTCCAAAAATAACGCTCCCGAAGGTTTCATTCCGTTTGGACTCCGTTTGATATTCCTTTTCGGCGAAACACTAAAATAGGCAAAAAACAATTTGGGTTGGGCCTCCGGTTAACAGGTTAGTCCCAAAAATAATATAAAAGTGTAAAAATAAGCCCATTAACATCCAAAATAGATAATATAATAGCATGGAGCAATCAAAAATTATAGATACATTAGAACGTATCAATATGTTTCTCGTTTATGGAGGTGACAAAGAGCTCGTCGTAAATGGTTACGTCGATGCAAGATTTGACACTGATCCGGATGACTCTAAGTCACAAACCGGATACATATTTATATTGAACGGTGGAGCTGTCAATTGGTGCATTTCTAAACAAAGCGTCGTGGCGGGATCTACGTGTGAAGCGACATAGCTGCTTCGGAAGCAGCAAATGAAGGAGTCTGGATGAAGGAGTTCATATCTGATCTAGGTGTCATACCTAGTATCGGGACCAATGAAAATCTTTTGTGACAATACTGGTGCAATTGCCTTGGCAAAGGGAGTCCAGATTTCACAAGAGAACCAAGCATATCAAGAGATGCTTCAATTCCATCCGCGATCAAGTCAAGGAGGGAGACATAGAGATTTGCAAGATACATACAGATCTGAATGTTGCAGACCCGTTGACTAAGCCTCTCTCACGAGAAAAACATGATCATCACCAAGACTCCATGGGTATTAGAATCATTACTGTGTAATCTAGATTATTGACTCTAGTGCAAGTGGGAGGCTGAAGGAAATATGCCCTAGAGGCAATAATAAAATTGTTATTTATATTTCCTTATATCATGATAAATGTTTATTATTCATGCTAGAATTGTATTAACCGGAAACTTAGTACATGTGTGAATACATAGACAAACAGAGTGTCACTAGTATGCCTCTACTTGACTAGCTCGTTGAATAAAAGATGGTTAAGTTTCCTAGCCATAGACATGAGTTGTCATTTGATTAATGGGATCACATCATTAGAGAATGATGTGATTGACTTGACCCATTTCGTCAGCTTAGCACGATGATCGCTTAGTTTGTTGCTATTGCTTTCTCCATAACTTATACATGTTCCTATGACTATGATATCATGCAACTCCTGAATACCGGAGGAACACTTTGTGTGCTACCAAACGTCACAACATAACTGGGAGATTATAAAGGTGCTCTACAGGTGTCTCTGATGATGTTTGTTGAGTTGGCATAGATCGATATTAGGATTTGTCACTCCGATTGTCACAGAGGTATCTTTGGGCCCTCTCGTAATGCACATCAATATAATCCTTGCAAGCAATGTGACTAATGAGTTAGTTGTGGGATGTTGCATTGTGGAATGAGTAAAGAGACTTGCTGGTAACGAGATTGAAGTAGGTATTGAGATACCGACGATCGAATCTCGGGCAAGTAACATACTGATGACAAAGGGAACAACGTATATCATTATGCGGTTTGACCGATAAAGATCTTCGTAGAATATGTGGGAGCCAATATGAACATCCAGGTTCCGCTATAGGTTATTGACCGGAGATGTGTCTCAGTCATGTCTACATAGTTCTCGAACCTGTAGAGTCCGCACGCTTAACGTTCGGTCACGATCGGTATTATGAGTTTATGTGTTTTGATGTACCGAAGGTAGTTTAGAGTCCCAGATTTGATCATGGACATGACGAGGAGTCTCAAAATGGTTGAGACATAAAGATTGATATATTGGATGACTATATTCGGACACCGGATGAGTTCCAAGGGTCACCGGATAATTATCGAAGTGCCGGGGGGTTATCGGAACCCCCGGGGGAACTAATGGGCCATGACCTTGTGAGAGAGAGAGGAGGGGCCATACGGCTGGCCGCCCCCCTCGGGAGTCCGAATTGGACAAGGAGGGGGTGCCCCCTCTTTCCCTCCCCCCTTCTTCCTAGTTGGACTAGGAAAGGGGGAGTCCTACTCCTACTAGGAGGAGGACTCCTCCCTCTCCTTGGCGCGCCCCAAGGCTGACTGGCCTCCCCCTTGCTACTTGATATAAGGAGGCTGGGGGCACCCTAGAACACACAAGTTGATTGTTTACAGCCGTGTGCGGTGCCCCCCTCCACCATAATCCAGCTCGGTCATATCGTAGCGGTGCTTAGACGATGCCCTATTCCGGTAGCATATTTATCACCATCATCACGCCGTCGTGCCGACGAAGCTCTCCCTCGACACTCTGCTGGATCGTGAGTTCATGGGACGTTACCGAGCTGAACGTGTGCAGATCGCGGAGGTGCCGTACTTTCGGTACTAGGATCGGTCGATCGTGAAGATGTACAACTACATCAACCACGTTGTCATAATGCTTCCTCTTACGGTCTACGAGGGTACGTAGACAACTCTCTCCCCTCTCGTTGCTATGCATCACCATGATCTTGCGTGTGCATAGGAATTTTTTGAAATTACTGTGTTCCTCAACATCGGGACCCACCTGGTCGAAGCGTACGTAGCATTGTCATTCTGGTCGCGAACATGTTTGTACATACTGGTCGATCGGTCTGTCTACAGGCTGCAACGATGAACCGTGGACGTGCAAGGAAGGGCACATGTCGTAGTAGAGGAGCACACGTAGCATGTACACGTAAGTACAGCGGCCAGGGTGCAAGAAAGAAAATACGACCATGTACGTACATACAGGCGGGGTTTCGAACGCCTACTCGCGCATACCTACGGCCAGGGCTAGTGTACATGGCTGTGGCTGGGTCAGAACGGAGAAACTGCGTCGTCATCGTGTTCATGGAGAGTCAATAAAATGTGTCGTGTTCATCGGGAGGCAACGAAACGCGTGATGTTCATTGGGAGCCAACCGGCTTGGTCGAAATAGCCGATGGAAACGAGGCCTGGCGTACCACAGAACGGAGGAAACGGCCTTGTGTTCGTCCAGCCACGGTGGAAACGGGATCCTGTTCATCGGGAGGGGTCTGGCGTACCGCAAAACGGAGGAAACGGACCTCCTACAGTCGAAAGGGGGTCATGTTGATCGGGAGGGGTGTGGCGTACCAAAAAACGGAGGAAACAGACTTGTTTTGGAGCGCTACGGTCAAAACGGTGGTCCTGTTCATCGGGAGGGGGTGTGGCGTACCGCAAAACGGGACTCCACGAGATACTGTTCATCTCCACCGTCGACTGCCTCCACGGTCTACTGTTCATCCACCGTCGACTACCTCCATGGGCTACTGTTCATCCACCGTCTACTGCCTCCACGGGCTCCTGTTCATCTAGGCTCCACCGCGCGCTCCTCCACCAGCTACTGTTCAACCAGCCCTCTCCACGGGGGTCCCGTTCAAGCACCCCTCCACGGGCTACTGTTCATCCAGCCCTCCACGGGCTACTGTTCATCCAGCCCTCCACCGGCTACTATTCAACTAGCCCTCCATGAGGTCCTGTTCATCCAGACCTCCACGGGGTCCTGTTCATCCACCGGCTCGATCGGTCGGGGTACTGTTCATCCAGTGACAACGGCCTCTACTACCATGGGGTCCTGTTCATCCAACACCCACCGGGAACTATTCATCTTAACCCCCCAACAACACTCACTATTCATCCAGAGGCAGCATTGATCAGCTTCGGTTAGCAACAGTAGCGAAGGAATCACTCGGCTTCAGTTAATAGCAAGGGATCGATTGATCGCTCGGGTTCAGTGTAACTCGTAGCCTGCAGTGCAATCGCTCGAGTTCAGTTAGAGACCAACACCTCACTTGGGTTCAGTTAGAGCCCAATGCCTCGCACACACACGCGTACGTATGAGAGAAACGCGCATCGCTCGGCCCCGACCACCCACCGAACTGGGAACTCCCCGATATTTTCCTCGCCCTCGCTTCTACCACGTTTTTTCCGTCATGGACGGCCCAAAGAATGTCATGCAGTTGCATCTCCAGCCCGCCCAGGACGAAAAGCCCTTTTTCCGTCATGATTTTTTTTCATAGAAGTAGGACCCGACCACATCTATGGTGATACGAGGTTTTATCACAATTATTGTCATAGAAGTGTCATAAGTATGACAGATTTTTTTTGTTCGGCCCAAAATGTCACAGATGTGTCTTTTTTTGTAGTGATATCTGTGGTGACAATGGGATGTTCCATTGATTCACTTGATGTATGTTATGGCACTCAACTCGCGGATTCCCGAGGTGACATTGGGGTAATCTATGCATAGGGGTTGATGCACGTTTTTGTACCACGTTCTCCGATAGAAACTTTGGAGTGATTCTTTGTTGCACGTTGTGGGATTGTTATATCAATTATGTTTTCATTATTGAGAGAATTTGCACTAGTCAACGCCTAGGGTTCATACTTTGAGTAGTGCAAATTCTCTCAATAATGAAAACATAATTGATATAACAATCCCTCAACGTGCAACAAAGAATCACTCCAAAGTTTCTATCGGAGAACGTAGGAAGAAAATGTGCATCAACCCCTATGCATAGATTACCCCAATGTCACCTCGGGAATCCGTGAGTTGAGTGCCAAAACATATATCAAGTGAATCAATAGAACATCCCATTGTCACCACAGATATCACTACAAAAAAAAGACACATCCATGACATTTTGGGCCGAACGAATTTTTTCTGTCATACTTGTGACACTTCTATGACGATAATTGTGAAAAAACCCGGTATCATCATAGATGTGGTGGGGTCCTACTTCCAGGACAAAAAAATCATGACAAAAAATGGGCTTTTCGTCCTGGGAGGGCCGGAGACGCAGCTGCATGACATTCTTTGGGCCGTCCATGACGGAAAAACCGTGGTAGAAGCGAGGTCGAGGATAATATCGGGGAGTTCTCGGTTACGGTGGGTGGTCGGGGGCCGAGCGATGCGCTTTTCTCTCGTACGTACGCGCGTGTGTGCAAGGCGTTGGGTTCTAACTGAACCTGAGCGATTGCACTAGCTATGTTACTGAACCCGAGCGATCGATCCCTTGCTGTTAACTGAACCCGAGTGATTCCTTCGCTACTGCTGCTAACAGAAGCCGATCGATGCTGCCTCTGGATGAACTGTGAGCACTGTTGGGGGGGGGGGGTTTGGATGAACCGTTCCTGGTGGGGGTTGGATAAAGATGACCCCGTGGTAGTAGAGGCTATTGCCGCTGGATGAACAGTACCCCGATCGATCGAGTCGGTGGATGAATAGGACCCCGTGGAGGGGTGGATGAACAGGACCCCGTGGAGGGCTGGATGAACAGGACCCCATGGAGGGCTGGTTGAACAGTAGCCGGTGGAGGGCTGGATGAACAGTAGCCCATGGAGGGGTGGTTGAACAGGACCCCATGGAGAGGGCTGGTTGAACAGTAGCTGGTGGCGGAGCGCGCAGTGGAGTGATACGTCTCCAACGTATCTATAATTTTTGATTGCTCCATGCTATATTATCTACTGTTTTGGACATTATTGGGCTTTATTATCCACTTTTATATTATTTTTGGGACTAACCTATTAACCGGAGGCCCAACCCAGAATTGTTGTTTTTTTTCCTATTTTAGGGTTTCGAAGAAAAGAAATATCAAACGGAGTCCAAACGGAATGAAACCTTCGGGAACGTGATTTTCTCACCGAACATGATCCAGGAGACTTGGACCCTACGTCAAGAAACAAAGGAGGAGGCCACGAGGTAGGGGGCGCGCCTACCCCCCAGGCCCGCCCTCCACCCTCGTGGGCCCCTTGTTGCTCCACCGACGTACTCCTTCCTCCTATATATACCTACGTACCCCCAAACGATCAGATACGGAGCCAAAATCCTAATTCCATTGCCGTAACTTGCTGTATCCACGAGATCCCATCTTGGGGCCTGTTCCGAAGCTCTGTCGGAGGGGGCATCCATCACGGAGGGCTTCTACATTTACACCATAGCCTCTCCGATGAAGTGTGAGTAGTTTACCTCAGACCTTTGGGTCCATAGTTATTATCTAGATGGCTTCTTCTTTCTTTTTGGATCTCAATACAATGTTCCCCCCTCTCTTGTGGAGATCTATTCGATGTAATCTTCTTTTTGCGGTGTGTTTGTTGAGACCGATGAATTGTGGGTTTATGATCAAGATTATCTATGAACAATATTTGAATCTTCTCTGAATTCTTTTATGTATGATTTGTTATCTTTGCAAGTCTCTTTGAATTATCAGTTTGGTTTGGCCTACTAGATTGATCTTTCTTGCAATGGGAGAAGTGCTTAGCTTTGGGTTCAATCTTGCGGTGTCCTTTCCCGGTGACAGTAGGGGCAGCAAGGCACGTATTGTATTGTTGCCATCGAGGATAACAAGATGGGGTTTTTATCATATTGCATGAATTTATCCCTCTGCATCATGTCATCTTGCTTCAGGCGTTACTCTGTTTTCATGAACTTAATACTCTAGATGCATGCTGGATAGAGGTCGATGAGTGGAGTAATAGTAGTAGATGCAGGCAGGAGTCGGTCTACTTGTCTCGGACGTGATGCCTATATACATGATCATACCTAGATATTCTCATAACTATGCTCTATTCTGTCAATTGCTCAACAGTAATTCGTTCACCCACCGTAAAATACTTGTGCTCTTGAGAGAAGCCACTAGTGAAACCTATGGCCCCTGGGACTGTCTTCATCATATTAATCTTCGAATACTTAGTTATTTCCTTTGCTTTTTTACTTTGCTTTTATTTTACTTTGCATATTTATCACAAAAATACCATAAAATATTATCTTATCATATCTATCAGATCTCACTACCATAAGTGACCGTGAAGGGATTGACAACCCCTTATCGCGTTGGTTGCGAGGAGTTATTTGTTTTGTGCAGGTACTAGGGACACGCGCGCAACCTCCTACTGGATTGTTATGTTGGTTCTCAAAAACTGAGGGAAATACTTACGCTACTTTGCTGCATCATCCTTTCCTCTTCGGGGAAATCCAACACAGTGCTCACGAGGTAGCAAGAAGAATTTCTGGCGCCATTGCCGGGGAGGTTCGCGCAAGTCAAGATTTGACTCCCGACAACGAGTCATTTCTGGCGTCTAGGCAAAAGCCAACATACCAAGTACCCATCACAACCCTTATCTCCCGCATTACATTATTTGCCATTTGCCTCTCGTTTTCCTCTCCCCCACTTCACCCTTGCCGTTTTATTCGCCCTCGCTCTCTATCCTCCCTCTCTTTCTCTATTTGCCTCTTTTTGCTCGCTTGCTTTTTGTTTGCTTGTGTGTTGGATTGCTTGCTTGTCACGATGGCTCAAGATAACACTAAATTGTGTGACTTTACCAATACCAACAACAATGATTTTATTAGTACTCCGATTGCTCCTCTTACCGATGCTGAATCTTGTGAAATTAATGCCGCTTTGCTGAATCTTGTCATGAAAGTTCCGTTTTCCGACCTTCTGTCGGTGTACAAAAATATGGGCGCATCTTTGCACCACTTTTCCTGTGCACGCGCAGTCAGAGTTGCGCCCACGGCCACACCAAGCAGAACGAGGGAGGTGAGCCAAGGTAAGATCGAAGCCCAAAGCAATGCCAAGGCCAAGACCACAAAGAGTAGAGGGACGAAGCGAGTTCCCCCGGCAAGACCCTTGCCGGGTGGCCTCAGTGGCCCCGGCAAGACTCTTGTCGGGATAGCTCGCCCCGCACCAACAAAGCAAGCCACCCTTGAGCCCACGCCCCCAGTGCCATCATCAGCGTGGGGCTAGGACTCGGGAAGGCACCCCTATGGTGGTATATAGATCTTTGTGAAGACATATTCAAGATCAGATCAGAAGATGACGATTCTCTGCAAGATCCTTTCCAAGGAAGGCCACCAGGCCCCCGGCAAGATCCTTGCCGGGGACGACAACACGCCACCCGGCAAGGCCCTCGCCAAAGACGCCGGCAAGGCCACCGCCAAGCCCACGTCAACCAAGCTTCCACTGCCGTTCACATGCAGCTGCCAGCCCAACCAGCTGGGCGGGCACCTGCGTGGCAACGTGCAGCTCCCAGGCCAACTCATCAAGCGCCTGCGTGGCGGCATGCAGATCTTCGTGAAGGCTCCACCACCACACCAACTCAGCTACCTGCCTGCCTACATGGCACCGCACGCATCCCCGGCCGAGGCACGTGTCGAAGCGACGAGGAGCAGCGATGGATGGGATGAGCCTCGCCCCCATCCCCGATAAAGTAAGAGGACACCTAAGCGATGCATTAAATGCACCTTGTCCTGTAATACGAGGGATAACCTCGTGCCAATGTAGACCTTTCCACCTCCTGTGTGCCACTTTGGCAACCCCTTTTTCCTATAAAAGGAGGCCCGAGGCGACGAGGAGTGGGATTCGGCTCTTTGGAACCACACGCTGACCACAGCTAGTTCGAGAGCTCTAGAACTCTCAGAAATACACCCACCAAAGCAGGACTAGGGTTTTACGGATCCTCGCGGCCCGAACCTGGGTAAACGATCCTTGTGCTGTCTACTGGCCCTACTCTCCTCGCAACCCTGCGCCCTGGCAACCGTTGTAGGGATTCTTGTGATCCCATAGGTGTCGTTCCACACCGACATCCTTGGCGCACCAGGTAGGGGGGCGCAATTGTGAGAATTTGGTCTGGTAGTTAGCCTAGCGGTTCTTCATCGCTTTTGGTTTCTGAGAAGAAGGCGGCTAGAGGAACGACGCCGTCTCGGCGATAGAAAAGCTAAGTCATTCAGAGCCTTGGATTATTTCCTCTTACACTTAAGGTTATCGTCCTCGGAGATCTGGCCTATGTATGGGAAACCTGCACGCAAGCCCCCCGGTGATTGGCAACGCCTTTGTTCTGTTTCGAGTCCGCTCAACAGCTCAAAGCTGCTGCGTCGAGAGTGGTGGGGTAGCCTTCCGCACCTGGCAACGCTCCTGGCTCTGACTCGAGTCAAACTCGGCAGTTCGGGCGGCCGCGCTAAGGGCGGTAAGGTGGTCTGCCCGGTAGCAAGCACACCCAGCAGGCCAATGGGGATCCGTCCCCACGACGCCGCCCTGGGTTTATGCGCCGGCAAGCCTACCTAGTTACGTACGGTGGACATACAAGGAAAGATCGAACAGGAAAATAACATGCATGATACTAAAAAGTGTTGCGAGTTATGTTACATCAAATTGTTGCTGCGGTTCTAACTAGAGATAGCAATTGTCTTGGTTGTGAACCTGCAACGGCGATAAAGAAAGAAAGGGATGCATAATCCCGGCGCTGGCCCTCCACCCTCAGAATTCCGCCGACACGGCTGATGATGGGCTCGATGCGCTCCCTGAGTGGCGCAAGGTCGGTTCCCTCCGGCAAGCTCTCCAGCGCGGTGTCGAAGTCGAGGTCGGGGTACCAGTGCGCCACCTTGGTGAGAACCTTGGTCATGGCACCCTAGCAAAACCTCCGGGACTCGTCGGCCAGTGAGGCCGCCCGGTTGGCGTGGAGCCGCTGCAGAGCGCCAACGACCTTCTCGAAGAATATGGTCAGGCTGCAATTGGCGCTCACGCCCCGCTCCGGGACATACCTCACGTCCGGCATCCCCATGAGGGCCAGCTGCGCGGTGGCCTGGTTGGCGACGGTGGCAAGGCGATCGAGCCAAGGGTTCTCGCCCTCCACGTGGTCAGCGAAGTTGAGGCCCTCGTTCTTCCGCAACAGCTTCTCGGCCTCCAGCTCCTTGGCCAGGGTCCCCTCTCGGGTTCTGGCCTCCGACAGCACCTTCTCGAGACCCTCTGGCTTTAGCTTGAGGTCTTTGATAGAGTTGTTGGCCTCGGAGAGCTCCCCAGCCATGCGGACGACCGCGCCCTGCGCCTCCGTCAGGGCACTATTGAGCGTGTCCTGCTCCTGGGACAGCCTCAGGGCCTGCTCCTTCAGCATGTCGCGCTCTACCTCCAGCTCCTCCACCTTGCCGGCGAGAACCTAGGCCTGGGCATTGAGTGCCTCCTTGTGCCTCTGCTCCAGATCGCTGGTCCGCTTCAAGACAAGCTTCTCCACCATTGCATCCTTGACGCGAAGCATGGCGGCAAGCTTCTCCTTGCGCGTAGCGAGGTCCTCCTCCTGGGAGTTCAGCGTGGCCTCGCGCAGAGTCCGAGCGGCTTCGGCGGCCTCGGCGGCCTCGGCCAAGTTCTTCGCCACCTCCTGAGCTTTCTCGACATCGCGAGCTTCATGGTGAGCTCCACGCCGCGCCTGGCCTACTCACCCTGGGCCGCCTTGAGCTCCTTGTGGGCCTCGCAGAACCAGTCCTGCGCCTCGGCAACACGCTTTTGGAGGTCCGCCTCTGCCTTCTCCACCACCATCGTCCTGGACTTAGCCTTGTCCAGGCGGGCGCGGTGGAGCGCTTGGAGCTTCCGGAAGCTGGCGCCCATGGCGTGGAGGAACTGCTCTTCCTACGAGCCGTCACCGCCAACAATCGGCTCGTCGACGACTTCAACCCCGGCAGTGGCAAGCACTTCGTCGTTGAACACCTCTCCCTCAACAGGTGTCCTGGTGCTCGACGCGCCTGGAAGGTGGACGAACAAATCGTCACCCACCCTCTGGTACTTGCCGGAGCCGGAAGCAGCAGAGGAGGAAGGCTGGTCACCAGCCTCCTCCTCCTCCTCCTCCTCGGCAACAGTCCTCCCGGCTTCCCCGGCAGGCCCCTTGCCAACCTCCTTAGCGGCAGCCTTGTCGGCCTCCCTGGTGGGCCCCTCAGCGGCAACCTCGGCAGTGTCTTTAGCGGCCTCCTCGTCGGCGATCCTCTCGGCGTCCGCCGGACGGCCTTCGCGACGCCCTCAATGATGGCCTCCAGACGCCCTCAATGCCGCCGTCCACGTCCTCTGGGTTCAGCGAGGAGGAATCTAGGTGCCAAAGAAGGGGGTGAGGCAAGGCCAGGACCCGAAGCCAAAAAAGAGAAGAGGGGAAGCAGGGATAAATGGCAAATGGCATACCTGTGCCAGTACCCGGCTGGGAAACGGAAGCCCCCTCCCCGCCAACATTTGGCGTCAAGGCAAAGCCGCCGGTGCCCAAGTTCTCTGTCGGCATTCTGGGAACGGGGGTCCCCAGACTTGCCTGCCTGCGGCCTGCGGCGTGGCTCAAGTGGGGGCCCAGTGCGGCCCATCTTCATCAGCTCAAGCTCAAGACCCTCGCGAGGGGCCAAGCCTCGCGGGGTGGATGATCGGAAGCTTCCTCAGAGGCAGCCTCATCAGGCAGGCTCGCGAGGAGGCGGAGAGATCAAGGCAGGGGTACCTCACGAGGAGCTCGTGACGCAAGCCATGACGATCAAGACCAGGCGGGCGCCAGCCTGCGCAGTGTCCTTGTTTCCCCTTTGGTGCAAAGGGGGCAAGCACAGGCCAAGGCACCGAGCAAAGGTTACCATTCCGGTGCAACGAGACCAAGACCAACAGAGCGGCAGGACGGAGGTCACCATGGAGCCCAAGTCGGCATCATCACTAGTGCTTTTGGCAGTCGAAGACCACCTTTGGTCAGGATAACTTGTACTAGATGTTCCCCTTCAAAATGGCCAATTGTTGGCGCCCTTCCCACTCATTATTTGGGGAGAGGCCCAGGGCCTCTATAAATAGAGCTAGCCACCGCAGAGTAGAAAAAGGAGAGGAAGGGACCAAAAGAGAGAGAGAGAGACGATTGAACTCACCCAAGCAGTTCATCGCACCAGCTCAAGAACACCTCTCGCGAGGCTGTTCTTCCCTTGTACTGTTCCTCATCAGCCCCTGAGGCAATCCACCACACCACACACTGGAGTAGGGTATTACACCACAACGGTGGCCCGAACCAGTATAAACCTTGTGTCCCTTGTGTTTTTCGTTGTTTCCAGCATAGATCACGCGAGGAGATTGGATGTAGATCGGTAGGGGAGAGATCTCCGTGCGCACCCCAGTGTTTAAACCTCAAGGGTCTACCGGAACCCGAAATCCGACATTTGGCGCGCCAGGTAGGGGTGCGCCGGAATCTTTCTTCCGCTGCTTGCGTGCGATCTTCCATCGTGTCCATGGCTGACGCACGCCGGGCTCGCGCCGAGCGCCGGGCTGCTCTCGCCACCCGCGCCACCTAGACGTCACCCGTCGGCGGACGCCCTCGTCGTTCCCCGTCGCCTGCCGCCAACGCCACCACCGGCCCGGCGGGGAAAGAGCAGCAGGCCTCGTCCCAGCATCCTTCGGTGCGGCGAGAGGGCCGCACCGCCACACTGTCGCTAACTCCAGCGCTGTCCGTCGTCGCAGCTCTCCTGGGTAGCTCCCGGGCACCACCCTCGAGCCATCACATCAAGCCGTTCACCCGCCGGATCAGCACCGCCTCCAAGCGCCGAGAAGCCCCCTCGGGCTGGGTGGTGCCCGAGCCCGATCTAACTTTCGACTCGGAGGACCACCCCTTCAACCCCATCGTTTCGGGTGCGCTCCCGATGCTGTGCACCCCCACCATCTGCCAAGTGGCCGTCACCAGGACCCTCATCGATGGTGGTGCCGGCCTCAATGTGCTCTCGATGGAGGCCTTCAGCCTCCTCCACATGCTGCTGGAGTGGCTCCAACCCAGCAGGCCTTTCTCTGGCGTCGGAGCCGGTTCCACCGCCTCCTTGGGACAGATACGCCTCCCAGTGACCTTCGACACCTACAACAACTTCCGCACGGAGCTGATCGACTTCGACATCACCCCCATTGGCCTCCCCTACAATGCCATCCTCGAGTATCCGGCCTTGGCTCGGTTCATGGCAGCAACTCACCCGAGGTACAACCTCATGAAGATGCCTGGGAGCAGCGGCGTCCTCACCATGTCAGGAGACACAAGGGATGCGCTACAGGTGCTCCAGCTTGTTTTCAGGGCGGCCGCGGTGGCACAGCCCACTAGCACCGACGCCCTTGAGCCCAAGGGGGCTGCACCGGCTAAAAAGAAGCAGCTATTCACCCAAGACAAGGCGGAAACCAAGAAGGTACCAGTCGACGAGGACAGGTCCACAAGCGCCACCTTCACCATAGGGGCCAACCTCAAGCCCGAGCAGGAGGAGGCCCTGGTGAGGTTCCTGCGTGCGAACAAGAAGGTGTCTGCGTGGGAACCTCATCAGTTAGCAGGGGTCCCAAGGGAAGTGATTGAGCATCACCTCAACGTGTGCCCCAATGTGCGCCCTGTGAAGCAGAAGGTGACGCGGCAGTCCACTGAGAAACATGCTTTCATCATTCAAGAGACCCTGAAGCTAGAGGCGGCAGGAGCTATCCGCGAGGTCCGCTACCCTGATTGGCTGGCTAATCCGGTCATTGTGCCAAAAAAGGGAGGAAAGGAGCGCATGTGTGTCGACTTCACCGACCTCAACAAGGCCTGCCCGCAGGATCCATTTCCGCTCCCCCGCATTGACCAGATAGTCGACTCCACCCCAGAGTGTGACCTATTGTGCTTCCTAGATGCCTTCTCGGGCTATCACCAGATCAAGATGGCGGTAGAAGACGTGGAGAAGAAGGCTTTCCTGACCCCGTGTGGAGTGTACTGCTATACGTGCATGCCATTTGTGTTGCGCAACGCAGGCGTGACCTTTCAGCAGCTGATACACATTGCCTTAGACCGGCAGCTCGGGAGGAACGCTGAAGCTTACGTCGATGACATTGTGGTGAAGTCTCGTGAGGCAAGAACCCTGGTACAGGACCTAGAAGAAACCTTTGCGAGCCTCAACGAATTGGACCTACGGCTCAATACGGAGAAGTGCGTGTTTGTAGTCCCCTCAGGCAAGCTCCTGGGTTTCCTCGTGTCCCACAAGGGCATCGAGGCCAACCCGGAGAAGGTCAAGGCAGTCGAAGACATGAACCCACCGAGGACCCTCAGAGAAATGCAGAAGCTCAATGGGCGTGTAACTACGCTGGGGCGCTTCATCTCCAAGTTTGGGGAAAGAGCGCTGCCCTTCTTCAAGCTAATGAAGAAAAAGGGCCACTTCGAATGGACTGAAGAGGCTGACAAGGCATTCCAAGACCTCAAGAGGTACCTTACCAGCCCACCAGTGATGGTAGCTCCGCGTCCTCGGGAACCCCTAGTGCTCTACCTTGCGGCCACCCCCTACTCCGCTACCGCAGCCCTGGTGGCGGTCAGGGAGGAGCGTTGTGCCAAGGCCACATTGACCATCCGGATTGAAGCAAAGCAGAGCTTGGAGGGCCTCGCGAAGGCCGGAACCACAGCGGAAAGGAACAGCCGCAGCAGGAGAACGCACCCGAAGCAGGAGGGGCCTCTTCAGGCGACCAAGCACTGGGGGCTCCGTCGTCTCAAGAAACGCCTCGACCTCTGGAGGACGCTAGCTGCGCCAGCACCCTCAACCTCGTCGAGCATCCCGTGTACTTCGTCAGCATGGTGCTACGGAATGCAAGGGCGCGGTACCCCATGCCTCAAAAACTCCTCCTTGCGCTACTAGTGGCCTCACGCAAGCTGCGCCACTACTTCCAAGGCCATCCCATCAAAGTCGTCTCAGCATACCCCTTGGAAAGAGTACTCAGGAGCCCCAACTCAGCTGGGTGGGTCGCTGAGTGGAACATTGAGCTACAGGCATTTCAGCTAGAATTCAGTACAACCAGAGTCATCAAGGGAGCCGCACTTGCGGATTTTGTGGCAGAATGGGCAGAAGCGCCTGGTCTCGAGGCAGGCGAAGACTAATCATTTTGCCTGGGAAGTGAAGCATCGGACGGCTGGGTCATGTACTTCGATGGGGCGTTCTCCCAACACGGTGCGGGAGCTGGTGCAGTGCTTGTATCCCCTACCCAGGACAAACTCTACTACGCCGTACAACTCTGCTTCCAGCACTGGGAAAAGGTCTCCAACAACATCGCGGAGTACGAAGACCTCATAGCAGGCCTGAAGGCCGCGATTGCCTTAGGGGTAAAGTGACTCATCATCAAGGGCGATTCGCAGCTCCTCGTCAACTTCTCCAACAAGATATATGAGCCAAAGGACGAGCACATGGAAGCCTACCTCGCTGAGGTTCGCAAGATGGAGAAACAGTTCTGGGGGCTGGAGTTGCAACACGTGCCCCGGGACACCAATCAGGAAGCTGATGACATTGCCAAGAGGGCATCTCGGCGGCTGCCTTAGGAGCCTGGCGTCTTCGAGGAGCAGCTCTTCAAACCCTCGGCGGTGCCGTCACTGTCGAGCACGGCGCAACGAAGGGAGGAGCTCCCTCAGCCGCCCGCCTCAGGAGCCCCGGTCTGCGGCACGGCCTCAGGGGCGCGCCTGCTCTCGGCGTTAGAGCCTCAGGAAGGGTGTTGGATCCCGAAGCTCAAGAACTACCTGATGCAAGGGACTCTGCCGGAGAACGAGGAGGAAGCGGAGCGTGTGGTGCGGCAGGCCACAGATTATTGCATCAAGGATGGAGAGCTCTACAGGAAACGACCAAATGACATGTCCCTACGTTGCATCTCCCGAGAGCAAGGGAAGGAGCTATTGGCGGACATACACGGCAGAGACTGCGAACAGCACTCGTCGTCGCGAACACTCGTCGGCAAGGCGTTCCGTAGTGGATTCTACTGGCCCACAACGCTCATCGACGCCGTTGAGCTGGTAAAGGCTAGTGAGGCCTGCCAGTTTCATGCCAAGCAGATCCATCAGCCTGCGGGGGGTCTATGGAGTATACCCCTCTCATGGCCGTTCGCAATTTGGGGGCTGGACTTTCTGGGCCCATTTCCTCAGGCGCCAGGGGGCTATCGCTACCTCTACGTCGCTGTGGACAAGTTCACCAAGTGGGCTGAGGTGGAAGCCGTCCGCACAATCCCGGCAGGCTCCGCGGTCAAGTTCATGAAGGGCCTCGTGAGCCGATTTGGGGTGCCCAACCGCATCATCACCGACAACGGTTCGCAATTCACCAGTAATCTCTTCAAAACATACTTTGCTAACCTTGGAACGCAGATATGCTATGCTTCGGTAGCACACCCCCGGAGCAACGGCCAGGCCGAGCGAGCCAACACAAAGTTCCTGAGGGGCCTCAAAGCCAGGACCTTTAAGAAGAAGCTGGAGGCCTGTGGCAGGGGCTAGTACGACGAGCTCCAGTCCGTGCTGTGGTCAATCCGCATGACTGCGACCAAGCCGACTGGCGAGACCCCGTTCTTCCTCGTCTACGGAGCAGAGGCTGTTCTCCCTCACGAGGTCAGGCGTCGCTCTGCATGGGTCCTGGCGTTCGACGAGACGCAGCAGGACGCCATGCGGGGGATGGATCTCATGCTGGGAGAAGAACGCCGCCGAGAAGCCGCACTGCGAGCGGCAAGGTACCAACAGGCGCTGCGACGATACCACTGCCGCAACATCCGCCCCAGAACTCTTGATGTAGGGGATATCGTGCTCAGACGGGTTCTCTCCAGGGAGGGGCTGCACAAGCTCTCTCCCATGTGGCAAGGCCCATTCAAGGTTGTTCATGTCTCCAGGCCTGGCTCCGCGCGCATGGAAACCACAGAAGGGGTGCCCATCCAGAACGCGTGGAACATTCAACATCTCCGGAGGTTCTATCCTTGAGCGAGGCCTAGCGCCTGGGAAAGGCCCGGTGCCTGTGAAGAAGGCAAATGCCTGTGAAGCTGTTGTGTTTTGGGAAAGGCCCTGTGCCTGTGAAGAAGGCAAATGCCTGTGAAGCTGCCGTGTTTTGGGAAAGGCCCGGTGCCTGTGAAGAAGGCAAATGCTTGTGGAGCTGCCGTGTTTTGGGAAAGGCCCGGTGCCTGTGAAGAAGACAAATGCCTGTGAAGCCGCTGTGTTTTGGGAAAGGCCCGGTGCCTGTGAAGAAGGCCAATGCCTATGAAGCTCGCCGCCCGTGACACTCTCACATAATAATGAGTGGGGCTGTACACGCCCCGGAGTCTCCGGAGTGCCGCCCTCGGGCCTCGGTGGCTCCCGCCCACGCCCAGTGGCAGCACTTAGCTCCGCGCTGGTGAGAAGATGTCGAAGACTAGAATAGGTGCCGGACGCGGCTTTTTCATTTGCTTTCTGCAGTTGGCTTGGTTATTCCCGTTTGAAGTTTTGTTGAAGCTGTTGACGTTCCTGACTTGCGACTCTTCGTCTTTCTCGCTCGCTTGCCTCGTTTTCTCTCGCACAAGTCTCGCGAGGGAGGTTCGCGGGCGCCCTCGCGAGTGTTTTTCTGCCCCGATCGTTTGGAGCTTTCCTATCCGAGTCCTCTGCGGGAGCACCCCTCCCAGTCCGTGCCTCACGGGCATCGCGACACGAGCGCAGGACCTTGGCCGATTGCCCCCACAACCAAGACCGAAAGTTACCCCTCCTACTGATCCTTGCAGGGCACGAAGCGCACGACGAGGCCACGGCCTCGGGAGGCGAGGACCGTGTCAAGCCCCACCGAGCTAAAATAATTCCCGCACGAGGGAACACAGTGCAGAAATAGCGGAAGCAGCATGATGGTTAACAGCATCAGTTCTAACACGCCCCCGCGGGGCCCTATACTACCTTTTATTTTTGCGCAGGAAAAGAAGGAAAGCAAAATGGGCGCGATTCGTCGTGCACCAACCCACAACGAAGGTTTGAGCTGCTCCTGGGGCTCAGGCGGATCCCTCCACTCGCTTCGCCGGGGCGCGACGGCGGGCTGACCCGCTATCTTCACCCAGGCGGGTGTGACGGCGCGGTGGCTGGTCGCGGCCACCGCTGGAGGAGCTACTGCCTGAGAGGGAGTTGCCGAAGCTCAGCGAACCCCGAGCACCGCCGCCTGTACGCCCGTCGCCGTCTTCATCCTGGTCAGTACCAGGGCTGGGCAGGCGGCCGCGGTTGTCATCTTCAGGGCAGCACCTAGCGCGGCAACCATCTTCCCCAAACACCCTCACGTAGAGGGTGGCGCCACCATCGAACCTGAAGTGCAGGGTGCACCATAGGCCTAGGCCGCGCGCGCGGGAAAACGTTTGCCAACCGCGGGTCAGGGCCCCATTCCCAGAAACGGAGACCTCCAGCGAAGCCCAGGAAGCCCTGCTGCAGCAGCCGTCTGCCTGGAGCCAGAAGTTGCACTGGGTGCTGGCCGGCAGATCACCTACGAAGAAACGGGGGAGCTGGAGCCGGGTGCTGGTTGGGTCCGCTGACCACACGACGTACTCCGGCAGCACCTCCGCAGAGCGAAAGCGTGGCCTAGGGGGCGCACAGCCAAGGCATGCCCCCCCGTCAGCGGCCGGGCGCTCACCACCACGCAGGGAACCGCCTCCATGGCCGCGGGAAGCCACTACAGGGACCGTGGAATACTTGCGAGGGAGGCCTCGGCCGCGCTTGGCCGGGGGGGGAGTCAGGCCCAGCCTGGGGGGCCTTTCCTTTCTCCGCGGCCGAGAATCTCTTTGGAGCCATGGGAGCAGCGAGTAGCCAAGAAGAAGAAAAGGAGCAGCAAGAAGGGATGGCCTGATGGGACTCGTGCAGCCGCGCACTTATAGCTGGAGGAGGCCAACCGCCGCACCACGATCGCAGGTAATCATGACCGGTTTCTCTGCATGCAGGGACTTATCAAGTCGTGCGGTCGCCGAGGCATTGTGGGGAAGCGCAGATGCCCACGTCCAATCAATCGCCACGCGGCGCCCAAGGCCGCAGGCTGTTGGGGCCCGCGGTGCTTTGTGCTCGCCCCTTCGCTTCCCTACTAGGCCAAGCCCAGGCGCGCCGTGGGACCGGGGGCTACTATCGCCATTCTGGGAACGGGGGTCCACAGACTTGCCTGCCTGCGGCCTGCGGCGTGGCTCAAGTGGGGGCCCAGCGCGGCCCATCTTCATCAGCTCAAGCTCAAGACCCTCGCGAGGGGCCAAGCCTCGCGGGGCGGACGACCAGAAGCTTCCTCAGAGGCAGCCTCATCAGGCAGGCCCGCGAGGAGGCGGAGAGATCAAGGTAGGGGTACCTCACAAGGAGCCTGTGACGCAAGCCATGACAATCGAAACCAGGCGGGCGCCAGGCGGGCGCCGGCCTGCGCAGTGTCCTTGTTTCCCCTTTGGTGCAAAGGGGGCAAGCACAGGCCAAGGCACCGGGCAATGGTTACCATTCCGGTGCAACAAGACCAAGATCAACAGAGTGGCAGGACGGAGGTCACCATGGAGCCCAAGACGGCGTCACCACCAGTGCTTTTGGCAGTCGAAGACCACCTTTGGTCAGGATAACTTGTACTAGATGTTCCCCTTCAAAATGGCCAATTGTTGGCGCCCTTCCCGCTCATTATTTGGGGAGAGGCCCAGGGACTCTATAAATAGAGCTAGCCACCACAGAGTAGAAAAAGGAGAGGAAGGGACCGAAAAAGAGAGAGAGAGAGAGAGAGGCGATTGAACTCACCCAAGCAGTTCATCGCACCAGCTCAAGAACACCTCTCGCGAGGCTGTTCTTCCCTTGTACTGTTCCTCATCAGCCCCTGAGGCAATCCACCACACCACACACTGGAGTAGGGTATTACACCACAACGGTGGCCCGAACCAGTATAAACCTTGTGTCCCTTGTGTCGTTCGTTGTTTACAGCTTAGATCACGCGAGGAGATTGGACATTGATCGGTAGGGGAGAGATCTCCTAGCGCTCCCCAGTGTTCGAATCTCGAGGATCTGCCGAAACCCAAAATCCGACATTATCCTCCTCCTCCTCCATGTGCGTGGGCCCGGTGCCTGGCGCCCTTGTCGGGGACGCCCCCCGGGGCGGCGTCGTCGATGGGGGCTGTGTGTTGGGCGTAGCCCTCTGTGGCTCCTCCTGCTGCTACTCTCCTCCTGCGTACCTGACAAGGTCAGCACCAAAGTGTCGTGCCCCTGACACATGTCGATGGGAGAAGAGTGATGAACTTACGCTGGGGGCTCTGCCGGGGGCTGCTGTCCGGGCTGCTCAACACCACCAATGGCGCCCCCGAAGTACCAGCTGGGGGCTGGCCGCCCGCAGAGACCTTGGCCCTCTTCGCTCTCTGAGCCAGCGTCTCCCCGTCCTTGTAAAGATGAAAACAAATCAAGACAAGCAACGCAGGTTGAGGAGGCAGTGATAACGAAAAGGAACCAGATACTTACTCGTCGTCCGCCTCCTCCTCTGTTGTCTTCCTCTTCCTCCTCGGGCTGAGGGATCCATAATCAAACATAACCTCCATGTCAACATTCACCGGAGGAGGATAAGGAGGTGGTGTCTGGGCATGTGCGGACGAAGAAGGGGCGGCCGTCTTCTTCACCGCGGCCTTCGCCGGCTTCTTTGCCGCCGCGGCCCTCGTATGGTGCCCGGGCTCCTCCAAGGCCAGCTGTGACCGCGTAACCCTGTCGGGTCAGACCGGCTCGCCGAAACTGGCCCGTGGCAGGACTCGCCCCCTCCCCGCAGGTGGCATCGGCTCTGCGGTCTCGGCCTCCTCCTCCGACGACCCGCCTGTCACATCTTCAACCAAAGGAGCCTCGGTGCCGGCGCTGCTGACTCCCCTGGCGGCCGCCGCCCACCGGGCGAGCTCCTCCTCCTCCGCGGTCATCGCGGCCTTGTCCTCCACTCCGCCGGCGTTGCCGGCCTCCCTGCCGAGTTGCGCCTCCCTCATCCTGGTGGCGATGTAGTTCAGCTCCGCCTGGGAGGTGTCCTGGACAAGCAGCCGCTCGGCGTCGGTGTTGACCCAACTATTGACCAAAGACATGATTGAGAGCTAGTGCATAAAGTGCTAAATTCGGGGTGCCGAATAGTGGAAAGTGTTCGGACTTTGTTGCCATGTTGTAGGGTGCTATGAAGCCCCTGGCAAATTAGATCGTACCAAAGTGTACGGGCGCTATCTGATAAGATTATCAATAAGGAAAGAACAATAGGAAAATAGAAAATAGCAAGGTAATGATCCAAGGACGCGGAATTTGGGCCGCAAACTATTTCCGTCATAGTTTTGATTAATACATTGAAGCGCATTGATACAAATAGTGCAATAAGAAACAGGCTAAGCCATGACCAAGAGAGAGAGCTGCGTGTGGGTCCTGAATACAGGTAGAGTGATTGTTGAAGAAAGCACCTAAGAAATTCTCCTGTACGTCTGTGCTCCATGCCATCTTGGTATATTTATCCTTTGAAAGGACAGGTGATTGGGCCACCAGGGTAACCTGTGGAGAGAGAACCTGAAAGGGAGAAGAGGAAACAGTGAGAGTATGTGTATCCGGGAGTGGTCGAGCCGTATTGTGGATCACAGGCTAGTTATGCCCCCGTCTATGCCCATGGTATCTTGAGTGCGTAATTATGTACGCGTGGTACGAACACCCCTACATGATCGGGACTAGGATGGAGGCCAAATTGCTAGTCAAGCTCCTGACGAGCTGGGCTGTCCTGCTGCAGAGTGGTTCGGACTCTCTTGGCAGTGTCTGGGTGCTCGGCCGCCGAATTAATGTTCTGCTTAAAAATGTCATTCTGCACTTCTGCTGCTAAGGCAGCGGTGTGCTCCTCAGGGCGGAGGGAGTGTTTCATGTTTCCATTAACTGTTATGACGCCGCGCGGTCCGGGCATCTTGGGCTTGAGATAAGTGTAGTGTTGAACCGCGTGAATCGAGCAAATGCTGTTTGTCCGAGCAGTGCGTGGTAGCTGCTGCGAAAGGGGACGATATCGAAGATTAACTCCTCGCTTTAGAAGTTGTCCGGAGATCCGAAGACAACCTCTAGTGTGATTGAGCCCGTACAGCTGGCCTCTATGCCCGGCATGACTCCTTTAAAGGTAGTCTTTGTGGGCTTGATCCGTGATGGGTTAATGCCCATTTTGCGCATTGTATCCTGATAGAGCAAGTTGAGGCTGCTGCCACCGTCCATCAGGACTCGCGTCAGGTGGAACCCATCAATTATTTGGTCCATGACCAGTGCGGCTGAACCGCCATGATGGATACTGGTCGGATGATCCTGGCGATCAAAAGTGATCGGGCATGACGACCATGGATTTAATTTTGGGGCGACTGGCTCTATCACGTAGACATCCCTGAGCGCGCGCTTGCACTCCCCCTTGGGGATGTGGGTAGCATATATCATGTTCACCGTTTTGACTTGGGGACGAAACTTCTTCTGTCCCCCTGTGTTCAACGGCCGGGGCTCCTCGTCGTCGTCTTCGCTTTGCGATCCCTTATCTTTGCTTTTGGCATTCACCTTGCCAGCCTGTTTAAAAACCCAACAATCTCTATTGGTATGATTGTGTGGTTTGTCTGGGGTGCCGTGAATCTGGCACGGACGATCACGTATGAGGTCCAAGCTAGATGAGCCCGAATTGTTTTTTTTGAACGGCTTCTTCCACTGACCGGACTTAGAGCCACTGAATACGGCATTGACCACCGTATCCTCAGTGTTCTCATTATTGTTTCGATGCTTGTATATGTTGCATCGAGACTTGTCGTTGCTATTTTTAGCTTCATGGGTGCCGGCATCGCTTGCATTGTTTCTGTTACGGGCCAGCCAACTATCCTTGCCCGGACAAAAGCGGGTCATGAGTGCCATGAGGGCCGCCATGGACTTTGGCTTCTCTTGGCCGAGGTGGCGGGTGAGCCATTCGTCGCGGATGCTGTGTCCTCTAGTGCTTGGACATCCAGACAGTCGATGATCTGGTTCTTTTTAGTTAAGAACCTAGTCTAGAATTTCCTGGCGGACTCTCCAGGCTGTTGAACTATATGGCTTAAGTCATCAGCGTCCGGAGGTCGAACATATGTACCTTGGAAGTTATCATGGAAGGCCTCTTCCAAGTCCTCCCAGCCGCTGATGGAATTTTCGGGCAGGCTGTTCAACCAGGGCCGGGCTGGTCCTTTGTGTTTTAGGGGGAAGTATTTAATGGCATGAAGGTCATCGCCATGGGCCATATGAATATGGAGAATGAAGTCTTCGATCCATACCACGGGGTCTGTGGTTCCATTGTATGATCCTATGTTCACGGGTTTGAATCCTTCTGGGAATTCATGTTCCATGACTTCGTCAATGTAGCAATGAGGGTGCGCGGCGCCTCTATATTGGGTCGTATCGTGACGTAGTTCTGATGGAGTCCGTATGCGGCTTTTAGCCCGCGCATTACTAGGTTTGTCACATCCGAATAGATGGATGTCGTCGCGTGTCGGGGAACGTCCTCGCTATTCGTAGATCGATCTGGTATGTCCTACTTTATTGTTCAGGTCCTGTCGAAGGTCATATGTATGACCGCGAGCAGATTTACCTCTGCCTTTGCGATGAGACGGGGTGGGCTGGTTTTCGGCTTGAGTTGCCATTTTATCCCGACCATGTGGTGGTCGGTCAGCTGCATTGCGCGATGGTGGAATGTGTTCCGGTGCCTCGTCGTCAAACTGAGGTAGCAATTTGCACTTCGGGTAGCTTTAGGCTGGGCGCTTGAGGCCGTATTCTTCGGCTGCTAGGACATCGGTCCATTTATTGTTGAGTAGATCTTGGTCAGCTTGAAGCTGCCGCTGCTTCTTCTTTTTCAGGCTCCTTGAAGTGGCTATTAGCTGACGCTTGAGGCGCTCCTGCTCAAGAGGTTCCTCAGGCACGATGAAATCCTCACTGCCGAGGCTCCTCATCCTCGGAGAGCGGAAGATAATTACTGTCCTCCGAGTCTTCATGCGTGGCCTATTTACCAGGGCTAACCAGCCCATCTTCCCGTTCATCCCGTTCAGTAGCTGCGTCAACGGGGTCTTCGTTGTCTTCGGCACCATCCGGCGTGTTATCTTCTCCTGTGCTAGTGTTGTTGTCTTTACTGTGGCGTGACTTAGAGCGGTTCCACTGACGCCGACGCTTTGATTGTATCTCGGGAGGTTTATGCTCAACTGGATCTTCCTTGTCATCGCCGCTATTCTCCTTTGGTGCATCCGCCATGTATACATCATACGAGGAAGTGGCCGTCCGGCGCCCGGTGAACGGCGGGTTCTGGGCCTCTTCTTCTCCGGCGTCATCATCCATACCATCGATCTCGTCAGAGCCGTAATCGAGCATGTCAGTTAAGTCTTCGACAGTGGTTATGAAGTGGGCGGTGGGTGGGAAGTGAAATTCTCCATCACTAGCCTCCATTTCGAACCAGACACAATTCGGCTTTCAGCCTCCTAAGGGAGTCCTAGATTAGGGGGTCCTCGGACAGCCAGACTGTATACTTTGGTCGGACTGTTGGACTATGAAGATACAAGATTGAACACTTCGTCCCGTGTCCGGGTGCGACTCTCCTTTGCGTGGAAGGCAAGCTTGGCCGTTCGGATATGTAGATCTCCTCCCTTGTAACCAACTCTGTGTAACCCTAGCCCCCTCCGGTTTGTATATAAACTAGAGGGTTTAGTCCGTAGGACAAGAACAATCATAATCATAGGCTAGCTTCTAGGGTTTAGATTCTACGATCTCGTGGTAGATCAACTCTTGAAATACTCATCATCAAGATCAATCAAGTAGGACATAGGGTATTACCTCCATCGAGAGGGCCCGAACCTGGGTAAACATTGTGTCCCCTGCCTCCTGTTACCATCCACCTTAGACACACAGTTCGGGACCCCCTACTCGAGATCCGCAGGTTTTGACACCGACATTGGTGCTTTCATTGAGAGTTCCACTGTGTCGTCACCATAAGGCTTGATGGCTCCTTCGATCATCGGCAACGATGCAGTCCAGGGTGAGGTTTTTCTCCCTAGACAGATCTTCGTATTCGGCGGCTTCGTACTGCGGGCCAACTCGCTTGGCCATCTGGAGCAGATCGATAGCTACCACCTTGGCCATTAGGTCAGGTTTGGAAGCTTGAACTATACTGCCGACATCCGCAAAGACTTGATCTTTGACGGATTCGAGCCCATGTCAGGTGCGCCGCATAGTCGCGACGAGCATGTCCTAGCTCTGCCGCCGGACGGTGTTCGGGAGATCATACCTGTGGCTACTCCGGCCCTCAAACCGGAACAGATCATGTCGCCCGAGGACGGGTGGATGGACCCCGCCACAGAGGCCGCACACCCAGCGGCAATAGAGCCGAATACTAACCTCACCTCCTATGAGACCTGTGTTCCCGGACCCTTGGATTCGTCCCCGGCCATTGGTTCTGAGCCACCTGCGTCCGTGCCTATCGAATCTGATTGGGTACCGATCATGGAGCTCACCTCCGCGGATATCTTTCAGCACTCGCCCTTGGGCAACATGCTAAATTCATTAAGGTCTCTCTCCTTGTGAGGAGGCCCTTGGCAGAACTGTGTCCGGCTCGAGCGGGAAGCGGATGACGAAGGAATTCGTCCCCCACCCACCGCCCACTTAATAGCCACTGTCAACGACTTAACCGACATGCTTGATTTCGGCTCTGAAGACATCGACGGTATGGACGATGATGCAGGAGAAGAATAGGAACCACCGCCCAGAGGGCACTGGACAGCCACCTCATCATATGATATATACATGATGGACACCCCCAAAGAAAGCGATGGCAATAAGGCAACGGAGAATAATCCCCTCGAGAAGTAATCTAAGCACCGACGTCATCGGCGCCACTCTAAGCCCCGCCATACCAAAAGCAGCGATATCGGCACAAGAGACAATAATGCTACGGACAGTGCCGAAGACAATCCCCTCCAGCCTAGCTTCGAGCGGGAGGATGGGCAAGCTAGCCCTAAGGAACGGGCGGCAGGCGGAGAATCAGAGGATGAAAATTAAATGCCTCTCTCTGATGATGAGGTGAGCCTCTGCGACGAAGAAGTTATCGTGCCTGAAGATCCCGTCGAGCAGGAGAGCTTCAAACACCGGCTTATAGCCACAACAAAAAGCCTGAAGAAAAACCAACAACAGCTTCAAGCTGATCAAGATCTGCTAGCGGATAGATGGACCGAAGTACTGGCAGCCGAGGAATACGAACTCGAGCGCCCAACCAAAAGTTACCCAAAGCGTAGGTTGCTACTCCAACTTGAGGAGGAAGCATTAAAGCCTACACTACCAGCGTATGATGCGGCTGTCCGGCCACCTCGTGGCCGAGACAAAGCGGCGTATCAGCCCGAAGTCCAGCCCGCACCCCGTTGCCAGTCAAACAAAAACACCAAGTCCCGGGCAACACGCAGGACCTGCGAGACGTATTGGAAAACAAAGCATGACATACAAGGTCGATCTACGGATCACGGGGGTGCGCCCAAACGAGTGACGACGACCGTCGCGCCGGATATACTAAAAGCAAATCCGGCCGGGACGAATACAGTAGACAAGACTCGTATGAACTGCATCGTGATATAGCCCGGCCAAAGGCGCCGCACACCCCCTATGCTTCACGGATGAAGTAATGGATCACGAATTCCGAGAAGGTTTTAAACCCGTGAATATTGAATCATATGATGGCACAACAGACCTCGCGGTATGGATCGAAGATTTCCTCCTCCACATCCACATGGCACGCGGTGACGATCTACATGCCATCAAGTACCTCCCATTAAAACTCAAAGGACCTACTTAGCATTGGCTCAATAGCCTGCCGGCAAACTCCATTGTCAGTTGGGAGAACTTGGAAGACGCATTCCTTGATAACTTCCAGGGCACTTATGTGCGACCACCGGATGTCGATGACTTAAGTCACTTAACCCAACAGCCAGGGGAATCAGCCAGGAAATTCTGGACTCGGTTCCTAACTAAAAAGAACCAGATCGTCGACTGTCCGGATGCCGAGGCCTTAGCGGCATTTAAGAATAACATCTGCGATGAGTGGCTCGCCCGACACCTCGGCCAAGAAAAGCGGAAGTCCATGGTAGCCCTCACGACACTCATGACCCGCTTTTGTGTGGGCAAGGATAGCAGGCTGGCTCGCAACAACAACACTTCAAGAAACCCTGGCAATTCAGATGCCAAAGATAGCAACGACATGCCACGTCGCAACAGACACAAGCGCCGCAACAACGGCGACAACGCCGAAGACACAACAGTCAACGCCAGATTCAGTGGCTCTAAATCCGGTCAGCGGAAAAAGCCGTTAAAAAGAAGCAATCCGGGCCCGTCCAGCTTGGACCGCATACTCGATGGTTCGTGTCAAATTCACGGCACACCTGATAAACCAGCCAACCACACCAACAGAGAATGCGGGGTGTTCAAACAGGCTGGCAAGTTAAATGCTGAAAACAAGGAAAAGGGGCTGCATAGCGACGACGAGGAGGAGCCCCGGGCATCGAACACAGGAGGATAGAAGACATTCCCTCCCCAAGTGAAAATGGTAAACATGATATACACAACCCATATTCCCAAGCGGGAATGGAAGCGTGCTCTGAGGGACATGTATGCGATGGAGCTGTCGGATTACGGGTTCCGGCAGACCCTTGAGGTTCGAACACTGGGGTGCGCACAGAGATCTCTCCCCTACCGATCTACGCCCAATATCCTCGCATAGCTGGAAACAATGAACAACATAAGGGACACAAGGTTTATACTGGTTCGGGCCACCGTTGTGGTGTAATACCCTGCTCCAGTGTGTGGTGTGGTGGATTGCCTCAGGGGCTGATGAGAAATAGTACAAGGGAAGAACAACCTCGAGAGAGGTGTTCTTGAGCTGGCGCGATGAACTGCTAGGGTGAGTTCAGTCGCCTCTCTCTCTCTGCTAGGGTTCTACCAGATCTCTCCTCTTTAGGTAGATAGATCCCTCTACTCTTTGGTGGCTAGCTCTATTTATAGAGGCCCTGGGCCTCTCCCCAAATAATGGGCGGGAAGGGCGCCAACACTTGGCCATTTTGAAGGGGAACATGTAGTACAAGTTATCCTGACCAAAGGTGGTCTTCGGCTGCCAAAAGTACTGGTGATGACGCCATCTTGGGCTCCACGGTGACCTTCGTCCTGCCGCTCTGCTGGTCTTGGTCTCGTTGCACCGGAATCGCAACCTTTGCCTGATGCCTTGGCCTATGCTTGCCCCCTTTGCACCAAAGGGGAAACAAGGACGCTGCACAGGACGGCGCCCACCTGGTCTCGATCGTCATGGCTTGCGTCACGGGTTCCTCATGAGGTACCCCTGCCTTGATCTCTCCACGTCGTCGCGAGCCTGCCGGATGGGGCCGCCTTTGAGGAAGCTTCCTGTCGTCCACCCCGCGAGGCTTGGCCCCTCGCGAGGGTCTCGAGGTTGAGCTGATGAAGATGGGCCGCGCTGGGCCCCCCACTTGAGCCACGCCGCAGGCCGTAGGCAGGCAAGTCTGGGGACCCCCGTTCCCAGAACGCCGACAGTAGCCCCGGGGCCCAAGGTGTGCCTGGGCTTGGCCTAGCAGGAAGGCGAAGGGGCGATCGCAAAGTGCCGTGAGCCCCAAAAGCCTGCGTCCTTGGGTGCCGTGTGGCGATTGATTGGACGTGGGCGTCTGCGCTTTCCCACGACGCTTTGTTGCGCGCTCGGCTAAGCGGACCCGCAGTTTCACATAGTCGTTCGTCCTTTCCGTTGCTCGCCCGCCTCCTATCTTTCCATCTTCTCTGAGCTCCTGCCTCCGCCGCCAATCCAGCCCAAGTTCTTCCTCCTTTTCACCGCCTTGGCGCTGACGAAGAAGGGAAGGGGAAAGAAGCCCGTGCCTTCGCCCAGCACACCTCCAGCCTCGACCCCCACCGTCGCTCGGTCGATCATACTCAATCCAGAAGCTTTGGACAAGGTCCGCTCCTCCCTTGCAACTATCTTCAATGAGTGTGGCAGGACCACGGCCTGGCTTGCGTCCCATGCCTCCCTTTACAGGATCGTCACGGAGGTCCGTTTCTTCGCCGATGCTCTATGGGCGGGTCTGGTTCCCCCATTTTCCGCCTTCTTCAATGCGGTGCTCTCCCATTATCATATCCATATGATGCATCTCAGGCTGGAGTCCATTACCCTTCTGGCTGTCTTTGCTTTTGTTTGCGAGGCGATGATAGGCATACCTCCTTCCGTTGCCCTGCTGCGCCACTTCTTTTCCTTGCGCATGAGCGACCCCACTCAGTGCTCAGGGTGCGTGAGCTTCTTCGCCGTGCCAGAGACGGCTGCTTCAGGGATCGACTTCGGCCTTCCTCCTCCTGAGGCCAGGTTCAGAGAGCGGTGACTATACGTGGACGTTGGAGTGCCCAACCCTCTGCTCTCGCACCCGACCTCGCCTGGTGTTCCTCACGCGGGTTGGGACCATGAGGTGCTCACGAGCCCCCGGCTCGCCTGTGACAGCACCTGAGGTGCTGAAGGAGTTCCTCCAATGTCGCATTGCTCCTCTTCAGCGCCACTCTTGCCAGATGTGGGACTTTGCAGGGCATAGATACCGCATGCGGCTTCAAGAGGAGGACTTGGCACCTGAAGTGCTGCAGACGGTGCTCAAGGTCTTGACTGGCGATCCTTCCCCATGCAGCCTTCGGAGTAATGGCATCCTCTTGTATCTTTGCTCCGGCAGGGCCGATTTTGTGAGGCAAATGCCCAGCTTCGATGAGTGGGGCTGCGCCCTACTGGCTTCATGGGGCCCCACGAGAACCCAGCCGCCGTGGTTGCTTCTCCTGCCGCCCACAGCGGTCCTTCCTCGGGTGACAGGGTGGGGAGACGAGAACTGGCGAGAGTTGCGGCGACTGATGTCGAGGCGCCGATGCCGCGAGGAGTCTTGAAGGCGGCGTCTAACGAGGCTCGCCCTGGAGTGGCGGCAGGTGCGGAGTTGTGGTCTGTGGTTCCTGAGGCTGGGGCTCCCGAGCCCCCAGCCGTTCCTCGCGAGGCGATGCCTGACAGTGCCCCCAGGCTGACTCCTCCAGCGCTGATCACCTTGACGCTTCTTCCGCACCAGGGGCCGACCCGTGCGTCGGGCGCTTTGGTCGGTTCCGCGTAGACTTTGAGGCCCTCCGAAAGAGGAAGGAGGCCTTTAGTGGCAATGACCGCCCTTGCCGCTTGCTGAAGCTCAGGAAGTACTTCGCCATGGACGAGTAAGTCTTCTTCTTTCCTTGCTTGTTCGCTTTGCTATCCCTGCGACTGATTGTGGCCCTCTCAAGCCCTGCCCTGCGAAACCTGCCAAGCCAGCCCGGGAGCCATCCCCCCAAGCTTCGCCTTCTCCGCTGGTTCTGGGCTCGCCGAGCTCGAGCGGCACCCCTGCTGCCGGACCAGTTGGAGGAGTGGTCCGTTCCATAGGGCACCTCGAGCCTACGCGCTCGCTGTCCTTTCTTCATGAGTCCTCCTGGGGCACATCTGGCTTGCCCCACGTTCCTCCTCTGATCATTGATGGTAAATGGCTGAAGTCCGTCTTCGGCTCCTCCTCCATGGGCGGGCCGACGCCGGGCCGGATTCCCAAAGAGGCCAGTTCGGCGATCGCTAGGGCGGCAGCCCCCAGCCCCATGCCGAGAGGAGGCCAGCCGCCTCGGGGCCCCACGCATGCTCCGGTGGAAGAGGGTGATGTAGAAGACGTGCTCAGGCGCGCTCGGGAGCGATGCACCCTTCGTGAAGAGTTCCTCCAGGGGGGCGGCGGATGCAGTGAGTCAGATCAGGGCAGAGCTTGCTGACGAGGATGCACGCCTCGAGGCCGAAGGTTTGTGCCTTGCTGAGGAGAGGCGCAAACTAAAGGTAGCCATCGCCCTCACGCGTCATCAACGTGATCTTTACAATGCGAAGGCTGAAGCGTCGCTGGAAGCTTCATGGGAGGCCCGCTCCCTGGCCGTTGAGGAGGCTCGGGAGGCAGACCGACGGCGCAAGGATGCGGAGGAGCGCGCACGGGAGCTCCAATCCTGGAGCAACTCCCTGGAGCAGCAAGTGGAATTGCGCCAGGCGGCCCTTGAGTCGATGGGGGTGGCCTCTGTTGATCGGGAGGAGCTTCTGAAGCGCGAGGAGGTGCTGATGCTAGAGGCTGCCGAGCGCAACCTTGACCTTGAGCGGTTGGAGACGAGGGAGCACCTGGTGGCCGGGGCGGAGGATGACGTTGCCGCGCACGAAGCCCGGGCCCAGGAAGAAGTTGATCGCCGCGTGGTGGAAGCTCGCTCGGCCTTCGAGCGCGAATACGAGACAAGGTTGGGGCTGATCAAGGTCGAGGCCGAGGGCAGGACCGCAGCCCTCAGGACCAAACTGACCGAAGCGACGCATTGTGCGGACTCCTCTGCAGCCGCCCTCAGCACGGCGCAGGCGGAGCTGTTCTCTTCCCGGGCCGAGCAGCTTCTTCTTCAACAGAGGGTCGATGACGCCGAGGCCGTCGCGCAGCAGAGTGAGGACGAGCTCCGTCGGTGGCGGGTACTGGAGCATGTGCATGCCCCCATCCTTCAAACGCTCCGAGAGAGGGCCAACACAGCTTTGGGCTATATCTGCAAGGCTACCACTAGGGAGCCGCACGAGGTCAACTACGCTGGCAACCTCCAATTTTTCACTGATGTGGTGACGCTTCTCGAGAACTGGTCTGAGAGGTCCCGTTGGCTTGTCAAAGAGAGGAGCCGAGCCTTGCTCGGGCATGCCTTCTCTCGCGTCTTCAGCCATCTGCAGGACAGGGACCCCCACTTCGACTTCGACGCTGCCATCGCACCCGTGCCCATTGTAGTCCGGGGCGACCTGGCGCGGTGGGTGGAGGACAACGTGGATGCCCTCGTCAGGGCCTTTGTGTCTGATGACGACAACGTGGTCATGGGCGCCAATGAAGGCGACGTTGTGGACGTGCCTGGCGCTGATGGAGATGCTGGCAGCGGTGGTGACAATGCCGACGACGCCAGTGATGCCTCCGAGGATGCCCAAGACGCGGTGAGTGATATGTCCGACTGACCGCGCGTTACTGCTGTTTAACCTGCACGAAGAAAGTTTGGGCTTGGCCCTGAAGGATGTAAGAGCATTTTGGGAGGGGAAGCCCCTCATGTAAAGGTTTGCAATTAGTACTCTGGTAAGCATAATGTTGTGTGTGAATGTAGCCGCTGGCCCGGTAATGGGTCAGCCTGCAGGGGCCGCTGCATCTCGGGTGTCTTCTGATTAACTTGTGGATCCCGCGATGAAAACCTCCGGAAAGGGTGCGGTAACAGTGGACCTGGTTGTGAATGTGCCTGGCCCGGCCCGGCTCGCGAGGGGCTCGCGAGGGGTGGGGGGCAGCCGATGTTATCCTTGGACGCAAAGCCAAAACCAAAACGCGAGAGATTGCTCGAACGAGACTAAACAACCTTTCTCCAAACACACGCAAGCACCGAGCTCAAATCCAGCTTAAATCCAAATCGAAGAACTTGTCAACAAGGAAAGGCAAAAGCAAAAGGCTGCATCCGGCACCTAGTCTAGTCTTCAACGTCTTCTCACCAACATGGAGCTAAGTGCTGCCACTGGGCGTGGGCAGGAGCCCCTGAGGCCCGAGGGCGGCTCTCCGGAGACTCCGGGGCGTGTACAGCCCCACTCATTATTATGTGAGAGTATCACGGGGTGGCGAGGATCACAGGCACTGGGCCTTCTTCACAGGGACTGGCCTTGCTTCATATCGCCAGACGAGGGCCCCGCCTTGCGCCACACTCTGCCGCCATCGACGGTGACCGGAAACCAGGACGACGCCAATGAGGCAGAGCGGTTGCCAGCGGTTCCCCCAACGACCACGGGTCCCCTGCCGGGGGCAGGCCTTGGGGCACCTCCCCGACAGGGGGCCTACCTCCTGAGAACGCCTTCCTCCGACTGCCGCGGTGACGAACCCGAATCTCGGCCCCTCTCCTGCAGGCCCCTATGCCCTCCTCTTGAGGGGTATGAGGCTGCAGAATTGGGGCAGCCACCTGCTGCGGAGACCTGTATCTCCTGCGACCCATGGTTAGCATAAGCTTGCTCCTGAGGGATGAGTGGTACCCGATAGTTGCTGCTGACGGCGCGGTCGTCGAGGTTCTCCTATGGTTCCTGAAAGAGCTCAGCTCCTGGCGTCTCCTCGCCCCAGCCTGGCCCGAGGAATGAGCCATGATCTTCTTCCAGTGCGCACCCCTGGTTCACCATGCGGGGCACATAAGCTTCCGGGGTCATCGCCCGGTGCGACTCACTGTAGCATCCCGTATGCCATGCAGCCTGGCTTGGAGCGCCGTCTTGGGGGTGATGGCGGGGCGGTCCGCTGAGGCCGAAGGCCGCGGCGTGCACCTCCTTGCTGGCCTGAGAGGGCGCTGGCGTGACTTGTCGCCCGGTGCCGGCGGAAGTGTTGGCGCTAGACGGGCCCTGGAGTCCGCTGGAAGATGCGCGCGTGAGCACGATGCCACCATGCAGCCCGCCTTGGGTCTGGGGTGGCAGCTGGACGCAGAAAGGAGGTGTTCCTGAGGCGGCGGCGTCCAGGAGCTCGGCTACTCGCTCCAACAGCACGTCGCGGCCGCCTTCCAGCAGTCGGCACCGTAGCAGCTCTCGGGCCACCGTGAGCGCGGCCCTGGAGTTTGCTTGCTCCCATCGGGAGTACGGCGCTGTGGCCGCGGCATGGTCTGAGGCCCTTGCTGCGGCCCGCACCTGCCGTGGTGTGAGGGCAGGCGGCGTCTGGCCGCGTCGCCCGCGCCCCGCAGCGCCCTGTGGAGGCGCGGGCTGCCTAAGGCGCAAGGTTGAGGTCACCCTGGGCTGGTGCCACAGCGTGGGCGGGCCACGCTACCCAGCGGTCGGCGTTGGCTGCCGGGTCGGTTGACATCTGAACAGCGAAGCGACGGAACGCGATGCGGAGGAAGAAGGATTCCGGTGCACCCCTACCTGGCGCGCCAAATGTTCGATTTCGGGTTCCGAGCTGAACGTGTGCAGATCGCGGAGGTGCCGTACTTTCGGTACTAGGATCGGTCGATCGTGAAGATGTACAACTACATCAACCACGTTGTCATAATGCTTTCTCTTACGGTCTACGAGGGTACGTAGACAACTCTCTCCCCTCTCGTTGCTATGCATCACCATGATCTTGCGTGTGCATAGGAATTTTTTTGAAATTACTGTGTTCCTCAACATCGGGACCCACCTGGTCGAAGCGTACGTAGCATTGTCATTCTGGTCGCGAACATGTTTGTACATACTAGTCGATCGGTCTGTCTACAAGCTGCAACGATGAACCGTGGACGTGCAAGCAAGGGCACATGTCGTAGTAGAGGAGCACACGTAGCATGTACACATAAGTACAGCGGCCAGGGTGCAAGAAAGAAAATACGACCATGTACGTACATACGGGCGGGGTTACGAACGCCTACTCGCGCATACCTACGGCCAGGGCTAGTGTACATGGCTGTGGCTGGGTCGGAACGGAGAAACTGCGTCGTCGTCGTGTACATGGGGAGTCAACGAAATGTGTCGTGTTCATCAGGAGGCAACGAAACGCGTGATGTTCATCGGGAGCCAACCGGCTTCGTCGAAACAGCCGATGGAAACGAGGCCTGGCGTACCACAGAACGAAGGAAACGGCCTTGTGTTCGTCCAGCCACGGTGGAAACGGGATCCTGTTCATCGGGAGGGGTCTGGCGTACCGCAAAACGGAGGAAACGGACCTCCTACAGTCGAAAGGGGGTCATGTTGATCGGGAGGGGTGTGGCGTACCACAAAACGGAGGAAACAGACTTGTTTTGGAGCGCTACAGTCGAAACGGTGGTCCTGTTCATCGGGAGGGGTGTGGCGTACCGCAAAACGGGACTCCACGAGATACTGTTCATCTCCACCGTCGACTGCCTCCACGGTCTACTGTTCATCCACCGTCGACTGCCTCCATGGGCTACTGTTCATCCACCGTCTACTGCCTCCACGGGCTCCTGTTCATCTAGGCTCCACCGCGCGCTCCTCCACCAGCTACTGTTCAACCAGCCCTCTCCACGGGGGTCCCGTTCAAGCACCCCTCCACGGGCTACTGTTCATCCAGCCCTCCACAGGCTACTGTTCATCCAGCCCTCCACCGGCTACTATTCAACTAGCCCTCCATGAGGTCCTGTTCATCCAGCCCTCCACGGGGTCCTATTCATCCACCGGCTCGATCGGTCGGGGTACTGTTCATCCAGTGACAACGGCCTCTACTACCATGGGGTCCTATTCATCCAACACCCACCGGGAAATATTCATCTTAACCCCCCAACAACACTCACTATTCATCCAGAGGCAGCATTGATCAGCTTCAGTTAGCAACAGTAGCGAAGGAATCACTCGGCTTCAGTTAATAGCAAGGGATCGATCGATCGCTCGGGTTCAGTGTAACTCGTAGCCTGCAGTGCAATCGCTCGGGTTCAGTTAGAGACCAACGCCTCACTTGGGTTCAGTTAGAGCCCAATGCCTCGCACACACACGCGTACGTATGAGAGAAACGCGCATCGCTCGGCCCCGACCACCCACCGAACTGGGAACTCCCCGATATTTTCCTCGCCCTCGCTTCTACCACGGTTTTTCCATCATGGACGGCCCAAAGAATGTCATGCAGTTGCGTCTCCGGCCCGCCCAGGACGAAAAGCCCTTTTTCCGTCATGATTTTTTTTCATTGAAGTAGGACCCGACCACATCTATGGTGATACGAGGTTTTATCACAATTATTGTCATAGAAGTGTCATAAGTATGACAGATTTTTTTTTGTTCGGCCCAAAATGTCACAGATGTGTCTTTTTTTGTAGTGATATCTGTGGTGACAATGGGATGTTCCATTGATTCACTTGATGTATGTTATGGCACTCAACTCGCGGATTCCCGAGGTGACATTGGGGTAATCTATGCATAGGGGTTGATGCACGTTTTTGTACCACGTTCTCCGATAGAAACTTTGGAGTGATTCTTTGTTGCACGTTGAGGGATTGTTATATAAATTATGTTTTCATTATTGAGAGAATTTTCACTAGTCAAGGCCTAGGGTTCATACTTTCAGTAGTGCAAATTCTCTCAATAATGAAAACATAATTGATATAACAATCCCTCAACATGCAACAAAGAATCACTCCAAAGTTTCTATCAGAGAACGTAGGAAGAAAATGTGCATCAACCCCTATGCATAGATTACCCCAATGTCACCTCGGGAATCCGTGAGTTGAGTGCCAAAACATATATCAAGTGAATCAATAGAACATCCCATTGTCACCACAGATATCACTACAAAAAAAGACACATCCATGACATTTTGGGCCGAACGAATTTTTTCTGTCATACTTGTGACACTTCTATGACGATAATTGTGACAAAACCCGGTATCATCATAGATGTGGTGGGGTCCTACTTCTAGGACAAAAAAATCATGACAAAAAATGGGCTTTTCGTCCTGGGAGGGCCGGAGACGCAGCTGCATGACATTCTTTGGGCCGTCCATGACGGAAAAACCGTGGTAGAAGCGAGGTCGAGGATAATATCGGGGAGTTCTCGGTTACGGTGGGTGGTCGGGGGCCGAGCGATGCGCGTTTCTCTCGTACGTACGCGCGTGTGTGCGAGGCGTTGGGTTCTAACTGAACCTGAGCGATTGCACTAGCTATGTTACTGAACCCGAGCGATCGATCCCTTGCTGTTAACTGAACCCGAGTGATTCCTTCGCTACTGCTGCTAACAGAAGCCGATCGATGCTGCCTCTGGATGAACTATGAGCACTGTTGGGGGGGGGGGTTTGGATGAACAGTTCCTGGTGGGGGTTGGATAAAGATGACCCCGTGGTAGTAGAGGCTGTTGCCGCTGGATGAATAGTACCCGATCGATCGAGTCAGTGGATGAATAGGACCCCGTGGAGGGGTGGATGAACAGGACCCCGTGGAGGGCTGGATGAACAGGACCCCATGGAGGGCTGGTTGAACAGTAGCCGGTGGAGGGCTGGATGAACAGTAGCCCATGGAGGGGTGGTTGAACAGGACCCCATGGAGAGGGCTGGTTGAACAGTAGCTGGTGGCGGAGCGCGCAGTGGAGTGATACGTCTCCAACGTATCTATAATTTTTGATTGCTCCATGCTATATTATCTACTGTTTTGGACATTATTAGGCTTTATTATCCACTTCTATATTATTTTTGGGACTAACCTATTAACCGGAGGCCCAACCCAGAATTGTTGTTTTTTTTTTCCTATTTTAGGGTTTCGAAGAAAAGAAATATCAAACGGAGTCCAAACGGAATGAAACCTTCGGGAACGTGACTTTCTCACCGAACATGATCCAGGAGACTTGGACCCTACGTCAAGAAACAAAGGAGGAGGCCACGAGGTAGGGGGCGCGCCTACCCCCCAGGCCCGCCCTCCACCCTCGTGGGCCCCTTGTTGCTCCACCGACGTACTCCTTCCTCCTATATATACCTACGTACCCCCAAACGATCAGATACGGAGCCAAAATCCTAATTCCATTGCCGTAACTTGCTGTATCCACGAGATCCCATCTTGGGGCCTGTTCCGAAGCTCTGTCGGAGGGGGCATCCATCACGGAGGGCTTCTACATTTACACCATAGCCTCTCCGATGAAGTGTGAGTAGTTTACCTCAGACCTTTGGGTCCATAGTTATTATCTAGATGGCTTCTTCTTTCTTTTTGGATCTCAATACAATGTTCCCCCCTCTCTTGTGGAGATCTATTCGATGTAATCTTCTTTTTGCGGTGTGTTTGTTGAGACCGATGAATTGTGGGTTTATGATCAAGATTATCTATGAACAATATTTGAATCTTCTCTGAATTCTTTTATGTATGATTTGTTATCTTTGCAAGTCTCTTTGAATTATCAGTTTGGTTTGGCCTACTAGATTGATCTTTCTTGCAATGGGAGAAGTGCTTAGCTTTGGGTTCAATCTTGCGGTGTCCTTTCCCGGTGACAGTAGGGGCAGCAAGGCACGTATTGTATTGTTGCCATCGAGGATAACAAGATGGGGTTTTTATCATATTGCATGAATTTATCCCTCTGCATCATGTCATCTTGCTTCAGGCGTTACTCTGTTTTCATGAACTTAATACTCTAGATGCATGCTAGATAGCGGTCGATGAGTGGAGTAATAGTAGTAGATGCAGGCAGGAGTCGGTCTACTTGTCTCGGACGTGATGCCTATATACATGATCATACCTAGATATTCTCATAACTATGCTCAATTCTGTCAATTGCTCAACAGTAATTCGTTCACCCACCGTAAAATACTTGTGCTCTTGAGAGAAGCCACTAGTGAAACCTATGGCCCCTGGGACTGTCTTCATCATATTAATCTTCGAATACTTAGTTATTTCCTTTGCTTTTTTACTTTGCTTTTATTTTACTTTGCATCTTTATCACAAAAATACCATAAAATATTATCTTATCATATCTATCATATCTCACTATCATAAGTGACCGTGAAGGGATTGACAACCCCTTATCGCGTAGGTTGCGAGGAGTTATTTGTTTTGTGCAGGTAGTAGGGACACGCGCACAACCTCCTACTGGATTGATATGTTGGTTCTCAAAAACTGAGGGAAATACTTATGCTACTTTGCTGCATCATCCTTTCCTCTTCGGGGAAATCCAACACAGTGCTCACGAGGTAGCAACAAGAATTTCTGGCGCCATTGCCGGGGAGGTTCGCAGAAGTCAAGATTTGACTCCCGACAACGAGTCATTCCTGGCGTCTAGGCAAAAGCCAACATACCAAGTACCCATCACAACCCTTATCTCCCGCATTACATTATTTTCCATTTGCCTCTCGTTTTCCTCTCCCCCACTTCACCCTTGCCGTTTTATTCGCCCTCGCTCTCTATCCTCCCTCTCTTTCTCTATTTGCCTCTTTTTGCCCGCTTGCTTTTTGTTTGCTTGTGTGTTGGATTGCTTGCTTGTCACGATGGCTCAAGATAACACTAAATTGTGTGACTTTACCAATACCAACAACAATGATTTTATTAGTACTCCGATTGCTCCTCTTACCGATGCTGAATCTTGTGAAATTAATGCCGCTTTGCTGAATCTTGTCATGAAAGTTCCGTTTTCCGGCCTTCTGTCGGTGTACAAAAATAAGGGCGCATCTTTGTACCACTTTTCCTGTGCACGGGCAGTCAGAGTTGCGCCCACGGCCACACCAAGCAGAACGAGGGAGGTGAGCCAAGGTAAGATCGAAGCCCAAAGCAATGCCAAGGCCAAGACCACAAAGAGCAGAGGGACGAAGCGAGTTCCCCCGGCAAGACCCTTGCCGGGTGGCCTCAGCGGCCCCGGCAAGACTCTTGTCGGGATAGCTCGCCCCGCACCAACAAAGCAAGCCACCCTTGAGCCCACGCCCCCAAGTGCCATCATCAGCGTGGGGCCAGGACTCGGGAAGGCACCCCTATGGTGGTATATAGATCTTTCTGAAGACATATTCAAGATCAGATCAGAAGATGACGATTCTCTGCAAGATCCTTTCCAAGGAAGGCCACCAGGCCCCCGGCAAGATCCTTGCCGGGGATGACAACACGCCACCCGGCAAGGCCCTCGCCAAAGACGCCGGCAAGGCCACCGCCAAGCCCACGTCAACCAAGCTTCCACTGCCGTTCACATGCAGCTGCCAGCCCAACCAGCTGGGCGGGCACCTGCGTGGCAACGTGCAGCTCCCAGGCCAACTCATCAAGCACCTGCCTGGCGGCATGCAGATCTTCGTGAAGGCTCCACCACCACACCAACTCAGCTACCTGCCTGCCTACGTGGCACCGCATGCATCCCCGGCCGAGGCGCGTCTCGAAGCGACGAGGAGCAGCGATGGATGGGATGAGCCTCGCCCCCATCCCCGATAAAGTAAGAGGACACCTAAGCGATGCATTAAATGCACCTTGTCCGGTAATACGAGGGATAACCTCGTGCCACTGTAGACCTTTCCACCTCCTGTGTGCCACTTTGGCAACCCCTTTTTCCTATAAAAGGAGGCCCGAGGCGACGAGGAGGGGGATTCGGCTCTTTGGAACCACACGCTGACCATAGCTAGTTCGAGAGCTCTAGAACTCTCAGAAATACACCCACCAAAGCAGGACTAGGGTTTTACGCATCCTCGCGGCCCGAACCTGGGTAAACGATCCTTGTGCTGTCTAGTAGCCCTACTCTCCTCGCAACCCTGCGCCCTGGCAACCGTAGTAGGGATTCTTGTGATCCCATAGGTGTTGTTCCACACCGACATCCTTGGCGCACCAGGTAGGGGGGCGCAATTGTGAGAATTTGGTCTGGTAGTTAGCCTAGCGGTTCTTCATCGCTTTTGGTTTCTGAGAAGAAGGCGGCTAGAGGAACGACGCCGTCTCGGCGATAGAAAAGCTAAGTCATTCAGAGCCTTGGATTATTTCCTCTTACACTTAAGGTTATCGTCCTCGGAGATCTGGCCTATATATGGGAAACCTGCACGCAAGCCCCCCGGTGATTGGCAACGCCTTTGTTCTGTTTCGAGTCCGCTCAACAGCTCAAAGCTGCTGCGTCAAGAGTGGTGGGGTAGCCTTCCGCACCTGGCAACGCTCCTGACTCTGACTCGAGTCAAACTCGACAGTTCGGGCGGCCGCGCTAAGGGCGGTAAGGTTGTCTGCCCGGTAGCAAGCACACCCGGCAGGCCAATGGGGATCCGTCCCCATGACGCCGCCATGGGTTTATGCGCCGGCAAGCCTACCTAGTTACGTACGGTGGACATACAAGGAAAGATCGAACAGGAAAATAACATGCATGATACTAAAAAGTGTTGCAGAGTTATGTTACATCAAATTGTTGTTGCGGTTCTAACTAGAGATAGCAATTGTCTTGGTTGTGAGCCTGCAGCGGCGATAAAGAAAGAAAGGGATGCCTAATCCCGGCGCTGGCCCTCCACCCTCAGAATTCCGCCGACACGGCTGATGATGGGCTCGATGCGCTCCCTGAGTGGCGCAAGGTCGGTTCCCTCCGGCAAGCTCTCTAGCGCGGCGTCGAAGTCGAGGTCGGGGTACCAGTGCGCCACCTTGGTGAGAACCTTGGTCATGGCACCCTAGCAAAACCTCCGGGACTCGTCGGCCAGTGAGGCCGCCCGGTTGGCGTGGAGCCGCTGCAGAGCGCCGACGACCTTCTCGAAGAATATGGTCAGGCTGCAATTGGCGCTCACGCCCCGCTCCGGGACATACCTCACGTCCGGCATCCCCATGAGGGCCAGCTGCGCGGCGGCCTGGTTGGCGACGGTGGCAAGGCGATCGAGCCAACGGTTCTCGCCCTCCACGTGGTCAGCGAAGTTGAGGCCCTTGTTCTTCCGCAACAGCTTCTCGGCCTCCAGCTCCTTGGCTAGGGTCCCCTCTCGGGTTTTGGCCTCCGACAGCACCTTCTCGAGACCCTCCGGCTTTAGCTTGAGGTCTTTGATAGAGTTGTTGGCCTCGGAGAGCTCCCCAGCCATGCGGACGACCGCGCCCTGCGCCTCCGTCAGGGCACTATTGAGCGTGTCCTGCTCCTGGGACAGCCTCAGGGCCTGCTCCTTCAGCCTGTCGCGCTCTGCCTCCAGCTCCTCCACCTTGCCGGCGAGAACCTAGGCCTGGGCATTGAGTGCCTCCTTGTGCCTCTGCTCCAGATCGCTGGTCCGCTGCAAGACAAGCTTCTCCACCATTGCATCCTTGACGCGAAGCATGGCCGCAAGCTTCTCCTTGCGCGTAGTGAGGTCCTCCTCCTGGGAGTTCAGCATGGCCTCGCGCAGAGTCCGAGCGGCCTCGGCGGCCTCGGCCAAGTTCTTCGCCACCTCCTGAGCTTTCTTGACATCGGCGAGCTTCATGGTGAGCCCCACGCCGCGCCTGGCCTACTCACCCTGGGCCGCCTTGAGCTCCTTGTGGGCCTCGCAGAACCAGTCCTGCGCCTCGGCAACACGCTTCTAGAGGTCCGCCTCCGCCTTCTCCACCACCACCGTCCTGGACATAGCCTTGTCCAGGCGGGCGCGGTGGAGCGCATGGAGCTTCCGGAAGCTGGCGCCCATGGCGTGGAGGAACTGCTCTTCCTACGAGCCGTCACCGCCAACAATCGGCTCGTCGACGACTTCAACCCCAGCAGCGGCAAGCACTTCGTCGTTGAACACCTCTCCCTCAACAGGTGTCCTGGTGCTCGACGCGCCTGGAAGGTGGACGAACAAATCGTCACCCACCCTCTGGTACTTGCCGGAGCCGGAAGCAGCAGAGGAGGAAGGCTGGTCACCAGCCTCCTCCTCCTCCTCCTCCTCGGCAACAGTCCTCCCGGCTTCCCCGGCAGGCCCCTTGCCAACCTCCTTAGCGGCAGCCTTGTCGGCCTCCCTGGTGGGCCCCTCAGCGGCAACCTCGGCAGCGTCTTTAGCGGCCTCCTCGTCGGCGATCCTCTCGGCGTCCGCCGGACGGCCTTCGCGACGCCCTCAATGACGGCCTCCAGACGCCCTCAATGCCGCCGTCCACGTCCTCTGGGTTCAGCGAGGAGGAATCTGGGTGCCAAAGAAGGGGGTGAGGCAAGGCCAGGACCCGGAGCCAAAAAAGAGAAGAGGGGAAGCAGGGATAAATGGCAAACGGCATACCTGTGCCAGTACCCGGCTGAGAAACGGAAGCCCCCTCCCCGCCAACATTTGGCGTCAAGGCAAAGCCGCCGGTGCCCAAGTTCTCTGTCGGCATTCTGGGAACGGGGGTCCCCAGACTTGCCTGCCTGCGGCCTGCGGCGTGGCTCAAGTGGGGGCCCAGTGCGGCCCATCTTCATCAGCTCAAGCTCAAGACCCTCGCGAGGGGCCAAGCCTCGCGGGGTGGATGATCGGAAGCTTCCTCAGAGGCAGCCTCATCAGGCAGGCTCGCGAGGAGGCGGAGAGATCAAGGCAGGGGTACCTCACGAGGAGCTCGTGACGCAAGCCATGACGATCAAGACCAGGCGGGCGCCAGCCTGCGCAGTGTCCTTGTTTCCCCTTTGGTGCAAAGGGGGCAAGCACAGGCCAAGGCACCGAGCAAAGGTTACCATTCCGGTGCAACGAGACCAAGACCAACAGAGCGGCAGGACGGAGGTCACCATGGAGCCCAAGTCGGCATCATCACTAGTGCTTTTGGCAGTCGAAGACCACCTTTGGTCAGGATAACTTGTACTAGATGTTCCCCTTCAAAATGGCCAATTGTTGGCGCCCTTCCCACTCATTATTTGGGGAGAGGCCCAGGGCCTCTATAAATAGAGCTAGCCACCGCAGAGTAGAAAAAGGAGAGGAAGGGACCAAAAGAGAGAGAGAGAGACGATTGAACTCACCCAAGCAGTTCATCGCACCAGCTCAAGAACACCTCTCGCGAGGCTGTTCTTCCCTTGTACTGTTCCTCATCAGCCCCTGAGGCAATCCACCACACCACACACTGGAGTAGGGTATTACACCACAACGGTGGCCCGAACCAGTATAAACCTTGTGTCCCTTGTGTTTTTCGTTGTTTCCAGCATAGATCACGCGAGGAGATTGGATGTAGATCGGTAGGGGAGAGATCTCCGTGCGCACCCCAGTGTTTAAACCTCAAGGGTCTACCGGAACCCGAAATCCGACATTTGGCGCGCCAGGTAGGGGTGCGCCGGAATCTTTCTTCCGCTGCTTGCGTGCGATCTTCCATCGTGTCCATGGCTGACGCACGCCGGGCTCGCGCCGAGCGCCGGGCTGCTCTCGCCACCCGCGCCACCTAGACGTCACCCGTCGGCGGACGCCCTCGTCGTTCCCCGTCGCCTGCCGCCAACGCCACCACCGGCCCGGCGGGGAAAGAGCAGCAGGCCTCGTCCCAGCATCCTTCGGTGCGGCGAGAGGGCCGCACCGCCACACTGTCGCTAACTCCAGCGCTGTCCGTCGTCGCAGCTCTCCTGGGTAGCTCCCGGGCACCACCCTCGAGCCATCACATCAAGCCGTTCACCCGCCGGATCAGCACCGCCTCCAAGCGCCGAGAAGCCCCCTCGGGCTGGGTGGCGCCCGAGCCCGATCTAACTTTCGACTTGGAGGACCACCCCTTCAACCCCATCGTTTCGGGTGCGCTCCCGATGCTGTGCACCCCCACCATCTGCCAAGTGGCCGTCACCAGGACCCTCATCGATGGTGGTGCCGGCCTCAATGTGCTCTCGATGGAGGCCTTCAGCCTCCTCCACATGCTGCTGGAGTGGCTCCAACCCAGCAGGCCTTTCTCTGGCGTCGGAGCCGGTTCCACCGCCTCCTTGGGACAGATACGCCTCCCAGTGACCTTCGACACCTACAACAACTTCCGCACGGAGCTGATCGACTTCGACATCACCCCCATTGGCCTCCCCTATAATGCCATCCTCGAGTATCCGGCCTTGGCTCGGTTCATGGCAGCAACTCACCCGAGGTACAACCTCATGAAGATGCCTGGGAGCAGCGGCGTCCTCACCATGTCAGGAGACACAAGGGATGCGCTACAGGTGCTCCAGCTTGTTTTCAGGGCGGCCACGGTGGCACAGCCCACTAGCACCGACGCCCTTGAGCCCAAGGGGGCTGCACCGGCTAAAAAGAAGCAGCTATTCACCCAAGACAAGGCGGAAACCAAGAAGGTACCAGTCGACGAGGACGGGTCCACAAGCGCCAACCTTGAGCCCGAGCAGGAGGAGGCCCTGGTGAGGTTCCTGCGTGCGAAGAAGAAGGTGTCTGCGTGGGAACCTCATCAGTTAGCAGGGGTCCCAAGGGAAGTGATTGAGCATCACCTCAACGTGTGCCCCAATGTGCGCCCTGTGAAGCAGAAGGTGACGCGGCAGTCCACTGAGAAACATGCTTTCATCATTCAAGAGACCCGGAAACTAGAGGTGGCAGAAGCTATCCGCGAGGTCCGCTACCCTGATTGGCTGGCTAATCCAGTCATTGTGCCAAAAAAGGGAGGAAAGGAGCGCATGTGTGTCGACTTCACCGACCTCAACAAGGCCTGCCCGCAGGATCCATTTCTGCTCCCCTGCATTGACCAGATAGTCGAGTCCACCCCAGAGTGTGACCTATTATGCTTCCTAGATGCCTTCTCGGGCTATCACCAGATCAAGATGGCGGTAGAAGACGTGGAGAAGAAGGCTTTCCTGACCCCGTGTGGAGTGTACTGCTATACGTGCATGCCGTTTGGGTTGCGCAACGCAGGCGCGACCTTTCAGCAGCTGATACACATCGCCTTAGACCGGCAGCTCGGGAGGAACACTGAAGCTTACGTCGATGACATTGTGGTGAAGTCTCGTGAGGCAAGAACCCTGGTACAGGACCTAGAAGAAACCTTTGCGAGCCTCAACGAATTGGACCTACGGCTCAATACGGAGAAGTGCGTGTTTGCAGTCCCCTCAGGCAAGCTCCTGGGTTTCCTCGTGTCCCACAGGGGCATCGAGGCCAACCCGGAGAAGGTCAAGGCAGTCGAAGACATGAACCCACCGAGGACCCCCAGAGAAATGTAGAAGCTCAATGGGCGTGTAACTACGCTGGGGCGCTTCATCTCCAAGTTTGGGGAAAGAGCGCTGCCCTTCTTCAAGCTAATGAAGAAAAAGGGCCACTTCGAATGGACTGAAGAGGCTGACAAGGCATTCCAAGACCTCAAGAGGTACCTTACCAGCCCACCAGTGATGGTAGCTCCGCGTCCTCGGGAACCCCTAGTGCTCTACCTTGCGGCCACCCCCTACTCCGCTACCGCAGCCCTGGTGGCGGTCAGGGAGGAGCGTTGTGCTAAGGCCACATTGACCATCCGGATTGAAGCAAAGCAGAGCTTGGAGGGCCTCGCGAAGGCCGGAACCACAGCGGAAAGGAACAGCCGCAGCAGGAGAACGCACCCGAAGCAGCAGGGGCCCTCTTCAGGCGATCAAGCACTGGGGGCTCCGTCGTCTCAAGAAACGCCTCGACCTTTGGAGGACGCAAGCTGCGCCAGCACCCTCAACCTCGTCGAGCATCCCGTGTACTTCGTCAGCATGGTGCTATGGAACGCAAGGGCGCGGTACCCCATGCCTCAAAAACTCCTCCTTGCGCTACTTGTGGCCTCACGCAAGCTGCGCCACTACTTCCAAGGCCATCCCATCAAAGTCGTCTCAGCATACCCCTTGGAAAGAGTACTCAGGAGCCCCAACTCAGCTGGGTGGGTCGCTGAGTGGAACATTGAGCTACAGGCATTTCAGCTAGAATTCAGTACGACCAGAGTCATCAAGGGAGCCGCACTTGCGGATTTCGTGGCAGAATGGGCAGAAGCGCCGGGTCTCGAGGCAGGCGAAGACCAATCACTTTCCCTGGGAAGTGAAGCATCGGACGGCTGGGTCATGTACTTCGATGGGGCGTTCTCCCAACACGGTGCGGGAGCTGGTGCAGTGCTTGTATCCCCTACCCAGGACAAACTCTACTACGCCATACAACTCTGCTTCCAGCACTGGGAAAAGGTCTCCAACAACATAGCAGAGTACGAAGGCCTCATAGCAGGCTTGAAGGCCGCGATTGCCTTAGGGGTAAAGTGACTCATCATCAAGGGCGATTCGCAGCTCCTCGTCAACTTCTCCAACAAGATATATGAGCCAAAGGACGAGCACATGGAAGCCTACCTCGCTGAGGTTCGCAAGATGGAGAAACAGTTCTGGGGGCTGGAGTTGCAACACGTGCCCCGGGACACCAATCAGGAAGCTGATGACATTGCCAAGAGGGCATCTCGGCGGCTGCCTCAGGAGCCTGGCGTCTTCGAGGAGCGGCTCTTCAAACCCTCGGCGGTGCCGTCACTGTCGAGCACGGCGCAACCAAGGGAGGAGCTCCCTCAGCCGCCTGCCTCAGGAGCCCCGGTCTGCGGCCCGGCCTCAGGGGCGCGCCTGCTCCTGGCGTTAGAGCCTCAGGAAGGGTGTTGGATCCCGGAGCTCAAGAACTACCAGATGCAAGGGACTCTGCCGGAGAGCGAGGAGGAAGCGGAGCGTGTGGTGCGGTAGGCCACAGATTATTGCATCAAGGATGGAGAGCTCTACAGGAAACAACCAAATGACATGTCCCTATGTTGCATCTCCCGAGAGCAAGGGAAGGAGCTACTGGCGGACATACACGGCGGAGACTGCGAACAGCACTCGTCGTCACGAACACTCGTCGGCAAGGCGTTCCGTAGTGGATTCTACTGGCCCACAGCGCTCATCGACGCCGTTGAGCTGGTAAAGGCTTGCGAGGCCTGCCAGTTTCATGCCAAGCAGATCCATCAGCCTGTGGGGGGTCTACGGACTATACCCCTCTCATGGCCATTCGCAATTTGGGGGCTGGACTTTCTGGGCCCGTTTCCTCGGGCGCCAGGGGGCTATCGCTACCTCTACGTCGCTGTGGACAAGTTCACCAAGTGGGCTGAGGTGGAAGCCGTCCGCACAATCCCGGCAGGCTCCGCGGTCAAGTTCATGAAGGGCCTCGTGAGCCGATTTGGGGTGCCCAACCGCATCATCACTGACAACGGTTCGCAATTCACCAGTAATCTCTTCAAAACATACTTTGCTAACCTTGGAACGCAGATATGCTATGGTTCGGTAGCACACCCCCGGAGCAACGGCCAGGCCGAGCGAGCCAACACAAAGTTCCTGAGGGGCCTCAAAGCCAGGACCTTTAAGAAGAAGCTGGAGGCCTGTGGCAGGGGCTAGTACGACGAGCTCCAGTCCGTGCTGTGGTCAATCCGCATGACTGCGACCAAGCCGACTGGCGAGACCCCGTTCTTCCTCGTCTACGGAGCAGAGGCTGTTCTCCCTCACGAGGTCAGGCGTCGCTCTGCATGGGTCCTGGCGTTCGACGAGACGCAGCAGCATGCCATGCGGGGGATGGATCTCGTGCTGGGGGAAGAACGCCGCCGAGAAGCCGCACAGCGAGCGGCAAGATACCAACAGGCGCTGCGACGATACCACTGCCGCAACATCCGCCCCAGAACTCTTGAGGTAGGGGATATCGTGCTCAGACGGGTTCTCTCCAGGGAGGGGCTGCAGAAGCTCTCTCCCATGTGGCAAGGCCCATTCAAGGTTGTTCATGTCTCCAGGCCTGTCTCCGCGCGCATGGAAACCACAGAAGGGGTGCCCATCCAGAACGCGTGGAACATTCAACATCTCCGGAGGTTCTATCCTTGAGCGAGGCCTAGCGCCTGGGAAAGGCCCGGTGCCTGTGAAGAAGGCAAATGCCTGTGAAGCTGCTGTGTTTTGGGAAAGGCCCGGTGCCTGTGAAGAAGGCAAATGCCTGTGAAGCTGCCGTGTTTTGGGAAAGGCCCGGTGCCTGTGAAGAAGGCAAATGCTTGTGGAGCTGCCGGGTTTTGGGAAAGGCCCGGTGCCTGTGAAGAAGACAAATGCCTGTGAAGCCGCTGTGTTTTGGGAAAGGCCCGGTGCCTGTGAAGAAGGCCAATGCCTATGAAGCTCGCCGCCCGTGACACTCTCACATAATAATGAGTGGGGCTGTACACGCCCCGGAGTCTCCGGAGTGCCGCCCTCGGGCCTCGGTGTCTCCCGCCCACGCCAAGTGGCAGCACTTAGCTCCGCGCTGGTGAGAAGATGTCGAAGACTAGAATAGGTGCCGGACGCGGCTTTTTCATTTGCTTTCTGCAGTTGGCTTGGTTATTCCCGTTTGAAGTTTTGTTGAAGCTGTTGACGTTCCCGACTTGCGACTCTTCGTCTTTCTCGCTCGCTTGCCTCGTTTTCTCTCGCACAAGTCTCGCGAGGGAGGTTCGCGGGCGCCCTCACGAATGTTTTTCTGCCCCGATCGTTTGGAGCTTTCCTACCCGAGTCCTCTGCGGGAGCACCCCTCCCAGTCCATGCCTCACGGGCATCGCGACACGAGCGCAGGACCTGGGCCGATTGCCCCCACAACCAAGACCGAAAGTTACCCCTCCTACTGATCCTTCCAGGGCACGAAGCGCACGACGAGGCCACGGCCTTGGGAGGCGAGGACCGTGTCAAGCCCCACCGAGCTAAAATAATTCCCGCACGAGGGAACACGGCGCAGAAATAGCGGAAGCAGCATGATGGTTAACAGCATCAGTTCTAACACGCCCCCGCGGGGCCCTATACTACCTTTTATTTTTGCGCAGGAAAAGAAGGAAAGCAAAATGGGCGCGATTCGTCATGCACCAACCCACAGCGAAGGTTTGAGCTGCTCCTGGGGCTCAGGCGGATCCCTCCACTCGCTTCGCCGGGGCGCGACGGCGGGCTGACCCGCTACCTTCACCCAGGCGGGCGCGACGGCGCGGTGGCTGGTCGCGGCCACCGCTGGAGGAGCTGCTGCCTGAGAGGGAGTTGCCGAAGCTCAGCGAACCCCGAGCACCGCCGCCTGTACGCCCGTCGCCGTCTTCATCCTGGTCAGTACCAGGGCTGGGCAGGCGGCCGCGGTTGTCATCTTCAGGGCAGCACCTAGCGCGGCAACCGTCTTCCCCAAACACCCTCACATAGAGGGTGGCGCCACCATCGAACCTGAACTGCAGGGTGCACCATAGGCCCAGGCCGCGCGCACGGGCAAACGTTTGACAGCCGCGGGTCAGGGCCCCATTCCCAGAAACGGAGACCTCCAGCAAAGCCCAGGAAGCCGTGCTGCAGCAGCCGTCTGCCTGGAGCCAGAAGCTGCACTGGGTGCTGGCCGGCAGATCACCTACGAAGAAACGGGGGAGCTGGAGCCGGGTGCTGGTTGGGTCCGCTGACCACACGACGTACTCCGGCAGCACCTCCGCAGAGCGAAAGCGTGGCCTAGGGGGCGCACAGCCACGGCATGCCCCCCCGTCGGTGGCCGGGCGCTCACCACCACGCAGGGAACCACCTCCATGGCCGCGGGAAGCCACTACAGGGACCGTGGAATACTTGCGAGGGAGGCCTCGACTGCGCTTGGCCGGGGGGGAGTCAGGCCCAGCCTGGGGGGGCCTTTCCTTTCTCCGCGGCCGAGAATCTCTTTGGAGCCATGGGAGCAGCGAGTAGCCAAGAAGAAGAAAAGGAGCAGCAAGAAGGGACGGCCTGAGGGGACTCGTGCAGCCGCGTACTTATAGCTGGAGGAGGCCAACCGCCGCACCACGATCGCAGGTAATCATGACCGGTTTCTCTGCATGCAGGGACTTATCAAGTCGTGCAGTCGCCGAGGCATTGTGGGGAAGCGCAGACGCCCACGTCCAATCAATCGCCACGCGGCGCCCAAGGCCACAGGCTGTTGGGGCCCGCGGTGCTTTGTGCTCGCCCCTTCGCTTCCCTACCAGGCCAAGCCCAGGCGCGCCGTGGGACCGGGGGCTACTATCGCTGTTCTGGGAACGGGGGTCCCCAAACTTGCCTGCCTGCGGCCTGCGGCGTGGCTCAAGTGGGGGCCCAGTGCGGCCCATCTTCATCAGCTCAAGCTCAAGACCCTCGCGAGGGACCATGCCTTGCGGCGCGGACGACCAGAAGCTTCCTCAGAGGCAGCCTCATCAGGCAGGCTCGCGAGGAGGCGGAGAGATCAAGGTAGGGGTACCTCACAAGGAGCATGTGACGCAAGCCATGCCAATCGAAACCAGGCGGGCGCCAGGCGGGCGCCGGCCTGCGCAGTGTCCTTGTTTCCCCTTTGGTGCAAAGGGGGCAAGCACAGGCCAAGGCACCGGGCAATGGTTACCATTCCGGTGCAACGAGACCAAGATCAACAGAGCGGCAGGACGGAGGTCACCATGGAGCCCAAGACGGCGTCACCACCAGTGCTTTTGGCAGTCGAAGACCACCTTTGGTCAGGATAACTTGTACTAGATGTTCCCCTTCAAAATGGCCAATTGTTGGCGCCCTTCCCGCTCATTATTTGGGGAGAGGCCCAGGGACTCTATAAATAGAGCTAGCCACCACAGAGTAGAAAAAGGAGAGGAAGGGACCGAAAAAGAGAGAGAGAGAGAGAGAGAGAGAGAGAGGCGATTGAACTCACCCAAGCAGTTCATCGCACCAGCTCAAGAACACCTCTCGCGAGGCTGTTCTTCCCTTGTACTGTTCCTCATCAGCCCCTGAGGCAATCCACCACACCACACACTGGAGTAGGGTATTACACCACAACGGTGGCCCGAACCAGTATAAACCTTGTGTCCCTTGTGTTGTTCGTTGTTTACAGCTTAGATCACGCGAGGAGATTGGATGTAGATCGGTAGGGGAGAGATCTCCTAGTGCACCCCAGTGTTCGAACCTCGAGGATCTGTCGGAACCCAAAATCCGACATTATCCTCCTCCTCCTCCATGTGCGTGGGCCCGGTGCCTGGCGCCCTTGTCGGGGACGCCCCCCGGGGCGGCGTCGTCGATGGGGGCGGTGTGTTGGGCGTAGCCCTCTGTGGCTCCTCCTGCTGCTACTCTCCTCCTGCGTACCTGACAAGGTCAGCACCAAAGTGTCGTGCCCCTGACACATGTCGATGGGAGAAGAGTGATGAACTTACGCTGGGGGCTCTGCCGGGGGCTGCTGTCCGAGCTGCTCAACACCACCAATGGCGCCCCCGAAGTACCAGCTGGGGGCTGGCCGCCCGCAGAGACCTTGGCCCTCTTCGCTCTCTGAGCCAGCGTCTCCCCGTCCCTGTAAAGATGAAAACAAATCAAGACAAGCAACGCAGGTTGAGGAGGCAGTGATAACGAAAAGGAACCAGATACTTACTCGTCGTCCGCCTCCTCCTCTGTTGTCTTCCTCTTCCTCCTCAGGCTGAGGGATCCATAATCAAACATAACCTCCATGTCAACATTCACCGGAGGAGGAGAAGGAGGTGGTGCCTGGGCATGTGCGGACGAAGAAGGGGCGGCTGTCTTCTTCTTCACCGCGGCCTTCGCCGGCTTCTTTGCCACCGCGGCCCTCGTATGGTGCCCGGGCTCCTCCAAGGCCAGCTGTGACCGCGTAACCCTGTCGGGTCAGACCGGCTCACCGAAACTGGCCTGCGGCAGGACTCGCCCCCTCCCCGCAGGTGGCATCGGCTCTGCGGTCTCGGCCTCCTCCTCCGACGACCCGCCTGTCACATCTTCAACCAAAGGAGCCTCGGTGCCGGCGCTGCTGACTCCCCTGGCGGCCGCCGCCCACCGGGCGAGCTCCTCCTCCTCCGCGGTCGTCGCGGCCTTGTCCTCCACTCCGCCGGCGTTGCCGGCCTCCCTGCCGAGTTGCGCCTCCCTCATCCTGGTGGCGATGTAGTTCAGCTCTGCCTGGGAGGTGTCCTGGACAAGCAGCCGCTCGGCGTCGGTGTTGACCCAACTATTGACCAAAGACATGATTGAGAGCTACTGCATATAGTGCTAAATTCGGGGTGCCGAATAGTGGAAAGTGTTCGGACTTTGTTGCCGTGTTGTAGGGTGCTATGAAGCCCCTGGCAAATTAGATCGTACCAAAGTGTACGGGCGCTATCTGATAAGATTATCAATAAGGAAAGAACAATAGGAAAATAGAAAATAGCAAGGTAATGATCCAAGGACGCGGAATTTGGGCCGCAAACTATTTTCCTCATAGTTTTGATTAATACATTGAAGCGCATTGATACAAATAGTGCAATAAGAAACAGGCTAAGCCATGACCAAGAGAGAGAGCTGCGTGTGGGTCCTGAATACAGGTAGAGTGATTGTTGAAGAAAGCACCTAAGAAATTCTCCTGTACGTCTGTGCTCCATGCCATCTTGGTATATTTATCCTTTGAAAGGACAGGTGATTGGGCCACCAGGGTAACCTGTGGAGAGAGAACCTGAAAGGGAGAAGAGGAAACAGTGAGAGTATGTGTATCCGGGAGTGGTCGAGCCGTATTGTGGATCACAGGCTAGTTATGCCCCCGTCTATGCCCATGGTATCTTGAGTGCGTAATTATGTACGCGTGGTACGAACACCCCTACATGATCGGGACTAGGATGGAGGCCAAATTGCTAGTCAAGCTCCTGACGAGCTGGGCTGTCCTGCTGCAGAGTGGTTCGGACTCTCTTGGCAGTGTCTGGGTGCTCGGCCGCCGAATTAATGTTCTGCTTAAAAATGTCATTCTGCACTTCTGCTGCTAAGGCAGCGGTGTGCTCCTCAGGGCGGAGGGAGTGTTTCATGTTTCCATTAACTGTTATGACGCCGCGCGGTCCGGGCATCTTGGGCTTGAGATAAGTGTAGTGTTGAACCGCGTGAATCGAGCAAATGCTGTTTGTCCGAGCAGTGCGTGGTAGCTGCTGCGAAAGGGGACGATATCGAAGATTAACTCCTCGCTTCAGAAGTTGTCCGGAGATCCGAAGACAACCTCTAGTGTGATTGAGCCCGTACAGCTGGCCTCTATGGCCGGTATGACTCCTTTAAAGGTAGTCTTTGTGGGCTTGATCCGTGATGGGTTAATGCCCATTTTGCGCATTGTATCCTGATAGAGCAAGTTGAGGCTGCTGCCACCGTCCATCAGGACTCGCGTCAGGTGGAACCCATCAATTATTTGGTCCATGACCAGTGCGGCTGAACCGCCATGATGGATACTGGTCGGATGATCCTGGCGATCAAAAGTGATCGGGCATGACGACCATGGATTTAATTTTGGGGCGACTGGCTCTATCACGTAGACATCCCTGAGCGCGCGCTTGCACTCCCCCTTGGGGATGTGGGTAGCATATATCATGTTCACCGTTTTGACTTGGGGGCGAAACTTCTTCTGTCCCCCTGTGTTCGACGGCCGGGGCTCCTCGTCGTCGTCTTCGCTTTGCGATCCCTTATCTTTGCTTTCGGCATTTACCTTGCCAGCCTGTTTAAAAACCCAACAATCTCTATTGGTATGATTGTGTGGTTTGTCTGGGGTGCCGTGAATCTGGCACGGACGATCACGTATGAGGTCCAAGCTAGATGAGCCCGAATTGTTCTTTTTTAACGGCTTCTTCCACTGACCGGACTTAGAGCCACTGAATACGGCATTGACCACCGTATCCTCAGTGTTGCCATTGTTGTTTCGATGCTTGTATATGTTGCATCGAGACTTGTCGTTGCTTTTTAGCTTCATGGGTGCCGGCATCGCTTGCATTGTTTTTGTTACGGGCCAGCCAACTATCCTTGCCCGGACAAAAGCGGGTCATGAGTGCCATGAGGGCCGCCATGGACTTTGGCTTCTCTTGGCCGAGGTGGCGGGTGAGCCATTCGTCGCGGATGCTGTGTCCTCTAGTGCTTGGACATCCGGACAGTCGACGATCTGGTTCTTTTTAGTTAAGAACCTAGTCTAGAATTTCCTGGCGGACTCTCCGGGCTGTTGAACTATATGGCTTAAGTCATCAGCGTCCGGAGGTCGAACATATGTACCTTGGAAGTTATCATGGAAGGCCTCTTCCAAGTCCTCCCAGCCGCTGATGGAATTTTCGGGCAGGCTGTTCAACCAGGGCCGGGCTGGTCCTTTGAGTTTTAGGGGGAAGTATTTAATGGCATGAAGGTCATCGCCATGGGCCATATGAATATGGAGAATGAAGTCTTCGATCCATACCACGGGGTCTGTGGTTCCATTGTATGATCCTATGTTCACGGGTTTGAATCCTTCTGGGAATTCATGTTCCATGACTTCGTCAATGTAGCAATGAGGGTGCGCGGCGCCTCTATATCGGGTCGTATCGTGACGTAGTTCTGATGGAGTCCGTATGCCGCTTTTAGCCCGCGCATTACTAGGTTTGTCACATCCGAATAGATGGATGTCGTCACGTGTCGGGGCACGTCCTCGCGATTCGTAGATCGATCTGGTATGTCCTACTTTATTGTTCAGGTCCTGTCGAAGGTCATATGTATGACCGCGAGCAGATTTACCTCTGCCTTTGCGATGAGACGGGGTGGGCTGGTTTTCGGCTTGAGTTGCCATTTTATCCCGACCACATGGTGGTCGGTCAGCTGCATTGCGTGATGGTGGAATGTGTTCCGGCGCCTCGTCGTCAAACTGAGGTAGCAATTTGCACTTCGGGTAGCTTTAGGCTGGGCGCTTGAGGCCGTATTCTTCGGCTGCTAGGACATTGGTCCATTTATCGTTGAGTAGATCTTGGTCAGCTTGAAGCTGCTGCTGCTTCTTCTTTTTCAGGCTCCTTGAAGTGGCTATTAGCTGACGCTTGAGGCGCTCCTGCTCAAGAGGTTCCTCAGGCACGATGAAATCCTACCTGCCGAGGCTCCTCATCCTCGGAGAGCGGAAGATAATTACTGTCCTCTGAGTCTTCATGCGTGGCCTATTTACCAGGGCTAACCAGCCCATCTTCCCGTTCATCCCGTTCAGTAGCTGCGTCAATGGGGTCTTCGTTGTCTTCGGCACCTTCCGGCGTGTTATCTTCTCCTGTGCTGGTGTTGTTGTCTTTACTGTGGCGTGACTTAGAGCGGTTCCACTGACGCCCACGCTTTGATTGTATCTCGGGAGGTTTATGCTCAACTGGATCTTCCTTGTCATCGCCGCTATTCTCCTTTGGTGCATCCGCCATGTATACATCATACGAGGAAGTGGCCGTCCGGCGCCCGGTGAACGGCGGGTTCTGGGCCTCTTCTTCTCCGGCGTCATCATCCATACCATCGATCTCGTCAGAGCCGTAATCGAGCATGTCAGTTAAGTCTTCGACAGTGGTTATGAAGTGGGCGGTGGGTGGGAAGTGAAATTCTCCATCACTAGCCTCCATTTCGAACCAGACACAATTCGGCTTTCAGCCTCCTAAGGGAGTCCTAGATTAGGGGGTCCTCGGACAGCCAGACTGTATACTTTGGCCGGACTGTTGGACTATGAAGATACAAGATTGAAGACTTCGTCCCGTGTCCGGGTGCGACTCTCCTTTGCGTGGAAGGCAAGCTTGGCCGTTCGGATATGTAGATCTCCTCCCTTGTAACCAACTCTGTGTAACCCTAGCCCCCTCCGGTTTGTATATAAACTAGAGGGTTTAGTCCGTAGGACAAGAACAATCATAATCATAGGCTAGCTTCTAGGGTTTAGCCTCTACGATCTTGTGGTAGATCAACTCTTGTAATACTCATATCATCAAGATCAATCAAGTAGGACATAGGGTATTACCTCCATCGAGAGGGCCCGAACCTGGGTAAACATTGTGTCCCCTGCCTCCTGTTACCATCCACCTTAGACACACAGTTCGGGACCCCCTACTCGAGATCCGCAGGTTTTGATACCGACATTGGTGCTTTCATTGAGAGTTCCACTGTGTCGTCACCATAAGGCTTGATGGCTCCTTCGATCATCGGCAACGATGCGGTCCAGGGTGAGGTTTTTCTCCCTAGACAGATCTTCGTATTCGGCAGCTTCGTACTGCGGGCCAACTCGCTTGGCCATCTGGAGCAGATCGATAGCTACGCCCTTGGCCATTAGGTCAGGTTTGGAAGCTTGAACTATACTGCCGACATCCACAAAGACTTGATCTTTGAAGGATTCGAGCCCATGTCAGGTGCGCCGCATAGTCGCGACGAGCATGTCCTAGCTCTGCCGCCGGATGGTGTTCGGGAGATCATACCTGTGGCTACTCCGGCCCTCAAACCGGAACAGATCATGTCGTCCGAGGATGGGTGGATGGACCCCGCCACGGAGGCCGCACACCCAGCGGCAATAGAGCCAAATACTAACCTCACCTCCTATGAGACCTGTGTTCCCGGACCCTTGGATTCGTCCCCGGCCATTGGTTCCGAGCCACCTGCGTCCGTGCCTATCGAATCTGATTGGGTACCGATCATGGAGCTCACCTCCGCGGATATCTTTCAGCACTCGCCCTTGGGCAACGTGCTAAATTCATTAAGGTCTCTCTCCTTGTGAGGAGGCCCTTGGCAGAACTGTGTCCGGCTCGAGCGGGAAGCGGATGACGAAGGAATTCGTCCCCCACCCACCACCCACTTAATAGCCACTGTCAATGACTTAACCGACATGCTTGATTTCGGCTCCGAAGACATCGACGGTATGGACGATGATGCAGGAGAAGAATAGGAACCACCGCCCAGAGGGCACTGGACAGCCACCTCATCATATGATATATACATGATGGACACCCCCAAAGAAAGCGATGGCAATAAGGCAACGGAGAATAATCCCCTCGAGAAGTAATCTAAGCACCGACGTCATCGGCGCCACTCTAAGCCCCGCCATACCAAAAGTAGCGATATCGGCACAAGAGACAATAATGCTGCGAACAGTGCCGAAGACAATCCCCTCCAGCCAGGCTTCGAGCGGGAGGATGGGCAAGCTAGCCCTAAGGAACGGGCGGCAGGCGGAGAATCAGAGGATGAAAATTAAATGCCTCTCTCCGATGATGAGGTGAGCCTCGGCGAAGAAGAAGTTATTGTGCCTGAAGATCCCGTCGAGCAGGAGAGCTTCAAACACCGGCTTATAGCCACAACAAAAAGCCTGAAGAAAAACCAACAACAGCTTCAAGCTGATCAAGATCTGCTAGCGGATAGATGGACCGAAGTACTGGCAGCCGAGGAATACGAACTCGAGCGCCCAACCAAAAGTTACCCAAAGCGTAGGTTGCTACCCCAACTTGAGGAGGAAGCATTAAAGCCTACACTACCAGCGTATGATGCGGCTGTCCGGCCACCTCGTGGCCGAGACAAAGCGGCGTATCAGCCCGAAGTCCAGCCCGCACCCCGTTGCCAGTCAAACAAAAACACCAAGGCCCGGGGCAACATGCAGGACTTGCGAGACGTATTGGAAAACAAAGCAGGACATGCAAGGTCGATCTACGGATCACGGGGGTGCGCCCAAACGAGTGACGATGACCGTCGCGCCGGATATACTAAAAGCAAATCCAGCCGGGACGAATATAGTAGACAAGACTCATATGAACTGCATCGTGATATAGCCCGGCACAAAGGCGCCGCACACCCCCTATGCTTCACGGATGAAGTAATGGATCACGAATTCCGAGAAGGTTTTAAACCCGTGAATATTGAATCATATGATGGCACAGCAGACCCCGCGGTATGGATCGAAGATTTCCTCCTCCACATCCACATGGCACGCGGTGACGATCTACATGCCATCAAGTACCTCCCATTAAAAATCAAAGGACCTACTTAGCATTGGCTCAATAGCCTGCCGGCAAACTCCATTGGCAGTTGGGAGAACTTGGAAGACGCATTCCTTGATAACTTCCAGGGCACTTATGTGCGACCACCGGATGTCGATGACTTAAGTCACTTAACCCAACAGCCAGGGGAATCAGCCAGGAAATTCTGGACTTGGTTCCTAACTAAAAAGAACCAAATCGTCGACTGTCTGGATGCCGAGGCCTTAGCGGCATTTAGGAATAACATCTGCGACGAGTGGCTCGCCCGACACCTCGGCCAAGAAAAGCGGAAGTCCATGGTAGCCCTCACGACACTCATGACCCGCTTTTGTGCGGGCAAGGATAGCCGGCTGGCTTGCAGCAACAACACTTCAAGAAACCCTGGAAATTCAGATGCCAAAGATAGCAACGACATGCCACGTCGCAACAGACACAAGCGCCGCAACAACGGCGACAACGCCGAAGACACAACAGTCAACGCCAGATTCAGTGGCTCTAAATCCGGTCAGCGGAAAAAGCCGTTAAAAAGAAGCAATCCGGGCCCGTCCAGCTTGGACCGCATACTCAATGGTTCGTGTCAAATTCACGGCACCCCCGATAAACCAGCCAACCACACCAACAGAGAATGCGGGGTGTTCAAACAGGCTGGCAAGTTAAATGCTGAAAACAAGGAAAAGGGGCTGCATAGCGACGACGAGGAGGAGCCCCGGCCATCGAACACAGGAGGATAGAAGACATTCCCTCCCCAAGTGAAAATGGTAAACATGATATACGCAACCCATATTCCCAAGCGGGAATGGAAGCGTGCTCTGAGGGACATGTATGCGATGGAGCTGTCGGATTACGGGTTCTGGCAGACCCTTGAGGTTCGAACACTGGGGTGCGCACAGAGATCTCTCCCCTACCGATCTACGTCCAATATCCTCGCATAGCTGGAAACAATGAACAACACAAGGGACACAAGGTTTATACTGGTTCGGGCCACCGTTGTGGTGTAATACCCTGCTCCAGTGTGTGGTGTGGTGGACTGCCTCAGGGGCTGATGAGAAATAGTACAAGGGAAGAACAACCTCGAGAGAGGTGTTCTTGAGCTGGTGCGATGAACTTCTAGGGTGAGTTCAGTCGCCTCTCTCTCTCTCTACTAGGGTTCTACCAGATCTCTCCTCTTTAGGTAGATAGATCCCTCTACTCTTTGGTGGCTAGCTCTATTTATAGAGGCCCTGGGCCTCTCCCCAAATAATGGGCGGGAAGGGCGCCAACACTTGGCCATTTTGAAGGGGAACATGCAGTACAAGTTATCCTGACCAAAGGTGGTCTTCGGCTCCCAAAAGTACTGGTGATGACGCCATCTTGGGCTCCACGGTGACCTTCGTCCTGCCGCTCTGCTGGTCTTGGTCTCGTTGCACCGGAATGGCAACCTTTGCCAGATGCCTTGGCCTGTGCTTGCCCCCTTTGCACCAAAGGGGAAACAAGGACGCTGCGCAGGACGGCGCCCACCTGGTCTCGATCGTCATGGCTTGCGTCACGGGTTCCTCATGAGGTACCCCTGCCTTGATCTCTCCGCCTCGTCGCGAGCCTGCCAGATGGGGCCGCCTTTGAGGAAGCTTCCTGTCGTCCACCCCGCGAGGCTTGGCCCCTCGCGAGGGTCTTGAGGTTGAGCCGATGAAGATGGGCCGCGCTGGCCCCCCACTTGAGCCACGCCGCAGGCCGTAGGCAGGCAAGTCTGGGGACCCCCGTTCCCAGAACGCCGACAGTAGCCCCCGGCCCAAGGTGTGCCTGGGCTTGGCCTAGCAGGAAGGCGAAGGGGTGATCGCAAAGCGCCGTGAGCCCCAAAAGCCTGCATCCTTGTGTGCCGTGTGGCGATTGATTGGACGTGGGCGTCTGCGCTTTCCCACGACGCTTTGTTGCGCGCTCGGCTAAGCGGACCCGCAGTTTCACATAGTCGTTCGTCCTTTCCGTTGCTCGCCCGCCTCCTATCTTTCCATCTTCTCTGAGCTCCTGCCTCCGCCGCCAATCCAGCCCGAGTTCTTCCTCCTTTTCACCGCCTTGGCGCTGACGAAGAAGGGAAGGGGAAAGAAGCCCGTGCCTTCGCCCAGCACACCTCCAGCCTCGACCCCCGCCGTCGCTCAGTCGATCATACTCAATCCAGAAGCTTTGGACAAGGTCCGCTCCTCCCTTGCAACTATCTTCAATGAGTGTGGCAGGACCACGGCCTGGCTTGCGTCCCATGCCTCCCTTTACAGGATCGTCACGGAGGTCCGTTTCTTCGCCGATGCTCTATGGGCGGGTCTGGTTCCCCCCTTTTCCGCCTTCTTCAATGCGGTGCTCTCCCATTATCATATCCATATGATGCATCTCGGGCTGGAGTCCATTACCCTTCTGGCTGTCTTTGCTTTTGTTTGCGAGGCGATGATAGGCATACCTCCTTCCGTTGCCCTGCTGCGCCACTTCTTTTCCTTGCGCATGAGCGACCCCACTCAGTGCTCAGGGTGCGTGAGCTTCTTCGCCGTGCTAGAGACGGCTGCTTCAGGGATCGACTTCGGCCTTCCTCCTCCTGAGGCCAGGTTCAGAGAGCGGTGACTATACGTGGACTTTGGAGCGCCCAACCCTCTGCTCTCGCACCCGACCTCGCCTGCCGTTCCTCACGCGGGTTGGGACCACGAAGTGCTCGCGAGCCCCCGGCTCGCCTGTGACAGCACCCGAGGTGGTGAAGGAGTTCCTCCAATGTCGCATTGCTCCTCTTCAGCGCCACTCTAGCCAGATGTGGGACTTTGTAGGGCATAGAGACCGCATGCGGCTTCAAGAGGAGGACTTGGCGCCTGAAGTGCTGCAGACGGTGCTCAAGGTCTTGATTGGCGATCCTTCCCCAGGCAGCCTTCGGAGTAATGGCATCCTCTTGTATCTTTGCTCCGGCAGGGCCGATTTTGTCAGGCAGATGCCCAGCTTCAACGAGTGGGGCTGTGCCCTGCTGGCTTCATGGGGCCCCACGAGAACCCAGCCACCGTGGTTGCGTCTCCTGCCGCCCACAGCGGTCCTTCCTCGGGAGACAGGGTGGGGAGGTGAGAACTGGCGAGAGTTGCGGCGACTGATGTCGAGGCGCCGACGCTGCGAGGATTCTTGAAGGCGGCGTCTAATGAGGCTCGCCCTTGAGTGGCGGCAGGTGCGGAGTTGTGGTCTGTGGTTCCTGGGGCTGGGGCTCCCGAGCCCCTAGCCGTTCCTCGCGAGGCGATGCCTGACAGTGCCCCCAGGCTGACTCCTCCAGCGCTGATCACCTTGACGCTTCTTCCGCACCAGGGGCCGACCCGTGCGTCGGGCGCTTTGGTCGGTTCCGCGTAGACTTTGAGGCCCTCCGAAAGAGGAAGGAGGCCTTTAGTGGCAATGACCGCCCTTGCCGCTTGCTGAAGCTCAGGAAGTACTTCGCCATGGACGAGTAAGTCTTCTTCTTTCCTTGCTTGTTCGCTTTGCTATCCCTGCGACTGATTGTGGCCCTCTCAGGCCCTGCCCTGCGAAACCTGCCAAGCCAGCCCGGGAGCCATCCCCCAAGCTTCGCCTTCTCCGCTGGTTCTGGGCTCGCCGAGCTCGAGCGGCACCCCTGCTGCCGGACCAGTTGGTGGAGTGGTCCGTTCCATAGGCACCTCGAGCCTGCGCGCTCGCTGTCCTTTCTTCATGAGTCCTCCTGGGGCACATCTGGCTTGCCCCACGTTCCTCCTCTGATCATTGATGGTGAATGGCTGAAGTCCGTCTTCGGCTCCTCCTCCATGGGCGGGCCGACGCCGGGCCGGATTCCCAAAGAGGCCAGTTCGGCGATGGCTAGGGCGCCAGCCCCCAGCCCCGCGCCGAGAGGAGGCCAGCCGCCCCGAGGCCCCACGCATGCTCCGGTGGAAGAGGGTGATGTAGAAGACGTGCTTAGGCGCGCTCGGGAGCGATGCACCCTTCGTGAAGAGTTCCTCCAGGGGGCGGCGGATGCGGTGAGTCAGATCAGGGCAGAGCTTGCTGACGAGGATGCACGCCTCGAGGCCGAAGGTTTGTGCCTTGCTGAGGAGAGGCGCAAACTAAAGGTAGCCGTCACCCTCACGCGTCATCAACGTGATCTTGACAACGCGAAGGCTGAAGCGTCGCTGGAAGCTTCATGGGAGGCCCGCTCCCTGGCCGTTGAGGAGGCTTGGGAGGCAGACCGATGGCGCAAGGATGCGGAGGAGCGCGCACGGGAGCTCCAATCCTGGAGCAACTCCCTGGAGCAGCAAGTGGAATTGCGCCAGGAGGCCCTTGAGTCGATGGGGGTGGCCTCTGTTGACCGGGCGGAGCTTCTGAAGCGCGAGGAGGTGCTGATGCTAGAGGCTGCCGACCGCAACCTTGACCTTGAGCGGTTGGAGACGAGGGAGCGCCTGGTGGCCCGGGCGGAGGATGACGTTGCCGCGCGCGAAGCCCGGGCCCAGGAAGAAGTTGATCGCCGCGTGGTGGAAGCTCACTCGGCCTTCGAGCGCGAATAGGAGACAAGGTTGGGGCTGATCAAGGTCGAGGCCGAGGGCAGGACCGCAGCCCTCAGGACCAAACTGACCGAAGCGACGCATCGTGCGGACTCCTCTGCAGCCGCCCTCAGCACGGCGTAGGCGGAGCTGTCCTCTTCCCGGGCCGAGCAACTTCTTCTTCAACAGAGGGTCGATGACGCCGAGGCCGTCGCGCAGCAGAGTGAGGACGAGCTCTGTCGGTGGCGGGTACTGGAGCATGTGCATGCCCCCATCCTTCAAACGCTCCGAGAGAGGGCCAACACAGCTTTGGGCTATATCTGCGAGGCTACCGCTAGGGAGCCGCACGAGGTCAACTACGCTGGCAACCTCCAATTTTTCACTGATGTGGTGACGCTTCTGGAGAACCGGTCCGAGAGGTCCCGTTGGCTTGTCAAAGAGAGGAGCCGAGCCTTGCTCGGGCGTGCCTTCTCCCGCGTCTTCAGCCATCTGCAGGACAGGGACCCCCACTTCGACTTCGACGCTGCCATCGCACCCGTGCCCATTGTAGTCCGGGGCGACCTGGCGCGGTGGGTGGAGGACAACGTGGATGCCCTCGTCAGGGCCTTTGCGTCTGATGACGACAACGTGGTCATGGGCGCCAATGAAGGCGACGTTGTGGACGTGCCTGGCGCTGATGGAGATGCTGGCAGCGGTGGTGACAATGCCGACGACGCCAGTGATGCCTCCGAGGATGCCCAAGACGCGGTGAGTGATATGTCCGACTGACCGCGCGTTACTGCTGTTTAACCTGCACGAAGAAAGTTCGGGCTTGGCCCTGAAGGATGTAAGAGCATTTTCGGAGGGGAAGCCCCGCATGTAAAGGTTTGCAATTAGTACTCTGGTAAGCATAATGTTGTGTGTGAATGTAGCCGCTGGCCCGGTGATGGGTCAGCCTGCGGGGGCCGCTGCATCTCGGGTGTCTTCTGATTAACTTGTGGATCCCGCGATGAAAACCTCCGGAAAGGGTGCGGTAACAGTGGACCTGGTTGTGAACGTGCCTGGCCCGGCCCGGCTCGCGAGGGGCTCGCGAGGGGTGGGGGGCAGCCGATGTTATCCTTGGACACAAAGCCAAAACCAAAACGCGAGAGATTGCTCGAACGAGACTAAACAACCTTTCTCCAAACACACGCAAGCACCGAGCTCAAATCCAGCTTAAATCCAAATCAAAGAACTTGTCAACAAGGAAAGGCAAAAGCAAAAGGCTGCATCCGGCACCTAGTCTAGTCTTCAACGTCTTTTCACCAACATGGAGCTAAGTGCTGCCACTGGGCATGGGCAGGAGCCCCTGAGGCCCGAGGGCGGCTCTCCGGAGACTCCGGGGCGTGTACAGCCCCACTCATTATTATGTGAGAGTATCACGGGGTGGCGAGGATCACAGGCACTGGGCCTTCTTCACAGGGACTGGCCTTGCTTCATATCGCCAGACGAGGGCCCCGCCTTGCGCCACACTCTGCCGCCATCGACGGCGACCGGAAACCAGGACGACGCCAATGAGGCAGAGCGGTTGCCAGCGGTTCCCCCGACGACCACGGGTCCCCTGCCGGGGGCAGGCCTTGGGGCACCTCCCCGACAGGGGGCCTACCTCCTGAGAACGCCTTCCTCCGACCGCCGCGGTGACGAACCCGAATCTCGGCCCTCTCCTGCAGGCCCCTGTGCCCTCCTCCTGAGGGGTATGAGGCTGCAGAATTGGGGCAGCCACCTGCTGCGGAGACCTGTATCTCCTGCGACCCATGGTTAGCATAAGCTTGCTCCTGACGGATGAGTGGTACCCGATAGTTGCTGCTGACGGCGCGGACGTCGAGGTTCTCCTATGGTTCCTGAAAGAGCTCAGCTCCTGGCGTCTCCTCGCCCCAGCCTGGCCCGAGGAATGAGCCATGATCTTCTTCCAGTGCGCACCCCTGGTTCACCATGCGGGGCACATAAGCTTCCGGGTCATCGCCCCGTGTGACTCACTGTAGCATCCCGTATGCCATGCAGCCTGGCTTGGAGCGCCGTCTTGGGCGTGATGGCGGGGCGGTCCGCTAAGGCCGAAGGCCGCGGCGTGCACCTCCTTGCTGGCCTGAGAGGGCGCTGGCGTGACTTGTCGCCCGGTGCCGGCGGAAGTGTTGGCGCTAGATGGGCCCTGGAGTCCGCTGGAAGATGCGCGCGTGAGCACGATGCCACCATGCAGCCCGCCTTGGGTCTGGGGTGGCAGCTGGACGCAGAAAGGAGGTGTTCCTGAGGCGGCGGCGTCCAGGAGCTCGGCTACTCGCTCCAACAGCACGTCGCGGCCGCCTTCCAGCAGTCGGCACCGTAGTAGCTCTCGGGCCACTATGAGCGCGGCCCTGGAGTTTGCTTGCTCCCATCGGGAGTACGGCGCTGTGGCCGCGGCATGATCTGAGGCCCTTGCTGCGGCCCGCACCTGCCGTGGTGTGAGGGCAGGCGGCGTCTGGCCGCGTCGCCCGCGCCCCGCAGCGCCCTGTGGAGCAAGGGCTGCCTAAGGCGCAAGGTTGAGGTCACCCTGGGCTGGTGCCACAGCGTGGGCGGGCCACGCTGCCCAGCGGTCAGCGTTGGCTGCCGGGTCGGTTGACATCTGAACAGCGAAGCGACGGAACGCGATGCGGAGGAAGAAGGATTCCGGTGCACCCCTACCTGGCGCGCCAAATGTTCGATTTCGGGTTCTGGCAGACCCTTGAGGTTCGAACACTGGGGTGCGCACGGAGATCTCTCCCCTACCGATCTATGCCCAATCTCCTCACGTGATTTGAGCTGGAAACAACGAACAACACAAGGGACACAAGGTTTATACTGGTTCGGGCCACCGTTCTGCTATAATACCCTACTCCAGTGTGTGGTGTGGCGGATTGCCTCAGGGGCTGATGAGGAATAGTACAAGGGAAGAACAGCCTCGCGAGAGGTGTTCTTTAGCTGGTGTGATGAACTGCTAGGGTGAGTTCAGTCGCCTCCCTCTCTGCTAGGGTTCTACCAGATCTGTCCTCTTTAGGATGATAGATCCCTCAACTCGGTGGTGGCTAGCTCTATTTATAGAGGCCCTGGGCATCTCCCCAAATAATGAGCGGGAAGGGTGCCAACACTTGGCCATTTTGAAGGGGAACATGTAGTACAAGTTATCCTGACCAAAGGTGGTCTTCGGCTGCCAAAAGCACTCGTGATGATGCCGTCTTGGGCTCCACGGTGACCTCCGTCCTGCCACTCTGCTGGTCTTGGTCTCGTTGCACCGGAATGGCAACCTTTGCCTGATGCCTTGGCATGTGCTTGCCCACTTTGCACCAAAGGGGAAACAAGGACGCTGCGTAGGCCGGTGCGGGCCTGGCGCCCGCCTGGTCTCGATCGTCATGGCTTGCGTCACGGGTTCCTCGCGAGGTACCCCTGCCTTGATCTCTCCGCCTCCTCGCGAGCCTGCCGGATGGGGCCGCCTTTGAGGAAGCTTCCTATCGTCCGCCCCGCGAGGATTGGTCCCTCGCGAGGGTCTTGAGCTTGAGCTAATGAAGATGGGCCGCGCTGGGCCCCCCACTTGAGCCACGCCGCAAGCAGGCAAGTCTGGGGACCCCCGTTCCCAAAACGCCGACAGGAGCCAGTCGCCCCAAAGTTCAACCCATGGTCTTCTTGTCCGATCACCTTCGATCGCAAGGACCACCCCACCAGTATCCGTCATGGTGGTTCTGCCGCATTGGTCCTTGACCCCATCATTGACGGATTTCGCCTCACTCGAGTCCTTATTGACGGTGGCAGCAGCCTAAACCTGCTATATCCCTCGTGGATCAGACCCACCAAAACCACCTTTAAAGGTGTCATCCCAGGTGTAGAGGCCTGTTGCACAGGCTCAATAAAACTGGAATTGTCTTCGGATCTCCAGACAACTTTTGAAGCGAGGAGTTAATCTTCGATATCGCCCCCTTCCGCAGTGGCTATCTTGCACTGCTCAGATCAACCGCATTTGCCAGATTCATTGCGGTACCGCATTATGCATACCTCAAGCTCAAAATGCCAGGACCTTGCGGGGTTATAACAGTTAATGGAAACACAGAATGCTCGCTCTGCACGAAGGAGCACACTGCGGCCCTCCGCAACAGAAGCGCAAAGCAGCCTTATGAGGCAAACCGCCAATTCGGCAAAAAAGACCCTGAACACCTTCAAGCAAGTCCGAAGTACCCCGTAAGAGGATCACCAGGCACGTTTAGAGCTCGCCTAGCAATTCGGCCTCCATCCTATTCCCAGTCGAACGACGAAATTTGCGCCACGCGTACATAATTACGGACTCAAGATACCATGAGCATAGGCGGAGGCACGACCATGGCACGGCCTACAATGCGGCTCAACTGCTTCAGGACCCGTATACCTTTAGCATTTTCTTCCTTTCAGGCCCCTATTCTCTGAAGGCCCTCTCCGATCATTTGATTATCGGACCCGTCACGGGAAAGAAACACCAAGGAAGCAAGAAGCTTTGATGTACAAGGGAATCCGCTGGTGGTCTCTGATAACGATTGATATACCTATTTTGCATACCCGCACGCAGCTTGACCTTGGATAGGACATGTCAAATAGTCCTATTTTTTACTTATGGCACTACATGTATGCATACGCTTTGACGAATCGTTTAAATAACAATATACAACATCAGCTCATTATTGCATTCCTTTATCTTTTTTCCCTGTCTGCTTACTTACGACAAGTTGCACCCGTACATTCTGATACGACTAGTGTGCCAGGGGCTTCAGTTTACCCCATAACACGGCATGAAAAGTCCGAACACTTTTGACCGTGCGGCACCCCCAACTTATAGCACTATATGCATCAACTCCGAATCATGTCTTGGGTCAATAGTTGGGTTTGCCCGGCTCCTATGTTTTGGTACCTTACGTTCCGCTATATCGGCTAAGGTAGCACTGGGAGAACTACTGCGATTGTGTCCCAGTTCTTCCGGACGAGCACCTCAGTAGAGAAAGCCGAAAACTAACTGTCATGATGCGGCGAGAGTTGGTCGCTGTTCGAGAGGTCCCAAATCCTTAAAGATTTTTTCCGCTTCAGGCGAGGAGTCGGCCTTGTCCGATTTAGGCGTACATAGCGCCCCAAGTTCGGCCTTCCGAATACTAGGGGCTTCGCCAAAATTTAAAATTGTAGACTTCTATGGCTAAGTGAGAGTGATAAAGCCTTATAGTCCGATTGCCTGGTTCGTTGTGCTGAACACCTCCTTCGAAGGACCCAAAACTGGGGTAAAGAGTGATCAGGTTTATCCCGAACACCTCAGTACTAGTTACATGGGGGCAGAAGCCGACGACTGGCCAACTCTCAAATTTTATAAACGGCCACACAGAAGGTAATATTTTAAATTAACAAGCGTTACATAGCGGACATGAACTCGCTTCATATTACAGGATCAAAGAGTACATTCATTCAAATATCACATCCTTAGCACATTCATCTGCCACAAGGCGAGCACCCTTCAGGACACTGTCATAATAATTTTCGGTGTGGCGATGCTCCTTGCCCTCTGGTGCCCCCTCCTTCACCAGCTTTTCAGCGTCCATCTTCGCCCAGTGCACTTTTGCTCGGGCAAAAGCCCTGCACGCACCCTCAATGCAGGAGGACCACTTTATGACTTCAAGCCAGGGGCAGGCGTTTACAAGCCGCCTTACTAGGCCGAAATAGCTGTCGGGCAGGGCTCGCCAGGCCACATCCAGACTATGAGGCCCTTCATGGCCAGTTCGGCCGCCTTGTGAAGCTCGACCGGCTGCTTCAACTGGTCGCTCAAGGGCATCGGATGTTCGGTCCCAGTATACTGAGACCAGAACAACTTCTCCGTCGAGCTCCCTTCCTCGGCCTGGTAGAACTCCACGGCATCCGACACACTACGAGGTAGATCTGCGAACGCTCCTGGAGAGCTCCGAATTCGGGTAAGTAAAAGGAAAGTTTCCTTCACATGCTTGCTTTGCATAAAGAATGCCTTACCCGCCGCTATCTTCCTGACCGCCACAATTTCTTGGAGGGCCTTTTGGGCTTATGCCTTAGCATTTTGTGCGTTCTCGAGGGCACTACAAAAAAAGACACATCCGTGACATTTTGGGCCGAACGAAATTTTTTTCTATCATACATATGACACTTCTATGACGATAATTGTGACAAAACCCGGTATCATCATAGATGATGGTGGGCTCCTACTTCTATGACAAAAAATCATGACAGAAAATGGGCTTTTCGTCCTGGGCGGGCCGGAGACGCAGCTGCATGACATTCTTTGGGCCGTCCATGATGGAAAAAACCGTGGTAGAAGCGAGGGCGAGGAAAATTTTAGGGAGTTCCCGGTTACGGTGGGAGGTCGGGGGCCGAGCGATGCACGTTTCTCTCGTACACATACACGCGTGTGTGCGAGGCGTTGGCTCTAACTGAACCCGAGCGATTGCACTGCAGGCTACGCATTACTGAACCCGAGCGATCGATCGATGGCTGTTAACTGAACCCGATCAAGCGATTCCTTCACTACTGCTGCTAACTGAATCTAATCGATGGGATGAACAGTAAGCGTTGCGGGGGGTTTGGATGAACAGTGAGCGGTGGCGTTGCCTCTGGATGAACAGGACCCCGTGGTGTGGTGGAGGGCTGGATGAACAATAGACGGTGGAGGGGTGCCCGTGGAGGGGTGGATTAACAGGACCCCGTGGTGTGGAGGGCTGGATGAACAGTAGACGATGGAGGGGTGGTTGAACAGGACCCCGTGGTGTGGAGGGCTGGATGAATAGTAGATGGTGGAGGGGTTCCCGTGGAGGGGTGGTTGAACAGGACCCCGTGGTGTGGAGGGCTGGATGAACAATAGAAGGTGGAGGGGTGGTTGAACAGTAGCCGGTGGAGTAGCGCGTGGTGGAGGCTGGATGAACAGGAGCCCGTGGAGGATGGATGAACAGGAGCCCGTGGAGGCTGGAGGAGGTCGACGGTGGAGATGAACAGTATCCCGTGGAGTCCCGTTTTGCGGTACAGCACACCCGTCCCGATGAACAGGACCCCCGTTTCGACCGTAGCGCTCCAACACAAGTCCGTTTCGTCTGTTTTGCGGTATGCCACACCCCTCCCGATCGACAGGACCCCCGTTTTGACCGTAGGAGGTCCGTTTCCTCCGTTTTGCGGTACGCCAGACCCCTCCCGATGAACAGGATCCCGTTTCGAACGTGGCAGGTCGAACACAAGGTCGTTTCCTCCGTTCTGCGGTACGCCAGGCCTCGTTTCCATCGCATGTTCCGTCCAAGCCCTCCCGATGAACACGACGCATTCTGTTGCCTCCCCATGAACACGACGCATTCCGTTGCCTCCCCATGAACACGACGATGTTGTTTCTCCGTTTTGACCCAGCCATGTACACGAGCCCTGGTCGTACGTATGCGCGAGTAGGCGTTCGAGACCCGCCTGTATGTACACATACGTGGCCGTATTTTCTTTCTTGCACCCTGGCCACTGTACGTACGTGTACATGCTATCTGCGCGCCTTTACTACGACATGTGCGCGCCTCTACTCTGACACGTGCGCGACCAGAATGACAACGCTACGTACGCTTCGACCAGGTGGGTCCCAACTGTCAGGCAGTTCCTTCCTGTGAAGATGTAGCTGGTGGATCCCAGCAGTCAGGGGGCGAATCGTTTTGTTTTTTTGCCCGAACGCACTTCCTTGCGGGCGAAGGTGTAGCTGGTGGGTCCCAGCATTCGGGGGGCTGGTGGGTCCCAGCAGTCAGGGGGTGAATCGTTTTTTTTCTGCACGCACTTCCTTGCGTGCGAAGATGTAGCTCACGGGTCCCAGCAGTCAGGGGCGAATCCTTTTTTTGCGAAATACGGTGGCCCGTCCGGTGGGTCCCTGCTGTTAGGTGGAGGAATAATTATTTTGCGCGTAATAAGGAGGCACTTCCTTGCGGCTGCCGTGGACCCAACTGTCAGCCTCTCCACGTACAGTACTCTTCCGATGGAAGTCGGTCGTTGACCACGTTGACCACACCACGCCGAGAGATCCAGGGCGGTGGTCTGGCCGACGGCGAGGCCTAGGAAGGGGACGACGCGGAGCCAGGGAAGATGCAGCAGTGGAAGCCCGCACGGAGAGGAGTACGAGGGTTCACTGGTTCGACTGCGGTGTGAGGTAGCCGTCGCCGCATAATAACAGGGGGTGTGGGTGAGTAGAGGGATGGCCTGGCCAGCGGTGGGAGTAGTACGGGGCGGTGAGGCCTCCGCGGCATCACAGCCGGCCATGGGAGGCAGGAGCAAGCGACACGACCAGAGCTGCTTTGGGCGGCTGGAGCAAGAAGACCAGTGCTTGAAGAAGCACTACGGCCGTTGGATGGACATCGTACGATCACTGCAGCTAGAATCGTTTATATTGACTAAGTTCGCAAAGCCCTTGGTACGCGTCAACTTAGTAGGCCCATAGCTCGGATTTGGCAGAGAACATATAGCCCATTTGCGATTTGTAAGACTGTACAACCCATTTTTTAATTCTAATGGAATTTACTACAGCCCATTTATAGTTTGTTAAAAGTACAGGCCAACTTCTAGCTAGGACAACAATTAATAATTTCAAACAACCGCTCAAAACAGAATTAAAAAAAATTCCCACATTTTGATGGGATCCGAAATATTTTTATCCGAAATTTCTATTCAGGTTAAATATAATTTCAAAATAAAGTTGTATTACGTTAAAATCCAACGAAATATTGCGCGCGCAATAAGTAATGAAATTAAAATTTTCAAATTCCAAAAATAATATATTTTTCAAACTAATTACGTGTTTGGTCCATAGTAACTGTCCAGTTATTATAATTACATCCCATTTATTATTTCTTAAAGTCCTTTTTCTTGTTAAGCCTAATGCATACCTCCTAGGAAAGTTTGTAGCCCAGCGGGGCGGAGAATAACAAGTTGACCCGTATATTGTGTGCAACTGTCGGCCCAGTTGCATTGCTGATGTTGAAAAAAGCTATTTTTTATACACACATTTAAAAAAATTTGTATAGATAAGGAACATTTTTTATACACACATTTAACAATTTTTAAATACATGATTAACACTTTTTAAAACATATTTTTTAGTCAACGGTGGGCCCACAGCGAACGGAGGAGGTCATAATACACATATTTTTTAAATACATGATTCACACTTTTGCAAAAACAATTAGCCCACAGCAAGCCAATTAGCTCGAGTCGGCCCACAGTGGGCCGACAGGACCCAATCAGCCCACAGTGGGCCAACAGGGGCCAGTCGGCCAGCTGTAGGCCGACTGGAATCCAATCGACCTGCTGTGGGCCGACTAGGCCCAGTGGGCCTGCAGCGGGCCGACGGTGTATTATTTTTGAAAAAAAATTACCCAGCGTAATATTTATGAAAATTAATTAAAAAATGTATTATTTAAAAAAATAGCGAAAAAGGGCCTGTGTAGCACAGTACAACCTAACATGGTTACTCAGCCCACATTCAGCGACGCTGGAAAGGCCCAAACAAGGCTTCTGTACAACTTTTTGATGTCACTAAGCTCAATTAATAACCTAAGAAAAAAGTTAGATTACAATGGAACCTAATTAAAAGCTGTCACGAGCAAATAAATAATTCAATGGGTCCCACTTGTGCATATGTGCGCGCGTGTGTGTGTGTGCATGAGATCTGGTGGTTTGTGCATTTATGCTTCTACATGTGGAGCTTTCTGGATTCTAACATGTGGCAAAATCTCATGGAATGTAAGGTTAGGCAAGTTTGATTAACTTAGGTGAGTGTTTGGTTCTAGCCACACCTTAGGCAAGCTACACTAAGGCCCGACATGACATACACACAATCTAAGATGACTTATTCACCTAGACGGAGGGAGTAGTGTTTCTATTAAGATGCCTGCGCGTTGCATGAAGTTAATGGAAAAGGTAAGCACAACTTATAAATTGACGAATGGAGTACTAGTTACAGTGATGCATATAATTAAGCAAAGGGATCGCACATGTCGGTATTGACTGGAACGAGAATGCAACAGCACAATAAGAATTAAGGCCACGATGATGCGATCGCAGTGGTGGTTACAAAAGGAAAGAAGAAAGATGGATCCATGAACGTACGACCTCCTCCTCCTGAACTTAGTGCGCCGGGCCACCGACCGGCGGCTAAGGAGCGGCGGCTTTTGTGGCGAGGTCGAGGTACTTCTCAGCAAAGGCATCCAAGGCTTCCAGCCAGGTGAGGAAGGCCAACGTCGTAGCGTCCTCATTGGCCTTGTAGATACCTATGTACACGATTTGCTCGTACACGTGGATGTGTAGGTCGACGAATTCTTGCAGGGCGAGGCGCCTCACGGCGAGAGCGACCTCCAGGTGGACATCCTTCGTGGCGTCGGCGGGCAGTCGCAGGGCCACCAGTGCTTGAAAGAGGTTCCGGGCATGGAGGCCGATTAGGGTGGCAAGCAATGAGGAGCCCGGGCGTGCGGGCTCGAGGAGTACGACGATGTCGTTCGCGAGCTTGTTGATGACGGTGAACTTGTTGCTGGTGTCAACGATCATCTGGTCCAACTGAGAGTCGTAGTTGGCGTCGATGGCGGCCATCCACCAGCCGGCCTCCAACACCGTCTGGAGACGATCCTCGGCACCATGCCGCAGGCCGGCGTCGTGGACCATCTGGGGCAGCCGCTGGCCGTTCACGCGCATCGCCGCCATGGGTCTGGAGTGAGCTCTTTTGCGCTTAGTGTACACTAGTAGAAAAAGGGTCAAACGTGAAGCACATTAGTGTCGGTTTGTAAAAAAACCAGCACTAATGTGATCAATAGTGCCGGTTCAAATGGCTATGCATTAGTGCCGGTTCGTAATGAACCTTTAGTACCGGTTCGTGCCACGAACCGGTACTAAAGGGGTGGTGGAAGGCTGGCGTCAGGCGAGGGCCCCACGAGCCCCTTTAGTGACGGTTTGTGAGACAAACCGATACTAAAGGGGTGGTGGCTGGCTGGCGTCAGGCCAGGGCCCCACGAGCCCCTTTAGTGACGGTTTGTGACACAAACCGGTACTAAAGGTCTAACCTATAGTACCGGTTTGTGTCACCAACCGGCACTACAGAGTCTTAACCTATAGTCCCGGTTGAAGACACAAACTGGCACTATAGGGTAATTTTCAAACTCTACCCCCCCCCCCCCCCCCGTGTATCACCATTTTGGTTTTGAAAAAATCAAAATAAAATGATAAAAACTTCAAAAAATAAAATCCTTCGAGAGTGTAGGGAAAATGTAAAACGGCTATAACTTTTGCGTACGATGTTGGAAAAAACGTATAATATATCAAAAAATTCAGCACAAAAATCCGCATCCGATGGAGACTGCCTATGGTCTGTTTGCAATTTTTTAGAAACCTCAAATTCCAAAAGGAAAAAAAGATATGGTCAAATTTAAGTTTTTTTTAAAAAAAATAAATCTGGTCAAACTACTTACTCAAGAAGTATTAATGTTACTACATAATTATTCAAGAATATTAGTGTTACTAAATAATTATTTCAATTTTTTGAATTTTGGTCAAATCTGGTCAAACTATGGTCAAACTGTGGTCAAACTATGGTCAAACTGTGGTCAAACTTATTCAAGAAATATTAGTGTTACTAAATAATTACTGTTTTTTAGAATAATAGTTTCAAACTCAAACAGTGAAATGTGTGACTTCATGCTCAAGATAAACTCGTGAGGGTTAATAGGATTGGCATCTTACTATTGTCAGGAAAACAACAAGTGCAGACTTGGAAACGAAGGAGAATAGAACCCAACAGTTAAGCGTGCTCGGGCTGGAGTAGTGAGAGGGATGGGTGACCGGTCGGGAAGTTAGATGATTTGGAATGAGTGATCCACAGTTGAGCAGTTAAGAGAGGTGATTAGAGACTAAATCACCAAATAATTCAGAAAAATTAAAAATAAAAAAAATCAAATTTTTTTTCAAAATTTTCAAAAAAAAATAAAAAAAAAACTTTAGTACCGGTTGGTAACACCAACCGGTACTAAAGGTCCCCCATACCAGGGTGCGAGCTCACGCCACGTGGTGGCACTTCAGCGCCGGTTCGTGCCAAACCGGTACTAAGGGGGGGGGGGGCTTTAGTGCCCACCAATTAGTGCCGGTTATGGAACCGGCACTAAAGGCGCTTACGAACCGGTTTTAAAGCTCCGTTTTCTACTAGTGGTAGGTGCTTAGGCAAATGCTTAGGTGCGTACGATGTGGTAGATGCATTGGAATGGAGGGGCGCCTTTATATAAGGGCAATGAGGGCAACGTGCGTTGCATTCACATCGTGCAGGCTCTTTTCCCGGACCTCCTCCCATTACTTCCCTCATGCATTAATTGAAGGAGGATGCACTGGCCGTTCAACATATCGGGAACCGCTACTCCCTGCCTCGTCTGCATTAAAGCCGTATCGGGAACTGTGTCGCCCGCTGTCAAATCGAATACTCCCTCCGTCTAGGTTAGTATTAAGTCATCTTACGAAAACCACTTGTTTCTTCACATTATATACGTACAATATATATGGCCAACATCATATAGCCAGCAGTTAGTTGTCAAAGAATTTCAGGGTGCTTAGTTTTGTCAAAGAATTCCAGGGTGCTTAGTTTTATTTGAGGGGTGGGTTGTGCACTTATGCTGGACACCATTATAGTGACAAGCCTTTTTAATAGTACTACTATACAAAAGTGGAGTATATACATTTTTTAAAAGGCTAGAGGGCGGGACAGTCTAGCTCGGTCGGTTTCACGAGAGGCAAGGGCCTTTGTGATTTGCCGGCTCATTACTGCTGTCAAATCAAATAGTACTGCGCCGCCCACTGCACGCCCGGCGCCTCCATTAAACCCCTCCATTAAACCCACATGCAAACCGAGAATCCTACTCCGGCCACACGTCCGTTCATGAGCGGGCCGGAATTAAACGCAACACCGGCCAAGCTCCTCCCGTCCGCCCTCAGTTTAAACGAGGCCAGATGCCGGCCAAGCTCCTACCGTTCGCCCTCTATTTACACGAGGCCAGACAAATAGTAGGCAAGAATCGCACCCCTCCGCCGCTTCCCCATCTCCTCCTTCACCATTTTCTCCACACTTCTGATGGCTTCCGATGAGCCGTTCACCGGCATATTACCCGGCTAGGTGGCCCGCCGAGCCCTCCGGATACGGGCAAGGCCGCTCGGTGCTTCACCAACCTCGCTTGGCCCGACGGAGCCAATTGCCGCCCCAAGCAGGCGCGTGGTTCAGCAACTCGCCGCTCCAGTTCAGCTCCATGAGGAGTGGCGAGTTGCTCCACGCCGGCACGGCGGCGAGCACGCCCGTACAGCGCCCGTACCGCGCCACTAGTGTCTGTGGTGGCCGCGCCTCCCGTGTCTGTGGGCGCGCCTCCCGTGCCTGCGGCAGCGCTATGCAGGCAGAGACAGAAGTCGGGTGCATGGAGAGCCACGAGAAGGTGGCCAGCTTCTCCGTGTCCGCCGCCATCATCGAGGAGAAGTAGAACACGGGAGGCCGCCGCCACTTGGGACCCATGAAGGCCACCGCCGAGGCGACGACCGCGGATTCAGGTGGTTTCTTTGCTGCTTCGTCTCTTCCGAGGACCTTCGTCGACCCCGCAAGTGTCTGACGGACATGAGGAAGACAAAGGGATCCGCGGGCGGCCATTTAGTACTAAAATAATTCTAGATACATCCATTTCTAGGACAAGTATTTCCGGATGGAGGGAGTATTAATTATACAAGAGAGGCGGATTAGCACCTCTTAGTTCATGTAAATGTAATGAAATCCATCATGTTTATATGAAGATCCGGCTTTTTTATATGAAATCCTTCATGCTTATATGAAATCAGTCCGTGTTTGCACGAATTGCATCTGGTTGATTAGAGTTGTAAAAATGTATGCCGATGGCATTTGATGTCGTCCTCCTCTTAAGGAAGCGAGAGGAAATTTGTCGGCTGCCGTTGGAGATGCTCTTTATGTTGGTGACATCCAATCCATTTGAGTTAATTGCCTGTATGATTGTCCCTCTATAAAAAGTTAATTGCATGTACAGTGTACACATGACTTGCAGGGTGGCTACAGCTTCGCAGAAAGTTAAAAAGAAACAAGTCCATCCTTAATCTTGTATTCTAAGTACTCTATGGGTTCCACTGTCAGTACAATAGCGAAAGAAGTATATATTAAATAAATAGAGTAATATATAATATAAAAATATAAAGTTAAAAGACAGAATTCGAACTCATGTCATCGCGTTGCGAGCATCCGGCGTTAACCAGCCCAGCACATTTTTGTTGTAGACCATGCTGGAGATATATCTCCATGTCTACTCTTATATATACTCCATTTGTTCCTAAATATTTGTCTTTTTCAGATTTCAAATGGACAACCACATACGGATGTGTATGTAGACATATTTTAGAGTGTAGATTCACTCATTTTGCTTCGTATGTCTTTTTAGGAAGGGGTCAGATTTGTCCTTGATTTATTTATGAGGTATCCAGATGGCACTGCACCGCTAAGAAAAGAGGGTAACATCAAAATTATGGAATACTTTTTTGAGTATGTTGGTAAGGTCCGGTCGTAGTCACTTGTTTAAATCTCTAAAAAGACAAACACTCCCTCCGTCCGGAAATACTTGTCATCAAAATGAATAAAAGGAAATGTATCTAGACGTATTTTAGTTTTAGATACATCTATTTTCATCCATTTTGATGACTAGTATTTTCGGACGGAGGGAGTAGAAAAAGAGTTGGTGATGATGGTGTGTGTGCCATCCTGCAATATAGGCCGTCGGATTTATATCTAATGGATAGGAAAGAAACTATGGAAATTTTGCAAAAATATACCCACACATCTCTCCACGTTCGCAAATAAGGCCTTCCCTCGTTCAACCTTTTCTCTCACAAGATAAACTACTCATACAAATGCATCTTGATGTTCTGTGCAACGCACGGGCAGCTAGCTAATTTCTTCTGAAATAGTTGTTGCGATAATTGGGTTGAAGTGATATATTTTATGTCTGCCCCGAATGATTTCAGATTCACTAGTAGTAACAAAGATTAGGTTGCCTTGTTAATTAACAGAAAATAGGGTGAAAACTATCACATGATGCCGGTAAAAACAAGGCACACTGGGTTCAGCGTCATCGTCACTACAGCTGTGCGCGCACGAGAAGTCTACATATCGAGGGGGCTACCGAGCGAGGCACCGAGACACAATGTTTGAGAGAGAAACCAATTGGTAGATTATGATCAGATCGAGTTGTCACCCTTCTTCTGTCATTGCTGGGGGGGGAGGGAGAGAAACACGTATTAAGAGTGTGCGCGGTAGGCACAGAGGCACAACTAGCGAGTGTGTGTGTGTGTGTGTGTGTGTGTCTGTTTTTGAAAGAGGAGTAGATAGATTATTATCAAGATCGATGTGCCACCCTACTCCTTCGGTGCCGGGTAGTGTTTGTGTGTATGTTTGAGAGAGAAGCCAGTCAATAGATTAGTATCAACATTGAGGTGTCACCCTACTCCTTCGGTGTTGGGAAGTGTGGGTGTGTGTGGGGGGGGGGGTAGTGACACTCACATATCTCTACTCTTATAAAAAAACAGAGTTGGTGATGATGGTGTTCCTGCCATCCTGCAATATAGGCCATCCAATTTATATCTGACGGACAGGAAGGAAACTATGGCAATTTTGCAAAAAGATACCCACACCCCTCTCCGCATTTGGAAATAAGGCATTCCCTCGTTCATCCTTTTCTCCCACAAGATAAACTTCTCATACAAATGCATCTTGATGTTCCGTGCAACGCATGGGCATCTTGCTAGTAGGGAGAAGGACTTTGTGTGACACATATCTAGCTATATTAAGTGATAGGTAGATAGCATATGTGTGACAGACAGTAGTGGCTCTGGGTGGGCGGAATTAAAGGGGTGGGCGTGTTAGACATAGAGAGCGTGTGTGTTTCTATGTGAGAGACTTGTAGGACGGGGTAGAAAGACGAATTTAACCCTGACGGAGGGAGAGAAATACACGAAGTTCCAGTGTGTGATTCCGATGCCCACATGGAAATGAGATATGTATGCGTGTGAGAGAGATTGCACAATTTATTCACGTATCACTATCTAGCGATCATGGACGTGCATCGCTTGAACATAAGTCAATATCTACTTCGTATCGTGGCGAAAGGTACAATATCGATTCAACGCTATAAAGATTGGACACTCTCATATCACATTTTTTCTATTTAAATAAGCCTTTTAGTTGTGCATGCCAAAGTTATAGTGATGTTTCTTCAAACAACCAATGTATCTATCATTGTTACTCTTGCATTCAAATTCATTAGTCTTGGATGATTTAAGTTTCTATTTTGAAGTAATATATGTAATATTCATATATGAATTCAATGGGTACGCAATTTATGAAATGGAAGCTATGTAATCATATGAGGTAACACTTTTAAGTAGCTGACTACAATATCCATTTCTTTTGGTGTGCCTCTACACTAACACGTCAATGCATTATGTTTAAAGTAAATAACCAATGGCAATAATTATCTATTTACACGAGAAATACATAGGCTGAGCGTTTGATCCCTTTTTTTGTGAATGCGCCACTACACCCGTACGATTGGCCGCGCCCGTGTGAACGTCCAAGTTATCGGCGCATCATCTCGAGTCATTGTCTTTTTTTTGGGGTGGACTTCACACCAGTTATTAACTGCTGACACGTGCCCCGTGTACACAGTCTAGCATGACCTTCCCGCTAGCACGGTCCAAAATTAGTTGAAACTGGATACGAACGATCCCGCGGGCGGCAAAATCTCCCGCCTCCTTCTAAAATTTCTGCCACCTTAGTCTTTAGCATGCAAAATCCCCCTTTTGTCCTTGGTGCACGGGGACCAACAGTTACAATACCACCCTCATCTACATGATAGGTCGGGGCTGCTTTGGTAACTTCCAGTTCCACCACTACACGGCACCCCCATTTTCTCTCCCCCTCCTGTAAAAACGACTAACTCCATAGCACCAGAGCTTCTTACATCACGCCGTCCGTACTTCATCGCCCTTTCTCCCCTCCCCTCTCAAAACCCTAGACTGCTCAACCACCGGCGTACCATAGCCCATTCACTGCCAGCGGCGTCCACCTCGCCGGATCTGCTTCTGCGGCCGCATCTACCCCTCCCACCTCCCCTAGAAACAAGTAGACTGCTCATCCACCACTGTACCACAGCCCATTCAGTGCCGGCCTTGTCCACGACGCCGGATCAGCTTCGCTGTTACTCTCATCAACCGCCGCGCATCTGCAGCGGCTCATTTGTACTCCCCACCGGAGACGCTTCGTCCACACCCCCCGGAGCCGCCCCACCGACGCCCCCGTCGAAGGCCTCTGATCCTCTTCGCCGACACCTTCCTTAACCCTACCGAAGCCGCTTCGCCGACACCTTCCTCAACCCTACCGGAGTAGCTTCGCCTATACCATTCTCAACCCTACCGGGGACACTTTGCCAACTCACAAGTCCACGGCCTCAGATCCGCTTCCTCGCACCCTCATCCAACCTACCGGAGCAGCTTTTGACGCCCCATCCACGGCCGCAGATCCGCATTGTCGACACCACCCTAAACCCAACCACCGGAGCAGCTTCTGACGCCCCGTCCACGGCCGCAGATCTGCATCGTCGACACCATCCTTAACCCAACCACCAGAGCAGCTTCACCTACGCCCTCGTCCATGGCCATAGATCCGCTTCGCCCACACCGTAGTCCACCCTACCGGAGCCGCTCCACAAACACCCTACTCGACGGTTCTAGATCTCCTTACCGGACCCCGACAGCCAGCGCAGCGTCATCACCCTCAACGTTTCTAACCTGATTCCCACAGTCTGGAGAGATGCCAAGCACCCGCCACGGCCTAGGTACTTGTCACCTTTAAACCCGTCCAGCATCACCTGCCCGATGTACTTCAAATATACTAACTGGTCGCTGTTACCTGTTATGCAGCTGGCGAAAACTACAAGGACGATGTTTCTTCTGGATCTAACAGCTTGGCCAACCAAGATCCTGGACTGAGGCATTGCTATGATCTTGTAAGCGCGTCTCTCTCTCTCTCTCTCTTGTATTGTTCTATGCCTGCCAGCGTGCTTTGCTAGGATTTTCGACCAGTAATCCCTTTGTGCAGACAATGATTTCTACTACTGGCTGCTAAATTAGATATGTAGATGTCATACATGATACTACCTCGTACCTCCGTTTCTAAATATAAGTCTTTCTAGAGATTCCACTATAGGCTACATACAGAGCAAAATGAGTGAATCTACACTCGAAAATGCATCTATATACATCGGTATGTGGTCCATACTGGAATCTCTACAAAGACATATATTTAGGAACAGGGGAAGTACATTACACAAAATCGTAGGTGGCATGTAGGAATTCCAGTGCACTACATTAGGCTCCCTTAGAGTGCCTGCTAGTCCAGCATATAGAGTCATGGCTAGTTTATGGTATGCACACAATCGTTAATTGGTGGTTTAAATATGCGCAAGGGATATGCAATGTAGTATCATGTAGAGATGTATGAAATTAGCCATGTCAACTTGCAGATAGGGTTACACAATGAAAAAGTACAAGATGTATGTGGCAATTTCATGGAACATCACAAAAAGGAGAGGCAGCGGTGAGCCTATACAGTGTGCCATGGTACGTCACTCCTCCATTGCAATCATCGTGACATGTTATTTGTATGCCAGTTCTATTAGCCAAGTTTCTTAGGGACAGTTATTACGAGTTATCCTAAGAAAATAAGCACCTGTGAATATAAGCTCCATGTAATAAGCCAACTAGTTCTTTTCATTGCGTTTTCAGCATATCTTTGGTATGATCAGTGGAAAGTCTAGATTGCATTATATTTTTTTCATTTTGCTGCCCATATGGAAATTAATTTGACTTGCAAACATCACAAATTGAACCCAGTGCAGTAATTATTATGATAGGAAAACAGACCATCACTATTTGCTCAAAATGCAAATACAAAGATACCATCTACTTGGCACAATCTACTTTGGTCAATGTTTTCCATAGAGATCCCATTGCCTAATTTAAACGAAGAACGCATGACCCACATTTAAATGAAGAACAATTATTTATTGAAATTCGATGGTCCAAGTGGTTGGTTATTATCGTATAGCAGCACCACCTAAAAGCATCATATAGCAGCAGCTCATAGCAACTCATCATATAGCAGCAGCAGTCTGTAATTCATCATATACCAGCAGCAGCTCATAGAAATTCATCATATAGCAGCAGTAGGAGTAGCTCACAGCAATTCATCATATAGCAGCAGTAGGAGCAGCTTGTAGCAACTCATCATATAGCAGCAGCAGGAGCAGCTTGTAGCAACTCATCATATAGCAGCAGCAGCTCATAGCAATTCATCCTATAGTAGCAGCAGCTCATAGCAACTCATCATACAGCAGCAGCAGCTCATAACAATTCATCATATAGCAGCAGCAGGAGCAGCTCATAGCAATGCATCATATACCAGCAGCAGAAGTAGCTCATAGCAATTCATCGTATATTGGATCGGAATGAACATTTGGCAAAAAATCAGAGGAGATCCTCACCTTGTTGGATGAGCTCATCCTTCAACAGCACCTCAAGGCCATGGCCTGGGAGGAGGGGAGAGGGAATAAGGTGCCTTCTACTGCAGTGTGGCATCAACCGTAGTTGTGCAGCGCCCGCCGGAGTAGTGTGTTAGACGAACCACAGTGGAGCAGCTGTTGGAGACCATGAGAATGAGGGGCGGCGCCAGAGGGAGGAGAAGCCAGGGAGATTTGCCCCTACCCGCCGGCCATGTAGCCTAGCTGGACATAGCATCGTCGAGGACAAGGCCAGATGGGACCAGTGGCGATGGCTCGCTGGAGGAACCCTAGTGCTGCAGGCAGGGGATCGAGGTAGAGGGAAAGGGGAGAGGAGATGCAAGCGGGCAGGGCAATGAATGCTTGCGTGTTTGTTTTTACTTGAGGTTCAGGTGTGACACGGGCGTCAGTAGTTGCATTTTGAGTGTAATATAGGCAGACAACAGAGTCATTTCACTATTCCCCTTCCCTTCAATGTTTAGTGAGGTTCTAACCAAAACACCCCCCTCCAAAGCGAAATTAGTTAAGCCCAAGCCCATAACTCAAAAATGACTTCTTTACATCTTTTATGGCTTATTTTGACAATATGCCCTGAAAAGGCGGAATGGAACTGGCCCTTAACCTGTAATTCAATTGTGCGTGCAATGATGAATCACTCCTGCCTGCTATCTATACATTTAGGCATCATCATACATGGCATAACCTAATACATGTGCATTCCATTGTAGAATCTGGAATATGCAATGTTTATGTTAGTTCATACGTTGCACATGATGTTTAAATGCCCCTTAAATCTGGTCAGTCAAGTGATGGTCTTTAAGCCTCCTTCTTTGCTTCTTTTCTTGATATGTAAGATTTGCTCACACATTTGTTCAATTGCTTGTTTGCATCAGCTAGCCGTACTAGGACTGTTTGCTTTGATTACTTGTTGTTCTTGACCTAACACTCTAACAGAGCTTGTCAACAATTTAAACACTAAGGGCTGCTGTAGTGGGGCCTTGTCTAACTCATAGGTGACATAACGGTTTGGTTGTACACTACTGTAGGCAAGTATGTTAGGAAAGTATGCATATTTATCTTCCAAGGAGACGAGTAACTAGTTGACATAATTATGTGGTGTTGTTTTGTTATAATCTCATCCTTTTGTGTTCACAGACTGGAAAGTATGCATATTTATCTTCCAAGGAGACGAGTAACTAGTTTGTGTCACCTTGCAGAGGGGGTGCAATGAAGATAAGATTGAGGATTTCCAAGTACAAGATGTTAGGAAGGAGCCTTGCAAGAGAAGTAGGAGCTGCGCTGAGCCTCTTCAACCTGCTAAGGTAAGTCAATGTATGCAACTCAATAGTTCAATTCCTTGTTTGTTTCAGGCATAGTTAATTTTCTCTTTTCAATTGCTTTATTTGTCCTTAGTTAATGAGATACCCAAATAATCATGCCTGATGTTCGGTACTTGTATCACTATTAGTTGACATAATTAAAGGCCTTACCATTTAATTACTCTGCCAAAGTGTGCCTGAAGCTTTGAAGTCTATTAACCAACTATTATTGCATGAGGCTCACAATCTAGTTTACACTACGCTAATGATTGCATAGTTTTGCCTCCTGTAGTATGTTTGTATGAAACCCTCTGCTGTTCATTATGCTCCCTAAGACTTTAATTGAGGCACAGAATGGCCAACTGTTTGCTTACTTATACACAACTTGCTGTCTAAATTTGTAACTTGTCTCTGTTTTCGATTGGGCCCCAACATCATGCTCCTCTGGTGAGCTAAGAGGGATTTCTGTATGCTGGCTGCACAGACTATCTTTTTTATAATTTTTAAAATATCACCTGCTTATGCTTCATGATGTGTAACATTTTTTAAAGTGACGTGTAACATTATTGTAAGTCCTATTTGCCATGTAGTACAAAATAGTGTCTTGTTCGCTTCACTGTTGTAACTATATTTTTGCCCTAGTCATGTGTACTGACAAAAACATTTCAGGATGAAGTGACATCAACACAAAGATCTGCGAGCAGTGCGGCATGGCCATTACCGAATGATTATGGATTGGAATTGGAATGTGCTGATGTTCTCGAGCATCAACTAGAGGTGGCAAGACAACGTGTACATGATTGTTAACTTATAATCAACAAGTTGAGACTGGACATGCAGGTATTACATGCAGGAGTCAAAAAATGAAACAAGACACTGAGGTAACCATGAAGGAATTGGAGATTTTGCAGACTGAAATTTGTGCTATCTGAATCCAGCCAATCCTATTTTCTAAAGAGATTATAGTTCAAATGGAGTTAAGTTGATGCACGTCCATGATGTATGAGCTGTATTTGCCCAGTGTATGTAATTTGCTGTTTGTGTATGCTTTATTATCACCTGTGCCGAACCATAATGCCAAGTGGGTATAATCGGCTGTAATTTCTTTATTGTATAGTGTAGGATTATTCTACCTTTCTATGCCTTGATCTCTTTGTTGTAATAGTGTAGGCTTTTTAGAGGTGATAGTATTGAGTAGGATAATTCTATGAATATGCTATATCATTCAAACGGGGGCCAATTCGCCTGACCATGGCACTTCACGGGCCGTCAGATCCATGGGCCTTCTACGTCTCGTACGATCCATGGGCCTTCTACGTCTCTTAGGATCCATGGGCCTTCTACGTCTCGTAGGATCCATGGGCCTTCTACGTCTTGTAGGATCCATGGGCCTTCTACGTATCGTAGAATCCATGGGCCTTGTACATCTCGTAGGATCCATGGGCCGCCGACTCATTTATGGGTCTTCTACAGGCCTTTAATGGAAATCGTACATTTTATGGGCTGACCATAACGGGACGTTAATAGGCCGTATTTGGTGATGCTATGAAAATGGCCCAACAGACTAACGGTCCACAAATGGGCCGACTGTAACGACGGGCTGAATTTGGCCCACAAACAGAAAATGACAGTAACGGGCCGTAAGTAACCGAATGCTGCAAATGAGCCCAAGAATAAATGGGCCCTCAGAAGGATAAAAGATAACTTGGGCTGGAAACAGCCCAACGGAATTACGGGCCGTTAATGGGTATAAAGTGATACACTGTTCATTACGGGCCAGTTTCACCACGGGCCGTTAATGGGTGTAAAGTAATACACTGTTCATTACGGGCCAGTTTCAGCACGGGCCGCTAATGGGCCAAGAGTTACAAAGGCTCATATGGATCGAAAGACGTCATGGGCTATACATGGGCCAGAAGTGAAAACGGGCTGGAATCATATTGGACGGCCCAGATGACGCTACTGGGCCTAATTCGGATATGGCGTAACGGGCCTTGGGTTAGCGGGCTGTAAATGGGCTATATGCGAACAAGCCGTTAACAGGCTTTCCATGGGCCGGCCCGCCTGCTTGTGACCAAGTCAAATGGGCCGGCCTTTTCACAGGAATGGGGCACTGTTGGGCCGTGCCACCTGTCGATGTATCATAGGTGCCTTCTGTCCAGTGAGTGGATGACATCTGTCCCAACGATGAGCCGACACGTGTTTCCTCTAGCCAATGATAATTTTACACGTGGAAAATCCCCATTGGTCGGGGCTGTTAATGGGTTATCGGATCCAAAACCCGACCCGATAGCTTAACGGCATTCCGTTACGGTGGATGCCACATGTCGGTCACCCTTAACGAAAGCACTTCTGTGACGCACGATTTATTGTCATGGAAGTGGACACTTCCGTGATGATAATTTTGGTAATGTCATGGAACACTTTTATGACAACACAGGTATGACTATCTTGATTCTGTCATAAATTTGTCATGGTGTTACATGCATGAAATAAAAGCGACCTACTGTGACAAACATGTATTATCACGGAAGTGTATTTTTTTGTAGTGGGGCCTTTGCAAGCTCGGACCCTTGCGTCTTAGAGTCATGCTCCAAGGACTCGTACTTCTTGAGAAACTCCTGGAGCTCTTGCTGAACCTCGCCGACTCGGTCCTCTTGCTTCTCGCACTCGGCGCGCTCCTTGGCTGCTTTGCCTTCGGCCTCGGACAACGCCTTCTTGAGGGTCGCCACCTCGGTCATGGCCCCTAGCAAAATTCATGATGATCCTGTGATCTAACAACCAGTTTCCTCTTTCTTTATCAATAAACAGACGAGGTATCACTTACCTTTGTTCTCTTCGAGCTGCCTCTTGGTAAGGCCGAGCTCTTCCTCGGACCGCTCAAGGTCCCGCTTTAGTGTGGAGACCTCCGCCGTGTGAGCGGCAGCGGCCAGCAGTGAAGCCTGCTTATTCACATAGACATATTCTGATTAGACTCCTGTGATTATTATTTGATCCTCTGTTCGGCCTTTCTTCCGAACACCAAATAGAGCATCATGGGGCTAATGTCTATGCTGTAACATTTTCTCACAATTTGATTAGTTACCTCAAAGCCTGTTAGGAGGCTGGCAGAGGCTTCAGTCAGTTCGCTTTTGGCAGACTGAATCTTCTTGACCACCGCACTCATGATAGTGCAGTGCTCTTCGTCAATGGAAGCGCCGCGAAGCGCTTCCAGCAAATTGTCCGATGCCCCTGGATGGGCAGAGGCCATCGGCATAGACTTGCTGCCCCCAGCATTAGAGCCCATGGGAGTCTTGCCCCTCGTGCGCCCAACGTCCGTAATGTCGCCTTGGGGCGCTTCCAGAACTGTCTCCCCTTGGTTCAGTACCCTTTGAGACAGCACCTCGACGTCATCCGTAGGGCGGGGGGAGGAGGCGGTAGGGAGTGAATCAATGTTCACGGGCACAAAGACTCATCCGAAGAGGATACGTCGATACGGGCTTTGGAGGGGCTGCATGATCATGTTTGGCATGATAAGAAGTAATAAATAAAACAAACCAAGAGCTATTATGTTATCCGGATAATTACAACTTGGCCAGGGGCTTGTCCCTGGGCAACCACTCCTCGTTGCGAAAAGCGGCCGCCGTGGAGCAGTCCGGAAGGAGAGTCCTACCCTTCTTGGACCCTTCAGCTTCCCTTGATGGGGCGGCCTTCCTTTTCTTGTCTCCCCCGGCTGGGGGAGGGGGGAGAACTTTCCTCTTCCTCCTCCTCGTTTTCACGGGAGGAGGGCGCCTCGGTGTTATCAGACGATGATTCCGATACGACCTTGCGCCGGAGACCTTTCCTGGTCCCCGTGGCCTTCTTCTTGGCCTTCTTCTCCGGCGCCTCATAGGGCACTAGAACCAGCATCTCCGTTAAGAGAGCACTTGCTGGATCCTCGGGAAGTGGGGCTAGACAATCAATCTGCTCCGCTGTCACGACCCATTCCTGTTAAATGGCATGGAGGCTTTGATCCCCCATATGATTATACTGGGGAAAGAAACGTCTTATGAGATATAAGAAGCTTACCGGATTGGCAGGGCGCTTTGTGCTGAGTCTGCGATCCTTGGTAAGGGGAGGAGGTACCTCGGCGGACTTGAATAGCACCCTCCAGATGTCCTGGTGTGTCGTGTCGAAGAGCTCTCGCAGCGTCTGTTGCTTGACCGGGTCGAACTCCCGCATATTGAATGCCCATCTTTGACACGGGAGGATCCGGCAGAAGAGCATGACCTGGACCACGTTGACAAGCTTGATTTTCTTGCTTATCATGTTTTTAACACAGTTCTGGTGTCCGGTCAGCTCCACCAATGAACCCCAGGAGAGGCCCTTCTCTTTCCAGGAGGTGAGCCGTGTGGGGATGTCGGATCGAAATTCGGGGGCCTCTACCCAGTTGGTGTCATGCAGCTCGGTGATATAGAACCACCCCGATTGCCACCCCTTCACTGTCTCCATATAGGAGCCTTCGAGCCAAGTGACATTGGGCAATTTTCCCACCATGGCGCGTCCGCACTCCGCTTACTGGCCGACCACCACCTTAGGTTTAACATTGAAGGTTTTCAGCCACAGACCGAAGTGTGGCTTGATGCAGAGGAAGGCCTCGCACACGATGATAAAACACCGAGATGTTGAGGATGAAATTGGGGGCCAGATCATGGAAGTCCAGCCCGTAGTAGAACATGAGCCCGCGAACAAATGGGTGGAGGGGAAATCCCAGCTCGCGGACGAAATGGGTAAGGAATACAGCCCTTTTGTGGGATTCGGGGGTAGGGACGATCTGCCCCTCGTCTGGGAGCCGGTGCGTGATGTCTGCGGCCAAGTATCTGGCTTCCCAGAGTTTCATAATGTTCTCCTCTGTAACGGATGAGACCATCCACTTGCCTCCCGCTCCGGACATGTTTGGAGTGGTTTTACGGCGAAAATGTGAACTTGGGCGCTAGAGCTCGAGTGCGCAAGAATGGATGGGCAGGGAAGAAGAAGGCGTGGGTGAAAAGGAGCAGTCTTTGTCCCTTTATAAGGGTGGAAGAACCTATGCGCCTCCCCACCTGCCTGGTAAACTCGCTTATTCCCCAAGCACCGTAATTCATGGTGCGGTTGGGTTACCCACACCCGTATTGATGAGAATCCCGTGATAAGGGGACACGATCTCTACTTCGACAAGACGTGCCAAGAAAACCGCCTCGCCATACATGTAGTAGCTGGTTGAGAAAAATGGTTCAAATAATGGCCGGGCCATGGCGTGATGTCACGTTATGAAAAGATGTCAGCAGATTAGATTTGTGGAAATATTATACACTCTACGGTGGTATGTGGAATTTGTTTTGCAAAGCTGGACACAATCCTTGTGTTCAAAATATTCTATGGAGTATTCAGAGAAAGAACCCGCCTTGCAATGCCGAAGATAATCTGCGTGCCAGACTCATCGTCATTGAAGCCTGGTTCAGGGGCTACTAAGGGAGTCCTGGATTAGGGGTCCTCGGACAGCCGGACTATATACTTTGGCCGGACTGTTGGACTATGAAGATACAAGATTGAAGACTTCGTTCCGTGTCTGGGTGGGACTCTCCTTTCCGTGGAAGGCAAGCTTGGCCGTTCGGATATGTAGATCTCCTCCCTTGTAACCAACTTTGTGTAACCCTAGCCCCCTCCGGTGTCTATATAAACAGGAGGGTTTAGTCCGTAGGACAAGAATAATCATAATCATAGGCTAGCTTCTAGGGTTTAGCCTCTACGATCTCGTGGTAGATCAACTCTTGTAATACTCATATCATGAAGATCAATCAAGCAGGACGTAGGTTATTACCTCCATCGAGAGGGCCCGAACCTGGGTAAACATTGTGTCCTCTGCCGCCTGTTACCATCCACCTTAGATGCACAGTTCGGGACCCCTACCCGAGATCTCCTGGTTTTGACACCGACACCTCCTGCTAAAGATAGTGCTCTTAACGAGTTTAGCACGTCGCCCAAAGGCGAGTCCCGGAAGATGTTCGCGGCGTTGAATTCGGCGATCGATGACCGATCATGCTCGATATGCGCGGACACACATAGTTGAATTTATAACCAGAAACAAGTTCGATGTTCCGGTGACACAGGCATTACCGGAAGTTAGGTCTGTGTGCGGCTCCAACGCCGTGGAGTCTGCGGCTTCCATGGCGGGGTTGAGCTTATTGTCCTCGGATGGCGCGACCAGCTCCGGATCTAAGGACAAAGCTGTTTCAGGTGCAATTTCCTGGGTATGGCCCGATGACAGATCTAGGTCATGTTCATCAAGGTGACGGGGAGCAACTGCCGTGGTCTCGAATCCGTTGAAGATCAAGTCTCCGCGGATATCCGCAACGTAGTTCAAGCTCCCGAATCTGACTTGACGGCCAGGGGCGTAGCTGTCGATCTGCTCCAGATGGCCAAGCGAGTTGGCCCGCAATGCGAAGCCGCTGAACACAAAGATCTGTTCGGGGAGGAAGACTTCCCCTTGGACATCATCGTTGTAAATGATTGAAGGAGCCACCAAACCTCTTGACGTCGGCACAGTGGAACTCTCAAGGAAAGCACCAGTGTTGGTGTCAAAACCAGCGGATCTCGGGTAGGGGGTCCCTAACTGTGTGTCTAGGATCGATGGTAACAAGAGACAGGGGACACAATGTTTACCCAGGTTCGGGCCCTCTCTATGGAGGTAATCCTACTTCCTGCTCGATTGATCTTGATGAATATGAACATTACAAGAGTTGATCTACCACGAGATCGTAATGGCTAAACCCTATAAGTCTAGCTTGACTATGATTATGAGGATATATCTACGTACTTAGCCCTCTGGTTTATATAGAACGGGAGGGATCTACGGTTACACAAGGTCGGTTATAGAGAAAGGAATCTTCATAGTTGGTCTCCAAGCTTGCCTTCCACGCCAAGGAGAGTCCCATCCGGACACAGGTAGAGTCTTTGGTCTTTGTATCTTTACGGCCCATCAATCTGGCCCATATCCAATTGGTCGGACACTCGAGGACCCCGTAGTCCAGGACTCCCTTAGTGGTGTAAAGAGATAAGTGAAAGGGGCCCCGTGGGGACCATAACCCACCAGGGCGCGCCTAGGGGTCCTGGCGTGCCCAGGTGGGTTGTGCCCACCTGGTGCACCTCCCTATAATGTTATTTGCACCATAAAATCTTAAATATTCAGAAAAAATTGTATTAATTTTCAGGGCATTCTGAGAACTTTTATTTTTGGGTCATTTTTTATTGCACGGGAAATTTAGAAAACAGACAAAACATGGCATTTTATTTTATTTAATAATAAAAACATAAAACAAAAGGTAGGGATAGAAGGTAGTTCTTGCTAAATTCATGAACTTCATACCTCTCAAAAATGATCCATTAATAATGTTGATCAGGTCTTATTAATAACCACTTTCGATTAGCACGAAACCTAAGAACTTTCGTAAATCACTATGTTACCTCAACGGGGATATGAATGTCCCCAACAATAAGCATTTCATATTTATTTTTTGTAGTAGGTAGAGGTATTTGAAAACTTCCAATAGTGATTGTCGGAGATTTTTCAATAACATTAATACCATTTACTTGAATTGTTTCTTTGGAAAGTGCACTGTATGCTCATTACCATTGATATGAAATGTGACCTTGCTTTTATTGCAATCAATAACAACCCCTACAGTATTCAAGAAGGGTCTACCAAGGATAATCGACATGTTGTCGTCCTCGGGCATCTCAAGTATAACAAAGTCAGTCAAAATAGTAACATTAGCAACAACAACGGGCACATCCTCACAAATACCGATAGGTTTGGCAGTTGATTTGTCAGCCATTTGCAATGATATTTCAGTAGGTGTGAGCTTATTCAAATCAATTCTTTTATATAAAGAGAAAGGCATAACACTAACACCATCTCCTAAATCACACAAAGTAGTTTTGACATAATTCTTTTTGATAGAGCAAGGTATAGTTGGTATTACCGGATCTCCATGTTTTTTAGGTACTCCATCTTTAAAAGTATAATTAGCAAGCATGGTGGAGATTTTAGCTTCTGGTTTTTTTGTTATTGGTGATGATTGAGGGAGTCCTGGATTAAGGGGTCTCCGGATAGCCAGACTATATCCTTTGGCCGGACTGTTGGACTATGAAGATACAAGAGTGAAGACTTCGTCCCGTGTCCGGATGGGACTCTCCTTGGCGTGGAAGGCAAGCTAGGGAATACGGATATGTAGATCTCCTCTGTTGTAACCGACCTTGTGTAACCCTAGCCCCTCCGGTGTCTATATAAACCAGAGGGTTTTAGTCCGTAGGACAACATACAATCATACCATAGGCTGGCTTCTAGGGTTAGCCTCTACGATCTCGTGGTAGATCAACTCTTGTAATACTCATATCATGAAGATCAATCAAGCAGGACGTAGGTTATTACCTCCATCGAGAGGGCCCGAACCTGGGTAAAAATTGTGTCCTCTCCCGCCAGTTACCATCCACCTTAGATGCACAGTTCGGGACCCCTACCCGAGATCTCCTGGTTTTGATACCGACACCTCCTGCTAAAGATATGCTCTTAACGAGTTTAGCACGTCGCCCAAAGGCGACTCCCGGAAGATGTTCACGGCGTTGAATTCGGCGATCGATGACCGATCATGCTCGATATGCGCGGACACACATAGTTGAATTTATAACCAGAAACAATTTCGATGTTCCGGTGACACAGGCATTACCGGAAGTTAGGTCTGTGTGCGGCTCCAACGCCGTGGAGTCTGCGGCTTCCGTGGCGGGGTTGAGCTTACTGTCCTCGGATGGCGCGACCAGCTCCGGATCTAAGGACAGAGCTATTTCAGGTGCAATTTCCTGGGTATGGCCCGATGACAGATCTAAGTCATGTTCATCAAGGTGACGGGGAGCAACTGCCGTGGTCTCGAATCCGTCGAAGATCAAGTCTCCGCGGATATCCGCGACGTAGTTCAAGCTCCCGAATCTGACTTGAAGGCCAGGGGCGTAGCTGTCGATCTGCTCCAGATGGCCAAGCGAGTTGGCCCGCAATGCAAAGCCGCTGAACACGAAGATCTGTTCGGGGAGGAAGACTTCCCCTTGGACATCATCGTTGTAAATGATTGAAGGAGCCACCAAACCTCTTGACGTCGGCACAGTGGAACTCTCAAGGAAAGCACCAGTGTTGGTGTCAAAACCAGCGGATCTCGGGTAGGGGGTCCCTAACTGTGTGTCTAGGATCGATGGTAACAGGAGACAGGGGACACAATGTTTACCCAGGTTCGGGCCCTCTCTATGGAGGTAACCCTACTTCCTACTCGATTGATCTTGATGAATATGAACATTACAAGAGTTGATCTACCACGAGATCGTAATGGCTAAACCCTATAAGTCTAGCCTGACTATGATTATGAGGATATATCTACGTACTTAGCCCTCTGGTTTATATAGAACGGGAGGGATCTAGGGTTACACAAGGTCGGTTATAGAGAAAGGAATCTTCATAGTTGGTCTCCAAGCTTGCCTTCCACGCCAAGGAGAGTCCCATCCGGACATGGGTAGAGTCTTTGGTCTTTGTATCTTTATGACCCATCAATCTGGCCCATATCCAATTGGTCGGACACCCGAGGACCCCGTAGTCCAGGACTCCCTTAGTGGTGTAAAGAGATAAGTGAGGGGGCCCCCGTGGGGACCATAACCCACCAGGGCGCGCCTAGGGGTCCTGGCGTGCCCAGGTGGGTTGTGCCCACCTGGTGCACCTCCCTCTAATGTTATTTGCACCATAAAATCTTAAATATTCAGAAAAAATTGTATTAATTTTCAGGGCATTGTGAGAACTTTTATTTTTGGGTCATTTTTTATTGCACGGGAAATTTAGAAAACAGACAAAACATGGCATTTTATTTTATTTAATAATAAAAACATAAAACAAAAGGTAGGGATAGAAGGTAGTGCTTGCTAAATTCATGAACTTCATACCTCTCAAAAATGATCCATTAATAATGTTGATCAGGTCTTATTAATAACCACTTTCGATTAGCACGAAACCTAAGAACTTTCGTAAATCACTATGTTAACTCAACGGGGATATGAATGTCCCCAACAATAAGCATTTCATATTTATTTTTTGCAGTAGGTAGAGGTATTTGAAAACTTCCAATAGTGATTGTCGGAGATTTTTCAATAACATTAATACCATTTACTTGGAATTGTTTCTTTGGAAAGTGCACTTTATGCTCATTACCATTGATATGAAATGTGGCCTTGCTTTTATTGCAATCAATAACAACCCCTACAGTATTCAAGAAGGGTCTACCAAGGATAATCGACATGTTGTCGTCCTCGGGCATCTCAAGTATAACAAAGTCAGTCAAAATAGTAACATTAGCAACAACAACGGGCACATCCTCACAAATACCGATAGGTTTGGCAGTTGATTTGTCAGCCATTTGCAATGATATTTCAGTAGGTGTGAGCTTATTCAAATCAATTCTTTTATATAAAGAGAAAGGCATAACACTAACACCATCTCCTAAATCACACAAAGTAGTTTTGACATAATTCTTTTTGATAGAGCAAGGTATAGTTGGTATTACCGGATCTCCATGTTTTTTAGGTACTCCATCTTTAAAAGTATAATTAGCAAGCATGGTGGAGATTTTAGCTTCTGGTTTTTTTGTTATTGGTGATGATTGAGGGAGTCCTGGATTAAGGGGTCTCCGGATAGCCAGACTATATCCTTTGGCCGGACTGTTGGACTATGAAGATACAAGAGTGAAGACTTCGTCCCGTGTCCGGATGGGACTCTCCTTGGCGTGGAAGGCAAGCTAGGGAATACGGATATGTAGATCTCCTCTGTTGTAACCGACCTTGTGTAACCCTAGCCCCTCCGGTGTCTATATAAACCAGAGGGTTTTAGTCCGTAGGACAACATACAATCATACCATAGGCTGGCTTCTAGGGTTAGCCTCTACGATCTCGTGGTAGATCAACTCTTGTAATACTCATATCATGAAGATCAATCAAGCAGGACGTAGGTTATTACCTCCATCGAGAGGGCCCGAACCTGGGTAAAAATTGTGTCCTCTGCCGCCAGTTACCATCCACCTTAGATGCACAGTTCGGGACCCCTACCCGAGATCTCCTGGTTTTGATACCGACACCTCCTGCTAAAGATATGCTCTTAACGAGTTTAGCACGTCGCCCAAAGGCGACTCCCGGAAGATGTTCGCGGCGTTGAATTCGGCGATCGATGACCGATCATGCTCGATATGCGCGGACACACATAGTTGAATTTATAACCAGAAACAATTTCGATGTTCCGGTGACACAGGCATTACCGGAAGTTAGGTCTGTGTGCGGCTCCAACGCCGTGGAGTCTGCGGCTTCCGTGGCGGGGTTGAGCTTACTGTCCTCGGATGGCGCGACCAGCTCCGGATCTAAGGACAGAGCTATTTCAGGTGCAATTTCCTGGGTATGGCCCGATGACAGATCTAAGTCATGTTCATCAAGGTGACGGGGAGAACTGCCGTGGTCTCGAATCCGTCGAAGATCAAGTCTCCGCGGATATCCGCGACGTAGTTCAAGCTCCCGAATCTGACTTGACGGCCAGGGGCGTAGCTGTCGATCTGCTCCAGATGGCCAAGCGAGTTGGCCCGCAATGCAAAGCCGCTGAACACGAAGATCTGTTCGGGGAGGAAGACTTCCCCTTGGACATCATCGTTGTAAATGATTGAAGGAGCCACCAAACCTCTTGACATCGGCACAGTGGAACTCTCAAGGAAAGCACCAGTGTTGGTGTCAAAACCAGCGGATCTCGGGTAGGGGGTCCCTAACTGTGTGTCTAGGATCGATGGTAACAGGAGACAGGGGACACAATGTTTACCCAGGTTCGGGCCCTCTCTATGGAGGTAACCCTACTTCCTACTCGATTGATCTTGATGAATATGAACATTACAAGAGTTGATCTACCACGAGATCGTAATGGCTAAACCCTATAAGTCTAGCCTGACTATGATTATGAGGATATATCTACGTACTTAGCCCTCTGGTTTATATAGAACGGGAGGGATCTAGGGTTACACAAGGTCGGTTATAGAGAAAGGAATCTTCATAGTTGGTCTCCAAGCTTGCCTTCCACGCCAAGGAGAGTCCCATCCGGACATGGGTAGAGTCTTTGGTCTTTGTATCTTTACGACCCATCAATCTGGCCCATATCCAATTGGTCGGACACCCGAGGACCCCGTAGTCCAGGACTCCCTTAGTGGTGTAAAGAGATAAGTGAGGGGGCCCCCGTGGGGACCATAACCCACCAGGGCGCGCCTAGGGGTCCTGGCGTGCCCAGGTGGGTTGTGCCCACCTGGTGCACCTCCCTCTAATGTTATTTGCACCAAAAAATCTTAAATATTCAGAAAAAATTGTATTAATTTTCAGGGCATTGTGAGAACTTTTATTTTTGGGTCATTTTTTATTGCACGGGAAATTTAGAAAACAGACAAAACATGGCATTTTATTTTATTTAATAATAAAAACATAAAACAAAAGGTAGGGATAGAAGGTAGTGCTTGCTAAATTCATGAACTTCATAGCTCTCAAAAATGATCCATTAATAATGTTGATCAGGTCTTATTAATAACCACTTTCGATTAGCACGAAACCTAAGAACTTTCGTAAATCACTATGTTAACTCAACGGGGATATGAATGTCCCCAACAATAAGCATTTCATATTTATTTTTTGTAGTAGGTAGAGGTATTTGAAAACTTCCAATAGTGATTGTTGGAGATTTTTCAATAACATTAATACCATTTACTTGGAATTTTTCTTTGGAAAGTGCACTGTATGCTCATTACCATTGATATGAAATGTGGCCTTGCTTTTATTGCAATCAATAACAACCCCTACAGTATTCAAGAAGGGTCTACCAAGGATAATCGACATGTTGTCGTCCTCGGGCATCTCAAGTATAACAAAGTCAGTCAAAATAGTAACATTAGCAACAACAACGGGCACATCCTCACAAATACCGATAGGTTTGGCAGTTGATTTGTCAGCCATTTGCAATGATATTTCAGTAGGTGTGAGCTTATTCAAATCAATTCTTTTATATAAAGAGAAAGGCATAACACTAACACCATCTCCTAAATCACACAAAGTAGTTTTGACATAATTCTTTTTGATAGAGCAAGGTATAGTTGGTATTACCGGATCTCCATGTTTTTTAGGTACTCCATCTTTAAAAGTATAATTAGCAAGCATGGTGGAGATTTTAGCTTCTGGTTTTTTTTGTTATTGGTGATGATTGAGGGAGTCCTGGATTAAGGGGTCTCCGGACAGCCAGACCATATCCTTTGGCCGGACTGTTGGACTATGAAGATACAAGAGTGAAGACTTCGTCCCGTGTCCGGATAGGACTCTCCTTGGCGTGGAAGGCAAGCTAGGGAATACGGATATGTAGATCTCCTCCGTTGTAACCGACCTTGTGTAACCCTAGCCCCTCCGGTGTCTATATAAACCAGAGGGTTTTAGTCCGTAGGACAACATACAATCATACCATAGGCTAGCTTCTAGGGTTAGCCTCTAAGATCTCGTGGTAGATCGCTCATATCATCAAGAACAATCAAGCAGGAAGTAGGGTATTACCTCCATCAAGAGGGCCCGAACCTGGGTAAACATCTTTTCCCCCGCCTCCTGTTACCATCCGCCTTAGACGCACAGTTCGGGACCCCCTACCCAAGATCCGCAGGTTTTGACACCGACATTGGTGCTTTCATTGAGAGTCCCACTGTGTCGTCATCGTAAAGGGGGATGGCTCGTCTCATTGTCAAAGACAACATCACTTTGGGGGAGCCCTGGCTGTAGGCCAGACTCTCCGACTAGGCGGCTTCATCATGACCGCCCGCTCGGTCGCTACGCCAATGATGACTTCTCGGGTCATCAAAAACAGCATCCACATCGGCTCAAAATTCGCCAAAACAGATGGATCCAATGGAGCTCTCCTCTTTGAACGAGCTCTTGGATCGCATCGGCGCTCTGGGAGTCACTACGGATTACGATTGGATCGGGCTTAAACCCGACCAAAGGGAGATTAACTCTCCGCCGGTCACCCATCAAATAGCGGTGGTGGTGGAACAATGCGGCGTTTCTCCCTCTATCCTGAGGACGAACTATGTCCGGATTCCCGAGCTCTCCGAGCTGGATACTCGCTCACGGGAGGACATCTCCCTAACCCTGAACCTGGAGTCAGGTCGCATACCGAACCCGCAGAGCAACATCTCAGAGTCCGAACTTCCAAGATCGGCAACTCCCCCGCCCCGGGATCCCAAATTGGGTCAAGGTCTAGACTTAAATCCACCCACCCACCCAGATATAAACGATCTTTCGCACATTAGACAAGCGCCCCAAGAGACAGTACATCACTATTGGGCCAGAGTCCTCCTTGTAATGAACAAGGTCCAGGACTGTCGCGAGGAAGACGCAATTTCGTTCTTTTGCAACAATTGCACGGACAAGGGGATCCTCAATGCCATAAGTCGCCGCGACATTGCATACTTCGCCGACTTGGCAGCCATAGTACGGAAATACTGTGCGATGGAAAGTGCCTGGAAAACCCAAACACAATTCTGGGATAATCCAGCCCTGACAAAACCCCCAGTCCAAACTAAAAGGGTGCACTCTCATAAGTCTCCCGACTCAATTATAAAGAAACAAAAGCCCACTATAGGGCGTGGAACTGTATTGGAGGGATGGCTTAACAGGCCCTGCAAAATTCATAGTACAGCGGATGCCATACCAACACACAGCCTTAGAGCATGTTGGGTACTCCGGCAGGTGGCCAAAAGCGGTGAGGATCTCCTCATCCAAAATAGCCCAGAACACCTCCTCGGGGATCACAATACATTACAGACAATCTTCGAGACCTTCGCCTCCAATAATTGGCGTAAGCGAGTACTCTGCAGCCTTGCCGAAGTCTGCCATGTGGCAGCAACGAATTCATGGAGCGACATGGCTATCACCTTCAATACCAGTGACGAACCTCAATTTCGAACAACCCGAGCACCAGCTGCTTTGGTCCTCAGTCCAATTGTGGATGGCTTTCGGCTCACTAAAGTGCTCATGGACGGCGGCAGCGGATTAAACCTCATTTATGAGGAGACTCTTCAAAAATGGGAATAGACCGCAACTGTATAGAGGAAAGGAGCACGACCTTCCGAGGAATTATCCCTAGTAGGGAGGCACGTTGCGCTGGGAAAATCACACTAGATGTGGTATTTGGCACTCCGGAGAATTAAAGGTTCGGAGAAATCACATTCCATGTGGCCCCGTTCAGTAGCGGATACCACGCCTGAGGGTGTCCTGGATTAGGGGGTCCCCGGACAGCCGGACTATATCCTTCTGCTGGACTGTTGGACCATGAAAATACAAGATTGAAGACTTCATCTCATGTCTGGATGGGACTTTACTTGGCGTGGAAGGCAAGCTAGGAAATACAGATATGTATATCTCCTCCTTTGTAACCGACCTTGTGTAACCCTAGCCCCCTCAGGTGTCTATATAAACCGGAGGGTTTTAGTCCGTAGGACAACAGACAATCATACCATAGGCTAGCTTCTAGGGTTTAGCCTCTCTGATCTCGTGGTAGATCTACTCTTTTAATACTCATATCATCAAGAACAATCAAGCAGGACATAGGGTTTTACCTCTATCAAGAGGGCCTGAACCTGGGTAAAGCATCGTGTCCCCTGCCTCCTATTACCATCCGCCTTAGACGCACAGTTCGGGACCCCTACACGAGATCCGCCGTTTTTGACACCGACATTGGTGCTTTCATTGAGAGTTCCACTGTGTCGTCATCATAAGGAAGATGGCTCGCCTCGTTGTCAAGGACAACATCACCTCTGCGGGAGCCCTAGCTGTAGGCCCAACTCTCCGACTAGGTGGCTTCGTCATGACCGCCTGCTCGGCCGCTGCACCGACGATGACCTCTCAGGTCATTGAAAATAGCCTCCACATCGACTTAAAATTAGCCGAGCAAATGGATCCAATGGAGCTCTCCTCTTTGAATGAGCTCTTGGATCGCATTGCCGCTCTGGGAGTCACTACGGACTATGATCGAATCGGGCTTAAACCCGACCAAAGGGAGATTAACAATCCGCCGGTCACCCATCAAATAGCGGTGGTGGAGGAGCAATGCGGCGATTCTCCGTCTATCCTGAGGACGAACTATGTCCGGATTCCCTAGCTCTCCGAACAGGATATGCGCTCGCGGGAGGACGCCACCCTAACCCTAAATTTAGAATCAGGCCGCATACCGAACCCGCAGGGCAATATCCCTGAGCCCGAACTTCCAAGATCGGAAACTCCCCTACCCCGGGATCACAGATTGGGTCTGGACTTAAATCCACCCACCCACCTAGATACAAACTATCTTTCCCACATTAGGCAAGCGCCCCAAGAGACAGTACATCACTATTGGGCCAGATTCCCCCTTGTAATGAACAAGGTCAAGGACTGTCACGAGGAAGATACAATTTCATTCTTTTGCAACAATTGCATGGACAAGGCAGTCCTCAACGGCATAAGTCGTCATGACATAGCACACTTCGCTGACTTGGCGGACATAGTATAGAAATACTGTGCGATGAAAAGTGCCTGGAAAACCCAAACGCAATTTTGGGACAATCCGGCTCCGACAAAACCCTCCGTCCGAACTAAAAGGGCGCACTCTTATAAGTCGCTCGACTCAATTACAATGAAGCAAAAGCCCACTACAGGGCGTGGAACCATATTGGAGGGATGGCTCAACGGGCCTTGCAAAATCCATAGTACGGCGGATACCATATCAACACACAACCTTAGAGCATGTTGGGTACACCGGCAGGTGGCCAAAAGCGGCGAGGATCTTCTCACCCAAAATACCTCAGAGCACCTCCCCACGGATAACAACACAATCTTAACGGTCTTCGAGACCTCTTCGCCTCAAATAATAGGCGTAAGCGAGCACTCCGCAGCTTGCCGAAGTCTGCCACATGGCAGCAATAAATCCATGGAGCAACACGGCTATCACCTTCAATGCCAGTGACGAACCTAAATTTCGAACAGCCCGAGCACCAGCCGCTTTGGTTCTCATCCCAATTGTGGATGGCTTTCGGCTCACTAAGGTGCTCATGGATGGCGGCAGCGGATTAAACCTCATCTATGAGGAAACTCTCCAAAAAATGGACATAGACAGCAACCGCATTGAACAAAGTAGTACGACCTTCCGGGGAATCATCCCTAGTCGGGAGGCACGTTGCGCTGGGATAATCAAACTTGATGTGGTATTCGGCACTCCGGAAAATTACAGGTCCGAAGAAATTACATTCCAAGTGGCCCCGTTCAGTAGTGGATACCACGCCCTTCTAGGGCGGGAGGCATTCACGATTTTTCAAGCCATACCCCATTACGGGTACATGAAGCTCAAAATGCCCGGACCCAAGGGAATTATCACTCTAACTAGTGATCCGGACATAGCACTCCGCGCCGAGAACAAAACAACCGCACTAGCCCTCGAGGCATTATCCGAAGACCTTGTGGGCAGAGGACTTAACCACGCTGCGCTCAACGGTGGACAGGGACGACGTGATACTAGACAAAAGATCCAAGTCCACCTCCTTTAAACCAGCAGGCGAAATAGTTAAATTCGAAGTCCATCCAACGGACCCTACAAAAACAGCATCCATTGGGGCACAGTTAGACCCCGCTGTAGACGCCACACTACGAGAGTTTCTGTGTGAGAATTGGGACATATTCGCCTGGCATCCTTCATACATGCCAGGAATCCCATGCAGATTGGCCGAGCATAGCCTTAATATTCTAAAAGGATTCAAGGCAGTCAAGCAGACTCTTCGGCGTTTCTCTGAACCTAAGCGACAAGCCATGGGAGAGGAGCTGGCCAAGCTACTGGAAGCCGGACTTATTAAGGAAATAAAACATCCGGATTGGCTAGCAAACCTGGTGATGGTACCAAAGAAGGACAAATCCTGGCGCCTATGTGTCGACTTCAAAGACCTTAACAAGGCTTGCCCAAAGGATCCCTTCCCACTCCCTCGCATCGATCAAATCATCGACGCTGCCGCAGGACACGAATCATTGTGCTTCCTCGACACATACTCGGGTTACCACCAGATTAAGATGGCGGAGTATGATCAAGCCGCAACAGCATTTATAACACCATACGGCCCCTTCTGCTTTAACACAATGCCCTTTGGGCTCAAAAACACCGGCGCAACATATCAGCGCATGATCCAGACATGTCTGGAAAAGCATATCAGCAAGACTATGGAGGCATACGTAGACGATGTGGTCATTAAAACTAGACACGTCGACTCTTTAATAGACGACTTGAGGCTCACGTTCACCAATCTCCGAACATACGAAAAGCTCAATCCGGAAAATGCGTCTTCGGCGTTCCTGCCGGAAAGCTCCTGGGCTTCATCGTCTCCAGTAGAGGAATTGAAGCAAATCTGGCTAAAATCTGAGCTCTGTCATAGTTGGCTATCCCAGCTGACCTCAAGCAAATCCAGAAATTGACTGGATGCGTGGCGGCCTTAAGCCGCTTTATCTCCCGAATAGGAGAAAAGGCACTTCCCCTTTATCGCCTTCTTAGGCGCACCGAACACTTCGAGTGGACGGACGCAGCCATGGCCGGACTGGAAGAAATCAAAGACATCCTGGCCACCAACCCAATCCTGGCCGCACCAACTGTTGGCGAACCAATGCTATTATATATAGCGGCAACTCACCAAGTTGTAAGCGCAGTGCTCGTCGTCGAACGAGAGACGGACGGACATAAATTCCCACTTCAAAAGCCGGTATATTATGTGTCCACCATCCTCTCTCCATGCAAACCACGGTACCCACATTACCAAAAGATAGCATACGCGGTATTTATGGCATCCCGGAAATTACGATACTACTTTCAAGAGTGTTCAATCACGGTGGCATATGAAGTACCACTCAATGACATAATAAACAACTATGATGCCACGGGCCGGATTGCCAAATGGGCCATTGAGCTCCTCCTGTTCGACATAGCATATAAGTCACGACGAGCCATTAAGTCGCAAGTACTGGCCGATTTCGTAGCCGAATGGACAGAAGCTGAACTCTCTAAAGATTACGACACATACTCCAATTGGATCATGCACTTCGACGGCTCTAAAATGCTGGCTGGTCTAGGGGCTGGCGTCGTCCTGACGTCCTCCACTGGAGACATGGTGCAATACGTGCTCCAAATACTATATACGGACTCCAAGAACGCAGTCAAATATGAGGCCCTACTACACGGCCTCCGGATGGCAGTCTCCATGGGCATCCAACACCTAGAGGTGCGTGGGGACTCGAACCTCGCAATATCCCAAATAAATGGAGACTTCGATGCCAAGGATCCAAAAATGGTGGCATATCGCAATGCCATCCTCAAAATGTCAGCCTGGTTCGAGGGGCTGGAATTGCACCACGTGGCTCGGGAAAACAACCAGGCAGCGGACATCCTAGCTCGTATCGGCGCTAAACTGGACCCTGTCCCACCAAACATCTTCCTAGAAAGACTGTTTAAACCATCCGTGGTATGGGAAGGGGACACCGGCAAAATTACTCCAGACCCGGCCACAACCCCAGATATCGAATACTCTAACACAATCGGAGGCTCTGCCACCAAAATAACACCTTCAGCCCATGTGATAATAGATGTCATTACCCCGTGGACAGAACCATTCCTGGCCTACCTAATTAGACAGGAATTACCCGAGGACCAAAAAGAGGCTCGCTGCATAGTGCGGCGATCTAAAGCCTACAAGGTCCATGAGGGAGACCTTTATAAGAAAAGCACAACCGGAGTCCTTCAAAGGTGCATCTTCGAAGAGGAAGGGCGGAAGCTGTTGGCAGAAATCTATACCGGACTCGGCGGCCACCATGCAGTAGCCCGGGCACTTGTAAGTAAGGTCTTTCGTACAGGTTTTTATTGGCCGACGGCCCGGGCAGATGCACAACATCTGGTTCAACATTGCGTTGGTTGCCAGGTTTTTGCAAACCAAAGCCACATGGCACTTACCTCCCTCCAAACCATCCCCATTACTTGGCCCTTTGCGATCTGGGGGCTCGATATGGTCGGACCCCTCAAGGGGGGAACCCATAAGAGAAAATACTTACTGGTCATGGTGAACAAATTCACCAAATGGATAGAAGCCAACCCTGTGAAAACGGCTGAATCCGGACCGGTGATAGACTTCATATCCGGGGTTGTACGCCGTTATGGCATTCCCCACAGCAAAATCACTGACAACGGCATGAACTTTACAGCCGACGAGGTGAAACTTTAGTTCAGTAACATGGGCATTAAGCTCGATTATGCTTCTGTCTATCATCCGCAAACTAACGGTCAAGTTGAACGAGTGAATGGTCTTATCATGAGTGGTATTAAACCCAGATTAGTCTGGTCCTTAAAGGAATCACACACCCATTGGGTAGAGGAGCTCGACTCCGTACTATGGGGGCTGCGGACCACGCCGAATCGTACTACCGGATACACACCGTTTTTTGTAGTGTACGGCGTTGAGGCGGTGCTGCCTTGCGACATAATTCATGACTCACCTCGAGTGCGCATGTATGAAGAAAGAGAGGCCGAGCTGATGCCCTGGAGGAGGAGTGCGACGTGGCAAAATCCCGTTCCGCATTCTATCAACAACAAGCTCGAAGGTATCAAAGCAGAGAAGTGCGGGCCAAAACCTATAACATTGGTGAACATGTTCTACGCCTGCCGGAGAAGAAAAAGAACAAGCTCAAGCCCAAATGGGAAGGTCCCTTCATTATCGACCAGGTTCTGACCGGTGGAGCGTACCGTCTGCGGGATGCATCAAATAATCGACTCAACCAAATCCATGGAACGCAGCCAGACTCCGAAGATTCTACGCCTAGCGCTGGACTCTATGTTCGTTTCCTTACCTCCATGAATTTTCTGCACATCTATTTTTTTCCCTCTTTCTTTCTCTCTTTTCTCTTGAAAGCCCTAAAGGGCTAAACCTGTGTCTTGGTTACAAAATCTCGACGCGCTAACCGCACTCAATATACCTGGGGGCTTCCTATACAGAAGCTTAATCTAATTATTTTTTCCGGGCTTCATGCCCCGCACATGTGTTATTCTTCCGCATGTACCCTTTTTCGCCATTATATGCATCGATATGACTTAAGTTTTGGCCAAGCTGGGTTTCCTGGCTCTTGTGTTTATGCCCTACGTTCTCGTTAATTCAGCTAGGGCATAAGGGGAGCACCTCTGCGATTGTTACTGCCGGGTCAGCCGGATGTGTACCTCAGACTGGGTGAAGCCGAAAGCTAGCGTTCTTAAGGGAATATTTGGTCGGTGAATAAAAGATGACTTTAATTTAAATTACTACACGCCCCGGATGTTTTTAACCTGCGTCTCACAGTTCGGACATGCACATTAGGGCATGCGTACCCAGGGAAAGGAACCCTTAACGGAACTATTCTCCCTGGAAGATGTTTCTTACTACCCATGTAATATAACATAGCTAGTTGGGTACTTGTCTGTTCAAGCACTTATGACCCCTACGCCTGGTTTCCATGCATACCCCGGTTTTTATATAACCGAGTGGGTTTCCATGCCTACTCCGGATTATCGGGTCCAGAGGTGGAAGTGAAAAGGTCCTCCATGACAAATGATTTACAATCCGGCTAGGGACATTACATATGTCACTTGAAGTACACAGTCACTAAGACTGATTAAATTCTTCTTCTATGCCATCCAACAGGTTGTCTAGCCTACAATCCTGTTGGGAATAATTTGCGGCTAACTCTACTTGATCATACACTAAACTGACAGGGATCTCTTTCCCATCGGGCCCCACAGGTCCAACCTCGGCCATGTGGTTTGGGTCAGCCTTGGTGTATCATCTCTTCACCATAGCCTAGGCTTCCCGTGCACCTTGTCGGTAGGCCGATATCTTCCATAACCAGAAGCACCGTCGTGCTCCCTTCAGCTTCTCTATAAGCTCCCCCATGCCTCCTGGCAGGGACGCGGACGGCCACAAGGCTTGGGCAATACTCTGCATCACCTGCCGAACTTGTTCGTGCAGTTGTGAGAGCTCTAGCAGAAGATCACCCGAGGACCCGGGCATCTCCTCCGCGGGACGACCCGTCAGCATACCTGCAGATATAATGCTATTAGTAGGCTTCTTCGTCGAACTCCTTTAAAAAGTTCGTTCAAGCACTTACTAAAAATGCCGGGCTCGGACGTCCTTCAGTTCCACGCCCAGCCGGATATTGGCATCTTGGAGATCATTTTTCTCCTGTCCGACTCGCGTCAGCACGCGCTCGCTAGCGTTTCGCTGTCGATCATCACGTGCCGTATCCACCTCCACGGCCTCCGGATTCACTCCGGGGCCACCTACAACATCTATTGTTACGTGTGCATATACGCCGCATACTACCTGGTATTGATATTCTTTGCAATAGACAAAGGAGTTACCAGGGGGACAATTTTTGGACTCCCTCAATGCGGCAACAGCGGCTTCCAACTGGGCCTTGCACTCGTCCAGCTCTTGAGGCAGTTGGGAATTCTTCTTCGTAAGAACCTGCACAAATATTGATCCTTAAATCAGTTGCGTTAACTGTTTCAAGTCTCAGGGGCTACTGATACATATAATCATCAGATTTACTTACCCATACATCCCTTACATACTGGTCCATGGCTCTGGCTAGACCATTTTGAGCAGCATAGAGGTACGCGTCTCCAGACTTGAAGGCATCAAATGCCTCTAGTGAGAAGCAAGCATAACGGAGTACGGCCTGGCGACGCCTATGATTCATGGCGCTCTCCACTTCTGAATTTGTAGAGGATAGTCTATCCGCATTCTATGTAGGAGGAGTATCTAGCGTCCGCCCCATGTCGGCTTCCGCCTCTATGTCCGGCCCTGGAGCCCGACTGGCGGAAGTGTGATCGGCAGCCTCTCCGGACATATTCCAGCAAGCATTTTTTTCTATTAAAGAAACATGGACGTCATTACATTTTGAGAAAGACGACAACCACGGAGCAGGGTTTTTTCTTTCATACCTCTGCGCTGGCGTCTCCATCCTGGTCGCCTTCCTTTTTGGCCTACCCGGCCTCGGTGCCTCTTGTTGGTGAGTTGCTGCGGGTTTGGCATGGCGTCCCGAATGCCTTCCCTGTAAAACACCATATGTATATGGTAGGTGAAGTGTCTAAAAGGGATCCTAGTTTTTGGAGTTGGGATTTGGGTTTTTCTTACGTGCAATGCAGGGAGCAGTCCGGGATAGTCGGCCGTAATGGCCACCATGGCGTCATCACAGCTCAATTGATAGAGCTGCCTGTCTATCAGCTCCACGAATATGTCCGGATCTTCTTCGAGTCCGGGACCGAGGGCCCGGTCAGGGTCCTCTGGCTGTGGAGATGGGCTGTTGACCTCCCTTACAGCTTTTCGCAATTCCTACCGTAAAATGGCAAGGTAAGTACCTATGACAAAAAATGCGGGAAGAATGGGACTAAGGAGATATGACTCACCCAGCTTGGAGGGTTGTACATGGAGAATCCATCCCGTGGCTTGATACGGATGAACTCCTCTTCCTCTCCCTTGAACAACTCGGTCAGAATTTTTGCTAAAGCAGCAGCAGAGTCCGGTCCCTTACACCCACAACGGGTGGCATCATCTTCCCCGTTGAAACACCACAGGGGGTGCCCTCGATATTGAAGTGGCTGCACTCCCCGCATTATGCATATTGACATAACCTCGATTACTGTCAATCCTGATTGAGCCAGTGCTTTAATCTGGTTCATCAGGTAAAGGACTTCCCCGTTTTCTTCCTCCTGGGGGTTCCGTGGGCGCCAGCTTTGGTGTTTCTTCAGAGGAGCATTGTTGAACTCAGGAAGACCCCGCCGAACAGGGTCCAGAAGGGGAACATCCTCCATATAAAACCATTCCGAAGGCTAGTCTTTGGACGTCTTCTTCGGAGTGCCAGACAGGTATCCGGTTTAGGTGATGCGCCATATTTCGGCTCCGCCCACTTGATAAAGTGACCCCTTCTATATGCGAGGGATGAGGCAAAATAACCTCTTCCACAGCTCGAAATGAGCTTCGCAACCCAGGAATAACTCGCAAAGGGCGACGTAGCCGGCGATGTGTAATATGGAAGCAGGGGTGAAATTATGCAGTTGGAGGCCGTAAAACTCTAGGAGCCCGCGGAGGAACGGATGAATTGGAAATCTGACTCCCCTTAATATGTAAGGAATAAGGCACATCCGCTCTCCCGTAGAGGGGCTGGGGAAGCTCTCCGCTTGCTCCCCGCCATTGTAGGTGGCGAGCCCGGCTCGGGAGGGAACCGTATACGCTAGAGGAAGAAATCCCTGAGTCTGCAGTTTGACTAATCGACCATGTGGGATGGAGCATCTCTCCCAATCACCGGGCTTAGGGCTACGGGGGCGAGAGGAGGAACTGCGGTGGTCGGCCATGTTGGAATGAATTTTTACGAAGCACGCTACGATGGATTCTCGTTGTGGGAGGATGGTATGGATTGGATCTAGGAATCCCCATCCCTTTAATAGACAATTTATTTATCTGGCTAGGGGGGTGAATGTAAAAACGCCCTGGCTCCTCGTATTCATTCGACGCGTGGAAGATAGCCCTTATGGGGCGCAAAAGCCAAGAAGTCCAACATTTATGGGTCCAGACACTACTTAACAAACATTCACGATTTGAGAAGAACCCGCCTTGCAATGCCGAAGACAATACTGCGTGCCAGACTTGACGTCATTGAATCCTGGTTCGGGGGCTACTGAGGGAGTCCTGGATTAGGGGGTCTCCGGACAGCCGGACTATATCCTTTTGCCAGACTGTTGGACCATGAAGATACAGGATTGATGAGTTCATCTCATGTCCGGATGGGACTTTACTTAGCGTGGAAGGAAAGCTAGGCAATACGGATAGGTATATATCCTCCTTTATAACGGACCATGTGTAACCCTAGCCCCCTGCGGTCTCTATATAAACCGGAGGGTTTTAGTCCATAGGAAAACAGTCAATCATACCATAGGCTAGCTTCTAGGGTTTAGCCTCTCTGGTCTGGTGGTAGATCTACTCTTGTAATACTCATATCATCAAGAACAATCAAGCAGGACATAGGGTTTTACCTCTATCAAGAGGGCCCGAACCTGGGTAAAACATCGTGTCCCCTGCCTCCTGTTACCATCCGCCTTAGACGCACAGTTCGGGACCCCCTACCCGAGATCCGCCGGTTATGACACCGACAACGCCCTACTGGGGCAGGAGGCATTGACGATTTTCCAAGCCATACCCCATTACGGGTACATGAAGCTCAAAATGCCCGGACCCAATGGAATCATCACTCTAGCTAGTGATCCGGACATAGCACTCTGCGCCGAGAACAAAACAGCCGCACTGGCCCTCGAGGCACTATCCGAAGCCCTTGTGGCGGAGGAGTTAACTGCGCTGCGCTCTACAGTGGACAGGAACGACGTGATACTAGACAAAAGATCCAAGTCCACCTCCTCTAAACCAGCGGACGAAATAGTCAAATTCCAAGTCCATCCAACGGATCACACAAGAACAGCATCCATTGGGGCATAGTTAAACCCCGCTATAGACGCCGCACTACGGGAGTTCCTATGCGAGAATTAGGACATATTCGTCTGGCATCCTTGAAACATGCCAGAAATCCCACGCAGATTGGCCGAGCATAGCCTCAACGTTCTAAAAGCATTCAAGCCAGTCAAGTAGACTCTTTGGCGTTTCTCTGAACCTAATCGACAATCCATGGGAGAGGAGCTAGCGAAGCTACTGGAGTCCGGATTCATTAGAGAAATAAAACATTCGGACTATCTAGCCAACATGGTGATGGTACCAAAGAAGGACAAATCCTGGCGCCTATGCGTCGACTTCAAGGACCTTAATAAGGCTTGCCCATAGGATCCCTTCCCTCTCCCTCGCATCGATCAAATCATCGACGCTACTGCAGGACACGAATCATTGTGCTTCCTCGACGCATACTCCTGTTACCACCAGATTAAGATGGCGGAGTCCGATCAAGCCGCAACGGCATTTATCACTCCATACGGCCCCTTCTGTTTTAACACAATGCCCTTCGGGCTCAAAAATGACGGCGCAACATATCAGCGCATGATTCAGACATGTCTCAAAAACCAGATCAGCAAGACAGTGGAGGCATACATAGACAATGTGGTCATTAAAACCAGACATGTCGACTCCTTAATAGACGACTTGAGGCTCATGTTCGACAATCTCCGAACAAACGACATTAAGCTCAATCCGGAAAAATGCGTTTTGGCCGTACCCACCGGAAAGCTCCTGGGCTTCATTCTCTCCGGTAGAGGAATTGAAGCAAATCTGGCTAAAATCCAAGCCCTGCTGCAGTTGGCTACACCAACCGACCTCAAGCAAATCCAGATGTAAACTGGATGTGTGGCGGCCCTAAGCCGCTTTATCTCCCGATTAGGAGAAAAGGCACTCCCCCTTTATCGCCTTCTTCGGCGCACTTAACACTTCGAGTGGACGGATGCAGCCACGGCCGGATTGGAAGACATAAAAGCCATCCTGGCCACCAACCCAATCTTGGCCGCGCCAAATGTCGGCGAACCAATGCTATTATATATAGCGGCAACGCATGAAGTTGTAAGTGCAATGCTCGTCGTCGAATGAGAGACAGATGGACATAAATTCCGACTTCAAAAGCCGGTATACTATGTATCTACCGTCCTCACTCCATGCAAATCACGGTACCCACATTACCAAAAGATAGCATACGCGGTATTCATGGCATCCCGGAAATTACGACACTACTTTCAAGAGTGTTCAATCACGGTGGCCTCTGAAGTACCACTCAACGACATAATAAGCAATCGCGATGCCATGGGCCGGATTGCCAAATGGTCCATCGAGCTCCTCCCGTTCGACATAACATACAAACCACGATGAGCCATCAAGTCGCAAGTGCTGGCTGATTTCATCGCCGAATGGACAGAAGCCGAACTCCCTAAAGAGTACGACGCGCACTCCAATTGGATCATGCACTTCGACGGCTCTAAAATGTTGGCTGGTCTGGGGGCTGGCGTCATCCTGACGTCCCCCACCGGAGATATAGTTCAATACGTACTCCAAATACTATACACAGACTCCAATAACGCAGCCGAATACGAGGCCCTATTGCATAGTCTTCGGATGGCAGTTTCCATGGGCATTCAACGCCTGGAGGTGCGTGGGGATTCAAACCTCGCAATATCCCAAATAAATGGAGACGTCGATGCCAAGGATCCGAAAATGGCGGCATATCGCAACGCCGTTCTCAAAATGTCAGGTCGATTCGAGGGGCTTGAATTCCACCATGTGGCTCGGGAAAATAATCAAGCGGCGGATATCCTCGCCCCTCTCGGCGCTAAGCGCGACCCTGTCCCACCTAACATCTTCCTAGAAAAACTGTTTAAGCCATCCGTGGTATGGGAAGGGGACACCGGCAATAATAGCCCGGATCAGGCCACAACACCAGATACCGAACACTCTGACACAATCGGAGGCTCTGCCATTGAAATAACACCTTCAACCCATGTAATGATGGCCGTCATCCCCCCCTGGACAGAGCCATTCCTGGCCTACCTAACCATGCAGGAACTACCCGAGGACCAAAACGAGGCACGCTGCATAGTGCGGCGATCTAAATCCTATAAGGTCCACGAGGGGGAGCTTTATAAGAAAAGCACTACCGGAGTCCTTCAAAGGTGCATCTCCGAAGAGGAAGGGCGGAAGCTTTTGGCAGAAAGCCATGCCGGACTTGGTGGCCACCACGCCGCAGCCCGGGCCGTTGTAAGCAAGGCCTTCCGTACAGGTTTTTATTGGCAGACGGCCCTGGCAGATGCGCAGCATCTGGTCCAACATTGCGTCGGTTGCCAGCTTTTTGCAAACCAAAGCCATATGCCACCTACCGCCCTCCAAATAATCCCCATTACTTGGACCTTCGCGGTCTGGGGGCTTGACATGGTTGGACCCCTTAAAGGGGGAACCCATAAGAAAAAATACCTACTGGTCATGGTGGATAAAATCACCAAATGGATAGAAGCCAAACCCGTCAAGACGGCTGAATCCGGACCGGTGATAGACTTCATATCTAGGGTTGTACACCGTTATCACTGACACCGCTCTTGTAGAAGATCACCCGTAGACCCCGGGCATCTCTTCTGCGGGACGACCCATCAGCATACCTGTAGACACAATTCTGTCAGCCGGCTTCTTCGCCGAACTCCTTTAAAAGTTCGTTCAAGCACTTACTAAAAATGCCGCACTGAAGCCGCTTATTCTCCTTCATGGAGTCCGCTAGCTGGGCCCGGACATCTTTCAGTTCCTCGCCCAGCCAGGTATTGGCGTCTTGGAGATTGTTTTTCTCCTGCCTGACTCGCATAAGCACGCGCTCACCAGCATTTAGCTGTCGATCAACACGTGCCCCATTCACCACTAAGGCCTCCGGATTCACTCCGGGGTTACCTGCAACATCTATTATTAGATTTGCATAAATGCCACATACTATCTGGTACCTGCCTTCTTTGCAAGGGAAACAGGGACCCTTCTCGGACTCCCTCAACGCGGCAACAGCGGCCCCTAGCTGGGCCTTGCACTCTTCTAGCTCTTGAGACAATTGGGAATTCTTCTCTGTAAGAACCTACTCAAATAAATGATCCTTAAATCAGTTGTGTCAACTGTTTCAAGTCTCAGGGGCTACTAATACATATAATCATCAGATTTACTTACCCGTATGTCCCTTACAAACTGGTATGTGGCTCTGGCTAGACCATTTTGAGCAGCACGGATGTACGCGTCTCCGGAATTGAAGGCATCAAATGCCTCTGGTGAGAAACAAGCGTCACGGAGTACGGCCTGGCGACGCCTGTGATTCATGGTGCTCTCCACATCGGAATTTGTAGCTGAACATCCAGCATCTGCCTCGCATTAGCTTCCGCCTCTATGTCCATCCCTGGAGGCCGACTGGTCGAGGCGTGATCGGCAGCCTCTCCGGATATAGTCTGGCGGGCGTTTTTTCTAGGAAACACGAATGTCATTATAGTTTAAGCAAGATGACAACCACAGAATGAGGTTTTGTGTTATACCTCAATGCTAGCATCTCCGTCCTAACCGCCTTCCTTTTTTTCCTACCCGGCTTCGGCGCCTCTTGTTGGCGAGTTGTTGCAGGTTCGACACGGCGTCCTGAAGGCCTTCCCTGTAAGACACCATATGTGTACGGAAATCCTCTTCCTCTCCCTTGAATAACTCGGACAGAACTTTTGCTAAAGCAGCAGGTGAGTCCGGTCCCTTGCGCCCGCAACGGGTGGCATCGTCTTCCCCGTTCAAACACCATAGGGGGTGCCCTCGATATTGAAGTGGTTGCACCCCCCGCATTATGCATATTGACATAACCTCGATTGTTGTCAATCCTGATTGAGCCAGTGCTTCAATCCGGTTCATCAGATAAAGGACTTCTCCGTTATCTTCCACCTGGGGGCTCCGTGGGCGCCAACTTCGACGTTTCTTCAGAGGATCATTGTCGAACTCAGGAAGACCCTGCCAAACAGGCTCTAGAAGAGGGACGTCCTCCATGTAAAACCACTCAGAAGGCCAGTCTTCGGAGGTCTTCTTTGGAGTACCGGACGGGTATCCGGTCTCGGCGATGGGCCATATTTTGGCTCCGCCCACTTGATAAAGTGACCCCTTCTTTGTGTGGGGCACAAGGCAGAATAGCCTTTGCCACAGTTCGAAATGAGCCTCGCAGCCCAAAAATAGCTCACAAATGGCAACATAGCCGGCGATGTGTAATATGGAAGCGGGGGTGAGATTATGCAACTGGAGGCCGTAAAACTCCAGGAGTCTGCGGAGGAATGGATGAACCGGAAATCCGAGTCCCCTTAGTAAGTAAGGGACAAGGCATACCCACTCCACCTTGGAGGGATTGAGGAAGCTCTCCTCTTGCTCCCCGCCATTATAAGTGGCGAGCCCGGCTCTGACGGGAACCATATACGCCGGACGGAGAATTCCCTGGGTCTGCAACTCTACTAATTGGCCGTGTGGGACGGAACACTTCCCCCAATCACTGGGCTTGGGACTACGGGAGCGAGAGGAGGAACTGCGATGGCCGGCCATGATGGAATGGATTTTTTCGAGCGCGCTCCGATGGATTCTCGCCGTGGGAAGATGGTGTGGATTGGATCTAAGAATCCCCATCCCTTTAATAGGTGATTTACTTACCTGGTGAGGGGGGCAAATGTAAAAACGTCCTGGCTCCTCGCATTTGCTCGATGCATGGAAGATGGCCCTTATTGGGCGCAGAAGCCAAGACATCCAACATTTATGGGAGCCGGACACTACTTAGATATTCAGGATTTGGAGAAGAACCCGGCTTGCAATGCCAAAGAAAATATTGCGCGCCGGACTCGTCATCATTGAAGCCTGGTTCGGGGGCTACTGAGGGAGTCCTGGATTAGTGGGTGTCCGAACAGCCGGACTATATCCTTTGGCCGGACTGTTGGACTATGAAGATACAAGATTGAAGACTTCGTCCCGTGTCCGGATGGGACTCTCCTTGGCGTGGAAGACAAGCTAGGCAATACGGATATGTAGATCTCCTCCCTTGTAACCCACCTTGTGTAACCCTAGCCCCCTACGGTGTCTATATAAACTGGAGGGTTTTAGTCCGTAGGACAATAGACAATCATACCATAAGCTAGCTTCTAGGGTTAGCCTCTACGATCTCGTGGTAGATCAACTCTTGTAATACTCATATCATCAAGAACAATCAAGCAAGAAGTAGGGTATTACCTCCATCAAGAGGGCCTGAACCTGGGTATACATCTTGTCCCCCGCCTCCTATTACCATCCACCTTAGACGCACAGTTCGGGACCCCCTACCCGAGATCCACTGGTTTTGACACGGACAATGATGTCTTTCATATATTTTGCATAAGGAGGCATTTTCGAGATATCAGTCAAGCGAGTACGCAAAAAGTCTGGCCTCGACATTTCAGCAAAGCGTTCAAATTCCTCATCATCTTTCTTTTTAGTTGACTTAGGTGGAAAGGGCATAGGTTTTTGAACCCACGGTTCTCTTTCTTCACCGTGTTTTCTAGCAATGAAGTCTCTTTTATCATATCTTGTATTCTTAGGTTGTGGGTTATCAAGATTAACTGGTGGTTCAATCTCAACATCATTGTCTGGTTCTTTACTATTTGGTTGACTATCTTGATGAACCTCATCATTAACTTTTTCATTACCAGAAGGTGAGTGTTCACTACCAGGTTGAGTTTCAGCATCAGAGATAGAAACTTCATTATCATTATTAGGAGGTTTTTCTACTTCAGGTTCACTAGAAGCATGCAAAGTCCTATTTTTTTCTTCTTCCTTTTCTTTAGAGAAGGACTAGGTGCATTAACGTTAGCTCTTTGAGAGTCTTGTTCAATTTGTTTTGGGTGTCCCTCAGGATAAAGTGGTTCCTGAGTCATTTTACGTCCTCTAGTTGCAACTCTAACAGCAAAGTCATGGATGCTATTTTTCATTTCATCTAGCAAATCTCTTTGAGATTGGGCAACTTGTTCTAACTGGGTTTGTGTAGGATCGAAAGTATGTCTAGAGGGGGGGTGATTAAACTACTTGACCAAATAAAAATCTAGCCTTTCCCAATTTTAAGTCTTGGAAGATTTTAACAACTTAGCACAAGTCAAGCAATCAACCTACACATGCATGTCTAAGAGTATAGCAGCGGAATGCAAAACATTTGCATATGAAGGTAAAGGGAGGAGTTTGGAGGGAGAGAATGCAATGTAGACATGGAGATTTTTGGCATGGTTCCGATAGGTGGTGCTATCGTACATCCACGTTGATGGAGACTTCAACCCACAAAGGGTAACGGTTGCGTGAGTCCAAGGAGGGCTCTACCCACGAAGGGTCCACGAAGAAGCAACCTTGTCTATCCCACCATGGCCACCTCCCACAAAGGACTTGCCTCACTAGGGTAGATCTTCACGAAGTAGGCGATCTCCTTGCCCATACAAACTCCTTGGTTCAACTCCACAATTTTGTCGGAGGCTCCCAAGTGACACCTAACCAATCTAGGAGACACCACTCTCAAAAAGGTAATAGATGGTGTGTTGATGATGAACTCCTTGCTCTTGTGCTTCAAATGATAGTCTCCCCAACACTCAACTCTCTCTCACAGATTTGGATTTGGTGGAAAGATGATTTGAGTGGAATGCAACTTGGGGAAGGCTAGAGATCAAGATTCATATGGTTGGAATGGAATATCTTGGTCTCAACACATGAGTAGATGGTTCTCTCTCAAAAAATGAATGCTGAAGTGTAGGCACGTTCTGATGCCTCTCCTTACTTATGAAGGAAGGGTGGAGGGTTATATATAGCCTCCACACAAACTCTAACCGTTACACACAATTTACCAAACTCGATGGGACCAAATTAGAAAACTCGGTCAGACCGATTCAATTCAAAATATGAACGTTAGGCTTTTCGGTGGGACTGATTCCATTAGGGTTAGGGCATAACGTAAACTCAGTGAGACCAATTACAAAAACTCTGGGACCGAATCACTCATTTCGGTGAGACCGAAACATTACGAAAGGGAAACAGAGAGTTTGCATTGCGAGCTCGGTGGGACCGATCGCTCATCTCGGTTGGACCGAAACGTTACGAAGGGAAATAGAGAGTTTGCAATCCCATCTCGATGAGGCCGAAATTACTAGGCTTTCTGGCAGTGGCTTTATCAAGTGAACTCGGTGGCGCCGGATAGAACATTTCGGTGGGGCCGAGTTTGACTTTTGGTTTGCGATATATGTGGATATGAGAAAGTGGTTGAGGGTTTTTGGAGCCTATCACTAAGCATTTTGAGCAAGTAAGTCATTAAGCAACACATCATCCCCTTTTAATAGTATTGGCTTTTCCTATGGACTCAATGTGATCTTGGATCACTAAAATGAAAATGTAGAGTCTTGAGCTTGAGCAATGTGTGTCCTTAGCATTTTGAGGGGTCCACATTCTTAATCCATGCCATGCCAATCATTGAACTTTCTGAAATGGTCATATTGAAATAGTATTAGTTCAATGAGGTATATGGTGTTAGTAATTACCAAGACCACCTAGGGATAGTTGCACTTTCAATCTCCCCCTTTTTGGTAATTGATGACAGCATATAGATCAAAGCTTCGACAAATGATAATAAGATTTAAATACATCATCGCTTTGTGAAGTATGTGATAAGCAAGAGCTCCCCCTAAATTTGTGCATTATTTAAAATTTGCTTTTGAATGCAAATGCACAATCGATTAGGATGATGGGTCACTCTTCCATGTCACATACATCTTGGCGGAGCGCTCAAAATGATAGGAAGTAAAACATGCACTCATCACCAAGCAAAGTGAATGATCATATATGGGATATAAAAGATAATGTCATCCAAGCAAGCATTAAAGTTGAATATGATCAAACACATGATCATACAAGTATCTCACACACGGACATAAAGTATCAAACGAGCACACACACACAACAGTTCAACCAAATAGCAAGAGAGACAAAGCAGCAAAACACTCTCTCTCTTGAAGCCTATGATCTATACATTTCTCCCCCTTTGGCAACAAGTTACCAAAAATTTTGAAAATGCATAGTGCTATGCGTCTCTCGGGCTTGGTCTTCGGGAGGTGGTGTAGATAGAACTCCAAGGACGAAGGTATTAGTAAATGATGTTGGAGCTGGTGGAGTAGGTGCTGGAGGAGGCATAGAAGCTATTACTGGTGTAGATGAAGTATCTCTTGTATCTAACACTAGAACTACAGCTGACCTCTGACTTCTTGGCACTCGCTGAAAAGCATCCGTAGTTGCCTTTCCTCACTTCTCCTCTGCTTCCTCCTGGAGCTGCTCGACTGCAGTCTGTATCTCAGTCACTTTCAAATCAAGATCGTAAAACTATGTCTCAACGATCCTCCCCAAGCTCTCCTGATTATGAGTCTGGGTGGCCAAGCTCTTCTCAATCCTCAAAGTTGCATGAATCAGATAACCTAGCTGATCTTGTTTGCTCTTTAAGAATACCTGAGATGCTTCCTCAACATTTGGCATCCTTGCAGCCTTTCCTGCCTTTGCCCTAGCTCTCTTCTCTTGTGCTTGTGCTGATGAAGGAGCATCCTCATTCATCACAACTACGTTATCAACAAATTCTGGGTGCAATGGTAAATGCTCCTTGTCCAACAAGTAAGTTCCTGTGCCCATCTTAGAGTTGACGAGCACCTGAATGTGTGGAGCATACCCACAAGATCTTTTCTGATCTGCATTAGTCCTCTTGATTGTCTCAACAATCAGACTCATGACTTTGAATTTTTGAGGAACATCAAATATCTGCAGCAGGTTGACTAAATGTCCTCTTATCATCTTGTGATCTCCAGATTTTGGTAACAGAGTATGCCTTAAGATTGTGTTGATTGTAGGCAGACCAGACAACAAATAATGCACAGATCCAAGCTTGTGTGTCTCCAAAGCTTTGTCGGGGATCTCCTTGTACATGCTTGCCATTGAGTTGTGGTCCTTCTTCTTCTTGGCATACACATCCAAATCATCCTAATGCTCTTCTAGGCATTGATCAACTTGGCCCACTCGTCAACAGTTGATTGGTACCTTGTACCCTCAGACATCCATATAATTCTACCATCTGGATAGAAATGAGCTGTAGAATAGAACTGCATAATGAGCTCATCATTCCATTTGGTAAGCTTTTGTCCCACAAAATTATCAACTCCACACGCTTTGAAGATTTCATGCACTCCTGGGAAATAGTCTTCATTCTCATCAATGAATTCCCAATCAACCCACTTCATGTCACAGACTATAGGCTTCTTGTCAAGCAAAATAGTCTCTTAGAAGTCTTGATGTTCTTTGGTGTGGAACCTATAGTCCACTGCAGTCCTTCTCCTCACAGCATAGGGATCAGACTGTCTCCAAAGTCTCAATCCTCCATCCTTCCTGATGTGCATGTCCTCAACCACTAGATGAGTGTCATTGTGTTCTGGAATCTTCGGTTTCAGTTTCCTCAGCACTTGGGCTTCTCCATCTTCTTCTTCAACTAAGGGCACTGGGGCCTTGTTCTTTTCTTCAGCTGGGATGTTCCTGGTGCTTCTCTTGGGCTTAGAAGGCTTCTGAGCTTGAGCTGCAGCCTTGCCGGCAGTCTTGGGCTTTGAAGTGGCAGCCCCTAACTTAATGGCATCACCCATAAGCTTCTGGGACTTGGGTGCTGGTGTAGCATCCTCTTCCTCTTCATCTTGTTCTGGATCTCTCATTATTGAGGATGTACCAGTGACTCTAGCATTGGTCTTCTTGACCCTCTCCTTCCTTTTCTTTCCCTCTCCAGCAGCCTCTTTAGTGGTCTTAGAGACTTCAGCAGTGAGGCTCTGGCCTTTAAGGTTGGCACCCTCTTGGCAGGGGTCTTCTTGTGCAATCCAGACTTAGTTTTTGCAGCAGTACCATACTCTTTCTTCAGCACTTTCTTTTTGGAGCTAACTTCCTCCTCAACAGCCACATAGTCCTCATCTTCTGAATCTGAGGTTTTCTTCTTCCTTGTTCTGGTGGCTACCTTGGGAAAATTACTGGGAGTGCTCCTGCTGCCCTCATCATAGCTGTGTGAGGGACTAGTGCCCTCACTCAATTGCACTTGCTCTTCTGACTTGTTCTGACTATCGCTTTGGTCAGACATCCTGGCAATCAAACTGACAACAAACCCTATGAATGGATATAGCTAAGGTAGAATAGATGAGCATCACAAAGTGCAGATTTTTTGAAAAACAAATGAGTCAAAAACTTAGTTTTAGTTCTCCATAGAAATCATTTCGGAGCTACCGATTTGTTCAACTCGGTGATACCGAAGGAACTGTTGAAGTCTAAACTAGTGAACTCGGTCAGACCGAGTCACAGTTCAGTGGCTCCAAGAATGCTAGGGTTTCATAGAGAATCGAATTCGGTCGCACCAATTTGCAATTTTCAGTCACACTGAAAAGCACATGTGCAATGGCCTAAGCCAAATCGGTGGGACCGATTTCTACAACTCGGTCGGTCTGAGATGAGTTTGGCGGAGTCCTAACCCTAAATTTTCGAATCAAATCTAACCTAAAGGGAGTTTTCTTTGGATAGATTGATATCATACTTCGTACTGATCATGGCAAAGCAATGTGCTAGGAATCGGAATGAGGAATTAGTACATAAAGTCGAACCCATACCCTAGTTCGGCGAGAGTTCGCTACGGTGAAAACAACGGGGCAGAATCCCGTTGACAGCGACGGACACTAGTGGCGGGAGGTCACTGGCGACGAGGAGGCAATCCAGAGACCCGAGGTGGCAGAGCAGGACACGCTCGAGCTGAGGAGGTTTGAAGAAATTTCCAAAATCTCACCCGTGGGTATATATGTCCTGACCCTGTCAGTGTGGCTGAGTGGAACTACTAAGTGGCACCGAGATGTAGAATTGCAAGCGGTTACTGCCACTCGGTGTGAACGAAAAGTTCAAATCGATTGCACCGAGATTGAAAACATAGATCAACTGAGTGTGACCGAAATGGATGGACCGGTCAGACTGAAAAGCAAAGAGAAGTTTTGGAAGTTTAAGTCTATGAAGAAACGGGGACTCCGAGTGCTCCTCACAGAGAGTGGTTCGAATCTGAATTGATCAAACTGCGTGATGTAGCATGAATAGAGTTTGAGATGAGAAAAGCATAGATAGCTAGAGGAGGTTCTTAGGCATTCTTGTCCATCCACTTGTCAAAAGAGAAAAAAGCCAAACAATCCAAACAACAAGTGGATGTCTTTGAATGAGTAAAATATGCAAGCAACATGCTCACACAATAAAATGGCAAATTAAATATGTGGCAAAGCATGCACAAGCACTCTAGCATCTATCAAGCAATTGGCAATGACTAGGGCATCTATATATGAGTATATTGACTTAGGAGTCAAATGAGAACATTTGATCATAGGTCATACTCATCGTTTAATCACAAGTGAGGTTATCACTTTTACATAAAGCATTGTTGTGTTCACACCATTAGAGTTGCTTTAGCTCAATTGATTAGAGTAAAGCTCCCCCTAGATGTGATATCCCCCTTAAGAGGGATGAACTAACCTTGGGTTTTGTCGATGATGACTTCATGTAGGTGTTGAAGATGTGGATGCTCAATGTTGATGTAGATCATTTGGAGCAATCCATTGGAGTGAGTTGCACTTTCAATACCTACATGGGTTAGTCCCACAAGGAACAAACAAGGATATCCATAGACATAGAGTGATGTTCACACAAGATGATGTCCATGAAAGCAATAGGTTACCATTTTCCTTGTTTTACCAACAAGAGGGTTTGTGACTCCTTGAACTAGTGCAGGATGTGGAAGTTGTTTGCATTTGTCCTCGCCAAAAATGATATGAGTGAAGTATGTTGGTGGAGTCACCCTCAAGAACTCTCTAGTTCTTCTTCTTCAGGATCCACATCATCTTGATGGGAATCCTTGGAGTTGTAGTCATACTTAATGAAGTATAACTTGATGTAGTCTTGGGAACCCACTTGACCAAGGTCTTAGGTGCTTCTTCAAATGAATCAATCTCCTCTTGAAGCTTGTCCTTGCCTTTTTGCTTGTGGTCTTGTGTTGGAAGATCATCTTGAGATTGTGTGCCTTGGAAGGAAGTAGGATCATACTTCTCTTGTTGAGGAACAAACTTTGTCTTGGGGTATTGATCTTCTTCCCACTCAACTCCACTGGCATTGAACTTTCGTTCAAAACCAATACCTTGATTCTTTCGGTGCCTTCCTTGCTTGCGTACAATTTCCTCAAATTGCTTACTCCTGGTAAGGCTCTTGTAAACACCTTTCTCTATAATTCCCTTCAATAAGCTATTTTCTTGCTCAAGTATAACTTGGCTAAGAGAATCATTAGTGGAATCAAGAGAACTACTAGAAGTGACAACATTGGATTTAACATGATTATTGTTACTACTAAAAGAAGAATCTTTCTTACTCTTATTGCTAGATTTGACTTGTGGCATGTATGTAGACCAGAGGAAATGCTTGGCAATGTAAGAAGAACTTTTCTTGCGAAGATCATCATTGATTGCTTTTAAGAACCCATGATCTTGCTCAAGGTTGAGCTTTTCAAAGCGTAACTTCTCATGAGTCTTTAAAATCTCTTGATGATTTTCCAAGGTAGTTTCATGAGCTAACTTAAGAGTGTTTAGTTCTTTAGTTAGACGCTCAATCTCCTTTTTATCATCATCATTTGTTTTATCTTGATTAGCATGATTACTAGCAAGTTCATCATAGTTTTAATCACTAGAGTTGTCAACAAGTAAATCATCATCACCTAGCAAATCATCTTCATCATTATTGAAATCAACATACTCGGGGTGTGATACCTTTGGGCCTTTATCCATGAAGCATCTTCCAATTCCTTCATTTGATGAGTCAAATATGTCATAGGAGTTGGTTGACACAAGTGGCAGACCGGCAACACCTTCATCTTGAGTATATTCAGAGTCGGAGTGATAACTTCTCTCGGAGTGATTGTCGGAGTCAGAGCCAGATACCCATTCACCAACATGAGCTTGATGTCTTCGTTTTTTGTAGCTCCTTCATGACTTGTCCTTCATTTCCGAATCCTTGTTTCTCTGTGATGTTCTTCGTTCATAACTATCATCTCTACTCCTTCTCTCTCTTGGTGGCAATTCTTCTCTTCTACTTCTCCTTTTGGGTGAATCTTCTCTTCTTTTGTAGGGGGTCATACACTCATTGGAGTAGTGTCTGGGTGTTCCACAATTGTAGCAATTTCGTTCACGACTCGAAGATCCTTTGTCATTGTAGGACCTTGATTTGGAACTTCTTTCCTTGCTTCTACTCGTGTAGAACTTGTTGAAGTTCTTCACAATTAGGCTCAATTCTTCATTGAAGGCTTGTTTCTCATTTGATGATGTAGGAGCATCACATGAGGCTTTGTAAGCACCACTTGACTTGTTGTGAAGCTCTTCCTTATCCTTGAGTGACATCTCATGAGAAACAATTCTTCCAATGACTTCCGTTGGCTTGAGATCTTTGTAGTTGGGCATCATTTGGATCAATGTGCACGCGGTATCATATTTTCCATCCAAGGCTCTTAGGATCTTCTTGATGATGAATCTATCGATCATCTCTTCACTTCCTAAGCCGGCAATCTCATTTCTGATGAAAGCAAGCCTAGAGTACAGTTCAGTGGCACCTTCACCATCCTTTAGTTTGAACTTGTCAAGTTGACTTTGAAGCACATCCAATTTGGATTGCTTGACGGAGTCGGTACCCTCGTCCATATCAATCAAAGTATCCCAAATTTCCTTTGCATTCTCAAGACGGCTGATTTTGTTGAATTCTTCGGGGCACAATCTGTTTAAGAGGATATCGCAAGCTTGAGCATTGTATTGTAGCATCTTCAACTCTTCCGCGCTAGCCTCACAGTTCGATTCTCTCCCATCAAAGAATTCACCTTGCAAGCCAATACACACAATAGCCCAAATGGCGGGGTTATGTCCAAGAATATGCATTTTCATCTTATGCTTCCAACTAGCAAAATTAGTACCATCAAAGTAAGGACCTCTACGGTGGTAATTTCCCTCACTAGACGCCATAAACTCCTAGGTTGTGAAACCAAGGATATGATCACCAAAGCTATGGAAATCAAGGCAAATGGAGACCAAAGCTCTGATACTACTTGTAGGATCGAAAGTATGTCTAGATGGGGGTGATTAGCCTACTTGACCAAACAAAAATCTAGCCTTTTCCCAATTTTAAGTCTTGGCAGATTTTAACAACTTAGCACAAGTCAAGCAATCAACCTACACATGCAAGTCTAAGAGTATAGCAGCGGAATGTAAAGCATTTGCATATGAAGGTAAAGGGAGGAGTTTGGAGGGAGCAAACACAATGTAGACACCGAGATTTTTTGCGTGCTTCTGATAGGTGGTGCTATCGTACATCCACGTTGATGGAGACTTCAACCCACGAAGGGTAACGGTTGCATGAGTCCATGGAGGGCTCTACCCACGAAGGGTCCACGAAGAAGCAACCTTGTCTATCCCACCATGGCCATATCCCACGAAGGACTTGCCTCACTAGGGTAGATCTTCACTAAGTAGGCGATCTCCTTGCCCGTACAAACTTCTTGGTTCAACTCCACAATTTTGTCGGAGGCTCCCAAGTGACACCTAACCAATCTAGGAGACACCACTCTCCAAAAGGTAATAGATGGTGTGTTGATGATGAACTCCTTGCTCTTGTGCTTCAAATGATAGTCTCCCCAACACTCAACTCTCTCCCACAGATTTGGATTTGGTGGAAAGATGATTTGAGTGGAAAGAAACTTGGGGAAGGCTAGAGATCAAGATTCATATGGTTGGAATGGAATATCATGGTCTCAACACATGAGTAGGTGGTTCTCTCTCAGAAAATGAATGCTGAAGTGTAGGCACGTTCTGATGGCTCTCCTTACTTATGAAGGAAGGGTGGAGGGGTATATATAACCTCCACACAAAATCTAACCGTTACACACAATTTACCAAACTCGGTGGGACCGAATCAGAAAACTCGGTCAGACCGATTCAGTTCAAAATATGAACGCTAGGCTTTTTGATGGGACTGACATGTGAACTCGGTGGGACCGATTCCATTAGGGTTAGGGCATAACGTAATCTCGGCGAGACCGATTACACAAACTCGGAGGGACCGGTTTTGGTAATAAGCTAACCAGAGAGTTGGTCAGGAAAACTCGATGGGACCGAAACGCTCATTTTCGGTGAGACCGAAACATTACGAAAGGGAAACAGAGAGTTTGCATTGCGAACTCGATGGGACTGATCGCTCATCTCGGTTGGACCGAAACTTTACGAAGGGAAATGTAAAGTTTGCAATCCCATCTCGGTGAGACCGAGATCTCTATTGATGAGACCGAAATGACTAGGCTGTCTAGCAGTGGCTATGTGAAGTGAATTCGGTGGCGGCGGATAGAACATTTCGGTGGGGCTGAGTTTGACTTTTGGTTTGGGACATATGTGGATATGAGAAAGTGGTTGAGGGTTTTTGGAGCATATCACTAAGCATTTTGGGCAAGTAAGTCTTTAAGCAACACCTCATCCCCTTTTAATAGTATTGGCTTTTCCTATGGACTCAATGTGATCTTGGATCACTAAAATGAAAATGTAGAGTCTTGAGCTTGAGCCAATGTGTGTCCTTAGCATTTTGAGGGGTCCACATTCCTAATCCAGGCCATGCCAATCACTGAACTTTCTAAAATGGTCATCTTGAAATAGTATTAGTTCAATGAGCTATATGTTGTTAGTAATTACCAAACCCACCCAGGGATAGTTGCACTTTCAGTTTGAACCATGAAAGCATGTTTTCCAACACCTCTAACATCATTGGAGATTGTAAATAACAAGTCACTCAAGCGAGCAATCATATCAGAATTGTATTTCAATTGTTTCATAACATTTGCATTGAAGTGATCTTGTTTTCTAATGTAGTTTTCAAACTCATAAAGGCATTGGCTATGGTCATATTGTGAGCATTGTCATTATCATTGAATTTCATAAGAGAATTTACCACTACCACCTCAGGCAGTGGTGGTGTATTAGGCCCATGTATTTCTTCAGTAGGAGGTACATTTTTAATATCTTCACCTTTAACACCTTTTTCCTTCATGGATTTCTTTGCCTCTTGCATATCTTCGGGACTGAGATATAGTATACCCCTTGTTGGTGCACTAAAGTTTGGGCCCTTTGGTACCCCTTACTTGTGCACGGGCAGTTGTGGCCACACCCGCAGCAAGGCTTGACGGGGGCAGCTGGGGACAGAATACCAGACAATGAAGATGGCATCCAGGCCAGTAACCAGATAGCAGAAGACAAGCTGGACCCCCAGGAAGATCCTTGCCAGGACGGCTCGCGAAGCCTCGGCAAGATCCTCGTCGGGGCGGCCTGCGACGCACTAAAAAGAACACCACCCTTGAGGTTGAGAGCTCTGACACCATTGAAAATGTCAAAGACCAAGGTGCAGGGGTGCATGCGTTGTGGCATGCAGATCTTTGTGAAGACTAGTGGCGTGTAGATCCTTGTCAAGACTGGTGGCATGCAGATCTTCATGAAGACCAGAAGATAAAGTTCCTTGCTTGATCCTTGCCAGGGACATCTGCGAGGTCCTGGAAAGATCCTTGCCAGGGACATTAGCGAGGCCACGGCAAGGCTCCGCCGCCCCGCCACCACTCTGGCATAGCGACTGACCGGACAGCCTGGAAAGCACCTGCGTGGTGTCATGCGGATCTTCGTGAAGATCCTGCCACCGCTCCAGCGCAGTGGCTAGCCTGCCAGCCTGGCATTGCATGCCTCGTCAGCCTGGACGCGTGTCAAGGCAGGGTGAGGCGGCAACGGATGGGACGGGCTCCATTTTTGTCCCCGATAAAGCTAGGGGCACGTAACCAACGCATTTAATGTGTTTTGTCCCAGGACGTCAGTGATAAGCATAGCTACTTTACCCCTCCCGTGTACCGCTGTGGCGACCCCTTGAAGGTATAAAAGGAGGCCCAAGGTACTGGAGAAGGATTCAGACTTTTTGGACTTTCCGACCTAGCTTGCATGCATAGCATCTAGCCGAAGCTCAAGAACACGTAATAAACACTAAAATCAGGACTAGGGTTTAGTTCTCCTCAGTGGCCCGAACCTGGGTAAAAATCCACCGTGTTGATCGTTAGATTTGCTCTTTGCGCACCCCTCTTCCCTACCAAACCGTAGAAGGGATCCACGTGATCCCGTAGGTTCTGTTTCTCCGACATCTTTGGCGTGCCAGGTAGTGGCTAGGAGGTTGTGCAAACCTGGTCTAGCAGTTAGCGTGTCGTTTCCTTGATCACCATGGTTCCCAAGAAGAAGGCGACCACGACGATCGGTTCATCTGGAGCCGATCCACCCGTGCTAGCACGGACGGGTGACGGGGGTAGTCGCGGATGGTAGTGGAGGTGCAGATCACGGGCATCCATGACATTCTCGCAACCGAAGCCAGGCAAGCGGCATCTTTCATGCCCGCGACGACGAGCCGCCCACCGCTGGGTCTAGGGATGGACCCGTGCTGCCTGCAGGCGGCGCGGCAACCTCCAAGACACCCTTGTCGGTGTCAAAACCGGCGGATCTCGGGTTGGGGGTCCCGAACTGTGCGTCTAGGATCAATGGTAATAGGAGACAGGGGACACGATGTTTACCCAGGTTTGGGCCCTCTCTATGGAGGTAATACCCCACTAGTAGAAAAAGGGCCTTCAGTCCCGGTTCATAAGGGCCTTTAGTCCCGGTTCTGGAACCGGGACTAAAGGGTCGGTACTAATGCCTCTCCCTTTAGTCCCGGTTCAATCCAGAACCGGGACTAAAGGGCACGGCCATGTGGAGCTCCACCTTTAGTCCCGGTTGGTAACACAAACCGGGACTAAAGGAAATTTTATGATTTTTTTAATTTTTTTTTTCAAATTTCTGAATTATTTTAACCTCTAGTCTGTAATCACCACCCCTCATCACTTCTCAATTTATCCTCTAATCACCCCTCATCATTCCAAATCATCTAACTTCCCGAACGGTCACCCATCCTCCCACTCCCCCAGCCTGAGCACGCTTAACTTCCGGGTTCTATTCTCCCGCGCTCCAAGTCTGCACTTGTTGTTTTCCTGACAATACTAAGATGTCAATCCTATTAACCTTCAGGAATTTTGCTTGAGCATGAAGTGACACATTTCATAGTTTTATTTTGAAACTATTGTTTTAAAAAACAATAATTATTTAGTAACACTAATATTTCTTGAATAATTAGTTTGACCATTGTTTGACCACAGTTTGACCAGATTTAACCAAAATTGAAATAACTGAAATAATTATTTAGTAATACTAATATTCTAGAATAATTAGTTTGACCATTGTTTGACCACAGTTTGCCCACTGTTTGAATTTTTTTCGATTTTTTTCACTCTAGATCTTAAAAGCCCCGTAACTTTTTCTATTAGGTTTTTGAGGATTTTGAAAATGTTTAACAGGGTTCCCCCGGTTAAATTTGGATGTAACTTTTTGAGTAGATGATTTTTCATATAAAAAACTTTTTCATCCGAGTTAGTATGCAAAAGTTATGCCCATTTTTACAAATTTCAGAGAGATTTTGCAAATAAAGTCAAAATTCACATTTGAAAATTTTCCCAACAACTAGACCACATATCACATGGGAAACTTATTTTCTTTTATTTTTTTACATTTCCATCATTTTCTTTTTTTTAAACTGAAAAGGCGATCCACGAGGGGGCGGGGCTAGAGTTTGAAAATGGGACCTTTAGTACCGGTTCGTGGCATGAACCGGGACTAAAGGTCTCAACCCCATTAGTCCTGGTTCGTGCCTCAAACCGGGACTAAAGGTCTAATCTTTAGTCCCGGTTTGAGGCACGAACCGGGACCAATGGTTGTGGGCCAGGAGCGAGGCCCATTGGTCCCGGTTCATCCCACCAACCGGGACCAAAAGGTCCAGATGAACCGGGACCAATGGCCCACGTGGCCTGGCCGGCACCATGGGCTCACGAACCGGGACCAATGCCCCCATTGGTCCCGGTTCTGGACTGAACCGGGACTAATGGGCTAACCCGGCCTGGACCAAAGCCCTGTTTTCTACTAGTGCCCTACGTCCTGCTTGATTGATCTTAATGAATATGAGTGTTACAAGAGTTGATCTACCACGAGATCGTAATGGCTAAACCCTAGGAGCCTAGACTGTATGACTATGGTAATGCATATCTGTCCTTTCCGGACTAACCCCTCCGGTTTATGTAGACACCGGGGAGATCTAGGGTTTACATAGAGTCTGTTACATAAGAAGGAATCTTCATAGTCGATCGCCAAGCTTGCCTTCCATGCCAAGGAGAGTCCAATCCGGACACAGGTACACTCTTCGGCCTTCATGTCTTCATAGCCCATCAGTACGGCCCATGGATAACAGGCCGGACGCCCGAGGACCCCTTAGTCTAAGATTCCCTCAGTAGCCCCTGAACCTGGCTTCAATGATGAGGAGTCTAGTGCGCAGATTGTCTTCGGCATTGCAAGGCGGGTTCCCTTCTATCCGAATTTCAAGATAGTCTTCGGATGTGATGATAGTATTCGGACCTGTCACACACACACACACCATACATAACCGCAGAGAGAATATACTTTTACACGAGTCTAATCTGCAGACAGCTTTTTACAACATGACATCATGTCTGCCCGGTCACAATTCCAATTCCAAACCGCTTTCATGTTTTGACACCCCACGTCCCGAGACATGGTTGCCATTGGCACGTCTTGTCAGAGCAGAGATCGTGTCCCCTTATCGCGGGATTCTCATCAATGCGGGCATGGGTAACCCAACCGTGCCGTTTATACAACCCTTGGGAATAGGCGAATCTTAAGGCGAGTGAGGAGGTGTTTAATATTCGTTGCCTTTATAAAGGGATAAGGATTCCCTCTTCCCCTCTCACTTCCTCTCTCTGTCTCCGCCTTTCCAATCTCGAGATCCAGCGCCCAAGTTCTCATCTTCTTTCCACTCAAGCAACCAAGTCCAGATCCAGAGGTCAAGGCAAGTGGATGGTCTCCTCTGTCAAGGAGGAGAACATTACGGAGCTTCAGGCAGCCGGATACTTGGCGAAGGAGATCACTCACCGCCTGCTGACCGAGGGACAAGTCGTCCCCACGCCGAAGCCCACCGAGAGGGTAGTGTTCCTCCCCCATTTTTTCCACGGGCTAGGGCTTCCGCTCCACCCTTTTGTCCGCGGGCTGATGTATTATTACGGGATAGATTTCCATGATCTGTCCCTGAATTCCTTCCTCAACATCTTGGCGTTTATCGTCATGTGTGAGGCCTTCCTCCTAATCCAACCCCACTTCAGGTTGTGGCTCAAAGTCTTTAACGTGAAGCCGAAGGTGGTGGATGGCTAGCACGCGGAGTGCGGAGGAGCTATGGTGAGCAAGCTGTCCAACCTCTCCTGGCCCAAAGTTAATTTTGTGGACATAGTAAAGGAGTGGCAGAAGCAGTGGTTCTACATCACAGAACCTCGCGACACCACCTAGGCCGCAGCTGCCGAATTCTGCTCCGGCGCTCCCATGCAACTCACCTCCTGGGTCGAGAAGAGTCCATACTGAGGTTCCCTTGATGAGGTGATAGCGCTATAGATGCGCGTTCAAAGCATGGTACCCAAGAACGTCAAGCTCATTGATGTGATCCAGGTGATGCTAGTTCGCCGGATCCTTCCGTGACAGCGCCGAAGCCATTCTCTATGGGAGTTCAACCCGAAGAAGCACCAGACCCTGGTGAGGCTCTTCGAGACTACTCATGAAGGTGCATGGAAGTTGCTCTTTAAGGGTAACGAGAAACCACCGGCCGTAGATTCAGATCGCGGGCACAACGCTAAGCACCTCGCTAGCGAGGTATGTCTTTTTTGATGCATTCTCCACTTGTTTGTTTGAAGGATGATGCCTGAGATTTTATTGTTGCTTTTTCAGGACTGGATGGAGAGGGCGAAGCGGATCCAGTGTCTAGCTCCGCTACCTGAAGAACCGCTCATCCCGCGTCTAGCAAAGATGCTGGTGACAGCGCCTTATAAGACGCCGGAGAAGAAGGCCAAGAATAAGGCCAAGGTGGCCAAGAGTGGCCCCCGTCGCAAGGGCACTTCGGACGTGACGTCTGAAGACGACGAAGCTCATTCCTCTGACCCTGAGGACAATGGCGAGGAAGAGGAGGAGGAGTAAAACAACCCTCCCCCTGAGGAGAGGAAGCAGAAGAGGGCGGCTTCGGCGCATCCGAAGGCGGAAACGCCCAAGAGGGGGAACAGTGTCCTAGAGGTCAACACCGCGTGGGAAATTGATAACAGTCCGGAAATACGCCCCCGCACTAAGCCCCAGGCCGCATCGTAAGTGACATGGCTCGCTCATGCGCGCATCCGACCCTTTCTCTTCATTATCTTGACATAGTTAATTGTGCTATTGCAGTCCAGCCCACGACCTTATCCAGCGATCCTCATCTGGAGGTTCGTTGGCTCCGTCGAAGATGGCGAGCATGTCGCCACCGCCTGCTTCTTCCCCCGGGGCCAGGGACGACACCGAAGTGTTATCCCGAAGGACCGCTCCGAACTGGGGAGGAGGCCCGGATGCTGTCCGGGAGGCGCCACAAGGCGAGACCTCCACTGCCGGACACATGGGGGACCCGATCCCCATGGAGACTGGCGAAGAGGGCCGCATCCAGTTCAGCCCTCAGCTGAATACGATTCTGGAGACCCATATGGCTCCGGAGTCAGGCGAGCAGCCCCCTTTGAAGGAGGGGGGGTGCATCGCTTCCGCCGGTGGCCCCTGTCCATCCAGGGGCGCCAGATAACCTGATGGAAGCACTTTGAGGCGCCTCCATCGTGGACGAGCACCGTGTCCTTATGGGTGCGGTGATCGAGAAGATTCAGTCCACCCAGAGTGGACTGAATGAAGCCTGCAGCAGCCTGTTGACAGGTTTCGAGGTAAGAAAGAGAAAAAAGCCATGTAGACAGTAGCCCCTGAGACACTATCCGGTGTTCGGCAAGCAGAACCGGACAAAGGATCAATCTTTTGTTATAGGAGACTAACGTAATATGGATGGATAAGCAGGCGTCGCTGTTGGCCGCAACCTCACATGCTGCCAAAGTCTCTGAGCTGAGGCAGAGGCTGGAGCAGACCAAGAATGAGCTCGGCGAGGTTAGGGTTCGGCTCCAGGAGAAGCATGGTGAGTGACGACTTGCTGTGTGTTCGGAAGGAGTAGGCATTGTATATTGACCGCGGTGTCGTAATATGTGCAGGAGCCGCGACCGAGGTCGAGGCCCTGAAGAAGGCCCTGGGCAAGGTCGAGGACAAGGTTGTCCAGCAGCAAGCCGCCCGTAAGAAGTCCAATGCCCGGGTCAAAGAAGTCCAGCAGGAGCTCCAGGATGCGGTGAAAAAATGCAAGGCCTTGGAGCATGATGCGTCGGCTCAAGGGGACGAACTCTCCAAGGCTCATCAGAGCGTGGAGACCGCATGAAATGAGGCCCAGGCTGGCCTCTAGGAGATCCAAGAGGCCAAGAAGATCACGGCGGATAAGGGATTTAAGATGGATAGCCAGTATGCGGAGAAGTAGTACCTTTTACCAACCTGGGTTCGGAGTTCCCCGAGAGCTTTTGCGGATTTACCATGCAGTGTATCAGATGCCGCAGAGTTCTATCGAGCCAAAGGAGGGGGTTCTATGGAAAAGCTATTCTGGTCGCAGTATGCGGCGCCAAAGCATCACGTGTCCTTCACCGATCAGCTGAAACAGCTGGTGGAGCTGCATAGGGTGGCCGAACTAGCCATGAAAGATTTGATAATCTGGCTATCGCCAGCCAAAGCTATGCCAAGCAGCCACTTTGTACTCGTGAGGCAAATGGTGAATGCCTGTCCTCGGCTGGACATCGTCAAACCCCCGGCCTACATTGAAGGTGCACGCATGGCCTTCGCCCGTTGCAAGATGTGGTGGGCGAAGATGGACGCCGTCGAGGTGACCAGAGGGCCACCGGAGGGAAAGGAGCACCGCACACCTGAATGGTATTTTGCAGATGTCCTGGATGGGTCTCACCTTGCGGCAGCACAATGTTCGCAGGACGTTGTATTTGAATGAATGTATTCATGTTGCCTTTGCCTTGTAAAAAACAAAGCCTGTTTTGTGATGTAATTTTGTTATGCTTTAATTTTTTCCTCCTGTGCGGCCGTGTTGTATGTTATCTGAGGGTTGGCCAGTCGTCGGCTTCTGCCCTCACGTAGGTAGTACGGAGTTGTCCAGGATGGAATCTAAAAAATCTTGATCCAATTATATGGTCCTTGAAGGAGTTGTTTAGCGCAACGAACAAGGCAATCAGACTATACGGCTTAAACGCCCTCACTTAGCCATAGGAGTTTTATAATAAAGCATGGGTGCAACCCCTAGTTCAAGCCAGGGTGCTGTCAGCATGTGCTCGGGAAGTGCCGATCTTTCGCATAATGCGGAAAAAATCTCCAATGATTTGTAACCCTCAAATAGCTGACCGGCTCTCGCCGTATCATGACAGTCAGTTTTCGGCTTTCTCTACTCCGGTGCTCATCTGGTCAAGGCCAGGGCACAATCGCAATAGTTCTCCCTTTACTACCCTAGCCGATTTAGCAAAACTTAGGGTAGCAAGCATAGGAGCCGGGCAACCGAACTATTGATCAAAGACATGATTCGGAGCCAATACATATAATGCTAAATTTGGGGTGCCTAACTTATCTTTAAGGATTGTTCGGACTTTTTTGCCGTATCGTGGGGCGATGGGGAGCCCCTAGCAAATATGGAACGTACCAGAGTGTACGGTTGCTAGAAAATAACTAATTTAAAGGAAAACAGAGGGAGAACAGAGATAGGATCTGGGGCCCTTGAACTTGGATCATGAACTGTTTCGATTATAGTTGGGTTAATGAGTCCAAGCACATTAGTACAAAATAATGCAATAAGCAACTGGCTGTTTGACATTCCATGACCAAAGGTGAGCTGCGAGTGGGTCCTAAAAACGGATATAGTAATCGTTTGGTTAGCCTCTAGGGCTTCCCATGTACGCCTGTGCTCCATGTCGATATGGTGTGTTTATCCTTCGATAGGACCATTAATCAGGCCGTGAGAGGAGGCCTGCATAAGAGAAACTTGACAAAGGGAAAAGGAGATAGTAAAGTTATATGTGTGTCCGGGATCGGTCTAGCCGAACTGTAGATCCCGGGCTTGCTTGTGCCTCCTTCGATGTCCATGGAATTTTGAGTGCGTAATTATGTACGCGTGGTACGGATGCCAGTACTTCATCGGGACTGGGACGGAGGCCGAATTGCTAATCGAGCTCTTCACGAGCCGCGCTGTCCTGTTGGAGTGTAGTCCGGAACCTCTTAATAATGTACAGGGGCTCGGCAGCCGTAATATGGTGCTGCTTGAGAAGGCCGCTCTGTACCTCCGCTGCTAGGGCGGCGGCGTGCTCCTCTGTTCAAAGGGAGCGTTTAGTATTGCCATTAACTGTTATGACCCTGCATGGACCGGGCATCTTGAGCTTGAGATAAGCAGAGTGTGGTACTGCATTGAATCTAGCAAACGCGGTTGTCCGAGCAGTGCGTGGTAGCCGCTGCGGAAGGGGACGATATCGAAGATTACCTCTTCGCTTTGAAAGTTGTCTAGAGAACCAAAAACCACCTCCAGCATGATTGAGCCTGTACACCGGGCCTCTACGCCTGGTATGACTCCTTTAAAGGTAGTCTTTGTTGGTTTGATTCGTGAGGGGTTAATTCCCATCTTCCACACTGTGTCCTGATAGAGCAGGTTGAGGCTGCTACCACCATCCATTAGGACTCATGTTAGGTGAAATCCGTCAATGATTAGGTCGAGCATCAGTGCGGCTGAACCGCCATGCCGGATACTAGTTGGGTGATCTCGACGATCGAAGGTGAATGGAAATGACGACCACGGATTGAATTTTGGGGCGACTGGCTCTACCGCGTAGACGTCCCTAAGTGCTCGCTTACGCTCCCTTTTGCGGATGTGTGTAGCGTATATCATGTTCACCATTTTGACTTGAGGGGGAAATTTCTTCTGCCCCCCCCAGTGTTTGACTACTGGGGTTCTTCGTCCTCGTCCTCACTTTGTGATCCCTTTTCTTTGTTTTCGGCATTTAACTTGCCAGCCTGTTTGAAAACCCAATAGTCTCTGTTGGTGTGATTGGCTTGTTTATCTAGGGTACCATGTATCTAGCATGGACGATCGAGTATGCGATCCAGGCTGGATGGTCCCTCACTGTTCCTTTTATAGGGCTTCTTTTGCTGGCCGGACTTGGATCCGCTGAATTCGGCGTTAACTGTGGTGTCATCGGTGTTGTCGACATTGCTTCGGCGTTTGTGTCTGTTGCGCCGGAGCTTGCCGGAGCTGTTCTTGGCCTCGGTGGGGCCTGTCTCGCTGGCTATGTTTTTACTACGAGCCAGCTAGCTGTGTTCACCCATGCAAAAGCGGGTCATGAGTGCTGTAAGGGCTGCCATGGACTTCGCCTTTTCTTGGCCAAGGTGGCGTGCTAGCCATTCGTCATGGATGCTGTGTTTAAAGGCTGCTAGGGCTTCGGCATCCGGACAATCAACGATCTGGTTCTTTTTGGTCCGGAACCTAGTCCAGAATTTTCTGGCTGATTCTCCAGGTTGTTGAACTATGTGGCTTAAGTCACCGGCATCGGGTGGCCAGACATATGTACCTTGGAAGTTGTCAAGGAAGGCCTCTTCCAAGTCCTTCCAGCTGCCGATGGAATTCTCGGGCGGGCTATTTAGCCAGTGTCGAGCTGGCCCTTTGAGTTTTAGTGGGAGGTATTTGATGGCGTGGAGGTCGTCACCATGGGCCATGTTGTAACACCCACAATGCGGCTATATCTCCCACGTGTCGGAGCACGACTTAGAGGCATAACCGCATTGTAGGTAATGTCGCAAGAGGGGTAATCTTTACACATCCCATGTACTGAATAAGAAAAGAGGTACATAGTTGGCTTACAATCGCCACTTCACACAATACATGAATATAACATTACATCATCCACATACAAACAAGGTCCGACTACGGAACCAAAATAAAAGAGGGCTACCCCTAATGCAAAAGATCCCCGATCGCCTCGACTGGGCTCCACTACTGATCAACTGGAAATGAAACAACACAGTGAACACGATCTTCATCGAGCTCCTCCTTGAGCTTGGTTGCGTCACTGCATGGTTTCATCGCCACCTGCAACTGGTTTTTGGAAGTAAACTGTGAGTCACGGGGACTCAGCAATCTCACACCCTCGTGATCAAGACTATTTAAGCTTATAGGTAGGGAAAAGGTATGAGGTGGAGCTGCAGCAATCACTAGCATATATGGTGGCTAACATACGCAAATGAGAGCGAGAAGAGAAAGGCAAGGCACGGTCGAGAATCTATGATCAAGAAGTGATCCTAGAACAAACTACGTTCAAGCATAACCCGAGACCGTGTTCCCTTCCCGGACTCCGCCGAAAAGAGACCATCACGGCTACACACGCTGTTGATCCATTTTAATTAAGTTCAGTTTCAGGTTTTCTACAACCGGACATTAACAAATTCCCATCTGCCCATAACCGCGGGCATGGCTTTCAAAAGTTCAAAACCCTGCAGGGGTGTCCCAACTTAGCCCATCACAAGCTCTCACGGTCAACGAAGGATATTCCTTCTCCCAGGAAGACCCGATCAGGCTCGGAATCCCGGTTACAAGACATTTCGACAATGGTAAAACAAGACCAGCAAAGCCGCCCGAATGTGCCGACAAATCCCGATAAGAGCTGCACATATCTCGTTCTCAGGGCACACCGGATGAGCCAGACATCGGGTTGGCATAGAGCCTGGTTGCCCAGGGGGCACCGGACATCGCTCAGGTTGGACCAACACTTAGAGAAGCACTGGCCCAGGGGGTTAAAATAAAGATGACCCTTGGGTTGGCCAACCCAAGGGAAAAAAGGCTAGGTGGCAAATGGTAAAACCATGATTGGGCCTTGCTGGAGGAGTTTTATTCAAGGAGAACTGTCAAGGGGTTCCCATTATAACCCAACCGCGTAAGGAACGCAAAATCAAGGAACATAACACCAGTATGACGGAAACTAGGGCGGCAAGAGTGGAACAAAACACTAGGCATAAGGCCGAGCCTTCCACCCTTTACCAAGTATATAGATGCATTAATTAGATAAGAGATATTGTGATATCCCAACAATAAACATGTTCCAACAAGGAACAAACTCCAATCTTCACCTGCAACTAGCAACGCTATAAGAGGGGCTGAGCAAAGCGGTAACATAGCCAAACAACGGTTTGCTAGGACAAGGTGGGTTAGAGGTTTGACATGGCAATATGGGAGGCATGATAAAGCAAGTGGTAGGTATCGCGGCATAGCAATAGATCGAGAAACTAGCAAGCAAAGATAGAAGTGATTTCGAGGGTATGGTCATCTTGCCTGAGATCCCGCAAGGAAGAATAACGAGTCCATGGAGGAGAAAAACGAACATAGTCGAACGGATCCTCAGAAACGCAACGTTATCGGAACCAACCCGAAGAAGCAGACCGGAAAGAAGCAAACAGCATGGTAAACAACCATCACATAACCATGTCATGATGCACAACCATGTATGATGCATGTCCGGTTTAAAGAGGGCATGGCATGGCAAAGTGCACAAGCAATCATACAAATTAAGTGGAGCTCAATATGCAATGAGCTGCATATTGACGAAACACCACATGACTTATTTAGTTCTCTCTCATTTAGGTACTCAACAAAATTAAATGTTGGTTAGCATGGCAAGAGGTGAAGCAAAAGAAAACTACCTATCTAGGCAAGTTTAAATGAGGCCGGAACAACAAGCAACAAGTCCGGAAGAACCTCATGAACATATATTTGATTTGGTACAGTTCTGCCCTAAACACAATTTTAGAGTTCTTAAACATGCAAAGTAAGGTCACCATGTCAAACTAGGCATTTTTCTACCCGATTTACATATAAAGTTTGTTAGGTATGGAGCTACGGTTAATTAGTTATGAATTAAAGCATTTTAACATGACATTTGAGCAAACTTAAACAAACAACATTTTAAACTTTTCAAACATGGATGAAAGTTGGATATTATGAAACTAGACAAAATTCTAAGCACTTTTCATATATAAGTTATTTCCATGTGATGCACGGTTTGTGAGATATGATATGCATGAAGATGAAGGTCTTTTCTTCAAAATTGTAAACTGTGGATAAATAGCTAAATTCACAGAGAGGAAAAAAAGAACATGGGCCGAATCTGAGATATGACCCAACTGCGGGGGAAAAAAAGAGGGTGCACGGGGGTGTCCTCACCATGGGCCATGGCCCAGTCGGTGGAGAGGCCAATCGCAGGCCGGGGGCGGTGTTGGGCCCGATCTGGAGGCCACGACGCGGTCAACGCGAGCGGTCTCCTCGCTCGTTTGATCTGGGCAGGGGTGCGAGCAGAGACAACGGCAGCGGCAGGGATGAACATGCCCAGGTGAGGGCGCTCGTCCAAGGAAGCTACGGCAGAGGAGCGATGTAGCTCCTGAGAAGGGGGGGCCAGTGGACGACGGGGAAACGGACGGATCTGGGCGGCGGGAGTCCATCTCCGACGATGGTGGGCCGGTTGCTGCTCCTGGGTGGTCGCCGGCGGACCACGTCCATGGCGGGGTTGCCGTAGCGGGCGTGCAGGGAAGGCCGGCGAGGACCAGTCTCCGGTGGAGCCGCGAGGGACTAGGCGTGCGGGCGCAGCGATGGCGAGGGAAACGAGCATCTCGTCCTCCTCGTTCGATGCAGAGGAGGCGCGCAATCGGTTCTGGTGCACTGGTGGCTTGCGGTCGCCGGAGGCGCGGAGACGACGGGAGCGACGTGTACGGAGCTTCGGCGAGGCGATGCAGATGCGGAGGAGGCGGTCGCGGGCGGCCGACGGCGGGCTTGAGCTCCTTGCAACTTCCTAGAGAGGATAGAGCGCAAGTGTTGAGGGAAACAAAGGAAAGGGAGATACAGGGGAGGAGAGGAGCTGGACGAGGCCGGTCCTGGTCGTCGGCGCTACGGCCGTGAGCTGGTGGAGGCCCTCAGATACTGCTGCGACTGAACGGGGAGGCAAAGGGGTCGGGCACGGCTGCGCTGGTCTCCGGCGAGGCCGGTCGAAGTCGGCGACCTCAGGCAGGGGTGCTCGGCTCCTGGATCGAGAGGGTGGGCACGGGAAGGATGGATCAGAGGGGATGCACTAGTTGTGCGAGGGCATCGAGGAGGATCAGGCGAGGCGATCCCGAGGTGGGAGGCGACCCGGTGGCGGCAGATTCTAGGGTTGGGTCCCGTATATATATAGTAAGTGGGTTTTTGGTTAGGGGTATTTGGTCCGTCCGATCGTAAACGGGCGGTCGAGAAAAAGAGGCTAGGGAGTCCAAATAAGAAAACGGTGATGTTTTGTAGATGTTTGGGGATGTTCTGAGTCCAACGGTGACAACTGCCCAGGTCGGGTTAGGGACCGCTTTCGGACGTGCACGTGAGGGAGTCGATGCACTATGCAAGGAGGGGTTTTGGGGCCTGGCGGTTGATAGTGGACTGTCGGAGTAATGGGCCTCGGATAGGCTAACCCGAGGCCCAGAACCTTTCAAGACATCGGGGCTGACTACGCCCCTCAAGACACCAGGATGGAGAGCCCCCTTCCAGAGGCCGGCTAAAGGAACAGCCGAGTGCCCGCATGCGGCCGAGTCCTGGAGGCGAGGTCAAGACGGGCCGACTCCCGCCTGGTGGCTCCCAGAGAAGCCGGCCACGGGGAGTCGGCCCACGACACCAACAAAGCCCATGCCCTCATAAGGGGGGATGGGACGGGAGTGACAACAGTAAAGCCCACTCCCTCCCCTTTTCGTGGGATGGCTAGGCCACAGTGCGCCGTACCAGTGGAGATCTCAGTCCGGTGAGGCACTGTTGCCGTGTCATCCCTGACCTCAGCAACAGTGGGCAGAGTCCTGCACCCACGACGGCCTGTCGGTACGGACCATGGATGATGGGCCCTACCAGTCAGCGAGAGTCCAGAAGACGGCAAGAGCGCCACCAGTCGGACCCGAAGGGAGCCAGCCCCCGGAAGTCGGCCTGCCCCTCCCACAGGTCCCACACGGCATTAACCAGACGAGACGGGGAGTGGCTACAGTAATCGCCCGCCAGGTAGCAGGGCTGTAGCCACGACCCCATGACCAAGCCTACGTCATTAGAGGCACGGCTACAGTAATCGGCAGTCGGCAAGACCCGCAAGCGGCGGGTACGGCCTGTCGGCTCCGTACCAGACCAGTCGGCGGGGCCCACCAGCCGGCGGGCCCCAGCAGTCGGCATAGAGGCCGACCGGAGAAGAGACTGACGGCTGGGCCCTGCGCCCAGTTGGTTTACCATTGTACCCCTGGGGGTAGGCCTATATAAACCCCCCAGGGCACCCATGCAAAGGGTTCCGATCCATTAGAACTAGACCTGAGCTTAGAGAAGGGAGAGAGCTGGACTAGCCTCCTCCTATCCACAGATACAGCTCGAGGAGCACCATTGTATTCACTTTCACCTTAGTGATCATGCGAAGACCCCGCAGAGCAGGACTAGGGGTGTTATCTCCTAGGAGAGCCCCGAACCTGGGTATAGTCCGCCGGCGTTTGTGTCTACGCCTCATCCCGTTTCCACGCACTGATACGTCTCCAATGTATCTATAATTTTTGATTGCTCCATGCTATATTATCTATTGTTTTGGACCATATTAGGCTTTATTTTCCCCTTTTATATTATTTTTGGGACTAACCTATTAACCGGAGGCCCAGCCCAGAATTGCTGTTTTTTTGCCTATTTCAGTGTTTCGAAGAAACAGAATATCAAACAGAGTCCAAACGGAATGAAACCTTCGGGAATGTGATTTTCTCACCGAATGTGATCCAGGAGACTTGGACCCTATGCCAAGGCATCAGAGAGGCAGTCACGAGGGTGGGGGCGCCCCCCCTAGGGCGCGCCCCCCTGCCTCGTGGGCCCCTCGGAGCTCCACCGACGTACTTCTTCCTCCTATATATACCTACGTACCCCCAAATGATCAGAAGGGGAGCCAAAAACCTAATTCCACCGCCGCAACTTTCTGTATCCATGAGATCCCATCTTGGGGCCTGTTTCGGAGCTCCATCGGAGAGGGCCGTCATCACGGAGGGCTTCTACATCATCATAGCCTCTCCAATGAAGTGTGAGTAGTTTACCTCAGACCTTCGGGTCCATAGTTAGTAGCTAGATGGCTTCTTCTCTCTTTTTGGATGTCAATACAAAGTTCTCCCCCTCTCTCGTGGAGATCTATTCGATGTAATCTTCTACTTTTTGCGGTGTGTTTGTTGAGACCGATGAATTGTGGGTTTATGATCAAGTCTATCTATGAATAATATTTGAATCTTCTTTGAATTATTTTATGTATGATTGGTTTTCTTTGCAAGTCTCTTCTAATTATCCGTTTGGTTTGCCCAACTAGATTGGTAGTTCTTGCCTTGGGAGAAGTGTTTAGCTTTGGGTTCGATCTTGCGGTGTCCTTTCCCAGTGACAGAAGGGGCAGCAAGGCACGTATTGCATTGTTGGCATCGAGGATAACAAGATGGGGTTTATTTCATATTGCATGAATTTATCCCTCTACATCATGTCATCTTACTTAAAGTGTTACTCTGTTTTTAACTTAATACTCTAGATGCATGCTGGATAGCGGTCGATGAGTGGAGTAATAGTAGTAGATGCAGAATCGTTTCGGTCTACTTGTCACGGACGTGATGCCTATATACATGATCATGCGTAGATATTCTCATAAGTATGCTCAATTCTGTCAATTGCTCAACAGTAATTTGTTCACCCACCGTATAATACTTGTGCTCTTGAGAGAAGCCACTAGTGAAACCTATGGCCCCCGGGTCTATTCTCATCATATCAATCTCCATCACTTTAATCTTGCTTTGCTTTTTTTACTTTGCCTTTACTTTTAACTTTGCATCTCTATACCAAAAATATTATATCTATCAGATTTCACTCTCGTAAGTGACCGTGAAGGGATTGACAACCCCTAATTGCGTTGGTTGCAAGTAGCTATCGTTTTGTGCAGGTACGAGGGACTTGAGCGTGGCCTTCTACTGGATTGATACCTTGGTTCTCAAAAACTGAGGGAAATACTTACGCTACTCTGCTGCATCATCCCTTCCTCTTCGGGGAAATCCAACGCAAGCTCAAGAGGTAGCAAGAAGGATTTCTGGCGCCGTTGCCGGGGAGTCTACGCAAAAATTCAACATACCAAGTACCCATCACAATCCCTATCTCTCGCATTACATTATTTGTCATTTTCCTCTCATTTTCCTCTCCCCCACTTCACCCTTGTCGTTTTATTCGCGCTCTCTTTCCCAATCTCCTTCTCTCTCTTTTCTACGTTTGCCTCTTTTGCCTGTTTGCTCTTGTTTACTCGTGTGCTAGTTCATTTACTTTTCGTCATGGCTAGTCTCATATCTTCTCCGTTGCCTCCTGAGAATGAAGTTCTAAATTTTAAACAAAGGGAGGGAGAAAATCTAAAATATGCTTGGTATAGAATTTGCAATGCTCAAAACAGATCTACCAGGAAGCAATCTACTTCAGTTCTTCTCCACAATTTTTATGTAGGTGTTAATCCTTGGTATAGATATATCCTCGATACCATTACCGGAGGGAACTTCTTGGGTAGCCATACTTTTGATTCTTATAATTCTATGTTAGATTTATTTGGCTCACCACCTCTTTTGGTTAATGGAACCATGTTAACTTTGGAGCATGTTATGCAAAGACTTGAAATTATTGAAAATAAAGTTGCTACTATTGAATTAATTGAAAATCTAGATAAAAAGATCCACAACCAAATTACTCAATATGGATCTAAGGTAGGAATGACTTTGAAAAATATTAAGGAAAAGGAACCCATAGTTAATGAGAAGATAAACTTAGATTCTACTAGAATTGATAAACTTGAGGGTATCATTACAAAATTGGGAACCTCTTTTTCTTCCGTAAAGAATACTCCAAGTCCTCCTACTAAAATTGCCAAGCTTATGTATGTTCCTAAAAATAAGGGTGAAACATCTAGTAAGGAAACTGCGGGTCTTAAATCTATAAGTATTCATCCCAATCTTTTTGCTATCATTAAGGAACCAATTGCTACAAATGAATTTTTTGATCTTGTGCCTAAAAGTTTGATAATCACTAGAAAGAAATAAATTCCTAAGGGAAATAGATGCCTCATCGAAGAATTGCCTACCAAAGTTGGCAATACCTAGATCTATCCTCGCTTTTATGCCTAGCTAGGGCGTTAAACGATAGCGCTTGTTGGGAGGCAACCCAATTTTATTTTTATCCCTTGATTTTTGCTCCTGTTTAGTAATAAATAATTTATTTAGCCTCTCTTTTGGTTGTGTTTTTTGTGTTTAATTAGTGTTTGTGCCAAGTAGAACCGTTGGGAAGACTTGGGGAAAGTCTTGTTGAACTTACTGTAAAAAACAGAAACTTTAGCGCTCACGAGAACTGCTGTCATTTTTATTTCAAGAGCCTTATTTAGTTAATTCTTTTTGAATATGATTAATAGATAAATTCCTCACGTCCGGAAATTTATTTTAGAATTTTTGGGGTTCCAGATCTTGCGCTAGCTACAGATTACTACAGACTGATCTGTTTTTGACAGATTCTGTTTTTCGTGTGTTGTTTGCTTATTTTGATGAATCTATGGCTAGTAAAATAGTTTATAATCCATAGAGAAGTTGGAATACAGTAGGTTTAACACCAATATAAATAAAGAATGAGTTCATTACAGTACCTTGAAGTGGTCTTTTGTTTTCTTTCGCTAACAGAGCTCACGAGTTTTCTACTTTAAGTTTTGTGTTGTGAAGTTTTCAAGTTTTGGGTGAATTCTTTTGATGGATTATGGAACAAGGAGTGGCAAGAGCCTAAGCTTCGGGATGACCATGGCACCCCCAAGATAATCCAAGGATACCAAAAATTCAAAGCTTGGGGATTCCCCGGAAGGCATCCTCTCTTTCGTCCACTTCCATCGATAATTTACTTGGAGCTATATTTTTATTCACCAACATGATATGTGTTTTGCTTGGAGCGTCTTGTATTATTTTTGCCTTCGTGTTTTATTATGCCACAATCATCCTTGCTGTACACACCTTTCGAGAGAGCCATGCATGAATTAAAATTTGATAGAATACTCTATGTGCTTCACTTATATCTTTTGAGCTATGTAGTTTTGCTCTATGTGCTTCACTTATATCTTCTTGAGCTAAGTAATTTTGCTCTATGTGCTTCACTTAGATTTTTTTAGCATGGTGATGGATTTGTTTTAAAGAAACTATTGATCTCTCATGCTTCACTTAAATTATTTTGAGAGTCTTAATAGCATGGTAATTTGCTTAATAATAACACACTTGGTATTCAAGATTTGTGAAACTTTCTTTTGAGTGTGTTCAATACTAAGAAAAGTTGGATGCTTGATAATTGTTTTGAGATATGGAGGTACTAATATCAAAGTCATGCTAGTAGAGTAATTGTGAATTTGAGAAGTGCTTGAGTTAAAGTTTGCAAGTCCCGTAGCATGCACGTATGGTAAACGTTATGCAACAAATTTGAAACATGAGGTGTTATTTGATTGTCCTCCTTATGAGTGGAGGTCGGGGACGAGTGATGGTCTTTTCCTACCAATCTATCCCCCTAGGAGAATGCGCGTAATACTTTGTTTTTTGATGGCTTGTAGATTTTTGCAATAAGTATATGAGTTCTTTATGACTAATGTTGAGTCCATGGATTATACACACTCTCACCCTTCCATCATTGCTAGCCTATACAGTACCGTGCATTGCCCTTTATCACATCGAGAGTTGGTGCAAACTTCACCGGTGCATCCCAACCCCGTGATATGATACGCTCTTCCACACATAAACCTCCTTATATCTTCCTCAAAACAGCCACCATACCTACCTATTATGGCATTTCCATAGCCATTCCGAGATATGTTGCCATGCAACTTTCCACCATCCAGTTTATCATGACACATCCATCATTGTCATATTGCTTAGCATGATCATGTAGTTGACATAGTATTTGTGGCAAAGCCACCATTCATAATTTTTTCATACTTGTCACTCTTGATTCATTGCATATCCCGGTACACCGCCGGAGGCATCCATATAGAGTCATACTTTGTTCTAGTATCGAGTTGTAATCATTGAGTTGTAAATAAATAGAAGTGTGATGATCATCATTCAATAGAGAATTGTCCCAAAAAAAGAGAGAAAGGCCAAAGAAAAAAAAGAAGGCCCCCAAAAAAAGAAAATAAATAAAAAGGGGCAATGCTACTATTCCTTTTTTCCACACTTGTGCTTCAAAGTAGCACCTTGTTCTTCATATAGAGAGTCTCTTGAGTTATCACTTTCATATACTAGTGGGAATTTTCATTATAGAACTTGGCTTGTATATTCCAACAATGGGCCTCCTCAAGTGCCCTAGGTCTTCGTGAGCAAGCAAGTTGGATGCACACCCAGTTAGTTTCTTTTGTTGAGCTTTCATACATTTATAGCTCTAGTGCATCCGTTGCATGGCAATCCCTACTCCTTGCATTATCATCAATTGATGGGCATCTCCATAGCCCATTGATTAGCCTCGTTGATGTGAGACTTTCTCCTTTTTTGTCTTCTCCACATAACCCCCACCATTATATTCTATTCCACCCATAGTGTTATCTCCATGGCTCACGCTCATGTATTACGTGAAAGTTTATGAGTTTGAAATTATTAAGGTATCAAACAATTGCTTGGCTTGTCATCGGGGTTGTACATGATGAGAGCATTCTTGTGTGACGAAAATGGAGTATGATTAAACTATATGATTTTGTAGGGATGAACTTTCTTTGGCCATGTTACTTTAAGGAAACATAATTGCTTTGTTGGTTTGCTTGAAGTATTATTATTCTTTACGTCAATATGAACTTTTGTCTTGAATCTTCCTAATCTAAATATTCATACCACAATTAAGAGGATTTGCATTGAAATTATGCCAAGTAGCACTCCGCATCAAAAATTCTCTTTTTATCATTTACCTACTCGAGGACGAGCAGGAATTAAGCTTGGGGATGCCTGATACGTCTCCAATGTATCTATAATTTTTGATTGCTCCATGCTATATTAACTACTGTTTTGGACTATATTAGGCTTTATTTTCCACTTTTATATTATTTTTGGGACTAACCTATTAACCGGAGGCCCAGCCCAGAATTGCTGTTTTTTTGCCTATTTCAGTGTTTCGAAGAAACAGAATATCAAACCGAGTCCAAACGGAATGAAACCTTCGGGGACGTGATTTTCTCACCGAACGTCATCCAGGAGACTTGGACCCTACGCCAAGGCATCAGAGAGGCGGTCATGAGGGTGGGGGCGCCCCCCCCCCCCCAGGTCGCGCCCCCCTGCCTCGTGGGCCCCTCGGAGCTCCACCGACGTACTTCTTCCTCCTATATATACCTACGTACCCCCAAACGATCAGAAGGGGAGCCAAAAACCTAATTCCACCGCTGCAACTTTTTGTATCCACGAGATCCCATCTTGGGGCCTGTTCCGGAGCTCCGCCGGAGAGGGCCGTCATCACGGAGGGCTTCTACATCATCATAGCTTCTCCGATGAAGTGTGAGTAGTTTACCTCAGACCTTCGGGTCCATAGTTAGTAGCTAGATGGCTTCTTCTCTCTTTTTGGATCTCAATACAAAGTTCTCCCCCTCTCTCGTGGAGATCTATTCGATGTAATCTTATTCTTTTTGCGGTGTGTTTGTTGAGACCGATGAATTGTGGGTTTATGATCAAGTCTATCTATGAATAATATTTGAATCTTCTCTGAATTCTTTTATGTATGATTGGTTATCTTTGCAAGTCTCTTCGAATTATCCCTTTGGTTTGGCCAACTAGATTGGTAGTTCTTGCCATGGGAGAAGTGCTTAGCTTTGGGTTCGATCTTGCGGTGTCCTTTCCCAGTGACAGAAGGGGCAGCAAGGCACGTATTGCATCGTTGCCATCGAGGATAACAAGATGGGGTTTAGTTCATATTGCATGAATTTATCCCTCTACATCATGTCATCTTGCTTAAAGTGTTACTCTGTTTTTAACTTAATACTCTAGATGCATGCTGGATAGCGGTCGATGAGTGGAGTAATAGTAGTAGATGTAGAATCGTTTCGGTCTACTTGTCACGGACGTGATGCCTATATACATGATCAGGCCTAGATATTCTCATAACTATGCTCAATTCTGTCAATTACTCAACAGTAATTTGTTCACCCACCGTAGAATACATATGCTCTTGAGAGAAGCCACTAGTGAAACCTATGCCCCCGGGTCTATTCTCATCATATCAATCTCCATCACTTTAATCTTGCTTTGCTTTTTACTTTGCCTTTACTTTTTAATTTGCATCTCTATACTAAAAATACCAAAAATATTATATCTATCAGATCTCACTCTCGTAAGTGACCATGAAGGGATTGACAGCCCCTAATCGCGTTGGTTGCGAGTAGCTATCGTTTTGTGCAGGTACAAGGGACTTGAGCATGGCCTCCTACTGGATTGATACCTTGGTTCTCAAAAACTGAGGGAAATACTTACGCTACTCTGCTGCATCATCCCTTCCTCTTCGGGGAAATCCAACGCAAGCTCAAGAGCTAGCAGGCACCGGCGACGTTCTACTCACCCCCACCATGATAAGCCATCCATTGGCATATGTCGCACCCAACCCCCGACCTTTGGCGCCCACCATGGGGCCTGGTGCACCGTCGTCCGGAGATCTGTTCTAGACGGGAACCCTTTTCCTCCCTGGCGAGCGCAGCCAGCCCGGCATGCCAGACGGAGTCTGCGCCGACGCGCTACATGGCGCTGAAATCGCCTGCGCGGCCAGTTGCCTCGCCGATCTTGTACGCGAGGTCCGCCTCTCCGACGAGCTCTCGTCCGACGCGGACACAGGCGGCCCCGAGAGCCTCCTCGCGGGCCTCCTCGATCAACTTCACATCGCCAGCGAGCCAGCTGGGGACTTGGAGTCCGTAGGCTCCACTGATCCGATGTTGGTTGACTCTGACACTGTGTCGCTTGACACGTTCCCCACCAACGTGGTGGTCTACGACGAGCCGCTTCCTCGCACGGAGAGCGGCGGAAGCACCATCACGGAAGTGCTTGTCATCGATCATGGCAAGCACTCCGGCGGGGGTGATTACGACCCGCTCCACGCGGCGCTGCAAGACCTGGCAGCGCCCATCCCTGAAGATGCCGACGCCAAGACGCTGGAGGCATGCCGCCTTCAGCTAGTCGAAGGCGCCAAAAAGTTGGCCAGCATGAGACGCCTGTCAAAAGCCTACCAGCGCGAGATGGACCTCGCGGTGGCCGGTACGCCGGGTCCAGCTGGGCCTAGCCGCCTTGGCACGGTCCAACAGCGCAGTGCGGCTATCGCCGATCTGTTCGGGGCGAATCGCCCCGCCTACGCCACACCTGCGGAGAATATTCTTGCCGCCCAGGCGGCGGCGGACAAGCTGGTCAAGTTCGAGGGCGAAGAGCGTCGCTTGATGATGGAGCGTGTCCAGCGACTCCTTGACGCGGCTGCTTAGCAGAACGAGGCATGCTGCCACACTGATGCGCCGCGCCGACGGAATGACAACCTGCTTCCGCGCCGAGATCAAGGTGCGGAGTCTCGCACGTCGACTGGCGGCATCCGCGGAAGAAAAGACAAGGAGCCGGCTGCCAGCCGCAGTAGGACTCGCATCACCATAGAGTGCGACCGAGATGGCCGCCCAAGAACAGTGGAATGACGGGACGACTGTCCGCCTCCTCCCCCTCGGAGGGAAAGGCGAGTCTCCCCGCCGCCTGTTGATCACCCGATGTTCGGCGACCGCCTTGGCCACCGAGAGGGGGTCAGTGAGAACGATGCCTGCCATAGGATCGACCGTCTCCACCGATCCCTGGCGCTTGAGGAAGAAGATGAGTTGGGTCCGCCGTGTTTTGGCCCCCGCATCCGAGACGAGCCCTTCCCCAAAGGGTTCACGCTCCCCAGAGACACCCCCAAGTACACTGGCTCCGTGAAGCCGGAGGACTGGCTGGTCGACTACTCCACGGCCGTCAGCATAGCAAACGGCAACAAGCGTGTTGCTGTGAAGTACGTTCCACTCATGCTCTAGGGCACGGCCCAGACGTGGCTGAACAGCTTAAGGCCCTGCAGCATCAATAGCTCGGTCGACTTCACTGACGCCTTCATCCGCAACTTCACCAGCACGTACAAGCGGCCTCCCAAACCCCGCCAGCTCTCCTTGTGCGTGCAAGGCCCCAGCGAGTCAACTCGCGACTACCTCACGCGCTGGGCCGAGCTCCGCAACTCTTGCGAGGGCGTGCACGAGGTGCAGGCTATTGAGTACTTCACTATAGGATGCCGAGAGGGCACCCTCCTCAAGCACAAGCTTCTCTGCGATGAGCCAGAAACCCTCAACGAGCTGCTGATCATAGCAGACAAATACGCCACGGCCGATTCCTCCATGAAGACGGAGATTCAAGTCAGCGCAACCGGCAAAGTGGCTCCTCAGGCTCCCCGAACCCCAGCCGGAGGCACCAGTCGGCGTCAACAGCAGAACGACCACAAGCGTAAAGCCCCCCCCCCCCCCGCCGACTTCCACCAGTCGGCAGCTGGCAACAGTTGAAGAGAAACAGTCGGAAGCGCAGCCTCCGCTCAGACGTTAAAAGGGCGGCAAGTCCAACTGGCAGTCGGCTTTCTCATATGAGCAGACTCTGGATGGACCCTGCAAGTTCCACAGTGGCATGAAGCCGCCAACCACACCACTCGGAAATGCCACTGGCTCACCAGGATCGCAAAGGGAGACGGCCTTTTGCCTCCCCCACCTGCTGGGCAGCCGCCTCCCCCTCCGCCCAAGCAGCCGGCGGTCAGACCAGTCGGCATAGTGCAAGACGAGTACCCAGAAGAGCAGGAAGCATACGTCATGTTCACCAATGTGGTCGATGATCGACGTAGCAGACGGCTGCAGCAGCAGGAGGTGAATGCAGTAGCTTCTGACACACCGGAGTTCATGCACTGGTCTGAGAAGCCCATCAGCTGGAGTCGGGCTGACCACCCCGAAGTAATGCCCAGACCCAGCTCCTATGCTCTTGTTTTTGGATGCCACCTTTTCCACGGACAAGCGAGCTGCTCGTTTTTCCAGAGTCCTGATAGATGGCGGCAGCAGCATCAACATCTTGTACAAAGACACCATGGAGAAGTTGGGAATCAGGCAGAGGCAACTGCAGTCCAGCCGGACGGTGTTCCACGGCATAGTCCCTAGCCTTTCCTGCTCGCCAATCGGCAAGATCTTGATTGACGTCTTCTTCAGAGACAAAGATCATTTCCGCCGTGAGTCAATATGGTTCGAGGTGGTGGACCTAGAGAGCCCATACCATGCACTGCTTGGCCGGCCAGCCCTGGCCAAGTTCATGGTCGTCCCCCACTATGCCTACCTCAAGATGAAGATACCGAGTTCCAAAGGGATTCTGACCATAACTGGCGACTACAAGAAGTCGTCCGCCTGCGCATCAGAGAGCAGTCGGCTGGCCGAGTCCCTCGTGATCGCAACTGAGAAGCGGCTGCTAGATCGAGTTGTGGCGATGGCAAGCAAGCAGCCAGAGATGTCGCCTGATCTCAAAGAGTCGAAAGCTGAGGGCTCGTTCAAGCCGGCCAAGGAAACAAAGAAGATACCTTTGGACCCGGAGCACCCAGAGAGGTACGCTGTCTTAGGCGCCCACCTCGACAGCAAATAGGAAGGCGAGCTCGTCGATTTCCTCCGTGAGAATCGAGACATCTTCGCATGGTCCCCCAAGGACATGCCAGGTGTCCTGATGGAATTCACCTAGCACAAATTACACGTCCGATCTGATGCCAAACTAGTCAGACAGCCTTTACACCGCTTGTCAGAAGAGAAGAGGAGAATTGTTGGAGAAGAGATATCCGGCTGGTCGCAGCCGGCTTCATCATGGAAGTATTGCCATAACAGGCTGCCAAACAGGCTCGCCCCAGCCCTGCGCTTCTTGCCGCCTTGTGCGTCCGGCGGAGCTGACAAGCCCACGCTAGACTGGCCGGCTCCTGGCTGGTGGCATGGGACGACCTCCTTGTCATCATCGGGCCAGTCCTCAAGACTGGCCCCATGTCTCGGGCTGCCCGCTGCACCGCGTCCTCCCTCGGCGTTGTCCTCCAGGGCCGCCGTCCCCAGGTCGGTGTCGTCAACATCACTCTCCGCCCGGTCCGGGAGGAAGTCGCGGTCCGGCCCTGCGGTGCCGGCTGCTGACTAGAGGAGGGGGTTTTGACCAAAGCCGGCTGGTCAGATCGGACAAAACGGACTAAGCAACGAAGAAGTCAGAGAGAAAGAGAAAAAGAAAACGACTCACCAGAGGCGGAGGGGCGGCACGTGAATACGGCTCCTTGCCAAACTGCCACTCTTCGTTGAGGTCGCAGCTCGCAAGGTAGTTCACCATGTAGGCTACATCCTCGTGAGGCATCTCCTTGGTGCACATTCGGCTCGGGTCTCAGTGCCCGCTCATCTGGCAGATCATGTGGGGGCGACTTTGGAGGGGCAGCACTCGGCGTGCCACGAAGGCGGCCAGCAAGTCCGGCCTGGTCAGGCCCTCCGACTGCGCCAGTACTCGAAGCCGCGCAATGCCGCCGGCTCCCGCAGGTGTCAATGTCCGGGCCCGGTGCGACCAGTTGGGCTGCCTCCCAGCCGGCGGGCCGGCTACGTAGGCCGGCAGGTTGATCCAGTCGCCCTCCGCGGAGACGTTCTTCACGTAGAAGTACAACCGCTGTCACATCTTCACCGACTTGATCAGCTTGATGGAGGGAAATGGGTTGTTAGCCCCCGACCTCCGCACGGCGATGAACGCTCCACATTGAACCGGCACGCCCGCGGCTTGGGTGCCGTGCTTGGAGTAGAAGAACTCCCCCCAGAGCTCCAGGGTGGGGAGAACGCCGATGAAGCCCTCGCACAGGGTGACAAAGGCGGACAGCAGCACCACCGTGTTGGGGTGAGGTGGTGCGGCTGGAGTTCTTAGAACTCAAGGAAGGAGCGGAAGAAGTTGCTCGCTGGCAGGCCAAGACCACGCAGGCAGTGCGAGCGGAAGACGACCCGCTCGTCCTCCTGCGGCGCCGGTGAGATTTCCTCCCTCGACGCGAGACGAACACGAACGAGGTCCTCGCCAGGCAACCGGCGCGTCTTGCAGAGGAAATCGACGTGGTCGTCGTGGACCTCCGAACCATCCCATGTGCCGGAATGCGCCGTAGGGGGCGTGACGGCGGAGGAAGAGCTCATCATGAGCAGACTGCCGCAGCGCTCGACGTAGCTTGAGGTATGGCGGAGAGAGAGAAGAAGAAGAAGAAGCAGTGGGGAGGTGGGACGCGCGTGCTCCGCCGCCTCCCCTCCTCCCCCTACTTATAGCCCAGTGTGTTGCAAAGCCGAGGGGGCAGTTGTGGGATTTACTGCGCCCACTACTCCACGCCCCCCATGTTTATCGCCCAAAGTTACTACACGCGGTAATTCCGTGGGAACCTCAACCGCCCCCCACGGCTGCAGCAGATCCGCCCGCGTGCCGAGGCGTGGTAGTGGTGGGCCCCGCCTACAGACATGTGCCATCTTGCGGATGGGTATGCGGGCTGGCCCGGCCACTGGTTGCCACATGGCAGGCACGGAGTGGGTGGCGGTCAGGAAGCTTAGCTCACACGCTACTGAGTTCCCGCCGGGGGATTCGAAAGCATTTTTGGACAAGTCAAAGTCAGGCGACTCCGACTCCTACCAGTTGGCCCGGCAGAAGTCAAACGAGGTCTCACCTCAAGCACTCGGAGAAAGAAACTGCTGAGGCTCCTCGGCTGATCGTCCGTGGCGCCTCACCATCTTCGGGGACTACTGTGGGAGTAATGGGCCACGGGTAGGCTAACCCGAGGCCCAGAACCTTTCAAGACATCGGGGCTGACTGCGCCCCTCAAGACACCAGGATGGAGAGCCGCCTTCCAGAGGCGGGCTAAAGGAACAGCCGACTGCCAGCATGCGGCCGAGTCCTGGAGGCGAGGTAAAGACGGGCCGACTCCCGCCTGGCGGCTCCTAGAGAAGACGGCCATGGGGAGTTGGCCCACGACACGAACAAAGCCCATGCCCTCATAAGGGGGGATGGGACAAGAGTGAAAAAGTAAAGCCCACTCCCTCCCCTTTTCGTGGGATGGCTAGGCCACAATGCGCCGTACCAGTGGAGATCTCCGTCCGGCGAGGCACTGTTGCCGTGTCATCCCTGACCTCGGCAACAGTGTGTAGAGTCCTGCACCCATGACGGCCTGTCGGTACGGATCACAGATGATGGGCCCTACCGGCCAGCGAGAGTCCAAAAGACGGCAAGAGCGCCACCAGTCGGACCCGAAGGGAGCCAGCCCCCGGAAGTCGGCCTGCCCCTCCCACGGGTCCCACACGCCATTAACCAGACGAGACGGGGAGTGGCTACAGTAATCGCCCGCCAGGTAGCAGGGCTATAGCCACGACCCCATGACCAAGCTTGCGTCATTAGAGGCACGGCTACAGTAATTGGCAGCCGGCAAGACCCGCAAGCGGTGGGTACGGCCTGTCAGCTCTGTACCAGACCAATCGGCGGGGCCCACCAGCCGGCGGGCCCCAGCAGTCGGCATAGAGGCCGGCAGGAGAAGAGACTGACGGCTGGGCCCTGCGCCCAGTCGATTTACCATTGTACCCCTGGGGGTAGGCCTATATAAACCCCCTAGGGCACAAATGGAAAGGGTTCCGATCCATTAGAACTAGACCTGACCTTAGAGAAGGGAGAGAGCTGGCGTAGCCTCCTCCTATCCACATATACAGCTCGAGGGGCACCATTGTACTCACTTTCGCCTTAGTGATCATGCGGAGACCCGGCAGAGCAGGACTAGGGGTGTTATCTCCTAGGAGAGCCCCGAACCTGGGTAAAGTCCGCTAGCGTTTGTGCCTACGCGTCATCCCGTTTCCAGGCACCGGCGACGTTCTACTCGCCCCCACCATGATAAGCCATCCATTGCCATATGCTGCACCCAACCCCCGACACGGACTGTGCGGAAATCTTTGTGCTGAGAGAAGAGAAGAGAGAGAGGCCCGGCGACTGTCTCCGGAGACCGAAAACATCCGACGATAGACCGGCTACTATTGCCGCCATAGTTATTCGTTGGGGCATCAAACGGACTCCGAATGCGATGAAACTCGGGCAGGCGACCTACTAACAACATAACAACACCGCATGCCAACTCTCATTCCATTCCAAGAACATTTTCCGGCCACTTATAAAATAATATTTCGGACATGCCGCGGGCGCGTGCAAGTGTGGTTGGGCTTAGAACGGACAACGGACGGAACTGGGGGAACCCAGACGAATGCAAGTTTTGAAAACAAGATGATGCAATGCGCATGATGACATGATGAAAAGCAACACACAAGCAAATGACATGGCAACGACGGCGAATAACTGGAAGACACCTGGCGCATCGGACTTGGGGCGTCACAACACTTCAGAACTACGAGAGGATCTCGTCCCAAGATCTAGGATGGCACCGAATAGAAATGGAAGAGGAAGAGAACATGTAAAACTAAGTTGCTTCTTTGACAAATAAGTGAAACCAAAGAACCTTGCAAGGTTGAACAAATTGAAACAAAGAATGCAACGAAAATGAACGAAGTTGAAAACACTCCGTTAGAAAAGAGGAACAAGCAACATTACGGGAACCTTGTAGGTTGAAAGACATAAGAAAAGGGTTCCAATGTTCAAGAAGTACATGCAAGCACTCCGGTTGAAACGCGATGTACAAAGAACGATAAGGATCAATTACGAAAACACTCCAGTTGGAAATGCAAGGTAAAGAATATGAGCTTGGCAAAATGAAAGCACTTGCATAAGACTCCGGTTAGAAGAGAAATGATAGACACAACACTCCGATTAAAAGAAGATAGAGACGGAATAAGAATGATATAATTTGGACAGCAATCCGACTGTAAATGGAAGGAATAGAACATGAACTTGACAAGATTACAGGGTGCTTGATGAAATCAACAACACACTGCCTCCGGAACTATTGAAAGAATGGTACAAGGGGTAAGAAAGATTTCAGACGGCACTCCGGTTGAGAAGGGAGGCAAAACTTGATAAGATGAGAGAACTTGAATGGAGAACACGACACTCCGGTTGAATGGATAAGCAAAGGAAAGAACATGATCTTCACAAGACGAGATGATAGGACGAAGAGAGCAACGTCACCATGCCTCCGGAACAGATGAATGGAAAACTAGATGGTTGGAAAGAAAAAAACGTATAAGAAGAATGACAACTCCCGCAAATAAAATCGAAAGAGCATGATTACGAAGAAAAGGTTGAATGGAGTTGTTGGAATACCAACAACGAAACGAAAAAGCTTGTAGTGGGCTTATGGAAAACTTCTCAAAATTGAGCGAAATTCTATCACTATGGAAACAATAGATTGGATTGAGATGAACAAGGAGACAAGAAACTTATTTCACCGGAAGGATAAATGAAGAACTTGGGTCATTCACAAGCACCATAAGTAGCAACAATCCTTAGGGGAAAACTTTAGGTGAAATATAACCCAAGATAACTCCAATGAAGAGATTGATTGGTTGCAAAGGATCTCAAGAACGAATTGAAAATGATGGGTTTAAAATATGTCATTCCGGACAACTTGTGAATCATGAAACACGAAGGGAAATTGTTAACAATGACATAACACCACCTCAAAAGATGAGATATGAAAGAATTGCACTTCGGAATGCAAAATGAAGAATGCTTGAGATCCTCCAACAGGTATCTTGAAGAACACTTCGAGAATGAATTAAATCCTTGATGAACCACCATGTAGAGCTTCCATAAAGAACTCCGGTAATAAAAGAATGATCAAAAGAAGTGAAGGATGAAGAGAATAAGATCGAAGCCTTGCAATGATTAGATGAAGCTTTGAAATGATATAATTGAAAGATCTTGGAACTCCGGGAAAGAAAGATGAGCAATTGAAACCAAGAATTGACTCATCATGAACAAACTCCGGAAGAATGAATCCATCATTAGGATGAAGCAAGAATAAGGATTATGTTATGCGTATCCTTCACCAATTTAAATTGATGATAAGCAATGGATTTTTGCATACTACATATTCTCGTAGAAAGGATTATGATAGATATAGCGCCAACTTGAAGAGGCCTTGAACGATCCACTGGTAGGATTTGGAAACAATGAATGAATTGATATGACAACCATGGAAGAGAACTCTTGAACGAACCACCGTAAGAATTGAAAATGAAAAAAGAAAAGATAAAGAAACACCGAAAAGAATTAGAGAACAAATGAAGATACTTGACAGAATTTAGATACATGAGAACGAAGAGGTCATGAGCTGATAAGAGGATACTTGAATGATGCAGCGATATGATTTGGAGAACAAGAGCTGAAAGCTGGGAATGAGTAATATTTGAAAAGATGGCCTTCGCGGGAAAGAAATGGAAACAACTCATTAAATGCTCCGGATGGGTGAAAAGAATTCTCACAATCGAAAACAATTCTGAGAGTATGGCATCAGGCTAGAATCACGCATCTCTGAGAGAACGGAGCAAGATTTGAGAGAAACTCTTCTTCGGTCTTCACAATCCAAGAATGACGACGAGAAACACCATCATGAATTGTTGAGGCACTCCGGAATGAAAATTAGAAAGGTTGAACCAACGATGAAAATAATGTGAAAGAACTTGGAGAAGGCATTTGACTGATGATAACTCATTCTTACGTCAAACTGACGAGTAAATCCAGGAAGATTAGAAGAGTCAGGTAAGATCCTGGGAAAAGACATGTGGGTTAGGGCCCACTCAAAAGAAAACACCATTGAATGAGTTGTAAGAGAGATTGCGCTGATAGAATTAAATGGCTTGAATGAGATAACATCCTCAAAAGAACTTGAGCGAACTGAGAATGGAAACAGTAATCTTCTGAGACATCTTCAGTACTCCGGAACAAATGGATAGCGAGAGGTGAATAATTAAGAAGTGCACCGGCATAATAAAGCATTTGACACAAGGAAAAAGGACAAAGCTGGGATTGAAACCACCGGAGAACAAAAAGAATGCAGAATATTGAACTTGTAGCTTCCTTAGCATCTTCATGAGAATAAGCAGATACGAACATGCAGGAAAAAGAATGGAGAGACTTCCATCAATAAAATGGATAGTTGATTAGAAAATCTGAAACCTTGAAGAAAAAGGGTGGGAGGGTGGGAAAAACAAAGACAACTTGGGACGGATGAAACAAACAACGTTGGGAAAAACTGAGAGGTCATCTTGCGAATACTGAAAATGATCGGATCCACTTGGAGAGAAAAACACACCGGTTGAAAATGATTGATATGACGAGAAAAACACGCCGGTTGAAAAGGATTGACATGACAATCTCGATTATTATGAAGGATTAGTATTCCCAAAGGAATATGAGAACACCACTTAGGAAAGGTATGGAATCAACATTTGACTTCGAAACAACTCGAATACCACAACTCAAAACAAAAACAAGGATTGGCTTGCAGAATAAGCCAGAACAAACATATGATAGATATTTCGTCCGAAGTTTTCGTGGTGGGGCCCACACGGGCTCGATCGTACAGCACCATCATGTACAAGGTAGTGCACATGACATACGAAGCGTCCCCGAGTCAGCATAGCCAAGGACTCTTTAAGACACAGCGAGACCATTCTAAAACCAACCGTGGATAGGCGGACCACTAGACGTCGAACCCCAATTTCATATCATACATCTGTTGGAAAGATATCCTACAATATACTTGAATTCCCACTTATAAACTCCCGAAACTTTCCAGTTATACAATCAGGTGTTGGGGATACAGGGGAAGAATAATATCTCAGCCAAAACTAGCAAATCCTACATACAGTTGTATCCATCCTTCAACACATAACCAAGAAACCTTCGGAAATCATTTACCTCAACCTTCGAAAAGCATCCGTTATATGAGTTATGGCAATACTCCCGAACTCCCGCCCTGGTACTGGGTGGCGTCGAGGTTATCTCACCAACAACTGCACAAAAGAGATTTTCGATGTCGGCGATACTCAGGTATTCCAGAACTGCAACGATAAAATTGTGACGACAACACCTCGGAGCTCAACTCCCCGGGACACTGCCACAACCCCTAAATGTCAGGAGGCACCAAAAACATTTTCTCGTCCCAAAACAATCGGAACGATTCCAAGATACCCACGTGATCCTAAATTTTTTTAGTGAAATTTGAGAAGAGAAGAGTCAAAACTCTACGTCAGGATGCCTCACCAGAGCGATGAAGGGACTGAGGAGTAAAAAGAATCCTACTGTCCAATATATATAATCCTAAAAGACCCAAAACATTTTTCTAGACTCAACAACGACAGCGATTCGATTAAGCAGGGGCTCCTAAGTGGGGGAAGGCTCTGATACCAACTTGTAACACCCACGATGCGGCTATATCTGCCACATGTCGGAGCACGACTTAGAGGCATAAACGCATTGTAGGCAATGTCGCAAGAGGGGTAATCTTTACACATCCCATGTACTGAATAAGAAAAGAGGTACATAGTTGACTTACAATCGCCACTTCACACAATACATAAATATAACATTACATCATCCACATACAAACAAGGTCCGACTACGGAACCAAAATAAACGAGGGCTGCCCCTAATGCAAAAGATCCCCGATCGCCCCGACTGGGCTCCACTACTGATCAACTGGAAACGAAACAACACAATGAACACCATCTTCATCGAGCTCCTCCTTGAGCTTGGTTGCGTCACCTGCACGGTTTCATCAGCACCTGCAATTCGTTTTTGGAAGTAAACTATGAGTCATGGGGACTCAGCAATCTCACACCCTCGCGATCAAGATTATTTAAGCTTATAGGTAGGGAAAAGGTATGAGGTGGAGCTGCAGCAAGCACTAGCATATATGGTGGCTAACATACGCAAATGAGAGCGAGAAGAGAAAGGAAAGGCACGGTCGAGAATCTATGATCAAGAAGTGATCCTAGAACAAACTACGTTCAAGCATAACCCGAGACCGTGTTCCCTTCCCGGACTCCGTCGAAAAGAGACCATCACGGCTACACACGCTGTTGATCCATTTTAATTAAGTTTAGTTTCAGGTTTTCTACAACCGGACATTAACAAATTCCCATCTACCCATAACCGTGGGCACGGCTTTCGAAAGTTCAAAACCCTACAGGGCTGTCCCAAATTAGCCCATCACAAGCTCTCACGGTCAAAATATACCAAGGGAGAACAACTCGACCTGACCAGTCAACAGCAAATGTCTCTGCTACTCTTCCCAACAAGGAACATACTTATTAAAGAAGAGAAGAGGATCATCTTAAAGAAGAGCAGAAGAGCAAGCAGGTTGAAGATATTACAAGTCTTTCTATACAATGTCGGTTGGCCACCCATGATGAACCAGAGCGCACAGAGAAATACTATTTCTTCCAGTCTCTCCATATCTGGCTCACATGCATTTCGAAACTAAAGTAGGAACATTTAGCTGACCAATTAAACATCTCTCAGTTTTACTAATATGAGCATAATATCATATTTGAATTTGTACAACTAAGCCTGTTTAGCTCGATGGGTGGAGTAGTGCTATTACGACACGAACCACGTAGGCTGATCGTGGTCATAATAAAATGGGGAAACCGTAAGCATGATGAGTATAGTGTTGACCGTGGCAGTGGGATGGCAGATCTGAAGCTACAAACCGCGCAAAGGGTACTTAGGAACCGCGCATAGTGTTCTTCTTTACTAGAGCTGTCGTGGAATTGTCATGGCAGATGTCCTAGTGTGAGAACTTAGTCGTGGAGCCATCGCAACAAGGTTAGCTTAAAGGGGTTAATCAGGACAAAGGACATGCGGAGTTTATACTGGTTTGGCCCCTTGCGGTGAAGGTAAAGGCCTAATCCAGTTGAGGTGGTATTGCTAGGGTTTCGATGACCAAGGAGCAAATACGCTTGACCTGGCTCTCGATGTGTTGTTTCTTGTCCCTAAACCGCCGCTGGGTCGTCCCTTTATATACACAGGTTGACGCCCCGTCGGTTCACAGAATCCCGACTGGCTCATAAACGTGTGCGGCTCGGTCACTCACTCTTTCCTATCTTATAATACAAGTCATACTCCTTATGGCAGTTTACATGTATGGGCCTTAACCCACCTTTGGGCTCTGGGCCTTGCTATTAAGTCTCCTTTGTAAAGCGCCATCCTTCAAGTCTTCATGGGCTTCAATATGGGTGAATCACTATGAGCATAACCCGGCCCCTCCAGGGCGGTTTATACTCAATAGTTATATCCCCAACATTGAGGCTCTACTAGAGGCAGAAAGAGATGGTGTGGCTGTCATGAATAAGGTAATCTCAATCTTGAAGCTGGAAATCATGCAATTAGCTGCATGCATTATGCAAGCAACCCAAGAATTGGAGGAAGTACGAATGTTGCATTTGAAGACAGAGGAAGTCCTGCTGCTTATGCTATCTGAAGCCCAGGGTAATCCCTGTTCTTCTTTAGATACCAGTTGAAATTGTCATTCGATTATTGTACTTGCATGTTGTGTCATGTCTCTGAATGGATTGTGTTGTAAGTCCCCTATGTTGTCCATGAGTTGTAATGATCCGAATTTTTTAGGCGAGGTAATTCTCTAGCAAACATCGGTTCCTAAGTACCCTTTGCGCGGTTTGTAGCTTCAGATCTGCCATCCCACTGCCACGGTCAACACTATACTCATCATGCTTACGGTTTCCCCATTTTATTATGACCACGATCAGCCTACGTGGTTCGTGTCGTAATAGCACTACTCCACCCATCGAGCTAAACAGGCTTAGTTTTACAAATTCAAATATGATATTATGCTCATATTAGTAAAACTGAGAGATGTTTAATTGGTCAGCTAAATGTTCCTACTTTAGTTTTGAAATGCATGTGAGCCAGATATGGAGAGACTGGAAGAAATAGTATTTCTCTGTGCGCTCTGGTTCATCATGGGTGGTCAATCGACATTGTATAGAAAGACTTTTAATATCTTCAACCTGCTTGCTCTTCTTCCCTTCTTTAAGATGATCCTCTTCTCTTCTTTAATAAGTATGTTCCTTGTTGGGAAGAGTAGCAGAGACATTTGCTGTCGACTGGTCAGGTCGAGTTGTTCTCCCGTAGTATATTTTGAATCTGTCAGGTTAGGTCAACATGTTCAAATATGATTCTGATACAATACTGATATTAGTTAACAGACACATTTAATTGGTTAGCTAAAGGTCCCACTTGAGTTTCCAAATGCATGTCGCGACATATAGAGAGAGAGCAGAATTGCATTTCTTTGTCACTTGTTGACTGTACTTTCTTGTCCATACCAAATCTTAGTTGTTATTTCAAAGCAAACATCGGTTCCTAAGTACCCTTTGCACGGTTTGTAGCTTCAAATCTGCCATCCCACTGCCACGGTCAACACTATACTCATCATGCTTATGGTTTCCCCATTTTATTATGACCACGATCAGCCTACATGTTCCGTGTCGTAATAGCAGTACTCCACCCATCGAGCTAAACAGGCTTAGTTGTACAAATTCAAATATGATATTATGCTCATATTAGTAAAACTGAGAGATGTTTAATTGGTCAGCTAAATGTTCCTGCTTTAGTTTCGAAATGCATGTGAGCCAGATATGGAGAGACTGGAAGAAATAGTATTTCTCTGTGCGCTCTGGTTCATCATGGGTGGCCAACCGACATTGTATAGAAAGACTTGTAATATCTTCAACCTGCTTGCTCTTCTTCCCTTCTTTAAGATGATCCTCTTCTCTTCTTTAATAAGTATGTTCCTTGTTGGGAAGAGTAGCAGAGACATTTGCTGTCGACTGGTCAGGTCGAGTTGTTCTCCCTTAGTATATTTTGAATCTGTCAGGTTAGGTCAACATGTTCAAATATGATTCTGATACAATACTGATATTAGTTAACAGACACATTTAATTGGTTAGCTAAAGGTCCCACTTGAGTTTCCAAATGCATGTCGCGACATATAGAGAGAGAGCAGAATTGCATTTCTTTGTCACTTGTTGACTGTACTTTCTTGTCCATACCAAATCTTAGTTGTTATTTCAAAGCAAACATCGGTTCCTAAGTACCCTTTGCACGGTTTGTAGCTTCAAATCTGCCATCCCACTGCCACGGTCAACACTATACTCATCATGCTTATGGTTTCCCCATTTTATTATGACCACGATCAGCCTACATGTTCCGTGTCGTAATAGCAGTACTCCACCCATCGAGCTAAACAGGCTTAGTTGTACAAATTCAAATATGATATTATGCTCATATTAGTAAAACTGAGAGATGTTTAATTGGTCAGCTAAATGTTCCTGCTTTAGTTTCGAAATGCATGTGAGCCAGATATGGAGAGACTCGAAGAAATAGTATTTCTCTGTGCGCTCTGGTTCATCATGGGTGGCCAACCGACATTGTATAGAAAGACTTGTAATATCTTCAACCTGCTTGCTCTTCTGCTCTTCTTTAAGATGATCCTCTTCTCTTCTTTAATAAGTATGTTCCTTGTTGGGAAGAGTAGCAGAGACATTTGCTATCGACTGGTCAGGTCGAGTTGTTCTCCCTTAGTATATTTTGAATCTGTCAGGTTAGGTCGACTTCTCAACGAAGGATATTCCTTCTCCCAGGAAGACCCGATCAGGCTCAGAATCCCGGTAACAAGACATTTCGACAATGGTAAAACAAGACCAGCAAAGCCGCCCGAATGTGCCGACAAGTCCCGATAGGAGCTGCACATATCTCGTTCTCAGGGCACACCGGATGAGCCAGACGTTGGGTTGGCATAGACCCTGGTTGCCCACGGGGCGCCGGATATCGCTCAGGTTGGACCAACACTTAGAGAAGCACTGGCCCGGGTGGGTTAAAATAAAGATGACCCTTGGGTTGGCCGACCCAAGGGAAAAAGGCTAGGTGGCAAATGGTAAAACCAAGGTTGGGCCCTGCTGGAGGAATTTTATTCAAGGCGAACTGTGAAGGGGTTCCCATTATAACCCAACCGCGTAAGGAACGCAAAATCAAGGAACATAACACCGGTATGACGGAAACTAGGGCGGCAAGAGTGGAACAAAACACCAGGCATAAGGCCGAGCCTTCCACCCTTTATCAAGTATATATATGCATTAATTAGATAAGAGATATTGTGATATCCCAACAATAAACATGTTCCAACAAGGAACAAACTCCAATCTTCACCTGCAACTAGCAACGCTATAAGAGGGGCTGAGCAAAGCGGTAACATAGCCAAACAACGGTTTGCTAGGACAAGGTGGGTTAGAGGTTTGACATGGCAATATGGGAGGCATGATAAAGCAAGTGGTAGGTATCGCGGCATAGCAATAGATCGAGAAACTAGCAAGCAAAGATAGAAGTGGTTTCGAGGGTATGGTCATCTTGCCTGAGATCCCGCAAGGAAGAATAACGAGTCCATGGAGGAGACAAACGAACATAGTCGAATGGATCCTCACAAACGCAACGTTATCGGAACCAACCCGAAGAAGCAGACCGGAAAGAAGCAAACAACATGGTAAACAACCATCACATAACCATGTCATGATGCACAACCATGTATGATGCATGTCCGGTTTAAAGAGGGCATGGCATGGAAAAGTGCACAAGCAATCATACAAATTAAGTGGAGCTCAATATGCAACGAGCTGCATATTGATGAAACACCAGATGACTTATTTAGTTCTCTCTCATTTAGGTACTCAACAAAATTAAATGTTGGTTAGCATGGCAAGAGGTGAAGCAAAAGAAAACTACCTATCTAGGCAAGTTTAAATGAGGCCGGAACAACAAGCAACAAGTCCGGAAGAACCTCATGAACATATATTAGATTTGGTACTGTTCTGCCCTAAACACAATTTTAGAGTTCTTAAACATGCAAAGTAAGGTCACCATGTTAAACTAGGCATTTTTCTACCCGATTTACATATAAAGTTTGTTAGGTTTGGAGCTACGGTTAATTAGTTATGAATTAAAGCATTTTAACATGACATTTGAGCAAATTTAAACAAACAACATTTTAAACTTTTCAAACATGGATGAAAGTTGGATATTATGAAACTAGACAAAATTCTAAGCACTTTTCATATATAAGTTATTTACATGTGATGCACGATTTGTGAGATATGATATGCATGAAGATGAAGGTCTTTTCTTCCAAACTATAAACTGTGGATAAATAGCTAAATTCACAGAGAGGAAAAAAAAGAACATGGGCCGAATCTGAGATCTGACTCACTTGTGGGGGAAAAAAGGAGGGCGCACTGGGGTGCCCTCACCATGGGCCATGGCCCAGTCGGTGGAGAGGCCAATCACTGGCCGGGGGCGGCGTTGGGCCCGATCTGGAGGCCACGACGCGGTCAACACGAGCGGTCTCCTCTCTCGTTCGATCTGGGCAGGGGCGCGAGCAGAGACAACGGCAGCGGCAGGGATGAACACGCCCAGGCGAGGGCGCTCGTCCAAGGAAGCTACGGCAGAGGAGCGATGCGGCTCCTAAGAAGGGGAGGCTGGTGGATGACAGGGAAACGGACGGATCTGGGCGGTGGGAATCCATCTCGGACGATAGTGGCCCGGTTGCTACTCCTGGGTGGTCGCCGGCAAACTGTGTCCATGGCGGGGTTGCGGTAGAGGGCGTGTAGGGAAGGCCGGAGAGGACCAGTCTCTGGTGGAGCCGCGAGGGACTAGGCGTGCAGGCGCAGCGATGGCGAGGGAAACGAGCATCTCGTCCTCCTTGTTCGATGCAGAGGAGGCGCTCGATGGGTCCTGGTGCACTGGTGGCTTGCGGTCGCTGGAGGCGCGGAGACGACGGCAGCGACGCGTACGGAGCTCTGGCGAGGCGAAGCAGATGCGGAGGAGGCGGTCGCGGGAGGCGGGCGGCGGGCTTGAGCTCCTTGCAGCTTCCTAGAGAGGAAAGAGCGCAAGTGAGATAGGGAAACGGAGGAAAGGGAGATACATGGGAGGAGAGGAGCTGGATGAGGCCGGTCCTGGGCGTCGGCGCTGCGGCCGTGAGCTGGTGGAGGCCCTCAGATACTGCTGCGACTGAACGCGGAGGCAAAGGGGTCGGGCGCGGCTGCGCTGGTCTCCGGCGAGGCCGGTCGAAGTCGGCAACCTCAGGCAGGGGAGCTCGGCTCCTGGATCGAGAGGGTGGGCGCGGGAAGGATGGATCGGAGGGGATGCACTGGTTGGGCGAGGGGATCGAGGAGGATCGGGCGAGGCAATCCCGAGGTGGGAGACGACCCAGTGGCAGCGGTGGAGGGACAAATCTCCAAGATTCTAGGGTTGGGTCTCGTATATATATAGTAAGTGGGTTTTTGGTTAGGGGTATTCGGTCCGTCCGATCGTAAATGGGTGGTCGGGAAAAAGAGGCTAGGGAGTCCAAATAAGAAAACGGTGATGTTTTGTAGATGTTTGGGGATGTTCTGAGTCCAACGGTGACAACTGCCCAGGTCGGGATCAGGACCGCTTTCGGACGCGCACGTGAGGGGGTCGATGCACTGTGCAAGGAGGGGTTTCTGGGCCTGGCAGTTGATAGCGGACTGTGCAGAAAGCTTTGCGCTGAGAGAAGAGAAGAGAGAGAGACCCGGCGACTGTCTCCGGAGACCGAAAACGTCCGACGATAGACCGGATGCTATTGCCGCTATAGTTATCCGTTGGGGCATTAAACAGACTCCAAATGTGATGAAACTTGGCAGGCGACCTACTAACAACATAACAACACCGCATGCCATCTCTCATCCCATTCCAAGAACATTTTCTGGCCACTTATAAAATAATATTTTGGACGTGCCGCGGGCGCGTGCAAGTGTGGTTGGGCTCAGAACGGACAACAGACGGAACTTGGGGAACCCAGACGAATGCAAGTTTTGAAAACAAGATGATGCAATGCGCATGATGACATGATGAAAATCAACACGCAAGCAAATGACATGGCAACGACAGCGAATAACTGGAAGACACCTGGTGCATCGGATTCGGGGCGTCACACATGTGGATGTGGAGAATAAAGTCCTCAATCCATACTGCGGGATCGGTTGTTCCATCATATGATTCAATATTGACAGGCTTGAACCCTTTGGGGAATTCGTGATCCAGCACCTCATCTATGAAGAAGAGAGGGTGTGCGGCGCCTCTATATCGGGCCGCATCACGGTGCACCTTTGATGAAGTTCGTCTGCAGTTATTGGCCCGGGTGTGACTAGGTTTATCGCATCCGAATAGGTAGCCGTCATCCTAAGTCAGGAGGCATCCTCGCGATGCGTAGATTAATATGGTGTGTCCTGCTCTACTGTCCAGCTCCTACCGAAGGATGTATGTATGGTCCCGAGCTGTTCTGTCCCTGTTTTTGTGAGGCAGTGGGGGGGGGGGCTGTTGCTCGGCTTGAGTTGCCGTTTTATCCCGACCGCGGGGTGGCCGGTCCGCCGCACTATCCCGACCACGTGGTGGTTGATCCGCATTGCATGAGGGAGGTATGGGATCTGGTGCCTCCTCATCGAACTGAGGTAGTAGTCTGCGCTTTGGGTGGCCAGGGGCGTACCTATCGATCTGCTCCAGATGGCCAAGCAAATTGGCCCGCAATACGAAGCCACCGAACACGAAAATCTGTCCGGGGAGGAAGGTTTCTCCTTGGACAATGTCACTATAGACGATTGAAGGGGCCATCGAACCTTTCGTTGATGGCAAAGTGGAACTCTCAATGAAAGCACCAATGTCGGTGTCAAAACTGGCGGATCTCAGGTAGGGTGTCCCGAACTGTGCGTCTAGGATCGATGGTAACAGGAGACGATGGACACGATGTTTACCCAGGTTCGGGCCCTCTCTATGGAGGTAATACCCTACATCCTACTTGATTGATATTGATGAGTATGAGTGTTACAGGAGTTGATCTACCATGAGATTGTAATGGCTAAACCCTAGAAGCCTAGCCTGTATGACTATGGTAATGAATATATGTTCTTTCCGGACTAACCCCTCCGGTTTATATAGACACCGGGGAGATCTAGGGTTTACATAGAGTCGGTTACATAAGAAGGAATCTTCATAGTCGATCGCCAAGCTTGCCTTCCATGCCAAGGAGAGTCCAATCCGGACACAGGTACAGTCTTCGGCCTTCATGTCTTCATAGCCCATCAGTCCGGCCCATGGATAATAGGCCAGACGCCCGAGGACCCCTTAGTCCAGGACTCCCTCACCACCCCGTCGGTGCCCGCGCCACGTCCTTCCCAGGGCATGCGCCATGAGCGACACCACGGCATTGGGGACCACGGGCGTCCCGACGGAAAGAGCCCTCCGCATCACCCTCAAAATGCATAGGACCGGCATGCGTGTCATCATGCTGGTGGAAATGGCGCATGGCCGCGGAACCTTGAGGGGGCTCCTTCTAACATAGTTAGAAGTCCGAGCACCTCCTGTTCATCGCGCTTGTCACTGCCACCTACGCCATTAGAAGCATTATCATGAGCACAACTACTCCTCGACTTTCCTCCTGCTGCACAGAAGCATGAAAAGTGGATGGCTGCTATATAGAGCCTTATTGGGCACGCCAATAAGGATGCATACCAGGAGGCGGGTCCTTCGCAACGTCGGTCCGCCGAGCCGGTGCATGCCGATGGCGGAAGGGCCAGAGGTGCCGAAACCATGATGCACTCCCCTCCACCACGCCGGCAATGGTCGCCGGGTCGGCGGGTCGCTGCCCGTGATGACGGATCCACGGCGTCGTCTGATCAATGGGCTCGTCGCGACCAATGTCAAGTTCTTCGGGAACGGGTCAAAGAGGATGCTCGAATGACCATTGAGCGATGACGGGAAGCACTCCATCAATCTGATAGGCGTGCAACGCCCACTATGTATAGGCCTGCGCCGGGGGATTCTGGTAACTTGCCTTATGAGGTAGGTTGTCCAGCTTTTACTCGTGAGTTGTGGTAGTTCCACTGGCCCACTACCCACATGTTCAAACCAGAGGTCCCGGAGAAGTACGACGGGAAGAGTCACCCGTCCGAGTTCCTGAGCGTTTACACCATCGCGGTGCAAGCTACGGAGGCTCGGGACGGCAAGGTGCTTCCCAATTACTTCCCGTTGGTGCTCAAGCCCAATATCAGGTCATGGTTGATGCACCTGCTAGTAGATTCTGTCGGATTTCGGGTTCTGGCAAAACCCTTGAGGTTCAAACACTGGGGTGCGCACAAAGATCTCTCCCCCTTCTAGCTCGCACTCGACACGATCTCACTGCCTAGCTCGACGAACCCAAAATCGAGAGACACAAGATTTATACTAGTTCGGGCCATCGTTGTGGTGTAATACCCTACTCCAGTGTGGTGTGTGCATTGCCCCTTGGGTAGAGGATGAACAGTTACAAGGGAACAACAGCCTCCTAAGGAGAGGTGTTCTTGTGCTTGGTGAACTTGGGTGGTTGGGGATGATCTGGGTCCGGTCCCAGATCAGATGCCTCCCTACGGTGGTGGCTAGTCCTATTTATAGAGGCCCTGGTCCTCTTCCCAAATATTGAGCAGGAAGGGACCCACAATGACCAAAATCGAAGGGAGACAACTAGTACAAGTTATCCTGACAAAAGTGTTCTTCACCTGCCAAAGGCTACGGTGGTGACGCCGTCTTGGGCTCCACGATGACCTCCGTCCTACTGGTCTTGGTCTTGTTGCACCAATATGGAAACCTTTGCCTGATGCCTCAGGACTCCTCGCCTGCGCTTGCCCCCTTTAGCAACAAAGAGGAAACAAGGACACTGCGCACGTTGGCGCCCGCCTGGCTCTAGTTGTGATGGCTTGCGTCACAAGAACCTCGCGAGGTGTCCCTTGCCTTGACCTCTCCACCCTTGCAAACTAGCATGATGACACCGCCCCTGAGGAGGTCTTGCGTCATCCGCCTCACGAGGCTTGGCCCCATGCGAGGGTCTTGAGTGTTTGCTGGTGAAGATGGGCCGTACAGGGCCGCTGATGGAGCCACGCTGTGGGCCGCAGGCAAGTAGGTTTGGGAACCCCCGTTCCCAGAATGCCGACAGTAGCCCCCGGGCCAAGGAGCGCTCGGACATGGCTTCGAGGCGAAGCCGAAAGGCAAGTGCAGAGCGCCGCGGGCCCCACAGCCTGCGGCCCCGCTTGACGCGTGGCGATTGATTGGACGTGGGCGTCTCCGCTTCCCCACGCCGCCTCGGCAACTGCCCGATTTGACGAGTCCTTGCTGCATGCAGAAAAAGATCATTGTTACCTTAGATCATGGAGGCCGGCGGTTGGCCTGCCCTTGGCTATAAATGGGAAGAGGGGTGCGGAGCCCCTGTCACCCATCTCTTCCTTGGCTTCTCTCGCTCCTTCTTCTTCCATGCTTCACTCCTGGTGGTGACACCCATGGCACCTGTGAAGAGGCTCTCAGCTTCAGAGAAGGGCAAGGCTCGCCAGGAGGGCCCTGGCTCACCGCCGCCCAAGAGGGGGCGCGACCGTCCTCGAACGCACACCACGACCCCCGCTGCGGCCCCTCGTGGCCGTGGTGGCGCCTCTTTGCTTGGTGGCAGCCGCCCAGGTCATGGCAGTCCCGTTGATGAAGTGAGGCGTGTCGTGGTTGCCGGAGTTCATCGTGTGGTCGGAGAACCCGGCTGGCACCTGGCTTCAGCTCCTACGGTTCTTTGTTGGCGAACTGCCGTCCACAGGTCCAAGTGGTCTCTGGCTGCAGGAGGACGATTGCTGTAGCAGGGCTTCGTGGGTCATGGTGGAAGTCTCCGCCACGGGCAACGCGACCCTGGCCCGCGGCTGGCAGACGTTCGCCCACACGCGCGGACTGGGGACGACGACCCGCCCCTCTTCATGAGGGTATTTGGGGAAGATGGTCACCGCGTTGGGTGCTTCCCCGAGGTCAATGACGGCGACGAGGTGCTCGGCCTTGGTGATGGCCGTGGCGAGAGTGACGGCGGGCCCGCCCTCGGCGCCGGTCATGTCTCGTACAGCTATGGTGACTCTTCTTCCAGTGACTGCTCCAGCAGTGGCGGCTATGACTAGCCGCCACGCTATCATGCTCGCTTCGAAGGCGGCAGCGGATCATCTCGTCGTCGCGCTCCCGTGAAGCGAGGAGGGGTCTGGCTGAGCTCAGGAGAGTGCCATGGGCCCATCCTCACGAGCTGCCGCGGAAGCACTTGTCGCTTTTGTTTCATTTTTCCTTTCCTTTCTGCATTAAGAGAGAGACAAGTATGGGGCCGCCGTTGGGGCGTGTAACAACTATGATTTCCAAGTGGCTGTGCTATGTTTATCGTTCTTGTGTCATGTTGCAGCGTCAACGTTTTATGTAGGCACGTAGGAATAACTTAGCTTGACGTGCCTGAAGTAGTTTTTGCCTCACGAAGCGTGCATTCCCCAGTGCCTGGCGAGGCTTCCTCTGTCCGGAAGGCGTCTGAGAACTGCAAAATTTCGTTAGGAGATTCTTACTCTTGCGAATCCTGGTGGCAGGCGCCCGCCTGGCCACGACCCAGCGCTTTGCATCGGGGTACCTGGGGGGCATGGATTGCGAGGTGCGCCAGCTTGTGAGCTCGAGCGAAGGTTCCTTGCGAAGAACAGGAAAACGATCATGATGGCACCTTTCCAGCCCCCTCGCGAGGCACACGAGGAAGAGTACGGGCCGGAAAACGAGAAACTGGGGGCAGAAAAGGAGGCAAAAGGCAATGGGACCAGGCCAACATGGAACACCAGAAGGCAAATTCTCACTAAAGAAAGGCAAGCCAACTGCGGAAAGCAACTGAAAAGCCGCGTCCGGCACCTAGTCTTGTCTTCTTGCCTTCTCACCAGCGCGGAGCTAATTGCTGCCACTAACACGTGGGAGGGATCCCCCGAGGCCTGAGGGCAGCACCCCTGAGACTCTGGGGCATGTACAGCCGCACTCATTATTATGTGAGAGTGTCACGAGTGGAGATTCTCCACAGGCATTGGGCCTTGCTTCACAGGTGCTGGGCCTTGCTTCATGGGTAGAACTTCCAGAGGTGCTGAATGTTCTAGGCGTTCTGGATGGGGATCCTGTCCTGCGTCTCCAGGTGCGCGGTGCCAGCCCTGGAGACGTGGGCGACCCGAAACGGGCCCTCCCAAAAGGGTGAGAGCTTGTGCAGCCCTTCCCTGGAGAGCACCCACCTCAGGGCAAGATCACCCACCTCGAGCATCCAGGAGCGGACGCTGCGGCAGTGGTACCGCCGCAGCGCCTACTGGTACCTCGCAGCTCGGAGCGAGGCTTCATGGCGGCGTTCCTCCCCCAGCAAGAGGTACATCCCCCGCATGGTGCCCTGCTGTGTTTCATCAAACGCCAGGACCCGCGCAGAGCGATGCTTGACCTCGTGTGGGAGAACCGCTTCTGCTCCGTAGACGAGGAAGAACGGGGTCTCGCCTGTGGGCCTGGTGGCGGTGGTGCGGATGGACCACATCACGGACTAGAGCTCGTCGTGCCAGCCCCTGCCGTAGGCCTCGAGCTTCTCCTTGAAGGTCCTGGTCTTGAGACCCCTCAGGACCTCCGCATTGGCATGTTCGGCCTAGCCGTTGCTCCTGGGGAGCGCCACAGAGGCGTAGCAGATCTACATTCCAAGGTTAGCACAATATGTTTTGAAGAGATTGCTAGTGAACTGTGAGCCATTGTCGGCGATAATGCGATTAGGGACCCCAAATCAGCTTACGAGGCCCTTGATGAACTTGACTGCTAACCCAGCTGGGATGGTGCAGACGGCTTCTACTTCCGTCCACTTGGTGAATTTGTCGATGACGACGTAGAGGTAGAGGTAGCCTCCAGGCGCTCGAGGGAATGGGCCCAGGATATCCAACCCCCAGACTGCGAACGGTCATGAGAGCGGGATAGTCTGGATGTCCTGAGCTAGCTGGTGGATCTGCTTGGCGTGGAATGGGCAGGGCTCGCAGGATTTCACCAGCTTGACCACGTCATTGAGTGTCGTGGGCCAGTAGAACCCACGGTGGAAAGCCTTGCCGACTAGGGTGTGCGACGGTGAGTGGTGCCCGTCGTCTCCGCCATGTATGTCAGCCAGCAGCTCATTCCCCTATTCCCTGGAAATGCATCATAGAGAAACATCATTCGGTCGCTTCCTGTATAGCTCACCGTCCTGAATGTAGTACCCCGTAGCCTACCGGGCCACACGCTCCGCGTCTTCTTCCTTCTCCGGCAGCATGGCTTGCGTCAGGTACGCCCTGAACTCCTCGATCCAGCACCCCTCCTGAGGCTCGAGCGCTAACAGGAGGCGTGCTCCTGAGGTAGGGACGCAGGTGGGGGCTCCCGAGGCTGGTGGCTGGGGGAGCTCCTCACTCTACTAGTTCATCATCAGCCCCTCGAGGCCAGTCCACTACAAAGCAGGAGTACGGGTTCACACCGCAAGGTGGCCCGAACCTAGGTAAATTGATGTGTCTCGTTTCCTTCTAGTTGATCGAGCTAGGCCATGAGATTAGCGAGTAGGCAGACTGGGGAGGTTGAGTTCTTCGCACGTACCTCAGAGTTCGAACCTCTCAAGGGTCTGTGGAACCCTAAATCCAACAGTGAGAGTGCCCAAGATCGCGCATGGTCCAATAAGAATATGTGTGTATGATAATAAGGAAAAGTGGCGAAACCGCCGATTTTTGCAACGCTCAAGGCGGGTAGTTTGTTTCTATATTTCTAGCTAGCTGGTCTATCGCACATGATTCATCCTAATTTCTGAATAAACTTACCCGCCTTTAGCTTGCACAAGTGGTGATTTTATAGCTCACTTGCATCGCACACGGTTAAGACAGTACCACCACCCTTTGCTTGCACTTGCGCAATTGAGGTAATTTTACAGCGCACTTGCATCACACACGGTTGAGCCAGTACCTCCACCATTGATCGTGCTTGCACAGTCGTCGTGATTCATAGCGCACTTGCATCGCATACGGCTAAGACATTATACCCGTGTCTGTTGGGCGTCATTAGAGTCTTTGCAGCAAAAAAACATTAGAGATGGTCAGAAGACAACCACACCAGCATGTGGCCCAAATATATATAAGTGAAAAGGGTGGTCTTTGATGTTCAAAATTCCAGTGCACAACTTTGACCGTGCAGGCCCATGGTTGGGCGTGTCATCGAAGATCGATGAGAGGGTCCAGAAGTCAAGAACCACCTGGAAGTGGCCAAATATATGTAGGAATATTGGGTGTGGTGTTTAAAACATTAAATACACAATGCACAACTTTGGTGGCACCTGCCTCACAAACCCGAAAGCACCCTTGGATATATCTATAATGGCATCACTACAAAAAAGACACTTCTGTGATGATACGTGTTTGTCACAGTAGGTCACGTTTTTGTCATGCATGTACATCCATGACGATTTTATGACAGAATTAATATAGTCATACCTGTGTTGTCGTAGAAGTGTTCCATGACATTACCAAAATTATCATCACATAAGTGTCCACTTCCATGACGATAAATGGCGCGTCATGAAAGTGCTTTCATCAAGGGTGACCGACACGTGGCATCCACCGTAACGGGTCATCGTTAAGCTATCGGGTCCGGTTTCGAATCCGATAACCCGTTAATAGCCTGGACCAATGGGGATTTTCCACGTGTAAAATTCTCATTGGCCGGAGCAAACACGTGTTGGCTCACCGTTGGGACAGTTGTCATCCACTCATTGGACAGGAGGCGCCTATGATAGGTCGACACGTGGCATGGCCCAACAGTTGCCCATTTTAGTGAAAAAGGCCGCCCCAGTAAAAATTAGCAGGTCGGCCCATATAAGGCCTACTTATGTCAGGTCCATTTAAGCCCATGGCCCATACGAGATGTGCCAATTCGTCCCGTCAACGGCCCGTTAAAGATAGGACACCATTGCAGCCCATCGTCAGTTTGAGCCTGTTAACAGCCTGCTATATATTTGGGCTCAATATCGGCCCGATGTGATTTTTGGACTGTTAATGGCCCATTCAAGGGATGGGCCATTTTTCGGATTTACATCTTTCGGCCTTTTAGCGACCCATTTAAGTGTTGGGCCAATTTCCGGCCCGGTGTGTCTTTCAACCTATTCACGGCCCATAAATGAGTTGGGCCATTTGTAGTCGGACCTTAGTTTTGGCCTTTTAGCGACCCATTTAAGTGTTGGGCCAATTCCCGGCCCGGTGTGTCTTTCAGCCTGTTGACAGCCAATAAATGAGTTAGGCCATTTGTAGTCGGACCTGAGTTTTGGCCTTTTAACGACCCATGCTCTTCATGGTCCAATACCAGCCCGGTTTCTCTTTCGGCCTGCTAAAGGCCCACAACACAGTTGGGCCATTTACTATGCGACCCGACTTTCGGCCTCTCAGCGGCCCATGCTCTTCATGGTCCAGTACGAGCCCGCTGTCTCTTTCGGCCTGCTAATGGCCCACAGTATAGTTGGGCCATATGTAGCCCGACCCTAGTAACAGCATGTTAACGGCCCGTCAAATCAAATGGGCCCACCTGTCGCCCGCTTCCATGTCGGCCTGTTAATTACCCGGGAGGTAAGAGGGCTGACCATTAATTTTGGGCCTGGTAACGGCCCATTAGGTTAATGGGCCCACTAAAGTTCGTACATATCTTTAGGCCCAATTAGATAATTTGAGCACATTACGGCAAACAATTATGCACAGGACCAAAACGATCAAGCAAAGGTACGGCATATAGGGAAAAACGTTGGACATCCAGCATATATTACAGGAAATTACATCCGCTTGGCAATCAAAGATTGATTCTAGTGCAAATAAATGAACAGAACCTAACGATCTACAACATCACAATCTACAACCTCAGCGCGGATGACGGACATAAGCATGTGGGCATGTTCTTGCTGCTTAGCTACACTGTCTCTGAAAACATTGATCAGCTGTTGTTGCGCACGAATGTGCACCTCTGATTCCTCCACCATTTCCATCATTGCTTCAGCCATTAATTGGTTCACAAACATACATTTTTTCCATTGCATTCGAGATAGAGGAAACTGAACAAATTCAGATGGCGATTTTGGCAGGCTTGTATTATTGATAGTGGAGAGTGTCTCGACCACTGCATCATAACATAAATTAGGAGGGGATCCGAACAGATTAATCATGAGTTATTGCCATATTACCTGACCTAGATTTATTGGAAAGAAACAATGGGGTTGCCTTGCTGTTTTCAGAGTTTGTCTTCTTATCTTCAGTAGCCTGCACCAAATTAACACACTAGCATTGACAGAACGAACATTTTGGCAACTAGCCTACACCAAATTAACACAATATGGCACAACTATCATCAGCCAGGTAAGGTAATACGAAAGCAACATTGACAAAATGAATGAATGGGCAACCAGAGCAGCACTACAATTCAGTAATGTGCATGATATGAGATAGTACACTCATGCAGCTCAATATGCAAAACTACCAGGCAGTTTTCCTTACAAAAATCAACATTGGCGCCTTTAACATTTTTCTACAACTAAGTTTAGATCAGATAAAGGTTGGATTCACGCAGATTAACAAAATACATGCTGATGTAAAAATATAGTGATATACAACAGGTACTTACATCAGCATTGGAGCACAGAGAATTCCGGCAAGATATTTTCCTCGAATACGATCCCAATGGAGGAAGTCTTCTATCATTTAACCTTATTTTCTAAAAGAGATATGTGTAAGGAACATGTAGAAAATATGATCAGAATGCTATAAAATTTAATGATGCGAGGATACGCACATGCTTCTTAGAACGGAGTTGACATATTTTTGCTGGATAGAGTGGACTAGTTCTTTGGCCACTGGAATCTGCTTATTATCAGTGGGTGTTGGGTTTCTCTGTGCTGGAGCAGTATCTATGAAAACTGGAGTTGCTTTATTATCTCCTAGCGTTTGGACCTTTTGCAAAGACCTGGTTTGTAACCCTTCAGATTCTAACATAAACGTCTTCCCCTTGCATGCCTTATATAGAAGAATGGTGCTTCAATTATAAAACATGCTACAACAGAGATGGAATAGGTACTGAAGAATAGAAATGCATGACATATATACATGCATTCCCTCCATCCGGAAATAAATGGATTGGTCTAGGCGTATTTTAGTTCTAGATACATCCAATTTTATCCATTTCTGTGAAATGTAATCCGGATAGAGGGAGTATGATGTAAGAGCTGGGGATACGACAGAACAACAATGTGAAAACACTACTTGAATGTAAAATTGTATGCTAGCGAAATACATACAGAAAAACACTAAGGCAACATATGCGTGTATGATTGGGAAACTAAGATGGCATTGCAAGAGACCACTAGAACAACACTTCAATGTAAAAAAACATGGTATGGTAGACAGATGAAGTACATACTGATGAATAACAATTCATAAGATATTGAGAAGCATGATGCCAAACTAAGCAGATGGCATTGCGATGGAGTAGAATGACAGTACTTGAATTTGAAAACATGTTATCATGAATGGAATAGGTACTGAAAAACAAGAAGGCATTCCATATTTACATGCCGGATCAGCAGGCTAAGCACAAGGCATTGCAACAGAGTAGATGCACTCCAGGACATTATATGCATGTTGTACCCATATCAAGGGCCAAGTTAGAGCAAGCACCGTATGGGGTGAATAGGATTCATCATCTTTCTGCAAGTCTTGTGAAGAACTGCCTTTACATGTTCCATCATATTGGATATCATTGACGTCCAGTTTGTTGGTCGTTACATTGCTCTGTGAGGTTCTTGTGGATAAATCAGTGTGTGAAAATTATATCTGACATGCATGGAAGACAACTAGTAGTTAGACTTATGTAATGAGTGCATGTAGGAGATGACCTAAATAGTAGGACTGGGGTTAACTCGCAGCAACAGGTCTCAAAAACTAAAGGGAGAACACAGATGAAAGATACAGAATATGTATCGTTTGTACTCGAGATTAACTAGATGGCACACAAAAGTATTAAGGAACAACATAGGTTATACTAAAGTGGCATAATACTATAATCACTAGCCTGTGGGATAGCATTGACTGATGGATCATAACTATGGAACAACGTTACCTAAAGAACAAGTCTCTTAGTTGAACTATGGAACAACGTTAACTCTTGAACAAGACCCGTAAGAGATCAGCACAAATATACAGTTAAATGTGATAATCTATTTTCCATGCTTAGATGGATAACAAAGCCATAAATGTCGCACACAAGTAAGATGAGGGTACAACCTATCTGGCCGCCATCCATAGGAGTGAGCATCATGTGTTGACTTGTCGATGGCCCTACAGTTGTTATGGTTGTCCATGTCGGGCATGCGCATTCGGTGCAGGGAACTGTTGAGTGGGGACTATAGCTCCCTTCTGGTGTATGCTTCCCTTGTTGGAGTAGTTGCGGAGAGTCGGAAGATGGTGTGGCTAAAGATGCAGAAAACACATAATGTTAAGAACGACACATCTCTCTGATCCGAAGAAATACCCTAAGAGATCAACAACAAGGTATGAGAGTGGTCACACGTCTGTTAACTGAAGCCTAAATTGGGGTCACACGATTTTATTTTATTTTGGCACTGTCTGATCTATGCTGGATGGCTTGATGGCCGTCTTGTGCCTCCTGGCTGACACTGTTCAGAATCTTCCCTAAAGAGCCAGCGACCACCGGCAGAGCAGCCTGCCTCTGTCGTCTGTGGCCCCGACCAAAACCCCTCTCCCCGCCCCACCACACTGTCGTGGTTGCGCCGCCCTCGGGCCAGTCCACAAAGACTCGCCGTCATCCAGATCCGGCGGCGGCAGTACCTTCAACCCATGCAACTCTAAGATAGCCATCTAAGCGTTGCTTCCGCGGTGAACTTGCGCCCCCACACCCTTACGTTAGACACCAGCCAACCAGCAGCCTAGGAGCTCCGCTGGCTCGAGGGTGCTTCTTTTCATATGGAATCGATTGGCCCAGAATAAAAATTCAGACAACTGACACCTAAATAAAGTGATTTGAGATGAGGGTGCGACCTATCTGGTGGCCCGGTGAAGTAGGCAACTCCAGCTGCCTAGTCGGTGAGGCCGACGCGGTTGCGATGGCTACCGGCAGTAGGAAGCAGAGATGTCGCGATGGTCGACGGCTATGGGGAAGTAGCGCCGGGGCTCTAGACGGGTCCAAAGTTGGAGCCACTCCGGTGCCGTGAACAACGGCGGGGGTGAATCGGCTCTCGTACGGTTCACGCAGCCGTCGTCGAGGCAGCTCCGGCAGCATGGAGTAAGAGGCACACGGCCCAGTGCATGACGGCAAATGGGCAGCGTCTCCGGGATTAGAGAGGAGGGCAGTTTGAATTTGGTGCGGTGCGGGGCGCCATGGAGGAGGGGCTGATGTTTTGCGGCTCGGGAGAAGGGAGCTTCCGGGGAGAAGGTGATTTGGCGCCCACGAGGTATGAATGGGCAATTGGGAGGGGGAACCATGTCTTATGGATGCATTTGTCTGAAATGTGGGGGGGGGAGTTACAGTTCTACCCCTGCATTTAGGCTTATCGGCTTGGGTCTGTGTACTGACGGTCTGGGATAGTAGAGTAACTTTGCTTCTCCCAAATAGTGGGCGCGAGCGATTTCAGGCGAGGAGGGCGTGTTTCGAAATATAGTGGGTGCAAGCGATTTCGGGCGAGGAGGGCGTGTTTTCAAATATACTGGGCGTGAGTGATTTCAGGCGGGGAGAGCGTGTTTTGAAATAGTGGGCGCGAGCTATTTTGGGCGAGGAGAGGGTGTTTTGCTGACCATGGTTTATGAATTATTCGGCACATGTCATTTCGGCCGAGGAGAAGGCACGCTTGGATGAAGTTAACAACCTTACCTCGATGTACAAAGGGCCAATTGATGCGTGTCCCACATAGGCCGGTAATTTCATGTCTCCCATTTATTTGCTCGGGAGAATTCCACTAAGTAGAGGGTGTTTAGAAGTTCGTTCAAATTTTGGGAGAACGAGCATCCACGTTACCTTAGCAAGTCGATTCGAATAAAATTTTGAAATATTAGCTTGCCACTTCTTTTCTAGATGGAGAGATGATGCTCGGGAGTAATGTGTTTTTACATGCTCGTTGCTAGCGATTTACTATATGACAAATAGTTGACCCACTCAAAAACGGGAATCAAACCCAAAATAAAATATCTTGATTCAATGAAATAGCTCGTTCACGAGGTCAAAAAAGTGAACTAAATCCAAAGAACACCTCAATCGAGTAGCATGTTGTACAGTATTATAGTACTCCATGAGCATGTTGAAAGTCAAATTAATGAACTTGTCTGATATACGCATATCTCCGTCCATGTGTGGATTGCAGACAACATGTTCTCCAATTTAAATATTTGAATGCAAGTATATATCGAAACATGGCTTATATCAGTCTTTGATGCATAAAACGCGACCTCCCCCTCTTCTGGAATCCTGCTCTCTCTCTCTCTCTCCCTCTCTCTCTCTCTCTCCGACAATCTTCAATTCTGTCACTCGCATCCAACACACAAACCTTTTTGGTCCATATCCCTCTCTCTCCATCTCTCTCTCTTTGTGTGTGTGGGGGGCGGTTGTTCTAGTTCGCATGCATATATACTCCATCTATAGGTCTCTCTCGCACACTATGTATGATTCTCTAGTCCAAGCTAAATATCTTGGGTGCACTCATCGTACGCACACAAATTCCTTGGCTCATTGCCCGTAACTCTCTCACGCACCACTCGAGCGTCTCGAAGCTCTTCCCTTCTCTCTCTCAAACTCTCTATCTACCTGGGTCACACATACACATGCATATCTCACTCGCACTCGATAGACCCATCTAAAACTCTATCTCTCTCCCTCGTTCTCTCTCCATCTCACACGCACACACACACAATCTCATGCCTATCCAAGTATGATGGTCTCTCACTCAAATGTAGGCACACACAGTCCAGCCTATATGTGTATCACTAGCTAATCTTAGTCTCCATCACAAACATGTGCATGGTCTATCTCGATTTCTCTCTGGGCATCTTTCTATCGCGCACACACCTCCCTCGATCTCCCACCAATATAGTCCCCTCATGATCTCAAGGAGATCTCTCTATCACAAACACACCCTGTCTCCCTCCCCATGCGTCGATGTTCTCCATGTGTCCCTCTCGACCTTTGTTCCTTGTTGGCCAGACATCTATTGGACATGTGCTATAGGGGTGTCTCTCTTCGTTGCAAACAATCACGCACTAGATATCTTTGTGTATCTCCTCACCTCGCTTTCCTATCTCGGAGATGCATGTGTGATATGTTTGCATAACAAACGAAAAAACACACTCTCTCTCTAATTTATCGTTTGTTGTCCCTTTCTCTTTCACACACACTCTTTTTGCACACTCACTCATTCTCCTTCACACACACTTGATCTCTCTAGACTTAGGAACTCTCTTCGGTCCATAGCATGTAGATTTATTGAAAAGTCAAACATCACAAAGTTGGACCATGTACGTGGAGAAAAACATTTACATCTAGAATGGCAAACATATACCATTAGATTCATCATGAGATGTAGTTTCGTATGATGTATCTTTGGTATTGTAGATATAAATAACATTTGCGTAAACCTGATAAAAGTTTCCAAAGTTCGACTTCTAAAAATTTTACATGCACTGCATTATCGAGCGGATGGAATATCTCTTTCCCCCGCTCAGCTATCTGACGCGCCACTCAGCCTTATCAGGACTCCTCTATCTCTCTCAAACTTTATATCTCCCTGGTTCACACATACACATGTCTCTCTCGCGCTACATATAGACCCATCCAACACTCTCCGCCCTTGTTCTCTCTCTGTGTGACACGCACCCCCTAAGTACCATAATCCCTCACTCCATCATAGGCGCACGCACTCCCCCCTAAGTATTATTATCTCTCACTAGCCATGTGGAACACATGTATTGTCTCCTTCCATCCATACCTCTATCTCGATATCTCTCGGGGTATCTTCTATCGTGCACACACCTTGTCACTCGATCTCCCACCAATGTAGTCCCATCACGATCACCAGGGGATCTCTCTATGACAAACATACACTCTCTCCTCCCCATGTATGCATTTTCTCCGTACGTCTCTCTCGACCTCTCTCCCTTGTTTGTCAGACCCCTCTTGGCCATGTGCTAGGGGTCTTTCTCTCTCGGTTGCACACAACCACACACTATCTCCTCACCTTGCTTTTATCAGACGTACGCCTTTTCTCTACTTTTATCAGGTGTTGTCCATGTCTCTTTCACACACACAAACACTTTTTTCACTCACTCTTTCTATTTCTCTATCTCTCCCTCTCTCTCTCTCTAGTTAGGGACTCTCTCACGTCCATAAGCATATGGATGTTTTGAAAAGTCAAACCTCATAAAAGTTTGACTTTAAAAAAATGTTGGCACTACATTATCGAACGGAGGGAGTAGCTCTTTCTCTCTCTCTGCTATCTCTCATGGGCCTCCCCTCTCACTCAAACTCTCTATACCGACGGATTATACGCTCATTGTGTCAGCGTATAGCTCCGTATATTGTTTACTTGACCGGTCAACCAGTCCACATGCTGCCTTGTCAGCCCGTGTTCTCTATCTTCGTGTGCTGGCCCATGTGGCAGTGGGTGAAAATAAGTAAACTAGAGGCCCATCTGACACGCGGTGAAGTAAACAAAGTTGAAACCACTCGAGGTAGCACCCTGCATGCTAGTAAATTGAGGGCACATTGAGGACACACTTATTCCGCGTGAAGGATGCACTCGCGCACAATTCACCACTGGACGGCGACATGCATATAAGGACGCACTCGCACACACCCAGTAGGCCAGCACACAACACACACTAGCACACGTGTACATCGGTGACGCCGCCAGTTGAGATGGACGGCGAGGCAGCCAACAAGCGGAGGCGGCTCGAGCCAAAACCGCATCCGGCGAGCCTGGACTTCATCAGCAGCCTCCCTGACGACATGTTGCTCATCATCATCGGCCTCCTCCCCACCAAATCTGCCGTGCGGACCGCCCTGCTCTCCCGGCGGTGGCACCCCCTCTAGCGCCGCGTCCCCCTCAACCTCACAGTCGACAACTGCCTCTGCAACGGGGATTGCAAACGCATGGCCGCAGTCTCCAAGATCCTTTCGTCGCACCCTGGGCCAGCCAAACGCCTTGACATCCGCATGTTTAGTAAGACTGCAAGGTCAAGCCAAGTTCAACGAGTGGTTCTTATGCCCCGCCCTAGATGAGCTCGAGGATCTCAGCTTTGAAGCTGGACGATGTCGCTCTCTGTCATCGTCCGCGCTCTGCCTCACGCAATGCAGCGCCATGCCAACTTCAGCTCCTGCTATCTTCCCCAGATTAATGTCGCGCCCGTGCTACTTCTCCCTCAACTCAAGCAGCTCGACCTCTTCGATGTTGGCATCTCAAAGCAGGCTATGGAGCACCTGCTCCGCAGCTGTACTGCGCTCAAGTACCTTTGTCTTGAGTAGATCCACGGGTTCATTAGCCTCCTCATTGCCTCGACGAATCTCCGATGGATTTATGTGTCTTGTTGGCCCCGCAACAAGACATCAATTGGGAAGAGATCACTCTAGCTGTTCCACGTTATGGTCATTGAGAATACGCCTTTCCTTGAGAGATTGATTGTATCTGATCTAGAAGGTCCAACAAAAATCAGGGTCGCTGATGCGCCAAAATTGGCAACGTTGGTGTACTCGTCTGCCAAACTCTCCAAACTCTTTATTGGATCCGTAATCGTTCAGGTACATCACTCATCTTCTTCTCCGTCTTCTTGAAATTCACATTTTTAAATTTCTTCTTGATGTATTTATGACCGTCTTCCAGAAAATGATTCCCACAAGCTTCACCCAGTCTATGCACATAGTGAAGATCTTGGCAATAAAATCTATCGGCCCCAATCTGGATCAAGTTGTTGGATTCCTTACATGCTTTCCGTGCACGGAGAAGCTACTCATCGAGGTGAAACTTCTTTCCTATTACTAAACGGTAATCACAACGTAGCTCAATTTTTCGTAATTTTCCCAAATTACGATGACAAGTGTAGTGTTCAAAACTGCATCTACGCACTGCACCGAAAGAAATGTTTTTATTATTTTTTCTCACGTTATCATATGCATCATTTTTTTTGTTGTACTACTATAGTAGCCTAGGCTAGTCATAGTGGAAAGTAACTTAGACTAGTAACTCTATGGTTACCATAAGAGCAAGTACTACCTCCGTCCTGGTTTACTCTTCCTATTTTGTAGTATCAAAATTTGACCATAGATTTAACTGACAAAATGTTAATGCATGTCACTAAAAATTATATCGTTGGATTCATATTTGAACATAATTTCAAATGGTATAATTTTTGGTGACATGCATTGGCATTTTCTTAGGTAAATCTATTTTTTTAGAAAAGGAGGATGACCCCCGGCCTCTGCATCTAGGAGATGCATGCGGCCATTTTATTGATTATTCTCGAGGACCTTACAAAATAGAACGACAATATGCCTGAATCCGCCATCTTGGCATCTTAGGTAAATCTATGGTCAAAATTTTACACTAAATACGAGTTAGTACAAAAGTGGCTATAACGGCCCTCCACTATGTAGGCCAAAACACGTGCCAAATTCACTTGTGATGCATTTGGCATCGATGCCCCTCCATTGCTCATCTGGTGCCCCAATCTGGATCACCTACTTTGCTCCGGTGCCAAATTGACTCACGCAATGAAAAAACACTTGCATGGGAGAGAGAGAGAGGACTGATGCAATAAAAAACACTTGTTTGGGAGAGTGAGAGGCCGGTGTACTTGGTTGATTGATTTGTTTATACATGTGGGTCTGTGTGTACAGCGGTGCCAACTCTCTCACATCGCGAGAGCGGTGCCAAAATCTTTTGATTTGACATAGGTGAAAGTTAAAGCTGGATTTAAGGAAAATCTAAGACAGGGTATCAAACTGTATCACAAAGTCTACAGATCATTCAGGTTCATCATAATCCGGAGACTTGGGGGCTGGAAGAGCATATATAAGATGGTGAAAGTCGGCGAACATACCTCATATTTTAGATGAAGTTGCTTGACCATCTCAATTTTGAGTCACGGCTAGAATGCACATGACTGAGGTAGCCAGACAGCACATCACTAACATTCAGATGAGCGTAATGAGAGACATCAAACCGCACCTTCTGCCTCTCTAAAGCCTCTTCTTTAGCAGAGTGCCGGGCCAGTACAGTGGGGTTGCCCGGCTTAACAAATCGACTACCAGTAATCAAAACATCATTGTTAGAAGTTGTCTGCGGGTTGGCAGAGTTAGATGGTTGAGCGGTAGCCGAATTAAGAGTGGTTTCATCAGCTGACGGCTCAGGAGGGCCCGATTGAACATGAACAGACGGGTCTTCTAGCGCTTCAGATTGATCAGGAGGAGTTGGTACTACCGGTTCACGTGCGGGATCTTTCGGATTTTCTGTTGGTTTAGTCACCTAAGCTTTCTTGGACATTGCTTGACCGCTAAGAAAGATTTTATGAGATAGTTAGTATAAAAATGCAGTTTTTAAAGATGCAGAAGAAATATGATTGTCCTTACCCAGGGGTGGTCTTGAAAGCCAGGAATTGAGTTTGCGACGAGTCGCTAGAAGAGCGAGAAACCTCTTGCAAAGGTGAAATAAAGTTAGTGGTGTAAGGAAATAGATCCATTAATAGAAGCAAAAGACAAAGATGAAAGAAACCTCATTCTGGCGTTTTCGAGGAGTTTTTTGTAAGTCGGAAGGCGGTTCATCGTCGTCATTAGTCCGGGCCTGACGGCGGCTCTCATGTTGCTGCTTTTTCAAAAGAAAATGAGGGTCCAAATAAGCCAAAGGGTGCGAAAACCTTACTTTTCGGGTTATCAGTTGAAGTTTCTGTCTTGGCAAAGTGGCTGAGTCGAAGGAAATAGTTACCTCTTCTTCCATGGCCTAGCTGGCCCCCGTGTCGTCCTGGAAATAGTCAGTGTCAATAAGGTAGTTAAAAAACTAGCCAAGGGACTCAAGGGCTACCTCCGACTCAGAAACGTCATCCGGCTGGAATATGTCAGATGCAGTCTTCTTCTTCTTGGGCTTCCGGGTCATTCTCCCGGTGGCTATGGCAGCGGCTCTAGCCTTCTTGGCAGCTTCATGATCATACTTGGCTTTCCAGAAATCAGATTTGGCCTGTAAACAAATAAACATGTTAAAAGGTCATGCAAGTATTTAAACTACTGAGGAAAACACAAAAAGAGAAGGAGGTCAGGAGGTTTTACCTCTGGTGCCGGGTTAAGTTTACAGAAGGGGTTTAATCCAACCTTACTGCAATCCTCGTATTTTCCGTTCACAAGGATGGTTGACATTGCAACAATGTCTTCTTCAGTCAATTGTAAAGAGCTATAACGCAGAGAGTCGTCTAGGCCTCCGCCATATTCATACATTAACTTGGATCGGCGGCTTAGAGGGATGACCCGCCATGTGACCCAGCAACTGGTCAGGTCAATTCCAGTTAAGCCATTCCCCAATAAAGCTTTAATCCTTTTGATAGATGGAATAAGCTTCTTGCGTTCAGCAGTAGTAAGCTTATCAGGGAGCACGAACTTAGAATCAAGACGCTCCACGCGATAACCCGGCAGTGGTTTTTCATCAGCCGGTGATATATCTTGGCAGTAGAATCAAGTTTGGTTCCAATCTTCAGGATGGCTTGGTAAGACTACTAAAGGAAAGACGGCACCCTGTCGGCGGTGAATCGAGATTTCGCCAAGTTCCAAGCTAGGACCATTGGTGCACTCATTCTGGCAGTTCAAATAAAAGTATTCTCTGAAGAGCTCCACGGTCGGTTCTTCTTGAAGATACACCTCACAAAGAACTTGAAAATTGCAGATATTGGATATAGAGTTGGGTCCAATATCTTTTGGACGAAGCTTGAAAAAATGCAGAACGTCTCGGAAGAACTTTGAGCCAGGTGGTGAGAAGCCCAGGTTCATGTGATTAGTGAAAATGATAACTTCACCGTCTTTGGGCTGAGGCCGTTCTTCGTCCGGGTCAGGAGCACGATAAGACATAATGTTTTTCTCTGGCAAAAATCCTATGGTGACAAATTCCTTCAAGGTATCCTCAGTAACTGTGGAAGGGACCCAGTTGCAGACTGTTGGCGCTTTTAACGGCATGATGAAAAAAGGGCAAGCTGAAAAGAAAGTAATTTGCCGGTTCAATTTATTGATGAAATTACAGGTTCATGATTATAGTACAGATGAGTAATGGCGGCTTAAATAAGGGCTAATGATATATAAAGGAAAAATGAGCCGGAGTCATAAGCCGCCATGACTAAAAATATTCAAAGATTGTCTGAGTTAGAATTGGCTAAGTACTGAGATAAGCAGGTTTCACAAGTGGTTGGTATTATTTTGGATCAAGATGGCTCAAAAAGGGAAATAAATCTAGATCTAAACACCAGCATAGTGGTGTTCATCAGTTCTAGGGAGACCTTTGTACAAGAACAAAGGGATCTGTTAGCCTCTGAAATGGATGTAAAACAACTACCACATAGATTCTATATTTCTTTTAGATCAAAGGAGAGGTGCAGTGGAGAAGCTGCAAGGAATCTACGACGAACAGTGAAGAACACAAGAAAGAAACCTCCCGAACCCTAATGCGGATCTATGGGAGGAGAAAGCGAGAGCTTACGGGTGCAGAGCTACTGCGGAGGATCGCCGTTGTTCTATGGACAGACTCAGGGTGATGCAACGGCCGGAGTTGAGGACGACGGTGCGCTGCGGCGGCTGCGGAGCTCGAGTGGCAGAGAAGTTGCGAGAGGAGGAAGAAGGAGAAAGAGGAAGGACCGGCCTTGCCTATTTATAAGGGGATAAGTGAACGGGCAGGCACAAAAATCGAGGAAGACCAATGTAATGATTATCTAGCTAAATGGACGCCTCGATTTTTGGAAAACACTTAAGATAAGGATCCGTCGAAGGTGATGTCGTGGCATTTTTCCAAATTTTCTGAAGATGACGTCATGGCGGGTTACAGAGCTTTTACAAACAGCAGCAGATGGATTTCGACTAAGTGTTGGAGGTTGACAAGAACAAAATTCAAATTAACCTGGGGCCTAATGTTGGGAATATGACAAACAGGTATGACCCGCCCAGGAGGGGCCGGGTCAATCTTCATGGCGGGTTATTTAAAGAAGACCACTGGATATACAAGGAGATGGTTTAATATAAGACTTGTAGTAGGCCCAAGCCCAGAGGCGGCTTAAGGCCCGTAATTGTAAACCGCCATGTATAAGTAAGGCTTGTAAAGAAAGGCATGTAAAAGAAGTCATCGAGCCGGACACGATGTATGAGCCGGCCGGGACTCTGTGGGCCGCCAGGCATCCACCCGTGTATATAAGGGGACGACCCGGCGACGGCTTAGGGCAAGAAACAACAGATCGAGAAGCCAATCTAGCGTATTTCACTACTTGGTCATCGAAACCTAGCAATACCACATCAACTAGACTAGGCTTTACCTTCACTGCAAGGGGCCGAACCAGTATAAACCTCTCGTGTCCTTTGTCCCGATTAACCCCTTTAAGCTTCCTAGTTGCGATGGCTCCACGACTAAGTCCTTTCACTATGACATCTGCCATGACAATTCCATTACAGTTAGGGTTTTGATGTTTTGGATGGAATTTTTAGTCCTTTTCTTGTACGGGAAGTCCAGCCGCCTCATAAATAGATGAGAGGTGACGGCCGATTAAACAACACACAATCACAAAAAACACATCTACTACTTTTTCATCTATGTTTTGTCTCTCCCATGTTTTTGCTTCCTCGTTCTTCATCGTTCTTCGTGTTGGAGAGCTGCGAATCCCGAGCCTCTAGGGGCGGTTGGACCGACCTTGGGCAGCCCATAGCCGCCACACCCCCCGACGGGGTTCCTCTTGGGAGTGTGGGGTTTCGGGTCCTCAAAAGTTCTCTCTGGTTGCCTTGCGAATCGCGCTTCCGGTGAGACTCCTTTAACGTGAGCTACGGTGCATCACCCCCGGCGTCGAGCGTACACGTGGCGTGTTCATGTGCAAACACCACTGAACCTGCACATCTTTACCTCTACGTGCTGGTGATGAAAAAAATCTAATAAAGATCTTCGGTGGCCGCTTTTGGAGTTACTCAAGAGTAGTAAGATTCTATTTAAAGTTTAACCCAAGATGCACATCACGTGGCTTCAACTACCACTTAATTTTCTTGCATGACATGACCTGGATGCTGGATGTCCCACGTGTCGGCAAAAGGAGGAAGAACTCGACCAAATCTTCTCCACATTCAGACCGGATGAGTAGGAAACACGGCAAGCCCTGTGCCTACATCATACTACTACGTACAAGCCCACCTCACGCAGTCACGCTATCACCATATTTCTCAGCCTTTGTGCGACACCTAGCTCTAGTTGATCTAACTAGAACTAACTATTGGTTGGCTCTATGTGATGCAGCAACTTCATACTACTACGTATGCCAGCTATACTACTACGATAGTAACACTCCAAGAAGTGAGTCGAAAACCATTTATAAATTGAGTTTATGACATGCATATGCAAATCTACCATTCATTACATACAACAAGTCATCAACACACAACGACAACGAGGATACATGTTGGATTATAGATTAGTTCCAACGAAACATTCTAGTGAATACTAAAGTTTTCATCACACAACAAATAACAAGCAATGAAATGAACTTCAGCTCAACCACTCCTCGGCGTTGGAAATGCTTGATTTGAACCAGAATAGTTTCCCTGGGAAGGGCCAGCTACTGTCAATCTCGAGACCAATGCAGGACTGATCATCCAGGCTGAAACGGCCTATTTCATGACCCATGTTATGATAGCCACAGTAGGGAAGCATAGCACTGCCCGAGGTATAGATACAATTGCTTCTCATAAATGGTAGTAACATTGTGTCAACAGCAGCTGGATCGCCTTTCACCATGATTGGATAGTTTTGTCCAAGGAAGAGCGAGTTTCCTCCAACAGTATCAATACTAAACCAGGGAGAAGGTGTTGGCGCTAGTACAGTAGTGTCCATCCCGAATACCCTGCAACGGATGTTGGAATAGGTCCGGAGAGTGCGACCATGGGAGACAACACCTGCTTCCTTAGTCACATCAGCAGTGCCCTGTATACAGACAAGAAGAGGTGATCCATCGGAATAAGTTGCCAGGCGCCACTGAGTACTCCTATATGGGTCCTCATGCTCATGATCATCAGCATCGTCATCTCCCCCTTGGTTATAAAAAATTTAAAGTATAGGTGGTGGAATGTTCACAGGACCATGGAAACACAAGAAGGTTAATTAGTAAAGGGAAACTAACTAACCCGCATGCATGTGGATGAAACAATTATAATTATGGTGGAAGACAAACATACCGAAAGCATAAGGATTCCATGCAAAAACATTGCCACAAGTGGTGGCACCAAACACAAGACCCTCGTATTGAGTTGCATCACAGTACTCATCTGTGTATAGAAACTGATTTTTGAGCAATATCCATTGAGTCAAACCTTGAAGGACGGCAACAAGATTGTCAAAGATAGCGACAACACAAGCATTCCTATAACCCCAAGAGCGGTTGGGGACACGACAAATTGCTATCTTCTGTAGACGACAGTCACTATGATCATAGTTGACCGTACATAGAATACCGGTGTGCTCAATCTCTGGGCAGTCTGAGATTTTTGGAAGTGGAACCCGGTGACGAGTATACTCGTTCACAAGTTCCCACTCGCAGTTGTACCCAATATAAACAACCGAATATCCATTTGTGCCTTCCCAAGCCTTACCCTCAAGCGATGGCATCTTAACATCACATGTATCATTATCAAGCGGCACCAACTTGCACAAGGCGTGGCCTCAGTCATCCGCACGCTAGTGAGCTGGGTCACGGTGAAGAAGATAGGGGAGATTAAACCACTCCTGGACCCTTGGCTTCCTGGTAATATTGTTATTAGTTGAGTCGAGAATGGTCTTGAACGAACCTGCCATGCTAGCCAAGGTGATGACATCGCACCGATCAATGAGTTCCCCCACCATGTCATCATTCAGATCGGGGCAAGAATAACGGGGTCATTTCCGGTCTGTTCCCTCCATGGAGAAGACGATCGAACAATGGCAGAAGGATGGGTGAAGGCAAATGGAGGAGGGAGGAAGAGCGTGTGATAGCAGTTCCAAATCGAGAGGGAAAGGCGAAGAGTCGGTGGACAGTTGCCACGGTACACGAAGAGGCGCCCCGGCCTACATAGACGTCCGTTCGGAAATTGTACAAAATGACTCGTCGTCGTCTCACTGACATGTTGGAATGGGACACGCTCCCCACTAGCCTCATCATTGACGTGTGATGGTTGCCACAAAGGTCACACACTAACGACAAGGCCGTCCTGTCAGATCTAGCGCCCGTGTAGGATGGCTTCTGTCCCCCCACACGAGCAAAGCCACAAAGGTCTATTTGGGGTTGTGAGTTGGAGTTGGCCTTACAAGTGGGACCACAGTCGAGGAAACCGACTATCGGCAAACCCCCACCTCGCCTGCCGCATGATGGCTGAGTTAGAGAAACGACAAGGTTGAAGAGATAGATGTAGCACGGACTCCAAGAAATATGGTATCAGATGGAAGTCGTGCTGGCGGCGTGTGCCGTACTCCTAGACATGAATGCTTGTTCTGGCCCATGGCACCCTAGTAGTACTATATATCGAGGATTCGAGGTGCTGGTTACGTACAACGAACACATTAACATATGGCCCACCTCACACTGTGGCCAAATTTCCTGGAGTCTGTGCTAGGTTAAAAAGTGTTCTTTGTGAGGGTGGGTGGCTGGTCTCAACTTTAAAACTTGTTGTATTACGTATACGTAAATGTAGAGATAGTGCAGGAGTTTTGAAAGTTTGAACCCAAACATCAGAATGCAATTTCTACTGGACTCGTGCCAGGACCTAGGATGATGGGATTCACAGCTCCAGTAAAAAAACCGCCCGACGCGCGAAGCATGTGAAGCTAGTACAAATAGTAGTAGTACTATTGCTAGTTTCAAAAAGTAGTACTATTGTTGATTGGACTCATCTGATAATCTGTAACAATGCACGTACAATTATGTATTTGGAAAATAGTTTTTTGCCTCGTCGCAGCACCCACTCAGAGAAGCGACTCGAAAGCCATTCATAAATTTAGTAAGTCTATCACAGGCATATCATTTTATTACATACACCAGGTCATGAACCCACAACGACAATGACAATACATTCTAGTAAATACTAAAGTTCTCATAACACAACAAATAACAAGCAATGAAATGAACTTCAGCTCAACCAATCCTCGGCGTTGGAAACACTTGCTTTGAACCAGAAGTGATTATCGAGGAAGGGCGAGCCACTGTCAGTCTAGAGAACAACGCAGGACTGATCATCCAGGCTGAAGCGGGCTATGTCAGGACCCATAGTGTGATGGTAGGGAAGCATAGCAATGACTGAGGTATAGATACAGTTGCTTCTCACAAATGGTAATAGCGTTCTGTCAATAGCAGCTGGATCGCCTTTCACCATGATTGGATAGTTTTGTACAAGGAAGAGAGAGTTCAAGACTCTCAATACTGAACCAGGGAGACGGTGTTGGCGCTAGTACACTAGTATCCATCCCGAATACCCTGCAACAGATGTTGGAATAGGTCCAAAGAGTGCGACCATGCGAGACAACACCTGCTTCCTTAGTAACATCAGCAGTGCCCTGTGTACAGACAAGAAGAGGTGATCCATCAGAATAAGTTGCCCGGCGCCACTGAGTATATGGGTCCTGCTCATCTTCATGCTCGTGATCATCAGCATCGTCATCTCCCCTTGGTTATAAAAATTTTCAAGTATAGGTGGTGGAATGTTCACAGGATCTTGAAAACACAAGAAGGTTAATTAATTACACTACACCACGCACCAGATTTCCCTACCGGTGTGTGTTGGGAAAAGTCAATTTCGCTAACATACTGTTGGTTGGGAAAACTTCTAACTAACTATTGGTTGGCAATACTTATCTATCGTGTCCAACTGTCGGTCGGCAATACTTGGATATTTCACGTTGGACTATCGGTCGAGAAAACTTGTGTCTTCATCAGACTGTTGGTCGGGGATTAATGCCGACCGACTTGTTGGTTGCCAATTGGGCCGGCCCGTCTTTGCGTGCACAGGCCGAAAACTTAGCGCCAAGCCTCCCTCCTATTTTTTCGTTCAGCCTTCCTTCATCCAAATTCCCCAAACATAAATTCTCTCACGCACTCCCTCCACCGCCGACCGCTAGCTATCTGGCAGCCTGCACGCTGTCGGCCGCCCGCCATCTCCAGCACGCCGTCACCGCGGTAGCAAGGTTGCTACCCTGTCTCCTTCATCCTCCTGCACCCCCACTACTTAGCCCCCAAACACTTCTAACCCTAGCTTGTGCGCTGGTGTTCGGGGAGAGGCCAAGGCGCGGTGGTGGATGACGCCGTCCCTCTCAGATCCGGGGCAGAGAGAGAGGTGGTTCACCTGCGAGAGAGAGCACTCGCACCCTCACTCGTCACCCAGGAGCCGCCACCACCGCCGCCACGCCATGGGCTTCCTCAGATCTGCGCCACCCTGTTCGTTTGAAGAAGGATCTGTCCGTTGATTGCTAGTGCTTCCCCTCGCCCGACGGTGAGTGTTCTTCTCACTCTCCTCGCCCTCTCCACCCCTCCCCAGTCGGTGCTTCTTTTAGTTGATTTGTTTGCTTTTCCCTTTTCCGGTCAGATCTGCCATGACTTGGGATAGTACTTCTGTCCAGCAAGCAGCGCTTCGGCTGGGAGCTCAAGCTCAAGCAGAACGTCAAAAACATGGGCTCTATCTGCTAATGGGGTAGCCGGCAATGCAGTCTAAGGGCTGGCTACTGCTCATCTGATTTCTGGATATGAGAGGATGAGAACTTGAGAAGAACAAGCTTGATGCTATGATTGCAAAAAAAAAATCTGTACTACAGGTATTCATTTCAGTACTGTTGCAGCAATCCTTGATTAGCTACTATTTTATGAACTGAATGTGATTGATTTGTGAACTTTAGAGCTTGTAAGTTGTAATTTGTGATTTCATAGGATGCTTGAAGGTCAATAGAAGGGTATTATTCCTATAAAAATTCATTACTTTCTATATATATATAAATTTATCCACATATATGTGCTTTGATACGAGGGACAACCCTGAGAACTAGCTTCAGATTCCACAAAAAAGTCCAAATAATCATACTAATGTTTCAGATTTTTAGTTAAGCAATGTAGAATTCTTGCAAACAGAGGAGTATATTAAATCTTCATCCTCTGAACTAGGTGAGAGTTAAGACACACCATACACAGGCTTTGTAAGATGGCGGAAATATTCCTCTTCGTCGACGACTTCTACGAGGACGATATTGACCTAGAGGCTGGAGCTTTGCTACTCCTTCCGGCCAACAACAAGGCATCGTTTACTTTTTCTCTCCCCACATCCAATACTTCCCTGTTCCTGTCCCTACCGCTTATTTCTTGCTATAGGGCAACACACTACAAGTGTTTGATAAACTGTTAGTCTCAATGCTCCAATTCTGGCAGAAGGATTTTCGGTAGGAAGACATAGCACCAATCAAGGATTTTCGGTAGGAAGACATAGCATCACTCATGGTTATATATATTTACTATTGTATTTCTGTATTTTTGCAAAATTAGTTCTGTGAAGCTTCTAGATTATTTTAGTTCTTCAGTGGTTTTACCCTTAGGCTTGGCTTGTATTAACTTACAACTTTTTTTCTCCATAATTTTGCAACAATAGTTCTGTAGTACTTAATACAGTTTTTCTGGAATCATGATAAAATACATATATATCTAGCCGTTTGTATTTCGACGGTCATGTTTCTAAAGATTTTAGAGTTTTATTTTCACTATAAATTTGCTTTAGTAGTTCTGTAACTTCCAGAATAGTTCAGTTAAGGGGTTCTACTCTTAGGCTTGTATAAACTTACAACATCTTTTATTTGCAATGAGAATGGTTTCACAACTGTAGATAGTTCATCTTTATAAGGCCATTGTATCCATGAAGAAATTTGTTACTTATTTCTGAATACATCTCGTACTGTTTATCTGTACATTGTAGAGGAACTCATAATGGTGTAGCGATGCATTTTAAGATATGGCATGAAGCTAGCTAAGGGCTTTTATTATTTCTAGCAGCATGTGATTCACTGAACAAAAAAAGGACTGCACTCACATATGAAATGCTTGCAAGTTATAGAAAAATGAAGCAAAGGACAAACAGTGTAGGTAAGGGCTTTAATTTGTTAGTACTCCATTTGCTATGCATCAAGATTCAATCAAGTAGGATTCCCAGTGTATTTCTAGTTTATACATAGTGTTTTGCATGTGAATTGTGGTCACTACTATCAATCCATGGAAATTTAAATGTATAGTGATGGATGAAACGAATGGAACCTATATCCTGGGTTCCCAGTACTATATTGTTGCTTCAAAAACACTTGTATGTATAGATAGTTTCTCTTGGTTATCATAAGTAAACATTCTTGAGATAAATTTCGCTCAGTTTTTTAGTGGGGAAGGAAAGCTTCATGATATTCCATTTAAAGCGCTGACATCTATTTGAAAATTAATTTAAGTGCATACCTCCTCGATCCTAACAGTATTTGTGTACTGTATAGGAGAAATCTTCTCAGTTTCTGAATCTTGAGCAGTAGCAAGTCAGGTGCTTAATGGTGATCCTACCACGCATATGTCATAAGCAGGTTAGCTCTAAAAAGGTCATTGTTAATTCGCCCGCGTCTGTCCCGCGATTGCCACAACTTAGTGCAGTGAGATCAAAGGATGGTCGTCAATTTAATCTAATTTGTGGCACTGAAGTACATATGCTTTTATGAATATAATAGTCAGGTGCAGTGTAAGTTCAGATGCTTTTTGTTTGGTATTTTGCAAGTCCTCATGTGCTTAGTACTACATTTAGAAATGATTGCGAATAGATTCTTATCCTTGAGATTCGTTTCTAACATTGGGAAAGTATGTGTAACCTCCTGATGTACGTGTGTTTTTTAGAATGCTTTTCCCAAGGCATGCTGCACTCGTCATTGAAACTCCTAGCTGTGTATTAGATAGTAATCATTTTGCCTAATGCATTGCCGTCTAGGGCAGCAAAGTGCGGTCTTTTCCACCCAGAGAAGAAAAAGAAAGAAAACTAGTGCAGTTTTTTCTTCAAAAATGACTTTCGTGTGTCCGTTGGTGGATGTGTTTCTCCCAATAATTGGGTCTGGACATGTTAAATTGTTGCCCTATGGCCAGATGATGCATATGCTCCTTTTCCATTTAATATACTTCCTAGTCTGCGGCTTGAGGAGATTGATGCATGCTATATGGTGGGTCGGTGTGGCATTGATGCTTTATTATGTCTAACACATCACAGATCCTAATTAGAACATGCCCTGTTTTTATAATACTAAAATCCCAGTTTGTTTTTGCCATTGATGCTTTATACAATTATTATTTTTGCCATTATCTCCATGAATGCAAGAATTCACCGGTGACCCTTTTATCCTTTGTAGGAATGACATGCAAGAGAACCAGGAAGGAACCATGAAGATGGCAGTTTGCATCAGCTAGACATTTTGTGTAATGGAGCAAATACAATGTGTCTTTTAGTTATCGTTTTGTAAACCTATATGGTGTCTTGTCAACTGGGTATTTTGTGTAAACGAGCAAACAATGAATCATCAGACATGCATCTATCATTTTGTAAACCAATCAGGTGTCTTGGTGATTGAAACATAAATGTTTCCTCCGTTCAGTTAGTTAATTTTACCTATAAGAATATTCTTCTTTGGTTGTGGTTTAATATTTTCAGAGTTCATGCAAGTTTCCATTGCAATGAGATATGCAACTTGATTGATATTCTTTGGCAAGGCACAAGCCAAATAATGGCTGGGTATTAAATATATCTTGCTCGGCTAAACAAAATGCTATCGAACTGTTGGTTGGAAAAAGATAACAACGTCCTACTACTGTTGGTCGGGAAAGTTTTATGGCAGGGCCGAGAGAAAGTCGGTCGGCAAATGTACTGTCGTCAGACTGTCGGTCGGGAAAGGTTTATGGCAGGCCAACAGAAAGTCTGTCGGCAAAGAAAGTACCATCAAACAGTCGGTCGGGAAAGTTCATCGTCAGATAGTTGGTCGAGAAAGGCTCATGGCAGGGCCAATAGAAAGTCGGTCGGCGATGCTTTCGATAGCTGTCAAACAGTCGGTCGGGAAAGATATGTCGGTCGGGAAAAGGCTTTCCCATCTGGACTTTCCCCAACAGACTTGGTTGGTCGGCAATAGTCTTTCCCGACCGATTGTCTGTTGGTGGATGTTGTTTTCCCTACCGACTTGTGTGTTGGGGATGTAGTGTTGTGGTGTAGTGTTAGTAAAGGGAAACTAGCTAACCCGTATGCATGTGGATGAAAGAATTATAATTACGGTGGAAGACAAATGTACCGAAAGCATGATGATTCTATGCAAAAATAGTGCCACGAGTGGTGGCAGCAAACACAAGACCCTCGTATTCAATTGCATCACAGTACTCATCTATGTACAAAAATTGTTTTTCAGCAATATCCATCGAGGCGTGGAAGTACGGAAGGCAACAAGCTTGTTGAAGATAGCAACAACTTCATAGTTCGTGTAATCCCAAGAGCGGTTGGGAACTTGACAAATTGCTATCTTCCATAGACGACAGTTACCTTGATCGTATTTGAACTCACGTAGATCATCTATGTGCTCAACCTCTGGGCAGTCTGAGATTTTTGGAAGTGGAACCCGGTGATGAGTGTACACATTCACAAGTTCCCACTCGCAGTTGTACCCAATATAAACAACCCAATCTTCATTTGCGCCTGCCCAAGCCTTGCCTTCAAGCGATGGCATCTTAACATCACACGTATCATTATCAAGTGGCATCAACTTGCACAAGGCGAGGCTTCCGTCGTCCCCGCGCCAGTGAGCAGAGTCAGGGTGAAGAAGATAGGGGAGATCAAATCGCTCCCGGACCCTTTGGTTCCTTGTAATGATGTTATTAGTTGAGTCGAGAATGGTCTTGAACGAACCTGCCATGCTAACTGAGGTGGTGGAATGTTCACAGGACGTTGGAAAGACAAGAAGGTTAATTAGTAAAGGAAACTAACTAACCCGCATGCATGTGGATGGAACAATTATAATTACGATGGAAGACAAACATACCTAAAGCATAAGGATTCCATGCAAAAACAGTGCCATGAGTGGTGGCAGCAAACACAAGACCCTCGTATTGAGTTGCATCACAGTACTCATCTGTGTATAGAAACTGATTTTTGAACAATATCCATTGAGTCGAACCTTGAAGGACGGCAACAAGCTTGTAGAAGATAGCGACAACACAAGCATTCCTATGACCCCAAGAGCGGTTTGGAACTCGACAAATTGCTATCTTCTATAGGATACAGTCACTATGATTGTAGTTGAACGTACGTAGAATACCGGTGCGCTCAATCTCTGGGCAGTCTGAGATATTTGGAAGTGGAACCCGGTGATGAGTGTACACGTTCACAAGTTCCCACTCGCAGTTGTACCCAATATAAACAACCCAATTTCCATTTGCGCCTGCCCAAGCCTTACCCTCAAGCGATGGCATCTTAACATCACACGTATCAGTATCAAGAGGCACCAACTTGCACAAGGCGTGGCCTCCGTCGTCCGCATGCTAGTGAGCTGGGTCACGGTGAACAAGATAGGGGAGATTAAACCACTCCTCGACCCTTGGGTTCCTTGTAATGATGCTATTAGTTGAGTCAAGAATGGTCTTGAACGGACCTGCCATGCTAGTCGAGGTGATGGCATGGCACCGATCAATGAGTTCCTCCACCACGTCATCATTCAGATCGGGGCAAGAATAACAGGGTCATTTCCGGTCTGTTCCCTCCATGGAGAAGATGATCGAACAATGGCAGAAGGATGGGTGAAGGCAAATGGAGGAGGGAGGAAGAGGGTGTGACAGCAGTTCCAAATCGAGAGGGAAAGGCGAAGAGTTGGTGGACGGTTGCCACGGTGCACGAAGAGGCGCCCCGGGCTACATAGATGTCCGTTCGGAAATTGCACAAAATGACTCGCCGTCGTCTCACTGACATGTTGGAACGGGACCAGCTCCCCACTAGCCTCTTCATTGACATGTGACGGTTGCCACAGAGGTCACACACTGACGACAAGGCCGTCCTGTCAGATCTAGCGCCCCGCGCGGGATGGCTTTTGTCCCCCACACGAGCGAAGCCACAAAGGTTTTTTGGGGTTTGGAGTTGGAGTTGTCCTTACAAGTGGGACCGCAGTTGAGGAAACTGACTATCGGCAAACCCCCACCTCGCCCGCCGCGTGATGGCTGAGTTAGAGAAACAATGAGGTTGAAGAGATAGATGAAGCACGGACTCCAAGAAATATGGTGTCTGATGGAAGTCGTGCTGGTGGCGTGTGCCGTACTCCTAGACACGAATGCTTGTTCTTGCCCATGGCACCCTAGTAGTACTTTATAACAAGGATTCGAGGTGCTGGTTACGTACAGCGAACACATTAACATATGTCCCACCTCACACTGTGGCCAAATTTCCTGGAGTCTGTGCTAGGTTAAAAAGTGTTCTTTGTGAGGGTGGGTGGCTGGTCTCAAGTTTAAAACTTGTTGTATTGCGTATACGTAAACGTAGAGATAGTGCAGGAGTTTTGAAAGTCTGAACCCAAACATCAGAATGAAATTTCTACTAGACTTGTCCGAGGACCTAGGATGATGGGATTCGCAGCTCCAGTAAAAAAACCGCCCGACTCGCGAAGCATGTGAAGCTAGTACAAATAGTAGTAGTACTAGTGCTAGTTTCAATAAGTAGTACTATTGTTGATTGGACTCATCTTATAATATATTGCAATGCACGTACAATTATGTATTTGGAAAATAGTTTTTTGCCTCGTAATAGCACCCACTCAAAGAAGCGACTTGAAAGCCATTCATAAATTTAGTAAGTCTATCATAGGCATATCATTTATTACATACAACAGGTCATGAACCCACAACGACAACGACGATACATTCTAGTAAATACTAAAGTTCTCATAACACAACAAATAACAAGCAATGAAATGAAATTCAGCTCAACCAATCCACAATGTTGGAAACGCTTGCTTTGAACCAGAAGTGATTCTCGGGGAAGGGGCAGCCACTTTCAGTCTCGAGACCAACGCAGGACTGATCATCCAGGCTGAAGTGGGCTATGTTAGGACCCATAGTGCGATGGTCGGGAAGCATAGAAATGACCGAGGTATAGATACAGTTGCTTCTCATAAATGGTAGTAACGTTCTGTCAACAGCAGCTGATCGCCTTTCACCATGATTGGATAATTTTGTCCAAGGAAGAGCGAGTTTCCTGTAATACTTTCAATACTGAACCAGGGAGAAGGTGTTGGCGCTAGTACACTAGTATCCATCCCGAATACCCTGCAACAGATGTTGGAATAGGTCTGGAGAATGTGACCATGCGAGACAATACCTGCTTCCTTAGTAACATCAGCAGGGCCCTGTATATAGATAAGAAGAGGTGATCCATCAGAATAAGTTGCTCGGCGCCACTAAGTATATGGGTCCTGCTCGTCCTCATGCTCGTGATCATCAGCATCATCATCTCCCCCTTGGTTATAGAAATTTTCAAGTATAGGTGGTGGAATGTTCACAGGATCTTGAAAACACAAGAAGGTTAATTAATTAGTAAAGGGAAACTAGCTAACTCGCATGCATGTGGACGAAAGAATTATAATTACGGTGGAAGACAAACGTACCAAAAGCATGATGATTCTATGCAAAAACAGTGCCACGAGTGGTGGCAGCAAACACAAGACCCTCGTATTGAATTGCATCACAATACTCATCTATGTACAGAAATTGATTTTTCCGCAATATCCATCGAGGCATGGAAGTAAGGAAGGCAACAAGCTTGTCGAAGATAGCAACAACTTCATAGTTCGTGTAATCCCAAGAGCAGTTGGGAACTTGACAAATTGCTATCTTCCGTAGACTACAGTTACCTTGATCGTATTTGAACTCACGTAGATCATCTGCGTGCTCAACCTCTGGGCATTCTGAGATTTTTGGAAGTGGAACCCGGTGATGAGTGTACACATTCACAAGTTCCCACTCGCAGTTGTACCCAATCTAAACAACCCAATCTTCATTTGCGCCTGCCCAAGCCTTGCCCTCAAGCGATGGCATCTTAACATCACACGTATCATTATCAAGTGGCATCAACTTGCACAAGGCGAGGCTTCCGTCGTCCCTGCGCTAGTGAGCAGGGTCACGGTGAGGAAGATAGGGGAGATCAAATCGCTCCTGGTCCCTTGGGTTCCTTGTAGTGATGTTATTAGTTGAGTCGAGAATGGTCTTGAACGAACCTGCCATGCTAGCCGAGGTGGTGGAATGTTCACAGGATGTTGGAAAGACAAGAAGGTTAATTAGTAAAGGGAAACTAACTAACCCGCATGCATGTGGATGAAACAATTATAATTACGTTGGAAGACAAACATACCAAAAGCATAAGGATTCCATGCAAAAACAGTGCCACGAGTGGTGGCAGAAAACACAAGACCCTCATATTGAGTTTCATCACAGTACTCATCTGTGTATAGAAACTGATTTTTGAGCAATATCCATCGAGTCGAACCTTGAAGGACGGCAACAAGCTTGTAGAAGATAGCGACAACACAAGCATTCCTATAACCCCAAGAGCGGTTGAGAACTTGACAAATTTCTATCTTCTGTAGGCGACAATCACTAAGATCGTAGTTGAACGTATGTAGAATACCAGTGTGCTCAATCTCTGGGCAGTCTGAGACTTTTGGAAGTGGAACCCGGTGACGATTGTACACGTTCACAAGTTCCCACTCGCAGTGGTACCCAATATAAACAACCCAATCTCCATTTTCTCCTGCCCAAACCTTACCCTCAAGCGATGGCATCTTAACATCACTCGTATCATTATCAAGCGGCACCAACTTGCACAAGGCCAGGCCTCCGTCGTCCGCATGCTAGTGAGGAGGGTCACGGTGAAGAAGATAGGGGAGATTAAACCGCTCCTGGACCCTTGGGTTCCTTGTAATGATTTTATTAGTTGAGTCGAGAATAGTCTTGAACGAACCTGCCATGCTAGCCGAGGTGATGATGTCGCATCGATCAATGAGTTCATCTACCACGTCATCATTCAGATCGGGGCAAGAATAACAGGGTCGTTTCTGGGCTATTCCTTCCATGGAGAAGACGATTGAACAATGGCAGTAGGAAGGGTGAAGGCAAATGGAGGAGGGAGGAAGAGCATGCCACGGCAGTTCCAAATTGAGAGGGAAAGGTGAAGAGTCGGTGGACGGTTGCGACGGTACATGAAGAGGCGCCCCGGCCTTGATATGTCGCCAATGTATCTATAATTTTTGATTGCTCCATGCTATTATATTATCTATCTTGGATGTTAATGGCCTTTATTTGAAACTTTTATATCATTTTTGGGACTAACCTACTAACCGGAGGCCCAGCCCAAATTGCTGTTTTTTGCCTATTTTAGGGTTTCGAAGAAAAGGAATATCAAATGGAGTCCAAACGGAATGAAACCTTCGGGAACGTGATTTTCTCAACAAACGTGATCCAGGAGACTTGGAGTGGCCGTCAAGAAACAAGGGAGGAAGGCACGAGGCAGGGGGCGCGCCTACCCCCCTGGGCGTGCCCTCCATCCTCGTGGGCCCTCCGTTGCTCCATCGACGTACTTCTTCCTCCTATATATATCCACGTACCCCCCAAACATCCAGGAGCACCACGAAAACCTAATTCCACCGCCACAACCTTCTGCACTCGAGAGATCCCATCTCGAGGCCTTTTCCGGAGCTCCGCCCGAGGGGGCATTGATCACGGAGGGCCTCTACATCAACTCCATGGACTCTCTGATGATGTGTGAGTAGTTTACTTCAGACCTATGGGTCCATAGTTATTAGCTAGATGGCTTCTTTTGTCCCTTTGGATCTCAATACAAAGTTCTCCTCGATTCTCTTGGAGATCTATTCGATGTAATCTTCTTTTGCGTTGTGTTTGTCGAGATCCAATGAATTGTGGGTTTATTATCTAGATTATCTATGAACAATATTTGATTCTCCTCTGAATTCTTTTATGTATGATTGGTTTATCTTTGCAAGTCTCTTCGAATTATCAGTTTGGTTTGGCCTACTAGATTGATCTTTCTTGCAATGGGAGAAGTGCTTAGCTTTGGGTTCAATCTTGCGGTGTTCGATCCCAGTGATAGAAAGGGAACCGATACGTATTTTATTGTTGCCATCGAGGATAAAAGGATGGGGTTTATATCATATTTCATGAGTTTATCCCTCTACATCATGTCATCTTCCTTAAAGCATTACTCTGTTCTTATGAACTTAATACTCTAGATGCATGCTGGATAGAGGCCGATGTGTGGAGTAATAGTAGTAGATGCAAAATCGTTTCGGTCTACTTGTCTCGGACGTGATGCCTATATACATGATCATACCTAGATATTCTCATAGCTATGCTCAATTTTATCAATTGCTTGATAGTAATTCGTTTACCCACTGTAATACTTATGCTCTTGAGAGAAGCCACTAGTGAAACCTATGCCCCCCGGGTCTATCTTCTATCATATTAATCTTCCAATACTTAGTTATTTCCTTTGCCTTTTATTTTACTTTGCATCTTTATTTCTCTTTATCATAAAAATACCAAAAATATTATCTTATCATATCTATCAAATCTCACTCTCGTAAGTGACCGAGAAGGGCTTGACAACCCTTTATCGCGTTGGTTGCGAGGTTCTTATTTGTTTGTGTAGGTGCGTGGGACTTGAGTGTGGTCTCCTATTGGATTGATACCTTGGTTCTCAAAAACTGAGGGAAATACTTACGCTACTTTGCTGCATCACCCTTTCCTCTTCAAGGGAAAATCAACGCAGTGCTCAAGAGGTAGCAGGCCTACATAGATGTCCGTTCGGAAATTGTACAAAAGGACTCACCGTCGTCTCACTGACATGTTGGAACGGGACCACATGTCAACGAAACATGGTGTGTAATTTCTCATGCAAAATGCGATCTGGCCGCGTTGGCCCAAGGTGCCACATTAGTTATCGACCTTTTTTTTTAATGGCGTGCCGTTTAGTTTTGAAGCATGACTAACTGGTACTATATGTAGAAAAAATATAAACTACTCTACCACCACTCCACCTCTAGTACTAGTAGTATAAAAAAGATATATAGGCTGGAGCTTCAGTGCTTTCTTGCTCAGGGCTGCGCACTTGCTTCTCACACTATCACCCTCTCTCTAGATCTAAAAAAGACATCATCTCTCTCCCTCCTCACCGATGCTCACAGATCCGTCAGGGAAGAAAAGGACGTGCAGCGTTGACGCACTCGTCGTCGGCGAGCTAGGTCACGCACTGACGACAAGGTCGTCCTCTCAAACCTAGCGCCCGCGCGGGATGGCCTCCATCCCCAAGCTCACTTTCGTAGTGTGTTCGGAGGACGACGACCATGAGCGAAGCCACTTCCCCCCGACCCTCAGGTATGCTACCTCTTTTTGAACCATACCCTTGTTCTATTGCCCCATCTACCACGTCGCTGCATGTGGACCTTTTTCCACTCCACCATCTTCCGAATTTGCTATCCTCTGCTATGCTGGTCATGCAGACGAAAACCTTAACTTGCACTATTAAAGGAAACCCTAATTCATGCAGACTAATCCATGTCTGGGTTGAATAAGGAAAGGAAGGGAGACTATACTATCCAAGAGACTAGGCATCGAACCCGCATCTAGGTTGAAAAGGGGAAAATTAGTTGCTAAGGAGAATAAAAATGGAACGTAATCCACATATGCTGCCTGGATATTTGTTGCTATCGACAACCATACCTCCCTCACCACTCTATGTGTCCGTGGAGGTACATCGTACTGGTACGCCCACTGTCCGAATGGGCCTCCAATGCTCTTATTGCCACTTTTTTGCTGTTAGTAGAATGCCAGCGGTCAAGTTAAGCAATGCTACTGCTAAAGTGATACCACATTTAACTAATGCCGCACTCAGTCTAATGCCACCGATAAATTTAAGCAATGCCATTTAATGTCACTGGATTATTTCAGGGTTAGCTGTTGATTGTGGATGTATTAAAGATTTTTCAGCTAAGGCATTCTAATGATGTTGCACAGCTAGTATACCAACGATGAATCTTGTTACTACCTTCAGATTTTTGCATTGTTAATGCTTATAGATTACATACCTCACTTTCATGATATAACTCGATTTTTTTGTATAGTGTCAAGAGGAAAGGTCAAGAGTGGGCACCTCCTCCTCTGGCTGTTCTCTTGATTCGTTCGATCAAGTTTTTATGTTTGGTCGATTATCTAGACTGGGATAGCAATTTTTAGGTCCCCTCGAGTTCGAAATGATATTAACCTTGAAGGTACATGGTGCAATTTTTTATACTCTCATTAGTTAATAATGCTAGTTACCTTCAGAGTTTTGTATTTGGTTTAATGCTCTTGGAGAACTAGTATACCAATGGTAAAACTTGTTACCTTTACATTTTGTATTGTTAATTCTTATAGAAATCTTCCAGTGCTAGAGCTTATGGAAATATGTTCAGTAAAACCATTGTACTGTACCCTGTAATAAAATAACTACACTATTGTTGCACTAGCCACTGGACTAGTGTATATTTGTACTATTCGAATGGTGTTGCATTAGCGTATGGACATATATAAAGTGTGGCAAGCTTTTCCAGATATGTGCTCAAGAAAACTACTACCTGTTTTTCTAAATACTAGACTTTTGGGTACTTTAAATTGAACTATGAAAAACGTCTTATATTAAGGAACAGAGGGTGTAGAGTTCACTCAAATTATCCCAGTAAAGCTAGTCACACCTTTGTGAAAATTAATGTTCATTATGTTATCGGAGGAGGTTTGTATGTTTATCTCTAATGCCTGCCGACTACATACCTGACATCATGATGTAATGTTAAGTCATTTCCTTGTGTACAGTGTCACTGAATTGTCAAGGCGGTGATGGCATTTTATTTTAGTTGAACTGCACAAAATATGCTTAAAAGAAGAGGAAAGGTCAAGAATGGCTCAATTTTTCAGAAAAAACTATGTATGCCTTCCTGACATCAGTTGTTGTTGCCTTATTTATTACTTCAAATAGGTGGTTAGAAACAGTCTTCCTACCTTTTCCCATTAAGAACTTGGAATGCTTATATTTGTGAGACTATGCTTCAACTAGTGCCACTTTTATAGTAATCACACTTTCAATATCTATGCAAACAGGGATGCTCGATTTTAGTGGAACTGCACAAAAAGTCCAAATGGTTCAACATTAGGAGCATGTTTTCTTTCAAACCTTTATATCCAATTGATGGCACTATCAGCTATTCATTACAAAGGTACATGGTTTGCTACTATCTTGCTACTCTTTTTGTACTGTCATTAGATAGTAATACTAGTGGTTTGCATGTGAATTTATTGCCAGGGTGGACCAACATTGGAGGTGCAAGACATGATTCAATAATTGGATGCTCAATTTTGGTTGTATCGATTTCACCTCTTCCATCACTGCGAACATGGATATCCTTGGTCTGATGAAGAATAAGCGCTATATTTCTGCTCTGAACCAGCAAATCAATTCAGTATGAAATTGTCCCGGGCAAAACATGACTGTATCAAATTGTCCAGTGCAAAACATGACAGATGCTAAGCGGAAGAGACGTGTTTAAACCGAAAATACAAGGTGGGGTACATGTTTACCAGCTGCTTGATATTTGTGCAGACAGAGATGTCTGCCCGTTGCTATTTGGCAAACAAACAAAGTGACCGCAATTTTGGTTGAACTGCACAAGAGAATAGTATAGTCAATGCATGCAGTGCCATTTCAAAATAGACACAGAAAGATTGGATTTGGAGCTTCAATGCTTTTGGAGCTTCAATGCTTTATTGGCCAACAGAAAAGTAGTACTGTAGTATTTATTGGCCAAAACTAGGTGCTTCATGGACTACAGAAAAGTAGTACTGTAGTGTTTATTGGCCAACACTAGGTGCTTCATTGCTTTTGGAGCTTCAATGCTTTATTGGCCAACATAGTCACTCCAGCTGTTGGTGAAACTAGGTACGTTTGCAAGAGGAATTGTAGACTTTACAAACAAATTTGTCTTTCACTCTGTATTGAATGTTGGCCAAGAGAAGCATCCATGTTAGTAGGAAGAACATATGTTTTTTCTAGATCTTTGCTTTTGGAGCTACATATTTGTATATGATATGTGAATCATTGAGATGCATTAACATGTTGATCTTATGTATGTGAATCGTACTAGTTGGTTTTGAATTTGGGCTACTAATGTGAACATATTACAATGCCATGCATGTAAGTCTCGTGTGAACATTTCGAACGGATCGGTTCTTACTACTGTGCACAACATGATCCTTATTTCTGTGTTCTTAGTGTTCACAAGTTACTAACAGTTCCTTATTTCTGTTCGCTCAGTGTTTAGAAGTTACTGATCGATCACTAGCTAGCCTACTAATGCGCTCTTGGCAGTTTTAGTTGCGACGCAAGATCCGAAGTGGCAGTTTTTTGAATAAAAATGCCTACCTCTGAAAAAACTGAGAAGATGCTCTGAAGAAAATGCCATGCGAATCTGAAGAAACTGCCAGCAAAAATGTTTGCAAATGCCCTATCTCCCAGCGAACGTTCATCACCTAATGCGATCGTACACGTACACCATCCGACCTACTCGATCCTACACATACATCATCTGACCTACTCTATCGTGGAATTGTCACGGCAGATGTCCTGGGTGTCAAGACTTAGTCGCGAGGCCAACGCATCTATGTGGTAGCTTGAGAGGGGTTGAGCGGGACGAGAGACACGATGTTTTACCCAGGTTCGTCCCCTCACGGTGGAGGTAAAAGCCTACATCCTGCTTCATTGATATTGATGATGATGATCACGGTTACAAAAGTGCTCTATCTCGAGAGCTATTGTCTAAACCTAACTTGTCCAACTTGTGGAACTTGTCAATCTTCCCCCCTCCCTTTGGGGAGCCCTGCCCCTCCTTATATATGTTGAAGAGGCGGTTTACATGTGGAGTCCTATTAGGATTAGGACTAGTCTGTCTCTAATACAAACCGGATATAAGTCCAGGTCTTAACTCCTTGTAAGATAAATGTTCCTCATGCCTTTCCTCTTAAACCGGCCCAGCGTTAAACGTGAACCGACCTTCTAGGCTTTGAGCCTTGTCATCCGTTGATCCCGCATGCCGGATCACCAGTGAGTCATAATGACCAGGTGGGTTGCTTGTGAACCGCCAGGTCAGGGCGGGTCGCCAGTAACTCGCCAAGTGTCGCGGGGTCTTCAGATAAACCGCCAAGTCCGGCCGGGTTAACTTCTGTCCTGTTTACACCGCGGGGTATATCCCCGACATTAGCCCCCAAGTTTAGCTTGGATTTATTCATGGTAAACTTATGCTGAAAAATAAACACAAGAACAAATTTGACAGGTTATGCTCCGGGTTAGAAATTTTTGTAAACCGGTACCTGATCATCCTTAAGTCCTTGTTATTTCCTCCTTCTGGGAAATCCAGGTCAATAGACCAGCTTCATAATCAATTTGCCGACATTGGTTTGTCACAGAGAAATATTGTGAAGAATAACTCCTCCCAAAGCACCGGTTTAAGAAATATGGGTCTGAAAATACTTATCTGATATTCAGCCGGTTTGAAGATGTAAAACTTGCCGGTTTAATATTACCAAAATGGCCAGTTTATAAATATTGATGGCGCCGGGTCATAATTGTTGTCGACACCGGGTCATGTAATTGATCTTCCTGATTTGCTCAAAACTGATAAAATGAAGATGTTCTTCCTTTATGTGCATAATACCTGTAGCCCCCAAGTCTTAAGAGGAAAACATAGTGATAACTTAAGACTTGCTCCAATAAGTGTTTCAACCTTGAAGAAATCCGATTAGTTCATCTCAATCATATAAACTGAATACTCCATATATGTAGCCCCCAAGTGCCGGGTCATTATGCAATAATGAGCAGGGACTTTGTAAATATAATCTTGTAAACTTTGAACAGCAACGTGTAGCCCCCAAGGGTCGGCTTAGTAAGATAATACTGAACGGGGACTTGATATATACTTCAATGAAAATAACATATTATAATGTAGCTTCCATCGCAGGGCTTGAACCCACGTCCACAAGGTTAAGAGCTTTGTGCTTTACCAACTGAACAATGGATCCTTCAATATTATGGACGAAAACTTGTGTACCTTGAATTGTTGACAAGAGCAATTGGTAGCCCCCAAGGGCCGGCTCATTATAATATGACGAGTCGGGTCTTCAATAAGACTAAAAATGACTTGGCATTAGCCCCCAAGTATCATGATGCATGCTTGCAGCGACATGAGACTTGCATGTAATCTCGATTTGAATAATGTAGCCCCCAAGTGCCGGGTTGTAAGCCTGCAGCGACTCGGGACTATTCCTTCCATGGTAGAATAAATCATATCCTTTGATAAAATAGTAGACATTGCGCTATAGCGACTTTGAAAACTCAATAATACCTGTTATTAATAACCATAAAAATCCAGCCATGTTGGCTATTCAAGAGAATATAATCCGGTGAAAACCTTATTCATTCAATATCATAATGAAAATTCAGCCAAGTTTGGCTATTTGAATAATATAACCCAATGATTTATAAGCGCATGATTCCAATGGCGCAATCCAAATATATATATACTGGCGACTTATAGTCCAAAGCCAGGTCGGTTGAATAAACACCGGATAATTTATCATCATATACTGGCGACTTATTGTCTTAAAGCCAGGCCGGTTTAACAAACCTGTTTCTGCATACAACAAATTTAAAGTGTCCTGGCGGTTTACCGCCGGACGGTTCATAATGCCCAACATATAACCAATGCTGTACTTAAGAATAATCAAATATGAAATATATCATACCTGTGACATTGAATCACATCGTTGGTTTACCAACTTTTTGTAGTAGAGGTAATAACCCAAATTTTGAGTACTGATAACTCCTTCCATATTGTGCCGGTTTATGATAAAACCGTGCCGGGCTGTGATAAACACCGTGTTACTCCATAAGAGGATGTTAACAACAAGGATCAAACCGGGCAAATAGTCTCCGGATTGACGTGAACTGTGTTTCGTCAATTGATTGGTTGAAAACTTTGTCGGTTTAAAGAAAACGCAATAAAAAAGAACATGCACGTACTACCTCCTTTCCGGTTTGTAGGGCTCAATTCAAAAAATGACCTACTCGATCCTACACGAATAAATAGCGGATCATGCACGTACTACCTCCTTTCTGGTTTGCAGGGCTTAATTCAAAAATCTCACCAACCAAGGTATATGATGAGTGGTGGAACCATTTTTGACAAGGAGGGAGTACCTCATCTGGATGATTCGAGTGCACTCGTTTGACCGTCATGCCAGCAGCACGGACGGCGCGCACCACTAACGGGATGGGGCGACAAGTCATAATTTCCGTTTTTCTAGTTTCCATGGCAAGCTGGCGCGCTTAGCCATGCCTGCTTATGCATTGAATTCCGATGACCGCGATGACCGTCGCGTTTCCCGCGACACGCTGGTTCTCCTACCTTCCGCCTATAATTATTGTTTTCTGGGCTTCTCTGGTGGCACCATCACCAAACTCGCCCTACCCTCATAAGCCCGCACTGCCCCGATGTCACTCGCCACTTATCCTCGCTCTCGCCACGTCCGCCATGCCCCTGTCCGTCCGTGAGAGGCGACGCCATAGGCGGTCACAGCCGAAACTAGTGTTCGGTTTTTCACCGGAAGGCAGACGGTGGGAGGAGGCATTCTATCGATCTTTAGATGGCAATGCGGAGTATGAGGAGTTGTTGGAGCGCGGCCGCCTTGCGCAGGAGCAGCGTATCACCGATTTGCGCCGCCAACAGGACATGGAGCAGCAGCGCATCGACGATCAGAGTCGCGAGCAAAGCGCCCGCAACTGGGCCGACTACGTGGAGGCCGGCGCCCGACAAATAGCCTTGGAGGCTATCGGGAACGCACGTGTTCGCGACGCCAAATTTTACTACTAGCTCATCAAGTGGGTTTCCCGCTTAGAAGCCGAAGCTTCGGTAGACCACGCTGGCATGGAAAGGGCCAACGCGCGCGAGCAATGCACCCTATCACACCTCTGGCAAGGCGGAGGACGCCGGTGCTGGCGTTTAGCATGTACCGCAGATGGCGGCTGGCATCGTCTAGTTAGCTAAGAGTAAGTTAGTACCTGTACACTACTAGACTATTAGTGGGAGTAGATAGTTAACTTGGTTATGATGGTTGTCAAAGTGGAAGTTCAGTACTCTATATCTGGATCAGACCGGTTACTTTGCTCTGAATATTGAACTTTCCGTTTGAACGTATGGAATGGGTTGTTATTTTTTTAAATGGGTTGTATTTGTCCGCCACGGGTTTAGAGGCTGACTTGTGGGCCTACCAGGTTGACGTATACACAATCAGGAGATGATTGTATGTGGAGAGGATGACAGTACGGACCCAGCAAGGTCATGGCAGTACGCAAGCAAGTGCCTCCTTATTTCTAGCTAATAAAAATGGCTCCTCCTAATGGATTTCTGACATGTGGGTCCCATGCCATTGTCAACGTAGTCAATAAACAAGAGAATTGCACAATGAGCGGCTGGCACCAGGGACCCAGCTGTCGGCATTCTGGGAACGGGGGTCCCCAGACTTGCCTTCCTGCGGCGTGGCTCAAGCGGGAGCCCAACGCGATCCATCTTCATCAGCTCAAGCTCAAAGACCCTCGCAAGGGGCCAAGCCTCGCGGGGCGGACGACAGGAAGCTTCCTCAGAGGCAGCCTCATCAGGCAGGCTCGCGAGGAGGCAGAGAGATCAAGGCAGGGGTACCTCACGAGGAACCCGTGACGCAAGCCCTGACGATCGAGACCACACGGGCGCCAGGCGGGCGCCGGCCTGCGCAGTGTCCTTGTTTCCCCTTTGGTGCAAAGGGGGCAAGCACAGGCCAAGGCATCGGGCAAAGGTTACCATTCCGGTGCAACGAGACCAAGACCAGCCGAACGGCAGGACGGAGGTCACCGTGGAGCCTAAGACGGCGTCATCGCCAGTGCTTTTGGCAGCCGAAGACCACCTTTTGTCAGGATAACTTGTACTAGATGTTCCCATTCGAAATGGCCAATTGTTGGCGCCCTTCCCGCTCATTATTTGGGGAGAGGCCCAGGGCCTCTATAAATATTGCCAGCCACCACAGAGTAGGGAGACCCCCGGAGAGATCTGGTAGAACCCCAGTAGAGAGAGAGAGAGGCGACTGAACTCAACCTAACAGTTCATCGCACCAGCTCAAGAACACCTCTCGCGAGGTTGTTCTTCCCTTGTACTGTCCATCATCAGCCCTAGAGGCAATCCACCACACCACACACTGGAGTAGGGTATTACACCACAACGGTGGCCCGAACCAGTATAAACATCGTGTCTCTTGTGTTGTTCATCATTTTCATCTTAGTTCGCACGAGAGGATCGGACGTAGATCGGTAGGGAGAGATCTCCGTGCGCACCCCAGTGTTCGAACCTCAAGGGTCTGCCGGAACCCGAAACCCGACACCAGCAGCTCGCCCAGTTATTTTTGTTTTGGGTTAATTTGATAAATGCCACTCCAAATCTGGTGATTCCGAGAAATGCCACTGCAATTTCCAAACTTTGAAAAATGCCATTTCATGCCATTTCCAGTGGCATTTTTCCATACCTGGAGTGGCGTTTTTCAACGTTTGCAAAAATTGGAGTGGCATTTATCTAATTTGTTTTTGAGACGGAAGCAGGGTGTCAACTGGGCTGTGTAGGGCACTCTGGCCTGTCTAGACAGGCTTTTCTTTTATGTTTACCACAGACCAGCCCAGTAGTTTTTTTTGTTTCTGATGATGGCTAGCCCACTTTTTGTGATTTGTCAAGTAAGTCGCTTTGCCAGGCTTGTTGGGCTGCAAATCTTGCAAGACAGGAGAGCTTCATTCGGCTGGCCGAGAAAATGGCCTATCAGTAATGAGAAATGGGCTGTACATTTTTTTTAACACATCAAACCGGCAATTAGTTTCAATTTTTTCATTTCAAGATTTTAAATTGCATTGATTTTTATGCATGGACAATTTGTTGGATTTTATATTGATATACATTTACTTTTAAAATTAGTTTGGATGTGACTCGAAATTTCAGGATTAAAAACAGTTCGGACCGCACCGAAATATGCAAAATTTCATATAATTTTTTAACCGTGGCCACAATATGGGCTGTAATGCTAACAAAAAGAATATGGGCTCCAAAAAAACATTAAGAATTAGCAAATGGGCTGTAAATTATTAGAAATAATGGCAAATGGGTTGTATGCTATTTTGCATAGATTTGAGGCTTTCCTAAAAAAAGGTTGACGCACAAGCAGTGACTGTTGGATGTCCATCCAACGGCCGTCGTGCTTCTTCAATCTCTGCTCTTCCTACTCCAGCCGCTCAAACAAGCACCGACGGGACTTCCTGCTTCCTCCTCCCGCGGCCGGCTGTGCTGTCGTGCAGGCCTCACCACCCTACCGTACTCCCATCGCTGGCCTAGCCACCCCTCTACTTACCCACACCTGCTGTTATTCTCCGGCGACGGCAGACGAACAAGTAAACCCTCGTACTCCCCTTCGCGTGGGAAATAACTGCCAAGTCTTCCCTGGCTCCGTGTCATTCCCGTCCTAGGCCTTGCCGCCGTCCACCGCCCAGGTGCTCTCGGCGCGGCGTGGTCAACGAATGACATGCATCGGAAGTGTACTGTACGTGGAGAGGCTGACAGCTGGGTCCACGGCCGCACACAAGGAAATGCCTCCTTATTACGCGCCAAATAATGATTCCTCCACCTGACAGCTGGGACCCACCGGAAGGGCCTCTGCATTTCGTGAAAAAAATGTTCCCTCGATGACAGGTCGGACCCACCAGCTATATCTTCACACGCAAGGAAGTGCCTCCTTATTACGCACAAAAAATTGACCTCCCCCTGCTAGCTGGGACCCACCATAGTGGGAGGCTGACTTGTGGGCCTACTAAGATGACGGGGACGGAGGGCTTTGTCAACTTAGTCAATATGAACGATTCTAGCTCCAGTGACCGTATGATGTCCGTTCAACGGCCGTAGTGCTTCTTCAACCTCTGGTCTTCTTGCTCTAGCCGCCCAAACAAGCGTCGGTCGTGCCGCCGGATCCTGCCTCCCGTGTCCGGCTATGATGCCACCGCTGGCCATGCCATCTCTCTATACTCACCCACACCTCCTATTATTCTCCGGCGACGGCAGCCTCACACCACAGTCGAAGCAGTCAACCCACGTACTCCCCTCTGCGTGGGCTTCCACTGGTGCGTCTTCCCCAGCTCCGAGTCATCCCCTTCCTAGGCCTTGCGTCGTCCACCGCCCTGGTGCTCTCGGCGAGGCGTGGTCAACGTGGTCAAGGAACGACTTACATCGTAAGAGTACTGTACGTGGAGAGGCTGGCAGCTGGGTCCACGGCCGTAGCAAGGAAGTGCGTCGTTATTACGCGGAAAATAATGATTTCAAAAAAAAACATTTCCCCCTGACTACTGGGACCCACCAGCTACATCTTCGCATGCAAGGAAGTGCCTGATAGTCGGGACCCACCTGTTCAAAGCATACGTAGCGTTGTCATTCTAGTCATGAACGTGTACGTACATACTGGTCGATGTAGAGGCGCGCACGTGTCGTAGTAGAGGCACGCACGTAGCATGTACACGTACGTACAATGGCCAGGGTGCAAGAAAGAAAATACGGCCACGTACGTACATACGGGTGGGGTCTCAAATACCTACTCGCGCATACGTACGGCCAGGGCTCGTGTACATGGCTGGGTCAGAACGGAGAAGCTGCGCCGTCGTCATGATCACGGGGAGGCAACCGGCTGGGTCGGAACGGAATGCGTCGTCGTGTTCATCAGGAGCCAACCGGCTTGGACGGAACAACCAATGGAAATGAGGCCTGACGTACCGCAGAACGGAGGAAACGACCTTGTGTTTGACCGGACACGGTGGAAACTGGATCATGTTCATCGGTTGGGGTTTGGCGTACCGCAAAATGGAGGAAACGGACCTCCTACGGTCGAAACGGGGTCCTGTTGATCGGGAGGGGTGTGGCGTACCGCAAAACGGAGGAAACGTACTTGTGTTGGAGCCCTACGGTCAAAACGGGGGTCCTGTTCATCGGGAGGGGTGTGGCGTACCGCAAAACGGGACTCCATGGGATACTGTTCATCTCCACCGTCGACCTCCTCCAACCTCCACGTGCTCCTATTCATCCACCGTCGACCTCCTCCAGCCTCCACATGCGACTGTTCATCCACGGGCTCCTGTTCATCCAGCCTCCACCACGCGCTCCTCCACCAGCTACTGTTCAACCAGCCCTCTCCACGGGGTCCTGTTCAACCACCCCTCCACGGGCTACTGTTCATCCAGCCCTCCACTGGCTACTGTTCAACCAACCCTCCACCGCTACTGTTCATCCAGCCCTCCATGGGGTCCTGTTCATCCAGCCCTCCACGGGGTCCTGTTCATCCACCGGCTCGATCGATCGGGGTACTATTCATCTAGCGTCAACGGCCTCTACTACCACGGGGTCCTGTTCATCCAACCCCCCACCAGGAACTGTTCATCCAAAGCCCCCAACAACGCTCACTGTTCAAACATAGGCAACATCGACTGGCTTCAGTTAGTAGCAGTAGCGAAGGAATCACTCGGGTTCAGTTAATAGCAAGGGATCGATCAATCGCTCGGGTTCAGTAACGCGTAGCCTGCAGTGCAATCGCTCGGCTTCAGTTAGAGCCCAACGCCTCGCTCGGGTTCAGTTAGAGCCCAATGCCTTGCACACACGCGCGTACGTACGAGAGAATGAGCATCGCTCGGCCCCCGACCACCCACCGTAACCGGGAACTCCCCGATATTTTCCTCTCCCTCGCTTCTACCACGGTTTTTTCTGTCATGAACAGCCCAAAGAATGTCATGCTGCTGCATCTCCGGCCCGGCCAGGACGAAAATCCCATTTTCTGTCATGATTTTTTTGTCATATAAGTAGGACCCCACCACATCTATGATGATACCAGGTTTTGTCACAATTATCGTCATAGAAGTGTCATAAGCATGATAGAAAAAAAATTGTTCAGCCCAAAATGTCATGGATGTGTCTTTTTTTGTAGTGCATAATGTCGTAGCTAGCTAGGATGCTTAGCCCACCACCTCCCACTTCATGTCAGCGGGGCGGATGCACGTAATGATACTTTGCTCATACATGCATGTCGCCATGACCTACCATAAGATGGACCAATGAATATATTGTTTGGTCAAACGACAACTGTTGTTGCTGATAAACCGCTTGGGCAAATAGATTGAACCATCATAAAAATCACATGAGAGGGACCACAAAACCAGCACCTCTTGCATGCGGCCCAAAATGATGTACGTTGGGAAGGGGTGATGTGTGTGTTCAATATAGAATAATGTACAATTTAGATGTGGTGCCTACCGCTAAATACGCAGGGTACGATGTTGGTCAAACCCAGCAACCCGAGCATGTGGGAGGGAATCCTGACAATGCATGAGCTCGAGCTTTGTTTGAGCGACATGTCACGGTGATCCGGCCCTAACACAAACTAGGAGCAATCCATTCATGGACAACACATACCCCTCGTTATAGGTCAAAGGGATGATATATATACACTCGGGGAGCCCACAGATACGCGTGTCATCACAAAAAAATGCATAAGGGAGACATGGTCGATCAGAAGACCCAATATACACTAAATGCGGCCCGAAAAATATGTATGGGTACGATGGTGTGTGATGTGTTTAAATCCATAATGCACAACTTCGATGGGCCACCAACTACATTACAAACTGAACACTGTACCCGACTCCAAGCCTGGGTCAATACGTACGATGTCAGTTTCCCAACTTCGAGGCAGCGGCGGTGGCGAGGGGGGGGGGTCGTCCCACGCATGCACTCAAACTTTACTTGGTCTAGCATGGCAGACATCTATACCCCTATATAGTGTGTGAATAACTTTGAAAGTTGGCCATTGGATGAAGCCAATCCGATGGTATAGAGATGGCATATCCGAGCGCTACTGCCCGTTGGATATCATCTACATTCCACCAGATTCTGCCACATGTACAATCTAGAAGACTACATGGTTTAAATTAAGCCTAATGCACAAACCTCAAAAACAAGCACTTCTCCTTTGTTCTAGAATCTTCCATCTCTTAATTGCCAAAACTTTTTTTTCTAAATGAATTGTCACTATTTGTTTTTACTTTATGCTTTAGAATGCACAATTCCATGAATCATAAAATAGATTTTTTTATAAAACTAATTGATTTTGAATGAGATGAACTATAAGAATTAAACGAACATCTACATCATGCATATATGACTCAAAGCTTACATGCTATAGTGTGGTATTTATCCATAATTTGGTTACCAAATCACATGCGTGCAATGCACATGTACCTTACTAGTATCAATAGGAAACCATCATGGTCAAACCCTTCTCGTTGTTGGGTAAAAGGAATAGATTTGTGTGGGCCCCACTCACTGTCGGTAAAGTATAATATATATACCTCGGGGAGCCCATAGATATGTGCAGCGTCTATAAACCGCACAAGGGAGACATGCTCGATCATAACACCCTGCCCCCTATACCTTGCATGCGACCTGAAAAAGGTTTATATAATCGCCATGACAGGTCAAGTCAATCATTATTTAATTTTTTAGAGAAAAAATAACAATAAAAACATAGTATACAAATTAGCAAAACAAGGATCCCAAGGTCTATATAATTGCCATGATAGGTCACTATAGAGATAGTTATCTCTATAATGACCGTGTCATGGCATATAAATGAAGCTTGGGATATGAAACTTCCCACCGGGTCACCCATCCTTGGACTACTCCAGCCCGAGCATGCTTAACTTCTGCGTTCCATTCGACTAGGCTAGCGGATGGGAAGCGGCCCCTTGCTGATAGGAATTGGCTCCTTGTCATTAAGGCATTTCACGTTGGTCACCCTACGGGAGCTACTCCCTCCTATCACACACATTTGTGCTTTTAGAAACTATGTGCGATATTTACATGGTCGGTGTGTCGTCGCCTAGCCTTCAATGAGCACTGACACTGATAGCGGGAAACTGATCAGAGAAGAGGCGGGAAACCGATGAGAGGAGTGGCGGGAAATGGTAGCCTGTTTAGTAAACGTAGTAGAGAAGGAAGCGTGAGCTAGCACGACGCATGCTCACAGTGCTTACCCATGTACTGCATGTGCTTTCGAAATGGCTGAGGGTTGCCATTCGATTTGGGAGCATCCAATGGTGCGGACGTATGATCCGTGGGGTTTGTGTTCTGGCCAATCAGAACGCATGACTCAGATCGCGCGCGCAGCAAGGGGGGCATCGGCCACGGTTTGGTAGGCACACGGCTTTCATTAGTGAACCGTGTGCTATTTGGAAACATTTCGTGAGAAGAATCTTGTTTTTTAAATCCCCCTAAATCCAAAACTCACCCGAAAATCGTGAAACTTGGCATGGTGTCACGACATGGCACATATATGTCAAGGAATTTTTTTCACCCATTTTGGCGCAAGTTTTATTACAAGCCTCTTACAGACCGGAGCTTCTCTCAAAGAAGCCTCATGGTTCCGATAGGCAAACGTGTCCCCCTTGTGGGCGAAACGATAATCATTGCCTCTTTTCGCCTTGTATTTTCTTCTACGAGCAACATGGAACGACAGGATATCTGTGCTAAAATTTAAACTTATTCAAGGTCCGTTTGGCCTTTTTATACACTAATTGAGTTTCCTCGGCATTTAATGTCTATAATTCAAATCTGCACTTCAAATGCATGCTCTAGTTCACCAAAATGTCTAAAAAATTATACATGTGTCCTTGGGTGCATGTTTAGGTCCCATCCCAGGAATGGGTATGAATTACATCCGTATTGACGTCCTCGATCTTCCTCAAACATTTGGAATCTCGGTTTTTAAATCCCCGTAAATCTTAAACTCACCAGAAAGTCATGAAAGTTAGCATGGTGTCACGTCATGGCACATATATGTCGTGGTAAAAACATTGTCCAATTTGGGCCGAGCTTTATTACAAACCTCTGACAAACCGGAGCTTCTCTCAAAGAAGCCTCGTGGTTCTGATAGGGAAATATATCCCCCGTGTGGGCGAAACGATAATCACTGCCTCTTTTCACCTTATATTTTCTTCTACGGGCAACATGGAACGACATGATATCCGTGCTAAAATTTGAACTTATTTATGGTTCGTTTGACCTTTTTATACACTAATTAAGTTTCCTAGGCATTTAATGTCCATAATTCAAATCGGAAATTCAAATACATGCTCCAGTTCACCAAAATGTCTAGAAAATTATACATGTGTCCTTGGGTGCATGTTTAGGTCCCATGCCAAGAATGGGAACGAATTACAACCGTACCGGCGTCCTGGCTCGTCCTCAAACATTTGGAATCTCAGTTTTTAAATCCTCGTAAATCCTAAACTCACAGGAAGTCATGAAAGTTGGCATGGTGTCACGTCATGGCACATATATGTCGTGGTAAAAACATTATCCAATTTGGGCCAAGCTTTATTACAAACTCTGACAAACCGGAGGTTCTCTCAAAGAAGCCTCATGGTTCCGATAGGGAAACGTGTCCCCCTTTGGGTGAAACGATAATCACTGCCTCTTTTCGCCTTGTATTTTCTTCTACGGGCAACATGGAACGACGGGATATCCGTGCTGAAATTTAAACTTATTCAGGGTTCGTTTGGCATTTCTATACACTAATTGACTTTCCTAGGCATTTAATGTCCATAATTCAAATCTAAATTTCAAGTACATGCTCTAGTTCACCAAAATGGCAAGAAAAATTATACATGTGTCCTTGGGTGCATGTTTAGGTCAGATGCTAGGGATGGGAACGAATTACAACCGTACCGGCGTCCTGGCTCGTCCTCAAACATTTCGAATCTTGGTTCTTAAATCCCCGTAAATCATAAACTCACCAAAAAGTCATTGATACATCCATTTTACATCATGCTTTTATATTGATATTTATTGTATTATGGGTTGTCATTACACATTATGTCACAATACTTATGCCTTTTCTCTCTTATTTTACAAGGTTTACATGAAGAGGGAGAATACCGGCAGCTGGAACTCTAGGCTGGAAAAGGAGCAAATATTAGAGACCTATTCTGCACAACTCCAAAAGTCCTGAAACTCCACGAAAGTCGGTTTTGGAATATATTAAAAATACTGGGCGAAGAAAGCACCAGAGGGGAGCCAGCCACTGTCCACGAGGGTGGGGGCGCGCCCTACCCCCCTGGGCGCGCCCCCTGCCTCGTGGGCCACCTGGTAGGCCCCCAATGCCCATCTTTTGCTATAAGGTGCCTTTTGCCCTGGAAAAAATAAGGACGAAGCTTTCGGGACGAAGCGCCGCCGTCTCGAGGCGGAACCTTGGCGGAACCAATGTAGGGCTCCGGTGGAGCTGTTCTGCCGGGGAAACATCCCTCCGGGAGGGGTAAATCGTCACCATCGATCCTCTCATCGGGAGGGGGTCAATCTTCATCAACATCTTCACCAGCACCATCTCCTCTCAAACCCTAGTTCATCTCTTGTATCCAATCTTTGTCTCAAAACCTCAGATTGGTACCTGCGGGTTGCTACTAGTGTTGATTACTCCTTGTAGTTGATGCTAGTTGGTTTATTCGGTGGAAGATTATATGTTCAGATCCTTTATGCATATTAATACCCCTCCGATTATGAACATGAATATGATTTGTGAGTAGTTATGTTTGTTCCTGAGGACATAGGGGAAGTCTTGCTATAAGTAGTCATGTGAATTTGGTATTCGTTCGATATTTTGATGAGATGTATGTTGTCTTTCATCTAGTGGTGTTATGTGAACATCAACTACATGACACTTCACCATTGTTTGGGCCTAGGTGAAGGCATTGGGAAGTAATAAGTAGATGATGGGTTGCTAGAGTGACAGAAGATTAAACCCTAGTTTATGTGTTGCTTCGTAAGGGGCTGATTTCGATCCATATGTTTCATGCTATGGGTAGGTTTACCTTAATTCTTCTTTCATAGTTGCGGATGCTTGCGAAGGGGGTTAATCATAAGTGGGTTGATTGTCCAAGGAAGGGCAGTAACCAAGCACCGGTCCACCCACATATCAAATTATCAAAGTAACGAATGTGAATCATATGAGCACGATGAAAACTATCTTATTGATAATTCCCATGTGTCCTCGGGAGCGCTTTCCTTTATATAAGAGTTTGTCCAGGCTTGTCCTTTGCTACAAAAAGGATTGGGCCACCTTGCTGCACCTATTTTACCTTTATTTGTTGTTACCTCTTACGAATTACCTTATCAAAAAACTATCTGTTATCGATAATTTCAGTGCTTGGAGAGAATACCTTACTGAAAACCGCTTGTCATTTCCTTCTGCTCCTCGTTGGGTTTGACACTCTTACTTATCGAAAGGACTATGATAGATCCCCTATACTTGTGGGTCATAAAGACTCTTTTCTGGCGTCGTTGCTGGGGAGTGAAGCGCCTTTGGTAAGTGGAATTTGGTAAGGAAAAATTTATATACTGTGCTGAAATTTACTGTCACTTGTTACTATGGAAAACAATCCTTTGCGGGGCTTGTTCGGGGTATCTTCACCCTGACCATTAGAGCAAAGAGTTTCTCCTCAACCTACTGAACCTACAGAAAATGTTTACTTTGAAAATTCCTTCAGGTATGATAGAGAAACTGCTAGCTAATCCTTTCAGAGGAGATGGAACATTACATCCCGATATGCACCTAATCTATGTGGATGAAGTTTGTGGATTATTTAAGTTTGCAGGTATGCCCAAGGATGTTATCAAGAAGAAGGTCTTCCCTTTATCTTTGAAGTTAAAGGCATTGACATGGTTTAGGCTATGTGTTGATATTGGATCATGGAACTACAACCGATTGAAATTAGAATTTCATCAAAAGTTTTATCCTATGCATCTGGTTCATCGTGATCGTAATTATATATATAATTTTTGGCCTCGTGAAGGAGAAAGCATCGCTCAATCTTGGGGGAGGCTTAAGTCAATGGTATATTCATGCCCCAATCATGAGCTCTCAAGAGAAATTATTATTCAAATTTTTTATGGTCGGCTTTCTCTCAATAATCGCTCCATGCTCAATACTTCTTGTACTAGTTCTTTTATGATGAAGACTATTGAATTCAGATGGGATTTATTGGAAATTATTAAACGCAACTCTGAAGATTGGGAACTCGACGAAGGTAAGGAGTCGTGTATAACACCTAAGTTTGATTGTGTCAAATCTTTTATGGAAACCGATGCTTTTCGTGAATTTAGTTCTAAACTAGGAAAATAGCCCGTGCGTTGCAATGGGATAAAAGATTACTGCACTCCGACACTTATAATCCAATCACTATGATTTCCTAAGAAAATAAGTACGGTCAAATATCTCGAACATGAAGAAGAAATAGCATGTAAAGCCAGCCATCTCGGCAAAAAGTCTAACAAACATATGTGTTGTTTTTTTTGGATGGGAGGGGAAGGGTATGCATTGTTTCACTTGTCCAATTTAATGTACATAGTATTGTCGAAGTTATTGAGATAAGCGTCATAACTTTTTATTATCTTAGTTGGCTAAAGCAACCCATTTAAAAAGTAGCCCAAAAACTAACTATGCAGTCGCTTCATCTATATGTTCAAGAGAATTAATCAAGCCCTCAAAAAAGAGGAAATTGGTCAAAAGCAATAAAACCAGCACCAAAAATCCCCACTGAGAGGGCTACAAGCCCATACATTCAATTCTGCCTTTTTTGTATGTGCGGACATTTCAGCTCCAAACTCAGTTCAACGATTACAGAAAATGGTTTTGACATATACCCGGTGCGTGTTCAAGAAAAGACAGAGTGCATTGTTTCAGAGCTTTGTTGAATATATGGCATGCTTCTGCTTGGTACGCTTCCAAGAACAATTATGCAAAGCACAATGGGAACATGTCGGATATATTATCCCATGGAAGGCCGTAGAACTTTTAATTTCTCCCAGTAAGGTCCATCCTTAGTCCAGCATTACAACACCCAGTTTGACTCTAGCTGTGCCTACAACTAGCATGACTAATAATCATAATTTGTTGCATCTCAAAACATATTTTCATACTGTACAAACCTCTCTCAATAAAGGTACAACACAACTATGTTAAGTGAAGGTTTTTGTTCTTTTCCTATGAACTTTTATTTCCTAGATCACAGTTACATGAATATCATATGGCTTACTAAGTTGATACTATTGCCGTCAGATTATAAGGAGGTACAGTTAAATAGTCATAGTGGGCCAACGTGAGAAGGCCACATCTAGCAGATAACCATTTGTTGAAACGCCATGAACAATCACACATAAATCCAACAACAGGACCGAAAAAAGAATTGTAATCGGTGCGTCCAACAGCTTCTAGCAACAACAATGGTTGATTAAAGAAAAGCAACATGCAATCCCCACCGAGACGCACTGCATTACCCTTATCCACAGAATATCTCCATTCCTCCGCCTCCATCTTATTCTACTGCCACCGCACGGATGTGGCCTCCGCTCGCCCATGGCCAGATCCGCTAGTGCCCCTCCGCCGACGACCAGAACTAGTAGGACCGTCGCGTCCCTCTCCTCTGTTTCCTTCCCATCCTTCTCCTTTCCTTTGTCTCTCTCTCTCCCTCACGCATCTTCTCTCTCTCACACAGGTACTTCTACAGAAGCCCCGCCATGGATGTGATGGCCTCTTCAGGAGCCCCCACTTCTGCCTGGAGATCAAGCCGCTAGCTGTCCATGGCCTCCCCAGGAACGGATCCGGGACACTTTGCCTTGTCCTCGCACATGCCCGGCCGCGGCACCGGAGCCGCCCTGCAGGTCGCGTGCCCGTCGCCCTCACCTTCACTCTTCTTCCCCTTTCCATTCTGCTCTATCCTCTCTGAATATCTCTCCCTGTTCAAGTGCAGAGGCAGTGCTCCACCGCCCGCTGCTATTCTTCGCGTTGCCCCACGCTCCCACCACTGGGAACCGGCTCCCCGCTGCAAGTCCTCGGCATTTCCGTCCCGTGTTGCCTGCAGCCGTGCCAAGCCCGACTCACAGCCATGGAGCCCGAGCTCGTCAAGCGCTTCAACTCCGCCGTTGCGCCATCTTCTTCAAGCGATCGAGCACGAGCATGAGCTCGCCCGCGCCCCACCTCTCTCTGCCGCTCCGCCCGCCGCCCGCGGCACCGGGACCCATTGCTGTCGCGCTGCCTATGTCGATGCAGTCAGCACTCCCAAGCCGTTGACCCCGCGCCAAGGGATGACTATTCCCTCCCATGCGTGCGCGCCCATGCTCCAGCCCTCCCCTCCCCATCATGTCCAGCCTGTGCCTGGACGACGGAAGCCCCTCGTTGTCCGTGTGCTCCGGCCAACTCCCCGTCACACCCGAGACCTCCTCAAGTCTTCCTGCCAAGGCCTTCGTTGCGACCAGCCTTTGACATGGGTCTCCTGCCCGCCTCAGTGCGGACGCCCGCCGCGACGCTGGTGGCAAGCGGCGGCGCATGCCCAGCGGTGGAGAATGGTAGGATAAGCGGCGAGATGCGCGTTGGTGAGCCAGTCTAATAAGAGATAAGGGTCGCGGGCATAGTTTCTAACAAATGCAGGGGGTTTACGCAAAAATGAAATGTTGTGTCCAAAGTGCCACTTAAATTGGGACTACGGATTGATGTTAAAGAAATAGAGGGGCTTTTTCGCAAAAACACCGACGATGTACGACCAGAAGCAGCAATTGCTTTATTATTAGCAAAGATATGGCCTTGACTCTGAGATAGTAGCTTCTTTCTGTGAATCATTTGCTACTCATGTTGATCTCCCTAAGGAGAAGTGGTTTAAATATCATCCTCCCATCGAAGTAAAAGTAGCTGAACCTATTAAAGTTGAAGAAAAGGCTATCACTTATAATGTTGATCCTATTGTTCCTACCGCTTATATTGAGAAACCACCTTTCCCTATTAGAATAAAGGATCATGCTAAAGCTTGAACTGTGGTTCGTAAGAGTAATGCTAGAACGCCTGCACCCTCTGAGCAAATTAAAGTTGAACCTAGTATTGCTATGGTTAAGGATCTCTTGGTCGATAATATTGATGGGCATGTTATTTACTTCTGTGATGAAGCTGCTAGAATTGCTAGACCTGATACTAAAGATAAACATAGACCTATTGTTGGCATGCCTGTTGTTTCTGTTAAAATAGAGATCACTTTTATCATGGCTTATGTGATATGGGTGCTAGTGTCAGTGCAATACCTTATACTTTACATAAAGAAATTATGCATGATATTGCACCTACTGAGATAGAAGATATTGATTTTATTATTGAGCTTGCCAATAGAGATACTATTTCACTAGTTGGGATTGTTAGAGATGTTGAAGTCTTGTATGGGAAAATTAAATATCCTACTGATTTTCTTGTTCTTGCTTCCCCACAAGATGAATTTTGACCCATTATATTTGGTAGACCCTTCTTGAATACTGTTAATGCTAAGATAGACTGTAAAAAAGATATTGTTTCTATTGGTTTAGGGGATAGGTCTCACGATTTCAATTTTGCTAAATTTCGTGGACAACCCCATGATAAAGAATTTCCTAGTAAAGATGAAATTATTGGTCTTGCTTCTATTAACGTGCCTCCTAATGATCCTTTAGAACAATACTTGCTAGGCCATGAAAATGATATGTTTATGAATGAAAGAAGAGAAATAGATGAAGTATTCTTTAAATAGGGATCTATTTTGAAACACAACTTGCCTGTTGAAATTCTAGGGGATCCTCCTCCACCCAAGGGTGATCTCGTGTTTGAGCTTAAACCATTACCTCATACTCTTAAATATGCTTATCTTGATGAAAAGAAGATATATCATGTTATTATTAGTGCTAACCTTTCAGAGCAGGAAGAAGAGAAATTATTGAAAACTCTGAAGAAACACCGTGCTGCTATTGGATATACTCTTGATGATCTTAAGGGCATTAGTCCCACTCTATGCCAGCACAAAATAAAATTGGAGAAAGACGCTAAACCGGTTGTTGATCATCAACGACGGTTAAATCCTAAGATGAAAGACGTGGTAAGAAATGAAATACTAAAGCTTCTGGAAGTAGGTATAATTTATCCTGTTGCTGATAGTCAGTGGGTAAGTCATGTCCATTCTGTCCCTAAGAAGGGGGGCATTACTGTTGTTCCTAATGATAAAGATGAATTGATCCCACAAAGAATTGTTACAGGTTATAGAATGGTAATTGATTTCCGCAAATTAAATAAAGCTACTATAAAGGATCATTACCCTTACCTTTTATTGATCAAATGCTAGAAAGATTATCCAAACATACACATTTTTGCTTTCTCGATGGTTATTCTGGTTTCTCTCAAATACCTGTGTCGAAAGAGGATCAAGAAAAGACCACTTTTACTTGCCCTTTCGGTACCTTTGCTTATAGAAGTATGCCTTTTGGTTTATGTAATGCACCTGCTACCTTTCAAAGATGTATGACTGCTATATCCTCTGACTTTTGTGAAAAGATTGTTGAGGTTTTCATGGATGATTTCTCCGTTTATGGAACTTTTTTTGATGATTGCTTAAGCAACCTAGATCGAGTTTTGCAGAGATGTGAAGAAACTAATCTTGTATTGAATTGGGAGAAGTTCCACTTTATGGTTAATGAAGGTATTGTCTTGGGGCATAAAGTTTCTGAAAGAGGTATTGAAGTTGATAAAGCTAAAGTTGATGCTATTGAAAAGATGTCGTTTCCTAAGGACATTAAAGGTATACTAAGTTTCCTTGGTCAAGCCGGTTTTTATAGGAGGTTCATTAAAGACTTCTCAAAAATTTCTAGGCCTCTGACTAATCTCTTACAAAAAGATGTTCCTTTTGTCTTTGATGATTATTGTGTAGAAGCATTTGAAATACTTAAGAAAGCCTTAATTTTTGCAACTATTGTTCAGCCACCTGATTGGAATTTACCTTTTGAAAGTATGTGTGATGCTAGTGACTATGTTGTAGATGTTGTTCTAGGACAAAGAGTTGATAAGAAATTAAATGTTATCCAATATGCTAGTAAAACTCTAGATAGTGCCCAGAGAAATTATGCTACTACCGAAAAAGAATTTTTAGCTGTTATATTTGCTTGTGATAAGTTCAGACCTTATATTGTTGATTCCAAAATAACTGTCCACACTGATCATGCTTCTATTAAATATCTTATGGAAAAGATAGATGCCAAACCTAGACTTATTAGATGGGTCCTCTTGCTACAAGAATTTGATTTGCATATTATGGATAGAAAGGGAGCTGACAACCCCATTGCAGACAACTTGTCTAGGTTAGAGAATGTTCTTGATGACCCACTACCTATAGATGATAGCTTTCTTGATGAACAATTAGCTATCATAAATGCTTCTCGTGCTGCTCCATGGAATGCTGATTATGCTAATTACATTGTTGCTAAATTTATACCACCTAGTTTCACATACCAGCGAAATAAAAAGTTTTTCTAGGATTTAAGACATTACTTCTGGGATGACCCACACCTTTATAAAGAAGGAGTAGATGGTGCTATTAGATGTTATGTACCTGAGCATGAACAGGAACAGATCCTACTCAAGTGTCACTCCGAGGCTTATGGAGGACACCACGCTGGGGATAGAACTGCACATAAGGTATTGCAATCTGGTTTTTATTGGCCTACTCTTTTCAAGGATGCTCGTAAGTTTGTCTTGTCTTATGATTAATGTCGAAGAATTGGTAATATCAGTAGACGTCTAGAAATGCCTATGAACTATTCACTTGTTATTGAACCATTTGATGTTTGAGGCTTTGATTATATGGGACTGTTTCCTTCCTCTAATGGGTATACACATATTTTAGTTGTTGTTGATTACGTTACTAAGTGGTTAGAAGCTATTCCAACTAGTAGTGTTGATCATAAAACCTCTATTAAGATGCTTAAAGAAGTTATATTACCGAGGTTTGGAGTCCCTAGATACTTAATGACTAATGGTGGTTCACACTTTATTCATGGTGCCTTTCGTAAAATGCTTGCTAAGTATGATGTTAATCATAGAATTGCATCTCCATACCACCCACAGTCTAGTGGTCAAGTAGAACTGAGTAATAGAGAGCTTAAATTAATTTTGCAAAAGACTGTTAATAGTTCTATAAAGAACTGGTCCAAGAAACTTCATGATGCATTATGGGCCTATAGAACTGCATATAAAAATCCTATGGGTATGTCTCCGTATAAAATGGTCTATGGAAAAGCATGTCACTTACCTCTCGAACGAGAACATAAGGCATATCGGGCTATTAAAGAGCTCAATTATGATTTCAAACTTGCCGGAGAGAAGATACTATTTGACATTAGCTCACCTGATGAGTGGAGAACCCAGGCCTATGAGAATGCCAAACTGTTTAAAGGAGAAGTTAAAAGATGGCATGACAAAAGGATACAAAAGCATGAGTTTAATGTAGGTGATTATGTTTTGTTATACAACTCTCGTTTAAGATTTTTTGCAGGAAAGCTCCTCTCTAAATGGGAAGGACCTTACGTTATCGAGGAGGTCTATCATTACGGTGCCATAAAAATCAACAACTTCGAAGGCACAAATCCGAGGTTAGTGAACGGTCAAAGAATCAAACATTATATCTCAGGTAATCCCATAAATGTTGAAACCAATGTTATTGATACCGTAACCCCGGAGGAGTACATAAGGGACACTTTCCAAAAAGTTTTAGACTCCAAAAAGCAATAGGTGTGTGGTACGGTAAGTAAACTGACTCCAAAACAATTCTAATAGCAATTTTTCTCCGTTTTGGAATATTTAAGAAAATAGGAAAATAAGAAGTAGTCTGGAAAGGACACAAGGCATCCACGAGGGTGGAGGGCACGCCCCCTGCCTCATGGGAACCTCGTGTGCCCTCCGGACTCCCTTTTCTTGCACGATACTTCTTTTGGTACATAAAAATTCATTATATAATCTCCTGAAGGTTTTTACAACCATAGCACGCAATTATCTCCGTGTTTTTGTTTCAAGTTGTTTTCTGCCAGAGTTTTCAAGGCCAGGCATCATGTCATCCCTCTCCTACAATGACACAGGCAATAATGCTTGGCTAATGAAGATAGAGATGAAGAGAGAAGAACTTGGGGAGATACCCAAGGGTGATGGGATCAAGAAGGCCATGGAGGATCAAGCTCCTGCAGCAGCAGAAGAAGAAGACATCCTTCAACCTTATTACAACCATCTTACCCCAACTGAGATTAAAGCTTTCAAGATGATTGAGCTAGCTCACATACAAAATAAGTATCTCACACGTGAAAATCTTTTGTTGCAAGAGCATATCACCGCACTCAAGGGCATTATCCGCAAGTTGGAGGATCTACTACGCTCGATGTGCGACACGCCATCATCAACAACTCCATCATCACCACCTCCGGAGAACTGAGTATCGGGTATGGGCACTCCCCTTGGCAACTGCCAAGCTTGGGGGAGTGCCCCGGTATCGTATCACCATCACACTTCTATCTTTTCCGTTTTTCCTAGTTCGATCCTTTTGGCTATATCTTGATCTAGTAGAATAAGGTTTAGTATGACCTACCTTTGAGTTTTGTGTTGATCCTTATCTATGTAATCGAGACTGTGAGCTATATATAATAAAGATTAGTTTTGAGTCGAGGGCTTGGTTATCTTTCTATGATCTTGTGACGCCCCCGATTTAATCGTATACTAATCATACACGCAAACGTGTACGATCAAGATCAGGGACTCACGGGAAGATATCACAACACAACTCTACAAATAAAATAAGTCATACAAGCATCATATTACAAGCCAGGGGCCTCGAGGGCTCGAATACAAGAGCTCGATCATAGACGAGTCAGCAAAAGCAACAATATCTGAGTACAGACATAAGTTAAACAAGTCTGCCTTAAGAAGGCTAGCACAAACTGGGATACAGATCGAAAGAGACGCAGGCCTCCTACCTGGGATCCTCCTAAACTACTCCTGGTCGTCGTCAGCGGGCATCACATAGTAGTAGGCACCTCCGGTGTAGTAGGGGTCATCGTCGACGGTGGCGTCTGGCTCCTGGGCTCCAACATCTGGTTGCGACAACCAGGTAGAAGGGATAGAGGGAAAGAAGGAGAAAGCAACCGTGAGTACTCAATCAAAGTACTCGCAAGCAAGGAGCTACACTACATATGCATGGGTATCAAATGGAGTAAGGGTATCATATGTGGACTGAACTGCAGAATGCCAGAATAAGAGGGAGATAACTAATCCTTTCGAAGACTACGCTTCTGGCAGCCTCCGTCTTACAACATGTAGAAGAGAGTAGACTGAAGTCCTCCAAGTAGCATCGCATAGCATAATCCTAACCGATGATCCTCCCCTCGTCGCCCTGTGAGAGAGCGATCACCGGTTGTATCTGGCACTTGGAAGGGTGTGTTTTATTAAGTATCCGGTTCTAGTTGTCATAAGGTCAAGGTACAACTCCAAGTCGTCCTGTTACCGAAGATCACGGCTATTCGAATAGATTAACTTCCCTGCAGGGGTGCACCACATTCCCCAACACGCTCGATCCCATTTGGCCGGACACACTTTCCTGGGTCATGCCCGGCCTCGGAAGATCAACACGTCGCAGCCCCACCTAGGCACAACAGAGAGGTCAGCACGCCGGTCTAAACCTAAGCGCACAGGGGTCTGGGCCCATCGCCCTTAGCACACCTGCACGTTGCGTACGCGGCCGAAAGCAGACCTAGCCTAGTGGCGTTCCAGTCCAATCCGGCGTGCGCCACTCAGTCGCTAACGCCACGAAGGCTTCGGCTGATACCACGACGCCGGGATAGCCATAACTACTCCCACGTAGATGGTTAGTGCGTATAGACCAAATGGCCAGACTCAGATCAAATACCCAGATCTCGTTAAACGTGTTAAGTATCCGCGAACGCCGACCAGGGCCAGGCCCACCTCTCTCCTAGGTGGTCGGAACCTGCCCTGTCGCTCCGCCTCAAAGATCCACTCACGGGTGCTCCTACGAGCCGACCCGTCTTTAATCACCACATGTATCATGTATAAAGTATGTAGTATATACCCGTGATCAACTCCCGAGTGATCAAGGCCCGATAGTATAGCATGGCAGACGGACAAGGATGTAGGGCCACTGATGATAAACTAGCATCCTATACTAAGCATTAGGATTGCAGGTAAAGGTAACAACAGTAGTAGCAAGGACAGGCTATGCATCAGTATAGGATTAACGGGAAGCAGTAACATGCTACCCTACTCTAATGCAAGCAGTATAGAGAAGAGTAGGCGATATCTGGTGATCAAAGGGGGGGCTTGCCTGGTTGCTCTGGCAAGAGAGAGGGGTCGTCAACTCCGTAGTCGTATTGGGTAGCAGCAGCGTCGGTCTCGGTGTCTAGCGAGAGAAGAGGGGGAAGAAACAATAAATATTTAAGCAAATAGATGCATAGCTATGTATGACATGACAAGTATCGGTGCTAGGGGTGCCCTAACGCGGTAAGAGGTGATACCGGGGAAGGGGGAAACATCCAGGAAAGTATCCCCAGTGTTTTGCATTTTCGGGCAGAGGAGCCGGAGGGGGAAAGTTGCGAGTTCGATAGGTTAGGGATGTGTTGCGGACGAACGGCCTGCGTATCCGGATTCGTCTCGTCGTTCTGACCAACTTTCATGTACAAAGTTTTTCCATCCGAGCTACGGTTTATTTTATATTAATTTTAAAAGATTTAAATCAATTTTAGGATTTATTTAATTATTTAAATCGACATTATCCTGAACAGTGTTTGCTGACGTCAGCATGACGTCAGCACGACGTCAGCAGTCAACCAGTCAGTTGACTGGGTCAAACTGACACGTTGGTCCTACTGTCATTGACTAAGACTAATTAAACAAGTTAATTAGTTTAATTAGTTGTTCAGTTTAATTAATCAAAATTAATTAAGTTAATTTATTCTTCAATTAATTAATTAATTAATTAATTTTATTTTTATTATATTATCTTTCCTTTTTTTATGAAACATTCTCAGGGGGTGGGGCCCCCATGTCATTGGCCCTAGGGGCCAAACGGGCGCGCGGGTAACGGGAAACGGGCACGGGCGTGGGCACCCGTCGAGGCTGACCCGGGTGCGGCGGACGGAGCCTAGGGGCGCCGAACCCGGGCGCCGATTGAACAAGGCCGCAGTTCACGGCGGCGGCGAGCGCAGGGGACGGCGGCGCGCGGCCGCGTGGGGCCGGTGGCCAGGGGCGGGGCACGTCTGGGGCGCACGGGGCGCGGCTAGGCGTGGCGCAGGCGCGCGCGGAGGTGCGGTGCAGCGGCCCTGAGGCGCGGGCGTTGCGCGAGCAGCACGCAGCCGTGGGGTGGAGGTCGTGGCTTCAGGGCGGCAGCAGGTGGGGCTGCGTCGTGGTCTAGGCGCAGCGGCGCACGCGCGAGCGTGTGTGCAGGGGCGGCGTGCGGTGAGGCACGGCGGGCACGGCCAGGGTGCACGCGAGAGAGGGGGGGCGACGGGGATCTGGCGGGCGAGCGCGCACGAGGGCACGGGGAGGAAGAGGAGGACTGGGGGTCCTCACCAGCGTTGGTGAGCAGGGGGGCGGCGAGGCTCGGTGGAGTCTTTGGGGAGGAGGACGAGGACGCATCATCGGCGAGGAGGAGACGAGGAGGACGAAGCGACGGGCGGTGGCGGGATCCGGCGAGGAGGAGGCTGTGGCACGGGCGCGCGGGAAGGGTCATCGCCGGCGGGCGGCTACAGGCGATGGCGTTGAGCGGCGGGGGGGGGGGAACGACGCGGTTGGATCGTGCCCTCGATCTCAATCCAGATCGGGGGAGAAGGGAGAGAGCGTGTGGGGGGGAGGGGAGTGGGTGTCGGCGCTAGGTCACGGGGAGGGGAGGAGGCCTAGTAGGCCAGGGGGTGCGGGAGTGGGTCGGCTGGGCCGGCCGGGCTAGCCCCGTGGCCAGCTGGGCCGAGGCCCAGCGAGGGGTGGGGATTTTATTTTTCTTTTGTTGTTGTTTTTTTTATTCTTTTCTGTTTTATTTTAGTTGCACTATATTTTTGGTTTAGTAAAATATGAAAATAGCTCCAAAAATAGTGTGTCAAATTAATCCACTGTTCTAAGAAGTTTTACCTCAGAATAAAAATAGTTTAGTATTTCGTAAAATATATTAGGAGTATAACTAATTGTTTTGATGTTGTTTTAATCACTTAAGGGTATTTAAATATTTTATAAAGATGTTGTTACTCCACCAATAATATCCATGATTTGTTTGTCACATTAAGAACATTTTAGTTTTGACTTTTGAAAACTTTAATTGTTTGACTTGATTTTAAATTTGAATCGGTTTCGAACCATCGCGAGATCGACAATAGTAACCGTGATGACGTGGCATCATTAGCAGGGAATTACTGTAGCTTAATTATCCGGGCATCACAATTCTCCTCCACTACAAGAAATCTCGTCCCGAGATTTAAGCAGGGGAGTAGGGGGAAGGTGCTGGTAGCGAGAAACCTAACGATTCTTCTCGGTCTTGGTTGTCCTTTCGAAGAGGTTGATCCCTTTCGTTGATGTCTTCATTTCTCTACTTCCAATCACCATGATCAACTCGTCATCGTCCTACGAACGCGACCAAGGGGAAAAACTCCGAAAGAATGCATCTCCAGAAGGCTGGGCATCTGACGGTGAACTCAATAGGAAATACACAAGGTACCCCACGAGTTGTATTTCAGTGAAGTCTCTCAGTGCAATATACGATGGTACCAAAGTTTCAAACTGGCAGGCGATCATTCGTTGACTAGACAGAAGCTGGAATGGGGGTTTGAACAACGAGAATAACACGTTGTTAGATTTCAGGATGAATAATGGTATATATTTTAGCTCGTGAATCACATACGAAGCCAGGTGCACACGACACGTTAGAGTCCGGGTTGTAAAGAAGAGTCAGGTTTCGATCCAGTGGACCTGTGTGTTATGGGCCCACCAGGTGATTTTTATTTATTTATAGGAGCAGGGACATCTTGCCTGGTCATGATAGCAAGGCATGTCAGAGAGTACCATGTCAGTTATGTCGGCAACAACGTTGGTACCAAGGGCGAGAGACGAAGAGAACCATTTTCCTGCTCGTTAAACGAGGCGGACCAATAGGTAGAGTTCTCGTCCATCGGCGGTTACCGGAAGTTTTCAACAGTAGTAACAGGGTCTTGCTGACAGAATGGTACACCGAGGTGTTTACATAAGCAGGAGAATATTGCTGCTTAGATCATATAGATCACAAGAATGGTTAAACCAAACAATGGAAAGTAAAATATGATTATCAAATCAAACAGAACAAGGGAAGGAAAATGTGTTTAAACACATATTTCAGGAGTATATCCTTCCCAAGGACAAGCAGAGCACGATATCCATCACAGGATATAATGTAGAAAACTCTTTAGGTAAGGGGAGAGAAATTTTCATGACATTACCCATACAACGGTGTTTGGATAATTGAGCAGGAAACATTTAACATTGGGCTTCAAATGTTCTTGTTGAAAATTGGAGTACCATAGACATGCTTCGAGATAGCATTGACATGGCCAACATGTGAAGATCAGACTTTGGAAACACAAAGGATCCATCAGGAACAACTTATAGAATAAGTCTTACAATTTCCTCATGGAAGAATGGCTAACCTTGATAAAAGGATACATATATTACAACAATAGGTCCTCTGGCCAGGGATGCTAATCAAAGACACCACCTTACCGGGTTATTTAGAGACCAATGTTATAACTCTTGGAAATTGTTCCAACCATCATATCTGACCGAGTTTCAGATCTGATTGGTGTCAGGATACCTCAGACTCGGGATGTCTGAGAAGAAAAGGTGCAACACAATTTGACGGGATTACATTGTAAGATTCTCGGGAAATCAGCTATGGAAGCAAGTTCCAAAACAAGAGTTTATCATCAAACCAATGATAGGATGATGAGGTGGCTGACGGTCTCAGCGACAATTTATCGAGATTAACAAAAGATGGATTTCCACAAGTATGTGAACAAGGAGATAACAATTGTCAGATCAAATGATATAATGATGTATGTTCGAGGAAAACATCCACAATTAAACATTGGTTGACAGGTGCACCCAAAATATGGCTGGGTCACACGAACAATGTTAGAATGGGGACTTAATGAACAAAAGAATTAGAATGAAACTATCGATCATTCACTTCAAAGCATTAGGGTTGCTAGAAGTTTTGAATTCACACCTCAAGGTTCAATTGTCGGTATTCCGATTCGAATCAACACGGGGACCAAGAAATGAACAGAGATGGCGAGAAGTAATTCTATAACAAGAATCCTTAAGAGGTGGGGCATTCCCATGACATTCTTGACATAACAGATGGTAATACTCCAAGGTAGAACACAGCATAAGCTGGATGGCAAGGAACCTAAGGTGTAATACAAAACACGAACAAGTTTGTGTTAGAGAGAAGGCAAGGATGTTGTCGATGGTAACTCAAATTACCAAGGAACAAGGGTGGTACTTATCATCATGAATTCGATTAGTATCCTGAAAGGATTCAAAATGTTGATGATGACCACGACAATTTTTGTCAAGAGATTTCATGAGGATGTAATCGATCAGCGATGACATCAAGTCAAAGGGATGATGAAGCAAGAGGTCAATGGAAGCACAGGTACGACACAAACTTGAAATCAAGCTTGCTGTTCAAGGTGAAATGATATGACAAGGACAATCGACGTAAGCTTAGCTCATCGTCGAAAGTTGTGCTCCGGGAATAAGGACCAGGTAGCACAGTTAAAATCATCACAATAATGATATAGCCAAATAGGGTAGGAAGGACGTGATCGGGTACAAACTCATAAGCAAAGAAGATTTATAATAGTTGTTGAACCGTAGTGTGGACTCGGTTCAGTTATCGGTCTTTGAGTGTTTAATAACTCAAAGCCCATGAAAAATTGGAATAAGTGAGAATGTAGTACTTGATGAAGAACTCATAAGAGGTTATGTAGTACTTTATATTATCGAGGTACCATGGTGTAATACTCGATAGAAGATTAAAGTACAGGCTGGACGGGTGTATTGATCCACAAAAGAAAAGTGCTTAAACTTGCCCGTGAAATTGGGTCAAAGAAGAACATATTGTTGAAACCACGATTGCAAAAGGCCGGATCCCAGCTATAAGAACTTATACCAAGGGAAAAATTTAATTTAAGAGAAGCTTTAATGATAAGATCTACATCGTGTCCATGGGCATGAACACAAAGTTCAAGGTCGAATCCCACTTCTTTAATGCATAACCTTACATTTACCTCCCCCTTTCGAAGTTGTAGTGTTGAAAAGTTATCTGACGAAGCGTCAGCAGGGTATAACCCGCATAACTTTCGAGGTCACACAAATTAAGGAAGGCATAGGTTCAACCCGTCAGGGTATCGTGGAAACATATACCACAAGCTTTGAGAGTAAATATTACAAGCTCGAAAGTAGAGCATGGTTAGCAAAACAGAGGATACAATTTACCAAAGGTATCACATACCCATGGAGAGGCTCACAAGGTTATTGAATAGGAAGGACACTGCCGGATAATAATCCAACAAGTGGTCCTATGGTCTACAATGGAGCTGATGCGAGCATCGGCACACAACTAGAGGAAGTAACAATGCAAAGGCATTGGATTATGGAAACAATTGACTAATCCAGAGCTCAAATGCAAAGGAATTATGATTTTCAAATCAAGGGATCAGAAGCAATGTTCCAATTAGGGATGGATAAGTTGAATAGCCTTAGGGGTACAATCGACAGCAATTGGATTTAATGAGAACAAGCTCATGTTTAAAATGACGTCTGAGCCGGAAAGTTAATTTAAAAGGATCAACTGATGACTGCGTGCATTCGCACTCTTGTTGAATCAATAGGATCAAAAGACGGTGCCTAAGGATACTGACGAATATTGTGAGACATATGGAAAGCATCCTTAATGCAAGCAGCCAAGTATTGCAGAGAAATAAGCTACTAAGGATTTTTGGAGGATCGAATAGTATTTTGATGACCATTTTGAAACACATGGACAACTGGGGGATGAGCGGATACTCCATAAGTGCGAGAATTACCCGTAGGGGTATTCAGGTGATAAAGAACAGCAAGGCAGTAAGCTCAAAGGATTATCGAAACAATGACGAGTATTCTGGGGTATATTGTAATAACAAGACCAACTGGGGATGAATGTAAGAATACCAACTGCAAGTAGTTACCCATAAGGGTTGACGGTGGAAGGGGAATTGCAAACGCGATGAACAGAAGTTCTAGGGTTAACAGCGGAGAGTATCTTCAGGGTCTTCACGTACAACAGACGATCATCAGTAATAAGGGGCTCTCCGGGTGAAAGAGATAACGAGATCCTAATATTAGATTTAGCAAAATTCATTTAACCCGAATAGAAGAGAGCTCAGAGTCCCAGAGTAAGGATCGAGGAGTAAAAGATCCTAATACCACCCAGATGGCGACGTGGGCCCGTAAGGCACACAGCCATGTTAGTAAAAGTTTTGCAATGTCTAGACTCGACTTCGGCCATGGAGTGTGGAAGGGGGAATTCCTACAGGCAGTCGGCTCTGATACCAACTTGTGACGCCCCCGATTTAATCGTACACTAATCATACACGCAAACGTGTACGATCAAGATCAGGGACTCACGGGAAGATATCACAACACAACTCTACAAATAAAATAAGTCATACAAGCATCATATTACAAGCCAGCGGCCTCGAGGGCTCGAATACAAGAGCTCGATCATAGACGAGTCAGCGGAAGCAACAATATTTGAGTACAGACATAAGTTAAACAAGTCTGCCTTAAGAAGGCTAGCACAAACTGGGATACAGATCGAGAGAGACGCAGGCCTCCTGCCTGGGATCCTCCTAAACTACTCCTGGTCATCGTCAGCGGGCATCACGTAGTAGTAGGCACCTCCGGTGTAGTAGGGGTTGTCGTCGACGGTGGCGTCTGGCTCCTGGGCTCCAACATCTGGTTGCGACAACCAGGTAGAAGGGATAGAGGGAAAGAAGGAGAAAGCAACCGTGAGTACTCATCCAAAGTACTCGCAAGCAAGGAGCTACACTACATATGCATGGGTATCAAATGGAGTAAGGGTATCATATGTGGACTGAACTGCAGAATGCCAGAATAAGAGGGAGATAACTAATCCTTTCGAAGACTACGCTTCTGGCAGCCTCCGTCTTACAACATGTAGAAGAGAGTAGATTGAAGTCCTCCAAGTAGCATCGCATAGCATAATCCTAACCGATGATCCTCCCCTCGTCGCCCTGTGAGAGAGCGATCACCCGTTGTATCTGGCACTTGGAAGGGTGTGTTTTATTAAGTATCCGGTTCTAGTTGTCATAAGGTCAAGGTACAACTCCAAGTCGTCCTGTTACCGAAGATCACGGCTATTCGAATAGATTAACTTCCCTGCAGGGGTGCACCACATTCCCCAACACGCTCGATCCCATTTGGCCGGACACACTTTCCTGGGTCATGCCCGGCCTCGGAAGATCAACACGTCGCAGCCCCACCTAGGCACAACAGAGAGGTCAGCACGCCGGTCTAAACCTAAGCGCACAGGGGTCTGGGCCCATCGCCCTTAGCACACCTGCACGTTGCGTACGCGGCCGAAAGCAGACCTAGCCTAGTGGCGTTCCAGTCCAATCCAGCGCACGCCACTCAGTCGCTAACGTCACGAAGGCTTCGGCTGATACCACGACGCCGGGATACCCATAACTACTCCCGCGTAGATGGTTAGTGCGTATAGACCAAATGGCCAGACTCAGATCAAATACCCAGATCTCGTTAAGCGTGTTAAGTATCCGCGAACGCCGACCAGGGCCAGGCCCACATCTCTCCTAGGTGGTCGGAACCTGCCCTGTCGCTCCGCCTCAAAGATCCACTCACGGGTGCTCCTACGAGCCGACCCGTCTTTAATCACCACATGTTTCATGTATAAAGTATGTAGTATATACCCGTGATCAACTCCCGAGTGATCACGGCCCGATAGTATAGCATGGCAGACGGACAAGGATGTAGGGCCACTGATGATAAACTAGCATCCTATACTAAGCATTAGGATTGCAGGTAAAGGTAACAACAGTAGTAGCAAGGACAGGCTATGCATCAGTATAGGATTAACAGGAAGCAGTAACATGCTACCCTACTCTAATGCAAGCAGTATAGAGAAGAGTAGGCGATATCTGGTGATCAAAGGGGGGGCTTGCCTGGTTGCTCTGGCAAGAGAGAGGGGTCGTCAACTCCGTAGTCGTACTGGGTAGCAGCGGCGTCGGTCTCGGTGTCTAGCGAGAGAAGAGGGGGAAGAAACAATAAATATTTAAGCAAATAGATGCATAGCGATGTATGACATGACAAGTATCGATGCTAGGGGTGCCCTAACGCGGTAAGAGGTGATACCGGGGAAGGGGGAAACATCCGGGAAAGTATCCCCAGTGTTTCGCGTTTTCGGGCAGAGGAGCCGGAGGGGGAAAGTTGCGAGTTCGATAGGTTAGGGATGTGTGGCGGACGAACGGCCTGCGGATCTAGATTCGTCTCGTCGTTTTGAGCAACTTTCATGTAAAAAGTTTTTGCATCCGAGCTACGGTTTATTTTATATTAATTTTAAAAGATTTAAATCAATTTTAGGATTTATTTAATTATTTAAATCGACATTATCCTGAATAGTGTTTGCTGATGTCAGCATGACGTCAGCAGTCAACCAGTCAGTTGACTGGGTCAAACTGACACGTGGGTCCTGCTGTCATTGACTAAGACTAATTAAACAAGTTAATTAGTTTAATTAGTTGTTCAGTTTAATTAATCAAAATTAATTAAGTTAATTAATTCTTCAATTAATTAATTAATTAATTATTTTTATTATATTATCTTTCCTTTTTTTATGAAACGTTCTCAGGGGGTGGGGCCCCCATGTCATTGGCCCTAGGGGCCAAACGGGCACGCGGGTAACGGGAAACGGGCACGGGCGTGGGCACCCGTCGAGGCTGACCCGGGTGCGGCGGATGGAGCCCAGGGGCGCCGAACCCGGGCGCCGATTGAACGAGGCCGCAGTTCGCGGCGGCGGCGAGCGTAGGGGACGGCGGCGCGCGGGCGCGTGGGGCCGGTGGCCAGGGGCGGGGCACGTCTGGGGCGCATGGGGCGCGGCTAGGCGTGGCGCAGGCGCGCGCGGAGGTGCGGTGCAGCGGCCCTGAGGCGCGGGCGTTGCGCGAGCAGCGCGCAGCCGCGGGGTGGAGGTCGTGGCTTCCTGGCGGCAGCAGGCGGGGCTGCGTCGTGGTCTAGGCGCAGCGGCGCACGCGCGAGCGTGTGTGCAGGGGCGGCGTGCGGTGAGGCACGGCGGGCACGGCCAGGGTGCACGCGAGAGAGGGGGGGCGACGGGGATCTGGCGGGCGAGCGCGCACGAGGGCACGGGGAGGAAGAGGAGGACCGGGGGTCCTCACCAGCGTTGGTGAGCAGGGGGGGCGGCGAGGCTCGGTGGAGCCTTTGGGGAGGAGGACAAGGACGCATCATCGGCGAGGAGGAGACGAGGAGGACGAAGCGACGGGCGGTGGCGGGATCCGGCGAGGAGGAGGCTGTGGCACGGGCGCGCGGGAAGGGTCGTCGCCGGCGGGCGGCTACAGGCGATGGCGTTGAGCGGCGGGGGGGGGGGGGGGGGGAATGACGCGGTCGGATCGTGCCCTCGATCTTGATCCAGATCGGGGGAGAAGGGAGAGAGCATGTGGGGGGAGGGGAGTGGGTGTCGGCGCTAGGTCACGGGGAGGGGAGGAGGCCTAGTAGGCCAGGGGGTGCGGGAGTGGGTCGGCTGGGCCGGCCGGGCTAGCCCCGTGGCCAGCCGGGCCGAGGCCCAGCGAGGGGTGGGGCTTTTATTTTTCTTTTGTTGTTGTTTTTTTTATTCTTTTCTGTTTTATTTTAGTTGCACTATATTTTTGGTTTAGTAAAATATGAAAATAGCTCCAAAAATAGTGTGTCAAATTAATCCACTGTTCTAAGAAGTTTTACCTCAGAATAAAAATAGTTTAGTATTTGGTAAAATATATTAGGAGTATAACTAATTGTTTTGATGTTGTTTTAATCACTTAAGGGTATTTAAATATTTTATAAAGATGTTGTTACTCCACCAATAATATCCATGATTTATTTGTCACATTAAGAACATTTTAGTTTTGACTTTTGAAAACTTTAATTGTTTGACTTGATTTTAAATTTGAATCGGTTTCGAACCATCGCGAGATCGACAATAGTAACCGTGATGACGTGGCATCATTAGCAGGGAATTACTGTAGCTTAATTATCCGGGCGTCACAGATCTTGAGGGAATAAAAAAAGAAAAAAAGAGAGAAAGAATAAAAAGAAATAAAGAGATCATATTGATCTTACGGAGAGTAATGACTTCATATATAAAGAGTATGATGAATAGAAGTTGTTGAGAGTTGACAAACATAGTTTTGGTCATCATTGCAATTAATAGGAAGTAATAAAGAAAGAGAGGTTCTCACATATAAATATACTATCTTCGACATCTTTTATGATTGTGAGCACTCATTAAATTATGACATGCTAAAAAGTTGATGTTGGACAAGGAAGACAACATAATGGGTTATTTTTTTATATATCCGAAATAAATTATATTGTCATGGATCATCCAACATGTTGAGCTTTCCTTTCCCCTCGTGCTAGCCAAATTCTTTGCACCAAGTAGAGATACTACTTGTGCTTCCAAATATCCTTAAACCTAGTTTTGCCATGAGAGTCCGCAATATCTACCTATGGATTGAGTAAGATCCTTCAAGTAAGTTCTCATTGTTGCAAGCAATAAAAATTACTCTCTAAATATGTACGATCTATTAGTGTGGAGAAAATAAGCTTTATATGAGCTTGTGATATGGAAGAAATAAAAGCGACGGACTACATAATAAAGTTCCCTATCACAAGTGGCAATATAAAGTGGCATTCTTTTGCATTAAGATTTTGTGCATCCAACCATAAAAACACATGACAACCTCTGCTTCCCTCGCCGAAGGGCCTATCTTTTATTTTAGTCTTATACTTTATACAAGAGTCATGGTGATTTTCACCTTTCCTTTTTACATTTTATCCTTTGGCAAGCACTGTGTGTTTGGAAGATCCTGATATATATAGCTAATTGGATGTGGGTTTCATAAACTATTATTGTTGACATTACCCTTGAGGTAAAAGGTTGGGAGGAAAAACTATAAGCCCCTATCTTTCTCTGTGTCCGATTAAAACTTCATACCCATAAGTATTGCGTGAGTGTTAGAAATTGTGAAAGACTAAATGATAGTTGAGTATGTGGACTTGCTGAAAAGCTCTTATATTGACTCTTTCCGGTGTTATGATAAATTGCAACTACTTCAATGACTGAGGTTATAGTTTTCTAGCTTTCAATGAAGTTTCTGATTCATACTTTACATTGTGAATGGATTGTTACTTTAGCATAAGAAATCATATGACTATATATATTGTTGTTCTAAGAATGATCATGATGCCCTCATGTCCATATTTTATTTTATCGACACCTCTATCTCTAAACATGTGGACATATTTTTCGATACCGGCTTCCGCTTGAGGACAAGCGAGGTCTAAGCTTGGGGGAGTTGATACGTCCATTTTGCATCATGCTTTTATATTGATATTTATTGCATTATGGGTTGTCATTGCACATTATGTCACAATACTTATGCCTTTTCTATCTTATTTTACAAGGTTTACATGAAGAGGGAGAATGCCAGCAGCTGGAACTCTGGGCTGGAAAAGGAGCAAATATTAGAGACCTATTCTACACAACTCGAAAAGTCCTGAAACTCCACGAAAGTCGGTTTTGGAATATATTAAAAATACTGGGCGAAGAAAGCACCAGAGGGGAGCCAGCCACCGTCCACGAGGGTGGGGGCGCGCCCTATCCCCCTAGGCGCGCCCCTGCCTCGTGGGCAACCTGGCAGGCACTCGATGCCCATCTTCTGCTATAAGGTGTCTTTTGCCCTGGAAAAAATAAGGAGGAATCTTTTGGGACGAAGCGCCACCGTCTCGAGGCGGACCCTTGGCGTAACCAATCTAGGGCTCTGGCGGAGCTGTTCTGCCAGGGAAACATCCCTTCGAGCGGGGGAAATCGTCACCATCGATCCTCTCATCGGGAGGGGGTCAATCTCCATCAACATCTTCACCAGCACCATCTCCTCTTAAACCCTAGTTCATCTCTTGTATCCGAGCTTTGTCTCAAAACCTCAGATGGGTACCTGTGGGTTGCTAGTAGTGTTGATTACTCCTCTTAGTTGATGCTAGTTGGTTTATTCGGTGGAAGATTATATGTTCAGATCCTTTATGCATATTAATACCCCTCTGATTATGAACATTAATATGATTTGTGAGTAGTTACGTTTGTTCCTGAGGACATGGGAGAAGTCTTGCTATAAGTAGTCATGTGAATTTGGTATTCGTTCAATATTTTGATGAGATGTATGTTGTCTTTCCTCTAGTGGTGTTATGTGAACATTGACTACATGACACTTCACCATTGTTTGTGCCTAGGGGGAGGTATTGGGAAGTAATAAGTAGATGATGGGTTGCTTGAGTGACTGAAGCTTAAACCCTAGTTTGTGCGTTGCTTCGTAAGGGGCTGATTTGGATCCATATGTTTCATTCTATGGTTATGTTTACCTTAATTCTTCTTTCGTAGTTGTGGATGCTTGCAAAAGGGGTTAATCATAAGTGGGATGATTGTCCAAGGAAGGGCAGTACCCAAGCACCAATCCACCCACATATCAAATTATCAAAGTAACGAACGCGAATCATATGAGCACGATGAAAACTAGCTTGACGATAATTCCCATGTGTCCTCAGGAGTGCTTTCCTTTATATAAGAGTTTGTCCAGGCTTTTCCTTTGCTACAAAAAGGATTGTGCCACATTGCTGGGCCTTGTTTACTTTTATTACTTGTTACCCGTTACGAATTACCTTATCACAAAACTATATGTTACCGATAATTTTAGTGCTTGCAGAGAATACCTTACTAAAGACCGCTTGTCATTTCCTTTTGCTCCTCGTTGGGTTCGACACTCTTACTTACCAAAAGGACTATGATAGATCCCCTATACTCGTGGGTCATCAGTCATCAAAGGTGGCATGGTGTCACATCATGGCACATATATGTCGTGGTAAAAACATTGTCCAATTTAGGCCAAGCTTTATTACAAACCTCTTACAATCCGGAGCTTCTCTCAAAGAAGCCTCATGGTTTCGATAGGGAAACATGTTCCCCGTGTGGCGAAACATAATCACTGCTCTTTTATCCTTGTATTTTCTTCTACGGGCAACATGGAATGACAGGATATCCATGCTAGAATTTGAACTTATTCAGGGTTTATTTGGCCTTTTTATACACTAATTGAGTTTCCTAGGCATTTAATGTCCATAATTTCTAAACTACAAATACATTCTCCAGTTCACCAAAGTGGCTAGAAAACTTATACATGTGTCCTTGGGTTCATGTTTAGGTCCCATGCCAAGAATGGGAATGAATTGCAACCGTATCGGCATCCTGGCTCGTCCTCAAAAATTTGGAATCTCGGTTTTTAAATCCACATAAATCCAAAAATCACCAGAAAGTCATCAAAGGTGGCATGGTGTCACGTCATGGCACATATATGTCATGGTAAAAACATTGCCAATTTGGGCCATGCTTTATTACAAATCTGTTACAAACCGGAGCATGTCGCAGGAACCCTCGTGGTTTCGATAGGGAAACGTGTCACCTTGTGGGCCAAACGATAATCGCTCCCTCTTCTAGCCTCGTATTTTTCTTCTACACGAAGCACGGAAGAACGGGAGATTCGCGCTGAACTTTGAAATTATTTAGGGTTCGTTTGACCTTTTTTATTCATTAGTTGAGTTTTCTAGGCATTTAATGTCCATAATTCAAATCCGGACTACAAATACATGCTCTAGTGCACCAAAATGGCTAGAAAAAACATACATGTGTCCTTGGGGTGCATGTTTAGGTCCCATGGAATGAATGGGAATGAAGTCAACCGTCTCGCCGTCCTAGCTTGACCACAAACATTGCGGATCTCTGTTTTTAAATCTATGTAAATCCAAAACTACTCGCCAAGAAATCATGAAACTTTGCATGGTGTCACTACATGGTACATATAATTGTCCAATTTGGGAGTAGCTATATTACAAGCCTCTTACAAAATGAAGCTTCTCGCAACCCTTGTGGTTCCGATAGGGAAACATGCCCCTCTTGTGGGTGAAATGATAATCGTTGCCTCTTCTCACCTTGAACTTTGTTTACTACAGGCAACATAGAATAACAGGAGTGTCGTGCTAAAATTTGAAACTGTTCAGGGTTCGTTTGGCCTTTGTATATGTTAATTAAGTTTTGTAGGCATTTAATGTAGTCCATAATTTAAATTTGAACTACAAGCACATGCTCTAGTGAAGCAAAATGGGTGGGAAATTGTACATGTGTCATTGGGTGCATGTTTAGGTCTGATTTAAGGAATGGGAATGAATTACAAACTTCTCGTCGTCCAGAAACATTGAGAATGTCGGTTTATAAATCCCAATAAATCAAAAACTCACCCAAAAAACATGAAACTTGGCATGGTTTCATGACATGGCACATATATGCTTTGGTAAAAAAATCATCTAGTTTGAGACAAGGAGCACACATTAATAGCCAAACAAGTCCTTTTTGAAACAAATAGCTGACACGTTAATATCGCAAATGGTTGTATTATATGAACCGTGTCAAAATATAACCATACTCGGTGGTGTGCATGCAGCTGTTTGATTAGATGGGACGGGTGCGAGAAGTCCGCCGTGCTAGCTCGACGGGACGCGTGTGAGCAGTCCGCCGCGCAGACTCGACGAGACGCGTGCATCATGTCCACCTCGCAGGCTCGACGGGACACGTGCGAGTGGCAAGGCCGCCCATGCTCATCGGGAAGCGAGCTCTATGACCTCCATGCACTAGCCGCTGCGCTCATAACTTCTCCATTAATGGGTTAATTAAAGCACCTGGGCGGAGGGTGTTTGCTTGTGATCCCATGGTAGCATTTGCTTTGTTCACGTTTTCAACTCGTATTCCGTCCTAATTTAAATTTCCACATAGGGCAACGGATAATACAACGACAAATAAAATGGCAACGGATAATACCACGACAAATTTGCAATGGCCTAGCTAATAATTGTCTTACATATTCCGGATAATTTTAAATGCCACATGCGGCAAAGCCCGGAAGACACGGGGGCAAGAGAAGAAGGAAATCATAGACAACGATCTTGGTCGCTACTGTCTCTACTCGTTGATGAATCAACGGGTGACGACATCCTCCAGCTCCTTCTTCAATTCCTCACGACTTTGCTTGAAAGCAGCCACGGATTCCTCCACTTCCTGCTCATGCTTGATCTAGAGCTTCCTCAAGTCACCCATCAGTTCCTCGACGACCGTTGTCAGTGTCATCCCCGAGGCACTACTCTGCTCATGCGGCATCTTCCAGCCGGCGGCCTCCTCCTTCTCAGCGAGCGCCTTGAGGAGCTTCGCATTGTCACCAATGAGTTCCTCGACGAGGCCGGTCGCCTTGTCAACCGAGGCATCCCTGATCTTGAGCAGCTTCATCAAGCCGTCGACCAGCTCCTGCTGCTTAATGACGCCAGCGAGAATTTCGTCATCGCCGACCAAGGACTTCAGGAACGCCAGCTTGTCGCGATGGCCGACATGGCGAGTGCGCTTGTGAGAGCCCTCGCGTGCCCGTGAGAGCTCGTTCGAGGGCTCCGCGGTGCGCCGGGACATCTTTGTTGCGGCTGCCACTTCACAACGGGACCTCTCTAGTGCTTCCGCGGCCTTGGTCTTTGCTGGCTCGTTATATGTCCACCCAAAACTCCTCCTACCGGTCATGGCGGAACAACTTGACAGGAAAGACTAGTTTTGTGGGTGATGAGGAGAGGAACTGTGAAGTAATTTCCGAGTGGGTAGTTTTTATAGTCCGGTGCTTAGTGTGAACACATATTAGTTTGATAGGTGTGAACAGATTTGCAATTACTTATTGCATTGTAATCTGCAATGTGACGAGAAACAAGGTCGAAATTTATTGATGGTTCTGGGCCTACAAAGCCCGGTCTGTTGTTCTGTCTCATCGCAAACAGTTCTTTTGGATCAACCGTATGCCACACATCGGAAGCCCGAAACATGGGCCCGCGTTCTCGGATGTACGTGTACATGTCTGCCCACTATCACACATGGTCAAGATATCACCATCATCTCCTATGGATGCGCCGTCGCGCCTCCCACGGGGTGCCAGAAGGTTGAACACGTGGTTGCTCGCCGTTGAGGCAGCCACGACACGCTCTCCTTGCGTTCGTTTGCGCATTTTGCTCGCCATTGAGGCGGCTACGGCGCGCTCCGCTCTGGCGTCCCTATGCGCGCTCTGCTCGCCGTTGAGGCAAACTTACAATGGCAACGGTTAATAATTGTCTTACATATTCAAGATACTTTAAAATGCCACATGCGGCAAGGCCTAGAACACTCACCACCTACATATGCATACAATTATAATAAAATATTGGCTAAAAGGTTGAGCTGGCGGCCTTCCGAAGACGGTCTTCTCGGACTCCATGATTAGCATAGCACCATTGCGGCCATTCACTTCAAGTGTCCCGACCCGCCTCCGCCTATGGAGCTACTGGTGCTGGGAGGCTCTAGGGGCTGTTGGGTCTCTTCAGAGGAGCTTGACAGCATGCAATCGCGCGCTTGATATCTCCGTGGAACCGCTCCATTTCCATGTCTCTCGCCTGGTAGCAAATTCAGCCCATCACCTGCATCCTCATGATATCACGTTGGCGATGTTCTACTTTGTCGGGGACTCAACTCCACCAAGGATGCGCTTGAGCCTGGCCACCACATCATCAGGATCGAGGTTGACACGGCCGCTGAGGGCAATGATGAAGCCGCATGCTGCCTGTGTCTTGATTGAATCGCAGAGGTCCTCTTCCCATTCCTTGCGGGGCATCAGGCTCTCGATGAGAACTGGTGATGGCGGCTCTTCGGGTGGGTCATCGATCATGCCGCCGAGCAGCTCTGGATCTTTTGCACGGTGGATGGAAAACTACTCATCACACCTCCTCTACAATATGTCGATTGTGCGACCAAGGACTGTCACGCCGATATCGCTGCCATGGGCCATGGTGCCTGCACCATCAGATGAAGATCTTGCTCCCCGACCTGCTCCGGCTCTTTCTCCTCGCCGAAGATGTAACGCAGGATGGGGTTGACATTGAAGCTTTGGTCATTGCCTAGCACTCTTGGAATAACTAATGGTAGATGGGTGAGCACTAGATCTGCATAGAGTGTCGCGACAGTGCGTTGTCGCCTGGGTTATATGGAGCAAGACATTAGCTGGTGGCCGGAAACCGATGAGGGAAGAGGCGTGGATTTTATACTTCACCCATGTGGAGCGCTAGAAGCATTCACTGGAGCGCGGGAAGACTAAGTGGAGCACACACACAACCCGAATACCGTATGCGGTGCCATGTGTTATTTATCACACACGTGTTAACATAAGGAAACATATGTGTAACTTACTAATCATCGTACAGTACTCGCAAACGCATTGTGTGTGATACTCCTAGCCACCGCAAGCAACTAGTTTGCATTTTTCAAAGTTTTTTGTACGAATAGAATCAGACACAAACTAACTATAGTAACCGTCTGTGTTATAATTTCTCATCGCAAACAGTTCATCCGAGTTGGTTGTTTGCTGCGTATCACACACATATTGTCTACACGAATCATTTGTGTTCTTTTGCCTCATCGCAAATAGTTCATCTATGTGAACTGTATGCCGCATACCACACACATCTTGTTAAGTTGATCCGTTTCGGTTCTCTTCCCTAATCGAAAACAGTTCGTCCAAGTGAACTGTATGCTGTATATCACACACACCTTGATCTGGCTGACCGTTTCTATTGCATTCCCTACACAGTTAATCGGAGCAAACTGTATGCCGTATATCGCACACACATTGATATGGCTGCCCGTTTTCTGTTTTTCTGACTTATCGCAAACAGTTCTTCTGGATCAACTGTATGCCCTGCATCGCACACGTAACTAAAATCTGAACCGTGTTTGATGTCTCTGCCATCGCAAACATTTTGCATCTTTTTTTACTATTTTCTTACATACCCATTTGCAATAAATGCACCGCACACAATTTTGTGAAAGGGTCTCTGATCGTAGTGTCGTGTTAGCAGCATCCTGCAGTAGTGAAATATCATGGAGGCTATGTTGATTTTGAATCAACCACATGCGTGAACATGTGCCAAGTTAAGACACTTGAAACATTCAGAGGAGGATACCATATCATCATACTAGAACATAATCAGTTTAATGCATGTTGACACTCGAGATAAATCACTATCCACTCCTGGATAATTAAGCATCACATAAGTAACTATAATGTACAATTGTCATCACAAACATGCTTACTCATAATAATACTGAATCAAGAGCGATGAGCTAAACATATTTACAAAAAAAACAAGAGGAGTTAATACCAGCTTTTCTTCACCTCAATCACTTCATTGAATCATCGTCATTATTGCCTTTCACTTGCATGCCCGAATGATATGAAAAATAATAATAATGCAAGTGTGTCGTGGACTAAGCTTGAATCTGTAGACATTTTATTCACAGGAGAAGACAAGGTAATTTGGGCTCTTTGTTAGATCAACAATAATGTATATGAAAACCACTCCGTCGGATCATGGGTTCCGGCAAAACCCTTAAGGTTCGAACACTCAGGTGCGCGCGAAGATTTCCCCCCTACCGATCCACGTCCTAACTAGGCTAAGAACTCACGAACTAGCTCTACGAACTCACAACACAAAGACACAAGATTTATACTGGTTCGGGCCACCATTGTGGTGTAATACCCTACTCCAGTGTGGTGGTGGATTGCCTCTTGGGTTGATGATGAACAATACAAGGGGAAGAACAGCCTCCTGAGGTTGAGGTGTTCTTGTGCTTGGTGAACTTGTGTGTGTGAGGATCCGGTTTCTCATCCCTCTCTACGGTGGTGGCTAGTCCTATTTATAGAGGCCCTGGTCCTCTCCCCAAATATTGAGCGGGAAGGGAGCCACCAATGGCCAATTTGAAAGGGGACAACTAGTACAGCTTATCCTGACAAAAGCAGTCTTCGCCTTCCAAAGGCTCTGGCGGTGACGCCATCTTGGGCTCCACGGTGACCTCCATCTTGCCATCCTTCTAGTCTTGGTCTCATTGCACCAATATGGAAACCTTTGCTTGATGCCTTGGTACTCTACGCCTGTGCTTGCCCCCTTAGCACCAAAGAGGAAACAAGGACGCTGCGCGCGCTGGCGCCTGCCAGGTCTCGATCGTCATGGCTCACATCACGAGAACCTCGCGAGGTTTTCCTGGACTTGAACTCTCCGCCCCTCACGAGCCAGCCTGGTGAGGCTGCTCCTAAGGAGGTCTTGTGTCGTCTGCCTCGCGAGGCTTGGCCCCTCGCGAGGGTCTTGAATGCCTTGTTGATGAAGATGGGCCATACAGGCCTACTGGCAAAGCCACGCCGTGGGCCGCAGGCAGGCAAGTCTAGGGACCCCTGTTCCCAGAACACCGATAGTAGCCCTCGGGCCCAAGGCGCGCTCGGGCTTGGCTTCGAGGCAAAGCAAAGGGTCAAGCATGGAGCGCCATGGGCCCGAAAGGCCTGTGGGCTCAGTCGACGTGTGGTGGTTGATTGGACGTGGGCGTCTCCGCTTCCCCACGCTTCCTCGGAAACTATCCGACTTGACAAGTCCCTACGACATGCAAGGAAAACCATCATTACCTGTGATCTTGGGGGCGCTGGTTGGCCTTCTCCTGGTATAAATGGGAGGGGGCGGATCCCCCGTCGCCCATTCTTCCTCTGCCTCTCCTGCTTCTTCTCCTTCCTTGCTCCACACCTTTGATTGTACAGACATGGTGCCGATCCGGAGGTTCTCGGCAGCAGAGAAGGGCAAGGCTCCCCTCCGCGAGCCCGAGCTGCTTCCGCCGAAGAAGAGGAGGTCTCATCACCGCGAGATGGTCGTGAGCCGGTGGTGTCGCGGCCTTGGTATGAGAGGCCGCCTCCTGGGTACCCGTTGCCCTTGTACGCTCATGCCAACGATTCCGGAGGGAGGAGCGGTGATCAGCGCCGCCCGCACCAGGGCCATGGTCGCCGTGCTGGGAGGCGCACGCCGTCGCCTCAGGGGTCCACGCTGCAGACTCTTCACGCGAGTTCGTGCTTTGGGTGGCAATGCCCCGAAGCACCTGGATACGCCTCCCGCAGTTCTTCGCCGCCGAGATGCCACCGAGGGGCCTTCGCGAACTTTGGCTACAGCACGCCGATTGCGACCCCCAGCGACTGGAGCGGAGATTGGAGTCGTTGCCTCCGAGAAGATCTTCATGACCCGGGGCTGGGGCGAGATTTCCCGAGTCTGCCGTGCGGAGGGTGCCCTCGCGATCCACTTCTAGTATGACGGCGCCTCTGTGTTGTTCTTCAAGGTCTTCGACGAGGAAGGCCGCAGCCTGGAGTGCTACCCGAAGGAGGTCACAAGGATGATGCTGCGACGGGTGCGAGGCCCGCCACGGGTCTCTCCTGCAGCTCCTCCAGCGACAGCGGTGACTCCTGGTGGTCCAGCAACTCTCCTGAGCTCGTGGAGTCTCCAGAGACGGGCGATGACAGCTACATGCCCCCGAGCTCCCACCGAGCTCGGAGAAGGGCTGCGGCGTCCAGCCGCCGTCGCCGTTGATCTGGATGGGGTTGGCGCCGGCCTCACATGGCCCACTGTTGATGATGGCGTCGGCGATATCTGGTGCTCATAGATAGAACCCCTAGGAATTCCTTCCCTTTTGTTCCCTGTGAGGAATCAAGAAATGGACCCCGTGGGGGTGTGTAAAGTGGTTGTAATGCCTTTTGTCAATATAGCCCTCATTATGAAGATTTGTGTGCGCATGTCCTGCTGAGGCTCGGCCTCCCCTTTCCAATCCCGCGGCAGCTTGGTGCTCTACGCTGATAGGTCCCGGTCCCCAGGCAGGCTATAGCCGTCGCTAGTATGCCAAGTCACGTGTCGTGGTCAAGGCCAGGAGGTGAGCGGCCTAAGGTCCAGTAAGAGCTCCCGAGGCGCGATGCTCAAGAGGTCCCCTTTAGTGCGCAAGCAGCGGTCTTAGGATGGGAAAGGAACAAAATGTTGCCGCAGCAGGGTAGCGAAGGGAGTGAGCGAGGGTCTCGTGCCATAGGCAACTGGTGGATCTAGAACGGGGACTTATCTTGGCTGTCTGGGGTCGGCTCCTCGAGTCATGCCGGACTCGCACATCGGTCGTTGTAGTGTAGCTAGGTCAGGCCCATGCAGGTCCCCCCTCCCCTCCATGTTCTTCTTGGTGCAATGCGTCCTCAGGTCCCGGCCCTCGAGCGAGCTCAGCCGCCGCTGGTATGCCAGGTCACATGCCATGGTCAAGGCCAGGGGGTGAGGGCTGGAGAGCCAGTAAGAGCTCCGGAGGCGTGATGCTCAGGAGCCCCCTTTTAACACGCAAGCGAATCGCATGAGAGAAGAGGGAGAGTCCGCGGTACCGCCTGCCGTGGCCCTCAGGAAGTTCCTATAAGTTAGCGCGAGGAAGGGCACCGGTCGCCATGGCAGAGGTAGAGGCTCGCGTCCTTTCCTTAGCCGCGCTGACACGGGTCTTCAGCCATCTACACCTTCGTGACCCCAGCGCTCGTCTTGATGAGCTGATGGAGCCTGTAGCTGACGAACATTACGCGGCGGCCGCCGCAGCCCTGAAGGGTCAAGTGGAAGCCTTGCTGAAGAAGTTCGACGCCTTCGCCCCCACGCCCTCGACCGGTGATGCAGGTGAAGGCGAGCTACCCAGGAGGGGGCACCTTTTGCAGGTGCCGGCGGTGTCCAAGGGTGACTCGCGGCTGCTTTTCTGCTTTATTCCTGCAACATGCACCATGCCTCGTGGAGGCGTTAAACTCGCGTTTGATATTGTGAGAACAATATGTATTGTAATATTTGCTTGGAGATTTTGCGATTTTCTTCCTATTTGCTTCGTGTTCTGCGTCGGTAGAGCCCGGCCCCACTCATACCTCAACCACTATTAGGCCGACCGGAAACCAGGACGGACCAAGGAGTGAGGAGCTACGTGACCAGTTAGGCTCCTGAGTCGCGATGCTCAGGAGTCCCCCTTGACGCGCAAATAGCCTATAGGAAGGATACGCGAGGATAGGTTAATGTTCTACGTCGGCAGAGCCCGGCCCCGCGCATACCTCAACCGTCGTTGGGCCGACCAGAGACCAGGACGGACCAAGGAGTGAGGGGCTACGTGACCAGTTAGGCTCCTGAGTCGCGATGCAAAGGAGTCCCCATTGACGCGCAAACATTCTCCATACCTTTGCCATCGACGAGGCTCGGCTCGGGAGGGGCGTGCGACGACCAGGTCCAGGGGACCTGGTTGGGTGGCATACGCTTGGGCATGACCCAAGCGCAGCCCCCGTGCCCAGCCCCCTCGCTCGGCTCTCCCAAGGGGAGGCGTTGCAGTGAGGCCGGACATTGAGCTCTGGGGCTCCCTAAGGTTGGTACGGCCGTGGGGCCACCCTCAGTTGTTTATCACCAGCACGGAGCGTAGTGCTTTCGCTTGTGCGTGGGCATAGCCGCTCCTCGTGAGTGTCGACGGCCAGCGCGGAGCATGGTGCTTCCACTGGGGCGTGGGAGGGGGACTCCCTACTGTGGAGATCCCCCGGGGTGTGTACAGCCTCGCCCTGACACATGGCTTGCACGGCAGGGCTATACGAGGTGTATCTGGGCACTCGTGAGCCAGCGCAGGACTCACGAGGCCCTAGCTCAAGGCGGGTTGCGCCTGGTCTTGATTCTTGTTCGCTGTCTTGGTCCTGTGAGGTGGTTAGACAACCCGCGCCGAACGAATCTCCTAAGGTCATCGCGTGAAAAAGCCAAGCACCAACGGCCCAGGAGGTGATATGAACGGGGCCAGCCCGCCAGACAGAGCTCAGCCGCTGGATTTATCGACACTGCAGGGACGGGCCTGAGCACAGACGCCGTGCTTAACTTACTCACGCGAAGGGTCCTGAAGAAGGACGGCCGGCGCGCGGCTCCCATGGTGGGTGACAATCAAGCAGGTGATAGTCATAGATAGATTAAGCATGGAAAGCAATGTAGCTCAGGTAAATGCAGGGAAGATGCATGCCACTGGGTCCAGCCCGACCGGCTTGGGGATGATGCAGCCCGAGGGGCGCCCCCAACAGGGTAAGCTAAAGACGTAAACAAGGAAAGATACATGCCGCAGCGACGGACCCACGCGGGCTGGGAATGATGCAGCCCTGGGGGCGCTCCCAGCTGAATGAACTTGGAAAATGTCACCTGGTTCTGTTGATGAAGGAGAGTTGGGGCAGCTGAAGGTATGCGGCGAAGGGGCTACTCCTCATGAGCCACCGGGGCCCTGAGCCTCGAGAGGCTTTGGGGATCCTGGGGGTTCCTTGAGAACCGTCTTCATCTCCATCAACACAGCGTGGTGCCTGGCCTCCTTAGCCGCCAGGATGCTCCACAGATTGCTTCGATAGGCGGTCGCCATGCTCGGTGGGCCAAAAGGCATGTGAATGTAGCTATGAGGTGGGCCCTTGCAGCGTCCCATGCGCGAAGGCCAGAGAAGCTCCTGAGAGGCAGCCCGGTTGAGCCCTGGGACGTCGATGCTGACGCGCATCCCGGCATCCTCGCCTGGATGGGGAGCTGCGCCTGGCGAGCGGCGGCCGCCACGCATGGCCCTCGCGTCTTGCAGTTCCTGAGTGGTCTTGGTGATGAACTCCTGAACGGTGGGCACTCCTTGCCCTGTGTTCTCCTAAGGGAAACATGCTGCGAAGCATGCCTCCAAGTGGTGCCCAAGCGCCTCCCTCGTGATGTTGGCAAAGTCTGAGGCCCTCTAGAAGAGAGCCCCCGAGCCCTACCTGAGAGGGGCACTGGGCGCGCTTTCCTATGCGATGGAGGCAGGCGCCGCAGGCGTGGGCGCCGATCCTGAAGAGGCGCCGCTTGCCTGAGTCCCTGCGTGGCGCAACTGCTTCTTCTTCTTGGGGGTGGCCTCAGGAGGGCGCTCTCCCTGACTGTCGGGGTCGTCGATTGCTGCAGCTTGGAAGGCATGCTCGAGGGAGCACACTGTGTCTCTTTCTTCGCACGGGACTGTGATGATTCCGCCGCTTCCTGGCATTTGAGGACATTGCAGCCGTGATGGGTCACCGCCATGAACTTGGCTAGGGCTAGATACCCGAGGATGGCGTTGTATGGCAGGTGGATGTAGGCGACATCGAAGTCGATGAGTTCAGTGCGGTAGTTGTTGCATTCACCGAAGGTAACAGGGAGGCGGACCTGCCCGATCGGGGTAGTAGAGCCGTCGGTCACTCCTGAGAAAGGCTTGGTAGGCTGAAACTGGTCATATGGCACATGGAGGTTGTCGAACGTGTCGACTGACAGGACATTGAGCCCTGCGCCGCCGTCGATGAGGGTCTTGGTAACTTGCACGTTGTTGATGACTGGTGAATAGAGCATTGGGAAGACGCCTGCAGTAGCCGCGCACTTGAGCTGATCTGCCGAACTGAACGTGATGGGGCACCTGGACCATCTGAGCGGGCGTGTGGCCTCGAGCTTAGGGAGAACTGCATTCACTTCATAGGAAAAACTGTTTACAGATACGCTGCGAGGCTGGGGCCTGAGCTCCGCCCAAGATTCAGTCGATAGCGCGCGGCTCCTGGAAGCCCCCAGCCCCCTCGTCTTGATGGTGGTCGTCATTCCTTCCGGGTGGTAGCGGTAGTGGAGGAAGGCCAGCGTTGCCTTGAAGACGAGCCTCACGAGGTTGGTCCCTCCAGACACCCTTGCAAGGCTGATCCTGCCAGCGGTCCTCATGAGGCCGGTCGTGCCACTCCTGGCGTGGGCCACGGTCATCCCAGCGTCCGCCACCACGTCCTCTTCCTCGGCCGTAGCCCCGGTCGCTGCGCTCGGGACGTCGACCGAAGTATCCTTCTCGAATGGCTCTGAGCTCTTGAAAGTCGCTGGTGTTGTGGGTATGCAGGTTATGGAAGGCGCAGAACGGTCGGCTGCCCTTGGATGACTCGTGTCGGCATTCTGGGAACGGGGGTCCCCAGACTTGCCTGCCTGCGGCCCACGGCATGACCAAGCCAGCAGGCCGTACGTCCCATCATCACCAACAAAGCACCCAAGACCCTCGCGAGGTTCCAAGCCTTGCGAGTTGGATGACGCAAGGCCTCCTCGGGAGTGGCCTAGCCAGGCAGGCTCACGAGGAGCAGAGATATCAAGGCGGGGCAAACCTCACGAGACCCTCGTGACGTGAGCCATGACGCACGACACTAGGCGGGCGCCCACGCGCGCAGCGTCCTTGTTTCCTCTTTGGTGCAAAGGAGGCCAGCGCAGGCAAAGAGTACCGACGCATCAGGCAAAGGCTTCTATATTCGAGACCAAGACCAGGCGGACGGCAAGACGGGGGTCATCGTGGAGCCCAAGACGGCGTCACCACCAGAGCTTTTCGCAGGCAAAGACCACTTTTGTCAGGATAGCTTGTACTAGTTGTCCCCCTTCAAATTAGCCCGCCATTGTTGGATCCCTTCCTGCTCGATATTTGGGATGAGGACCAGGGCCTATATAAGTAGAGCTAGCCACCATAGTAGGGAAAGAGATCTCATCTCACCTTAGCTCGATCCAACCCGATCGAGAGCCCTCTCACAAGAACACCTCAACCTCAGGAGGCTGTTCTTCCTTTGTACTGTTCATCATCAGCCCTAGAGGCAATCCACCACCACCACACTGGAGTAGGGTATTACACCATAATGGTGGCCCGAACCAGTATAAACCTCGTGTCTCTCTGTGTTGCGAGTTCGTCGAGTTCGTCCGCGAGATCTTAGTGAGCTAGGACGTAGATTGGTAGGAAGGAAAGACTTCGTGCGCACCCCCGTGTTCGAGCCTTAAGGGTTTGCCGGAACCCCACATCCGACATTTGGCGCGCCAGGTAGGGGTGCGCCGTAGCATCCCTTCCATCAGTTCGTCGCTCTGTCGTCTCCATGGCAGACACACGCCATGCTCGAGCTGAGCGTCGGGCTCCCCTCACCGCCCGCGTCGCTCAGACGGCTCCCGTCGACGGGCCACATCGCCGTTCTCCGTCCCCCGCCACCAACGCTGCCACCGGCCCAGCGGGGAACGAGCAGCAGGCATCCTTGCTGCATCCTTCGGTGCGGCAGGACGGCCGCACCGCCACTCCATCGCTGACCCCTGCTGGTTCTTCGTCTCACGTGCACAGCGCTCCCATGGAGGCACGGGCCGCGCTCCTCGCAGCGAACGAGCTCCTGCGCTACCGCCCCATCGACGACCACCACCAGGACGAGGGGGCTGGGGGCTTCCAGGAGCCGCGTGCGATCGCCTGCATCTTGGGCGGCGCCCTGGCCCCAGCCTCTCAGTGCATCTTCAAGCAGTTCGCTCGCGAGGTGAACGCGGCGCTCCCCAAACTCGAGGCCACACGCCCGCTCAGGTGGTCCCAATGCGCCATCACCTTCAACTCGGTAGATCAGCTCAAGTGTGAAGCCATCGCTGGCACCCTCCCTATGATGTGTTCCCCAGTCATAAGTAATGTGCAGGTCACCAAGACCCTCATCGACGGCGGCGCAAGGCTCAACGTCCTGTCCGTCGACACGTTCGACAACCTCCAAGTGCCATATGAGTAGCTCCAGCCCAGCAAGCCTTTCTCAGGAGTGACCGACGGCTCCACCACGCCTATAGGGCAGGTCCGCCTGCCTGTCACCTTCGGGGAGCGCAAGAACTACCGCACCGAGCTCATCGACTTCGACGTCACGCACATCCGCCTGCCGTTCAATGCCATCCTCGGGTATCCAGCCCTGGCCAAGTTCATGGCAGTCACTCATCATGGCTACAACGTTCTCAAGATGCCAGGAAGCGGAGGAATCATCACGGTCCCATGTGAAGAGGGGGATGCGGTGTGCTCCCTCGAGCGCGCCTTTCAAGATACAACAATCGACGACCCCGACAGCAGAAATGTAGGCCCTCTGGAGGCCATCCCGAAGAAGAAGAAGCCGCGCCGTGCAGGACCTCAGGAGGACGGCGTCGCGGCAGAAGCCACGTCAGGACCAGCGCTCGCTCCAGGGGCACCTCCCTCCGTCGCATAGGAAGGCGCGCCTGGCGCCCTCCTCAGGCAGGGCTCGGGGGCTCTCTTCTGGAGGGCCTCAGACCTTGCCAACCTCACGAGGGAGGCACTTGGGCACCACTTGGAGGCGTGCTTCGCGGCAGGTGACCCTCAGGAGAGCACAGGGGAAGGAGTACCCACCACTCAGGAGTTCATCACCAAGACCACCCAGGAACTCCAAGAAGCAAGAGCCATGTGCTGGGTTGCATGGGGCGCAGCTCCGCATCCTTGCGAGGATGATGGGTTGCATGTCTGCATCGACGTCCCAGGGCTCAACAGGGCCGCATCTCAGGAGCGTTTCTGGCCTTCGCATGTGGGCCGCTGCGAGGGCCCGCAGCACAGCTACGTTCGTATGCCTTTTGGCTTGCCAAGCGTGGCGTCGGCCTATCAGCACAATATGCGACGTATCCTGGCGGCTCAGGAAACCAGGTACCACGACGTTCTGGAGGAGATGGAGACGGTCTTCAGGGAACCTCCCGATCCCCTAGAGCCTCTCGAGGCTCAGGGTTCTGGCGGCTCATGAGGAGTCATTTCTTCAAGGCACGCCTTCAGCTGCACCAACTCTACTTCGTCTACAGAACCAGGTGACATCTTCCAAGCTCGTTTAGCTGGGAGCGCCCCTCAGGCTGCATTATTCCCAGGCCACATGGGTCCGTCCCTGCGACAAGTATCCCTTTTGCTTATGTCTTCAGCTTACCTTGTTGGGGGTGCCCCTCGGGCTGCATCATCCCCAAGCCGCTCGGGCCGGACCCGGTGGCATGTATCTTCCTGCATTTATCCAAGTTAACCTGCTCTCCATGCTCAACCTGCCAACTGCTATCACCTGTTCGATCATCGCCTCCCCCGGAGCCTCCACACAGGCACGGCGCTGGTGCATGGGTCCGCCCCTGCCACGCCGACAAATCTAAGCGGTCGAGCTCTGGCTCGCGGCACGCCCCGCGCACATCACCTCACCAGGCTCTCAGTGCCTTCTCCTCATCCAGAGCAACCAGCAGCAGGCTGACAGCTGTAACGACAAACCGTGTTTCTTCTTGTGCCTGTTCACAGGGACCCTGTGGGAAGGATAGCAGGCGGCACCGCGAGTCTCCTTTTCTCTCGTGCAATTCGCTTGCGCGTTAAAAGGGGGGCTCCTGAGCATCGCGACTCAGGAGCTCTTACTGGCTCTCCAGCCCTCACCCCCTGGCCTTGACTACGGCATCGCGACCTGGCATACCAGCGGCTACTGAGCTCGCTCGAGGGCCGGGACTTGAGGACGTAGAGCACTAAGGAGAGCATGAGGGGAGGGGAAACTCGTATGGGCCGGCCTAGCTACGCCGCACGAGTAGGCGCGCAGCCCAAGCGCAACGTCAGGAGGCGCCACGAGATCAACAAGATAAGTCCCGCACTCGGATCGGCTAAATGTTTGGGCCTAATGGTCGCTCACGCCTTGACGCAACCCCGTTGCGGCCACGCCAACTCCCTTTCTCCCCTTACCATGGCTGCTTGAGCGCTAAGGGGGACCTCCTGAGCATCGCGCCTCAGGGGCTCTTACTGGACCACGGGCCACACACCTCCTGGCCTTGACCACGGCACGCGACCTGGCATACCAGCGACGGCTTTAGCCTACCTGGGGATCGGGACCTATCGGCGTAGAGCAACAAGCTATCACGAGGAAAGAAAGGGGGACCGAGCCTTAATGGGACATGCGTTCATCAAATTCTCATAACAGGGAAGATAAGCACAAAATACATTACGGACCCTTACATGCCCCATGGGGTAATTCATGATTCATTGCAGGAAACAAAAGACGATACTAAGGGGAATCCTATCTACGTCCTTCCATGGTGGACACCATCATCAACAATGGGCCACGGAAGGCCGGCGCCAACCCCATCCGGATCAGCGGCGGCGACGGCTAGACACCGCAGCTCTGCTTCGAGCGCGGCGAGAGCTCGGGGGCATGTAGCTGTCATCGCTCGTCTCCGGAGTTTCATGGAGCTCAGGAGAGCTGCTGGACTCCCAAGGGCTGCTGCTGCTGGAGTGGTCGCGAGCGGAGCGCACGTCAGCCTCACGCTCCTCTCTGGAGCAGCACTCCAGGCGGCGGCCCTCAGCATCAAAGACCTTGAAGAAGAGCATGGAGACACCGTCGTACTCAAAGTGGATCTCGACGGCGCCCCTCGCACGGCTGACCCGCGCAATCTCGCCCCAGCTGCGCGTCATGAAGATCTTGCCGGTGGGGACTGCTTTGATCTCTGCTCCGGTCGTCGGAGCGCTGCAGTCAGCATGCTGTAGCCAGAGCTTGAGAGGCCCCCTCGGCAGCATCACGTCGGAGAAGAACGGCGGGAAGCGGATCCAGGAGCTCGGAGGCATCGGCACGCACAGCACCAACTCGCGCGAGGAGTCCGCGGCGTGAACCCCAGGGGCGACGGCACGCGTCGCCATGGCGCGGCGACCCTGGATGCGGCATGGGCGGCGCTGCTCGTACCTCATCCCCCCGAGCCCTCGGCTCGGGCGTACAAGGGCAGCGGGTACCCCAAAGGAGGCCGCTCGCACCAAGGCCTCGACACCACCTGCATCGCCGCTTCATCGCGGCGATGGATCGACCTATTTTTCGGCAGAAGAGGCCCCGGATCATCGCGGGATGCCTTTCCTTTCTCTTCAGTAGAAAACTTTCTGATGGGCACCATTGTTGTCAGCAGTGGAGCAAGGAGGAAGAAGCAAGCAAGCGAGGAAGAGATGGGCAACGGGGGCTCCGCCCCCCTTCCCATTTATAGCAAGGGAAGGCCAACTGGCGTCTACCATGATCGCAGGTAATCATGGTTTTCCTTGCATGTCGCAGGGACTTGATGGGTCAAGCAATTGCCGAGGCAACATGGGGAAGCGGAGACGCCCACGTCCAATCAACCACCATGCGTCAATTGAGGCCGCATGCTTTTGGGGCCCATGATGCTTCGAACATGGCCCTTGGCTTTGTCGTGAAGCCAAGCCCGAGCGCACCTTGGGCCCGAGGGCTACTGTCGGTGTTCTGGGAACGGGGGTCCCCAGACTTGCCTGCCTGTGGCCCACGGCGTGACCAAGCCAGCAGGCCATACGGCCCATCATCACCAACAAAGCACCCAAGACCCTTGTGAGGCGGACGACGCAAGGACTCCTCGGGAGTGTCCTAGCCAGGCAGGCTCATGAGGAGCGGAGATATCAAGGAGGGGCAAACCTCACGAGACCGTCGTGACATGAGCCATGATGAACGACACCAGGCGGGCGCCCACACGCGCAGCGTCCTTGTTTCCGTTTTGGTGCAAAGGAGGCCAGCGCGGGCGAAGAGTACCGAGGCATCAGGCAAAGGTTGCTATATTGGTGCAACGAGACCAAGACCAGGAGGACGGCAAGATAGAGGGGTCATCATGGAGCCCAAGACGGCGTCACCACCAGAGCTTTTCGCAGGCGAAGACCACTTTTGTCAGGATAGCTTGTACTAGCTGTCCCCCTTCAAATTGGCCCGCCATTGTTGTCTCCCTTCCCGGTTGATATTTGGGAAGAGGACCAGGGCCTATATAAGTAGAGCTAGCCACCATAGTAGGGAGAGAGATCTCATCTCACCTTAGCTCGATCCAACCCGATCGAGAGCCCTCTCACAAGAACACCTCAACCTCAGGAGGTTGTTCTTCCTTTGTACTGTTCATCATCGGCCATAGAGGAAATCCACCACCACCACACTGGAGAAGGGTATTACAGCACAACAGTGGCCCGAACCAGTATAAACCTCATGTCTCTCTGTGTTGCGAGTTCGTCGAGTTCGTCCGTGAGATCTTAGTGAGATAGGACGTAGATTGATAGGAAGGAAAGACTTCACGCGCACCCCAGTGTTCGAACCTTAAGGGTTTGCCGGAACCCCACATCCACAACTCGAGCTGGTCTCTGCCGCGCTTGGTGTCCAGTTCTGCCATGAGAACGACTGCTCCCTTGCACTTCACGTCCTTGGCCTTTGTCTTCTTCTCCTCTTGGTCTGCAGCAGGGAGCTGGAGGAGGGAAAGGCACCCCTCCTCGGCTCTTGCACACTTGGTCGCGATGTTGTACAGCTCCAAGGTTGCGCACAGCTCTTCATGGATGGCGAGCTCCTCCTTCATCTTGACGTTGCGAACACCGTCGGAGAATGCTGAGATGATGGCCTCATTGGTCACCTTGGGGATCTTGATTCGCGCGTTGTTCAAGCGTTGGATGTACTTCTGTAGGGTCTCTCCTGGTTGTTGCTTGATGCGGCGCAGGTCACCCGCGACCGGGGGGCGGTCACGAGTGCCCTGGAAGTTGGCGATGAAGCGGTTGCGCATCTCGTCCCATGAGGAAATCGAGCCTGGAGTTAGGTTCAGGAGCCAGGAGCGGGGGCCATCCTTGAGAGCCATGGGAAACCAGTTCGCCATGACTTTCTCGTCGCCGTTGGCCGCCTCGATGCTCAGCTCGTAGAGCTGCAGGAACTCCGCGGGGTCAGGGGTGCCGTCATAGCGAGGAGGCAGATCTGGCTTGAACTTGCCCGGCCAGGCGACGCTGCATAGCTCGGGGGTGAAGGCGCGACAGCCGGCCGTGGTCACCGGGGCCCACCTTGGAGGTGGAGCTTCCTGTTGGCACCCGCGCGCTGCTACGGCAAGCGGCGCGGGGCCTTGCCGCAGCAAACAATCCGGGCGCAGCCGTGCGAGGAGTGGCAGAGCGCTCGCTTGCGGTCGAGGGACTTCTTGACAGCTTCTTTCTTCACGCGCGGGCGCCGGACGCGGTGGATCGCGCCGTGGAGCCGCGTGCCTTAGCGCCAGGGCGCTGTCTTGGTGCAGAGGTGGTGGAGGTGCTTCGTGAGCTGCGTCGCCGGTGGCTGGCGGAGGGCGAGGCAGAGAGTGGGACGGCGCAGGGGGGGCCCCCTGCGGCGCGAAGGAGCTCGGCGATGTGGTCAAGCCAGTCGTCGTAGAGGTCGTCGACTGGGCGGTAGCACAGGATCTCGTGCGCCATGAGGAGCGCGGCCCATGCATCCGCGGGAACGCAACGAGCGTGAGACGACGAACTAGCGGGAGTTAGTGATGGAGTGGTGGTGCGGCCGTCCTGTCGCACCGAAGGGTGCAGTGAGGATGCTTGCTGCTCATTCCCCGCCGGGCCGGTGGCGGCGTTGGCGGCAGGCGACAGAGAGCGACGGGGTGGCCCACCGATAGGGGCCGTCTGAGCAACGCGGGTGGCGAGGGCAGCCCGGCGCTCGGCGCGGGCATGGCGTGCGTCCGCCATGGAGACGATGAAGCGGCGTGACACAGAGCAACAGAAGGGAAGCTTCGGCGCACCCCTACCTGGCGTGCCAAATGTCGGATCACGGGTTCCGGCAAAACCATTAGGTTCGAGCACTGGGGTGCGTGCGAAGATTTTCCCCCTACCGACCCACGTCCTAACTAGGCTAAGAACTCATGAACTAGCTCGATGAACTCGCAACACAAATACGCAAGATTTATACTGGTTCGGGCCACCATTTTGGTGTAATACCCTACTCTAGTGTGGTGGTGGTGGATTGCCTCTTGGGCTGATGATGAACAAGACAAGGGGAAGAACAACCTCTTGAGGTTGAGGTGTTCTTGTGGTTGGTGAACTTGTGTGTGTGAGGATCCGGTTTCTGATCCCTCTCTACGGTGGTGGCTAGTCCTATTTATAGAGGCCCTGGTCCTCTCCCCAAATATTGAGCGGGAATGGAGCCAACAATGGCCAATTTGAAAGGGGACAGCTAGTATAGCTTATCTTGACAAAAGCAGTCTTCGCTAGCCAAAGGCTCTGGTGGTGACACCGTCTTGGGCTCCACGGTGACCTCCATCTTGCCATCCTTCTGGTCTTGGTCTCGTTGCACCAATATGGAAACCTTTGCTTGATGCCTCGGTACTCCGCGCTTGCGCTTGCCCCCTTAGCACCAAAGAGGAAACAAGGACGCTGCGCACGCTGGCGCCCGCCTGGTGCCCTCTTGGTCTCGATCGTCATGGCTCACATGATGAGAACCTCGCGAGGTTTGCTTAGCCTTGAACTCTCCGTCCCTCATGAGCCAGCCCGATGAGGCTGCTCCTGAGGAGGTCTTGTGTCATCTGCCTCGCGAGGCTTGGCCCCTCGCGAGGGTCTTGAATGCCTTGTTGATGAAGATGGGCCATACAGGCCTGCTGGCAAAGCCACGCCGTGGGGCGCAGGCAGGCAAGTCTGGGGACCCCCGTTCCCCAAACGCCGACACACTCAACATGTTCATCGTGGTCTTCTCCTCTCGACAACCCAAAGGGAAGAAATGAAATTTTGAGAGAACACATTGAAATATTTTTGGAGTTTTCGTTTTTCTTGAAGGAAGCAAATTAATGAAAGGAAAACAAAATATGAGAAAAACTATTTACATGGGAAAGCTCCCAACAAGTAAAAGAAGAACAAAACTCTTTTTGGGTTTTCTTTTAAAACTACAACTAATTTAAACTAAAAAGAAAAACCAAAAATAAACGAGATTTTTTTTTTGTATTTTCAAAGTTTTTCATACACATAAGGAGAAAGCGAGAAAATAAATCTAGCATGGATAATACAATGAACCAGGATGAACACCGACAACTGAGATAAAATGTGTGAACATGAATGTAATCGATGAGAGATACGTACTACCCCAAGCTTAGGATTTTGGCCTCAGTTGGTCTATGGTCCCTGGTAGCCAGGGTAATACCCGTAGTCTAAGTTTGGGTTGTACTGATATGCAGCCGCCACTGCTGGACGTGCTTCCTCTTCAAGGCTGGCGGTCTCTACCTCCCTCTCGTATTTCTCGGCCTTCCCCTCTGTGATGCCCCCGATTTGACCGTACACTAATCTTACATGCAAATGTGTACGATCAAGATCAAGGACTCACGGGAAGATATCACAACACAACTCTAGACACAAATTAAAATAATACAAGCTTTATATTACAAGCCAGGGTCCTCGAGGGCTCGAATACATAAGCTCGAATACACAAGAGTCAGCGGGAGCAATAATATCTGAGTACAGACATAAGTTAAAAAAGTTTTCCTTAAGAAGGCTAGCACAAACTGGGATACATGTCAAAAGAGGCGCAGGCCTCCTGCCTGGGTTCCTCCTAAACTACTCCTGGTCGTTGTCGGCGGCTTGCACATAGTAGTAGGCACCTCCCGAGTAGTAGCAGTCGTCATCGACAGTGGCGTCTGGCTCCTAGTCTCCAACGTCTGGTCGCAGCAATTGGGTATAGAAAGGGGAAAAAGGGGGAGCAAAGCAACCATGAGTACTCATCCAAAGTACTCGCAAGCAAGGAGCTACACTACATATATATGCATTGGTATCAAATGAAAAAGGGGTAACATATGTGGACTGAATTGCAGAATGCAAGAATAAGAGGGGGATAGCTAGTCCTATCGAAGGCTACGCTTCTGGTAACCTCCATCTTGCAGCAGAAGAAGAGAGTAGATGGTAAGTTCACCAAGTAACATCGCATAGCATAATCCTAACCGATGATCCTCCCCTCGTCGCCCTGTGAGAGAGCGATCATCGGTTGTATCTGGCACTTGGAAGGATGTGTTTTATTAAGTATCCGGTTCTAGTTGTCATAAGGTCAAGGTACAACTCCAAGTCGTCCTGTTACCGAAGATCATGGCTATTCGAATAGATTAACTTCCCTGCAGGGGTGCACCACATTTCCCAACACGCTCGACCCCCTTTGTCCGGACACACTTTCCTGGGTCATGCCCGGCCTCGGAAGATCAACACGTCGCAACCCTACCTAGGCACAACAGAGAGGCCATCATGCTAGTCTAAATCCTATGCGCGTAGGGGTCTGGGCCCATCGCCCATTGCACACCTGCACATTGCGTGGGCGGCCGGAGAGCAGACCTAGCAGCCTCCATTACAAAGGAAGTTGCGTTACGCGGTCCAACCCGGCGCGCGCCGCTCAGTCGCTTACATCATGAAGGCTTCGGCTGATACCACGACGTCGAGTGCCCATAGTTGTTCCCGCGTAGTTGGTTAGTGCGTATAGTCCAGTAGCCAGACTCAGATCAAATACCAAGATCTTGTTAAGCATGTTATTTAGAAATAACCGCGAACACCGACCAGGGCCAGGCCCACCTCTCTCCTAGGTGGTCTCAACCTGCCTTGTCGCTCCGCCTCAAAGTAACAGTCGGGGGCCGTCGGGAACCCAGGCCCACCACTACCTGGGTGGGACCACCTGCCCCTTCAACCCCCAACATCGGAATCACTTGCGGGTACTCAACGAGCCGACCCGACTTTAGTCACAACATGTATAGTATGTATGTATAGTATATACCCGTGATCAACACCCGACGTGATCACGGCCCGATAGTATAGCATGGCAGACTGACAAGAATGTAGGGCCACTGATGATAATCTAGCATCCTATACTAAGCATTTAGGATTGCAGGTAAGCTATCAACAGTTGTAGCAACAATGACAGGCTATGCATCAGAATAGGATTAACGGAAGGCAGTAACATGCAACACTACTCTAATGCAAGTAGTAGAAAGAGAGTAGGCGATATCTGGTGATCAAGGGGGGGGCTTGCCGGGTTGCTCTGGCAAGAAGGAGGGGTCATCTTTAATGTAGTCGAACACAATAAGTAACGGAGGGGGAACACAATAAGTAACGGAGGGGGAACACGGACAAGAGCCTGGATTTTAGCCGGATTTTCTTCAATTCCTCTGCTGGAGACGACAGAGTACACTGAAAACGCATTTTTCCGGATTGAGCTTAATGTCGTATGTTCGGAGATTATCGAACATGAGCGTCAAGTCATCTATCAAGGAGTCGACGTGTCTGGTTTTAACGAACACATCGTCGACGTATGCCTCCACTGTTTTGCCGATCTGCTTTTCCAGACATGTCTAAATCATGCGCTGATACGTTGCGCCGGTGTTTTTGAGACCGAAGGGCATTGTGTTAAAACAAAAGGGGTCGTATGGAGTGATAAATGCCGTTGTGGCTTGATCAGACTCCGCCATCTTAATTTGGTGGTAACCGGAGTATGCATCGAGGAAGCATAATGAGTCGTGTCCTGCGGTAGCGTCGATAATTTGATCGGTGTGAGGGAGGGGGAAGGGATCCTTTGGGCATGCCTTATTAAGGTCCTTGAAGTCGACGCATAGGCGCCAGTATTTGTCCTTCTTTGGCACCATCACCAGGTTTGCTAGCTAGTCCGGATGCTTTATTTCTCTAATGAATCCGACCTCCAGTAATTTGGTTAGCTCCTCTCTCATGGCTTGTTGCTTAGGTTCGGAGAAACGCCAAAGAGTCTGCTTGACCGGCTTGAATCCTTTTAGAATGTTAAGGGTATGCTCGGCCAGCCGGCGTGGGATTCCCGGCATGTCTGAAGGATGCCAGGCGAATATGTCCCAATTCTTGCGCAGGAATTCCCGTAGTGTGGTGTCTACAGTGGGGTTTAACTGTGCCCCGATGGATGCTGTTTTTGTGGGGTCCGTTGGATGGACTTGGAATTTGACTATTTCATCCGCTGGTTTAAAGGAGGTGCACTTGGATCTTTTGTCTAGTATCACGTCGTCCCTGTCCACTGTGGAGCGCAGCGTGGTTAACTCCTCCGCCACAAGGGCTTCAGATAATGCCTTGAGGGCCAGTGCGGCTGTTTTGTTCTCGGCGCAGAGTGATATGTTCGGATCACTAGCTAGAGTGATGATTCCATTGGGTCTGGGCATTTTGAGCTTCATTTACCCGTAATGGGGTATGGCTTGAAAAATCGTGAATGCCTCCCGCCCTAGAAGGATGTGGTATCCGCTACTGAACGGGGCCACTTGGAATGTGATTTCTTCGGACCTGTAATTCTCCGGAGTACCGAATACCACATCTAGTGTGATTTTCCCAACACAACGTGCCTCCCGACTAGGGATGATTCCTCGGAAGGTCATGGTGCTTTGCTCAATACGGTTGCTGTCTTGAAGAGTCTCTTCATAAATGAGGTTTAATCCGCTGCCGCCGTCCATGAGCACTTTAGTGAGCCGAAAGCCGTCCACAATTGGACTGAGGACCAAAGCGGCTGGTGCTCGGGCTGTTCGGAATTTAGGTTCGCCACTGGTATTGAAACTAATGGCCGTGTCGCTCCATGGATTTATTGCTGCTACGTGGCAGACTTCGGCAAGGCTGCGGAGTGCTCGCTTACGCCTATTATTTGAGGCGAAGGTCTCGAAGACTGTTAATACTGTATTGTTATCCACGGGAGGGTGTTCTGGGGTGTTTTGGATGAGGAGATCCCCACCGATCTTGGCCAGCTGCCGGAGTACCCAACATGCTCTAAGGCTATGTGTTGGTATGGTATCCGCTGTACTATGAATTTTGCAGGGCCCGTTAAGCCATCCCTCCAATACGGTTCCATGCCTTGTAGTGGGTTTTTGCTTCTTTGTAATTGAGTCGGGCGACTTATGAGAGTGCACCCTTTTAGTTCAGAATGGGGGTTTTATCAGAGCCGGATTGTCCCAAAATTGTGTTTGGGTTTTCCAGGCGCTTTCCATAGCACAGTACTTCCGTACTATGGCCGCCAAGTCAGTGAAGTGTGCTATGTCACGGCGACTTATGGCGTTGAGGATTCCCTTGTCCGTGCAATTGTTGCAAAAGAACGAAATTGCGTCTTCCTCGCGATAGTCCTTGACCTTGTTCATTACAAGGAGGAATCTGGCCCAATAGTGATGTACTGTCTCTTGGGGCACTTGCCTAATGTGGGAAAGATCGTTTGTATCTGGGTGGGTCGGTGGATTTAAGTCCGGACCTTGACGCAAACTGAGACCCCGGGGAAGGGAGTTTCCGGTCTTGGAAGTTCGGGCTCCGGGATGTTGCCCCGTAGGTTCGGTATGCAGCTTGATTCTAGGTTCAGGGTTAGGGCGATCTCCTCCCGTGAGCAGGTATCCGGCTCGGAGAGCTCGGGAATCCGGACATAGTTCGTCCTTAGGATAGAGGGAGGATCTCCACATTGCTCCTGCACCACCGCTATCTGATGGGTGACCGGTGGAGAGTTAATCTTCCTTTGGTCGGGTTTAAGCCCGATCCGATCATAGTCCGTAGCGACTTCCAAAGCGGCGATGCGATCCAAGAGCTCATTCAAAGAGGAGATCCCCATTGGATCAATCTGCTCGGCGAATTTCGAGCCGATGTGGAGGCTATTTTCGATGACCCAAGAAGTCATCGTCGGCGCAGTGGCCAAGCGGGCGGTCATGACGAAGCCGCCTAGTCAGAGAGTTTGGCCTACAGCCAGGGCTCCCCCAGAGGTGATGTTGTCCTTGACAATGAGAAGAGCCATCCCTCCTTATGATGACGACACAGTGGAACTCTCAATGAAAGCACCAATGTCAGTGTCAAAACCGGCGGATCTCGGGTAGGGGGTCCCGTACTGTGCGTCTAAGGCGGATTGTAACAGGAGGCAGGGGACGCGATGTTTACCCAGGTTCGGGCCCTCTTGATGGAGGTAATACCATATGTCCTACTTGATTGTTCTTGATGATATCAGTATTACAAGAGTTGATCTACGAAGAGATCGTAGAGGCTAAACCCTAGAAGCTAGCCTATGGTATGATTGTATGTTGTCCTACGGAATAAACCCTCCGGTTTATATAGACACCAGAGGGGGCTAGGGTTACACAAGGTCAGTTACAAGGGAGGAGATCTCCATATCCGTATTGCCTAGCTTGCCTTCCACGCCAAGGAGAGTCCCATCTGGACACGGGACGAAGTCTTCAATCTTGTATCTTCATGGTCCAACAGTCCGGCCAAAGGATATAGTCTGACTGTCCAGAGACCCCCTAATCCAGGACTCCCTCACGCGGCATCGGCGTCAGCGGGGTCGGGGCGCTGCTGCCACCCGATGCAGACGAGGGAGGAGCGAGGCGTGCAACGGGGTCGAGGCGGCATGGGCGGGGCAGCGCCGGAGACGACGAGCGGCGTCGGGGGATGCCGACGGCGAGGTGGGCACCGGCGTCGGAGCCCGATCTGGATCGAGGGGGGGATGAGGGAGGAGAGGGGATCATGTGAGAGGAGTGGGGGTGTGCGCTAGGATTCCCCGGGGGTGGGGGGCATGTAGGCCAGGCGCGGGGTGGGCAGGCTGGTTGGGACGAGGCCCAGTTGGCCAGGGGGTTTTATTTTATTTTTATCTGTTGTTTAGTTATTTCTTTTATGTTTCTTTTAATAATTAATTTATTTTAGTTTTTGTAAAAAAATCAATACCTAAATTATTATTTAGAATTACAACGCTGCCACATTAATTTGGACAGCTAAATAAAATAGTTTAATATTTTATCAATTGGAAAAGGTATTTAATTAAATGTTTTGCTTCTCTTTTATTTATTTTAGAGCCTTTAAACACTTTGTCAAAGTTTGGATTCTCCACCACAATTACCTATGATTTATCTGACACCTTTAGAACATTTTAGTTTCAAGGCTTGAAAACGTTTGTCATTTGCCTTTACTTCAAATTTGAATTTGGATCGGTTCTCAACTAACGCGAGATTAGCAACAGGGATCATGGTGACATGGCATCATTAGCAGGGTGTTACTATAGCGTAAATATCCGGGCGTCACATCCTCAAGTATGAAGTGTCTATGTTTTTCCTGAAAATTAAAGAAAGAAGGAGTAGGCAAAGTAATATGAAAGACAAGATTCCTGCTAAAGATTAGCCTGTATCTGAGCGGATGGTCGTCCCTCTCAAGGAACTGGTGACGTACCATAGCGTCATAATCCATAAAACTAGGTGGCAACATAGTGTAATTTTCTATAATGGGTACCCCTAGATGAGCGGCTAAGTGAGTGGCATAAATCCCACCAAAGAAATCACCCGCTAAGACATTGATGTGTAAACGGCGTGCAATGGTGACCCCCATGTTAAATAGTTTATCATTCAACACATCACTCTTAAGGATGCTCAAATTAGGGGCACAAAGATGGCTAGGGTCATGTTTACCATTTAGGCATCGTCCTATGAATAGAGCAAAATAATATATAGCAAGAAAATGGATGCTCCCTATAGTAGCTTGTGTTATACCTCTAGTTTCTCCCCTAGTAATATTCAACAATAATTCATTACAATCAAATTTACGAGGTTCAGTGCAAATCCCCCAAAAGGGAATTTTACATGCTTCGCAAAACTCAGCGAGGTCTAAACGAAAGTGATTTTCATATAGGTTGAAGATGACATCATGAGAATTTTGATGTGGCACATACGAAAATTTCCGCACAAAAGAATCAGTGAGATTATAGGATTGCGAGCACTTATCTGATACGAATTTCGTCAATCTAGCATTGTGCACGTACATGCCAAACTCTTCCTTAATGTCGGCTTGCATCACGGAAGAGTTCGACGGCCATTCACACGGTGGTACAAGGGCTTCCCGCGGAGGTTTGAAGTCCAGCTCACGTATAGAAATCCTTGGAGAGCTCTTGCTCGAGGAACCACCTTGGAACATTTTCCTAAACATTTTCTCCCTCTAAAAAATTTCTGAAATTTTTAGTGAATCGCAATAAAGGTGAACTAAACTCCACAAAATTGATGGCAACTACTCCCATAAGCATCTAGAAGCTATGTCATGCATCAAAACTACTTCGAACCATATAAATTTGACATCAAGCTTAAGAACATGGTCACCACAGCAAAAAATTTGCAATATATCAAGCATTGGAACAAAAACTAATTGGACCATTGGAGGAGTAACATACCGAAGAACAATCTCCCAAAACAATTTTGGAAACAAAGTTCCGAGCAGGGAGATCGAAAATTGCGGTCAAATGATCACGAACACGGGTTTGAGCAAGAAACTGATTTTTTCTAGAGGAAGAAGAAGGGAATGGGTGGCTGGGATAAGTGAGTGGGTCCCTGTGGAACCCACAAGCCCACATGGACCACCCCGGGGGGAGGTGGTGGCGCGCCCTGTGAGCTTGTAGCTCATAGGTGCCCCCCCCCCCCCGGTTGTATCATGTGCCAAAAATTCTTGAATATTCCACAAAAAATCATACTAAAATTTCAGGGCATTCTAAGAATTTTATTTTTCTGGTCATTTTTTATTGCACGAAAAATTCACAAAATAGGAAAATCATGGCATTCCTACTTTATTGATTTTACATAACATAAAGTAAATAAGGGATACGGTCGGATCACGGGTTCCGGCAAAACCCTCAAGGTTCGAACACTAGGGTTGTAGGATCGAAAGTATGTCTAGAGGGGGGGGTGATTAGACTACTTGACCAAATAAAAGTCTAGCCTTTTCCCAATTAGTTCTAGGAAGATTTTAGCAACTTACCACAAGTCAAGAAATCAACCTACACATGCAATTCTAAGAGTATAGCAGCGGAAAGTAAAACAATTGCATATGAAGGTAAAGGGAGGAGTTTGGAGTGTGCAAACTCAATTGGAGACACGGAGATTTTTGGCGTGGTTACGATAGGTGGTGCTATCCACGTTGATGGAGACTTCAACCCACGAAGGGTAACGGTTGTGCGAGTCCACGGAGGGCTCCACCCATGAAGGGTCCACGAGGAAGCAACCTTGTCTATCCCACCATGGTCGTCGCCCATGAAGGACTTGCCTCACTCGGGTAGATCTTCACGAAGCAGGCGATCTCCTTGCCCTTACAAACTCCTTGGTTCAACTCCACAATCTTGACGGAGGCTCCCAAGTGACACCTAACCAATCTAGGAGACACCACTCTCCAAGAGGTAACAAATGGTGTGTTGTTGATGAACTCCTTGCTCTTGTGCTTCAAATGATAGTCTCCCCAACACTCAACTCTCTCTCACAGGATTGGGATTTGGTGGAAAGATGATTTGAGTGGAAAGCAACTTGGGGAAGGCTAGAGAACAAGATTTATGTGGTTGGAATGGAATATCTTGACCTCAACACAAGTGTAGGTGGTTCTCTCACAGAAAATGTATGTTGGAAGTGTAGGCATGTTCGGATGGTCTCTCAACGAATGAACAGTGGGTGGAGGGGTATAAATAGCCTCCACACAAAATCTAACCGTTACACACAAACCACCAAACTCGGTGGGACTGAATTATGAAACTCGGTCAGACTGATTTAGTTCAAAATGTGAATGTTAGGATTTTCGGTGGGACCGACATGTCAACTCGGTGGGACCAATTTTGTTAGGGTTAGGGCATAACGTAATCTCAGTGAGACCGATTACACAAACTCGGTGAGACCAATTTTGGTAATGGACTAACGGAGAGTTGGTCAGGCAAACTCGGTGGGACCGATTCGCTCATCTCGGTTGGCCTGAAACGTTACGGAAGGGAAACAGAGAGTTTACATTGCAATCTCAGTGGGACCGATCGCTCATCTTGGTTTGACTGAAACTTTACGAAGAGAAACAGAGAGATTACAATCCCATCTCGGAGAGACCGAGATCCCTATCGGTAAGACCGAAAAGACTAGGGTTTCTGGCAGTGGTTATGTCAACTGAACTCGGTGGCGCCGGATGGAAAGTTTCGATGGGGCCGAGTTTCACTTTTGGTTCGGGACATATGTGGATGTGAGAAAGTAGTTGAGGACCTTGGAGCATATCACTAAGCACTTTGAGCAAGCAAGCCATTAGGCAACACCTCATCCCCTCCTAATAGTATTGGCTTTTCCTATGGACTCAATGTGATCTTGGATCACTTAAAACGAAAAGATGTAGAGTCCTGAGCTTTGAGATTGAGCCAATTCTTTGTCCTTCGAATTTTGAGGAATCCACTTTTCTCATCCATGCCATGCCAATCATTGAGCTTTCTTGAAATGTTTATCTTTAAGTAGCATTAGCTCAATGAGTTATATGTTGTTAGGAATTACCAAAACCACCCAGGGATAGTTGCACTTTCAATCTCCCCCTTTTTGGTAAGTGATGACAACATATAGATCAAAGCTTCGACAAATGATAAATAAGGAAAAATTCGTTGCTTTGAGAAGTATGTGATAAGCAAGAGCTCCCCCTAAATTTGTGCATTATTTAGAATTTGCTTTTGAATGCAAATGCACAATCGATTAGGATCATTGGTTACTCTTCCATGTCACATACATCTTGGTGGAGCACTCAAAATAATAGAGATTAAAAGCATGCACTCATCACCAAGCTAGTGAATGATCATATAAGGATATAAGAGATGATATCATCCAACAAGCATTAAGGTTAGCATATGATCAAACACATGATCAACAAGTATCTCACAAGGACATAAAGTACCTCACACAAGCACTCAATAAAGAAGTTCAACCAAAATAGCAAGAGAATAAAAATAACAACACTCTCTCTCTCGAAGCCTATGATCTGTATGTTTTTCTCCCCCTTTGGCAACAAGTTACCAAAAAGTTCAAAAATGCATAGTGCTAAACAACTCTCAGGCTTGATCTTCGGGAGGTGGTGTAGAGAGAACTCCAAGGACGAAGGCTTTCGATGAAGTAGTTGGAGCCGATGGAGTGGCTGCTGGAGGTGGCACTAGAGCTGATGTTGTTGCTCTAGTATCTGTGACTGGCACTACAGCAGACCTCTGGCTTCAGGGCACTCTAGCAAAAGCATCTGTAGTTGACTTGCCCTTCTTCTCCTCAACTTCCTCCTGAAGTTGCTCAACTGCAGATTGAATCTCAGTTACTTTGACATCAAGATCATAGAATTTCTGCTCAACGATCCTTTCCAAGCTCTCCAGGTTTTGAGTCAGGGTGGCCAAGCCCTTCTCAATCCTCAAGGTGGATTGGATCAGATATCCAAGCTGATCTTGCTTGGTCTTCAAGAAAACCTGAGATGCCTCCTCAACACTTGGCATCTTTGCAGCTTTCTCTGCCCTTGCTTTTTCTCTCTTCTCATGTGCTTGAGCTGAAGATGGTTCATTTTCATCCATGACAACAGTGTTGTCTTGAAATTCAGGGTAGATGGGCAGGTGCTCCTTATCCAAAAGATACTTGCCTGTGCCCATCTTTGAGTTGATGAGCTCCTGAATTTGTGGGGCATACCCACAACTCCTCTTCTGATCAGCTGCTGTCCTTTTGATTGTCTCCACAATCAGACTCATGACTTTGAATTTTTGAGGCACATCAAACAAATGTAGCAAGTTGATGGCATGTCCTCTTATCATCTTGTGATCACCTAACTTGGGTAGCAATGTGTGTCTGAGGATCCAATTTATAGTAGGCAGTCTAGACAACAAGAAGTGGACAGATCCAAACTTGTGAGTATCCAAAGCAGCATCTGGGATCTCTTTGTACATGTTGGCCATTGTGTTTTGGTCTTTCTTCTTCTCAGCATAAACATCCAAGTCATCTTCATGCTCTGCAGGGGCATTGATCAGCTTAGCCCATTCATCAACGGTGGACTGGTACCTGGTACCCTCAGACATCCAAACTATCCTCCCATCTGGATAGAAGTGGGCAGTGGAGTAGAACTGCATGATCAACTCATCATTCCACTTGGTGAGCTTCTGGGCCACAAAGGTATCAACTCCACATGCCTTGAAGCTGTCATATACACCTGGATAGTGATCTTCATTCTCCTTGATGTACTCCCAGTCAACCCATCTCATGTCACACACAATGGGCTTCTTGTCAAGCAGGATTGTCTCATCAAAGTCTTGATGTTCCTTGGTGTGAAATCTGTAGTCCACAGTAGTCCTCCTCCCGATAGCATATGGATCAGACTGTCTCCATATCCTTAGTCCTGCATCCTTCCTGATTTTCATGTTTTCTGCCACAGGGTGTGTATCATTGTGGTCAGGGATCATGGGCTTTATCTTCCTCAACACAACTGAGTCATCTTCTTCTTCTTTAGCAGCTTCAGACACTGGGGCCTTATGTTTCTCCTCAATAGGAATGTTTCTAGTGCTTCTCTTGGGTTTAGGATTCTTAGTTGGAGCAGTAGCCTTGGGAGTAGCTTTGGGCTTAGATGGAGTAGCCCCTGATCTGATTGCATCTCCCATGAGCTTTTGTGCTTTCGGTGCTGGTGCAGCATCCTCTTCCTCTTCATCTGAGCCTCTCATAATTGATGATCTGCCAAGCACTCTAGCAATGGTCTTCTTGACCCTTTCCTTCATTTTCTTCCCTTCTCCAACTGCCTCTTCAGTTGGCTTGGAGGTTTCAGCAGTGGATGCTCTAGCCTTAGACATAGGAACTCTCTTTGTGTCACAGCCCTAGAGTACCTGAGTGAAATAGTTGCATCTGCACTCATGCATCATGTCTAAAATTTCTGAAAGTTGAATTGAGGTTTGTTGAAACCCTCAGAAACCAGTTCAAAATTAATCAACATTAAAATGTCTTCAAAGAAATCCAAGAAAATGTTCCTCTTAGTCTCCGAAAATATTGGCAAGAAGTAAAATTCAAACCAATGTTTTTGGTATCTCAGAAACATTTATTTTGGGCCTTTGAATTAATTCAATAACTATTTGCATTGGATATATATTCTTTATATAATTAATATATGTCCAATAATTCTGGAACATTTTATGTGGTTTAGGATATTTTAGTTCTAGTCACATATTTATTTTCAGGAATTTATAAAATGGTTTGGTGTTAAAATTAAACCCAAAACAATTGCAGAAAAATAGAAAACTGAAAAAATTTAGAAAACAGAGAAGAGAGAGAGCTTACCTGGGCCAACTCACCTGTGCAGCCACCTGGCGGACCAAGTGGCCGGCCCAGCCCACCTGGCCCTCCCCTGTCGTCTTCCTCCATGCGCCAGTAGACAGCACGTGTGGCCGAGGCACGCCGGCACGTGCGCGGCCACCTCCTGCTTCCTGCCGCTTCCCCCTCATCGCCTGGACATCTCCAACGCCGCCACGCACGCCCCTGGAACCCCCTCGCACTCTCCCTCGCTCATCCCCCTCCTCCATTTCTCTTACGCGCAACCGCCGAGCATAGCCGTCGCCGCCGACGCGCACCGCCGTGGCCACACCCACTGCCTCGCCTCGCCGATGCGCTCAGAGGCTCCGCCTCGACCCCCTCTTCCTCCTCACCGAGCCACGCCCCGCGGGAGCCCCTACAACGCCGCCATCAGCTCCATCTTCTTCCTCGGACTTCGGCGATCTCCGTCGCCACTCCGTCGTCTCTAGAGCCTCCCCTGAGCTGCCGACCCATCCATGCGATGCACTGTGAGCCTCTGAACTATTTCCCCCTACTCCCGTGCGCTAATTCGAGCTCTAGCTCTCATTTCCGTCGAGACCGAGACCTCGCCGGCGCTGGCCATGTCGCTGTCGTCGTTTTGGCCGGCCTCCATCCAAACCAAGCACGTCACCGCGCTCCGCGCGTCACCACCGGGCCCTAGCAACCACCTGTTGCTCCTGCCGTGCCCTGCGGCGTCGGAACGGTTGACATCCAAACTCCGGCCGCCGTGGACGTGCTTGTCGCCGTCGTCTCCGGCTGCCCCAGCAGCTGCCACCACCATCGTTGGACGCGCCGCCTCGCGAGCGTTCCAACGAGCCCAACCCCGCCTCCTCTCGTTGCCGGAATCGGCCGGCCAGAGTACCTCCGCCGTTGGCTGTGGTCGCCGGTGACTAACCGCCGGCGTAACCAGCCATTAGGGCCTAAGCACCCTGCTAATTACCCCCTGCAGTCAATGACAGCCGGGCCCCACCGCATTACTAACCGCCTAACCAAATAGTTTAACGATAATCTAATTACCGTGGGGCCACCTGTCAGTTTTGAGTAGGCGTGGCCGTTGACCGGGCCCACCTGTAAGTGACCCTGGCCAGCACCGTGTCACTGACCAGTGGGACCCACTGGTCAGTTTTGACCCTGGCTGGCCCACTGACTCGCTGACGCAGTGCTGCCGTCATGCTGACGCAATTAATCTTTTTCTGGGTTTAAATAATTCAGAAAATTCCAGAAATTAGTTTAAACTTCTAGAATTCATAGAAATTCAACTGTAACTCCAAATGAAATAAATTATATATGAAAAATTATCAGAAAAATTCAAGGAATATGTTTATGGCATTTTCATGCATGTTAGAACAACTTATGGCTGCTGATTAGGCCAATTCACATAAATGGAATTTAAACTCTCACATATGGAGTTTGAATTTGAACCTAGGGTTCAAACCAACTCCATTTAACATGTTGCTAGTTGCATTAGCTCAAACCACAGCATATTGACATGTCATGATCATGCATCATGTTGTGCATTGCATTGATTGTGTTCCTTCTCTGTTGCTGGTGGTTGTCCCCTCTCGATAGACGTTGTACCGACGCTGTGATCGTTGACGCTGATGAAGACCCAATGATATCTTCAGAAGTGCCAGGCAAGCAAAACCCCCTTGTTCATTCTGATACAACCCCACTCTCTCGCTCCTGCTCTCTTTTACTGCATTAGGACAACAATGATTCATCTGTTACTTGTTGCGGTAGTTGAACCCCTTATCCTCTGCATGACCTGTCATTGCCACAGTAAATAGATGAAACCCACTAGCATGAGTAGGAGTTGTTTGAGCCCTGATGTGCCTACTCATTCATGCTTGTTTGTCATGCCTGCTATTGCATAGAGTTGCGTCAGGTCTGATTCATCGGGAATGAATCGGAGGTGTGTGAACATGTCCTACCGTGTGTGAGCTAAGTGTGTGACTACGTTTTTGGTAAAGGTAGCGGTGAGAGGCCATGTAGGAGTACATGGTGGGTTGTCTCATTGCAGCTGTCCTCAGGAACTGAGTTCTGTGTCTGTGATCCATGAACAGCTACTACCACTCATTGGGATCCTTAATTGACCCTCTCGGCTTCTTAATCACCCTAGTACTCTGTCTAGGAGTTGCAACTAGTTTCTGGTGTTTGTAGGTTATGTGTTGGCGGCCGTGCGTAGCGCTGACCCTAGGGGTGGGCTATGTTGCGGTAGATACACCGTGGCACGGTGTACCAGGCGCTCGTTTGGTGTCTCGGGAACCCTGTTCACATCGTTCGGGGCCGTATGTGGAAACCTCGGCCGGACTCCCTGCGGATGGAACCTGGATAGGCGATAAACCTGGACTAGAGACTTAGGTGTTTAGGTAGGCCGTGGCCGACACCCTCGTTGGGCTTCCGCTTGAAGGTTGCCGAGTACATGTCGTGTAAACGACGGTAAGTGGTGGGAGCGTGTGTGAAGTACACCCCTGCAGGGTTATCATTATCTATTCGAATAGCCGGATTCCTCGGATATGGAAACTTGGACCCCTTGCATAGTTCATAGACAAGTGAAAGTGGATACTCTAAAACTCGCAAGATAAGTGTGAGTGCTATGGATGGCCTTCTCGTAGGGAGACGGGAGCGGATCCATAGTGGTGTATTGAATGGTCAATATGTGGACTCGTGTGCGCCACCTCAAAAGAGTTGCTTGCAGTCGTAGTTCAGGTTAGCCACTGGGTCAAAGCTGGCTTGCTGCAGTTAAACTCCACCACCCCCTTTGTTGATACCGATGCATATGTAGATAGTTCTGATGTAAGTCTTGCTGGGTACATTTGTACTCACGTTTGCTTATTTTATGTTTTGCAGAGAGACTTCAGTCTCGCTAGTAGTTCCGCTTGGACTTGGACGTTTAGCTTGTTACCTCTGCTACGATCTTGTACCCTTGGGAGGGTCTGGTATATAATCAGGCTCCTCAGCCTTCTTCATTTTTAGTTGTCTGTACTCAGACAAGTTAAGCTTCCGCATGTGCTTTGACTTGTATGCTTTGGATGTTGGGTCATGAGACCCATGTTTGTAATATCTCGCTCCTCGGATCCTAGTGAATAAATACTTGAGTCGTAGAGTTATGTTGTGATGCCATGTTGTATTTACACATATCGAGCATATTGTGTGTATGATTGAAATGCTTGGTATGTGTGGGATCCGACAATCTAGTTGTTTATCCTTGGCAGCCTCTCTTATGGGGAAATGTAGTCTTGTGCTTCCATGAGCCATAGTAGTCTGCTACAGCCCGGTTCACCAGAGTCCTGCTAGCCCAGCACTATTGCTCAGGACACTTGACTGGCCGGCATGTGTTTCACTTCGTTCCTGTGTCTGTCCCTTTGGGGAAATGTCACGCGGTGACATCCGGAGTCCTGCCTAGCCTGCTACAGCCCGGGTTCCCGGAGTCATGTTAGCCCAGTGCTACAGCCCGGATTCACACGCTGCTGACCGACATGCTCGATGTGATTCATGTATGCCTGTCCCCATAGGTTAGTGCCGCTTTGGGTTCATGACTAGTCATGTCGGCCCGGGTTCTCTGTCATATGGATGCTAGCGACACTATCATATACGTGAGCCAAAAGGCGCAAACGGTCCCGGGCCATGGTAAGGCGACACCCGTGGGAATACCGTGCGTGAGGCCGCAAACTGATATGAGGTGTTACCGGCTAGATCAATGTGACTTGGAATCGGGGTCCTGACACTTTGCTGGTGCCTTCTTATGCATCCCTGGCTTAACTATGGCAGCTGTGCCATACTCCTTTTTCAGCACCTTTTTCCTTGAGGTGGCCTCATCCTCAATGGCCACATAATCCTCATCCTCAGATTCTGAGGTTTTCTTTTTCCTGGATCTGGTTGCTGCCTTAGGTAAGTTTCTTGGAGTGCTCCTGCTTCCATCATCAGAAGATCTGGAGGGACTAGTGCCCTCACTCATCTGGACCTGTTCTTCATATTTGTTCTGGCTGTCACTTTGATCAGACATCTTGCAGGCAAACTGTCAGCAGACCCTGTGAATAGGTTGTAGATGAGGTAGAGTAGATGAGCATCACAAAGTACAGGAGTTTTGCAAAACAATTGAGTCAAAAAGTTTAGTTTTAGTTCTCTACAGAAGTGATCTTGAAGCTACCGAATTGACAAACTCGGTGATACTGAAGCAACACTTGAAACCTAAACTAGTGAACTCGGTAGGGCCGAGTCATAGTTTGGTGGCACCGAGATTGCTAGGGTTTCACAGAATCTTGAACTTGGTCACACCGATTTGCGTGTTTCGGTCAGACTGAAGAGCGCATGTGCAATGGCCAAGGCCGAATCGGTGAGAGTGATTTCTATAGTTCGGTCGGTCCAAGATGAGTTCTGCGAAGAGCTAAGCCTAAAATTTTCGAATCAACTAGATGGATGAATCTCAATCGTGGCAAGAAACATGGCATTTTCCTTGTGCTAGGAATCGGAGTGAAAAAGACAGCACAAGGGATCGAACACTTACCCTAATGCGGCGAGTGTTCACTACAGCGGCAACGACGGAGCAGATTGCCGTTAACGGCGGCAGAGACCAGCAGCGGGAGGTCGCTGGCAGCGAGAAAACGATCCGAAGACCCGAAGAGGCAAAGTAGGTTATGCGCGGCCGAAGGGTTTCAGAAAAATTTCCAAATTTGGTTTGTCAGTATATATAACCTGACCCTGTCGGTGTGACCGAGTGGAACAACTCGGTGGCACCGAGATGCAAAACTGCAGGCAGTTACCGCAACTCGATGTGACCGAAAGGTTCTAATCGGTTGCACCGAGATTGAAAACCTAGATCAACTAAGTGATCTCGGTAGGACCGAAAAGGATGAATCGGTCAGACTGAAATGCACAAAGAGGTTTTGGAAGTTTAATTCTATGACTAATCGGGAACTCCAGGTGCTCCTCACACAGAGTGGTTCAAATCTGACTTGATCAAACTTTGTGATGTAGCATGAATAGAGTTTGAGACCAGAAAATCATAGATAGCTAGAGGGAGTTCTTAGGCATTCTTGTCCATCCATTTGGCAAAAAAACAATCAAAGCAACAAATGGATGTCCTCGAATGAGAAAAATATGCATTCAACATGCTCACACAATTAAAATGGCAAATAAAATATGTGACAAAGCATGCACAGACACTCTAGCATCTATCAAGCAATTGGCGATGACTAGGTCATCTATATTTATGAGTATATTGACTTCGGAGTCAAATGAGAACATTTGATCATAGGTCATACTCATCGTTTAAGCACAAGTGGGGTTACCACTTTTACATAGAGCATTGTTGTACTCACACCATTATAGTTGCTTTAACTCAATTGATTAGAGTAAAGCTCCCCCTAGATGTGATATCCACCCTAAGAGGAATCAACTAACCTTGGGTTTTGTCGATGATGACTTCATGTAGGTGTTGAAGATGTGGATGCTCAATGTTGATGTAGATCATTCGGAGCAATCCTTTGGAGTGATTTGCACATTCAATACCTACATGGGTTAGTCCCACAAGGAACAAGCAAGGATATCCATAGACATAGAGTGATGTGTAAACAAGATGATGTCCATGGAAGCATTAGGTTACCTTGTCCCTTGTCTTACCAACAAGAGGGTTTGTGAATCCTTGAACTAGTGCAAGATATGAAAGTTGTTTGCACTTGTCCTTGCCAAAATGATAAGAGTGAAGTAGGTTGGCGGAGTCACCCTCAAGAATTCTCTAGTTCTTGTTCTTCGGGATCCACACCATCTTGATGGGAATCCTTGGGGTTGTAGTCTTACTTGAAGTAGAACTTGATGTAGTCTTGGGAATCCATTTGACCAAGGTCTTGGGTGCTTCCTCGAATGCATCAATCTCCTCTTGAAGCTTATCCTTGCCTTTTTGCTTGTGGTATTGTGGTGGAAGATCATAATGAGATTGTGTTCCTTTGAAAGAAGTAGGATCATACTTCTCTTGTTGAGGAACAAACTTTGTCCTTGGGTATTGATCTTCTTCCCACTCAACTCCATTGGCATTGAAATTTCGTTCAAAACCAACACCTTGAATCTTCCGGTGTCTTCCTTTCTTGCGTACAATTTCCTCAAATTGCTTACTTCCGGCAAGGCTCTTGTAAACACCTTTCTCTATAATTCCCTTCAATAAGCTATTTTCTTGGTCAAGTGTAACTTGGCTAAGAGAATCATTAGTGGAATCAAGAGATCTACTAGAAGCAACAACATTGGATTTAGCATGATTATTGTTACTACTAGATGAAGAATTTTTCTTGTTCTTGTTACTAGATTTAACTTGTGGCATGTAAGTAGACAAGAGTAAATGCTTGGCAATGTAAGAAGAACTTTTCTTGCAAAGATCATCATTGATTGCCTTTAAAAACTCATGTTCTTGCTCAAGGTTGAGCTTTTCAAAGCGTAGCTTATCATGAGTCTTTAAAAGTTCTCGATGATCTTCCAAGGTAGTTTCATGAGCTAACTTAAGAGTGTTTAGTTCTTTAGTTAGACGCTCAATCTCCTTCTTATCATTGTCATTCATTTTATCTTGATTATTATGATTAATAGCAAGCTCATCATAGTTTTCATAACTAGATTTGTCAACAAGTAAATCATCATATCCTAGCAAATCATCTTCATCACTATTGAAATCAACATACTCGGGGTGTGTTACCTTTGGACCTTTAGCTATGAAGCATCTCCCAATTCCTTCATTTGGTGATTCAAATATGTCGTAGGAGTTGGTTGTCACAAGTGCTAGTCCGGCAACACCTTCATCTTGAGTATATTTGGAGTCGGAGTGATAACTTCTTTCGGAGTTATTGTCGGAGTCGGAACCGGATACCCATTCACCAACACGAGCTTGATGTCTTCTTTTTGTGTAGCTCCTTGATGACTTGTCCTTCCTTTCCGAGTCCTTGCTTCTCTGAGAGGGTCTTCATTCATAACGATCATCTCTACTCCTTCTCTCTCTTGATGGTGATTCTTCTCTTCTACTCCTTCTTTTGGGAGAATCTTCTCTTCTTTTGCAGGGGGCGTACATTCATTGGAGTAGTGTCCGGGTCTTCCATAATTGTAGCAATTGCGCTCACGACTAGAAGATCTTTTGTCATTGTAGGACCTTGACTTGGAACTTCTTTCCTTGCTTCTACTCTTGTAGAACTTGTTGAGGTTCTTCACCATTAGACTCAATTCTTCATTGAAGGTTTGCTTCTCACTTGATGATGTGGGAGCATCACACGAGGCTTTGTAAGCACCACTTGATTTGTTGTGAAGCTCTTCCTTATCCTTGAGTGACATCTTATGAGCAAAAATTCTTCCAATAACTTCTGTTGGCTTGACATCTTTGTAATTGGGCATCATTTCGATCAATGTTCACATGGTATCATATTTTCCATCCAAGGCTCTTAGGATCTTCTTGATGATGAATCTACCGGTCATCTCTTCACTTCCTAAGCCGGCAATCTCATTTGTGATGAGAGCAAGCCTAGGGTACATTTCAGTGACGCCTTCACCATCCTTCATTTTGAACTTCTCAACCTGACTTTGAAGCACATCCAATTTGGATTCCTTGACAGATTCGGTACCTTCATGCATATCAATCAAAGTATCCCAAATTTCCTTTGCATTCTCAAGACGGCTGATTTTGTTGAATTCTTCGGGGCATAATCCATTGAAGAGAATATCATAAGCTTGAGCATTGTATTGTAGCATCTTCAACTCTTTCGCGGTAGCTTCACGGTTTAGTTCTCTCCCATCATAGAATTCACCTTGCAAGCCAATACACACAATAGCCCAAACGGCGGGGTTATGTCCAAGAATATGCATTTTCATCTTATGCTTCCAACTAGCAAAATTTGTACCATCAAAGTAAGGACTTCTATGGTGGTAATTTCCCTCGCTAGACGCCATACTCTCCTAGGTTGTGAAACCAAGGCTATGACCACCAAAAGCTATGAAAATCAAAGCAAATGGAGACCAAAGCTCTGATACGACTTGTAGGATCGAAAGTATGTCTAGAGGGGGGTGATTAGACTACTTGACCAAATAAAAGTCTAGCCTTTTCCCAATTTTAGTTCTAGGCAGATTTTAGCAACTTAGCACAAGTCAAGCAATCAACCTACACATGCAATTCTAAGAGTATAGCAGCAAAAAGTAAAACAATTGCTATGAAGGTAAAGGGTGGAGTTTGGAGTGTGCAAACGCAATTAGAGACACGGAGATTTTTGGCGTGGTTCCGATAGGTGGTGCTATCGTACATCCACGTTGATGGAGACTTCAACCCATGAAGGGTAACGGTTGTGCGAGTCCACGGTGGGCTCCACCCACGAAGGGTCCACGAAGAAGCAACCTTGTCTATCCCACCATGGCCGTCGCCCACGAAGGACTTGCCTCACTCGGGTAGATTTTCACGAAGTAGCTAGGCGATCTCCTTGCCCTTACAAACTCCTTGGTTCAACTCCACAATCTTGACGGAGGCTCCCAAGTGACACCTAACCAATCTAGGAGGCACCACTCTCCAAGAGGTAACAAATGGTGTGTTGATGATGAACTCCTTGCTCTTGTGCTTCAAATGATAGTCTCCCCAACACTCAACTCTCTCTCACAGGATTTGTATTTGGTGGAAAGATGATTCGAGTGGAAAGTAACTTGGGGAAGGCAAGAGATCAAGATTTATGTGGTTGGAATGGAATATCTTGACCTCAACACAAGTGTAGGTGGTTCTCTCTCAGAAAATGTATGTTGGAAGTGTAGGCATGTTCTGATGGCTCTCTCAACAAATGAAGAGTGGGTGGAGGGGTATAAATAGCCTCCACACAAAATCTAACCATTACACACAAATCACCAAACTTGGTGGGGCCGAATTATGAAACTCGGTCAGACCGATTTAGTTCAAAATGTGAATGTTAGGATTTTCGGTGGGACCGATTTTGTTAGGGTTAGGGCATAACGTAATCTCGGTGAGACCGATTACACAAACTCGGTGAGACCGATTTTGGTAATGGACTAGCAGAGAGTTGGTCAGTCAAACTCGTTGGGACCTATTCGCTCATCTCGGTTGGACCGAAACGTTACGAAAGGGAAACAGGGAGTTTACATTGCAATCTCGGTGGGACCGATCGCTCATCTCGGTTTGACCGAAACGCTATGAAGGGAAACAGAGAGATTACAATCCCATCTTGGTGAGACCGAGATCCCTATTGGTAAGACCGAAAAGACTAGGGTTTCTGGCAGTGGCTATGTCAACTGAACTCGGTGGCGCCGGATGGAAAGTTTCGGTGGGGCTGAGTTTGACTTTTGGTTTGGGACATATGTGGATGTGAGAAAGTAGTTGAGGACTTTGGAGCATATCACTAAGCACTTTGAGCAAGCAAGCCATTAGGCAACACCTCATCCCCTCTTAATAGTATTGGATTTTCCTATGGACTCAATGTGATCTTGGATCACTTAAAATGAAAATATGTAGAGTCCTGAGCTTTGAGCTTGGTCCAATTCTTTGTCCTTAGAATTTTGAGGGATCCACTTTTCTCATCCATGCCATGCCAACCATTGAGCTTTCCTGAAATATTTATCTTTAAGTAGCATTAGCCAATGAGTTATATGTTGTTACGAATTACCAAAACCACCCAGGGATAGTTGCACTTTCAGGGGTGCGCGCGAAGATCTCCCCCCTACTGATCCACATCCTGACTCAGCTAGGATCTTACGAACTAACTCGATGAACTCACAGCACAAAGGACACAAGATTTATACTGGTCCGGGCCACCGTTGTGGTGTAAAATACCCTACTCCAATGTGGTGTGGTGGATTGCCTCTTGGGCTGAGGATAAATAGTATAAGGGGGAGAACCGCCTCCTGAGGAGAGGTGTTCTTGTGCTTGGTGGATGTGGTTGTGAGGATGAACTAGATCTGGTCTAAGATGAGGTCGCCCCTAGCTACGGTGGTGGCTAGTCCTATTTATAGTGGCCTTGGTCCTCTTCCCAAATATTGAGCGGAAGGGATCCCACAACGGACAATTTGAAGGGGGGCAGCTAGTACAAGCTATCCTGACAAAAGCGGTCTTCGCCTGCCAAAGGCTATGGTGGTGACGCCATCTTGGGCTCCACGGTGACCTCCTCCTGGCGTCCTGCTGGTCTTGGTCTTGTTGCACCAATATGGAAACCTTTGCTTGATGCCTCGATACTCCGCACCTGCGCCTACTTCCTTAGAACCGAAGAGGAAACAAGGACAGTGTGCGCGCTGGTGCTAGCCTATCTTTGGTCGTCATAGCTCACGTCACTAGAACCTCGCGAGGTTTGCCTGGCCTTGAACTCTCCACCCCTCGCGAGCCAGCCTGGTGAGGCCGCTCCTGGGGAGGTCTTGTGTCGCCCGCCTCACGTGGCTTGGCCCCTCACGAGGGTCTTGAGTCTTTGCTGGTGAAGATGGGACGTACGGGCCCACTAGCATAGCCATGTCATGGGCCGCAGGCAGGCAAGTCTGGGGACCCTCGTTGCCAGAACGCCGACAGTAGACCCCGGGCCCAAGGCGCGCTCAGGCTTGGCTTCGAGGTGAAGCCAAAGGCCAAGTGCAGAGCATCGCGGGCCCCAATAGCCTGCGGCCTTGGTCGACGCGTGGCGGTCTATTGGACTTGGGCGTCTCCGCTTCCCCACGCTGCCTCGGCAACTGCCCAACTTGACAAGTCCCTGCTGCATGCAAGGAAAACCATCATTACCTGTGATCGTGGGGGGTGCTGGTTGGCCTTCCCCTGGTATAAATGGGAGGGGGCGGAGCCCCCATCGCCCATCTCTTCTTTGCCTCTCCTACTTCTTCTCCTTCCTAGCTCCACTCCTTGCTTGTGCATACATGGCGCCGATCCGGAGGTTCTCGGCCGCAGAGAAGGACAAGGCTCCTCTCACGGGGCCCGAGCTGCTCCCGCCGAAGAAGAGGAGGTCCCATCGCCGCGAGATGGTAGTGAGGCCGATGGTGTTGCGGCCTTGGTACGAAAGGTCGCTGCTTGGGTACCCGCTGCCCTTGTATACTTGCGCCGATGGTTCCGAAGGTGGGGCGACGAACGTCGCTGCCCGCGCCAGGGCCGTGGCCGCCGCGCCACGGAGGCGCACGCTGTCACCCCAGGGGTCCACGCGGCGGACTCCTCGCGTGAGTTCGTGATATGGGCGGTGATGCCCCCGAGCACCTGGATTCGCCTCCCGTAGTTCTTCGCCGCCGAGATGCCGCCGAGGGGCCTTCGCGAGCTTTGGCTGCAACACGCCGACTGCAACGCCCCGGCGACCGGAGTGGAGATTGGAGCCGTTGCCTCCGGGGAGATCTTCATGACCCGAGGCTGGGGCGAGATTGCCCGGGTCTGCCGCGCGGAGGGCGCCCTTGCGATCCACTTCGAGTACAACGGCGCCTCTGTGTTGTTCTTCAAGGTCTTCGACAAGGAAGGCCGCCGCCTGGAGTGCTGCCCTGAAGGAAGTCGCCAGGACGACGCTCCGGTAGGTGCTGGGCCCGCTGCAGGCCTCGCCTGCATCTCCTCCAGCGACAGTGGTAACTCCTGGTGGTCCAGCGACTCTTCCGAGCTTTACGAGACCCCGGAGATGAGCGACGACAGCTACGTGCCCCCAAGTTCTCGCCAAGCCCGGAGCAAGGCCGCGCCGTCCAGCTGCCGTCATCGCTAATTTGGATGGAGTTGGCGCCGGCCTCACGTGGCCCACTATTGATGAAGGCATCGGCGACATCTGGTGCGTGCAGATAGAAATCCTAGAAATTCCTTCCCTTTTGTTCCCTGCGAGGAATCAAGAAATGAACCCCGTGGGGCGTGTAAAGCGTATGTAATGCCTTTTGTCAATATAGCCCTTATTATGAAGATTTGTGCATGCATATCCTGTCGAGGCTCGGCCTCCCTTTCCAATCCCGCGGTAGCTTGGTGCTCTACGCTGGCAGGTCCCGGTTCCCAGGCGGCTGCAACCGTCGCTGGTATGCCAGGTCGCGTGCTGTGGTCAAGGCCAGGAGGTGAGCGGCCCGAGGTCCAGTAAGAGGTCCTGAGGCGCGATGCTCAAGAGGTCCCCTTTAGCGTGCAAGCAGCTGTCATAGGATGGGAAAGGAAGAAAGCGTTGCCGCAGTAGGGCAGTGAAGGGAGTGAGCAAGGGTCTCGTGCCGTAGCGAATGGTGGATCTAGAGCGAGAACTTATCTTGGCTGTCCGAAGTCGGCTCCTCGAGTCGTGCCGGACTAGTGCGTCGGCCACTGCTGACTAGCTAGGTCAGAGCCATGCGGGCCTCCCCCCTCTTCTATGTGTTCTCCTGAGTGCTCTGCAACCTCAGGTCTCGGCCCTCGAGCGAGCTCAGCTGTCGCTGGTATGCCAGGTCACGATGCCGTGGTTAAGGCCAGGGGGTGAGGGCTGGAGAGCCAATAAGAGCTCCTGAGACGCAATGCTCAGGAGCCCCCCTTTAACGCGCAAGCTGAAGACATAAACAAGGAAAGATACATGCCATAGGGACGGACCCATGCGGCCTGGGAATAGTGCAGCCCCCTGGGTGCTCCTAGCTAAATGAACTTGGAAAATGTCACCTGGTTCCGTTGATGAAGGGGTGTTGAGGTAGCTGAAGGTACGCGGCGAAGGGGTTGCCCCTCACGAGCCACCGGGGCCCTAAACCTCGGGAGGCTCTGGGGGTCCCGGCGGTTCCTTGAGGACCGTCTCCATCTCCGCCAGGACTACGTGGTGCCTGGCCTCCTGACCCACCATGACGCTCCGCAGGTTGCGCTGGAAGGCAGCGGCCACGCTCGGCAGGCCTAACGGCATGCGAACATAGCTGTGAGGTGGACCTTCGTAGCACCCGACACACGAAGGCCAGAAACTCTCCTGGGATGCGGCTTGGTTGATCCCTGGTATGTCGATGTAGACGTGCAGCTCACCACCCTCACCTGGGTGGGGAGCAGCGCCAGGTAGGCGGCGGTCGCCGTGTATTGCCCTTGCTTCCTGAAGCTCCTGAAATACCTTGGTGATGAACTCCTGAGCACCGGGTGCTCCTTGCCCAGTGCCCTCCTGAAGGAGACGTGTCGTGAAACACGCCTTCAAGTGGTGCCCGAGAGTCTCCCTCGTGACGTTGGCGAGGTCTGAGGCCCTCCAGAAGAGAGCCCCCGAGCCCTGCCCGAGGAGGGCGCCGGGCGCGCCTTCCTATGCGATAGAGGGAGGCGCCCCAGGTGCGGGCGCTGATCCTGATGAGGTGCCACTTGCGGTGCTTCCCTCCTGAGGTCCGGCACGGAGTTGCTGCTTCTTCTTCTTGGGGACGACCTTCGGAGGGTACCGAGCTGCATTGTGGCCGGGGTCTTCAATTGACGCTGCTTGGAAGGCGCGCTCGAGGGAGCGCACCGCATCTCTTTCTTCGTAGGGGACTGTGATGATCCCGCCGCTTCCTGGCATCTTGAGGACGTTGTGGCCGTGGTGCGTCACATCCATGAACTTGGCCAGGGCCGGATACCCGAGGATGGCATTGTATGGCAGACGGATGTGGGTGATGTCGAAGTCGATGAGCTCGGTGCGGTAGTTGTTGCGCTGCCCGAAGGTGACTGGGAGGCGTACCTGACCGATCGGCGTGGTGGAGCCGTTGGTCACTCCTGAGAAAGTCTTGGTGGGCCGAAGCTGATCATACAGCACTTGGAGGCTGTCGAACGTCTCGACGGATAGGACGTTGAGCCCTACGCCATCATCGATGAGGGTCTTGGTGACTTGCATGTTGCTAATGACGGGTGAACAAAGCATCAGGAGGACGCCGGCAGTAGCCGCGCACTTGAGCTGGTCTGCTGGGCTGACGTGATGGCGCAGTGGGACCACCTGAGTGGGCGCGTGGCCTCGAGCTTGGGGAGGACTGCGTTCACCTCACAAGAAAACTGTTTGAAGATACTCTGTGAGGCTAGGGCTTGAGCTCCGCCCAAGATGCAGGCAATGGCACGCGGCTCCTGGAAGCCCCCAGCCCCCTCATCTTGGTGGTGGTCGTCATTCCTTCTTGGTGGTGGTAGCGGAGGAAGACCGGCGTTGCCCTGAGGACGATCCTCACGAGGCTGATCCCTCCAAGCGCCCTCGTGAGGCTGATCCTGCCAGTGGTCCTCACGAGGCCGGTCACGCCACTCCTGGCTCGGGCCGCGGTCATCCCATCGCCCGCCACCATGTCCTACTCCTCGGCCGTAGCCTCGGTCATTGCGCTCGGGGCGTCGACCGAAGCGTCCTTCTCGAATGGCTCTGAGCTCTTCACAGTAATTGGTGTTGTGGCTATGCAGGTTATGGAAGGCGCAGAACGGTCGGCTGCTCTTGGATGACTCAAGCTGGTCCCTGTTGCGCTTTGTGTCTGGTTCTGCCGCGAGCACGGCTGCACCCTTGCACTTCGCATCTTTAGCCTTGGCTTACTTCTCCTCCGGGTCCGCAGCCGGGAGCTCGAGGAGGGAGAGGAACCCCTCCTCAGCTCTTGCGCACTTGGTCGCCAGGTTGAACAGCTCCAGAGATGTGCATAGCCCCTCGTGGATGGCGAGCTCCTCCTTCATCTTGACGTCGCGGACGCCATCAGAAAACGCAAAGATGATGGCGTCGTCCGTCACCTTGGGGATCTTGAGGCGAACATTGTTGAAGCGCTGGATGTACTTCTGGAGGGTCTCTCCTGGTTGTTGCTTGACGCGGCGTAGGTCACCCGCAGCTGGTGGGCGGGCGCGAGTGCCCTAGAAGTTGGCGACGAAACAGTCGCGCATCTCATCCCAGGAGGAGATCGAGCCTGGAGGCTGATTCCGGAGCCAGGAGCGGGCACCATCCTTGAGAGCCATGGGAAACCAGTTCGCCATGACTTTCTCGTCGCCGTTGGCTGCCTCGATGCTCAGCTCGTCGAGCTGCAGGAACTCCGCCTGGTCGGGGGTGTCGTCGTAGCAGGGTGGCAGATCTAGCTTGAACTTGCCCGGCCAAGCGTCGCTACGCAGCTCAGGGGTGAAGGCGCGGCAGCCTGCCATGGTCACTGGGACTCTGCGCTGGTGGAGAACTTGTCCTTGATGGGGTCCGTGCGCCGCCGCTGCAGGCAGCACACGGTTTTGCCGTGGTGGCGCAGGGAGCGCGGGGGCATTTTCTCGCGACCGAGGGACTTCTTGGCAGCTTCTTTCTTCTTACGTAGGCGCCGGACGCGGCAGGTCGCGTCGTGGGGCCGCGCGCCTGGGCGCCAAGACTCTGTCTTAGGGCAGAGGTGGTGGAGGCGCTTCGCGGGCCATGCCGCCCACGGCTGGCGGAGGGCGAGGTGGTGAGAGGGACGACACAGGGGAGCCCCCTGCAGCGCTGACAAGCTCGGCGATGCAGTCGAGCCAGTCCTCGTTGAGGTCGTCGATTGGGCGATAGCGCAGCAGCTCTCGCGCCATGCACAGAGCGGCCTGCGCGTCCATGGGAGCACGACGAGCGTGGGACGGCGAACCGGCCGGGGTCAGTGATGGAGTGGCGGTGCGGCTGTCCCGCCGCACCGAGGGGTGCTGCGAGGATGCTTGCTGCTCGTTCCCCGCCGGGACGGTGGCGGTGTTGGCGGCAGGCGATGGAGAACGATGAGGCGGCCCGCCAACGGGAGCCGTCTGAGCAACGCGGGCGGCAAGGGCAGCCCGGCGCTTAGCGCGAGCGCGGCGAGCGTCCGACATGGAGACGATGAGACAACAGGATGCAGAGCGACGAAAGGGGAGTTTCGGCACACCCCTACCTGGCACGCCAAATATCGGATCACGGGTTCCGGCAAAACCCTCAAGGTTTGGACACTGGGGTGCGCGCGAAGACCTCCCCCCTACCGATCCACGTCCTTACTCAGCTAAGATCTTACGGACTAACTTGACGAACTCGCAACACAAAGGACACAAGATTTATACTGGTTCGGGCCACCGTTGTGGTGTAATACCCTACTCCAGTGTGGTGTGGTGGATTGCCTCTTGGGCTGAGGATGAATAGTACAAGGGGGAGAACCGCCTCCTAAGGAGAGGTGTTCTTGTGCTTGGTGGATGTGGTTGTGAGGATGAACTAGCTCTCGTCTAAGATGAGGTCGCCCCTAGCTACGGTGGTGGCTAGTCCTATTTATAGTGGCCTTGGTCCTCTTCCCAAATATTGAGCGGGAAGGGATCCCACAACGGCCAATTTGAAGGGTTACAGCTAGTACAAGCTATCTTGACAAAAGCGGTCTTCGCCTGCCAAAGGCTCTGGTGGTGACGCCGTCTTGGGCTCCACGGTGACCTCCGTCCTACCGCCCTGCTTGTCTTGGTCTCGTTGCACCAATATGGAAACCTTTGCTTGACTCCTCGGTACTCCGCGCCTGCGCCTGCTTCCTTAGCACCGAAGAGGAAACAAGGACACTGTGCGCGCTGGCGCCCGCCTGTCTTTGGTCGTCATGGCTCATGTCACTAGAACCTCGCAAGGTTTGCCTGGCCTTAAACTCTCTGCCCATCATGATCCAGCCTGGTGAGGCCGCTCCTGAGGAGGTCTTGTGTCGCCCGCCTCGCGAGGCTTGGCCCCTCGCGAGGGTCTTGAGTCTTTGCTGGTGAAGATGGGCCCTACGGGCCCGCTCGCAGAGCCACGCCGTGGGCCGCAGGTAGGCAAGTCTGGGGACCCCCGTTCCCAGAACACCGACAGATACAACAGGTTGTGCTTACTAAATTCATCGACCACATTCCTCTAAAAAATAATCCATTAATAAGGTTGATCAAGTTTTATTAACAAACCACTTTCGATTAACATGAAACCGAAGAATCTTCGTAAAACACTAAGTTATCTCGACGGGGATATACATCTCTGATACGTCTCCAACGTATCTATAATTTTTTATTGTTCCATGCTATTATATTATCCATCTTGGATGTTTTATATGCATTTATATGTTATTTTATATGATTTTTGGGACTAACCTATTAACCTAGAGCCCAGTGCTAGTTTCTGTTTTTCCTTGTTTTTGAGTTTTACAGAAAAGGAATACCAAACGGAGTCCAATTGACGTGCCAATTTTTGATGATTTTTTTATGGACCAAAAGAAGCCCCCGAAGTAAAAGAGTTGGGCCAGAAGAGTCCCGAGCCATCCACGAGGGTGGAGGGCGCGCGCTACCCCCTGGGCTCGCCCCCCCCCCCTATCTCATGGATGACTCGAAGACCCCCCCTAACATGAGACCGACGCCAAAAATTCCTATAAATAAAGAAACCGCCGAAAAGAAACCTAGACCAGGAGTTCCGTCGCCGCAAGCCTCTGTAGCCACCAAAAACTAATCAGGACCCTATTCCGGCACCCTGTCGGAGGGGGAATCATCACCGGTGGCCATCTTCATCATCCTGGTGCTCTCCATGACGAGGAGGGAGTAGTTCACCCTCGGGGCTGAGGGTATGTACCAGTAGCTATGTGTTTCATCTCTCTCTCTCTCGTGTTCTTGATATGGCATGATCTTGATGTATCGCGAGCATTGCTATTATAGTTGGATCTTATGATGTTTCTCCCCCTCTATCTCCTTGTGATGAATTGAGTTTTCTCTCTCAAGTTATCTTATCACATTGAGTCTTTAAGGATTTGAGAACACTTGGTGTATGTCTTGCATGTGCTTATCTGTGGTGACAATGGGATGTTCATGTGATCCACTTGATGTATGTTTTGGTGATCAACTTGCGAGTTCTGTGACCTTGTGAACTTATGCATAGGGGTTGGCACACGTTTTCGTCTTCACTCTCCGGTAGAAACTTTGGGGCACTCTTTGAAGTTCTTTGTGTTGGTTGAATAGATGAATCTGAGATTGTGTGATGCATATCGTATAATCATACCCGCGGATACTTGAGGTGACATTGGAGTATCTAGGTGACATTAGGGTTTTGGTTGATTTGTGTCTTAAGGTGTTATTTTACTACGAACTCTAGGGCCATTTGTGACACTTATAGGAATAGCCAACGGATTGATCGGAAAGAATAACTTTGAGGTGGTTTCATACCCTACAATAATCTCTTCGTTTGTTCTCCGCTATTAGTGACTTCGGACTGACTCTTTGTTGCATGTTCAGGTATTGTTATATGATCCAATTATGTTATTATTGTTGAGTGAACTTTCACTAGTGAAAGTATGCACCCTAGGCCTTGTTTCGAAGCATTGCAATACCGTTTCTGCTCACTTTTATCATTAGTTACCTTGCTGTTTTATATTTTCATATTACAACCATCCATATTGCACTTGTATCACCATCTCTTCACCGAACTAGTGCACCTATACAATTTACCATTGTATTGGGTTTGTTGGGGACACAAGAGACTCTTTGTTATTCGGTTGCAGGGTTGTTTGAGAGAGACCATCTTCATCCTACGCCTCCCACGGATTGATAAACCTTAGGTCATCTACTTGAGGGAAATTTGCTATTGTTCTACAAACATCTGCACTTGGAGGCCCAACAACGTCTACAAGAAGAAGGTTGTGTAGTAGACATCAAGCTCTTTTGTGGCGCCGTTGCCGGGGAAGTTAGTGCTTGAAGGTATATCTTTAGATCTTGCAATCGAATCTTTTAGTTTTTTGTTTTATCACTAGTTTAGTCTATAAAAGAAAAATACAAAAAAATGGAATTGAGGTTACCTCATATGATTCATCTTTTTAACGTCTTTCGTGAAAATAAGGATTCCGATAATTGTGTAAAGTGTTAGAAGAAGAATGCAATAAAATGTTTGGCATACAATCTTTGAATGATGAGCATGATTGCAATGTTGTTAGTATGAATTCTTTTAATATCCATAGTACTAATGATGGTTGCACTAGTAATGATAAAAATGTCTCTTATAAGCATGTAAATTTTTGTGGAGTGCATAGAGGTTGCAAGCACACACCAAATAGGGAAGATAGATTTTGCAAGAGGCATAAGTATTTAGAAACTAAATGGTTGCAAGAGAGGCTAGATGCTTGTGCTGAAAAATTAAAATTGCTTTGCCATCCTTGTGAACTTTGCAATGAACGTGATCATTTAAATCTCCAATGCAAATTGTTTCATGATCGAATGGTGTCCAAAAATTTTGATGACTTGATTTCCCTTGCACATCATAATGAACTTAGTTTGCTTGTGGGTTATGAAGAAATGAAACGTATAACTAAGGATCTTCCAGAATTTGTCCTTGATAAAGTTCTTGATTTTGATCTAGAGGAAATTTATATGTATTGTGCGGTGAATTGCATTGAAAATCCTTATATTGCCAATTACATAAAGACAAGAAAACAAATAGAAGATGAAGAGATAACTAATGAAAGGGAAGAGGTTTCCCCGTATCCTCCTATTCTTTCTTATGATAAATTAGCTAACGAGGAGGAGCTTTCTATTCAACCAATCTCATTAATAAGGAGCTCCAAAAAGAGGATTAAACCCACACATAATGTGAAGAAGAAAAATAAAAGACGGAGAAGCAAAGGTAAAAATGTATCCCTCCCAAATGATGTTGCTCCTATTACTCATTGTGATGATGATAATTGTTATACTATTGGTGCTATCCATACTATTAGTAATGAGAGTGATTAAGCTTATGATATGCAAAGGCCCAAGCTTGGGGATGCTATGTTTGATGAGAATGACATGTTTGAGAATTTATTTGCTGCAATTAATGTTTGTCCCAAGCTTGGGGATGCTATGTTTTATGAAGATGATATTTTTAACCTCCCAAGTTTTGATACGCAAATTTATTATGATGATAGCATGCCTCCTATTTATAATAATTATATTGATGAAAGTGGGTTTGGAAGAGTGTCAACTTTAGGAAGTAATGATCCCACTATTTTGGAGGGTGTTGAATCTTATTGTGACAATTATAAAAGTGGATTTGAAGAGGTCATGACTTTATTTAGTAATGACTCCACTATCTTGGAAGAGGTTTCAATTGATTATGATGAGAACAAAGTTGCTACTTATGATGATTATTGTGATGACACTTATGCTATAAAAAGTAGTGATGATTATATTTATAAAATTGTCATGATTATTATTACCCTTTTCTGAACATAACTCTTTTAATGTGGAAAGATTACTCTTTTAATGTGGAAACAATTTATAGTATTCGAGTTTCTTATGATACTCCCACTATTCTGAATGAGAAGAATTTTGCTTATGTGGAGAGCAGTAAATTTTCTATGCTTATGAATCATGAAGGGAATGCTTTATGTGATGGTTATATTGTTGAATTCATTCATGATGCCACTGAAAATTATTATGAGAGAGGAACATGCGCTTTTACATATTGCAGTAATATCAAGTTTCCTCTCTATGTGTTGAAAATATTGAAGTTATCCTTGTTTTACCTTCGTGTGCAAGTTGATTCTTGTTCCCACAAGTTTTTTGCTCACAAAATCCCTATGCATAGGAAGTGGGTTAGACTTAAATGTGCTTGTCATATGCTTCATGATGCTCCCGTTATGTTTCTATTCTTATCTTTTATGTGAGCATCATTGAAATTATCATGCCTAGCTAGAAAAGCATTAAAGAAAAGTGCTTGTTGGGAGACAACCCAAGACCTTTACCTACTATTTTTGTGTGTTCACATGATTAAGCTACTATAGTAATCATGTTTTATAGATTTTGTTTGAATAAAGTGCCAAGTAAGACCTTTGGGAGGGCTTACGGTGATAGTTGATTTGATCCTGCTGAAAAACAGAAATGTTTGCGCTCAAGTAAACAATTCTCATTTTTATCAGAAGCGTGATAAAATACTGATTCTCTTTGCATAAGATTAAAGAAAAAATTGCTCAGGTTGTCCTAATTTTTCAGAATTTGTGGAGTTATATAAGTATTTGAGAGCTATAGATTACTACAGACTGTCCTGTTTTTGATAGATTCTGTTTTTGATGCATAGTTTGCTTGTTTTCTAGTTTCTATGGCTTATATTTCTTAATATAAATTGTAGAAATTATAGGGCACAGTAGGAATCATGTGATAAAAGTTATGAATCTTGTCTTGACAGTACCTAAGTGGTGATTTGCTTTCTTATACTAACGGAGCTTACGAGTTTTATATTAAGTTTTGTGTTGTGAAGTTTTCAAGTTTTGGGTAAAGATTCGACGGACTACGGAATAAGGAGTGGCAAGAGCCTAATCTTGGGTATGCCCAAGGCACCCCAAGGTAATATTCAAGGACAACCAAGAGCCTAAGCTTGGGGATGCCCCGGAAGGCATCCCCTCTTTCGTCTTCGTTCATCGGTAACCTTACCTTGAGCTATATTTTCATTCACCACATGATATGAGTTTTGCTTGAAGTGTCATTTTGTTTTATTAGGATTTTCTTGCTGTTATTTAGAGTAATGTTTTACATATTTTAGTTCAATAAAAAGGTCAAGTATAGCCTCTACCATGCTTATTTTTCAAGTCTATATGTTGTTGTTTCAAAAACAAAAAGTTTGCTGTTATGTTTTGAATATTTGTGAATAGTCAGAACATGATAAAATCTTGAAATTTTTACACAATTAGTAAAAATAAATTATATAGAGTGTGGTAATTTTTCATAATTTTTGGAGTTAAAGAAGTATGATTCCTCTTGCATTCGTTACAGACTATCGTGTTTAGACAGATTGCTGTTATGATTGCATTGTTTGCATATGTTTGCTTGTTTAATGATTCTATTTGAGGATAGGAGTGTTAAATATGCAGAGGAAATTAGTAGGCAATGTTAAATAATAATTTTAGTGATTTTCTACAGTAGAGAATGATAAGGTTTACCATGGATTTATACTAACTTATCTCACGAGTTCTTGTTGAGTTTTGTGTGGACGAAGTTTTTAAGATTTAGGAAAACCGCAATATGAAAGGAATTAAGGAGACACAAAAGCTCAAGCTTGGGCATACCTAATTAATATTTCAAGAAGTCTCAAGAATCTAAGCTTGGGGATGCCCCGGTTGGCATCCCACCTTTCTTCTTCAACAACTATCGGCCAGTTTTGGTTGAGCCTAAGTTTTTGCTTCTTTACATGATATGTGCTATCCTTGTAGTGTCATTTTATTTTGTTTTGCTTGCTATTTGAATAAAGTACTTAATATCTGAAATTTTATTTATGAGAAGGAGTCTTCACATAGTTACATAATTATTCAACTACTCATTGTGCTTCGCTTATATCTTTTGGATTAGTTTGTCGTTTTCTCTAGTGCTTCACTTATATCTTCTTAGAGCATGGCGTTAGTTTTATTTTGAAGAAATTGTTGAAATCTCATGCTTCACTTATATCATTTTGAGAATCTCTAAACAGCATGGTTTGCTTTGGTTATGAATTTAGTCCTAATATGATGGGCATCCAAGAGGGATATAATAAAAACTTTCATATAAAGTGCATTGAATACTATGAGAAGTTTGATTCCTTATGATTGTTTTGAGATATGAAGATGGTGATATTAGAGTCATGCTAGTGATTAGTTTTGAATTTGAGAAATACTTGTGTTAAGGTTTGTGAGTCCCGTAGCATGCACGTATGGTGAACCGTTATATAACGAAGTTGGTGCATGAGATATTTTTTGATTGTCTTCCTTATGAGTGGCTGTCAGGGACGAGCGATGGTCTTTTCCTACCAATCTATCCCCCTAGGAGCATGCGCGTAGTACTTTGTTTCGATAGCTAATAGACTTTTGCAATACGTATGTGAGTTCTTTATGACTAATGTTGAGTCCATGGATTATATGCACTCTCACCCTTCCACCGTTGCTAGTCTCTCTAGTACCGCGCAACTTTCGCTGGTACCATAAACCCACCATTTACCTTCCTCAAAACAGCCACCATACCTACCTATTATGGCATTTCCATAGCCACTCCGAGATATATTGCCATGCAACTTTCCACCATTTCATTTATTATGACACGCTTCATCATTGTCATATTGCTTTGCATGATCATGTAGTTGACATTGTATTTGTGGCAAAGCCACCTATCATAATTCTTTCATACATGTCACTCTTGATTCATTGCACATCCCGGTACACCGCTGGAGGCATTCATATAGAGTCATGTTTTGTTCTAAGTATCGAGTTGTAATTCTTGAGTTGTAAGTAAATAAAAGTGTGATGATCTTCATTATTAGAGCATTGTCCCATGTGAGGAAGAGCATTGTCCCATCTGAGGAAATAAAAAAAGAGAAAGGCCAAAAAAAGAGAAGGCCCAAAAAACAAAAAAATGAGAGAAAAAGAGAGAAGGGGCAATGTTACTATCCTTTTACCACAGTTGTGCTTCAAAGTAGCACCATGATCTTCATGATAGAGAGTCTCATATGTTGTCACTTTCATATACTAGTGGGAAAGTTGAAAAGGTTTGAGAACATCAAAAGTATGAAACAATTGCTTGGCTTATCATCGGGGTTGTGCATGATTTGAATATTTTGTGTGATGAAGATGGAGCATAGCCAGTCTATATGATTTTGTAGGGACGAACTTTCTTTGGCCATGTTATTTTGAGAAGACAAGATTACTTTGTTAGTATGCTTGAAATATTATTATTTTTATGTCAATATTAAACTTTTGTTTTGAATCTTATGGATCTGAATATTCTTGCCACAATAAACAAGATTACATTGATAAATATGTTAGGTAGCATTCCACATCAAAAATTCTGTTTTTATCATTTACCTACTCGAGGACCAGCAGGAATTAAGCTTGGGGATGCTTGATACGTCTCCAATGTATCTATAATTTTTGATTGTTCCATGCTATTATATTATCCATCTTGGATGTTTTATATGCATTTATATGCTATTTTATATGATTTTTGGGACTAACCTATTAACCAAGATCCCAGTGCCAGTTTCTGTTTTTTCCTTGTTTTTGAGTTTTACAGAAAAGGAATACCAAACGGAGTCCAATTGATGTGCCGATTTTTGATGATATTTTATGGACCAAAAGAAGACCTCGAAGTAAAAGAGTTGGGCCAGAAGAGGCCCGAGCCATCCACGAGGGTGGAGGGCGTGCCCTACCCCCTAGGCTCGCCCCCTATCACGTGGATGACTCGGAGACCCCCCCCCCCTGACGTGAGACCAACACCAAAAATTCCTATAAATAGAGAGACCCCCAAAAATAAACCTAGATCGGGAGTTCCGCCTCCGCAAGCCTTTGTAGCCACCAAAAACCAATCTGGACCCTATTCCGGCACCCTGTCGGAGGGGGGAATCATCACCGGTGGCCATATTCATCATCCCGACGCTCTCCATGACGAGGAGGGAGTAGTTCACCCTAGGGGCTGAGGGTATGTACCAGTAGCTATGTGTTTCATCTCTCTCTCTCATGTTCTTGATATGGCACGATCTTGATGTATCGTGAGCTTTGCTATTATAGTTGGATCTTATGATGTTTCTCCCCCTCTATCTCATTGTGATGAATTGAGTTTTCCCTTTGAAGTTATCTTATCGGATTGAGTCTTTAAGGATTGGAGAACACTTGATGTATGTCTTGCATGTGCTTATTTGTGGTGACAATGGGATATTCACGTGATCCACTTGATGTATGTTTTGGTGATCAACTTGCGAGTTATGTGACCTTGTGAACTTCATAGGGGTTGGCACACGTTTTCGTCTTCACTCTCCGGTAGAAACTTTGGAGCACTCTTTGAAGTTCTTTGTGTTGGTTGAATAGATGAATCTGAGATTGTGTGATGCATATCATATAATCATACCCGTGGATACTTGTGGTGACATTGGAGTATCTAGGTGACATTAGGGTTTTGGTTGATTTGTGTCTTAAGGTGTTATTTTACTACGAACTCTAGGGTTGTTTGTGACACTTATAGGAATAGCCCAACGGATTGATCGGAAAGAATAACTTTGAGGTGGTTTCGTACCCTACAATAATCTCTTCGTTTGTTCTCCGCTATTAGTGACTTTGGAGTGACTCTTTATTGCAAGTTGAGGGATTGTTATATGTTCCAATTATGTTATTATTGTTGAGAGAACTTGCACTAGTGAAAGTAAGCACCATAGGCCTTGTTTCAAAGCATTGCAATACCGTTTGTGCTCAATTTTATCATTAGTTACCTTGCTGTTTTTATATTTTCAGATTACAAAAACTTATATCTACCATCCATATTGCACTTGTATCACCATCTCTTCGCCGAACTAGTGCACCTATACAATTTACCATTGTGTTGGGTGTGTTGGGGACAAAAGAGGCTCTTTGTTATTCGGTTGCAGGGTTTTTTGAGAGAGACCATCTTCATCCTACGCCTCCCACAGATTGATAAACCTTAGGTTATCCACTTGAGGGAAATTTGCTATTGTCCTACTAACCTCTGCACTTGGAGGCCCAACAACGTCTACAAGAAGAAGGTTGTGTAGTAGACATCAATCTCCCCAACCAGAAGTGTTTCATATTTCTTTTAAACAGTAGGAAGAGGGAGTTCAAAACTTTTGATTGTAATTGTTAGACCTTTTTCAATAACATTAATACCATTCACTTGGAATTGCTTCTTCGGAGAGTGTACCGTATGCTCATTACCATTGATATGAAAGTTCACCTTGCTTTTGTTGCAATCAATAACAGCCCCCACGGTATTTAAAAAGGGTCTACCAAGTATAATCGACATGTTGTCGTCCTTGGGCATATCAAGTATAACAAAGTCTATTAAGATAGTAGCATTTGCAACTAAAATGGGCAGATCCTCATAAATATCGATAAGTATGGCGATTGATTTATACGCCATTTGCAATGATATTTCAGTAGGTGTGAGTTTATTCAAACCAAGTCTTTTATATAAATAGAAAGGCATAACACTAACACCGCCTCCTAAATCATACAAAGCAGTTTTGACATAGTTTCTTTTAATGGAGCATGGTATAGTTGGTATTCCTGGATCACCTACTTTTTTTAGGTACACCATTATTAAAATAATAGTTTGCAAGCATAGTTGAAATTTCAGCTTTAGGTATTTTTCTTTTATTAGTGACAATATCTTTCATATACTTTGCATAGGGGGCATCTTTAAACTATCAGTCAAGCAAGTACGCAAAAAGACTGGCCTAAGCATTTCAGGAAATCGTTCAAATTCTTCTTCATCCTTATTCTTAGATGGTTTAGTTGGGAAATGCATGGTTTCTGGACCCATGGTTCTCTTTCCTTACCATGTTTTCTACCAACAAAGTCTCTTTTCTCATAACATTTATTTTTAGGTGGTGGGTTATCAAGATCAACAACAGGTTCTATTTCAACATCATTATCAGGTTCTTTATCATTGTATGGTTGAGCATCCACATGAACATCATCATTATCATTGTCATTATCGCTAGGTGAATGTTCATTACCAGATTGTGTTTCAACATCAGAAATAGAAACATCATTATCATTCTTAGAAGGTACCTTAGGTTCACTAGAAGTATGCAAAGTCCTATCATTTTTCTTTTTCTTTTTAGATGGGCTAGGTGCATCAACATTAATTCTTTGAGAATCTTGTTCTATTCTTTTAGGGTGACCTTCAGGATAAAGTGGCTCCTGAGTCATTCTACCTCCTCTAGTCATTACTCTAACAGCATGATCATTCATATTACTACTCATTTCATTAAGCAAATCACTTTGAGATTTAGCAACTTGTTCTAACTAGGTTTGAACCATAGAAGCATATTTTCCTACACCTTGAATATCATTTGTAATTCTAAACAACAAGTCATTCAAGCGATCAATCATATAGGAATTACATTTCAGTTGTTTCATAACATAAGCATGAAGGAAATATGACCTAGAGGCAATAATAAAGTTGTTATTTTATATTTCCTTATTCATGATAAAGGTTTATTATTCATGCTAGAATTGTATTGATCGGAAACTTAAATACATGTGTGAATACATAAACAAATACCGTGTCCCTAGTAAGCCTCTACTAGACTAGCTCACTCATCAAAGATGGTTAAGGTTTCGTAACCATAGGCATGTTATGTCATTTGATAACGGGATCACATCATTAGGAGAATGATATCATGGACAAGACCCATCTGTTAGCTTAGCATATTGATCGTTCAGTTTATTGCTATTGCTTTCTTAATGTCAAATACATATTCCTTCGACTATGAGATTATGCAACTCCCGGATGCCGGAGGAATACCTTATTTGCTATCAAACACCACAACGGAACTAGGTGATCATAAAGATGCTCTACAGATATCTCCGAAGGTGTTTGTTGAGTTGGCATAGATTGAGATTAGGATTTGTCACTCCGAGTATCGGAGAGGTATCTCTGGGCCCTCTCGGTAATACACATCATAAGAAGCCTTGCAATCATAGTGACTAATGATTTAGTTGCAAGATGATGTATTACAAAATGAGTAAATAGACTTGCCAATAACGAGATTGAACTAGGTATGAAGATACCGACGATCTAATCTCGGACAAGTAACATACCGATGGACAAAGGGAATTACGTATGTTGTCATAACGGTTCAACCGATAAAGATCTTCATAGAATATGTTGGAGCCAATATGGGTATCCAGGTTCTGTTATTGGTTATTGACCGGAGAGGTGTCTCGGTCATGTCTACATAGTTCTCGAACCCATAGGGTCCGCATGCTTAATGTTCGTTGACGATATAGTGTTATATGAGTTATATGATTTCGTGACCTAATGTTGTTCAGAGTCCCAGATGATATCACAAACATGAGGAGGAGCTCTGGAATGGTCCGGAGGTAAATAATTATATATAGGACGATGATATTCGTACACCGGAAGTGTTTCGGAGTGTACAGGGTAGTAATCGGTATACCGTAGGGGGTACCAGGCACCCCCGGGAGGCCAATGGGCCTATTGGGCCATTAGAGGGGAGCACACCAGCCCACAAGGGGCTGACGCACCCCTCCTATGGCAGCTGGCAAAGTAGGAGAAAGGAAAGGGGGGATTCGGCCTCCCCCTTCCTTCCCTATCCCCCCTTTCCTTCCCCCTCCTACAAATATGGAAGGGGGGCAAGGGCAGGAGCCCAAGTAGGATTCGACCCTACTTGGGGCGCCCTTTGGCCTCTCCCCTCTTCCCCCACCTATATATATGTGGGAGGGGGCACCTAGCACAACCACGACAATTGCTTAGCCGTCTGTGGTGCCCCCTCCACCATTACACCCTTGGTCATATTTTTGTAGTGCTTAGGCGAAGCCCTGCGGAGATAGCATCACCATCACCGTCACCATGCCATCGTGCTGCCGGAACTCATCCACTACCTCGTCGTCTTACTGGATCAAGAAGGCGTGGACGTCACCGAGCTGAACGTGTGCTGACCCGCAGAGTTGTCGTACGTTCGGTACTCGATCGGTTGGAGCACGAAGAAGTTCGACTAGATCAACTGCATTACTAAATGCTTTCGATTACAGTCTACGCGGGTAGGTAGATACACTCTGCCCTCTTGTTTCTATGCATCTCTTTGGATAGATCTTGCGTGTGCGTAGAATTTTTTTGTTTTCCATGCAACGTTTCCCAACAGTGGCGTCCGAGTCAGGTCTATGCATAGATGATATGCCTGAGTAGAACACAAAGAGTTGTGTGCGGTGATAGTCATACTACTTACCACCATTGTCTTATTTTTATTCAACGGCATTGTGGGATGAAGCGGCCCGGACCAACCTTACATGTCCACGCACATGAGACCGGTTCCACCGACTGACATGCAACTAGTTTTGCATAAAAGGTGGCTGGCGGGTGTCTGTTTCTCCTACTTTAGTTGAATCGAATTTTACTACGCCCGGTCCTTGAAGAAGGTTAAAACAACAAACTTGATAAATCACTGTTGTGGTTTTGTGTAGTTAAGAAGCTAGAAGCCCGTAGCAGCCACGTAAAACTTGCAACAACAAAGTAGAGGACATCTAACTTGTTTTTGCAGGGCATATTGTGATGTGATATGGTCAAGATATGATGTCATATAGGTTGATGTATGAGATGATCATGTTTTATAATATTGACAACTGGCAGGAGCCTTAGGTTGTCTCTTTATTGTATGAAATGCAAGCGCCATGTAATTGATTTACTTAATCGCTATGTGTTAGCAACAGTTGTAGAAGCAATAGTTGGCGAGACGACCCCGACGCTACGATGGAGATCAAGGTGTCGAGCCGGTGACAATAGAGATCATCACGATGCTTTGGAGATGGAGATCAAAAGCACAAGATGATGATGGCCATATCATGTCACATATTTTGATTGCATGTGATGTTTATCTTTTATGCATCTGATTTTGCTTAGAACGGCAGTAGCATTATAAGATGACCCTTCACTAAATTTCAAGATAAAAGTGTTCTCCCCGAGTATGCACCGTTGCCAAAGTTTGTCGTTTCGTAGCACCACGTGATGGTCAGATGTGATAGACTCTACGTTCACATATAATGGTGTTTGACGGATTTTTGTACCCAAAAAATCTTAATTTATTTGTTCGAGTCGTGGTAGGCCGGCATGCAACTAAATACAACCAGATATGAGGAAAATATATCTTCTGTATGTCATGTGGGTCCCACGTGTCAATAAATTGTAGTATATATATATATCAAATATTATACTCTATTTGTAGAGTTCATCGTGCTAAGTGCAATAGTACAAATATATTGCAAATTTGACATCATATTATATGGGAAATAATCATCAAAAGGGCTAGGTGTAACATGTAAAGCTAGCAACATTCCTAGTGTGCCCCGCGTCAGAGTACTAGTATTGCACGTAAACCAGTCCTATGCCAAGATGTTTCGATGGAAAGAAATATATAAGTACACAACTTCCATGTGAAACCGTGGAGGAGCTGATTTTGGGCCCATGTGGCATAAAGATTGCTCAGCCATGGGCACTGTTTGCTTGGTATCTCCAGAAGTACGCGGCACGCCAGCATAAAGATAAGGGAGTTTTATACACAGCCGCCGCATTTCCACAACCGATGTAGCTCGGCGTTGTGTCTATATAAAGTGACCAAACCTTATGTACTTAAGGAGACGCGCACAAAGCGTGGCTGAAGCTCTCCTCTCTATATAAACCTATGCCAAAAATACCCACACAGGCTAAAGCTCTTCTCCTCTTTTTTAAAGGACAATGCTAACGCTCACACGTGTGGTGGGAGCGAAACCCGTCTACACGCCCTATAACACACAGACCGCGCCACGTCACCGCACGCATGCATATAGTAACTTTTTTGGATTTTTAAGTTTTAAAATATTTTATCTCTTAAATGAAAAATCCGATTGAAGATCCGTTATCACCATTAAATCCCTCGAGACGAGATCTTCGAAACTAGATCTCATATCAATATATTTTGATGATTTTTTTTAGGTTAAAAGTTGCCATGTCTATTGCACATGAATTGCCATGGTGTTTACACTGAAGTTGTCATGATATGTTACAACTATTTTCTTTTACATTTAAAAGTAAATTTTGACATTTATAAAATGGAAAATTAAGAAACAAGACTTGTCATGAACCATAAACTAAAATTGCCATGATACATGCACTTAAAATTGCCATGGTTCATACAAAAAATAATTTTCATGGTGAAAGTACTGGAGTTGCCATCATCAAAACACTAAAATTGCCATGCTCTACAAACTGAAATTGACTTTAGTTTAAGCACTATGGCAACTACAGTGTAAACATCATGGCAACTTTTGAGCAAAAAATTTCGTCGAAACATATCATCAAGGGGTATAGTTTTGAAGATCTCGTCGAGACAGTTTTAATGGTGAAAATGGATTTTAAATTTGATTTTTTAATTAGGAGATAAAACATTTTTAAGCCGAAAACCAAAAAAAAAAATTCTGCTGATGTCATCTATTCACATGTGGCAAAATGAGTGGTAAAGGAGGCATGTGGGCGATGTGCAAGATGCCACACGTGTGGGCGTTAGTTTTTTCGTTCTTAAAACCTAGGAGAACAACTCCTCCATCTCTCGCGACTCTTTAGACGCCCAGCAAGAGCCCTCGATCTTCCATATGGCACGAGAGCCAAAGCCAACACACGTCGAGGCTCTCTGCACAACTCCACACCTTTCGTGCTCAACCTCCACCACATCAATTTTGTCGATCACGGGAGCACGCCGAAGCTTCATCAACATGCTAATCTTTGACCAACTGACATCTTTGATGGTAAGTTGTAAGATCCGATCATGAGACTACTTTTGTGATGAGAAAAGAGCAAGTCTGTACCGATCTTTGTTCGGGCAAGCAATTCAAACAAGAGGCAAATAAGTTAATCTTGTCCCTTACGAGGGAGCTTGATTCGTTCTATCTCACCGGCCTCAAGGCTATGGCAAACAAGTTTCTACATCAGTACCTTGGCCGAGTACTGATGAGAAAAAGGGCCTACATCAGTACCTTGGCCGGGTATTGACGAGCAAAAGGCCCATCCCACCAAAAGCAAGATCTTCATCAATACCGTGGCCGGGTACTGCCGAGCAAAAGGCCTGTCCTACCGACAGCAAATTCTACATCAGTATCTTGGTCGAATACTGAAGAGAAAAAGGGCATACATCAGTACCATGGTCGGGTACTGACGAGCAAAAGGCCTGTTGAGGGAGTCCTGGATTAGGGGGTCTCCGGACAGCCGGACTGTTGGACTATTAAGATACAAGACTAAAGACTTCATCCCATGTCCGGATGGGACTCTACTTGGCGTCGAAGGCAAGCTAGACAATACGGATATGGATATCTCCCTCTTTGTAACCAACCTTGTGTAACCCTAGCCCCCTCCGGTGTCTATATAAACATTGTGATACCTGAGATCCGCCGGTTTTGACACCGACATTGGTGCTTTCATTGAGAGTTCCACTGTGTCGTCACCATAAGGCTTGATGGCTCCTTCGATCATCTCTAGCGATGCGGTCAGGGTGAGGCTTTCCTCCCCGGACAGATCTTCATATTCGGCGGCTTTGCACTGCGGGCCAATTCGCTTGGCCATCTGGAGCAGATTGAGAGCTACGCCCCTGGCCATCAAGTCAGCTATGGAAACTTGAACTACACGGCCGACATCCACGGAGACTTGATCTTCGACGGATTCAAGCCCATGTCGGACGCGCCGTACAGTCTTGACGAGCATGACGTAACTCTGCCGTCGGACAGTATTCGGGAGATCGCATCCGCAGCTACTCCGTCCATCAATCCGGAGCAAGTCGCGCCATCCGAGAGCGGAGGGATGGACCCCGCCATGGAGGCCGCACTCTCAGTGGCGATAGAGCCGGATATTGACTTCACCCCTTACGAGAGCCGTGTCACCAAACCACTGGATTCATCTACGGCCACGGACTCCGAGCCGCTCATATCTGTGCCCGTCGAGTCCGACTGGGCGCCGATCATGGAGTTCACCTCCGCGGACATCTTTCAGCACTCACCCTTCGGGGATGTGCTAAATTATTTAAGGTCTCTCTCCCTGTCAGGAGAACCTTGGCCGAACTATGTCCGGCTAGAATGGGATGCGGGCGACGAGGAAATTCGCTGCCCACCCACCACCCACTTAGTAGCCACTGTCAACGACTTAACCAACATGCTCGACTTCGGCTCCGAAGACTTCGACGGTATGGACGACGAAGCCAGAGATGAACAGGATCCACCACCCTTAGGGCACTGGACCACCACCTCATCATATGATATATACATGGTGGACACCCCCAAAGAAGCCAATGGCGATGAGAAAGCGGAGGATGATCCCTCCAAAAAGCAACCCAAGCACCAACGTCAGCGGCGCCGCTGTAAGTCCCGCCACAGCAAGAGCAGTGATACCGGCACAGGAGATAATAACACTCCGGATAGCGCCAAAGACAACAACAATCCCCTCCAGCACGGTGCAGAGCTAGAGGACGAACAAGCTAGCCCCCCAGAGCGGGCAGCAGATGGAGAACCAGAGGAGGACAATTACATGCCTCCCTCCGAAGACAAGGCGAGCCTCGGCGACAACGAGTTTATCGTGCCTGAGGACCCCATCGAGCAAGAGCGCTTCAAGAGCCGGCTTATGGCCACGACAAGTAGCCTAAATAAGAAACAGTAACAGCTTCATGCTGATCAAGACTTGCTAGCAGACAGATGGACCGAAGTCCTTGCGGCCAAGGAGCATGAATTCGAGCGCCCGTCCAAGAGTTACCCCAAACGCAGGTTGCTACCTCACCTCGAGGAGGAAGCATTGAAACCTCATTCACCAGTATACGATGCGGCCTAGCCAGAGAGGCGTTTCAGCCTAAAGATCAGTCCGCACCCCGTCGCCACTCCGTCAAAGATAGTAAGGCCTCAGGCAATACAGAGGACCTACGAGACATCTTGGACGGCAAGGCAAAAATCGCAAGGTCAATATACCGGACATGAACACGTGCGCCCACACGGGACGATGATCATCGCGTCGGATACACCAAGAATAAATCCGGCCGGGCCGAATATAGCAGACAAGACTCATACGAACTACGTCGGGATATAGCCCGACACAGAGGCGCCGCACACCCCCTATGCTTCACTGATGAAGTTATGAATCATGAATTCCCGGAGGGTTTCAAACCCGTAAATATCGAATCATACGACGGCAAAACAGATCCCGCTGTATGGATTGAGGATTTCCTCCTTCACATCCACATGGCTCACGGTGACGATCTACATGCCATCAAGTACCTCCCACTAAAACTCAAACGACCAGCTCAGCATTGGCTGACTAGCTTGACAGCAGATTCCATCGGCAGTTGGGAGGATTTGGAAGATGCATTTCTTGACAACTTCCAAGGCACTTATGTGCGGCCACCGGATGCTGATGACTTGAGCCACATAACCTAGCAGCCAGCGGAATCGGCCAGACAATTCTGGACACGGTTCTTGACTAAGAAAATTCAAATTGTAGACTGTCCGGATGCAGAAGCCCTAGAGCCATTCAAGCAAAACATCCTCGACGAGTGGCTCGCCCGCCACCTCGGCCAGGAGAAGCCGAAATCTACGGCAGCCCTCACAACACTCATGACCCGCTTTTGCGCGGGCGAGGACAGCTGGTTGGCTCGCAGCAACAACACATCAAGGAATTCGGATACCTCGGATACCAAAGACGTTAACGGTAGGCAGCGTCGTAATAGACCAAAGGCCGTAATAACGGCGATAACACCGAAGATACGGCAGTCAATGCCGGATTCAAAGGCTCTAGATCCGGTCAGCGGAAAAAGTCATTCAAAAGAAATACTCCGGCTCCGTCCAGTCTGGATTGCATACTGGATCGCTCGTGTCAAATCCACGACACCCCTGACAAGCCAGCCAATCACACCAACAGAGAATGCTGGGTGTTCAAGCAGGCCGGCAAGTTAAATGCCAAAAACAAGGACAAGGGGCTGCATAGCGATGACGAGGAGGAGCCCCCGCTGCCGAACCCAGGAAGACAGAAGGGGTTCCCCCCGCAAGTGAAGATAGTGAACATGATATATGCAACCCACATTCCCAAGAGGGAGCGGAAGCGTGCACTAAGGGACTTCTACGCGATGGAGCCCGTCGCCCCGAAGTTCAACCCATGGTCTGCTTGTCCGATCAACTTCGATCGCAGGGACCACCCCACTAGCATCCGTCATGGCGGATCCGCCACACTGGTCCTAGACCCCATCATTTATGGATTTCACCTCACTCGAGTCATTATGGATGGCGGGAGCAGCCTGAACCTGCTTTATCAGGATACAATGCGAAAAATGGGTATCGATCCCTCAAGGATCAAACCCAGCAAAACCACCTTTAAAGGCGTCATCCCAGGTGTAGAGGCCCATTGCACAGGCTCAATCACACTGGAAGTGGTCTTCGGATCACCGGATAACTTCCGAAGCAAAGAGTTAATCTTCGACATTGTCCCGTTTCGCAATGGATATCATGCACTTCTCGGACGGACAACATTTGAAAAATTCAATGCAGTGCCGCATTACGCCTACCTCAAGCTCAAGATGCCAGGACCTCCCGGGGTCATAACAGTAAATGGAAACACAGAACGCTCGCTCCGTACGGAAGAGCACACTGCGGCCCTTGCAGCAGAGGCACAAAGCAGCCTGTTCAGACAGACCACTCATTTGGCGTTACAGCCCCCCAGACACCTTCAAGTGAGTCCGAAATAATCTGCAACAGGATCGCCTGGCGCGGTCTACGCTTGCCTAGAAATTCAGCCCCCGTCCCAGTCCCAGTGCAGCGACGAAATTCGTGTCGCGCGTACATAACTACGCATTGAAAATACCATGGACATAGGCGGGGGCACAATTAGGACACGCCCCGCATTGTGGCTTAACCACACAAGGAGCTGTATACCTTTGACATTCCCTTTCTCTTTCAGGGCCTAACTGTTCGGAAGGCCTTTCCGGCATTCCGACGGCCGGACACATTCCGGAAGCAACAACCAAGGCGGCAAGAAAGCTAAGATGAACACAGGAACCGCCAGGTGGTCTCTAGTAATACTTGATATACCCGCTTTTCACTATTATTGTGTAGCTTGCCTTGGATAGGACATTTCGAATTGTCCTACTTTACGCTTATTGCACTACTTGTACCAGTATGCTTCGACGTATTATTCACATAACAATGCATATTATTAATTTGTTATTGCATTATTTAAGTTTTTCTCTTTCTCTTATATGTCCATTTACGACATTCTGAACCTGCACGCTCGGGTACGGTCAGTACGCCAGGGGCTCTCGCTTACCCCGTAATACGGCGCAAGAAGTCCAAACACTTTCGACTGTGCGGCACCCCGAACTTATAGCATTATATGCATCAGCTCCGAATATTGTCTTGGGTCAAATGTTGGGTTGCCCGGCTCCTGTGCTTTGGTACCTTACATTCCGCTATATCGGCTAAGGTAGCGGTGGGAGAACTACTGTGATTGTGTCCCGGTTCTTCCGGACAAGCACCTCAGTAGAGAAAGCCAAAAACTGACTGTCATGATAAGGCGAGAGACTGGTCGCTGTTCGAGAGGTCTCAAGTCCTTAAAGACTTTTTCCGCTTCGGGCGAGGAGTCGGCCTTGTCCGGCTTAGGCGTGTATAGGGCCCCAAATTCGGCCCTCCGGATACCAGGGGCTTCGCCAAAAATTTAAAATCATAGACTTCTATGGCTATGTGAGAGTGATAAAGCATCATAGTCTGATTGCCTGGTTCGTTGCGCTGAGAACCTCCCTTGAAGGACCCAAAATTGGGGTAAAGAGTGTTCAGATTTACCCCAAACATCGCAGTACTAGCTACATGGGGGCAGAAGCCGACGACTGGCCAACTCTCAGATTTTATAAACGGCCGCATAGAAGGTAATATTTTAAATTAAGAAAGCGTCGCATGGCGCAAAAGAACTCGTTTCATATTACAGGATCACATGGGCATGTTCATTCAAAAATTACATCATTGGCACACTCATCTGCCACTAAGCGGGAACCCTTCAGGACGCTCTCATAGTAATTCTCGGGGCAGCGATGCTCCTTGCCCTCCGGCGGCCCCTCCTTCACAAGCTTCACGGCGTCCAGTGATACGTCTCTGTCGTATCTATAATTTTTCATTGTTCCATGCCAATATTCTACAACTTTCATATACTTTTGGAAACTTTTTATACTATTTTTGGGACTAACATATTGATCCAGTGCCTAGTGCCAGTTCCTGTCTGTTGCATGTTTTTGGTTTCGCAGAATATCCATATCAAACGGAGTCCAAACGCGATAAAAACGGACGAAGATACTTTTTGGAATATTTGGAAAATTCCGGAAGAAAAATCCACGCGAGACTGTGCCCGAGGGTGTCACGAGGCAGGGGGCGCGCCTGCCCCCCTGGGCGCGCCCCCTACCCTCGTGAGCCACCTGTAAGGCGGTTGATGCTCTTCTTTTGCCGCAAGAAAGCTAATTTTCGGAGAAAAAATCACAGTGAAGGTTTCAGGCCAATCGGAGTTACGGATCTCCATATATACATGAAATGGTGAAACAGAGCCATGAGAGAACGCAGAAACAGAGAGACAAATCCAATCTCGGAGGGTCTCTCGCCCCTCCCACGCCATGGAGGCCAAGTACCAGAGGGGAAACCCTTCTCCCATCTAGGGAGGAGGTCAAGGAATAAGAAGAAGAAGGGGCGGCCCTCTCCCCATTACTTCCGGTGGCACCGGAGTGCCATCGGGGGCCATCATCATCACCGTCATCTTCACCAACAACTTCACCGCCTTCACCACCAACTCTTCCCCCCTCTATGCAGCGGTGTAACCTCTCTCTTACCCGCTGTAATCTCTACTTAAAAATGGTGCTCAACGCTATATATTATTTCCCTATGATGTATGGCTATCCTATGATGTTTGAGTTGATCCGTTTTGTCCTAATGGCTATTTGATGATCAACATTGGTTTGAGTTGCATGTTTTATTATTGGTGCTATCCTATGATGCTCTCCGTGTCGCGCAAGCGTGAGGGATCCCCGTGTAGGGTGTTGCAATATGTTTATGATTTGCTTATGGTGGGTGGCGTGAGTGAACAGAAGCACATACCCAAGTAAGTAGGTTGTTTGCGTATGGGATAAAGAGGACTTGATTCTTTAATGCTATGGTTGGGTTTTACCTTAATGATCTTTAGTAGTTGCGGATGCTTGCTAGAGTTCCAATCATAAGTGCATTTGATCCAAGTAGAGAAAGTATGTTAGCTTATGCCTCTCCCACAAATAAAATTGCAATAATGATTACCGGTCTAGTTATCGATTGCCCAGGGACAAATAACTTTCTTTTGATAATAAGCTCTCTACTACACCTAACTTAGTTGTGTCTTGATCTAAACAGCCCCTACTTTTTATTTGCGTACTCTTTATTATCTTGCAAACCTATCCAACAACACCTACAAAGTACGTCTAGTTTCATACTTGTTCTAGGTAAAGCGAACATCAAGTGTGTGTAGAGTTGTATCGGTGGTCGATAGAACTTGAGGGAATATTTGTTCTGCCTTTAGCTCCTCATTGGGTTCCACACTCTTACTTATCGAAAACTGTTGCGATCCCCTATACTTGTGGGTTATCAAGACCTTTTTCTGGCGCCGTTGCCGGGGAGCAATAGCGTGGGGTGAATATTCTCGTGTGTGCTTGTCTGCTTTATCACTAAGTAATTTTTATTTGATGTTCTTAGTTGTTCTCCGTCTTTATTTATGGATATAGAACACGAAATACCAAAAAAATTAGGTGTACTTGCTACTCATGGAGATGAGGAACCTCCTAAAACCCTCGATGCTCAATATGTGAAAAATATTATGTACCACTTTGATAATCCTAATAAAACCTCATTCAATCTGGTAATGGGAGTAACGTTGGATCAACGTGAATACTTTAGGGATTATCGCTTGACAGAAAAAGGGAAACTATTATGGGATCAAATTTATATATTGAAGAGGTATGCTCGGCAAGTATGCTTGAGTTATGATATTACTTGTTGCTCTAGGATGAAGGCTCCACACCTTCCCTTTTCATGTGAATTTAATGATAATGAAACCTTGGCTTCTTATGCTAGAGGTATATATGATTACTATGATGTGGAACAAATAGAAGAATTTGTTGCTTTTAAGGGTGCTTATGAAATTGAATCTTTGTTTGAAAAGAATGAAGCTTATGATGATGATGTTTATAGGCCTGAAAATTTAGCTATCTTAAAATATTGCTATGATAATTATGAATATAATTCCTATATTAATGAGCTTATTGAGAAAGTCTCCGCTGTCCAAGAAGAGACTAATATTTTGCAGGAATCTATGGAAGAAGAAGTTGATGAAACTGTGAGCTCATTGGATGAAAAAGATGAGGAAGAGAGCGAAGAACAAAAGGAGGAAGAGCGGATTGATCACCCATGCCCACCTTCTAATGAGAGTAACTCTACAACTCATACATTGTTTAATTCCCCTTCGTGCTTACCGAAGGATGATTGCTATGATGACTATTATGATCCCTTGGATTCTTTTGAAATATCCCTTTTTGATGATGCTTCTGGCCAAGATGCCAATATGAATTATGCTTATGGAAATGAACTTGTTATAGTTCCTTATGTTAAACATGAAATTGTTGCTACTGCACCCACGCATGATAGTCCTATTATCTTTTTGAATTCTCCCGACTACACTATATCGGAGAAGTTTGCTCTTATTAAGGATTATATTGATGGGTTGCCTTTTACCGTTGCACATGATGATTTTGATGAATATAATATGCATGTTCTTGTTGCTCCTACTTTCAATTATTGTGAGAGAGGATCTATATCTCCACCTCTCTATGTTTCCAACATGATAAAATTGCAAGAAACTGTTTATACTATGCATTGGCCTTTACTTTGTGTGCATGAATTGTTCTTTTATGACATGACAATGCATAGGAAGAGAGTTAGACTTCGTTGTTACATAATATATGTTACTTTGTGCTCACTACTAAGTGCTAAATCATTGTTAATTAAAATTGGCTTTGATATACCTTGGGATCCGGGTGGATCCATTACTTGAGCACTATATGCCTAGCTTAATGGCTTTAAAGGAAGCGCTGCCAGGGAGACAACCCAGAAGTTTTAGGGAGTCATTTATTTCTGTTGAGTGCTTTCATATAGTTTAAAAACAACAAAAATAAAGAGGGGAACCCAAAACTTTTTCTAAAAGGAAAGTGAAAGTGAGAAAGACAAGCATTGTTGAAGTGGGAGAGCTCCTTGAACTTTGTTCATGCTCACGGCAACTTTGTGAATATTGATTACAGAAACTTTTCAACAAAAATAATTATCCCCTTGTACAATTCCATTGTATTATAAAAATAATGTGCCAAGGTATGCCTTTAGGATGTTTACATTTACTTGATGGTTTGTACGGTGCAGGACAGAAACTTTGGCTGTAGTGCGTGATTTTACATTTTTAGCTGGAACGTCAAATGGTTCTGACTCTTTTTGCACTATCTTCCCATACAAAATGTTTATTTTTCCTAATTTTTGTAGAATTTTTCAAGTATCAGAAGTATGGTGAATGTTCAGATTATTACAGACGGTTCCGTTTTAGACAGATTCAGTTTTTGATGCATAGTTTGCTTGTTTTGATGAAACTATCAATTTATATTAGTGGATTAAGCCATGAAAAAGTTATACTACAGTAGACACAATGCAAAAACAAAATATGAATTGGTTTGCTACAGTACTTAGAGTAGTGATTTGCTTTATTATACTAACGGATCTTACCGAGTTTTCTGTTGAAGTTTTGTGTGGATGAAGTGTTCGATGATCGAGAGGGTCTCGATGTGAGAAGAAGGAAGAGAGGCAAGAGCTCAAGCTTGGGGATTCCCGAGGCACCCCAAGTAAATATTCAAGGAGGCTCAAGCGTCTAAGCTTGGGGATGCTGGGAAGGCATCCCCTCTTTCTTCAACAAGTATCGGTATGTTTTCAGATTCATTTCGTTCATGCGATATGTGCAATCTTGGAGCATCTATTTGCTTTAGTTTTCACTTTTTTCTTTTATGCACCATGCTGGTATGAGGTAGTCCTTGGTTGATTTATAGAATGCTCGTTGCACTTCACTTATATCTTTTGAGTATGGCTTTATAGAATGCTTCATGTGCTCCACTTATATCATTTGAAGTTTGGATTGCCTGTTTCTCTTTACATAGACAACCACCATTTGTAGAATGCTCTTTTGCTTCACTTAGATTTGTTAGAGCACGGGCATATCTTTTGTAGAAATAATTAAACTCTCTTGCTTCACTTATATCTATTTAGAGAGATAACAGAAACTGGTCATTTACATGGTTAGTCATAAAATCCTACATAAAACTTGTAGATCACTGAATATGATATGTTTGATTCCTTGCAATAGTTTTGCGATATAAAGATGGTGATATTAGAGTCATGCTAGTGGGTGGTTGTGAATTGTAGAAATACTTGTGTTGAGGTTTGTGCTTCTCGTAGCATGCACGTATGGTGAACCGTTATGTAACGAAGTTGAAGCATGAGGTATTTATTGATTGTCTTCCTTATGAGTGGCGGTCGGGGACGAGCGATGGTCTTTTCCTACCAATCTATCCCCCTAGGAGCATGCGCGTAGTACTTTGTTTCGATGACTAATAGATTTTTGCAATAAGTATGTGAATTCTTTATGACTAATGTTGAGTCCATGGATTATACGCACTCTCACCCTTCCATCATTGCTAGCCTCTCTAGTACCGCGCAACTTTCGCCGGTACCATAAACCCACCATATACCTTCCTCAAAACAGCCACCATACCTACCTATCATGGCATTTCCATAGCCATTCTGAGATATATTGCCATGCAACTTTCCTCATCATCATATACATGACTTGAGCATTCATTGTCATATTTGCTTTGCATGATCGTAAGATAGCTAGCATGATGTTTTCATGGCTTGTCCATTTTTTGATGTCATTGTGTCAGGACCCCGATCCTAAGTCACACCGATCTAGCATGTAACACATCATATCACTTTGCGGCCTCATGCACGGTATTTCCACGGGTGCCACCTTACCTGGCCCGGGACCGTTTGCGCCTTTTGGCTCACGTATATGATAGTGTCGCTAGCATCCATATGACAGAGAACCCGGGCCGACATGGCTAGTCGTGAACCCAAAGCGGCACTAACCCATGGGGACAGGCATACATGAATCAACTTTGAGCATGTCGGTCAGCAGCGTGTGAATCCGGGCTGTAGCACTGGGCTAACAGGACTCCGGGAACCCGGGCTGTAGCAGGCTAGGCAGGACTCCGGATGTCACCGCGTGACATTTCCCCGAAGGGACAGACACAGGAACGAAGTGAATCACATGCCGGCCAGTCAAGTGTCCTGAGCAGTAGTGCTGGGCTAGCAGGACTCCGGTGAATCGGGCTGTAGCGGACTACTATCGCTCAAAAAGCACTAGACTACATTTCCCCATATGATAGGCTGCCAAGGATAAACAACTAGATTGTCGGATCCCACACATATCAAGCATTTCAATCATACACACAATATGCTCAATATGTGCAAATACAACATGGCATCACAACATAACTCTATGACTCAAGTATTTATTCATTAGGCTCCGAGGAGCGAGATATTACAAACATGGGTCTCACGACCCAACATTCAGAGCATACAAGTCAAAGCACATGCAGAAGCTTAACATGTCTGAGTACAGACATCTACCAGTGAAAAAGGCTGAGAAGCCTGACTATCTACAAGACCCTCCCAAGGTACAAGATCGTAGCTGAGGTAACGAGCTAAACGTCAAAGTCCAAGCGGAACTACTAGCGGGACTGAAGTCTCTCTGCAAAACATAAATTAAGCAAATGTGAGTACAAATGTACCCAACAAGACTTACATCAGAACTAACTACATATGCATCGGTATCAACAAAGGGGGTGGTGGAGTTTAAACGCAGCAAGCCAGCTTTGACTCAGTGGTTAACCTGAACTACGACTGCAAGTAACTCTTTTGAGGTGGCGCACACGAGTCCACAAAGTCACCATACCAATACACCACTATGGATCCGCTCCCGTCTCCCTACAAGAACGCCATCCATAGCACTCACGCTTATCTTGCGAGTTTTAGAGTATCCACTTTCACTTGTCTATGAACTGTGCAAGGGGTCCAAGTTTCCATATCCGAGGAATCCTGCTATTCGAATAGATAATGATAACCCTGCAGGGGTGTACTTCTTCACACACGCTCTCGCCACTTATCGCCCTGTACACGTCATGTACCTCGGCAACCTTCAAGCGGAAGCCGGGCGAGGGAGTCGGCCATGACCTGACTAACCAATAAGTCTCTAGTCCAGGTTTATCGCCTATTCGGGTTCCATCCGCAAGGAGATCCGGCCGGGGTGTCGCTCACGGCCCCAAACGATGTGTGCAGGGTTCCCAAGCCCACCTCGACGGGTAGATCTATGCTTGGTACACCGTGCCACGGTGCCTAGTCTGTCCCGAGCCCTCCTGTACCGGGTACCACTTGGTAGACTACTAACACTACCTACAAACACCAGAAACTAGTTGCAACTCCTGGACAGAGATCATGTTGATTAATAAGTCGAGAGGGGCACTTAAGCATTCCAATGTGTGGTAGTAACTTTTCATGGATCACAAACACAGAACTCAGTTACTGAGGACGGCTGCAAAAAGACAACCCACCATGTACTCCTACATGGCCTCTCACCGCTACCTTTACCAAATCGTGTTCACACACTTAGCTCTCAACAGTAAGACATGTTCACCACAGTCCAATTCATTCCCGATGAATCAGACCCGACTCAACTCCAAGCAGTAGCAGGCATGACAACAAGCATGAATGAGTAGGCACATCAGGGCTCAAACAACTCCTACTCATGCTAGTGGGTTTCATCTATTTACTGTGGCAATGACAGGTCATGCAGAGGAAAGGGGTTCAACTACCGCAGCATGTAACCGTTGAATCGCTGTTGCCCTAATGAAGTAAAAGAGAGCAGGAGCGAGAGAGTGGGATTGTATTGGAATGAACAAGGGGGTTTTGCTTGCCTGGCGCTTCTGAAGATAGTATATCTCTTCATCAGTGTCATCGATCACGTCGTCGAAAACATCATCTACTAAGAGGGAACAACCACCGGCAAACACAAAAGGAACCACAATCAATGCAATGCAGATTCATATGAATGATATGTCATATTAAAGTACTGAATTGACCTAGTGCAACAGTTAGTCATATTCATTGAAGTGGAATTCAAACCTATAGCAAATTCCAACTCCAAAACTAATTACCATTTATTCCATAATCATGAATTGTCCTATTCAGTGAGGTTAACTTGTTCAAACATGCATGAAAGTGCCATATTCAGATTCCTTGGATTTTTCTGATCATTTTTCATATATAATTTATCTTATTTGGAGTTACGGTTGAATTTCTATGATTTTTAGAAGTTTTGGGTATTTTCTGAAAATAATAAATCATTTAATATTTATTTAAATTCTAGAAAGGAATTATTGCATCAGCATGACCTCATAGTGACGTAAGCAGGTCAACGGCTCGGTCCAGGTCAAACCTGACATGTGGGGCCCGTTGGTAAGTCACACAGTTAGTTAATTAACTAACTCAGATTAGTTAAGTGCTAAGCTAGGTTAGTTAGCAAGCTGGGGCCCACATGTCAGTGAGTGAGGGGGTTAATTAGCGGGGTCATCAGCGGCTAATTATGTGCCACGTCACCAGCCACCGGAGTTGAACTCCGACGACCTCACAGTGCAGCGGTGGCTCACCGGAATCGCGCTATGGGCGTCGGTTGGACGTGGCGAGGGCACCGGGCGATAGCCCTTGCTCCCGCGCATCTAGCGGAGGCAGCGGCAGGTCACAGGGTCACCGGAATCAACGCCGGCGACGAGCCGAGCGACAGCCGGAGCTACGGCGTAATCGGGTTGGAGCTAGGGGGCACGTGGGGAGAAGCTGGTGCTGGCTACGGGCTCCTGGAGACGCGTTGAGCGTGATGGTGTGCTCGGCTTCGAGCTACAACGGCTCCAGCCACGGCGGTGATGAAGCACGGCGGCGGCGAGCTTCGGCCATGGTGGTCAGTGGGCTAGAAGAGGAAATCGACAGAGGAGAGAGGGGGTTTGGGAGCAGGAGCTCACAGTGAGTCGAACGGGAGGGTCAACGAGCTCGGGGAGGCACCGGAGGTAGCTAATCGACGGCGACGATCTTCGGTGGCCGACGAGGGGAACGGCGGTGCAGGCGGCATCTAGGGGCTTCCGGCATCAGGCGGATCGGTGAGGAGGAGGAGAAGGACTCGGCAGAGCTCGTGGGCAGCTCTAGGGGACGAGGGAGAGGCGATGGCCGCGGTGATGCTCATCGGCAGCGGCGGGCGCGTTCGGTGGGGAGAACAGAGGAGGGGGAGGCATTCGGGGGAGAGAGAGGAACGAACGAGGGGGTCGAGGCGGCGCCGAGGAGAGGACGCGAGGCGTCGCGGTGGCAGGGGAGAGCAGGCAGGCAGCTCGCGTGGCACGCGGAGCACGCGCGCGCGTCGGGCACGTGCCCGGTCCGACTGGCGGGAGGACGACGACGACTGGCACAGGCCAGTGGGCTGGGCCGCACAGTGCTGGGCCAAGTGGGCACCAGGTAAGCCACAGGTAACCTCTCTCTCTCCTTTTTTTAATTTGTTCTCTTTTCTATTTTTTTGCTATTATGTTTTGATTTAGTTCAAAGACCAAACCATTTCCAAAATTCATGAAAATAATTGTGTGAACTAAATGGACTTCTCCAAAGCTACACAACAATTTTCAGAATTATTGAACATCTATTTATTATATAATAAATATAGATTCAATTCAAATATTTATTGAATTAATTTCAAATGCCCAAAATAAATATTTCTGATACTCCAAAAATATTGGTTTGAATTTTACCTCGTGCCAATATTTTTACAGAATAACTGGAACATTTCCTTGGACTCATTTAAAAAGATTTTTAATGTTGATTATTTCTGAAGTGATTTCTAAGGGTTTGAACTAACCTCAATTCAACTTTTAGAATTTAGACATGATGCATGGATGCTCTCTTATGCAACTAATGCAAACAATTCTAGGGCTGTGACAACTCACCCCCACTAAACAAGAATCTCGCCCCGAGATTCAAGACGTGAGGTAAGAAGACAGAGGGGACACAAAGCTAACACCATCTTCATGATCCGATTGCCCTCCTCGAAGATGTTGATTCATTTCTCCAATTGATCTTGATGTCTTTCCGTCTGAGCTCTTCATCCAACACGATGACGGCAGAAGGAAACTCTACAGGAAACGATCTTATCAAAGATCGAGCAACTCAAGATCAACTCATGGAGTGAGATGTTAAAACATCTCTTGGGCTGAGACACAAATCACACATCGAGAGAGATGGGAGGTAATAGATGACAGGGGTTCAAATTGGTAGGCAACAATTCCACGCTGGAGTAGGATGGTGCATGGTTTCAAAGTAGCGAGGAAGTAATTTTCCATGACTCCATAACGGGGCACCTTAGGGAAGGTGGCTCGTAGAATTATTCCCTTAAGTGGCAAAAAGAATTACTTTTGACACATAGATCAATAAAATTCTCTATACCAGCCTAGGGAAATCTCGAGCAATCATTTGGCGGAGTAAGTAGGGATGGCATACCGAGAGTAGAATGGATGATGTGGACTACCTTGTTGAAGACAACACAATGGATGATTTTTGCTTATCACCGGAAATGGAAGGGACCCATGGTAAGTCCACTTTTGAAGATGATCCTGAACAACAACTACTGAGGTGCAAGCTGGGAACAAAATGCAAATATTGGGAATGATTCTGGTAACTGGGGAAGAACTCAACAGTCAAGAGTGTTTCCAACGTTCCAATGGTTATAGAATCATCGAAGAAACTGAGAGCACAAGGATCCCTAAGGAACAACTTCTAGAATAGGTCACACTAAGTCCTCATGGAGAAGATGGTCAAATAGCTCAATCAAGATACTACAATGATAGATCTTCTGGCTAGGTGTGTCGGTCAGAGCATCAACCTCGTCGGGACCAACATCATAGATCTTGGAGATGTTCCAACCATCATATCTGCCTGAGATTCAGATCTGGTTGGTAACAGGATATTTCAGACATCATGTCTGGAAAAGAAAGTTTGCAACACAAATCGACAAGATGATGTTGCGAGATTCTCGGGAAATGAACTACGGTAGTAAGCTCCAAAACATGAGCTGGTTCTGCTAACACATGTGAACATGTTGTCCCAGACAAGCATGACCATGTAGTAGTCTTATAATAAAAACACTACCAAGTTCAGGTGGGGAACCATCATCGAGGATAACAAAGTCCTTGCATAAGGCATGCTTAAGAAGGAACTTCTTCTCCTTAACAAATCAATTAGTGGCTTGGTGTGCTAGGGACACATATGGACTGGAGGTAGCGAGCCTATCAAACCATAGAATACTTCGCACATGCATGACTAACATGGGATGACTCCAAAGGAAGCAAAACAAGCTTTCTCGAATCCACAGCGGCAACTTGCATCAGATGCACATGAATTAGAGGAAGTCACATATTTCAACCGGACATATGCTTCATGAACGGGACATGATGGCAATTCTTATAAAGTTTCCAACACTAGTATAATGTTCAACATGAATCATGGGGGACACAAAATGCTGCTGATGGGCTCAACAGCAACTCATCGGAATCTCCATATCACTGGACTTCCACCATCATGTGAACACGGTGATAGCATTGGTCGGACCAAAAGATGTAATGGTGTATGCTCGAGGGATCAACCATGAGTAAGACAACGTTACGAACATCGTTGGTTCTGATTTGATTTGACGATAGCCCACACTCAAATCAAAGGATTGATAAGACAATAGCGCCGACAATTGATCACGTGGATCAATCGATGAAGATATTATCTTTCTTCAACACAGATACAATATATCCCTTAGGGATGAGCGTGGTAGGACAAGCTTTTATCTTCCAACTCTCCAAGTTGCTGTTAAGCTTAACCAACTATTTCAGGGTATCCGACACAGATTCTTGGAGAAGGAGTGGTTTACAAGAAACCAACTTGATCACGAACTCAACATAGCGGTCAGGTGACAACCTGGTAACACTTACGAGAAGATATTCGGAAATTCACGAACCACCGATATGTTACGAAGCTCGAGAACAATCTTGCTTTGCGAGGAAAGACGATGTGACCAATAGAGCAAGGGTTTGACACAATCCTAACTCATTGACCGAATAGTGCACCAGAAATAAGGACAAGGTAGCACGATCAATCCTAGAATAGTGATTCGATAACCAACACGCTAAGAATGATAATAATGTCCATTACTACCAAGCACCACAGTTGCTAGGAGTATTGATTTCACACATCATGGTTCACTTGTCGGTACTCTGGTTGCAACAACACGGAACCGAGGAGAGAATGATGATGGCGAGAAGTATCACTGCGTCAAGAGTGTATAAGAGATGGTGCAATTCTCATGACAATCCTGACATAAAGGGGTAATACTCCAGGATAGAACAGAGAAAAAGCTGGATTGGCATTTTGATCTGCGAAATACAACTTGTAACGCCCAGAGACCGATGTGCCAGGTGTCGTTCAGTTATTCGCTGTTATTGCTTTGTCATTGCTTGCATGTCATGGATTGCATATCATGTCATCATGCGCATTTCATTTGCATACGTGTTCATCTCATGCATCCGAGCATTTTCCCCGTTGTCCGTTTTGCGTTCCGGCGCTTCGTTCTCCTCCGGTGGTCATTTCTACCTTTCTTTCTTGTGTGGGGGTTAAACATTTCCGGACTGAACCGAGTCTTGCCAAGCGGCCTTGGTTTACTACCGGTAGACCGCCTGTCAAGTTTCGTACCATTTGGACTTCGTTTGATACTCCAACGGTTAACCGAGGGACCGAGAAGGCCTCGTGTGTGTTGCAGCCCAACACCCTTCCAAAGTGGACCAAAAACCCATCTAAGACCTCTCCATCATCTCGGCCGTTCGCTCACGATCGCGTGGCCGAAAACCGCACCTCATTTGGACTCTCCTAGCTCCCTCTACCTATAAATATGTGTCTCCCTTCGAAATTTCCACGCAGATCAAACCCTAGATCCAACTCCCTCCGCGCCGCCGGATGTTTCTTCCCGCGCCGGACATGTCCGCTGCCTCCGCCACCTCACTCCGCCCAATAGGGTCGCGCCACGTCACCCAACCACCGCCGCTAGCCTATCTCGAGCCGCCACCTCACCTCACCTACGCCCACTTCGCCGCCATCCTCCCGGGGCCCAGATCCGGCCCGCCCCGGGGCCGAACCGGGCCATCCCTGAGCGCCTCATCCGCCGTTCGCCGCGCCCGAACCAGGAGCCCCGCTCCCGCAGCCGGTCGAGGGGAGGAGCCCCTCGATCCGCGCCCCCACCGCCGGCGCATCCTCGCCGCCCGTCTCCGGCGACCGCGCCACGCCGGAGCATGCTGCGCCGCCGTGTGACTTCGCCGCCAACCAGGCCTGGCTCCCCCGTGCACTGCTCCTTCCTCTCTTCCTCGACCGGATTCGGAGGGGCCATGCCCGGAGCCGTCCGCCGCGTCCTCCCCTGCATCCATTCCCGGCGGCCGTGCCCGCCGACGTCGCCGGAGAAGCCGCTGCCTGCCTGCCTCTCCGATCTAGGCGGGATCGGGAGGAGAGCGACGACCTTCCGCGTGGGCCTTGACCTCCCAGGCCCAGATCACGCCGGCCTCGTTTGGCCTCCTCCTCCTTCGTGGGCCGGCCCAGCTCCAGCCGGCCCAACGCAGCCCCCTGCCGGCCTCATCTCTCCACCGATCGGGCCGAAGCCCATGGGTGAGCCGCCCCAGCGCCCACCTGTTTTTTTCCGGCTGTTGGGCTTGCCTCAGATTCGGCCCGCATCGGTTTTTTTTTCAGATCTGGATGTTTTTATCGAATTTCCAGAGATTGCCAGTTTTGCAGAAAAGTCCCCCTAGTTCATGCATTTAATAACTCACTAACCGTGCATCGGATTAAAATGTTTTATATATGAAACTTGCTCAGAATTTTCTGTAGATTAATAATATCCAACTTTCATCTATGTTTGAAATGTTAAAAAAATGTTGTTTGATTGAATTTGCTCCTATGCCATGTTAAAATGATTTAATTCATAACTAAATATCCATAACTCCGATTTTAATAATCTTTATATGTAAATGGGGTAGAATATTTCCTAGTTTAACATGGCGGCCTTACTTTGCATGTTAAACAACTCTAAAATAATGTTTAGGGCAGTACAGTACCAAACCTTAAATTACGCATATGAGGATTTTCCGGATTTGTTGTTCGTTGCTTCCGGCCTCATTTAAACTTGCCTAGATAGGTAGTTTTGTTATGCTTCACCTCTTGTCATGTTAATCAACATTTAATATTGTTGGGTACATAAACGAGAGAGAACTAAATAATTGATGTGGTGTTTTGTCAATATGCATCCCGATGCATATTGAGCTCCACTTAATTTGTAGGATTTCTTGTGCACTTTGCCATGCCATGCCTCATTAAACCGGACATGCATCATACTTGTTGTGCATCATGCCATGATCGTGTGATAGTTGTTTACTATGTTGTTTGCTTCTTTCTGGTGCGCTTCTTAGGGTTTTTTCCAGTAACGTTGCGTTTGTGAGGATCCGTTCAACTTCGTCCGTTTGTCTTCTTGATGGACTCGTTCTTCTTCCTTGCGGGATCTCAGGCAAGATCATCATACCCTCGAAATCACTACTATCCTTGCTATGCTAGTTTGCTCGCTCTTTTGCTATGCCAATGCTACGATGCCTACCATTTGCTTTCAAGCCTCCCAAATTGCCATGTCAAAACCTCTAACCCATCATGTCCTAGCAAACCGTTGATTGTCTATGTTACCGCTTTGCTCAGCCCCTCTTATAGCGTTGCTAGTTGCAGGTGAAGCTTGGAGGCCGTTCCTTGTCGGGACATTTATTTACTTGTTGGGATATCACAATATATCTTATTTAATAAATGCATCTATATACTTGGTAAAGGGTGGAAGGCTCGGCCTTATGCCTAGTGTTTCGTTCCACTCTTGCCGCCCTAGTTTCCGTCATATCGGTGTTATGTTCCCGGATTTTGCGTTCCTCACGCGGTTGGGCTATTATGGGAACCCCTTGACAGTTCGCCTTAAGTAAAGCTTTTCCAGCAATGCCCAACATTGGTTTTACCATTTGCCACCTAGCCTTTTTCCCTTGGGAGTCGCGCATCCCGAGTGTCATCTTTATTTTAACCCCCTCGGGCCAGTGCTTGTCTAAGCGTTGGTCCAAACTAGAGCTCCTTGCAGCGCCACCTCGGGGAAACTCGAGGGCTGGTTTTAGTTGTACGGATTGCTTATCCGGTCTTGCCCTGAGAACGAGATATGTGCAGCTCCCATCAGGATGTCGGCACATCGGGCGGTGTTGCTGGTTTAGTTTTACCCTGTCGAAATGTCTTGTTGTACCGGGATACCGAGTCTGATCAGAACATCTCGGGAGGAGGTCTATTCCTTCGTTGACCGTGAGAGCTTGTGATCGGCTAAGTTGGGACACCCTGCAGGGATTTGAACTTTCGAAAGTCGTGCCCGCGGTTATGGGCAGATGGGAATTTGTTAACGTCCGGTTGTAGAAAACCTAAAGTGGACCTTAATTAAAATGAATCAACCGCGTGTGTAACCGTGATGGTCTCTTTCCGGCAGAGTCCGGGAAGTGAACACAGTTGTTGGAGTTATGCTTGACGTAGGTTGCTATAGGATCACTTCTTGATCATAGTTTCTCGACCGTGCTTTGCCTTCTCTTCCCGCTCTCATTTGTGTATGATAACCACCATATATGCTAGTCGCTTGCTGCAGCTCCACCTCATACCTTTACCTTACCCATAAGCTTAAATAGTCTTGATCGCGAGGGTGCGAGATTGCTGAGTCCCTGTGGCTCACAGATACTTCCAAAACCAGCTTGCAGGTGCCGATGAGACCGTGCAGATGACGCAACCAAGCTCAGGAGGAGCTCGATGAAGATCTTGTCCTTTGTGTTGTTTCGTTCCAGTTGATCAGTAGTGGAGCCCAGTTGGGGTCGATCGGGGACTTTGTCGCATTTGGGGCTCTTCTTTTATTTTGGTTCCGTAGTCGGACCTTGATTGTATTTGTATGATGTAATGCTTTATTCATGTATTTGTGTGAAGTGGCAGTTGTAAGCCAACTTTGTATCTCTTTCCCTTATGTATTATATGGGTTGTGTGAAGATTACCTCACTTGCAACATATGCCTTCAATGCAATTATGTCTCTAAGTCGTGCCTCGACACGTGGGAGCTAGAGTCGCATCGAGGGTGTTACAAGTTGGTATCAGAGCCTTCCCCGACCTTAGGAGCCCCATTGCTTGATCGTTTTTAGCGGCCGAGTTGTGTCTAGAATAATGTTTTGAGTCTTCTAGGAATTATATATCGGAGAGTTAGGAATTCTTTTTACTTCCCAGTCTCCTCATCGCTCTGGTAAGGCATCCTGATGTAGAGTTTTGACTCTTCTCTTCTCAAATTTCACTAAAAAAAATTTAGGATCACTCGGGTATCTTGGAATCGTTCCGATGGTTTTACGATGAGAACATTGTCTTGGTGCCTCCTGTCAGGGGTTTAGTGGAAGTGTCCCGGGGAGTTGAGCTCTGAGGTGTTGTCGTCATAATTTTATTGTTGCAGTTCTGGAATACCTGAGTTTAGTACGCCGACATCGAAAATCTCTTTTATGCAGTTCGTTGGTGAGATAACCTCGACGCCACCCAGTACTGGGGCGGGAGTTCGGGAGTATCACCATAACTTGTATAACGGATGCTTTTCGAAGGTTGAGGTAGACGATTTCCGAAGGTTTCTTGGTTATGTGTTGAAGGATGGATACAGCTAGATGTAGGATTTGCTAGTTTGGGTGAGATATTATGCTTCCCCTGTATCCCCAACACCTGATTGCATAACCGGAAAATTTCAGGAGTTCCATAGGTGGGAATTCAAGTAGCTCTTAGGATATCTTTCCGACAGACGTATGATTTGAAATTGGGGTTCGACGTCTAGTGGTCCGCCTATTCACGGTCGGTTTTACAGTGGTCTCGTTGTTTCTTAAAGAGTCCTTGGCTATGCTGACTCGGGGATGCTTCGTATGTCATGTGCACTGCCTTGTACATGATGGTGTTGTACGATCGAGCCCGTGTAGGCCCCACCACGAAAACTTCGGACAAAATCTCTATCATATGTTTGTTCCGGCTTATTCTGCAAGCCAATCCTTTGTTTTGTTTTGAGTTGTGGTATTCGAGTTGCTTCAAAGTCAAATGTTGATTCCATCCCTTGTCTAAATGGTGTTCTCATACTCCGATGCGAATACTAATCCTTCTTGATCATCGAGATTGTGCTGTCAATCCTTTTTAACCGGTATGTTTCTCTTCAAGTGGATCCGATCATTTCAACATCCGCAAGATCAAGTATCAGTTCTTCTCAACGCTATTTGTTTCATCCATCTCCAAGTTGCCTTTGTTTTTTTCCGTCCACCCACCCTTTTTCTTCAAGGATTCAGATTTCTTAATCAAGTATCCATCTTAGTGATGTGAAGTCTTTCCATTCTTTTCCGTCAATGTTCTTATCCGGTGATTCTCATGAAGATTCTAATGGAGTTTCAAGTTCACCATTCTTCATTCTTTTTCTTCTCCGGTGTTGTCAATTCAAGCTTTCGGTGTGGATCATATTCTTTTCCTTATTTCATTGCCTTCTCATACCGGTGCACCTCTTAATCATCTACTCCTCGCTATTCATTTGTTACGGAGTGCTGAAGATATCTTGAAGATTCTTGTTTCCACTCTGCATTCGTTCAAGCTCTTTCGGGGATGTTTTCTCATTCAAGCCATTTAATTCAACCGGTGCATTATCCTTTTCAAGTAATCATTCAACGGTGTTTCTTTTGAGTGGGCCCTAACCCACAGGTCTTTTCCCAGGATCTTACCTGACTCTTCTTATTTTCCCGGAGATATTATCAAATTCTTTTCCAAGTTTGACGTAAGAATGAGTTATCATCAGTCAAATGTATTTCTCCAAGTTCTTTCAAATTCTTTTCATTGTTGGCTCAACCTCTTCGTTTGATTCTTTCGGAGTGTCTAAATAATTCTTGGTGGTGTTTCTCGTTGTCATTCTCATCATTTGAAGACCGAAGAAGAGTTTCTCTTTAATCTTGCTCTATTCTCTTCAAGATTCATGGTGCTAGCTTGTTGCCATGCTCTCATAATTGTTTTCGATTGTGAGAATCCTTTTCACCCATCAGGAGATATTCAAGAGTCTTCTCAGTTTGTTCTCCTGAGCCCATCATTTCAGAAGATTTATTCATTCTCAGCTTTCAGTTATCATTCTCCGACCTTACCGGTGCAGCGTTCAAGTGATCTCTAATCGGTCCATGATCTATTATATTCACTTGTATCTAAATTCTCTCAAGCATCTTCATTCATTTTATAATTCTTCCCGGTGTTTCTTTATATTCTCTTCGTTCTTTTTCAATTCTCACGGTGGTTCGCTCAAGATTCTTCTTCCTTCATTTATCTTATCAATTTATTCATTGTTTCAATTCTTACGGTGGTTCGTTGAAGACGTTCTCAAGTTTATGTTATATCTCTCTTAATCTTTTCTACGAGAATAAGTAATATGTCAAATCCGTTGATTGTCATCAATTTAACTAATGAAGGATGAGCATAATATAATTCTTATTCTTGTTTCATCCGAATGATTAATTCCTTATTCCGGAGGTGCATCATATCACATTCTTGGTTCGAGATGCTTTATCTTTTCTTTCCTGGAGTTCCAAGCTCTAATTATCACGGATATCCATCTAAATCATTACAAGGTTTCACCTTGTGTTTTCAACTTCTCTTTCTTTTCGTTATCTTTTGTTTACCGGAGTTCTTCACGGAAGTTCTACATGATGGTTCATCTATGATTTAATTCATTCTCGAAGTGTTCATCGAGATTCTTTTCTAAGGAGCTTAAGTTTTCTTCATCTTGCAATCCGGAGTGCAATTCTTTCACGCATATCTTTTGAGGCGGTGTTATGTCATTCTTCATAATTTCCCTTCGTTCTTCATGTTTCACAAGTTACCAAGATGAGGTATTTTAAATCCACCAATCTCTTCATTGGAGTTATCTTGGGCTATATTTCACCTAAAGCTTTCCTTTAAGGATTGTCGCTCTTATGGTGTTTATCAAGGATCCAAGTTCTTCATCTATCCTTCCCGGTGAAATTACTTTCTCGTCAATTGGTTCATATCAATCCAATTCTTTTTCCGTGAATGGCAGGTTGTCACCTCATAATTTTGAGATGTATTCTATAAGTCCATATCAAGCTTATCCTTTTCGTTGTTGATAACCCAACAACTTTGTTCTAGCTTTTGGTGTAAGCGTGCTCTCTCAAGACCTTGTTTTTCACCCCCGTTCATTCAGTTCCATTCTCTCACTTCTTCTGGAGGCATTGTGATGTTTCTCTCTTCAAGCCTTCTTCTTGTTCTTGTCAGGATCATGTTCTTTTCGTGTTATCCATTTTACCGGAGTGTCGTGCCCTTTTTTCAAGTTCTCTCATCTTATCAAGTTTTGCGTCCTTTCTCAGACGGAGTGCTATCCAAATTATATCATTCTTAATCCTTCTCTATCTTGACTTAACCGGAGTTGTTTCAATATATATCTTGCCCTTCAATCTCAAGGTTTTTTCGCAATGTTCTTTGTTCCTCTCTTCTAACGGAGTGTTTTCAACTTCGTTCATCTCAGTTGTATTCTTTTCTCGAAATGGCTTAACCTTTCAAGATTCATCGGTTTCACTCGTTTGTCAAAGAAGCAATTTGTTTTACCTCTTCTTTTTCTCTTCCGTTGTCCCTCCGGTGCAAGTCTAGATCTCAGGACGAGATCCTCTCGTAGTGGTGGAGTGTTGTAACGCCCCGAGACCGATGTGCCAGGTGTCGTTCAGTTATTCGCTGTTGTTGCTTTGTCATTGCTTGCGTGTCATGCATTGCATATCATGTCATCATGCGCATTTCATTTGCATACGTGTTTGTCTCATGCATCCGAGCATTTTCCCCGTTGTCCGTTTTGCGTTCCGGCGCTTCGTTCTCCTCCGGTGGTCATTTCTACCTTTCTTTCTTGTGTGGGGGTTAAACATTTCCGGACTGAACCGAGTCTTTCCAAGCGGCCTTGGTTTACTACCGGTAGACCGCCTGTCAAGTTTCAAACCATTTGGACTTCGTTTGATACTCCAACGGTTAACCAAGGGACCGAGAAGGCCTCGTGTGTGTTGCAGCCCAACACCCTTCCAAAGTGGCCCAAAAACCCATCTAAGACCTCTCCATCATCTCGGTCGTTCGATCATGATCGCGTGGCCGAAAACCGCACCTCATTTGGACTCTCCTAGCTCCCTCTACCTATAAATATGTGTCTCCCTTCGAAATTTCCGCGCAGATCAAACCCTAGATCCAACTCCCTCCGCGCCGCCGGACATTTCTTCCCGCGCCGGACATGTCCGCTGCCTCCGCCACCTCACTCCGCCCAATAGGGTCGCGCCACGTCACCCAACCGCCGCCGCCAGCCTATCCCGAGCCGCCACCTCACCTCGCCTGCGCCCACTTCGCCACCATCCTCCCGGGGCCCAGATCCGGCCCGCCCCGGGGCCGAACCGGGCCATCCCCAACCGCCTGATCCGCCGTTTGCTGCGCCCGAACCAGGAGCCCCGCTCCCGCAGCCGGTCGAGGGGAGGAGCCCCTCGATCCGCGCCCCCACCGCCGGCGCATTCTCGTCGCCCGTCTCCGGCGACCGTGCGACGCCGGAGCATGCTGCGCCGCCGTGTGACTTCGCCGCCAACCAGGCCTGGCTCCCCCGTGCACTGCTCCTTGCTCTCTTCCTCGACCGGATCCGGAGGGGCCATGCCCGGAGCCGTCCGCCGCGTCCTCCCCTGCATCCATTCCCGGCGGCCGCGCCCGCCGACGTGACCGGAGAAGCCGCTGCCTGCCTGCCTCTCCGATCCAGGCGGGATCGGGAGGAGAGCGACGACCTTCCGCGTGGGCCTTGACCTCCCAGGCCCAGATCGCGCCGGCCTCGTTTGGCCTCCTCCTCCTTCATGGGCCGGCCCAGCTCCAGCCGGCCCAACGCAGCCCCCTGCCGGCCTCATCTCTCCACCGATCGGGCCGAAGCCCATGGGTGAGCTGCCCCAGCGCCCACCTGTTTTTTTCCGGCTGTTGGGCTTGCCTCAGATTCGGCCCACATCATTTTTTTCCAGATCTGGATGTTTTATCTAATTTCCAGAGATTGCCAGTTTTGCAGAAAAGTCCCCCTAGTTCATGCATTTAATAACTCACTAACCGTGCATCGGATTAAAATGTTTTATATATGAAACTTGCTCAGAATGTTGTGTAGATTAATAATATCCAACTTTCATCTATGTTTGAAATGTTAAAAAAATGTTGTTTGATTGAATTTGCTCCTATGCCATGTTAAAATGATTTAATTCATAACTAAATATCCGTAACTCTGATTTTAATAATCTTTATATGTAAATGGGGTAGAATTTTGCCTAGTTTAACATGGCGGCCTTACTTTGCATGTTAAACAACTCTAAAATAATTTTTAGGGAAGAATAGTACCAAACCTTAAATTACGCATATGAGGATTTTCCGGATTTGTTGTTTGTCGCTTCCGGCCTCATTTAAACTTGCCTAGATAGGTAGTTTTGTTATGCTTCACCTCTTGTCATGTTAATCAACATTTAGTATTGTTGGGTACATAAACGAGAGAGAACTAAATAATTGATGTGGTGTTTTGTCAATATGCATCCCGATGCGTATTGAGCTCCACTTAATTTGTAGGATTTCTTGTGCACTTTGCCATGCCATGCCTCATTAAACCGGACATGCATCATACTTGTTGTGCATCATGCCATGATCGTGTGATAGTTGTTTACTATGTTGTTTGCTTCTTTCCGGTGCGCTTCTTCGGGTTGTTTCCGGTAGCGTTGCGTTTGTGAGGATCCATTCAACTTCGTTCGTTTGTCTTCTTCATGGACTCGTTCTTCTTCCTTGCGGGATCTCAAGCAAGATGATCATACCCTCGAAATCACTACTATCCTTGCTATGCTAGTTTGCTCGCTCTTTTGCTATGCCAATGCTACGATGCCTACCATTTGCTTTCAAGCCTCCCAAATTGCCATGTCAAAACCTCTAACCCATCATGTCCTAGCAAACCGTTGATTGGCTATGTTACCGCTTTGCTCAGCCCCTCTTATAGCGTTGCTAGTTGCAGGTGAAGCTTGGAGGCCGTTCCTTGTCGGGACATTTATTTACTTGTTGGGATATCACAATATATCTTATTTAATAAATGCATCTATATACTTGGTAAAGGGTGGAAGGCTCGGCCTTATGCCTGGTGTTTTGTTCCACTCTTGCCGCCCTAGTTTCCATCATATCGGTGTTATGTTCCCGTATTTTGTGTTCCTCACGCGGTTGGGCTATTATGGGAACCCCTTGACAGTTCGCCTTAAGTAAAGCTTTTCCAGCAATGCCCAACATTGGTTTTACCATTTCCCACCTAGCCTTTTTCCCTTGGGAGTCGCGCATCCTGAGGGTCATCTTTATTTTAACCCCCCCCCCCCGGGCCAGTGCTTGTCTAAGCGTTGGTCCAAACTAGATTCCCTTGCAGCGCCACCTCGGGGAAACTCGAGGGCTGGTTTTAGTTGTACGGACTGCTTATTCGGTGTTGCCCTGAGAACGAGATATCTGCAGCTCCCATCAGGATGTCGGCACATCGGGCGGTGTTGCTGGTTTAGTTTTACCCTGTTGAAATGTCTTGTTGTACCGGGATACCGAGTCTGATCGGAACGTCTCGGGAGGAGGTCTATTCCTTCGTTGACCGTGAGAGCTTGTGATGGGCTAAGTTGGGACACCCTGCAGGGATTTGAACTTTCGAAAGCCGTGCTCGCGGTTATGGGCAGATGGGAATTTGTTAACGTCCGGTTGTGGAAAACCTAAAGTGGACCTTAATTAAAATGAATCAACCGCGTGTGTAACCGTGATGGTCTCTTTCTTGCAGAGTCTGGGAAGTGAACACGGTTGTTGGAGTTATGCTTGACGTAGGTTGCTATAGGATCACTTCTTGATCATAGTTTCTCGACCGTGCTTTGCCTTCTCTTCCCGCTCTCATTTGTGTATGATAGCCACCATATATGCTAGTCGCTTGCTGCAGCTCCACCTCATACCTTTACCTTACCCATAAGCTTAAATAGTCTTGATCGCGAGGGTGCGAGATTGCTGAGTCCATGTGGCTCACAGATACTTCCAAAACCAGCTTGCAGGTGCGGATGAGACCGTGCAGATGACGCAACCAAGCTCAGGAGGAGCTCGGTGAAGATCTTGTCCTTTGTGTTGTTTCATTCCAGTTGATCAGTAGTGGAGCCCAGTTGGGGTCGATTGGGGACTTTGTCGCATTTGGGGCTCTTCTTTTATTTTGGTTCCGTAGTCGGACCTTGATTGTATTTGTATGATGTAATGCTTTATTCATGTATTTGTGTGAAGTGGCGGTTGTAAGCCAACTTTGTATCTCTTTCCCTTATGTATTATATGGGTTGTGTGAAGATTACCTCACTTGCGACATATGCCTTCAATGCGATTATGTCTCTAAGTCATGCCTCGACACGTGGGAGCTATAGTCGCATCGAGGGTGTTACACAACTACTTTGACCCAATCCTAGATATGGATTAGGTTCTAGAGTTTGTTTCTCCTAGTCATTCCAGAATAGAATGGCTTGATGGGCCACAATAATAATAGGCATCGATGAGCACGAATGCACAACTAGTCCTGACTATCAAGTGATAGACTAGGGTCGGGATACAACTGAGAAGGGTCAACTCAAGGAACATATAACTTTTTGAGTTGTGGATTCATAGATTAGTATGTCGAACCAAGTTCGACATGTTTCTTCCGGATAACCCATGCAGAGAGGTAGGATTGGCAGAGTCACAATTATGAATGGAGAACTCATCAAGATCACTCTAGTTGTGATCTTTTGATTCAACAGAACTTCTGCCATAAGCAGTTCATCATATTTGGAAGAAGGATATACCATGAACCTCGAGGACTATCACAAAGGTTACTAATATCCTAAAGGAACGAGCAAAACTATCAACATGAAGTAAGTAGGGTGAATCTCGGGATCAGAAACCCAGGAGTAGAATACCTACTACTAAGTAGCATCACGGGATGCTCTCGAGAATGGTAGCCAGAATCATCACACTGGGAATATAAAGCATGGCTAGATTATGGGTGGTTTCCTAAGACACCTAGGGTCATAATACTAGCTCCAACATATACGCCGAGGCAACGGAGTACCTCACAGACCGTGTAGTGTGCTTAATCTGGCCCAAAAGGACATCAGGGACGAAAAGAAAGGATTTGCAATTGCATCAGACTATGTAGAGACCTGGGATGACTCGGACAGCATAACGGCTATAAATGCTCAAAAAGATTTGAGACATCCTGCAAAATGGTGGCATAACCACTCAATATCACAATATCAAGGTTCTGAGGCCGGCTATGAACATATGGAGGTAGTAGGAACTGAACTAAGGCTTGAACTCAATAATCCTAGGCAACTACGGTTTAGTAACACGTCATCCTGAGATATAGAAGAGAAGCCTAGTTCTTAACCCCGTAGAAAAGATAAGATGACTCAGATCAGAAGGTCATGAGGATAAGGAGTAAAAAGAGCCCTACGTTCCCTTCCACAATCAATTCCCTTATATAACTAAAGCATTTCTAGACACAACTTCGACCAGCTTGGCTTGCTAATCCTACAGGCAGTCAGGCTCTGATACCAAAGCTGTCAGGACCCCGATCCTAAGTCACACTGATCTAGCATGTAACACATCATATCACTTTGCGGCCTCTCGCATGGTATTTCCACGGGTGCCACCTTACCTGCCCGGGACCGTTTGCGCCTTTTGCCTCACGTATATGATAGTGTCGCTAGCATCCATATGACAGAGAACCCGGGCCGACATGGCTAGTCGTGAACCCAAAGCGGCACTAACCCATGGGGACAGGCATACATGAATCAACTTTGAGCATGTCGGTCAGCAGCGTGTGAATCCGGGCTGTAGCACTGGGCTAACAGGACTCCGGGAACCCGGGCTGTAGCAGGCTAGGCAGGACTCCGGATGTCACCGCGTGACATTTCCCCGAAGGGACAGACACAGGAACGAAGTGAATCACATGCCGGCCAGTCAAGTGTCCTGAGCAGTAGTGCTGGGCTAGCAGGACTCCGGTGAACCGGGCTGTAGTGCACTACTATCGCTCAGAAAGCACTAGACTACATTTCCCCATATGATAGGCTGCCAAGGATAAACAACTAGATTGTCGGACCCACACATATCAAGCATTTCAATCATACACACAATATGCTCAATATGTGCAAATACAACATGGCATCACAACATAACTCTACGACTCAAGTATTTATTCATTAGGCTCCGAGGAGCGAGATATTACAAACATGGGTCTCACGACCCAACATTCAGAGCATATAAGTCAAAGCACATGCGGAATCTTAACATGTCTGAGTACAGACATCTACCAATGAAAAAGGCTGAGAAGCCTGACTATCTACAAGACCCTCCCAAGGTACAAGATCGTAGCTGAGGTAACGAGCTAAACGTCAAAGTCCAAGCGGAACTACTAGCGGGACTGAAGTCTCTCTGCAAAACATAAATTAAGCAAATGTGAGTACAAATGTACCCAGCAAGACTTACATCAGAACTAACTACATATGCATCGGTATCAACAAAGGGGGTGGTGGAGTTTAACTGCAGCAAGCCAGCTTTGACTCAGTGGTTAACCTGAACTACGACTGCAAGTAACTCTTTTGAGGTGGCGCACACGAGTCCACAAATTCACCATACCAATACACCACTATGGATCCGCTCCCGTCTCCCTACGAGAACGCCATCCATAGCACTCACGCTTATCTTGCGAGTTTTAGAGTATCCACTTTCACTTGTCTATGAACTGTGCAAGGGGTCCAAGTTTCCATATCCGAGGAATCCGGCTATTCGAATAGATAATGATAACCCTGCAGGGGTGTACTTCTTCACACACGCTCTCGCCACTTATCGCCCTGTACACGTCATGTACCTCAGCAACCTTCAAGCGGAAGTCGAGCGAGGGAGTCGGCCACGACCTGACTAACCAACAAGTCTCTAGTCCAGGTTTATCGCCTATTCGGGTTCCATCCACAAGGAGATCCGGGCGGGGTGTCGCTCACGGCCCCAAACGATGTGTGCAGGGTTCCCAAGCCCACCTCGACGGGTAGATCTACGCTTGGTACATCGTGCCACAGTGCCTAGTCTGTCCCAAGCCCACCTGTACCGGGTACCACTTGGTAGACTACTAACACTACCTACAAACACCAGAAACTAGTTGCAACTCCTGGACAGAGATCATATTGATTAATAAGTCGAGAGGGGCACTTAAGCATTCCAATGTGTGGTAGTAACTGTTCATGGATCACAAACACAGAACTCAGTTCCTGAGGACGGCTGCAATGAGACAACCCACCATGTACTCCTACATGGCCTCTCACCGCTACCTTTACCAAATCGTGTTCACACACTTAGCTCTCAACAATAAGACATGTTCACCACAGTCCAATTCATTCCCGATGAATCAGACCCGACTCAACTCTAAGCAGTAGCAGGCATGACAACAAGCATAAATGAGTAGGCACATCAGGGCTCAAACAACTCCTACTCATGCTAGTGGGTTTCATCTATTTACTGTGGCAATGACAGGTCATGCAGAGGAAAGGGGTTCAACTACCGCAGCATGTAACAGTTGAATCGCTGTTGCCCTAATGAAGTAAAAGAGAGCAGGAGCGAGAGAGTGGGATTGTATCGGAATGAACAAGGGGGTTTTGCTTGCCTGGCGCTTCTGAAGATAGTATATCTCTTCATCGGTGTCATCGATCACGTCGTCGAAAACATCGTCTACTAAGAGGGAACAACCACCGGCAAACACAAAAGGAACCACAATCAATGTAATGCAGATTCATATGAATGATATGTCATATTAAAGTACTGAATTGACCTAGTGCAACAGTTAGTCATATTCATTGAAGTGGAATTCAAACCTATAGCAAATTCCAACTCCAAAACTAATTACCATTTATTCCATAATCATGAATTGTCCTATTCAGTGAGGTTAACTTGTTCAAACATGCATGAAAGTGCCATATTCAGATTCCTTGGATTTTTCTGATCATTTTTCATATATAATTTATCTTATTTGGAGTTACGGTTGAATTTCTATGATTTTTAGAAGTTTTGGGTATTTTCTGAAAATAATAAATCATTTAATATTTATTTAAATTCTAGAAAGGAATTATTGCATCAGCATGACCTCATAGTGACGTAAGCAGGTCAACGGCTCGGTCCAGGTCAAACCTGACATGTGGGGCCCGTTGGTAAGTCACACAGTTAGTTAATTAACTAACTCAGATTAGTTAAGTGCTAAGCTAGGTTAGTTAGCAAGCTGGGGCCCACATGTCAGTGAGTGAGGGGGTTAATTAGCGGGGTCATCAGCGGCTAATTATGTGCCACGTCACCAGCCACCGGAGTTGAACTCCGACGACCTCACAGTGCAGCGGTGGCTCACCGGAATCGCGCTATGGGCGTCGGTTGGACGTGGCGAGGGCACCGGGCGATAGCCCTTGCTCCCGCGCATCTAGCGGAGGCAGCGGCAGGTCACAGGGTCACCGGAATCAACGCCGGCGACGAGCCGAGCGGCAGCCGGAGCTACGGCGTAATCGGGTTGGAGCTAGGGGGCACGTGGGGAGAAGCTGGTGCTGGCTACGGGCTCCTGGAGACGCGTTGAGCGCGATGGTGTGCTCGGCTTCGAGCTACAACGGCTCCAGCCACGGCGGCGATGAAGCACGGCGGCGGCGAGCTTCAGCCGTGGTGGTCAGTGGGCTAGAAGAGGAAACCGACAGAGGAGAGAGGGGGTTTGGGAGCAGGAGCTCACAGTGAGTCGAACGGGAGGGTCAGCGAGCTCGGGGAGGCACCAGAGGCAGCTAATCGACGGCGACGATCTTCGGTGGCCGACGAGGGGAATGGTGGTGCAGGCGGCATCCAGGGGCTTCCAGCATCAGGCGGCTCGGTGAGGAGGAGGAGAGGGACTCGGCGGAGCTCGTGGGCAGCTCCAGGGGACGAGGGAGAGGCGATGGCCGCAGTGATGCTCATCGGCAGTGGCGGGCGCGTTCGGTGGGGAGAACAGAGGAGGGGGAGGCGTTCCGGGGAGAGAGAGAGGAACGAACGAGGGGGTCGAGGCGGCGCCGAGGAGAGGACGCGAGGCATCGCGGTGGCAGGGAAGGGCAGGCAGGCAGCTCGCATGGCACGCGGAGCACGCGCGCGCGTCGGGCACGCGCCCTGTCCGACTGGCAGGAGGACGACGACGACTGGCACAGGCCAGTGGGCTGGGCCGCACAGTGCTGGGCCAAGTGGGCACCAGGTAAGCCACAGGTAACCTCTCTCTCTCCTTTTTTTTAATTTGTTCTATTTTCTATTTTTTGCTATTATGTTTTGATTTAGTTCAAAGACCAAACCATTTCCAAAATTCATGAAAATAATTGTGTGAACTAAATAGACTTCTCCAAAGCTACACAACAATTTTCAGAATTATTGAACATCTATTTATTATATAATAAATATAGGTTCAATTCAAATATTTATTGAATTAATTTCAAATGCCCAAAATAAATATTTTTGGTACTCCAAAAATATTGGTTTGAATTTTACCTCTTGCCAATATTTTTACAGAATAACAGGAACATTTCCTTGGACTCATTTAAAAATATTTTTAATGTTGATTATTTCTGAAGTGATTTCTGAGGGTTTGAACTAACCTCAATTCAACTTTTAGAATTTAGACATGATGCATGGATGCTCTCTTATGCAACTAATGCAAACAATTCTAGGGCTGTGACACATTGCCACGCTAGATCATTGCACATCCCGGTACACCGCCGGAGGCATTCATATATAGTCATATCTTTGTTCTAGATATCGAGTTGTAATATTGAGTTGTAAGTAAATAAAAGTGTGATGATCATCATTATTAGAACATTGTCCCATGTGAGGTTATGAAAATAAAAGTGGCCAAAGAAGCCCCCCCAAAAAAGAGAGAGAGGCCAAAGAAGACTGCAAAAAAATGAGAGAAAAAGAGAGAAGGGGCAATGTTACTATCCTTTTACCACACTTGTGCTTCAAAGTAGCACCATGTTCTTCATATAGAGAGTCTCTTGAGTTATCACTTTCATATACTAGTGGGAATTTTCATTATAGAACTTGGCTTGTATATTCCAACGATGGGCTTTCTCAAATGCCCTAGGTCTTCATGAGCAAGCAAGTTGGATGCACACCCACTTAGTTTCAGTCAAAGCTTTCATATACTTATAGCTCTAGTGCATCCATTGCATGGCAATCCCTACTCACTCACATTGATATCTATTGATGGGCATCTCCATAGCCCGTTGATACGCCTAGTTGATGTGAGACTATCTTCTCCTTTTTGTCTTCTCCACAACCACCATTCTATTCCACCTATAGTGCTATGTCCATGGCTCATGCTCATGTATTGCGTGAAAGTTGAAAAGGTTTGAGAACGTCAAAAGTATGAAACAATTTCTTGGCTTGTCATCGGGGTTGTGCATGATGTGAGTATTTTGTGTGGTGAAGATGGAGCATAGCCAGACTATGATTTTGTAGAGATAACTTTCTTTGGCCTTGTTATTTTGAAAAGACATGATTGCTTTATTAGTAGGCTTGAAGTATTATTGTTTTTATGTCAAATGATATACTATTGCTTTGAATCACTCGTGTCTTAATATTCATGCCATGATTAGATATGTGATCAAGATTATGCTAGGTAGCATTCCACATTAAAAATTATCTTTTTTATCATTTACCTACTCAAGGACAAGCAGGAATTAAGCTTGGGGATGCTGATACATCTCCGTCGTATCTATAATTTTTTATTGTTCCATGCCAATATTCTACAACTTTCATATAATTTTGGCAACTTTTTATACTATTTTTGGGACTAACATATTGATCCAGTGCCCAGTGCCAGTTCCTGTCTGTTGCATGTTTTTGGTTTCGCAGAATATCCATATCAAACAGAGTCCAAACGGGATAAAAATGGATGGAGATACTTTTGGAATATTTGTAAAATTCCGGAAGAAAAATCCACGCGAGACGGTGCCCGAGGGTGTCACAAGGTAGGGGGGCGCGCCTGCCCCCCCCCTCCCTAGGCATGCCCCCTACCCTTGTGAGCCACCCGTAAGGCGGTTGACGCTCTTATTTTGCTGCAAGAAAGCTAATTTTTGGGGGGGAAAATCACGGCGAAGGTTTCAGGCCAATCGGAGTTACGGATCTCCATATATACATGAAACGGTGAAACAGAGCCAGGAGAGAACGCAGAAACAGAGAGATACAGAGAGACATATCCATTCTCGGAGGGGCTCTCGCCCATCCCACGCCATGGAGGCCAAGGACCAGAGGGGAAACCCTTCTCCCATCTAGGGAGGAGGTCAAGGAAGAAGAAGAAGAAGAAGGGGGGCCCTCTCCCCCTTGCTTCCAGTGGCGCCGGAGTGCCACCGGGGGCCATCATCATCACCGTCATCTTCACCAACAACTTCACCACCTTCACCACCAACTCTTTCCCCCTGTATGCAGCGGTGTAACCTCTATCTTACCCGCTGTAATTTCTACTTAAACATGGTGCTCAACGCTATATATTATTTCCATATGATGTATGGCTATCCTATGATGTTTGAGTTGATCCGTTTTGTCCTAATGGCTATTTGATGATCAAGATTGGTTTGAGTTGCATGTTTTATTATTGGTGTTGTCCTATGGTGCTCTTCATGTTGCGCAAGTGTGAGGGATCCACGCTGTAGGGTGTTGCAATATGTTTATGATTTGCTTATGGTGGGTGGCGTGAGTGAACAGAAGCACAGACCCGAGTAAGTAGGTTGTTTGCAATGGGATAAAGAGAACTTGATGCTTTAATGCTATGGTTGGGTTTTTACCTTAATGATCTTTACTAGTTGCGGATGCTTGCTAGAGTTCCAATCATAAGTGCATATCATCCAAGTAGAGAAAGTATGTTAGCTTATGCCTCTCCCTAAAATAAAATTGCAATAATGATTACCGGTCTAGTTATCGATTGCCTAGGGACAAATAACTTTCTTTTGATAATAAGCTCTCTACTAAACCTAACTTAGTTGTGTCTTTATATAAACAGCCACTACTTTTTATTTGCGTACTCTTTATTATCTTGCAAACCTATCCAACAACACCTACAAAGTACCTCTAGTTTCATACTTGTTCGAGGTAAAGCGAACATCAAGTGTGCGTAGAGTTGTATCGGTGGTCGATAGAACTTGAGGGAATATCTGTTCTTCCTTTAGCTCCTCGTTGGGTTCCACACTCTTACTTATCGAGAACTGTTGTGATCCCCTATACTTGTGGGTTATCATCCAGCTTCGTCCAGTGCACCTTCGCCCGGGCAAAAGCTCTGCGTGCACCTTCCATGCAGACGGATCGCTTGATGACTTCAAGCCATGGGCAGGCTTCCACCAGCTGCCTCACCAAACCGAAGTAGCTGCCGGACAAGGGCTCGTGTCGGGACCTCGATCCTAAGCCACATCGATCTAGCATGTAACACATCATATCACTTTGCGGCCTCACGCACGGTATTCCCACGGGTGCCACCTTACTTGGCCCGGGACCATTTGCGCCTTTTGGCTCACGTATATGATAGTGTCCCTAGCATCCATATGACAGAGAACCCGGGCCGACATGACTAGTCGTAAACCCAAAGTGGCACTAACTCATGGGAACAGGCATACATGAATCACATCGAGCATGTCGGTCAGCAGCGTGTGAATCCGGGCTGTAGCACTGGGCTAACAGGACTCCGGGAACCCGGGCTGTAGCAGGCTAGGCAGGACTCCGGATGTCACCGCGTGACATTTCCCCGAAGGGACAGACACAGGAACAAAGTGAATCACATGCCGGCCAGTCAAGTGTCCTGAGCAGTAGTGCTGGGCTAGCAGGACTCCGGTGAACCGGGCTGTAGCGGACTACTATGGCTCATGGAAGCACAAGACTACATTTCCCCATAAGAGAGGCTACCAAGGATAAACAACTAGGTTGTCGGATCCCACACATATCAAGCATTTCAATCATACACACAATATGCTCAATATGTGCAAATACAACATGGCATCACAACATAACTCTACGACTCAAGTATTTATTCATTAGGCTCCGAGGAGCGAGATATTACAAACAAGGGTCTCATGACCCAACATTCAGAGCATACAAGTCAAAGCACATGAGGAAGCTTAACATGTCTGAGTACAGACATCTACAAATGAAAAAGGCTGAGAAGCCTGACTATCTACCAGATCCTGCCGAGGGCACAAGATCGTAGCTGAGGTAACGAGCTAAACGTCGAAGTCCATGCGGAACTACTAGCGAGACTGACGTCTCTCTGCAAAACATAAAATAGGCAAACGTGAGTACATAGGTACCCAGCAAGACTTACATCAGAACTAACTACATATGCATCGGTATCAACAATGGGGGTGGTGGAGTTTAACTGCAGCAAGCCAGCTTTGACTCGGTGGCTATCCTGAACTACGACTGCAAGTAACTCTTTGAGGTGGCGCACACGAGTCCAAAAATTCACCATACCGATACACCACTATGGATCCGCTCCCGTCTCCCTGCGCGAACGCCATCCATAGCACTCACACTTATCTTGCGCATTTTAAAGTATCCACTTTCGCTTGTCTATGAACTATGCAAGGGGTCCAAGTTTCCATATCCGAGGAATCCGGCTATTTGAATAGATAATGATAACCCTGCAGGGGTGTACTTCTTCACACACGCTCTCGCCACTTATCGCCTTGTACACGTCATGTACCTCGGCAACCTTCAAGCGGAAGCCGGGCGAGGGAGTCGGCCATGACCTGACTAACCAACAAGTCTCTGGTCCTGGTTTATCGCCTATTTGGGTTCCATCCGCAAGGAGATCCGGCCGGGGTGTCGCTCACGGCCCCAAACTATGTGTATAGGGTTCCCAAGCCCACCATCCGGGTGCTACTTGGTACACCGGGCCACTGTGCCTAGTCTGTCCCAAGCCCACCTATACCGAGTGCCACTTGGTAGACTACTAACACTACCTACAAACACCAGCAACTAGTTGCAACTCCTGGACAGAGATCAAGTTGATTAATAAGTCGAGATAGCTTGGGAGCGCCCGGAGCCCAATGTGTGGTAGTAACTATTCATGGATCACAAACACAGAACTCAGTTCCTGAGGACGGTTTCAATGAGACAACCCACCATGTACTCCTACATGGCCTCTCACCGCTACCTTTACCAAATCGTGTTCACACACTTAGCTCTCAATAGTAGGACATGTTCACCACATTCCAATTCATTCCCGATGAATCAGACCTGACTCAAATCTAAGCAGTAGCAGGCATGACAACAAGCATGAATGAGTAGGCACATCAGGGCTCAAACAACTCCTACTCATGCTAGTGGGTTTCATCTATTTACTGTGGCAATGACAGGTCATGCAGAGGAAAGGGGTTCAACTACCGCAGCATGTAACATTGAATTGTTGTTGTCCGAATGCAGTAAAAGAGAGCAGGAGCGAGAGAGTGGGATTGTATCGGAATGAACAAGGGGGTTTTGCTTGCCTGGCACTTCTGAAGATAGTATAGCTCTTCATCGGTGTCATCGATCACGTCGTCGGAAACAACATCTACTGAGAGGGGGCAATTACCGGCAAACAAGGAAGAATACAATCAATGCAATGCAACAATATGATGCATGATCATGACATGGCAATATGTTGTGATTTGGGCTAATGCAACAGAAAGTCATTTTAATTGAAGTGGAATTCAAAACTATATCAGATTTCAACTCTAAACCTATTATGAAATTTGCCCTAATCATGTTTCACCCTAAACAGTGAGGTTAACTTGCTCAAACATGTATGAAAATGGTACAGATGGATTCCTTGAATTTTTCTAATAATTTTTCATATATAAATTATTTCATTTGGAGTTACGGTTGAATTTCTATGATTTTTAGAAGTTTGGCTATTTTCTGAAATAAATAAATCATTTAAGATTTATTTAAATTCCAGAAAAGGATTACTGCGTCAGCATGATGTCACTGTGACGTCAGCAAGTCAACTGTGACTGGCCAGGTCAAACCTGACCGGTGGGGTCCACTGGTCAGTGTCTAACTAAACTAACCTAGTTTAATTAGCACTAACCTAGGTTAAACTAATTAGATTTAAACCTAAACTAGATTAATTAGCCGGGCGGGGCCCGCATGTTAGTGGGACAGAGAGAGGGGGGAGTCAACCCAGCCAGCGGGGTCAAACCACGCCGGTCAGCGGGTCAACCCCTACCGGCGACGTGTCGCCGGCGACGACAGGCGCGGCGGAGCAGCGCGGAAACGCTGCTCCGGCGACCATTTAAACGGAGGAGACCACCTACGGGGAGCTGAGGCTCGCCCGCATCCAGCCGGGGTGGTGGCTCGGCTCGGGGGTGGCCGGAACGGCGCCGACGATGAGCACAGCGGCGACCGGAGTTCGGTCGTGTACGGGCGGGGTGCTAGGGTGCGTCTCCGGACAATCTGGTGGGTGGAGCGAGATCCTGGGAGCACGCTGAGCTCAGGGGTGTTCTCGGACGCGTCATGCGTGAGCTCTAGCCACGGAGACCTCATGGCCGGCGGCGAGATGCTCGCGATCATGGTGGGAGAGGCAGCTAGGGCATGGAAATGGAGGGGATGAGCAAGGTGGGAGGAGAAGGAGCTCACAGGGATGCGGCAGGGTAGGTCAGCGGCCTCGCGGACACGTCAGAGACGGCGAATCGACAGCGGTGAGCTTCGGCACCCGAGGAGGAGAACGACGGTGGTGACGGCGTTGCAGGGTGTTCGGCGATGCGCGGTTCGACGAAGAGGAAGAATAGGTCACGGCGGAGCTTCTGGTCACTTCGCGGGGCGTGGGGGGGGAAGGTGTGGCCGCGAGGCTCACGGTGATGAGCTCGCATGGCTCTCGGCCATGGCGATGAGAAGGCGGGGAGAGGGAGAGAGAAAGCAGAGGAAGAGGGGAATGGCAGAGGGGGATCGAGGCCATCTCACTGGCGCTTCGGGTAGGCTCGAGGAGGGGAAACAGGCGGGCGGAGGTGGCGCCTGCTGCGTGTGCTGTGGGCACGCAGCTGCTTCTCCTCCTGGCAGGGGAAGAAGACAGTGCTGTCCCTATGGGCTGGGCTGCTACAGTGCTGGGCTGCCTGGTCAGTCCTTCTCTCTCTTCCTTTTTCTCTATTTTGTTTTCTCTTTTCTATTTTTTTGCAGTCTGTTTGTGATTTAGTTCTAAGACCAAATCAATTTCAAAATTCATAAAAGTAATTGTGTGAACTAAATGGACTTATCCAAATCCACACAACAATTTTCAGAATTATTGAACATATATTTATTATATAATAAATATAGATCCAATTCAAATATTTATTGGATTAATTCAAAGGCCCAAACTAATTGTTTTCTGAGATTCCAAAAATATTGGTTTGAAATTTATCCCTTGCCAATATTTCCAGAGATTCATAGGAACATTTTCTTGGACTTATTTGAAGAAATTTTTCTCTTGGTCATTTTCAGAAATGATTTCTGAGGCTTTCACATGTCCCCACTTCCAGTTTCTTGAAAATAACAGGATGCATGATGCTCACTGATGCAACTATCTGGAAACAATTCTAGGGCTGTGACAGCTCGCCAGGCCACATCCGGACTATAAGGCACAGCCCCCACTAAACAAGAATCTCGTCCCGGGATTCAAGACGTGAGGTAAGAAGACAAAGGGGTCACAAAGCTAACACGATCTCATGATCCACCTGCCCTTCTCGAAGATGTTGGTTCATTGCTCCAACTGATCTTGATCCAACACGATGACGACAAAAAAAAATTCTACAGGAAACGATCTTCTCAAAGATCGAGCAATTCACGATCAACTCATGGGATGAGACACAGTAACTCTCTCGAATTTAGACACAAACATACATCAAGAGGGATGGAAGACACAGATGGCGAAGGTTAGATTTGGTAGGGAGAAACTCCACGCTTAATAGAATGGTGGATGCGTTTCAACGTAGCAAGGACTGAATTGCCATGATTCCATAATGGGACACCCTAGAAGAGGTGACTCGTAGAACTATTCCCTTAAGTGGCAAAAAGAATTACTTTTGATAGAAAGATCATTGAAACTCTTTATACCAGCCTAAGGCAATCACAATCGATCATTTGTAGGAGTTCAAAAGAATGACATACTTGGACTAGAAAGGATGATGTGGACTCCCTTGTTGAAGACAGCGCAATGGATGATTTTGCTTATCATCGGAAATGGATGGGACCCATGGTAAGTCCACTTTTGAAGATGATCCTGAACAACAACTACTGAGGTGCAAGCTGGGAACAAAATGCAAATGTTGGGAATGTTCCAACCATCATATCTGCCTGAGATTCAGATCTGGTTGGTGTCAAGATATTCCAAACTCATCAAGTCTAGAAAGAAAAATGAAAGTTTGCAACACAATTCGACGATATGACGTTGCGAGATTCTCGGGTAAATGAACTACGGTAGTAAGCTCCAAAATATGAGCTGGTTCTGCTACATACATGTGAACACATTTTCCAAGACAAGCATGACCACATAGTAGTCTTACAACGAAACACTACCGAGTTCTAATTGGGAACCATCATTGTGGAGAGCGAAGTCCTGCGCATGTACCTTTGGGTCCTTAAGGATTAGCACTTAAGAACTTCTTTTCCTTGAACAAATCAATCAGTGGCTTGGTGTGCTAGGAACACATATGGAGTGGAGGTAATTAATCTACCAAACCATAGAATACTTCACACGATTGCATGACTGACTTGGGACGATTCCAAAGGAAGCAAAAACAAGCTCCCTCGAATTCACGGCGGCAACTTGCATCAATTGCACGTGAAGCTAGAGGAAGTCACTACTTTCATCCAAACATATACCTCATGAACGGGGCACGAAGAAAATTCTTACACAAGTTTCCAACACTAGCTGGATGTTCAGCACGAATTAGGGAGGAGACAAAATGCTACTCATGGGCTCAACAACAACTCATCGGAATTTCCATATCACTGGACTTCCACCATTATGTGAACAATGTGATAGTATTGGTCAGACCAAAAGATGTAATGGTGTATGCTCGAGGGATCAACCACGAGTAAGACAACATTATGAATATCGTTGGTTCTGATTTGACTTGACGATCGCCCACACTCAAATCAAAGGATTGATAAGACAAATAGGTCCAACAACTGATCACAAGGACCAATCGATGAAGATATCATCTTTCTTCAACACACACTACACAAGAGTATCCCTTTGGAACAAACTAAGTTAGGCAAGCTTTTATCTTCCAACTCTCCAAGTTGTTGTTCGGCTTAACCAACTAGCTCAGGGGTATCCAACACAGATTCTTGGAGAATGGATGGTTTAAAGAAAAACCAACATGATCATGAACTCAACATAGTGATCAGGGAACAACCTGGTAATACTTCCGAGAAGATATTCGAAAAATCACAAACCACCGATATGTTATTAAGCTCGAGAACAATCTTGCTTTTCAGGGCAAGACGATATGATCAAGGAGCGAGGGATTGTCACAATCCTAACTCATTGGTCGATGAGTGCACCCAGAAATATGGACTAGGTAGCACGATCAATCTTAGGATGATGATTCGATAACCAACACGCTAAGAATGATAATAATGTCCATAACTACCAAGCAACACAGTTGCTAGGAGTATTGATTTCACACATCATGGTTCACTTGTTGGCATTCCAGTTACAACAACATGGGACCGAGAAATGAATAATGATGGAGAGAAGTATCACTGCGTCAAGAGTTCATAGGAAGCGGTGCAATTCTCATGACATTTCTGACATAAAGATGGTAACACTCCAAGGTAGAACAGAGCAAAAACTGGATTGGCATTTTGATCTGCGAAATACAACTACTTTGACCCAATCCTGGATATGGATGAGGTACTGGAGTTTGTTTCTCCTAGTCATTCTGAAAAAGAACGGCTCGACGGACCACAAGAATAATAGGCACCGATGAACAAATGCTCACATACTCTTGACTATCAATTGATAGATGAAAGGTCGGAATATAACTGAAGGGGGACAACTCAAAGGAACATATAACTTTCTGAGTTGTGGATGCATAGATTAGTATGTCGAATGAGTTCAACATATTTCTTTCGGATAACCCATGCAGAAAGATAGAACTGGCAGAATCACAATTATGAATGGAGAACTCCTTAAGAGCACTCTGGTTGTGATCTTTTGATACAACAAACTTCTGCCATAAGTGGTTCATAGTATTTGGAAGAAGGAAATACCACGGACCTCGAGGACTATCGCAAAGGTTACTAATATCATAAAGGAACTAGCAACACTATCAACATGAGGTAAGTAGGGTGAATCTCGGGTTCAAGAACCCAGGAGTAGAATGCCTACTACTAAATGGCATCACGGGATGCTTTCGAGAATGGTGGCCAGAATCATCACACTGGAACACAAAACATGGCTAGATTACTAGGTGATCCTCTGAGACACCTATGGTCATAGTAATAGCTCCAACATATATGTCAAGGCAATGTAGTACCTTAACAGACCGATTAGTGTGGTTGAACTGGCCCAAAGGGACATCGGGAACGGAAAGAAGGGATTTGCAAATGCATCAGACTATTTAGAAACCTAGGATGACTCGGACAGCATAACGGCTGTAAATGCTCAAAAATATTTGAGACATCTTGCAAAATAGTGGCATAACCACTCAAAGGCACAATATCAAGATTCCGAGTCCAACTAACAACACACTAGAGTAGTAGAAACTGAACTGGGGCTTGAAACTATCAATCCTATAAGTCTATGGATTAGTAACACGTCATCCTGATAGATAGATGAGAAGGCCTAGTTCTTAACCCCGTAGAAAAGAAGAGGTTGACTCAGGTCAGAAGGGCATAAGGTAAAGGAGTAAAAAGAGCCTTACGTTCCCTTCCACAATCAATTCCCTTAGATAACTAAAGCATTTCTAGACATGACTTCGACCAGTTTGGCTTGGTAATCCTACAGGCAGTCAGTCTCTGATACCAAAGCTGTCGGGACCCCGATCCTAAGCCACATCGATCTAGCATGTAACACATCATATCACTTTGCGGCCTCACGCACGGTATTCCCACGAGTGCCACCTTACCTGGCCCGGGACCGTTTGCGACTTTTGGCTCACGTATATGATAGTGTCGCTAGCATCCATATGACAGAGAACCCGGGCCGGCATGACTAGTCGTAAACCCAAAGTGGCACTAACTCATGGGAACAGGCATACATGAATCACATCGAGCATGTCGGTCAGCAGCGTGTGAATCCGGGCTGTAGCACTGGGCTAACAAGACTCCGGGAACCCGGGCTGTAGCAGGCTAGGCAGGACTCCGGATGTCACCGCGTGACATTTCCCCGAAGGGACAGACACAGGAACAAAGTGAATCACATGCCGGCCAGTCAAGTGTCCTGAGCAGTAGTGCTGGGCTAGCAGGACTCCGGTGAACCGGGCTGTAGCGGACTACTATGGCTCATGGAAGCACAAGACTACATTTCCCCATAAGAGAGGCTACCAAGGATAAACAACTAGGTTGTCGGATCCCACACATATCAAGCATTTCAATCATACACACAATATGCTCAATATGTGCAAATACAACATGGCATCACAACATAACTCTACGACTCAAGTATTTATTCATTAGGCTCCGAGGAGCGAGATATTACAAACAAGGGTCTCATGACCCAACATTCAGAGCATACAAGTCAAAGCACATGAGGAAGCTTAACATGTCTGAGTACAGACATCTACAAATGAAAAAGGCTGAGAAGCCTGACTATCTACCAGATCCTGCCGAGGGCATAAGATCGTAGCTGAGGTAACAAGCTAAACGTCGAAGTCCACGCGGAACTACTAGCGAGACTGACGTCTCTCTGCAAAAACATAAAATAGGCAAACGTGAGTACAAAGGTACCCAGCAAGACTTACATCAGAACTAACTACATATACATCGGTATCAACAAAGGGGGTGGTGGAGTTTAAGTGCAGCAAGCCAGCTTTGACTCGGTGGCTATCCTGAACTACGACTGCAAGTAACTCTTTGAGGTGGCACACACGAGTCCACAAATTCACCATACCAATACACCACTATGGATCCGCTCCCGTCTCCCTACGAGAAGCCATCCATAGCACTCACACTTATCTTGCGCATTTTAAAGTATCCACTTTCGCTTGTCTATGAACTATGCAAGGGGTCCAAGTTTCCATATCCGAGGAATCCGGCTATTTGAATAGATAATGATAACCCTGCAGGGGTGTACTTCTTCACACACGCTCTCGCCACTTATCGCCTTGTACACGTCATGTACCTCGGCAACCTTCAAGCGGAAGCCGGGCGAGGGAGTCGGCCACGACCTGACTAACCAACAAGTCTCTAGTCCAGGTTTATCACCTATTTGGGTTCCATCCGCAAGGAGATCCGGCCGGGGTGTCGCTCACGGCCCCAAACTATGTGTACAGGGTTCCCAAGCCCACCATCCAGGTGCTACTTGGTACACCGGGCCACTGTGCCTAGTCTATCCCAAGCCCACCTGTACCGGGTGCCACTTGGTAGACTACTAACACTACCTACAAACACCAGAAACTAGTTGCAACTCCTGGACAGAGATCAAGTTGATTAATAAGTCGAGAGAGCTTGGAGCGCCCGGAGCCCAATGTGTGGTAGTAACTGTTCATGGATCACAAACACAGAACTCAGTTCCTGAGGACGGTTTCAATGAGACAACCCACCATGTACTCCTACATGGCCTCTCACCGCTACCTTTACCAAATCGTGTTCACACACTTAGCTCTCAATAGTAGGACATGTTCACCACATTCCAATTCATTCCCGATGAATCAGACCTGACTCAACTCTAAGCAGTAGCAGGCATGACAACAAGCATGAATGAGTAGGCACATCAGGGCTCAAACAACTCCTACTCATGCTAGTGGGTTTCATCTATTTACTGTGGCAATGACAGGTCATGCAGAGGAACGGGGTTCAACTACCGCAGCATGTAACATTGAATCGTTGTTGTCCTAATGCAGTAAAAGAGAGCAGGAGCGAGAGAGTGGGATTGTATCGGAATGAACAAGGGGGTTTTGCTTGCCTGGCACTTCTGAAGATAGTATAGCTCTTCATCGGTGTCATCGATCACGTCGTCGGAAACAACGTCTACTGAGAGGGGGCAATTACCGGCAAACAAGGAAGAATACAATCAATGCAATGCAACAATATGATGCATGATCATGACATGGCAATATGTTGTGATTTGGGCTAATGCAACAGAAAGTCATTTTAATTGAAGTGGAATTCAAAACTATATCAGATTTCAACTCCAAACCTATTATGAAATTTGCCCTAATCATGTTTCACCCTAAACAGTGAGGTTAACTTGCTCAAACATGCATGAAAATGGTACAGATGGATTCCTTGAATTTTTCTGATAATTTTTCATATATAAATTATTTCATTTGGAGTTACAGTTGAATTTCTATGATTTTTAGAAGTTTGGCTATTTTTTGAAATAAATAAATCATTTAAGATTTATTTAAATTCCAGAAAAGGATTACTGCGTCAGCATGATGTCACTGTGATGTCAACAAGTCAACTGTGACTGGCCAGGTCAAACCTGACCGGTGGGGTCCACTGGTCAGTCTCTAACTAAACTAACCTAGTTTAATTAGCACTAACCTAGGTTAAACTAATTAAATTTAAACCTAAACTAGATTAATTAGCTGGGCGGGGCCCGCATGTCAGTGGGACAGAGAGAGGGGGGGAGTCAACCCAGCTAGCGGGGTCAAACCACGCCGGTCAGCGGGTCAACCCCTACCGGCGACGACAGGCGCGACGGAGCAGCGCGGAAACGCTGCTCCGGCGACCATTTGAACGGAGGAGACCACCTACGAGGAGCTGAGGCTCGCCCGCATCCAGCCGGGGTGGTGGCTCGGCTCGGGGGTGGCCGGAACGGCGCCGACGATGAGCACAGCGGCGACCGGAGTTCGGTCGTGTACGGGCGGGGTGCTAGGGTGCGTCTCCGGAAAATCTGGTGGGTGGAGCGGGATCCTGGGAGCATGCTGAGCTCAGGGGTGTTCTCGAACGCGTCGTGCGTGAGCTCTAGCCACGCCGACCTCATGGCCGGCGGCGAGATGCTCGCAATCATGGTGGGAGAGGCAGCTAGGGCATGGAAACAGAGGGGATGAGCAAGGGGGGAGGAGAAGGAGCTCACAGGGATGCGGCAGGGTAGGTCAGCGGCCTCGCGGACACGTCAGAGACGGCGAATCGACGGTGGTGAGCTTCGGCACCCGAGGAGGAGGACGAGTGGTGACGGCGTTGCAGGGTGTTCGGCGATGCGCGGTTCGACGGAGAGGAAGAATAGGTCACGGCGGAGCTTCTGGTCACTTCGCGGGGCGTGGGGGGGAATGTGTGGCCGCGAGGCTCACGGCGACGAGCTCGCATGGCTCTCGGCCATGGCGATGAGAAGGCAGGGAGAGGGAGAGAGAAAGCAGAGGAAGAAGGGAATGGCAGAGGGGGATCGAGGCCATCTCGCTGGCGCTTCGGGTAGGCTCGAGGAGGGGAAACAGGCAGGGCGGAGGTGGCGCCTGCTGCGTGTGCTGTGGGCACGCAGCTGCTTCTCCTCCTGGCAGGGGAAGAAGACAGTGCTGCCCCTATGGGCTGGGCTGCTACAGTGCTGGGCTGCCAGGTCAGTCCTTCTCTCTCTTCTGTTTTCTCTATTTTGTTTTCTCTTTTCTATTTTTTTGCAGTCTGTTTGTGATTTAGTTCTAAGACCAAATCAATTTCAAAATTCATAAAAATAATTGTGTGAACTAAATGGACTTATCCAAATCCACACAACAATTTTCAGAATTATTGAACATATATTTATTATATAATAAATATAGATCCAATTCAAATATTTATTGGATTAATTCAAAGGCCAAACTAATTGTTTTCTGAGATTCCAAAAATATTGGTTTGAAATTTATCCCTTGCCAATATTTCCAGAGATTCATAGGAACATTTTCTTGGACTTATTTGAAGCAATTTTTCTCTTGGTCATTTTCAGAAATGATTTCTGAGGCTTTCACATGTCCCCACTTCCAGTTTCTTGAAAATAACAGGATGCATGATGCTCACTGATGCAACTATCTGGAAACAATTCTAGGGCTGTGACAGCTCGCCAGGCCACATCCGGACTATAAGGCCCCTCATGGCCTGTTCGGCCGCCTTGTGAAGTTCAACCAACCGCTTCAGCTGGTCGCTCAAGGACACGGGGTGTTCGGTCCTAGTATACTGAGACCAGAACAACTTCTCCGTTGAGCTCCCCTCCTCAGCCCGGTAAAACTCTGCGGCATCCAGCACACTGCGGGGAAGATCTGCAAACGCTCCTGGAGAGCTCCGAACTCGGGTAAGAAAAAGGAAAGTCTCCTTCACATGCTTGCTTTGCATATTGAATGCCTTACCCACTGCTATCTTCTTTGCCGCATCAATCTCCTGGAGGGCCTTGTGGGCTTCGGCCATGGCGCTCCGGACACTTTCAAGCGCCTGCGCGAGCTCGGACTCCCGCGTCTTGGAGTCAAGCTCCAAGGACTCGTGCTTCTTGGCAAGAGCCTCGAGCTCTTGCTGCACCTCGCCCACTCGGGCTTCTTGTTTCTCCTGTTCAATACGTTCTTTGGCCGCTTTGTCTTCGGTCGCGGACAACGCCTTCCTCAGGGTCTCCACCTCGGTCGTGGCCCCTGACAAATTCCTGATGATCCTATTACTTTACACAGAACTTCTTTTTAACTATATAAACTGGGGTATATCTTACCTTTGCTCTCTTCGAGCTGCCCCTTGGTAAGGCCGAGCTCGTCCTCGGACCGCTTCAGGGCCTGCTTCTGCGCAGAGATCTTCGCAGTACATGCGGCAGCGGCCAGCAGGGAAGCCTGCACATACACATAGACATACTCTAATTAGACTCTTGAGTTATCATTTGATACTCTATTCGGCTTTTCTTCGTGAACGCCGAACAGAGCATCAGGGGCTACTATCTATGCGGTAATATTTTTATATTTTGAATGCTTACCTCAAAGCCTGTTAGGAGGCTGGCGCAAGCTTCGGTCAGCCCGTTCTTGGCGGACTGAACCTTCTTAACCACCGCACTCATGATAGTGCGGTGTTCTTCATCGATGGAAGCGCTTCCAGCAAGTTGTTCGGTGCCTCTGGTTGGACAGAGGACACCGGCACGGATGGTTGGCCCCCCTTAATGGGGACCGCCTACTGAAGTCCGGAACCATTGAAGGTTCCGGCGCGGTGTCTGGCTAGGGCCCGAACTCGAAGCCCGTAGGAGCCTCGCTCCCTAGGTACCCAGGGTCCGGGAGGTCGCCGTGAGGCGCCCCCACGACCGCCTCCCCTTGGGACGGTGCCTCTTGAGACACCACCGTGGCGTTGTCCGTAGGGCGAGGGGTGGAAGCCGTCGGAGGAGAACTGCTATTCATATCCGACGAGCCCAAAGAGCCGCTCGATCAGGGTACGTCGAGACGAGCTCGGGCCGGACTGCATAATCAGGTTCGGCATGAGCAAAGGTAGTACAACAAAACTTACCATGAAGTACTATGGTGTCTGGACACTTACGACTTCGCCAGGGGCTTGTCCCTGGGTAGCCACTCGTCGCCGCTGTCGGCGGCCGTCGTGGCACAGTCCGGAGGGAGGGTCTTCCCCTTCTTGCACCCTTCGGCCTTCCCGGATGGGTCGGCCTTCCTTTTCTTGTCTCCCCCGGCTAGGGGGAGAACTTTTCTCCTCCTCGTCGTTTCCGTGGGAGGAGTGTGTGTCGGACTCATCAGACGATGAGTCCGATAGAACCATCTTGCGCCGGAGACCCTTTCGGGTCCCTGCGGCCTTATTCTTGGCCGTCTTTTCCAGCACCTTGTAAGGTGCCGGAGTCAGCATCTTCCTTAGAAGAGCGTTTGCAGGATCTTCGGGCAGGGGGGCTGGGCAATCAAGCTGCTCCGCTGTCTTTATCCCGTCCTGTTAATGACATGAAAGCTTAGATCTGGCACATAACTAAACTAGGGCACATCAATACCCTGAGAGATATAAAATCCTACCAAATGGGCGCGGCGCTTTGCGCTGAGTCCACGGTCCTCTATGAGGGAGGGAGGCATCTCGGCGCCCTTGAACATGATACGTCCATTTTGCATCATGCTTTTATATCAATATTTATTGCATTATGGGCTGTTATTACACATTATGTCGCAATACTTATGCCTATTCTCTCTTATTTTACAAGGTTTACATAAAGAGGGAGAATGCCCGCAGCTGGGATTCTGGCTGGAAAAGGAGCAAATATTATAGACCTATTCTGCACAGCTCCAAAAGTCCTGAAACTTCACGGATGATGTTTCCAAAATATATAAAAAACATTGAGCACAAGAACTTCACCAGGAGGCCACACCCTGCCCACGAGGGTGGGGGCGCGCCCTACCCCCTGGGTGCGCCCCCTACCTCGTGGGCCCCCTGGTGGCCCTCCGGTGACCATCTTCTGCTATATGGACTCTTCCGATGGGAAAATAATCATAAGCAATCTTCTCGGACGAAACTCCGCCGCCACGAGGCGGAACCTTGGCAGAACCAATCTAGGGTTCTGGCAGGGCTGTTCTGCCAAGGAAACTTCCCTCCCGGAGGGGGAAATCATCGCCATCGTCATCACCAACGCTCCTCTCATCGGGAGAGGGCAATCTCCATCAACATCTTCATCAGCACCATCTCATCTCAAAACCCTAGTTTATCTCTTGTATCCAATTCTTGTCTCTAAGTCCGGGATTGGTGCTAGTAGGTTGCTAGTAGTGTTAATTACTCCTTGTAGTTGATGCTAGTTGGTTTAATTGGTGGAAGATCATATGTTCAGATCCTATATGCACATTAGTACCCCTCTGATTATGAACATGTTTATGCTTTGTGAGTAGTTACTTTTGTTCCTGAGGACATGGGAGAAGTCTTGCTATTAGTAGTCATGTGAATTTGGTATTCGTTCGATATTTTGATGAGATGTATGTTGTCTCTCCTCTAGTGGTGTTATGTGAACGTCGACTACATGACACTTCACCATTGTCTGGGCCTAGAGGAAGGCATTGGGAAGTAATAAGTAGATGATGGGTTGCTAGAGTGACAAAAGCTTAAACCCTAGTTTATGCGTTGCTTCGTAAGGGGCTGATTTGGATCCATATGTTTCATGCTATGCTTAGGTTTACCTTAATACTTTTGTTGTATTTGCGGATGCTTGCAATAGAGGTTAATCATAAGTGGGATGCTTGTCCAAGTAAGGGCAGCACCCAAGCACTGGTCCACCCACATACCAAATTATCAAAGTACCGAGCGCGAATCACATGAGCGTGATGAAAACTAGCTTGACGATATTCCCATGTGTCCTTGGGAGCGCTTTACATCATATAAGAGTTTGTCCAGGGTTGTCCTTTTCTACAAAAGGATTGGGTCACCTTGCTGCACTTTATTTACTTTTATTACTTGTTGCTTGTTACAAATTATCCTATCACAAAACTATCTGTTACCACTCATTTCAGTACTTGCAGAGAATACCTTGCTGGAAACCACTTATCATTTCCTTCTGCTCCTCGTTGGGTTCGACACTCTTACTTATCGAAAGGACTACGATAGATCCCCTATACTTGTGGGTCATCAGAACAGCACCCTCCAGATGTCCTCGTGCGTCGTGTCGTAGAGCTCTCACAGCGTCCGGTGCTGCGCCGAGTCGAACTCCCACAAAATAAATGCCCGTTGTTGGCACGGAAGGATCCGACGGAAGAGCATAACCTGGACCACGTTCACGAGCTTGATTTTCTTGCTCGTCATGTTCTAGATGCAGGTCTGGAGTCCGGTCAGCTCTACCGACGAACCCCAGGACAGGCCCTTCTTTATCCAGGAGGTGAGCCGCGTAGGGATTTCGAATCGAAATTTGGGGGCCGCCACCGAGTTGGAGTCGCGCGGCTCGATGATGTAGAACCACCCCAATTGCTACCCCTTTATGGTATCCATGTAGGTACCCTCGAGCCAGGTGACATTGGGCATCTTGCCCACCATGGCGCCTCCGCATTCTGCTTGTTGGCCTCCCACCACCTTCGGTTTGACATTGAAGGTTTTCAGCCATAGGCCGAAGTGGGGCCTGATGCGGAGGAAAGCCTCGCACATGACGATAAACACCGAAATGTTGAGGATAAAGTTGGGGGCCAGATCATGGAAATCCAGCCTATAGTAGAACATGAGCCCGCGGACAAAGGGGTGGAGAGGAAATCCCAGTCCGCGGACGAAATGGGAAAGAAAAACTACCCTCTCATGGGGTTCGGGCGTTGGGATGATCTGCCTCGCATTCGGCAGCCGGTGCGCGATATTCGCAGGTAGGTATCCGGTCTCCCATAACTTTTTAATGTTTTCCTCCGTGACAGAGGAAACCATCCACTTGCCTCCTGCTCCAGACATGCTTGGAGTGGTTTGAGAAGAGGAACGCGAGCTTGGGCGCTAGAGCTCGAGTGTGCGGGAATGGGAAAGCGAGAAGGAAGAAGGCGTGGGTGAAAAAAGTAGATCTTTGTCCCTTTTATAAGGGCAGAGGAGGCGATGAGTCTCCCCACTTGCCAGGCAAAACCGCTTACTCCCCAGGCGCCGTAATTGATGGCGCGGTTGGGTTACGCACGTCCGTATTGATGATAATCTCGTGATAAGGGGAACACGATCTCTGCTTTGACAAGACGTATCGAGAAAACCACCTCGCGATATGTGCGGAGCTGGTTAGAAAAGTGGTTCGAATAATAACCGGGCCATGAAGTGATGTCAAACTATCAAAACATGTCAGCAGATTGGATTTATGGAAATATTATTCTCTCTACGGTGGTATGTGGAACTTTTTTTACAGGGTCGGACACTATCCTTGCATTCAAACTCTTCCATGGTGTATTCAGGGGAGGAACCCGCCTTGCAATGCCGAAGGCAACACTACGCGCCGGACTCATCGTCATTGAAGCCTGGTTCAGGGGCTACTGAGGGAGTCCTGGATTAGGGGGTCTCCAGACAGCCAGACTGTTGTACTATTAAGATACAAGACTAAAGACTTCATGCTGTGTCCGGATGGGACTCTACTTGGCATGGAAGGCAAGCTAGGCAATACGGATATGGATATCTCTCTCTTTGTAACCGACCTTGTGTAACCCTAGCCCCCTCTGGTGTCTATATAAACCGGAGGGTTTTAGTCCGTAGGGCAACATACAATCATACCATAGGCTAGCTTCTAGGGTTTAGCCTCTCTGATCTTGTGGTAGATCTACTCTTGTAATACTCATATCATCAAGAACAATCAAGCAGGACGTAAGGTTTTACCTCTATCAAGAGGGCCCGAACCTGGGTAAAACATCGTTGTCCCCTGCCTCCTGTTACCATCCGCCTTAGACGCACAGTTCGGGACCCCCTACCCGAGATCCGCCGGTTTTGACACTGACACCTGTCCTACCGAAACAAGTTCTACATCAGTACCGTGGCCTGATACTGACAAGCAAAAGCCCCGTTCTACTCAAACATGTTCTACATTGGTTCCATGGCGAGTAATGATAATTGTTTCATACAGAACTTCACTTCAGCCCCATGGCATTTACTTGACATAAAATGCTCCATCAAAGCAAGCCTAAAACCATGGCTTTTCTGATGCAAGGGAACTGGCGACAAAATACACAAAAGTGCGGGGCGTCTACTCCTACAAGGATAGTCGACCATTGCTTTATGCAAACTGTGACGAGCGTGCATAGCTACGGCCAGGTATGAAGAAGTCAAAATTACTACATTGAATTTTGCCCCTCACGAGGAGGCAATGTAGTCCCTCATGAGGAGGCGAGGATACAAATTATACTTGATTTTGTCTCTCATGAGAAGACGAGATTAATAAAGTATTACCCTTTTCCGCCCCTCACGAGGAGGAGATGTCCATACAATGACACATTGATTTTGCTCCTGCGAGGAAGCGAGATTGATATGTGTTCTATCGGCAAACATCATCCAATGCATCTGTGATATATTCCACATCGACATCTTGGCCGAGTGTCGACGAGACAAAAGGCTATGCACACCATTATCTGTCCAGTGCCGACAAGGCCGGATGAAATTCTGGCCAAGTGCCGACGAGGCCGGGTAACCACTATACCTACATGTCACAAACCTACCGGATTGGACACACCGTTGCTTGGTACCGACGAGGCGATAGCAACATACACATGTCCCCGTCTGATGAAGTCAGGGCATCACATGAGTGGGCACCGACGAGGCGAAAGTCATCCCCTTCATCGACACATCATGTTGGTCACACCAACATGGCGATAGTACTCGTGACTGGGTTTCGGCGAAACAAAGCCACCGACACAAATATCCACATAAAATATCACATGCATATGGATGAGCAACACATGACGACGACCATCAGCATAGCTTAATCGGAGGTATTCCGTGGGTTCGACCTCATGGATGTAATTAACTGGTTGCTTGCAAACGCACCAGGAATCTGCGAACTACACAATCTCTTCAGTCAGATACTCCTTAAGCGCGACGCAGAAGGCAGAAGGATAAATTCCTATGGAATTTGTACAATGTATTTGTATTCAATACAATTATCAATAAAGTGCAGGATTCCGTATATGTATTTGTCCATTATCTTTTGCTGTCTATTTATTTCTTGTTTTCGTAAAACAAGTGGCACGTCCGTGATTTTTACTACTTGTACGCATTAGGAAATACCCTCCCTAAAAAGGGGAGCGACACGTTTCTTTTTGGTGAAACAAAATGGCACGCCCAGTGGGACCTAATTCTTCTCCAATCTTTGCTGCGCTCCGAAGGTCGTCAAAATTATTGGTTCTATTGCTCATCTGAAGATATCGTCATTGAGATGTTGCATGGAAGTGTAATGTCCTACTCAAAGCACATGGCTCCATACATGCAAAATGCGACAACACAAATCCATCACGTGATATATGGATAAGTTGCTCTTGTAACTTTATACTTCATCTCAGCTCATGAGCATACATCGCAAGATACTGATGCATGGATTGCCTCCCACATGGTGAATCCTTTTCTTATCAATGTTGTTGGGAAGGTAAAATATGTTCCAACACCACCATCGTGAAGGCTCTCATTTGGATGGCTGCCCAAAAAATGCCGGTTCTAGAGCATTATAATGACAAGTTCAAGGCATAACCATCTGTCAGCATCCAACATGTCTTCCAGGATTGTATAGTCACTTGCTCAAAGAGAGTAATCAAGGAAAATGGAAAGGGTCTCGAGTGCATTGAGTCCTCAGAAGATATATGCACAAGTCCATGTTTCCCAAATCTCTAGAGGTTGCTAAATCTTCCCACATGCACTATGATGCAGTTGATGATGCATAACAACCCGCTCGATGATTGATGCAAGACAAAGTCAATCAACACTATTGGCATGTCATCCTCTGTTTCCAATAAACAATGGTGTATGAGGGCCTTGACCATTTTATCTCAGCATTGAAACATCCACTAGCCGGCATAGACAAGCGTTATGCCAAGCAGTACCAACGAAAGTACGACATGCTATATGCATCCATGTGATGTACTAGTTCTTACACCTTAAGATTATGCATGCTTATGCTATTATGCATGTACTAATTTCTATCTTCATCTCTATTTCTTCAAGAAGTCATAGAAATATGGAGAATATTACCCACTCCCTTGAAGTTCTTTGAAACACCCGAGGTGTAAGTTGGCAAACAATTGGGATAATTTTCTGCTGATGTCTCTTGGCCCACGCTCGCATAATGCAAAGACCACATGATGGCAGAATTATTTCCCTAAGCGCTCTCATCATCACCCTAGTAATGCAGCTCAGATCACTACTAATTAAGTGAGTGAGTTTTTTTCTTCCATTCCCTTCTTGTGTTTCCTATGGAAATACAGAAAAATGCTCAATCTGCTCTTGCTCAGAAAATAAATAAATACAAGGAGCACCCCTTTTGTTCTTTTTCTCTTTCGAATCTCTAGAAGGGGACATCCGTCCACAAGTTCTCGTCGATGTCATGAAACAAGAAAAAATTAAGAAGTCCCAGAAGTGCCATGGGATGAGTTTGCTAAAGCTATAGGCGGTCCTTGATAAAAAAGTGAAGAAAAAGAAATGGAAGTCCATGAGGCCTTGTATGTATGGGCATGCACGTAACCCTCTTGTGCTGCATGTATTTACAACAGCGCATGCATGTCACGCGCCTTGCACTTCTTTTGCCAGTCCAAAATATCATGCTGACTTGGTCCATACAAATAATCGTACTATGATTCTCAAGCATTCAGATGTCTCTCTATCAAACTAAGTATGTGGCCATGCACGTGCATTAGCCATGCAAGTACTCCCTCCAATGATCTATACTAAAGGAAATATGCCCTTGAGGCAATAATAAAGTTTTTATTTTATATTTCCTTATTCATGATTGTCGGCGTTCTGGGAACGGGGGTCCCCAGACTTGCCTGCCTGCGGCCTGCGGCGTGGCTCAAAGGGGGGCCCAGCACGGCCCATCTTCACCAACACAAACCCAAGACCCTCGCGAGGGGCCAAGCCTCGCGAGGCGGACGACGCGAAGCTTCCTCAGGCAAGGCCTCGTCAGGCTGGCTCACGAGGAGGCGGAGAGATCAAGGCGGGGTACCTCACGAGGAGCCCGTGACGCAAGCCATGACGACTCAGGGCGCCAGGCGGGTGCCAGCCCGCGCAGCGTCCTCCTTTCCTCTTTGGTGCAAAGGGAGCAAGCGCAGCCGCAGAGTACTGAGGCATCAGGCAAAGGTTGTCATTTCGGTGCAACGAGACCAAGACCAGGAGGACTACGAGACGGAGGTCACCGTGGAGCCCAAGACGGCGTTATCACCAGAGCTTTGCGCAGGCGAAGACTACTTTTGTCAGGATAGCTGATACTTGTTGTCCCCCTTCAAATTAGCCCGCCATTGTTGGCTCCCTTCCCGCTCAATATTTGGGAAGAGGACCAGGGCCTCTAAAAATAGGACTAGCCACCCACACAGCAAAGGAGGGGTTTTCAGAAAAGAGGGAGGCCAGGGAGAGAGAGAGAGAGAGAGAGAGAGAAAGGTGGTTGAACTCCTCCCAGCAGTTCATCGCCTCAGCCAAGAACAGACCCTCGCGAGGCTGTTCTTCCTTGTATTGTTCATCATCACCAGCCCAAGAGGCAATCCACACACCACACACTGGAGTAGGGTATTACACCACAACGGTGGCCCGAACCAGTATAAACCCTGTGTCTCTTGTGTTGTTCTTTCCTTAGTTTAGATCCTAGCACGGCGGAGGGGTGCAGGAAGGTAGGAGGCGAAATCTCCGCGCGCACCCCAATGTTCGAACCTCAAGGGTCTGCCGAAACCCAAAATCCGACAATGATAAATGTTTTATTATTCATGCTAGAATTGTATTGATCGGAAACCTTAATACATGTGTGAATACATAGACAAACACTATGTCCCTAGTGAGCCTCTACTTGACTAGCTCGTTGATCAAAGATGGTTAAGGTTTCCTAACCATGGACATGAGTTATCATTGGATAACTAGATCACATCATAAGGAGAATGATGTGATGGACAAGACCCATCCATTAACTTAGCATAATGATCGTTCAGTTTTATTGTTATTGCTTCCTTCATGTCAAATACATATTCCTTCGACTATGAGATTATGCAACTCCCGAATACCGGAGAAATGCCTTGTGTCGTGGTTTTGTCACGGCAGATGTCCTCGTGAGAGGACTTAGTCGTGGGTCCATCGCTACGGGTTAGCATAAAGGGGTTAAAGCGGACAAAGGACGCAAGAGTTTATACTGGTTCGGCCCCTTACGGTGAAGGTAAAAGCCTAATCCAGTTGTGATGGAATTGCTAGGGTTTCGATGACCAGGGAGCGAATCCGCTTTGCCTGGCTCTCGAGTTGTTGTCTGTTGTCCCTAAACCACCGCCGGGTCGTCCCTTTATATACACAGGTTGACGCCCGGTGGTTTACAGAATCCCGAGGCCGGTTCATAAATGTGCCCGGCTCGGTTTCTACCTTTCCTTGCCTTACAACATAAGTTACATATCTTATGGCGGTTTACATCTACTGGCCCTAATCGCCTTTGGGCCCTGGGCCTTCATGTTAGATTTCCTCCTTAAAGCGCCATCCCTTTTATCTTCATGGGCTTCAAATATGACTAACTCCTTGTGAACATAACCCGGCCCCTCACGGCTGGTTTATACTTAATAGTAATATCCGTAACATTAGGCCCCAGATTGATTTGAACTTGTTCATGTCAATCTTCGACACTTAGAAAAATTCCTCCTTTTGTACCTTCGTATAAATCTTGTAAACCATCGTGACGTCATCCTCCAGATTTGTAGTAAATCGTCGTGACGTCACTTGTTCATTAAAGCTGAAGATACCCTTTATTAATGAGCATCCAACAATCGAGGCGACAACCTTGTTACATATCCATTTTTTGGGCTCCTCGATTCCCGCGCCTGTTGCTTATCTATTTGCCTTATAAATAGGGCTGAGGATCCCTTTCTTTTTCCTCCTTTTGCCTCTTCATCTCTTCTTCCACCTCGCGACGCCTCTGCACCCGAGCACCGCCGCCATGGTCGAGCTTCGCCTCTGCCTCACCGCCGGCCGCTGCATCAACCTGATCATACCAGAAAAACGCGGCGAACCTCCATTGCTTCAACAACTTCGGTAAGTCTTTCCCTCTTTCCTCTGTAGATCCACTTAGGGTTCACACAGGTTCATGGTGCTATTCTCTTATTCTTCGTCAGTTCATACACAACAGACCTCAATTTTGATGCATTCTGTGCGGTAGCTATAGTAGTCTTTTATCTTGGCTATCAAACTATGCCTTCTATGTATAAAACCGATCTGGACTTTTGCAAACTGCTCCAGAACCAACTTTTTAGGTCTAAATATTTTTCTTTTCCTGACCTGTGGTAGATCCAAAATGCCAATGTGAACTTGTGAAACTTGTTTTTCCTCACTTAGTCATTTTTTGCCTCAGATCTGTACCTTCCTCATCTGCGTAGGCGGTTTATCCTTTTAGAAAATAACCCGTCATATGCCATTAGTCCCCTTGAAAACCGCCCATCGCTTTACCATTTATAACAGCATCAGCGTCCGGTTTAACAATTTTGCATGCTTAAATACCTTTTTCTTAACCTATTGCGCTTTATGCTTTGTCAATCATGAATCGTAAACTGGCATTAATCTTTTCCAGCTCTTCACTTGCAATGGCCAAACAATTTTATGCCTGTAACTGGGTCCCTTCCCGGGTTACTGAGGAGCAACTGGATGGATGCGTCAGAACTGGCGCTTTACCGAAGCGAAGTGAAATCCAGTGGCGAGTTCCCGGTCCAGAAAACCCTCCTACCCCCAGACATGGCAAAGTAGTAGTGTTTGTTGATCACATGAGCCATGGCTTTAAACCGCCCGGGTCCATGTTTTTTCGTGATGTGCTTGCCAATTTCTAGATCCATCCTCAAGACATTGGACCAAACTCTGTGTCCAATGTTTGCGACTTTCAAGTATTTTGTGAAGCATACCTGCAAGAGGAGCCAACTATTGAGCTATTCCGGGACCTTTTCTATTTGAACCGCCATACTGAGTTTGTAGACGGGCCCAATACCGAACTGGGCGGCGTTTCAATTCAGAAGAGAAAGGATGTCAGTTTCCCTCATGCCAAACTCCATCCTAAACACTGGAACCAGACTTGGTTTTATTGTAAAGATACCTCCCCTGATGATGAGAATCCTCTGCTGGGTTACCGTCCTCATCGGCTTACCAACACCCATCCATTTCCGCAACGGTTGACTACCAAAGAACGGGCTACATATGCTCCATAGCTCTCCAAGCTCGGAGCCATTATGGCCAATGGTCTAACAGGAGTTGATTTTGTTCACTGCTGGATTTCATGGAGTATATTGCCTTTAAGCCGTCGCCCCGGTTTAATGTGCGAGTATACTGGTGACTCAAAAGACCGTCAAAGTCATATTGATATTGAGCTGACAGAAGCTGAAGTTACTGAATCTATGAAGAAGGTACTGAATGAACCGGAGGCTGTCTATAGTAGGACTGGGTTAAGTCCCTACTACACTTTGAATAAACCGCCAGCTGTAAGCATTGCCTCACTCCTGCTTGTACTTAATCTCTGTAATCTCCTATAACTTTTGTCAATTCTTTTAACAGGGCGATGACCCATTTTGGAAGAATAAACCCCAAGAAAAATCGGTGAAAACCCCTCGACTTAAGACGAAGGCGGTCAAGAGGCCTTCCAAGAAGAAGGCGGTTGAATCCACCGGGATGAACCTCGACGAAGACGTCGATAATCCGGACTCAAAGGTATAACTTGACTCTCTTGGTTCGCTTTTCATACACCTCATTGACAATGATTATTATCAGGATGACGCTGAAGGCAGCCAAACTCATCGGACCGACCGAGTTGTAGAAATCGGTCTCACCGATTTGGCTTAGGCCATAGCACATGCATTTTTGGTCTGACCGAAAATTGCAAATCGGTGTGACCGAGTTCGATCCTTTGTGAAACCCTAGCAGTCTCGGTGCCACCGAACTGTGACTCGGTCTGACCGAGTTCACTAGTTTAGGTTCCAAAAGCTGCTTCAGTATCACCGAGTTTACAAATCGGTAGCTCCGAAATGCTTTCTGTGGAGAACTAAAACTAAGTTTTTAAGTCATTTGTTTTGAAAAATCTCTGCACTTTGTGATGCTCATCCACTCTACCTCATCTACACATATTCACAGGGTCTGCTGTTAGTAAGTTTGCAAAGATGTCTGATCAGAGTGACAGTCAGAAAAGGTCTAAAGAACATGTGCAGCTGAGTGAGGGTTCAAATCCCTCAAGCACTTCTGATGATGGCAGCAGGAGCACTCCAAGTAACTTGCCAAAGGCAGCCACCAGAACAAGGAAGAAGAGAACCTCAGATTCAAAGGATGAGGACTATGTGGCTACTGAGGAGGAAGTAAGCTCCAAGAAGAAGGTGCTGAAAAGGAGTATGGCATAGCTGCTACAGTTAAGCCAGGGATGAATAAGAAGGCTCCCGCAAGAAGGATTCCTATGTCTATGGCTGGAGCCTCCACTCAAGAGACAATGGAGTTCACTCTTGAACCCAAAGAAGGTGGAGAAGGCAAGAAGAGGAAGGTGAGGGTCAAGAAGACCACTGCCAGAGTTCTAGGGAGATCATCCATGTTCAAGGATCCCGCAAAAGAAGAGGAAGAGGAAGAGGATGCTCTAGCACCCAAAGCTCAGAAGCTTATGGAGATGCTATAAAGTCAGGGGTTGCAACATCAAAGCCCAAAGCTGCTCCAAAAGCTCAAGCTCAGAAGCCTCCTAAGCCCAAGAGGAACACCAGAAGTATTCCTGCTAAAGAAAAGAACAAGGCCCCAGTGCCTGAAGCTGAAGAAGATGATGATGAGTCTCTTGTTTTGAGAAAGTTGAAACCCAAGATCCCAGACCACAATGATACTCATCCAGTGGCTGAAGACATGCACATTAGAAAAGATGCTAGACTGAGATTGTGGAGACAGTCTGATCCCTATGCTGTGAGGAGAAGGACTGCAGTTGACTACAGGTTCCACACAAAAGAACAGCAAGACTTCTATGAAACTATTTTTCTTTACAAGAAGCCCATTATGTGTGACATGAGATGAGTTGATTGGGAATTCATCAAGGAGAATGAAGATCATTTTCCAGGAGTTTATGACAGCTTCAAAGCATGTGGAGTAGATGAGTTTGTTGGACAAAAGCTCACAAAATGGAATGATGATCTGATCATGCAATTTTACTCCACTTCTCACTTTTACCCAGATGGGAAGATCATTTGGATGTCAGAAGGTACTAGGTACCAGTCCATCGTTGAAGAATGGGCCAAGCTGGTAAATGCCCCAGAGGAACATGAGGATGACTTGGATGTGTATTCCAAGAAGAAGAAAGACCACAACTCTAGGGCAAACATGTACAAGGAGATCCCAGATAAAGCTTTGGAGACTCACAAGCTTGGATCAGTACATTACTTGTTGTCTGGTCTGCCTACCATCAACTAGCTCCTTAGGCACACATTGATACCCAAGTTAGGAGATCACAAGATGATCATAGGGCATTCTATCAACCTGCTACAGCTTTTTGATGTCCCTCAGAAGTTCAAGGTCATGAGTCTGATTGTAGAGACAATCAAGAGGACTGTCGCTGACCAAAAGAGAAGTTGTGGGTATGCTCCACACATTCAGGAGCTCATCAACTCCAAGATGGGCACAGGAACATATCTGTTGGACAAGGAGCATCTACTCTTATATCCGGATTTTGAAGACAACACTGTAGTGATGAATGAGGAGGAACCATCATCAGCTCAAGCACAGGAGAAGAGAGCCAAAGCAAAGGCTGAGAAAGCTGCCAAGATGCCAAGTGTTGAAGAGGCATCTCAAGTTTTCCTGAAGAGCAAGCAAGATCAACTTGCATATCTGATCCAGTCTACACTAAGGATTGAGAAGGGTTTGGCCACCCTGACTCAAAACCAGGAGAGCTTGGAGAGGATCGTAGAAACCAAATTTTATGATCTTGATCTGAAGGTAACTGAGATTCAAACAACAGTTGAGCAGCTCCAGGAGGAAGCAGAAGAGAAGAGAGGGAAGGCAACTACTGATGCATTTCAGTGAGTACCTAGAGGACAGAGGTCTGCTGCAGTGCATCTACCTGATACAAGAGCAACAACATCAGCACCAGCAGCCACAACCTCAGTACCACCTCCAGCAGCCACTCCACCAGCTCCAACTACGTCAACGGATGCCTTCGTCCTTGGAGTTCTCTCTACACCACCTCCCGAAGACCAAGCCTGAGATACGCATATCACTATGCATATTTGAACTTTTTGGTAACTTGTTGCCAAAGGGGGAGAAATATGTATAGATCATAAGCTTCGAGAGAGTGTTTTGCTTGTTTGCCTTTTGGTTGAACTTTTTTATTGTAAGCCTGTGTGAGATACTTTATGTCCTTGTGTGAGATACTTGTGTGACCATGTGATTGATCATATGCTACTTTAATGCTTGCTTGGATGATACTATCTTTTATATCTCTATATGATCATTCACTTTGCTTGGTGATTATTGCATGCTTTTAAGTTATATCATTTTGAGCGCTCCACCAAGATGTATGTGACATGTAAGAGTAACCCATGATCCTAATCGATTGTGCATTTGAATTCAAAAGCAAACTTTAATTAATTCACAAATTTAGGGGGATCTCTTTCTTATCACATACTTCTCAAAGTGACGATGTATTTCAATCTTATAATCATTTATCGAAGCTTTGATCTATATGTTGTCATCAATTACCAAAAAGGGGGAGATTGAAAGTGCAACTATCCCTGGGTGGTTTTGGTAATTCCTAACAACATATGGCTCATTGAGCTAATACTATTTCAAGATAAATATTTCAGGAAAGCTCAATGATTGGCATGGCATGGATTAGAAATGTGGACCCCTCAAAATGCTAAGGACAAAAGATTGGCTCAAGCTCAAGCTCAAGACTCTACATTTTGCTTTTAGTGATCCAAGATCATATTGAGTACATAGGAAAAGCCAATACTATTAAAAGGGGATGAGGTGTTGCTTAATGGGTTACTTGCTCAAAATGCTTAGTGATATGCTCAAAGATCCTCAACCACTTTCTCATATCCACATATGTCCCAAACCAAAAGTCAAAATCGGCCCCACTGAAACTTTCCATCCGACGCCACCGAGTTTAGTTGACATAGCCACTGCCACAAAACCCTAGTCACTTCTGTACCACCGATAGGGATCTCGGTCTCACCGAGATGGGATTGCAAACTCTTTGTTTCCCTTCATAATGTTTCGGTCTTACCAAGATGAGCGATCGGTCCCACCGAGTTCACAATGCAAACTCTCTGTTTCCCCTTCGTAACGTTTCGGTCCAACCGAGATGAGCGAATCGGTCCCACCGAGTTTGCTTGACCAACTCTCTGTTTGCTTATTACCAAAATCGGTCCCACCGAGTTTGTGTAATCGGTATCACCGAGATTACGTTATGCCCTAACCCTAATGAAATCGGTCCCACTGAGTTGATGTGTCGGTCCCACTGAAAATCCTAACGTTCACATTTTGAACTGAATCGGTCTGACCGAGTTTTCTGATTCGGTCCCACCGAGTTTGGTAAATGGTGTGTAATGGTTAGATTTTGTGTGGAGGCTATATATACCCCTTCACCCACTCTTCATTCGTGGAGAGAGCCATCAGAACATGGCTACACTTCCATCTTACATTTTCTGAGAGAGAACCACCTACACTTGTGTTGAGGTCAAGATATTCCATTCCAACCACATAAATCTTGATCTCTAGCCTTCCCCAAGTTGCTTTCCACTCAAATCATCTTTCCACAAAATCCAATCCTATGAGAGAGAGTTGAGTGTTGGGGAGACTATCATTTGAAGCACAATAGCAAGGAGTTCATCATCAACACACCATCTATTACCTTTTGGAGAGTGGTGTCTCCTAGATTGGTTAGGTGTCACTTGGGAGCCTCCGTCAAGATTGTGGAGTTGAACCAAGGAGTTTGTACGGGCAAGGAGATCGCCTACTTCGTGAAGATCTACCCTAGTTAGGCAAGTACTTCATGGGCGATGGCCATGGTGGGATAGACAAGGCTGCTTCTTCGTGGACCCTTCGTGGGTGGAGCCCTCCATCGGCTCGTGCAATCGTTACCCTTCGTTGGTTGAAGTACCCATCAACGTGGATGTACAATAGCACCACCTATCGGAACCATGCCAAAAATCTCCGTGTCTACATTGTGATTGCTCCCTCCAAACTCCTCCCTTTACCTTCATGTGCAATATTTTACATTCCACTGCTATACTATTAGACTTGCATGTGTAGGTTGTTTACTTGACTAGTGCTAAGTTGCTAAAATCTGCCAAGACTTAAAATTGGGAAAAGGCTAGATTTTTATTTGGTCAAGTAGTCTAATCACCCCCGCTCTAGACATACTTTCGATCCTACAATACTGCTTACCACCAACGTCTTATTTTGATTCGGCGGTATTGTGGGATGAAGCGGCCCGGACCAACCTTACATGTCCACGCACATGAGACCGGTTCCACCGACAGACAGGCAACTAGTTTTGCATAAAGGTGGATGGCGGGTGTCTGTTTCTCCTACTTTAGTTGAATCGAATTTGACGGTGGCTGGTCCTTGAAGATGGTTGAAACGACAAACTTGATAAAACACCATTGCGGTTTTGATGCGTAGGTAAGAACAGTTCTTGCTAGAAGCCCATAGCAACCACGTAAAACTTGCAACAACAATATAGAGGACGTCTAACTTGTTTTTGCAGGGCATGTTGTGATGTGATATGGTCAAGACATGATGTGATAGATGTTATTGTATGAGATGATCATGTTTTGTAAGATATCTGACAACCGGCAGGTGCCTTATGGTTGTCTCTTTATTGTATGAAATGCAAACGCCGTGTAATTGCTTTACTTTATCACTATGCGCTAGCGATAGTTGTAAAAGCAATAGTTGGCGAGACGACCACGACGCTATGATGGAGATCAAGGTGTCGAGCCTGTGACGATGGAGATCATGACGATGCTTTGGTGATGGAGATCAAAAGCACAAGATGATGATGGCCATATCATGTCACATATTTTGATTGCATGTGATGTTTATCTTTTATGCATCTTATTTTGCTTAGTACGGCGATAGCATTATAAGATGATCCCTTAACTAAATTTCAAGGTATAAGTGTTCTCCTTGAGTATGCACCGTTGCGACAGTTCGTCATGTTGAGACACCACATGATGATCGGGTGTGATAGACTCCACGTTCACATACAACGGGTGCAAGACAGTTTTGCGCATGCGGAATACTCTGGTTAAACTTGACGAGCCTAGCATGTACAGACATGGCCTCGGAACATTGGAGACTGAACTGTCGAACGTGAATCATATAGTAGATATGATAAACATAGAGATGTTCACCATTGATGACTACTCCATCTCACGTGATGATTGGACATGGTTTAGTTGATTTGGATAATGTATCATTTAGATGACTTGAGGGGTGTCTATCTAAGTGGGAGTTCTTAAGTAATTTGATTAATTGAACTTAATTTATCATGAACTTTGTCCTGATAGTATTTGCATATCTATGTTGTAGATCAATAGCTCGTGTTGTAGCTGCCTTATGTTTTGAATATGTTCTTAGAGAAAACTAAGTTGAAAGAGGATAGTAGCAATGATGAGGATTGGGTCCGTGATCTGAGGATTATCCTCGTTGCTGCACAGAAGAATTATGTCATTGATGCACCGCTAGGTGACAGACCTATTGTTGGAGCAGATGCATATGTTATGAAGGTTTGACAAGCTCGGTATGATGACTACTTGATACTTTAGTGCACCATACTTTACGGCTTAGAACCAGGACTTCAAAAACATTTTGAATGCCATGGAGCATATAAGATGTTCCAAGAGTAAAATTTGGTATTTCAGACTCATGCCCATGTCAAGAGGTATGAGACCTCTGATAAGTACTTTGCCTACAAGATGGAGGAGAATGGCTCAACCAGTGAGCATGTACTCAAAATGTCTGGGTAGTACAATCTCTTGAATCAAGTGGGAGTTAATCTTCCAGATAAGATAGTGATTGACAGAGTTCTCTAGTAACTATCACCAAGCTACTAGAACTTCGTGATGAACTATAATATGCAAGGGATGACGAAAATGATTCCTGAGCTCTTCGTGATGCTGAAATCAGCGAAGGTAGAAATCAAGAAAAAGCATCAAGTGTTGATGATTGACAAGACCACTAGTTTCAAGAAAAAGGGAAAAGGAAAAGAAAGGGAACTTCAAGAAGAATGACAAGAAAGATGCCACTCCCGTGAAGAAGCCCAAAGCTAGACCTAAGCCTGAAACTAAGTGCTTCTATTGCAAAGGGAATGGTCACTGGAAGCGGAACTACCCCAAATACTTGGCGGATAAGAAGGATGACAAAATGAACAAAGGTATATTTGATATACATGTTATTGATATGTATTTTATTAGTGTTCATAGTAACTCCAGGGTATTTGATACTGGTTCAGTTGCTAAGATTAGTAACTCGAAACAGGAGTTACAGAATGAATAGAGACTAGTTAAGTTGCGAGGTGACGATGTGTGTTAGAAGTGATTCCAAGGTTGGTAAGATCAGCATCGCACACTCCCTCTACCTTCGAGGTTACTGTTGGACCTAAATAAATGATATTTGGTTTTTGCGTTGAGCATGAATATGATCGGATCATGTTTATCGTGATATCGTTATTCATTTAAGTCAGAGAATAATTGTTGTTCTGTTTACATGAATAAAACCTTCTATGGTCATCCACCCAATGTAAATGGTTTATTGAATCTCGCTCGTAGTGATACACATATTCATATATTGATGCCAAAAGATACAAAGTTGATAATGATAGTGCAAAATATTTGTGGCACTACCATTTAGGTCATATTGGTGTAAAGCGCATGTCGGTGTAAAAAAGAGGGGTACACTTTTTGTACCCCTATAACTGTGCACGGGCAGTCTGAGCCGCGGATACCACCACACCAAGCAAGGCAAGGGAGGTGAGCCAGGATAAGACCGAAGCTCAAGGGAACTAGAACGACGCCAAGGCCAACACCACGAAGAGCAAAGGGGGCGAAGCGGACTCCCCCGGCAAGATCCTTGCCGGGAGACAGTTCTAGCAGCCCTGGCAAGACCCTTGCCGCGGTGACTCGTCCCGCGCCTACGGAGCAAGTCACCCTTGAGTCCACTGCCCCCAAAGGGCAAGGATTCGGGAGACATCCCCGTGGCAGCATACAGATCTTTGTGAAGATATTCAAGATCAGATACGCACTAAGGAGACAACAACCCTTGGCGGGATCCCAGCCGAGGAAGACCACAAGGCCCTGGCAAGCGCCTTGACGGGGATGACAGCAGGCGCCTCGGCAAGACCCTTGCCGGGGCCCCGGCAAGGCCCTTGCCGAGGACACCCGCAGGGCCACCATCAGGCCCACGCCGACTAAACCTCCACCACGGCATGCATGCAGCTGCCGACCCAACCAGCTGGACAGGCACCTGCGTGGCGGCATGCAGATCTTCGTGAAGACCCACCACTGCGCCACCTCAGCTGCCTGCCTACCTACGTGGCATCACAGGCGTCGCTGGCCAGGGCGCGTGTCGACACAAGAAGGAGCGGTGACGGACGAGACAGGTCTCTCCCCCGTCCCCGATAAAGCAAGGTCACCTAAGCAAGACGCATTAAATGCACCTTGTCATGTAATGCGAAGGATAACCTCGCATCACTGTACCCTTTCCACCTCCAGTGTGCCACTGTGGCCACCCCTTTTTCTATAAAAGGAGGCCCGATGCGACCCGGAGAGGGATTTGGCTTTTTGGAGCTCCTCACGCCCCATAGCTAGCTCAAGAACACAGATATACAATCCACCAAAGCAGGAGTAGGGTTTTACGCATCCTCGCGGCCCGAACCTGGATAAACAAACTGTGTGCTACCTGTTAGATCCGCTCTTCCCACGACCCCGCGCCCCGCTAACCGTAGTAGGGATTCTTGTGATCCCGTAGGTGTCGTTCCCACCGACATCTTTGGCGCGCCAGGTAGGGGGAAACGGTTGTGAGAATCGGCTCTAGCAATCAGCCCAGCACTCCTTCGTCTTCGTGGCTCTTGGAGAGGGAAGGAGGCCGGAAGATCAACGCTCGAGTGACTACAAACAGAAGCTAAGTTGCACTGAACCCTTATTTGTTCTATCCTTCTTATATGAGGTTATTCCCCCCGGAGATGTCACGCCTTTGTATGAGAAACCTGCATGCCAGGGGGCTCTCCCACGATCGGCAACGCCCTTGCCCTATTTCGAGTCCGCTCAACAGCTCAAGCGGCTGCATCGAGAATGGCAGAGTAGCCTTCCGCGATCAACAACACTCTCGATTCTGACTCGAGTCAAGCTCGACAGTTCGAGCGGCCGCATTCAGAACGGAAAGGTGGCTCGTCCGGCAGCACGCGTACCCAGTAGGCCCATGGGGATCCGTCCCCAAAACGTCGCTAGGGGCTTCCGCGCCGGCGAGCCTACCCAATCAATGTAGGGCGCGCATACAAAGAGGAATTGAACGGGGAAATAACGTGCATGAAATTAAAAGTACTGCAAAGTTATATTACATCACATCATTGCTGCGGTTCTAACTAAAGATGAAATTTGTCTTGGTCGTGAACCTGCAGCGGCGGTGAAGAACGGGATGCCTAATCCCGGCGCTGGCCTTCCACCCTCTTGATTTCATCGATGCTGCTGATGACGGGTTTGACGCGCTCCTTGAGCACCGTGAGGTCAGTACCCTCCAGCAAGCTATCCATCGTGGCACCGAAGTCGAGGTCGGGATTCCAGTACGCCATCTTGGTGAGGAGCTTGGTCATGACCCCCCGGCAAAGTCGCCGGGCTTCCCCGGCCAACGTGGCCGCTCAGTTGGAGTGAAGATAAGCCAAGGCTCCAAGGACGCCCTCGAAGAACAGGGTCAGCTTGGTGTTGACGGTCTCGCTGCGCTCAGGGGCGTACCTCACGTTTGGCATCCCCATGGTGGCCAACTGTGAGGTGACCCTGCCGGCGACGTCCTCCAGACAGCTGATCCATCTGTTCTCGCCTGCCACATATTCCTGGTGGGAGGAGGCCTCGTTCGCCCGCAGCTGCTTCTCCTCCTCCAGGCTCCTGGTCCAGGTCTCCTCCCGAGCCGTGCTCTCTGACAACATCTTCTTGAGATTCTCCAGCTTCAGCTTGAGATCTCTGATGGAGTTTTGCGCTTCGGAGAGCTCCCCAGCCCTACTGATGACCGCTCCTTGCGCCTCTACCAAGGCGCTGTTGAGCGTGCTCTTCTCATTGGACAGCTTGTGGGCCTGCTCCTTCAGCTCGTCCCGCTCCACCTCCAACTCCCTTACTTTGCCGGCATGGGCCAGAGCCTGGGCATCGAGTGCCTCCTTGTGCCTCTGCAACAGCTCGCGAGTCTGCCGCACGACAAGGGCCTCGAGCTCCTCATCCTTGCCATGGAGCGCTGCAGCAAGCTTTGCCTCACGCACGGTGAGGTCCTCTTCCTGGGAATCCAGTGCAGCTTGATGCTGGTTCCGGGCGGCCTCGGCCGCGGCAGCCAAGTTCACCGCCTTTTGCTGGGCCTTCTCGATGTCAGCCATCTTCATGGTGAGCTCGACATTGCGCTTGGCCAATTCCTCCTGAAAGGCCCTCTGCTCCTCGCGAGTCTGGTGGAACCAGGTCTGCGTCTCAGCAACGCGCGCCTTGAAATCCACCTCCGCCTGGTCCACTGTTGCCGTCCTGGACTTAACCTTGTCCAGACGGACACGATAGAGCGCCTGGAGTTTTCGTAAGTTGGCCCCCATAGCGCGGAAAAGCTTCTCTTCTAGAGAACCACCACCGCCAACGCTCGGCTCATCGACAACCTCGAGCCCGGTGGCGGCAAGCACCTCGCCGTCAAAGACTTCCCCTTCGGCGGGCGCTCGGGAACTTGATGCCCCTGGGAGATGGACGAAAAGATCGCCGCCCACCTTTAGATATCTGCCGGGGTCCGAAGTTGAGGACGAGGGAGGTTGATCATCAACCACCTCTTCCTCGGCAGTGGCTTTACCGGCTTCCCCGGCAGGCCCACCGTTGGCGCCCTCGGCAGAAGCCTCGCCGGTCGCCTTGGCGGCCCCCGCAGCGGTGTCGTCGGCAGCATCCTTGGCGGCCTCATCAGCGGCGACCTCGCCAACATCCCTGGCGGCCTCCTCGGCGGCAATCCTGTCAGCCCCCGTCGCGGCCTCCTCAGCAATATTCCCAACAACAGTATCCACGTCCTCCATACCTATTGAAGGAGGGCCTGGGTAGTAATGGGAGCATTGAAGCCAAGAAAAAGAATAAGGAAAAAACAGAGACGGAGGACAGGCGACTCACCAGTGCCGGGCTATGAAGCATAAGTCCCCTCCCCGCCAGCATTTGGCGCCGTGGCAGAGTCACCAGCGCCCAAGTTCCCCTCTTCCTCCATGGGTGTGGGCTCCGTGCTTTATGCCCTTGCCGGGGACGCCCCTCGCGGCGGCGTAGTCGATGGGGGTGGTGTGTTGGGGGTAGCCCTCTGCGGCTCCTCCTGCTGCCGCTCCCCTCCTGCAAACCCGACAAGGTCAATACCATAGCATCGAATGCCTACCACGTGTCAAATAACAGGAGGGTGACGAACTTACGCTAGGGGCTGTGCCGGGGGCTGCTGTCCGGGCTGCTCAACACCACCAGTGGCGTCTTTAAAGCCCCAGCCGGGGGCTGACTGCTCGCCGAGGCTTTCGCCCTCTTCACCCTCTGGGCCAACGTCTCTACATCCCTGCAAAAGCAAAAAGGGATCAAGATGAGTGACTTAATTCAGAGGAATGGAAATGGCAGTAAGGAACGGAGTACTTACTCGTCATCTATCTCCTCTTCCTCCACCACTTTCCTTTTCCTCTTCGGGCTGAGAGGCCCGAGATCAAAAGTGACCTCCGCGTCAACATCCGAGTCGACATCTGCCGAAGGAGGCGAAGACGGCGGGGTTTGTGCGCGCCCAGATGAGGAAGGGGCTGTTGTCTTCTTCTTCTCAGTGGCCTTCGTCAGCCTCTTGCCTGCCGTGGCCCTCGTGTGACGCCCAGACCCCTCCAGGGTCAATTGAGGCCGCGTAGCCCTGCCGGGCCGGACCGGCTCGCCGGAGCCAGCCCGCCGCAGGACTCGCCCTCTTCCCCTGGTTGGCGTCGAGCCCGCTGCCATGTCCTCCTCCGATGACGACTCGTCGGCCGCATCTTCGACAAGCGGAGCTCCAGTGTCGGCGTTGCTGACCTCCTCGGTGGCCGCCGCCCATCGGGCAAGCTCCTCTTCCTCCGCAGCCGTTGCGGCCTTGTCCTCCACACCCCCGGCGCTGCCGGCCTCCATGGCAAGCTATGCCTCCCTCGCCCTAGTTGCGATGTAGTCTAGCTCTGCCTGCGTGGTGTCCATGACAAGCCACCGCTCGGCGTCAGCATTGACATACACCTCAATCAGGGTGTCAAAGAATTGCTGCACATCAGCATCCTTCGGCTCCTTCCAGCTCGGGACAGGGCCGTGCGTGTTACAGTCCGGCATCATAGCGATGATCTCAGACCGACGTGAATTATTGCACAACGGGACCACCCTCGCTGGCAACTTGAAAAACGGCCCCTTGATGGCCTTGTCGACCTTTGCGGCAGCCCTCGTGGCCTTGCCGGTCCATTCGACCTCGCCGTCGTGACCCACATCAAGCTGGAAAAGCCGCTGGCAGAAGTGGGCATGCGCCATCACTATGAAGTTGTGATCGAGTCCGGGGCGGAGTCGCATAATGTCTGCCGGATTCGTAAAGAGCCAAGCTGGCCTCCCCTTGTTGTGCAACGGGGCGATCCGGCAGCGAATGAAGTCCGCCCCGATCATCTCAAGGGTGAGTCCGGCCCGGGTGAGCCGGAGAATCCTAGTAGTGGCAACAGTGAGCCTCCCGTCGGCAGCGTCGACATCGCTCCAATCGCTGCCACGGACCGGCGGCACTCGGTGGACCTTACAGAATTCCGGCGGGTCTTCATCCTCAATCCAGCACCACCAGCCACGCCATTCCTCCCACCTCTCCTTCACGGCACCGTCCGGGTACGCCCCCTTGGATCTTGGGATCCAGGTGACGCAGCCAGAGATGACACCTCCCGGCTGGATCCAAGGGAAGAAATAATGGCGGAAGAGCGCCGTGTTGGGCTGCACCCCGGCAAAGCCTTTGCAAAGATGCGCGAAGAAAGCCATGCACGCCACCGCATTCGGAGTAAAATCCAAGAGGCGAAAGCCGAAGGTGTGCATAATGTCGCATAAGAAATCGGAGAAAGGGGGGCATAACCCGAAAGAAAGATAATCAACAAAAAAGGGATACCGATTTGGAGCAGGATCAGCGCAAGCAGTAGGAATGACGCGCGTCGCCGGGTGTCCTGAATTCTCTCCCCCCGTCTTCGCTCCCCATAGGGGCCTGAAGGAGGCCCGGAGCTCATGAACATCAACCATCGAGGGGAAGAAAAAGGCGGACTTCGTCTGGTCCCCCGACAGCGCGCTCTCCGGCGGCTCCACAGTCCCAGCGCCCTTAGCCACCCCCTTGCCCTTGACGGATTTGGGCGCCATGGCGGCCAAGAAGTTTAGAGGGCTGAGGAAGGGGGATGGTGAAGCAACAACGGCGGGCGACAGCGGAAACTTAGGAAGGAAGGAAGAGAGGAAACGGCGGCTCTGAGATTGGCAAAGGCACGAGGAAAGAGGAGAAAGTGAGCAGCGCGCCTGCGGTTATCCCTTTTTTATGGGGGAAAACACAGGCCGCCTCCTTTCACATTAACTATGGTGTGACGCATGCCCGCAGGAACCAACCCCACGCATGCTGCCCCGTCACACGCACCTCCCCACGCCGCGCCACGCGCGTGAGTCGTGGGAAGCGCAGCACGCGAAGAATGTTACCGCGGTAAAAACTGCCCCGCCTGCCCGCGCACCATTTTTGGGCCTAGCCCAACAACGCGTTGCGCTTATGTGTGGCCTAGGCCCGGGGGCTCCTGTCGGTGTACAAAAAGAGGGGTACACTTTTTGTACCCCTATAACTGTGCACGGGCAATCTGAGCCGCGGATACCACCACACCAAGCAAGGCAAGGGAGGTGAGCCAGGATAAGACCGAAGCTCAAGAGAACTAGAACTACGCCAAGGCCAAGACCACGAAGAGCAAAGGGGACGAAGCGGACTCCCCTGGCAAGATCCTTGCCGGGAGACAGTTCTAGCAGCCCCGGCAAGACCCTTGCCGCGGCGACTCGTCCCGCGCCTACGGAGCAAGTTACCCTTGAGTCCACTGCCCCCAAAGGGAAAGGATTCGGGAGACATCCCCGTGGCGGCATACAGATCTTTGTGAAGATATTCAAGATCAGATACGCACTAAGGAGACGACAACCCTTGGCGGGATCCCAGCCGAGGAAGACCACAAGGCCCCCGGCAAGCGCCTTGCTGGGGATGACAGTAGGCGCCTCGGCAAGACCCTTGCCGGGGCCCCGGCAAGGCCCTTGCCGAGGACACCCGCAGGGCCACCATCAGGCCCACGCCGACTAAACCTCCACCACCGCATGCATGCAGCTGGTGACCCAACCAGCTGGGCAGGCACCTGTGTGGTGGCATGCAGATCTTCGTGAAGACCCACCACTGCGCCACCTCAGCTGCCTGCCTACCTACAAGGCGTCACAGGCGTCGCTGGCCAGGGCGCGTGTCGACACAAGAAGGAGCAGCAACGGACGAGATAGGGCTCTCTCCCGTCCCCGATAAAGTAACGACACCTAAGCAAGACGCATTAAATGCGCCTTGTCATGCAATGCAAAGGATAACCTCGCATCACTGTACCCTTTCCACCTCCGGTGTGCCACTGTGGCAACACCTTTTTCTATAAAAGGAGGCCCGAGGTGACCAGGAGAGGGATTCGGCTTTTTGGAGCTCCTCACGCCCCATAGCTAGCTCAAGAACACAGATATACAATCCACCAAAGCAGGAGAAGGGTTTTACGCATCCTCGCGGCCCGAACCTGGATAAATGAACTGTGTGCTACCTGTTAGATCCGCTCTTCCCACGACCCCGCGCCCCGCTAACCATAGTAGGGATTCTTGTGATCCCATAGGTGTCGTTCCCACCGACAGCGCGTAAAGAAACTCCATGCGGATGGACTTTTGGAATCACTTGATTATGAATCATTTGATGCTTGTGAACCATGCATCATGTGCAGGATGACTAAAACTTCATTCTCCAGAAGAATGGAGTGAGCCACAGACTTATCGGAAATAATACATACCGATGTATGCGATCCGATGAGTGTTGAGGCTCGCGACGGGTATCGTTATTTTCTGACCTTCACAGATGATTTGACCAGATATGGCTATATCTACTTGATGAAACACAAGTCTGAAACAATTGAAAAGTTCAAAGAATTGCAGAGTGAAGTGGAGAATCATCGTAACAAGGAAATAAAGTTTCTATCATCTGATCGCGGAGGCGCATATTTGAGTTACGAGTTTGGCCTTCATTTAAAACAATGTGGAATAGTTTCACAACTCACGCCACCTGGAACACCATAGCGTAAAGGTGTGTCTGCATGTCGTAACCATACTTTATTAGATATGGTGTGATCTATGATGTCTCTTACTGATTTACCACTATCATTTTAGGGTTATGCATTAGAGACAGATGCATTCACTTTAAATAGGGCACTGTCTAAATCCATTGAGACGACACCGTATGAACTATGGTTTGGCAAGAAACCTAACTGTCATTTCTTAAAGTTTGGGGTTGCGATGCTTATGTGAAAAAGCTTCAGCCTGATAAGCTCGAACCCAAATCGGAGAAGTGCATCTTCATAGGATACCCAAAAGAAACTGTTGGGTACACCTTCTATCACAGATCCGAAGGCAAGATCTTTGTTCCTAAGAATGGATCCTTTCTAGAGAAGGAGTTTCTCTCGAAAGAAATGAGTGGGAGGAAAGTAGAACTTGATGAGGTAATTGTACCTTCTATCGAATTGGAAAGTAGCTCATCACAGAAAACCGTTCCCGTGATGCCTACACCAACTAGAGAGGAAGCTAATGACAATTATCATGAAACTTCAGATCAAGTTACTATTGAACCTCATAGGTCAACCAGAGCACGTTCCGCACCAGAGTGGTACGGTAATCCTATTTTGGAAGTCATGTTACTTGACCATGACGAACCTACGAACTATGAGGAGGCGATGATGAGCCCAGATTCTGATAAATGGCTTGAGGCCATGAAATCTGAGATAGGATCCATGTATGAGAACAAAGTGTGGACATTGGTTGACTTGCCCGATGATCGGCAAGCCATGGAGAATAAATGGATCTTCAAGACGAAGACTGACGATGACGGTAATGTTACTGTCTACAAAGATCGACTTGTCGCGAAAGGTTTTCGACTAGTTCAAGGAGTTGACTACGATGAGACTTTCTCACCCGTAGCGATACCAAAGTCTGTCTGAATCATGTTAGCAATTGCTGCATTTTATGATTATGAAATCTGGCAAATGTACGTCAAAACTGCATTCCTTAATGGATTTCTCAAAGAAGAGTTGTATATGATGCAACCAGAAGGTTTTGTTGATCCTAAAGGTACTAACAAAGTGTGCAAGCTCCAGCGATACATTTATGGACTGGTGCAAGCATCTCGGAGTTGGAATATACGCTTTGATAATGTCATCAAAGCATATGGTTTATACAGACTTTCGGAGAAGCCTGTGTTGACAAGAAAGTGATGGGGAGCTCTGTAGCATTTCTAATATTATATGTGGATGACATATTGTTGACTGGAAATGATATAGAATTTCTGGATAGCATAAAAGGATAATTGAATAACAGTTTTTCAAGGAAAGACCTCGGTGAAGCTGATATATATTGGGCATCAAGATCTATAGAGATAGATCAAGACGCTTAATTGGACTTTCACAAAGTACATACCTTGATAAAATTTTGAAGAAGTTCAAAATGGATCAGTCAAAGAAAGGGTTATTTCCTGTGTTACAAGGTGTGAAGTTGAGTCAGACTCAATGCCCGACCACTGCAGAAGATAGAGAGAAAATGAAAGCCATTCCCTATGCCTCAGCCATAGGTTCTATCATGTATGCAATGTTGTGTCCCAGACCTGATGTGTGCCTTGCTATAAGTCTAGCAGGGAGGTACCAAAGTAATCCAGGAGTGGATCACTAGACAGCGGTCAAAATTATCCTTAGAGGACTAAGGAAATATTTCTCAGTTATGGAGGTGATAAAGAGTTTGTCGTAAAGAGTTATGTCGATGCAAGCTTTTACATCGATCCAGATGACTCTGAGTCTCAATCTGGTTACATATTGGAAGTGGGAGCAATTAGCTAGAGTATCTCCATGCAGAGCATTGTAGACATAGAAATTTGCGAGATACATACGGATCTGAATGTGGCACACCCGTTGACTAAACTTCTCTCACAAGCAAAACATGATCACACCTTAGTACTCTTTGGGTGTTAATCACATAGCGATGTGAACAAGATTATTGACTTTAGTAAACCCTTTGGGTGTCTGTCACATGGAAATGTGAACTATGGGTGTTAATCACATAAAGATGTGAACTATTGGTACTGTTCAATCACATGGGGATGTCAACTAGATTATTGACTTTAGTGCAAGTGGGAGACTAAAGGAAATATGCCCTAGAGGCAATAATAGAGTTGTTATTTATATTTCTGATACGTCCATTTTGCATCATGCTTTTATATCAATATTTATTGCATTATGGGATGTTATTACACATTATGTCACAATACTTATGCCTATTCTCTCTTATTTTACAAAGTTTACATGAAGAGGGGGAATGTCGGGAGCTGGAATTCTGGGCTGGAAAAGGAGCAAATATTAGAGACCTATTCTGTACATCTCCAAAAGTTTCAAACTTCATGGGAGCACGTTTCAGAATATATAAAAAATATTGGGCGCCAAAAGTACATGATATGTCTCCAACGTAACTATAATTTTTGATTGCTCCATGCTATATTATCTATTGTTTTGGACATTATTGGGCTTTATTATCCACTTTTATATTATTTTTGGGACTAACCTATTAACCAGAGGCCCAGCCCAGAATTGCTGCTTTTTGCCTGTTTTAGGGTTTCGAAGAAAAGGAATATCAAACGGAGTCCAAACGGAATGAAACCTTCGGGAACATGATTTTCTCAACAAATAAGACCAGAGAGACTTGGACCCTACGTCAAGAAGTAAAACAGGAGGCCACGAGGTAGGGGCACGCCCTCCACCCTCGTGGGCCCCCTGTTGCTCCACCGACATACTCCTTCCTCCTATATATATTCACGTGCCCCCAAACGATCAGAACAGGAGCCAAAACCCTAATTCCACCGCCATAACTTTCTGTATCCACAAGATCCCATCTTGGGGCCTGTTCTGGAGCTCCGCCGGAGGGGGCATCGATCACGGAGGGCTTCTACATCAACACCATAGCCCCTCCGATGAAGTGTGAGTAGTTTACCTCAGACCTACGGGTCCATAGTTAGTAGCTAGATGGCTTCTTCTCTCTTTTTGGATCTCAATACAATGTTCTCCCCCTCTCTTGGGGAGATCTATTCGATGTAATATTCTTTTTGCGGTGTGTTTGTTGAGACCGATGAATTGTGGGTTTATGATCAAGTCTATCTATGAATAATATTTGAATCTTCTCTGGGTTCTTTTATGTATGATTGGTTATCTTTGCAAGTCTCTTCGAATTATCAGTTTGGTTTGGCCTACTAGATTGATCTTTCTTGAAATGGGAGAAGTGCTTAGCTTTGGGTTCAATCTTGCGGTGTCCTTTCCCGGTGACAGTAAGGGTAGCAAGGCACGTATTTTATTGTTGCCATCGAGGATAACAAGATGGGGTTTTCTTCATATTACATGAGTCTATCCCTCTATATCATGTCATCTTGCTTAAGGCGTTACTCTGCTTTTAACTTAATACTCTAGATGCATGCCGGATAGCGGTCGATGAGTGGAGTAATAGTAGTAGATGCAGGCAGGAGTCAGTCTACTTGTCTCGGACATGATGCCTATATACATGATTATACCTAGATATTCTCATAACTATGCTCAATTCTATCAATTGCTCAACAGTAATTTGTTCACCCACCACAGAATACTTATGCTCTCGAGAGAAGCCACTAGTGAAACCTATGGCCCCCGGGTCTATCTTTATCATATTGATCTCCTACTACTTAGTTATTTCCTTTGCTATTTACTTTGCCTTTATTTTACTTTGCATCTTGTATCATAAAAATACCAAAAATATCATCTTATCATATCTATCAGATCTGACTCTCGTAAGTGGCCCTATAGGGATTGACAACCCCTATTTGTGTTGGTTGCGAGGATTTATTTGTTTTGTGCAGGTGCGAGGGACTCGCACGTAGCCTCCTACTGGATTGATACCTTGGTTCTCAAAAATGAGGGAAATACTTACGCTACTTTGCTGCATCATCCCTTCCTCTTCGGGGAAAACCAACGTAGTGCTAAAAGAGGTAGCAAGAAGGATTTCTGGCGCCGTTGCCGGGGAGGTCTACACAAAAGTCAACATACCAAGTACCCATCACATACCCTTATCTCCCACATTACATTATTTGCCATTTGACTCTTGTTTTCCTCTCCCCCCCACTTCACCCTTGCCGTTTTATTCGCCCTCTCTCTCTCTCTATCCTCCCTCACTTTCTCAGTTTGCCTCCTTTTGTCCGCTTGCTTTTTGTTTGCTTGTGTGTTAGTTTGCTTGCTTGTCACGATGGCTCAAGATAATACTAAATTGTGTGACTTCACCAATACCAACAACAATGATTTTATTAGCACTCCGATTGCTCCTCTTACCGATGCTGAATCTTGTGAAATTAATACTGCCTTGCTGAATCTTGTCATGAAAGATCTGTTCTCCGGCCTTCCTAGTGAAGATGCCGCTACTCATCTAAATAGCTTTGTTGATTTGTGTGACATGCAAAAGACGAAAGATGTGGATAATGATATCGTTAAATTGAAGCTATTTCCTTTTTCTCTTAGAGATCGTGCTAAAGCTTGGTTTTTGTCTTTTCCTAAAAATAGTATTTACTCATGGAATAAGTGCAACGATGCTTTTATCTCTAAGTATTTTCCTCCCACTAAGATCATATCTCTTAGAAATGATATTATGAATTTTAAACAACTTGATCATGAACATGTTGCACAAGCTTGGGAGAGAATGAAATTAATGATATGTAATTGCCCTACTCATGGTTTAAATTTGTGGATGATTATACAAAACTTTTATGCCGGATTGAATTTTGCTTCTAGAAATCTTTTATATTCGTCCACGGGAGGCACTTTCATGGAAATCACCTTAGGAGAAGCTACTAAACTCCTAGATAATATTATGGTTAATTATTCTCAATGGCATACTAAAAGATCTACTAATAAAAAGGTGCATGCGATAGAAGAAATTAATGTTTTGAGTGGAAAGATGGATGAACTTATGAAATTATTTGCTAATAAGAGTGTTTCTTCTTATCCTAATGATATGCCCTTGTCTACTTTGATTGAGAATAATAATGAATCTATGGATGTGAATTTTGTTGGTAGGAACAATTTTGGTAACAACGCGTATAGAGGAAATTTCAATCCTAGGCCTTACCCTAGTAATCCCTCTAATAATTATGGTAATTCCTACAACAATTCTTATGGAAATTATAATAAGATTCCCTCTCATTTTGAATCTAATATTAAAGAATTTATTACTTCGCAAAATAATTTTAATGCTATGATTGAAGAAAAATTGCTTAAGATTGATGATTTGGCTAGGAACGTTGATAGAATTGCTCTTGATGTTGATTCTTTAAAACTTAGATCTATTCCACCTAAGCATGATATCAATGAGTCTCTCAAAGCCATGATAATTTCCATTGATGAGTACAAAGAAAGAACCGCTAGGATGCGTGCTAAGAAAGATGCCTTTATAAGAGTGTGTTCTTCTAGTTCCTATGAAAATAAAGATGAAGATCTAAAAGTTCTTGATGTGTCCCCTATTAAATCTTTGTTTTGCAATATGAATCTTGATAATGATGGGACCGAATATGATCCACCTTTACCTAGAAGGCATTCCAAGAATTCGGAATTTGTTGATCTTGATGCTAAATTTGATAAAAGTGGGATTGAAGAAATTAAAACCCTAGATGTTGCTAAACCCACTATTATGGATTTCAAGGAATTTAACTATGAAAATTGCACTTTGATTGATTGTATTTCCTTGTTGCAATCCGTGCTAAATTCTCCTCATGCTTATAGTCAAAATAAAGCGTTTACTAAACATATCGTTGATGCCTTGATGCAATCTTATGAAGAAAAACTTGAATTGGAAGTTTCTATCCCTAGAAAACTTTATGATGAGTGGGAACCAACTATTAAAATTAAAATTAAAGATCATGAATGCTACGCTTTATGTGATTTGGGTGCTAGTGTTTCCACGATTCCAAAGACTTTGTGTGATTTGTTAGGTTTCCGTGATTTTGATGATTGCTCTCTAAACTTGCACCTTGAGGATTCCACTATTAAGAAACCTATGGGAAGAATTAATGATGTTCTTATTGTTGCAAATAGGAATTATGTGCCCGTAGATTTTATTGTTCTTGACATAGATTGCAATCCTTCATGTCCTATTATTCTTGGTAGACCTTTCCTTAGAATGATTGGTTGCTTATTTTGATGAATCTATGGCTAGTAAAATAGTTTATAAACTATAAGAGAAGTTGGAATACAGTAGTTATAACACCAATATAAATAAATAATGAGTTCATTACAGTACCTTGAAGTGGTCTTTTATTTTCTTTCGCTAACGGAGCTCACGAGATTTTCTACTTTAAGTTTTGTGTTGTGAAGTTTTCAAGTTTTGGGTAAAGATTTAATGGATTATGGAACAAGGAGTGGCAAGAACCTAATCTTGGGGATGCCCATGGCACCCCCAAGATAATCTAAGGACACCTAAAAGCCAAAGGTTGGGGATGCCCCGGAAGGCATCCCCTCTTTCGTCTACTTCTATCGGTAACTTTACTTGGAGCTATATTTTTATTCGCCACATGATATGTGTTTTGCTTGGAGCGTCTTGTATGATTTGAGTCTTTGCTTGTTAGTTTACCACAATCATCCTTGCTGTACACACCTTTTGAGAGAGCCATACATAATTTCGAATTTGTTAGAATACTCTATGTGCTTCACTTATATCTTTTGAGTTATATAATTTTGCTCTAGTACTTCACTTATATCTTTTAGAGCACGGTGGTGGATTTGCTTTATATAAACTATTGATCTCTCATGCTTCACTTAGATTGTTTTGAGAGTCTCAATAGCATGGTAATTAGCTTAAAATCCTAATATGCTTGGTATACAAGATTAATAATAAAACTTTCTTATGAGTGTGTTGAATACTATGATAAGTTTGATACTTGATAATTGTTTTGAGATATAAAGATGGTGATATTAAAGTTGTGCTAGTTAAGTATTGTGAATTTGAGAAATACTTGTGTTGAAGCTTGTGATTCCTGTAGCATGCACGTATGGTGAACCGTTATGTGATGAAGTCGGAGCATGATTTATTTATTGATTGTCTTCCTTATGAGTGGCGGTCGGGGACGAGCAATGGTCTTTTCCTACCAATCTATCCCCCTAGGAGCATGCGCGTAATACTTTGCTTTGATAACTTGTAGATTTTTGCAATAAGTATATGAGTTCTTTATGACTAATGTTGAGTCCATGGATTATACGCACTCTCACCCTTCCACCTTTGCTAGCCTCTCTAATACCGCACACCTTTCGCCGATATCATACACCCACCATATACCTTCCTCAAAACAGCCACCATACCTACCTATTATGGCATTTCCATAGCCATTCCGAGATATATTGCCATGCAACTTTCCACCGTTCCATTTATTATGACACACTCCATCATTGTCATATTGCATATCCCGGTACACCGCCGGAGGCATTCATATAGAGTCATATTCTGTTCTAAGTATCGAGTTGTAATTGTTGAGTTGTAAGAAAATAAAAGTGTGATGATCATCATTATTAGAGCATTGTCCCGGTGAGGAAAGGATGATGGAGACTATGATTCCCCCACAAGTCGGGATGAGACTCCGGACGAAAAATAAATAAAAGAGGCCAAAAAGGCCCAAATAAAAAATGAGAGAAAAAGAGAGAAGGGACAATGTTACTATCCTTTTACCACACTTGTGCTTCAAAGTAGCACCATGATCTTCATAGTAGAGAGTCTCTCATGTTATCACTTTCATATACTAGTGGGAATCTTTCATTATAGAACATGGCTTGTATATTCCAATGATGGGCTTCCTCAAATTGCCCTAGGTCTTCATGAGCAAGCAAGTTGGATGCACACCCACTTAGTTTCTTTTTGAGCTTTCATATACCTATAGCTCTAGTGCATCCGTTGCATGGCAATCCCTACTCACTCACATTGATATCTATTGATGGGAATCTCCATAGCCCGTTGATACGCCTAGTTGATGTGAGACTATCTTCCCCTTTTTGTCTTCTCCACAACCACCACTCTATTCCACCTATAGTGCTATATCCATGGCTCACGCTCATGTATTGCGTGAAGATTGAAAAAGTTTTGAGAATGTCAAAAGTATGAAACAATTGCTTGGCTTGTCATCGGGGTTGTGCATGATTTAAATATTTTGTGTGGTGAAGATAGAGCATAGCCAGACTATATGATTTTGTAGGGATAACTTTCTTTGGCCATGTTATTTTGAGAAGACATAATTGCTTTGTTAGTATGCTTGAAGTATTATTATTTTTATGTCAATATGAACTTTTGTCTTGAATCTTTCGGATCTGAATATTCATACCACAATTAAGAAGAATTACATTAAAATTATGCCAAGTAGCACTCCGCATCAAAAATTATGTTTTTATCATTTACCTACTCGAGGACGAGCAGGAATTAAGCTTGGGGATGCTTGATACGTTTCCAACGTATCTATAATTTTTGATTGCTCCATGCTATATTATCTACTGTTTTGGACATTATTGGGCTTTATTATCCACTTTTATACTATTTTTGGGACTAACCTATTAACCAGAGGCCCAGCCCAGAATTGCTATTTTTTGCCTGTTTTAGGGTTTCAAAGAAAAGGAATATCAAACGGAGTCCAAATGGAATGAAACCTTCGGGAACGTGATTTTCTCAGTGAATAAGACCAGAGAGACTTGGTGTGACGTCCCGAGACCGATATGCCAGGTGTCTTCCAGTTATTCGCTGTTGCTGTCTTGTCATTCGCTTGCGTGTTGCATCTTGTCATGTCATCATGTGCATTGCATCATCATGTTTTCAAAACTTGCATCCGTCCCAGTCTCCTCATTCTTTCCATTGTTCGTTTTGAGCCCGACCTCACTTGCACGCGCCCGCGGCACGTCCGAAATATTATTTTATAAGTGGCCGGAAAATGTTCTCAGAATGGGATGAGAGTTGGTGTGTGGTCTTTTTATAGTGTAGGTAGACCGCCTGCCAAGTTTCATCGCAATCGGAGTTTGTTTGACGCCCCAACAATTAACTATAGCGGCAGTATAGCCGGTCTAACGTCAGACATTTTCAGTCTCCGGAAACAGTCGCCGGGCCTCCCTCTCTTCTCTTCTCTCAGCTCGAGACCGTATACACAGCCCACGACCTACCGCCAGGTCCAACCTAACCTCTCTCGTCAGCCCGCGGCCCTCCTCGCGCGCGCGCCCGTAAGCTGTCCCGGACCCGACCCGGGCAGTCATCACCGTTGGGTCCGGAACATCCCCAAACATCTTCAAAACGTCTCCGATTCTTATTTAGATTTTCCTAGCCTATCTATTCTCGATCGTTGGATTATGATCGGATGATCCAACTCCCTTCTTTTCCATATATATAGTCTATCCCTAGTCCATTTTGGACAACCCTAATTTCTAGGGATCCTACCTTAGCGCCGCCGCCCACTTTCTCCTCAATTTCAGCGCCGGGCCAATCACCTCACTGCGTCCATCTCCCTCGATTTGCGCCGCCGCACAACCACTGCAAAGCCGAAGCCTCCATCTTCCCCGATCCAAAAAGCCTCCACCTCCTCCCTTCGATTTGTCGTCGTACAGATCAAGCAGGAGGCTCGATCCCCAGCCACCTCTCTGCCCGAACCCCTCGTCTGCTCCCAGACGCCTGCACCCCGCTAATCCCCGCGCCGCCCCGTCGCTCACCGGAGACCAGGGTCGCTGGAGGCCGCGACCACCTCTCCGTCCAGCAGGTTCACCGCGTCGGGCCTCTCCTCGTCTTTACCCCGTTTCCCCCTGATCCTTTATAATCGTCGCGTCGCGCCAGCTGCAAGACGCTGCTGCCATGGTCAACTGTCGCCGGAGCTCCACATCGTCGCCGCCGTTGGCCGGATCCGGCCCGGAAACAAGCGGATCCCTCCATCCCCGGCGAGCTCCGCTTCCCGTTCCCGTCGCTCCGCCGTGCGCCAAGTCCCATGTCGTCGTGCCCTGCTTCTGCATCCTCCCGCTCGTCTCTGTGCGCGCTGAAAACGAGCGAGATGACCGCTCGCGTTGACCACAACCACCCCACCTCCTCGCTCGATCCAGCGGCATCGCCCCGAGCCGGCCGCTCTGCTCGTGGACCGCAGCCATGCCTCCGGCCCAGCCTGACTCCAGACCAGCGCCCCTGCCGACCTTCCTCTCCATCGCGTGGGCCACAGGCAGGCCGGGCCAGCGCGCCCCCTTGCCGGCCTCTCTTCCACCGATCGGGCAAAGGCCCATGGTGAGGACGCGCACAACCCCCCTGTGCACTTTGGGCCGGCCAGATTCGGCCCAGAGTCTTTTTTTTAGGCTCTGTGTTTTTGCTATTTATCCTGAGAACTGTCAGTTTTGCAGAAACACCCTTGCACTTCATGCATATCCTAACTAATTAAGCGTGCATCGGATTAAAACAAACTTTATACGTAAAATGTCTAGAATTTTGTCTAGTTTAATAATATCCAAATTTCATCCATGTTTAAAATGTTTAAACTGCTGTTTGTTTAAATTTGCTTAAATAACTTGTTAAAACGGTTTATTTCATAACTAAATAACCGTAGCTCGTTTTAAATAATCTTTATATGTAAATGGGGTAGAAAAATGCCTAGTTTAACATGGTGGCATCACTTTGCATGTTTAACAACTCTAAAATTGTGTTTAGGGCAGAACAGTACCAAACCTAATATATGCATATGGGGATTTACCGGAATTGTTGTTCGTTGCTTCCGGACTCATTTAAACTTGACTAGATAGGTAGTTTTACTTTGCTTCACCCTCTTGCCATGTTTAACAACATTTAATATTGTTGGGTACATAAACAAGATCGAACTAAATAAGTCACGTGGTGTTTCGTCAATATGCAACGGAGTTGCATATTGAGCTCCACTTAATTTGTAGGGTTGTTTGTGCACTTTGCCATGCCATGCTTCATTGAACCGGGCATGCATCATACTTGGTTGTGCATCATGCCATGTTCATGTGTTGGTTGTTTACTATGTTGTTTGCTTTCTTTCCGGTGTACTTCTTCTCGGTAATCTGGTAACGTCGCGTTTGTGAGGATCCGTTCGACTTCGTCCGTTTGTCTTCTTCATGGACTCGTTCTTCTTCCTTGCGGGATTTTAGGCAAGATGACCATACCCTCGATGCTTATATCTTTGCTTGCTAGATGCTCGCTCTTTTGCTATGCCTATGCTACGATACCTACCACTTGCTTATCATGCCTCCCATATTGTTAAGCCAAGCCTCTAACCAACTTGTCCTAGCAAACCGTTGTTTGGCTATGTTACCGCTTTGCTCAGCCGCTCTTATAGCATTGTTAGTTGTAGGTGAAGATTGGAGTTTGTTCCTTGTTGGAACATGGATATTTTTGTTGGGATATCACAATATCTCTTATTTAATTAATGCATCTATATACTTGGTAAAGGGTTGAAGGCTCGGCCTTATGCCTGGTGTTTTGTTCCACTCTTGCCGCCCTAGTTTCCGTCATATCAGTGTTATGTTCCCGGATTTTGTGTTCCTTACATGGTTGGGTTATAATGGGAACCCCTTGACAATTCTCCTTGAATAAAACTCCTCCAGCACGGACCAACATTGGTTTTACCATTTGCTACCTAGCCTTTTCTTTCCCTTGGGTAGGCCTACCCAAGGGTCATCTTTATTAACCCCCCCCCCCCCGGGCCAGTGCTCCTCTGAGTGTTGGTCCAAACTGAGTGATGTCCGGAGCTACCAGGGGCAACTCTGGGCTGGCCCACCCGACGTCTGGCTCATCCGGTGTGCCCTGAGAACGAGATATGTGCAGCTCCTATCGGGATTTGTCGGCACATCTGGGTGGCTTTGCTGGTCTTGTTTTACCATTGTCGAAATGTCTTGTAACCGGAATGCCGAGTCTGATCGGATTGTCTTGGGAGAAGGAATATCCTTCGTTGACCGTGAGAGCTTGTGATGGGCTAAGTTGGGACACCCCTGCAAGAATTTGAACTTTTGAAAGTCGTGCCTGCGGTTATGGGCATATGGAAATTTGTTAATGTCCGGTTGTAGAAAACCTGAAACTTAACTTAATTAAAATGCATCAACCGCGTGTGTAACCGTGATGGTCTCTTCTCGGCGGAGTCTGGGAAGTGAACACGGTGTTGGAGTAATGCTTGACGTAGGTTGTTCTATGATCACTTCTAGATCATAGTTGTTCGACTGTGCCTTTGCCTTCTCTTCTCGCTCTCTTTTGCGTATATGTTAGCCACCAAACATGCTAGTCGCTTGCTGCAGCTCCACCTCATACCTTTACCTTGCCCATAAGCTTAAATAGTCTTGATCGCGAGGGTGTGAGATTGCTGAGTCCCCGTGACTCACAGTTACTTCCAAAACCAATTTGCAGGTGCCGATGAAACCGTATAGGTGACGCAGCTGAACTCAGGAGGAGCTCGATGAAGATCTTGTCCTTTGTGTTGTTTCGTTTCAGTCGATCAGTAGTGGAGCCCAGTTGGGACGATCAGGGATCTATGTAGCATTTGGGGTAGTATTCTTTTATTTTGGTTCCGCAGTCGTACCTTGTGTGTATCTGGATGATGTAATGCTTTATTCATGTTTTGTGTGAAGTGGCGATTGTAAGCCAACTATGTATCTCTTTCCCTTATGTATTACATGGGTTGTGTGAAGATTACCTCACTTGCGACATTGCTTTCAATGCGGTTATGCCTCTAAGTCATGCTTCGACACGTGGGAGATATAGCCGCATCGAGGGCGTTACACTTGGACCCTACGTCAAGAAATAAAATAGGAGGCCACGAGGTAGGGGGGCACGCCTGCCTACCCTAGGCGCGCCCTCCACCCTCGTGGGCCCCCTGTTGCTCCACCGACATACTCCTTCCTCCTATATATATCCACGTACCCCCAAACGATCAGAACAGGAGCCAAAACCCTAATTCCACTGCCGTAACTTTCTGTATCCACGAGATCCCATCTTGGGGCCTGTTCCGGAGCTCCGCCGGAGGGGGCATCGATCACGGAGGGCTTCTACATCAACACCACAGCCCCTCCGATGAAGTGTGAGTAGTTTACCTCAGACCTACGGGTCCATAGTTAGTAGCTAGATGGCTTCTTCTCTCTTTTTGTATCTCAATACAATGTTCTCCCCCTCTCTTGTGGAGATCTATTTGATGTAATCTTCTTTTTGCGGTGTGTTTGTTGAGACCGATGAATTGTGGGTTTATGATCAAGTCTATCTATGAATAATATTTGAATCTTCTCTGGATTCTTTTATGTATGATTGGTTATCTTTGCAAGTCTCTTCGAATTATCAGTTTGGTTTGGCCTACTAGATTGATCTTTGTTGCAATGGGAGAAGTGCTTAGCTTTGGGTTCAATCTTGCGGTGTCCTTTCCCGGTGACAGTAAGGGCAGCAAGGCACGTATTGTATTGTTGCCATCGAGGATAACAAGATGGGGTTTTCTTCATATTACATGAGTCTATCCCTCTACATCATGTCATCTTGCTTAAGGCGTTACTCTGTTTTTAACTTAATACTCTAGATGCATGCCGGATAGCGGTCGATGAGTGGAGTAATAGTAGTAGATGCAGGCAGGAGTCGGTCTACTTTTCTTGGACGTGATGCCTATATACATGATCATACCTAGATATTCTCATAACTATGCTCAATTCTGTCAATTGCTCAATAGTAATTTGTTCACCCACTGTAGAATACTTATGCTCTCGAGAGAAGCCACTAGTGAAACCTATGGCCCCGGGTCTATCTTTATCATATTGATCTCCAACTACTTAGTTATTTCCTTTGCTATTTACTTTGCCTTTCTTTTACTTTGCATCTTTTATCATAAAAATACCAAAAATATTATCTTATCATATCTATCAGATCTCACTCTCGTAAGTGGCCCTATAGGGATTGACAACCCCTATTTGCGTTGGTTGCGAGGATTTATTTTTTTTGTGCAGGTGCGAGGGACTCGCGCGTAGCCTCCTACTGGATTGATACCTTGGTTCTCAAAACTGAGGGAAATACTTACGCTACTTTGCTGCATCATCCCTTCCTCTTTGAGGAAAACCAACGCAGTGCTAAAAGAGGTAGTAGTACAAGAGGGGTAAATCTGAGAACGGTTTTTAGAAAACCGGGTGAGATGGTTTGGTTTTTATGCTGGGCTAAAACGGTTCAGTTTATATTGGGCCAAGACCATTTTCAGTTTGGTTTTAGTTTGGGTATGTGAAAAACCAGTTCGGGTATAGTTGGTTATGGGCTTAAACAGTTCGGGTATTAGGGGCTACAAACCACGGGTCCAACCTGGTTTCTAGGTTGGTTCCTCGTCCCCACAACACCAAGCGAGCAATGGGCAAGGGACCGAGAAAAAACAAAGATATCCATCTTCCTCCCGACTACCAACTGGCCAACCCCCACCCGCCCGGCGGCCGCACCATCCCATCTCCTCCCCACTAGCTGCCCCGACTGTTGTGCCGCTCGCCGCTTCCCCGGCGTGGAGATGCCACCGCAGGATCCACATCAGTGGTAGCTGACCGCGCCGAGAAAGCCGCAGGCGCCGGTCGCGCCATGCCGGAAGCTGCTGTTCCTAACCCCCGGTGGCGGCCTCCACGATGGCAGCACCCACAGCTGAGCTCCCTACCGCCGACCACCTGGAGACTCCCATGGCCGCTTCCTACACGCCCATCCACGTGATCCTGGCCGCCACGGACGCCCTCGCCGGCGAGCGCGTGGCCGTGGGCGGTTGGGACCGGGCCTGCCGCGTCTAGAGCGGCGGCACCTTGGCCTTCCTCGCCGTCAGTGACAGCTCCTGCCATGCCAGCCTGCACCTCGTCATCGGAGCAACCCGGGTGGTGCACCAGCCGCTCGCCCACCTCGCGGCCATCGGGACCTCCATGCTTGTCTCTGGCATGCTCTGGGTCCCGCCCTGGAAGAGCAAGGAGCACATCGAGCTGGGCGTCGAGCGGTCGAGGCTGTCATCTAGGTCGGTGAGGTCGACGACCCGGTCGCCTACCCACTGACTCGACGGTTGTGAGGATGAGGAGCGAGCTCACATTCTCCACACACCACCGCCCCCGCCGTCATGCACCTGCAACTCGACCTCGCCAGAGCGTGGCTGGGGCGCTCGGGTCGTTCGCGGACGTCACACACGTCTTCTACCCCGTGTGGTCGAGCCACCCGACGGACGACCAGAATCGGGAGTTCAGCGCCGGCATACTCCGAAACGTGCTCGTCCTGGCACTAAGTTCAGCTATGCTCCAACCAGCTATGGTCCTCTCCTAGCTGAAAGTAACCAATCTCGACCCATAAGCTAAAACCACAGTTCGTATCAATAGTTTAGTTTGGTTTGGGTGGAGATAACTTCTCGTTTAGTTTGGTTTGGGTCGCAATAGGCCTTTCAGTGGTTTAGTTTGGTTTGGTTTTCCTAAATTTGTGACATGGGTTCAGTATGGGTATGGTTGAGTTCCCCAACCATTGCCAGATTTATAGAAGGGGGCCACCCACCGTCCACGAGGGTGGGGGCGCGCCCTACCCCCCTTGGGCGCGCCCCCTGCCTCGTGGGCCCCCTGGTGGCCCTCCGATGCCCATCTTTGGCTATATGGAGTCTTTCATCGAGGAAAAAATCATAAGTAATCTCACGGGATGAAACTCCGCCGCCATAAGGCGGAACCTTGGTGGAACCAATCTAGGGCTCCGGCGGAGCTGTTCTGCCAGGGAAACTTCCCTCCGGGAGGGGGAAATCATCATCACCAACAATCCTCTAATCGGGAGGGGGCCAATCTCCATCAACATCTTCACCAGCACCACCTCATATCAAACCCTAGTTCATCTCTTGTATCAAATCTTTGTATCCAAACCTCAGATTGGTACCTGTGGGTTGCTAGTAGTGTTGATTACTCCTTGTAGTTGATGCTAGTTGGTTTATTTGGTAGAAGAACATATGTTCAGATCCATTATGCATATTAATACCCCTCTGATTATGAACATGAATATTCTTTGTGAGTAGTTACGTTTGTTCCTGAGGACATGGGAGAAGTCTTGCTATAAGTAGTCATGTGAATTTGGTATTCGTTCGATATTTTGATGAGATGTATGTTGTCATCCCTCTAGTGGTGTCATGTGAACGTCGACTACATGACACTTCACCATTGTTTGGGCCTAGAGGGAGGCATTGGGAAGTAATAAGTAGATGATGGGTTGCTAGAGTGACATAAGCTTAAACCCTAGTTTATGCGTTGCTTCATAAGGGGCTAATTTGGATCCATATGTTTCATGCTATGGTTAGGTTTACCTTAATACTTCTGTTGTAGTTGAGGATGCTTGCAATGGGGGTTAATCATAAGTGGGATGCTTGTCCAAGTAAGGACAGTACCCAATCACCCGTCCACCCACATATCAAATTATCAAAGTACCGAACGCGAATCATATGAACGTGATGAAACTAGCTTGATGATAATTCCCATGTGTCCCCAGGAGCGCTTTCCTTCATATAAGAGTTTGTCCAGGCTTGTCCTTTCCTACAAAAAGGATTGGGCCATCTTTCTGCACCTTATTTACTTTTATTACTTGCTACTCGTTACAAATTATCTTATCACAAAACTATCTGTTACCGATAATTTCAGTGCTTGCAGAGAATGCCTTACTGAAAACTGCTTATCATTTCCTTCTGCTCCTCATTGTTTTCAACACTCTTACTTATCGAAAAGGCTATGATAGATCCCCTACACTTGTGGGTCATCAAGACTCTTTTCTGGCGCCGTTGCCGGGGAGTGAAGCGCCTTTGGTAGGTGGAATTTGTTAAGGAAAAAATTATATAGTGTGCTGAAATTTACTGTCACTTGTTACTATGGAAAGTAATCCTTTGAGGGGCTTGTTTGGGGTATCTTCACCCCGACCAGTAGAGCAAAGAGTTGCTCCTCAACCTACTGAAGCCACTGAAAATGTTTACTTTGAAATTCCTTTGGGTATGATAGAGAAACTGCTAGCTAATCCTTTCACAGGTGATGGAACATTACATCCCGATTTGCACCTAATCTATGTGGATGAAGTTTGTGGATTATTTAAGCTTGTAGGTATGCCTGATGATATTATCAAGAAGAAGGTCTTCCCTTTATCTTTGAAGGGAGATGCATTGACATGGTTGAGGCTATGTGATGATTTTGGATCATGGAACTACCAACGATTGAAACTGGAATTTCATCAGAAGTTTTATCCTATTCATCTCATTCATCGTGATCATAATTATAAATATATTTTTTGGCCTCGCGAAGGATAAAGCATCGCTCAAGCATGGGGGAGGCTTAAGTCAATGTTATATTCATGCCCCAATCATGAGCTCTCAAAATAAATGATTATTCAAAAAAATTATGCTCGGTTTTCTCTCAGTAATCGCTCCATGCTCGATACTTCTTGTAATGGAGCTTTTATGATGAAGACTATTGAATTCAAATGGGATTTATTGGAAAGAATTAAATGCAACTCTGAAGATTGGGACCTCGACAAAGGTAAGGAGTCGGGAATAACACCTAAATTTGATTGTGTTAAATCTTTTATGGATACCGATGCTTTTCGTGAATTTAGCACTAAATATGGACTTGACTCTGAGATAGTAGCTTCTTTCTGTGAGTCCTTTGCTACTCATGTTGATCTCCCTAAGGAGAAGTGGTTTAAATATAATCCTCCCACTGAAGTAAAAGTAGTTGCACCTATTAAAGTTGAAGAAAGGACTATCACTTATGATGATCCCATTGTTCCTGCTGCTTATATTGAGAAGCCACCTTTCCCTATTAGAATAAAGGATCATGCTAAATCTTCAACTATGGTTAACAAAAGTAATATCAAGACACCTAGACCCCCTAAGAAAATTAAAGTTGAACCTAGTATTGCCATGGTTAAAGATCTGTTGGCCGATAATATTGATGGGCATGTTATTTACTTCTGCAATGAAGCTGCTAGAATTGCTAGACCTGATGCTAAAAATAAATATAGACCTATTGTAGGCATGCCTGTTATTTCTGCTAAAATAGGAGATCATTGTTATCATGGCTTATGTGATATGGGTGCTAGTGCAAGTGCAATACCCCATTCCTTATACAAAGAAATTATGCGTGATATTGCACCTGCTGAGATAGAAGAGATTGATGTTACCATTAAACTTGCTAATAGAGATACTACTTCACCGGCTGGGATTGTTAGAGATGTTGAAGTCTTGTGTGGGGAAGTTAAATATCCTGCTGATTTTCTTGTTCTTGGTTCCCCACAAGATGACTTTTGTCCCATTATATTTGGTAGACCCTTCTTGAATACTATTAATGCTAAGATAGACTGCAATAAGGATATTGTTTCTGTTGGTTTAGGGGATATGTCTCATGATTTTAATTTTGCTAAATTTAGTAGACAACCCCATGATAAAGAATTGCCTAGTAAAGATGAAATTATTGGTCTTGCTTCTATTGTCGTGCCTTCTACTGATCCTTTAGAACAATATTTGCTAGAACATGAAAATGATATGTTCATGAATGAAAGAAGGGAAATAGATGAAGTATTATTTAAATAGGGACCTATTCTGAAACACAACTTGCATGTTGAAATCCTAGGGGATCCTCCTCCACCCAAGGGCGATCCTATGTTTGAGCTTAAACCATTGCTCGATACTCTTAAATATGCTTATCTTGATGAAAAGAAGATATATCATGTTATTATTAGTGCTAACCTTTCAAAGCATGAAGAAGAGAGATTATTGAAAACTCTGAAGAAGCACCGTGCTGCTATTGGATATACTCTTGATGATCTTAAGGGCATTAGTCCCACTCTATGTCAACACAAAATAAATTTGGAGAAAGACGTCAAACCAGTTATTGATCACCAACGACGGCTAAATCCTAAGATGAAATGAGTGGTAAGAAAGGAAATATTAAAGCTCCTTAAAGCATGTATAATTTATCACATTGCTGGTAGTCAGTGGGTAAGCCCTGTCCATTGTGTCCCTAAGAAGGGAGGTATTACTGTTGTTCCTAATGATTAAGATGAATTGATCCCACAAAGAATTATTACAGGTTATAGGATAGTAATTGATTTCCGCAAATTAAATAAAGCTACTAAAAAATATCATTACCTGTTGCCTTTTATTGATCAAATGCTAGAAAGATTATCCAAACATACACATTTTGCTTTCTAGATGGTTACTCTGGTTTCTCTCAAATACATGTGTCAGATGATGATCAAGAGAAGACTACTTTTACTTGCCATTTCGGTACTTTTTCTTATAGATGTATGCCTTTTGGTCTACGTAATGCACCTGCTACCTTTCAAAGATGCATGATGGCTATATTCTCTGACTTTTGTGATAAGATTTGTGAAGTTTTCATGGATGATTACTCTGTTTATGGATCCTCTTTTGATGATTGCTTGAGCAACCTTGATCGAGTTTTGCAGAGATGTGAAGAAACTAACCTTGTCTTGAATTGGGAGAAGTGCCACTTTATGGTTAATGAAGGTATTGTCTTAGGGCATAAAATTTCTGAAATAGGTATTGAAGTTGACAAGGATAAAGTTGATGCTATCAAAAATATGTCATGTCCCAAGGACATCAAAGGTATAAAAAGTTTCCTTGGTCATGCCAGTTTTTATAGGAGGTTCATTAAGGACTTCTCAAAAATTTCCTGGCCTCTGACTAACCTATTACAAAAAGATATTCCTTTTGTCTTTGATGATGATTGTGTAGAAGCATTTGAAATACTTAAGAAAGCCTTGATTTCTGCACCTATTGTTCATCCACCTGATTGGAATTTACCCTTTGAAATTATGTGTGATGCTAGTGACTATGTTGTAGGTGATGTTCTAGGACAAAGAGTTGATAAAAAATTAAATGTTATTCAATATGCTAGTAAAACTCTAGATAATGCCCAGAGAAATTATGTTACTACTGAAAAGGAATTCTTAGCAGTTGTATTTGCTTGTGATAAGTTCAGACCTTATATTGTTGACTCTAAAGTAACTATTCACACTGATCATGCTGCTATTAAATATCTTATGAAAAAAAGATGCTAAACCTAGACTTATTAGATGGGTTCTCCTCCTATAAGAATTTGATTTGCATATTATTGATAGAAAGGGAGCTGAGAATCCCGTTGCAGACAACTTGTCTAGGTTAGAGAATGTTCTTGATGACTCACTACCTATTGATGATAGCTTTCCTGATGAACAATTAAATGTCATAAATGCTTCTCGTACTGCTCCATGGTATGCTGATTATGCTAATTATATTGTTGCTAAATTTATACCACCTAGTTTCACATACCAGCAAAAGAAAAAGTTTTTCTATGATTTAAGACATTACTTCTGGGATGACCCACATCTTTAAAAGAAGGACTAGATGGTGTTATTAGATGTTGTGTACCTGAGCATGAACAGGAACAGATCCTACGCAAGTGCCACTCCGAGGCTTATGGAGGACACCATGCTGGAGATAGAACTACACACAAGGTATTGCAATCCGGTTATTATTGGCCTACTCTCGTCAAGGATGCCCGTAAGTTTGTCTTGTCTTGTGATGAATGTCAAAGAATCGGTAATATTAGTAGACGTCAAGAAATGCCTATGAATTATTCACTTGTTATTGAACCATTTGATGTTTGGGGCTTTGACTATATGGGACCTTTTCCTTCCTCTAATGGTATACACATATTTTAGTTGCTGTTGATTATGTTACTAAGTGGGTAGAAGCTATTCCAACTAGTAGTGCTGATCATAACACCTGTATTAAGATGCTTAAAGAAGTTATTTTTCCGAGGTTTGGAGTCCCTAGATATTTAATGACTGATGGTGGTTCACATTTTATTCATGGTGCCTTTCGTAAAATGCTTTCTAAGTATGATATTAATCATAGAATTGCATCCCCATATCATCCACAGTCTAGTGGTCAAGTAGAACTTAGCAATAGAGAGCTTAAATTAATTTTGCAAAAGACTGTTAATAGATCTAGAAAGAATTGGTCCAAGAAACTTGATGATGCATTATGGGCTGATAGAACTGCATATAAAAATCCTATGGGTATGTCTCCATATAAAATGGATTATGGTAAAGCATGTCACTTACCTCTTGAATTCGAACATAAGGCATATTGGGCTATTAAAGAGCTCAACTATGACTTCAAACTTTCCGGTGAGAAGAGGCTTTTTGACATTAGCTCACATGATGAATGGAGAACCCAGGCCTATGAAAATGCCAAGCTGTGTAAAGAAAAAGTTAAAAGATGGCATGAGAAAAGGATACAAAAGCGTGAGTTTAACGTTGGTGATTATGTATTGTTATACAACTCTCGTCTAAGATTTTTTGCAGGCAAACTTCTCTCTAAATGGGAAGGTCCTTACGTCATCGAGGAGGTCTATTGTTCCGGCGCCATAAAAATCAACAACTTCGAAGGCACAAATCCGAAGGTGGTGAACGGTCAAAGAATCAAACATTATATCTCAGGTAATCCCATAAATGTTGAAACTAATATTATTGAAACCGTAATCCCGGAGGAGTACATAAGGGACACTTTACGGAATGTTTCAGACTCCGAAAAGGAATAGGTATGTGGTACGGTAAGTAAACCGACTCCGAAACAGTTCTAATGGCAATTTTTCTCCGTTTTGGAATATTTAAGAAAATAGGAAAATAAGAGAAGCAGACCAGAAAGGACACGAGGCTTCCACGAGGGTGGAGGGCGCGCCCTACCCCCTAGCGCGCCCCCTGCCTCGTGGGCACCTTGATGACCCACAAGTATAGGGGATCTATCGTAGTCCTGTCAATAAGTATGTGGGTGGACCGGTGCTTGGGTACTGTCCTTACTTGGACAAGCATCCCACTTATGATTAACCTCTATTGCAAGCATCCGCAAATACAAGAAAAGTATTAAGGTAAACCTAACCATAGCATGAAACATATGGATCCAAATCAGCCCCTTACGAAGCAATGCATAAACTAGGGTTTAAGCTTCTGTCACTCTAGCAACCCATCATCTACTTATTACTTCCCAATGCCTTCCTCTAGGCCCAAATAATGGTGAAGTGTTATGTAGTCAATGTTCACATAACACCACTAGAGGATAGACAACATACATCTCATCAAAATATCGAACGAATACCAAATTCACATAACTACTAATAGCAAGACTTCTCCCATGTCCTCAGGAACAAACGTAACTACTCACAAAGCATATTCATGTTCATAATCAGAGGGGTATTAATATGCATATAGGATCTGAACATATGATCTTCCACCAAATAAACCAACTAGCATCAACTACAAGGAGTAATTAACACTACTAGCAACCTACTAGTACCAATCCCGTACTTGGAGACGAGAATTGGATACAAGAGATGAACTAGGGTTTTGAGAGGAGATGGTGCTGGTGAAGATGTTGATGGAGATTGCCCTCTCCCGTTGAGAGGAGCGTTGGTGATGATGATGGCGATGATTTCCCCCTCCCGGAGGGAAGTTTCCCCAGCAGAACAGCTCTGCCAGAGCCCTAGATTGTTCCGCCAAGGTTTCGCCTCATGGCGGCGGAGTTTCATCCGAGAAGATGGCTTGTCATTTTTTCCTCATCGAAAGAATTCATATAGCAGAAGATGGCCATCGGAGGGCCACCAAGGGGCCCACGAGGTAGGGGGTGCGCCCAGGGGGTAGGGCGCGCCCCCCACCCTCGCGGGTAGGGTTTGGCCCCCCTGGTGAACTTCTTGCGCTCAGTATTTTTTATATATTCTGAAATTGACTTCCGTGAAGTTTCAGGACTTTTGGAGCTGTGCAGAATAGGTCTCTAATATTTTCTCCTTTTCCAGCCCAGAATCCCAGCTGCCGGCATTCTCCCTCTTTATGTAAACTTTGTAAAATAAGAGAGTAGGCATAAGTATTGTGACATGATGTGTAATAACAGCCCATAATGCAATAAATATCGATATAAAAGCATGATGCAAAATGGACGTATCAACTCCGCCAAGCTTAGACCTCGCTTGTCCTCAAGCGAAAGCCGAAATCGAAAAATATGTCCACATGTTTAGAGATAGAGGTGTCGATAAAAGTAAGATACGGACATGAGGGCATCATGATCATTCTTAGAACGGCAACTTACATAATTCTTGTCATATGATTTCTTATGCTAGAGTAATAATTTCAATCACAATTTCAAGTATGAATCATAAACTTCATTGAAAACTAACAAACTATAATCTTAGTCATTGGAGCAATTGCAATTTATCATAACATAGGAAAGAGTCAATATATAAGAGCTTTTCAACAAGTCCGCATACTCAACTATCATATAGTCTTTCACAATTGCTAACACTCACGCAATACTTATGGGTATGGAATTTTAATCGGACACAGAGAAAGATAGGGGCTTATAGTTCTGCCTCCCAATGTTTTACCTCAAGGGTAATGTCAACAATAATAGTTCATGAAAAACTCACATCCAATTAGCCATATATACCATGATCTTTCCAACATACTGTGCTTGCCAAAGGATAAAATGTAAAAAGGAAGGGTGAAGATCACCATGACTCTTATGCAAGGAAGGAGATAAAAGTAAAAGATAGGCCCTTCGCAGAGGGAAGCAGAGGTTGTCATGCGCTTTTATGGGTGGATGCACAAAATCTTAATGTGAAAGAACGTCGCTTTATATTGCCACTTGTGATATGGACCTTTATTATGCAGTCTGTCGCTTCTATTTCTTCCATATCACACGATCGTATAAAGCTTATTTCCTCCACACCAATCAATCATACATATTTAGAGAGAAATTTTTATTGCTTGCACCGATGACAACTTACTTGAAGGATCTTACTCAATCCATAGGTAGGTATGGTGGACTCTCATGGCAAAACTAGTTTAAGGGTATTTGGAAGCACAAGTAGTATCTCTACTTGGTGCGATGAATTTGGCTAGCATGAGGGGGGAAGGCAAGCTCAACCATGTTGGATGATCCATGACAATATAATTTATCTTAGATGTAAGAAAACATAACCCATTACATTGTCTTCCTTGTCCAACGTCAACTCTTTAGCATGACATATTTTAATGAGTGCTCACAATCATAAAAGATGTCCAAGATAGTATATTTATATGTGAAGACCTCTCTTTCTTTAGTACTTCCTATTAATTGCAACGATGACCAAAACTATGTTTGTCAACTCTCAACAACTTTTATTCATCATACTTTTCTATATGAGCTCATTACTCTCCATAACATCTATATGATCTCTTTGTTCCCCTTTTATTCTTTCTCTTTTCTTTTATTCCCTTAGGATCATGGCAAAATAATCAAGCCCTTGACTCAACACTAATCTTTATTATATATAGCTCACGGACTCGATTACATAGAGGGGTCATAAAGCAAAACTCAAAACTGGATCATGCCATAAACTTTATTCTACTAGATCAAGATATTACCAAAAGGATCAAACTAAGAAAAATGGTAAAGATAAAAGTGATGGTGATACGATACCGGGGCACTCCCCCAAGCTTGGCAGTTGCCAAGGGGAGTGCCCATACCAGATACTCAATTCTTCTTTGTTGGTGGAGAAGGTGATGATTTTGTTGATGGCGTAGGCTTGTCGTCCTTCTTCCAAGGCATAGGCTCACCATCATAGAAGGATGACCGAGTCTCCTGAAACCTCAAATATGCAGCCAAACTCATCCTCTTGAATATATATTCATACTCACAGTTTTGATTTTGCAGGTCATAGATCTGGGCTTGGAGGTGCTCGATTTTCTCATGAAGCTTGAAGATGGCCTCCCCAATGTCCTTGACGTCCAGCTTGTGGTTGTTGGTGAACTCCGTGATCATAATGTGATTGGAATCGAGTCCACGTTCCACCATCTCCTGACACTTGAAAACTTCTTGCTCCAATGCCTCAAGCCTTGCCTCCGTGCTTCCGGTCTTCCTTGGTCCCTCAACATCGCGGATGTGCAACAACCCCTCACGCATCTCAATGGTTTGAGGGTGTTGCAGCACCTCCGCGAGGTAGCGGTTGATGACATTCTTGAAGAACTGGTCCTTGGGGGCACTTGAAGACGACATGACGTCCTGGATCTATCAGAAAAACAGCTCGAAACAAAGACAGGAGATTTTTGCGTGATACGGGAGTCAAAACCTTCGGGAGAATATATAATGAATTTTTACCGGCCAAAATACGTATGGTGCAAGAAAACGGAGTCCAGAGAGCGCACGAGGTACCCACGAGGTAGGGGGGCGCGCCCAGTAGGGTAGGGCGCGCCCTCCACCCTTGTGGAGGCCTCGTGTCCTTCCTGGACTGCTTCTTATTTTTCTATTTTTCTAAATATTCCAAAATGGAGAAATATTGCCTTAAAACTGTTTTGGAGTCGGTTTACTTACCGTACCACATACCTATTCCTTTTCGGAGTCTGAAACGTTCTGGAAAGTGTCCCTTATGTATTCCTTCGGGGTTACGGTTTCAATAACATTGGTTTCAACATTTATGGGATTACCTGAGATATACTGTTTGATTCTTTGACCGTTCACCACCTTCGGATTTGTGCCTTCGAAGTTGTTAATTTTTATGGCACCGGAACGATAGACCTCCTCGATAACGTAAGGACCTTCCCATTTAGAGAGAAGTTTTCCTGCAAAAAATCTTAAACGAGAGTTGTATAGCAATACATAATCACCTACGTTAAACTCACGCTTTTGTATCCTTTTATCATGCCATCTTTTAACTTTTTCTTTAAACAACTTGGCATTTTCGTAGGCTTGGGTTCTCCATTCATCAGTGAGCTAATATCAAATAACCTCTTCTCATTGGCAAGTTTAAAATCATAATTGAGCTCTTTAATAGCCCAATATGCTTTGTGTTCTAGTTCGAGAGGTAAGTGACATGCTTTTCCATAAACCATTTTATACCGAGACATACCCATAGGATTTTTTTATGCGGTTCTATAGGCCCATAATGCATCATCAAGTTTCTTGGATCAATTCTTTCTAGACCTATTGACTGTCTTTTGCAAAATTAATTTGAGCTCTCTATTACTCAATTCAACTTGACCACTAGACTGAGGGTGATAAGTTGATGCAATTCTATGATTAACATCATACTTAGCAAGCATTTTACGGAAAGCACCATGAATAAAATGTGAACCACCATCAGTCATTAAATATCTAGGGACTCCAAATCTTGGAAAAATAACTTCTTTAAGCATTTTAATAGAAGTGTTATGATCAGCACTACTAGTTGGAATAGCTTCTACCCACTTAGTAATGTAATCAACAGCAACTAAAATATGTGTATAACCATTAGAGGCAGGAAAAGGTCCCATATAGTCAAAGCCCCAAACATCAAATGGTTCAATAACGAGTGAATAGTTCATAGGCATTTCTTGACGTCTACTAATATTACCAATTCTTTGACATTTATCACATGATAAGACAAACTTACGGGCATCTTTGAAGAGAGTAGGCCAATAAAAACGGGATTGTAATACCTTATGTGTAGTTCTATCTCCAGCATGGTGTCCTCCATAAGCTTCGGAGTGACACTTGCGTATGATCTGTTCCTGTTCATGCTCGGGTACACAACGTCTAATAACACCATCTACTTCTTCTTTATAAAGGCGTGGGTCATCCCAAAATTAATGTCTCAAATCATAGAAGAACTTTTTCTTTTGCTGGTATGTGAAACTACGTGGTATGAATTTGGCAACAATGTAATTAGCATAATTAGCATACCATGGAGTGGTATGAGAACCATTTATGACATTTAATTGTTCATCAGGAAAGCTATCATCAATAGGTAGTGGGTCATCAAGAACATTTCTAACCTAGACAAGTTGTATGCAACGGGGTTCTCAGCTCCCTTTCTATCAATAATATGCAAATCAAATTCTTGTAGCAAGAGAACCCATCTAATAAGTCTAGGTTTAGCATCTTTATTTTCCATAAGATATTTAATAGCAGCATGATTAGTGTGAATAGTTACTTTAGAATCAACAATATAAGGTCTGAATTTATCACAAGCAAATACAACTGCTAAGAATTCTTTTTCAGTAGTAGCATAATTTCTTTGAGCATTGTCTAGGGTTTTACTAGCATATTGAATAATGTTTAATTTATTATCAACTCTTTGCCCTAGAACAGCACCTACAGCATAATCACTAGCATCACACATAATTTCAAAGGGTAAATTCCAAACAGGTGGCAGAACAATAGGTGCAGAGATCAATGCTTTCTTAAGTATTTCAAATGCTTCTACACAATCATCATCAATGACAAATGGTATATCTTTTTGTAATAAATTAGTCAGAGGCCGAGAAATTTTTGAGAAGTCCTTAATGAACCTCCTATAAAATCCGGCGTGACCAAGGAAACTTCTTATACCTTTGATGTCCTTGGGGCATGGCATCTTTTCAATAGCATCAACCTTGGCTTTATCAACTTCAATACCTCTTTCAGAAACTTTAGGCCACAAGACAATACCTTCATTAACCATAAAGTGACACTTTTCCCAATTCAAGACAAGATTAGTTTCTTCACATCTCTGCAAAACTCGATCAATGTTGCTCAAGCAATCATCAAAAGAAGATCCATAGACGGAGAAAACGTCCATGAAAACCTCACAAATCTTTTCAGAAAAGTCAGAGAATATAGCCATCATGCATCTTTGAAAGGTAGCAGGTGCATTACATAAACCAAAAGGCATACGTCTATAAGAAAAAGTACCAAAAGGGCAAGTAAAAGTAGTCTTTGATTGATCCTTGGCTGACACAGGTATTTGAGAGAAACCAGAATAACCATCTAGAAAGCAAAAAATGTGTATGTTTGGATAATCTTTCTAGTATTTGATCGATAAAAGGTAAGGGGTAATGATCCTTTTTATGGCCTTATTTAATTTGCGGAAATCAATTACCATCCTATAACCTGTAATAATTCTTTGAGGAATTAATTCATCTTTATCATTAGGAACGACAGTAATACCTCCCTTCTTAGGGACACAATAGACAGGACTTACCCACTGACTATCAGCAACGGGATAGATTATACCTGCCTCAAGGAGCTTTAGTATTTCCTTTCTTACCACTTCTTTCATTTTAGGATTCAGCCGTCATTGATGATCACGAACTGGTTTAGCATCTTCTTCCAAATTTATTTTATGTTGACATAGAGTGGGACTAATGCCCTTGAGATCATCAAGAGTATACCCAATAGCAGCACGGTGCTTCTTTAGAGTTTTCAATAATCTCTCTTCCTCATGCTCTGAAAGGTTAGCACTAATAATAACAGGATATATCTTTTTCTCATCAAGATAAGCATATTTAAGAGTATCAGGCAACGGTTTAAGCTCAAACACGGGATCACCCTTGGGTGGAGGAGGATCCCCTAGGATTTCAACAGGCAAATTGTGTTTCAGAATAGGTTCCTGTTTAAATAATACTTCATCTATTTCCCTTCTTTCATTCATAAACATATCATTTTCATGGTCTAGCAAATATTGTTCTAAAGGATCACTAGGAGGTACGGCAATAGAAGCAAGACCAATAATTTCATCCTTACTAGGTAATTATTCTTCACGGTGTTGTCTACTAAATTTAGAGAAATTAAATTCATGAGACATATCATCTAAACAAATAGTAACAACATCCTTTTTGCAATCTATCTTAGCATTAACAGTGTTTAAGAAGGGTCTACCAAATATAATGGGACAAAAGCTATCTTGTGGGGAACCAAGAATAAGAAAATCAGCAAGATATTTAGTTTTCCCACACAAGACTTCAACATCTCTAACCATTCCCATTGGTGAAATAGTATCTCTATTGGCAAGTTTAATTGTGACATCAATATCTTCTATCTAAGCAGGTGCAATATCATGCATAATTTCTTTGTATAAGTCGTAAGGTATTGCACTAGCACTAGCACCCATATCACATAAGCCATGATAACAATGATCTCCTATTTAACAGAAATAACAGGCATGCCTACCACAGGTCTGTTTTTATCTTTAGCACAAGGTTTAGCAATTCTAGCAGTCTCATCAAGGAAATGAATAACATGCCCATCAATATTATCAGACAAGAGATCTTTAACAATAGCAATATCAAGTTCAACTTTAATTTGCTCAGGAGGTGTATAAGTTTTAATATTGCTTTTACGAACCACAGTTGAAGCTTTAGCATGACCCTTTATCCTAACAGGGAAAGGTGGTTTCTCAACATAAGAAGTAGGAACACTAGGATCATTATAAGTGATAGTCTTTTCTTAAAATTTAATAGGTGCAGCTACTTTTACTTCTATGGGAGGATGATATTTAAACCACTTCTCCTTGGGGAGATCAACATAAGTAGCAAAAGATTCACAGAAAGAAGCTACTATCTCAGAGTCAAGTCCATATTTAGTGCTAAATTTACGAAAAACATCGGTATCCATAAAAGATTTAACACAATCAAACTTAGGTGTCATACCTGACTCCTTACCTTCATCGAGGTCCCAATCTTCAGAGTTGCGTTTAATTCTTTCCAATAAATCCCATTTGAATTTAATAGTCTTCGTCATAAAAGAGCGAGCACAAAAAGTATCGAGCATGGTGCGATTGTTATCAGAAAGTCGAGCATATAAATTTTGAATAATCATCTCTCTTGAGAGCTCATGATTGGGGCATGAATATAACATTGATTTAAGCCTCTGCCAAGCTTGAGCGATGCTTTCTCCTTCGCGAGGCCAAAAATTATATATATAATTGCGATCACGATGAACAAGATGCATAGGATAAAACTTCTGATGAAATTCCAATTTCAATCGTTTGTAGTTCCATGACCCCGTATCATCACATAGCCTATACCATGTCAATGCATCTTCCTTCAAAGATAAAGGGAAGACCTTCTTCTTAACAACATCTCCGGGTACACCTGCAAGCTTAAATAATCCACAAACTTCATCAACATATATTAGGTGCTCATCAGGATGCATTGTTCCATCTCCTACAAAAGGATTAGCTAGCAGTTTTTCTATCATACCCGAAGGAATTTCAAAGCAGACATTTTCATTTTCAGTAGGTTCGGTAGGTTGAGGAGCAACTCTTTGCTCTACTGGTCGGGGTGAAGATACCCCGAACAAGCCCCTCAGAGGATTACTTTCCATAGTAACAAGTGACAGTAAATTTCAGCACACTATATAAATTTTCCTTACCAAATTCCACCTACCAAAGGTGCTTCACTCCCTGGCAACGGCGCCAGAAAAGAGTCTTGATGACCCACAAGTATAGGGGATCTATCGTAGTCCTTTTCATAAGTAAGAGTGTCGAACCCAACGAGGAGTAGAAGGAAATGATAAGCGGTTTCCAGCAAGGTGTTCTCTGCAAGTACTGAAATAAGTGGTAACAGATAGTTTTGTGATGGGATAATTTGTAATGAGCAACAAGTAAAAAAAGTAAATAAAGTGCAGAAAGGTGGCCCAATCCTTTTTGTAGCAAAGGACAAGCCTGTACAAACTCTTATATAGAGAAAAGCGCTCCCAAGGACACACGGGAATATCGTCAAGCTAGTTTTCATCACGTTCATATGATTCGCGTTCGGTACTTTGATAATTTAGTATGTGGGTGGACCGGTGCTTGGGTACTTTCCTTACTTGGACAGGCATCCCACTTATGATTAACCTCTATTGCAAGCATCCGCAACTACAGCAAAAGTATTAAGGTAAACCTAACCATAGCATGAAACATATGGATCCAAATCATCCCCTTACGAAGCAACGCATAAACTAGGGTTTAAGCTTCTGTCACTCTAGCAACCCATCATCTATTTATTACTTCCCAATGCCTTCCTCTAGGCCCAAATAATGGTGAAGTGTTATGTAGTCGACGTTCACATAACACCACTAGAGGATAGACAACATACATCTCATCAAAATATCGAACGAATACCAAATTCACATAACTACTAATAGCAAGACTTCTCCCATGTCCTCAGGAACAAACGTAACTACTCACAAAGAATATTCATGTTCATAATCAATGGGGTATTAATATGCATATAAGATCTAAACATATGATCTTCCACCAAATAAACCAACTAGCATCAACTACAAGGAGTAATTAACACTACTAGCAACCTACTAGTACCAATCCCGGACTTGGAGACGAGAATTGGATACAAGAGATGAACTAGGGTTTTGAGAGGAGATGGTGCTGGTGAAGATGTTGATGAAGATTGCCCTCTCCCGATGAGAGGAGCATTGGTGATGACGATGGCGATGATTTCCCCCTCCCGGAGGGAAGTTTCCCCGGCATAACAGCTCTGCCAGAGCCCTAGATTGGTTCCGCCGACGTCCCGCCTCGTGGCGGCGGAGTTCTGTCCGAGAAGATGGCTTATCATTTTTTCCTCATCGAAAGACTTCATATAGCAGAAGATGGCCATCGGAGGGCCACCAGGGGGCCCATGAGGTAGGGGCGCGCCCAGGGGGTAGGGCGCGCGCCCCACCCTCGTGGGCAGGGTGTGGCTCCCCTGGTGAACTTCTTGCGCTCAGTATTTTTTATATATTCTGAAATTGACTTCCATGAAGTTTCAGGACTTTTGGAGCTGTGCAGAATAGGTCTCTAATATTTGCTCCTTTTCCAGCCCAGAATCCCAGCTGCCGGCATTCTCCCTCTTTATGTAAACCTTGTAAAGTATGAGAGAGTAGGCATAAGTATTGTGACATAATGTGTAATAACAGCCCATAATGCAATAAATATCGATATAAAAGCATGTCGCAAAATGGACGTATCACACCTCGTGCGCTCTCCGGACTCCGTTTTCTTGCACGATACTTCTTTTGGTCGGAAAAAATTCATTATATAATCTCCTGAAGGTTTTGACCACCGTATCACGCAAATATCTCTTATCTTCATTTTGAGCTGTTTTTCTAACAGATCTAGGTCGCCATGTCATCTTCAAGTGCCCCCAAGGACAAGTTCTTCGAGAAGGTCATCAACCCCTACCTCGCGGAGGTGCTGCAACACCCTCAAACCATTGAGATGCGTGAGGGGTTGTTGCACATCCGCGATGTTGAGGGACCAAGGAGGACCGGAAGCGTGGAGACAAGGCTCGAGGCAATGGAGCAACAAGTTTTCAAGTGTCAGGAGATGGTGGAGCGTGGACTCGACTCCAATCACATAATGACCATGGAGTTCACCAACAACCACAAGCTGGACGCCAAGGACATTGGGGAGGCCATCTTCAAGCTTCATGAGAAAATCGAGCACCTCCAAGCCCAGATCTATGACCTGCAAAACCAAAACTGTGAGTATGAATATAGATTCAAGAGGATGAGTTTGGCTGCAGATTTGAGGATTCCGGAGACTCGATCATCCTTCTATGATGGTGAGCCTATGCCTTGGAAGAGGGACGACAAGCCTACATCATCAACAACTCCATCTCCTTCATCGGCAAAAGAGATATAATCACATGGGTATGGGCACTCCCCTTGGCAACTGCCAAGCTTGGGGGAGTGCCCCGGTATCGTATCACCATCACTTTTATCTTTACCGTTTTTCTTAGTTCGATCATTTTGATAATATCTTGATCTAGTAGAATAAAGTTTTAGTATGATCTAGTTGTGAGTTTTGCTTTATGATCTTCCTATGTAATCGAGTCCATGAGCTATATATAATAAAGATAAGTGTTGAGTCAAGGTCTTGATTATTTTGCTATAATCTAGACGGAATAAAATAAAAGAGAAGAAATAAAAAGAAATAAAGAGATCATATGGATCTTATGGAGAGTAATGAGCTCACATATAAAGAGTATGATGAATAAAAGTTGTTGAGAGTTGACAAACATAGTTTTGGTCATCGTTGCAATTAATAGGAAGTAATAAAGAAAGAGAGGTTCACATATAAATATACCATCTTGGACATCTTTTATAATTGTGAGCAGTCATTAAAGTATGACATGCTAAAGAGTTGACATTGGACAAGGAAGACAACGTAATGGGTTATGTTTTCTTACATCTAAGATAAATTATATTGTCATGGATCATCCAACATGTTGAGCTTTCCTTTCCCTCTCATGCTAGCCAAGTTCTTTGCACCAAGTAGAAACACTACTTGTGCTTCCAAATATCCCTAAACCCAGTTTTCCCATGAGAGTCCACCATATCTACCTATGGATTGACTAAGATCCATCAAGTAAGTTGTCATCGGTGCAAGCAATAAAAATTGCTCTCTAAATATGTATGACTTATTAATGTGGAGAAAATAAGCTTCATACGATCTTGTGATATGGAAGGAATAAAAGCGACGGACTGCATAATAAAGGTCCATATCACAAGTGGCAATATAAAGTGACATTCTTTTGCATTAAGATTTCGTGCATCCAACCATAAAACGCATGACAACCTCTGCTTCCCTCTGCAAAGGGCCTATCTTTTATTCTTGTCTTATACTTCATGCAAAGAGTCATGGTGATATTCACCTTTCCTTTTTACATTTTATCCTTTGGCAAGCACAATGTGTTGGAAAGATCCTGATATATATAGCTAATTGGATGTGAGTTTTCATGAACTATTATTGTTGACATTACCCTTGAGGTAAAATGTTGGGAGGCAAAACTATAAGCCCCTATCTTTCTTTGTGTCCGATTAAAACTTCATACCCATAAATATTGCGTGAGTGTTAGCAATTATGAAAGACTAAAAGATGGTTGAGTATGTGGACTTGCTGAAAAACTCTTATGTTGACTCTTTCCTATGTTATGATAAATTGCAATTGCCTCGATGCCTGATATTAGAGTTTGTTGGTTCTCAATGAAGTTTATGATTCATGCTTGAAATTGTGATTGAATTATTACTTTAGCATAAGAGATCATATGACAATATATATATGTGTTGCTGCTCTAAGAATGATCATGATGCCCTCATGTCTGTATTTTATTTTTATCGACACCTCTATCTCCAAACATGTGGACATATTTTTTGATTTCGGCTTTCGCTTGAGGACAAGCTAGGTCTAAGCTTGGGGGAGTTGATACGTCCATTTTGCATCATGATTTTATATCAATATTTATTGCATTATGGGCTGTTATTACACATTATGTCACAATACTTATGCCTATTCTCTCTTATTTTACAAGGTTTACATGAAGAGGGGGAATGCCGGCGGCTGGAATTCTGGGATGGAAAATGAGCAAATATTAGAGACCTATTCCGCACATCTCCAAAAGTCCTAAAACTTCACGGGAGCATGTTTCAGAATATATATAAAATATTGGGCGCAAGAAGTACCAGAGGGGGGCCACCCACCGTCCATGAGGGTGGGGGCGCACCCTACCCCCCCCCCCTGGGCGCGCCCCCTGCCTCGTAGGCTCCCTGGTGGCCCTCCGATGCCCATCTTTGGCTATATGGAGTCTTTCGTCAAGGAAAAAATCATAATTAAGCTCACGGGACGAAACTCCACCGCCACGAGGCAGAACCTTGGCGGAACCAATCTAGGGCTCTGGCGGAGCTGTTCTGCCGGGGAAACTTCCCTCCGGGAGGGGGAAATCGTCATCACCAACGATCCTCTCATCGGGAGGGGGCCAATCTCCATCAACATCTTCACCAGCACCATCTCATCTCAAACCCTAGTTCATCTCTTATATCCAATATTTGTGTCCAAACCTCAGATTGGTACTTGTCGGTTGCTAGTAGTGTTGATTACTCCTTGTAGTTGATGCTAGTTGGTTTATTTGGTGGAAGATCATATGTTCAGATCCATTATGCATATTAATACCCCTCTGATTATGAACATGAATATGCTTTGTGAGTAGTTACATTTGTTCCTGAGGACATGGGAGAAGTCTTGCTATAAGTAGTTATATGAATTTGGTATTCGTTCGATATTTTGATGAGATGTATGTTGTCATCCCTCTAGTGGTGTCATGTGAACGTCGACTACATGACACTTCACCATTATTTGGGCCTAGAGGGAGGCATTGGGAAGTAATAAGTAGATGATGGGTTGCTAGAGTGACAGAAGCTTAAACCCTAGTTTATGTGTTGCTTCTTAAGGGGCTGATTTGGATCCATATGTTTCATGCTATGGTTAGGTTTACCTTAATACTTCTGTTGTAGTTGCGGATGCTTGCAATGGGGGTTAATCATAAGTGGGATGCTTGTCCAAGTAAGGACAGTACCCAAGCATTGGTCCACCCACATATCAAATTATCAAAGTACCGAACACGAATCATATGAACGTGATGAAAACTGGCTTGACGATAATTCCCATGTGTCCTCGGAAGCGCTTTCCTTCATATAAGAGTTTGTCCAGGCTTGTCCTTTGCTACAAAAAGGATTGGACCATCTTGATGCACCTTATTTACTTTTATTACTTGCTACTCGTTACAAATTACCTTATCACAAAACTATTTGTTACCGATAATTTCAGTGCTTGTAGAGAATACCTTACTGAAAACTGCTTATCATTTCCTTTTGCTCCTCGTTGGGTTCGAAAATCTTACTTATCGAAAAGGCTACGATAGATCCCCTACACTTGTGGGTCATCAATTTCCTTATATCATGATAAATGTTTATTATTCATGCTATAATTGTATTAACCGGAAACTTGATACATGTGTGGATATATAGACAAAACACAGTGTCCCTAGTAAGCCTCTACTAGACTAGCTCATTAATCAAAGATGGTTAAGTTTCCTAACCATAGACATGTGTTGTCATTTGATGAGCGGGATCACATCATTAGGAGAATGATGTGATGGACAAGACCCATTAGTTAGCTTAGCATATTGATCGTTCAGTTTTATTGCTATTGCTTTCTTCATGTCATATACATATTCCTTTGACTATGAGATTATGCAACTCCCGGACACTGAAGGAATACCTTGTGTGCAATAAAACGTCACAACGTAACTGGGTGATTATAAAGATGCTCTACAGGTATCTCTGAAGGTGTTTTTTGTGTTGGCATAGATCAAGATTAGAATTTGTCACTCCGAGTATCGGAGAGATATCTCTGGGCCCTCTCGGTAATGCACATAATAATAAGCCTTGCAAGCAATGTGACTAGTGAGTTAGTTGCGGGATGATGTATTACGGAACGAGTAAAGAGACTTGTAGGTAATGAGATTGAACTAGGTATCAAGATACCGACGATCGAATCTCGGGCAAGTAACATACCGATGACAAAGGGAATAACGTATGCTGTCATTATGGTACGACCGATAAAGATCTTCGTAGAATATGTAGGAACCAATATGAGCATCTAGGATCCGCTGTTGGTTATTGACCAGAGAGGTGTCTCGGTCATGTCTACATAGTCTCGAACCCGTAGGGTCCGCACGCTTAACGTTCGATACCGATTTTGTATTATATGAGTTATGTGATTTGGTGACCGAATGTTGTTCGGAGTCCCGGATGAGATCACGGACATGACGAGGAGTCTCGAAATGGTCGAGAGGTAAAGATTCATATATAGGACGATAATATTCGGACACCGAAAGTGTTACGGGGGTACCGAGTACATATCAGGTCACCGGAAAGAGTTCCGGGCACCCCCCCCCCCCCCGGTAACTATATGGGCCTAATGGGCCAAGAGAGGGACAGGCCAGCCCCTAAGGGGCTGGTGCGCCCCATATAGGCCGAATAGGAGGAGAAGGAAAGAGGGGGAAGAGATAAGGAAGGGGAGGGATTCGGCCTCCCCCTTCCTTCCCTCCTCCTTCCTTCCCCCTCCGGATGAATATGGAAGGGGTGAGGCCGAATTCGGAGGCGCCCAAGTAGGATTCCTCCTACTTGGGGCGCCCCTTGGCTGCCTCTCCTCCCCTTCAACCTATATATATGTAGGGGCACCGCTAGAACACACAATAACATATGTTAGCCGTGTGCGGCGCCCTCCTCCACAGTTTACGCCTCCGGTCATATTGTCGTAGTGCTTAGGCGAAGCCCTGCGCGGATCACTTCACGATCACCGTCACCATGCCGTCGTGCTGACGAAACTCTCCCTCGACACTTTGCTGGATTAGGAGTTCAAGGAACGTCATCGAGCTGAACGTGTGCAGAACTCGAATGTGACATACGTTTGGTGCTTGATCAGTCGGAACGAGAAGAAGTTCGACTACATCAACCACGTTGTCAAACGCTTGCGCTTTCGGTCTACGAGGGTACGTGGACACACTCTTCCCCTCTTGTTGCTATGCATCTCCTAGATAGATGTTGCGTGAGCGTATGAAATTTTTGAAATTGCATGATACGTTCCTCAACAGCTTTCGGTCTATGAGGGTATGTATACACACTTTCCTCCTCGTTGCTATGCATCTCCATAGATAGATCATTGCGTGTGCGTAGAATTTTTTTTGTTTTTCAATGCAACATTTCCCAACATATATGTGTATTAAAAAAATGCAAGTATTCCTCGACTGGTGTATGAACTTGCTACAGTAAGGGGGGAATGCATGGATGAACCTTGGTTCCGTTCTTTCTTTCATGCTCGAGATTATCTTACACAAGATGTCGCCTCGGCGTAAAGGAAAATAAATCTGGTTGCTAATTTCTGTCCAAGTATCTAGCATGTATTTCACAAGTACTTGCAAACTGGCGGCAAAAGCCATATATACATGAGCCACCTTCCTGAAATTCCATGATGCACATGTATATCCGTGCTTTTCAGCTCTCCAAAAAATGCATGGAACGTACAAGGCGTCTCTCCTCCAAATTATCTTATGCAAGATCATAGTCTGTGGTTAAATGAAATATGAAACAAATGTTGAGATGTGTCTGAGATATATGCACGTATGCTTGCTTCGAAAATACATGGGGCAGTGCTTGTGTTAAAATACAGACTGATGTCGAAAAGTCCCCACTCATTGTATATATAGTAAGGAGATTGCACCATCTTAAATCCGAATTGTGCAATTTCTCTTTCCTTCGTTCAAAATCATCATGTGTGGGTCTTGATTAAAAAAATGAGGGCAAACTTCCCTTTGTTAATCCACTCGCATCCATGAGCTGTTGGCTCCTTGCTAAATTTTTTTCACTCCACATGTTGTTGAGTGCTTGTGAAAAATATATCTAAATCGAGAAATACCCTTTCATTTTGAGTGCTACATATAAAGCTCGAAATAGAGTGCGGGAGCAATATAATACACCGGCTTTTGGTACTCTAGATCCTTGTCCCACAAACACTTATATGATTGTGGACAAATAAATACACAAGTAGAGTATATGTACTTCTAGTGCTCATGTATCTCTGAGACGTGATCGTCCATATTACTACCAGTGGTGCCGGTCATTATTAGGAAAAAGGCTATAGATAATATGGACAGTAATGGCACACCATGTATATAGCAATGGCGCACCACATACAGGTGCACCATTAGTAATATATTACTAATGGCGCACCTGATGCATGGTGCGCCTTTAGTAGTTTTAAAAAAATAAAAAAATTTGTTACTAATGGCGCACCATGGTATAGTGCGTCATTACTAGTTGACATAGTAATGGCGCACCACACCCACCGTGCGCCATTAGTAGTTTTAAAAAAATAAAAAAATTGTTAGTAATGGCGCACCCGCCATTACTAAGTTTTTTTCAAAAAAAATCAAACTTTTTTTTATTTTATTTTTTAAAACTAGTAATGGCGCACCACTCCCACGGTGCGCCATTACTAACTTGGCCCAAAAATTCCACAGAATGCACCCCCCTACCCCCGTGGACCGCCTTTTTAGTTTAAAACAATAAAAGAAAATGATGGAAATGTCAAAAAAATAAAAGAAAATAAGTTTCCCATGTGATATGTGGTCTACTTGTTGGGAAAATTTACAAATATGAATTTCGACTTTATTTGCAAAATCTCTCTAAAATTTGTAAAATGGGCATAACTTTTGCATACGAACACGGATTAAAAAGTTTTTTTATATGAAAAATCATCTACTCGAAAAGTTACATCCGAATTTAATGGGAGAACCCCGTTAAACTTTTTCAAAATCCCCAAAAACCTAACAGAAAAAAGTTACGGGGCTTTTAAGATCTAGAGGGAAAAAATGGAAAAAAATTCAAACTTACTAGTGGCGCACCGTTTGCTAGGTGCGCCACTAGTAACAGAAAAAAAATTGGTTTCTGAATTTTTTTTCAAAATATGATACATAGTATGACCGGGAAGTTCGAAATATTTTTTCAAAATTTTATCATACTCATGAACATGAATAAAGTCCTAGACATCAACAAGGTTTAATAGGATTGATATGATAGATATATCAACAAGTGCCTGTGAAGTGAGCTGGTGCTGGGGTTGGATAGAGCTGCGAAGTTAAGCGTGCTCGGGCTGGAGTAGTGTGAGGATGGGTGACCTTCCGAAAAGTTTGACCACAGAGTGCGATTTGGCTTGAGATTAAGCATATTGACCTGAGATTAAGAAAAAAACAAAAAAACACCATTAGTAAAAAATATACTAATGGCGTGCTACTAGTGGCAAACCTGTAGTGTGCCATTAGTAGGCAAAACAGGTGCGCCACTAGTAGGCCTTTTCCTAGTACTGGGTCTACCGTAGCTATATTTTCAACTAGACCTGCAGCGCACCTTGGCGCGCGTTGTGACTAAGAGCATCTTCAGCCAGCCCCCCAAGAAGGCCCTCGGGAGCATTTTTTCAGCCCTGGCGGACGAAAAGTGCCTCAGCCACGCCCCCAAAACGTCATTTTGCGTCAGATTTGGGCAAAAATAGCCCCGGCGACCTCAGGCGAAACCCAGCCCCCCGAGGGGCACCTGGGACGCCCGGCGCTATTTTCTACATGCACAAACCCCACAGGTCAGCCTCTCTCCTCTCTCTCCTCCTTTCTCTCCTAGACCCACGCACGTGAACCTGAAAAAGGAATCTCGCCAGCAGCGCCCTGCTTCCTCGCTCTGGCTGCGCGTGCTTTCTCCCCGCCTCCTCGCCGCCCGGACGGCCGCGGGTGCTGCCCAGGAGGGAGCCAGAGAAGAAGAAGATGTCCGACACCTGGTCGTCGTTCTCGGCGAGCGCGTTGGGCTCTCGCTCGCGCTCCCACAGCTCCAGGAGGCGACCGGCGAGGGCGGCTTCGGTGGGCGGACGGGCGCGCCGTGGCCGTGAAGCGGCTGGCGGCGGCGGCAGACGAGAAGGAGAAGGACTTCCTAACGGAGCTGGGCACGGCGGGCCACGTGCGCCACCCCAAAGTCTTCTCCCTCCTCGGCTGCTGCGTCGACCGTGACCTCCACCTCGCCTTCGAGTTCTCCACCCGCGGCTCCGTCTCCGCCAACCTCCATGACGAGTCCCTCTCCCTCCACATCACCTGCTCTGCCGAGGAGGGAGGTGATGAACTGGAGCCAGCGGCACGGCGTGGCGATGGGCACGGCACGGCGTCTCCGCTACCTCCACAAGGGATGCGCGCGCCGGATCATCCACCGGGACATCAAGGACTCCAACATCCTCCTCGACACCGACTACTAGCCCAGGTACGCTCATGCTCGTCGTCGCTGTCCATCAACACACTCTGCTCCTGCTTCCTCTGTTCGACGGCGGGGCTCGCTGACAGACGTCCTCTACACACGCACACATGCAAATGGTGTACAAGGGCGAGGGCGGCTTCGGCAAGGTGTACAAGGGCACGATGCTCGCCGGACGCAGCAGGGGCACGAGGAGCGCGCCGGACGCGGACACGGTGGGGCTCATGTCCACGACACCCTATGGCGTGACCCGCGCCGTCTCGTTGCTGCCTGCCACGCCTCCTCGCCGCCCGTGCCACGCCTCCTCGCCGCACACCCTCGCCATGCCTCCTCGCTGCCCGCGCTCGCCAACCAGGTCGCGATGGTGCTGGCTGGGGCGCAACGAGTGGAAAATAATTCCCCCAGCCTAAAATTGTCGCCGACAGCCCCCAGGCGGCGAAAAAATGCCTCCTGGGGGCGCAACAGCTGGAGATGCTCTAAGCGTGTGCGTTGTCGGGTCCTAACATTTGTGACTAAGCGTGTGTGCAAGCTTAGCATGTTTAGCCAACACAATAACTTAATTGATATACTCATGTCAAAGTAGAATCACCTGTGTAAGAAAGGCATCATCATAACCATATCATCTCTCTCTCTCCCGGTTGTTTGATTAAAGGGGACTTGGGACTCTTCATAGTTAATGGATCACTCTATGATGACTTAAAATAGCTAAAGTTAGCTTGTACTAAAATAAATCTCTTTTCACCCTCATATATTCTTCATTGTACAAAATCAGAAGTTGCTAGACTGACGAAAAGTGCAGAATAAGGGGAATGGATGTGTGTGTGTGTGTGTGTGTGTGTGAGAGAGAGAGAGATGACCTGGGACGCTGAAACAGAGCACAAGTGCAGCGCGAGGACGACGGCTGGGGGTGGTTCCTTAATGGGAGAACAAAAAACCAAGCAATCATCAACCTGAGCACACTTAAGCAGACCCATCCCACACTTAGGCTGGTTATAGTGGGGAGTAACTTATACTAGTGTCATGCATATGGCACTAGTCTAAGTTACTACCTTCATAGTGCAAACTAACATACTAGTAGTGTCATAGAGGACTTCATTAATTACTTGTAGACTTATCTTGTTTTGGAAAGCGCTATGTTACAGTAACATATTATGTTACCACTTCTCATTAACTACATGCCACATAAGCAAAAAATTCTCGAAGTGCGCTATGTTACTTGCTAAGTTACTCCCACTATGACTAGCCTTAGGCCCTTCCCAGTGCTCCACGGTGTACAGGTGCTAAGGATGCCACATAGGCAAGAAAGTGATGTGGCAAAGCAATTAAAGAGGAGAGAGAGCATTATAGTGACCCCAAGAGGAAACGGTGCTAAGCGCGTGGACCAATGCAAATGACTTTCAACCAATGGATGATGGAGTTTATTTGTTAAACAATTCAATAAGGGAAGCTTAGCTACAAAAGCTAAGCACCTATGCATTGAGGAGACTAGTTGCTAAGTTTTTTAATGCACTTAGCACCTCATGTAAGCAACAATGCATTGGAAGTAGCCTTAAGCAGACCCATCCCACACTACTACGCTTGAGCAACCTGAACTTGTTTACTCCACTAAACAGATAGTACAGTCACCTTCAGGCATTCATTTTTTCAGTTTTATCCCGACTCTCCAATGATTAATGGACCCTAATATGGCATTCACCAGCTCTTGCACCCATTGCTATTTAACATATTGCCTTTCCTATCAGTTCGAAAAAGACCAAGTACAAGGTGGCTGACAACTTGAGGAGGAGAGCACGAGGTGGAGGATCACGAGAAGGAGCAGCATTCCAACTAGTAACAACGACACAACCTAGAGGAGCAGCAACTACAGATCGTAGCCAAAATTAACAAACCATAACCACATCCCTGTGAACCTCTTCCATCTTCGTCAGGTGGCCAAGGTGACAGCAATTGATGTGCACAGTGAACGTGTCACCGCTTGCCGATCCAGCTGTGAGACGATGAATGCATCAGGAACATGTACACAGCAGATGGCTAGGAGGCGGAGGGCGAGAGCGAGCGGAAGAGCACCTGAATGACGACGACAACGGCGACGTGGACGGCCGTCTCGGCGGCCGTCGCTCCTCTCGCTGATGGCGGTGCACGGCCGTTGCCTTTGGCCCTGCGTCTGTGGTGACAGCGGCGACACGCATGTCGTCCCACCCGCAGAGGTAGCCACCGGACGAGAAACCAAACCAGAGGCCGCCGTGCTTCGGGTCATGCTCGGCATGACCCTCGTATGGCAGTGCCCAGCTGCCAGCCTTACTCCTCGAGCTCGCTGTGTAAAGGGGAGGAGTCGGTGGGTGGCTGCGCGAGATGGACGAGAGAGAGCAGCGGCGGAGGCGAGCTCAGCAATGGGGGAGGAGAACTGGACGGAAGAGCGGCGGTGGCTGCGAAGGAGATGGGCGCGATGGGGATGGCGGCTAGGGTTTTCAACCAATCAGGTGCCTCCTCTCCTTTGCTCCTTTACACTAGAAAATGACCCACACGCATCACGCCATGCAAGGGCGACGAAGCGAATTCCCTCTAATGCCCTCAGCGGGATCCGAAAATTACAGGCGGTGGCACACATATTTGACTGCGAGCCACCCGCACCGGGTGTCTGCGCACCCAAGCCGCTGACAGGCCCGACCCATGAGTGTCGGACCCCAGTAGTCAGTGACAAACGATTAAAATCCTGAAGTGGAAAAACAAACTTACTATGCATTGTTGTGATCCCTCAAAAAAATGCATTGTTGTGAATTTGAATTATATCCAACGGCCCAGCTCATCTCAGGGGCAGATCCGATGGTCCAAATCGCATCAAAGGAGAGATCCAACGGCCAGAAATTTGAAATCGCTGAGAGAGCCCATGTTCAGACGTGAATCTAACTATGGGATTAGGAAGCATGGATGTCCCCCATGCGACTCACCTCGAGATTGCAACAGTCAAGGGTGCCAGTTAAAACACCTAGCACGTACTTACAAGTGTCGTTAAATCTACCATTCTAAAAAGTTGCTCCACACTTCTTCCTATTCTCTCATATACACACTGTCCACATCAGCTTCATGCCACGTCAGCATTCACATGAGTCTAATTCTTAACATGCATGATGTCATGTCATCTTCCCATTACCAGCATACAGAACGGACCATGGACCGCTCCCGTCCCATGCTCTTCCATCGTGTGTGTGCACGGTATAATCGGCAGCCCAAGTTGCAACTGCACCTCACACATGTCATCTAGGCTTTTTTAACTAGAATAGACGTGACCATCTAGCTAGCTTGAGCTGCCCATCGTTGATGCTAGCCCATGTAAAAATGAGGTCGTGGCTGGCTTAGTTGGTCGTTCATTCTGACCCATGTAAAATCGACATTTTTTTTCTTTCTAACTAATCGCGGTACGACACCCAGCCTTTGTCTTCTCTTCCGCTCACCGCCGCCGCCCTCTCTTCTGTGCGCAGCCGCCCCTCTCTGTTCTACTCGCCCCCTTGAAATGGCAGCCACAAATGCACACAAAATCTGCAGCATTTATCGCCTCTTATTTCCTCCCCATCACCTTGCAAGTGCGGAATAAAGTGCTGAATTTAACTGGGCAGCGACTGCCTTCGTCTTTAAAAGGATGCCTGCACTGCCATCATCGTCGACCTGTTCGCGTCCTGCTCTCGGAACCGGCCTGGCGCCCTCCACTCTGGTAGGTGATGCTCCATATTCTCAGCAACACCCATTTTTTCCTATCACTGAGACTATGCTTTTGAATCTTACAACTTGTTTTTCGATCCAAAGGTGCTCGATGTGACAGGTCTCTTGCTACTCCATTGTTATGCAGGCTCTCCTCTTTAGAAAAGTTCATTGCTTCAGTAGTCCAGCCAGTGAACAGTTAGCTATATGCAAGTTTGTTGGCTTTGGCCATATACATTTAGTCACATTCAATGTTATATATCTTTACTTAATATTAAAGGAAGGATTGTTTCTCCAGTTTTTTTGGCTTATGATGGGACCCAAAAAAAATCGTACGTCAGTCGTTTCCTTGTGCGAGTGTTTTCTCCTTCTCCCGATTGGCTTCTGTCAAAAAAATATCACGTGATGCACAGAGCAGCAATGGACATGATTCAAGAAAAAACATTGCGCAATGAGGGATCAAACCCAGCTCCTCACGCTTGATCGCTCATAATGGTAGCCACTAGACTAAATAAGATTTGATGTTTAATTGGCAGCGCAAAATTTAAAATTAAGCACGCAATCGCGTCAGATACTGAGAGAGAAAGTTATTTTTAGAAAAAGTGAATATATTTTAGAACGCGGAAATTTTGCAAAGTTGGTAATAAAAAATGAAACTCGAACTTTTTTAAAGAACATTTTTTTTATGTTTTTGAAACCTGACAATTTTTTAAAGCACAAACAAGTTCTAAAACTAGGAGGTACTGTTGTGATTATTTTTCGAATTTGCAAACATTTGAAAAAACAAATATATTTTTAGCTTTTAATTTGAAGTCTCTCCCACGCAAAACAAGAATTTGAAAAGTCAAATCGTTTTTTAAAACAAGATTTTTTTAAAAAAAACTGAGAGGTACTGTAGCTAAATTGTTTTAATCTATACCTATTAATAAAACTTGGTGAGTTTTTTAAATATTCCCACCTAATGCATTGTTTTAGTTCAATTTATTAAACTAGGGATATGGAAAGAATCTTTTTCGCTGTCACGTCTTCACGTACGACCAGTCTCACTCGGCCCAGTGACTCCTGTCAAAATACATGAGGAGTCCAACTAAGGTTTCATGGTCTATCTAACACAAACTACTCAATTTACATGATCACACGGACATATATTATGTGCAGTGATTTCCCTATTATATTAGCCAAATAAAAAAAAAACTTTCTTCAACGGCCTTGATCTTTGTCGGAGACGAAGGCAGCTCAACAATCCAATTATTGGACCTATCCAACCTTGGTGAGTGACAACTGGTGCTACGACCATCGGCGGCGAGGACGGCAAAGACGGCAAGTGAAAACATGTGTCTGATGTTATATTGAAATGTAGGATGTCGACCTGAGGATGAGGTATTAGTCATGTTTATTATGTTATGGGCACGAGGGTCGGGTCTTTAGCCATGCTCAGTGGGTAAAGACGTGTGAGGGTTGTTTTCTCCCGTTGCAACGCACGGGTATATATATATATATATATATATATATATATATATATATATATATATATATATATATATATATATATATATCGTTTAGTTTGTCTGACAAAAATTGTGCTTTATTTACCTATTACACACGTCTTGGTATGTGTTCCTTAGGGAAGCTCAATGGAGTATGGACAACAAATCAAATACATGATAAGAAGTAAGTAAGGAAACATCAGAAGATGTTTTTCGCAGTCCATTGTACAAACACACTCGAAGATTATGCCCTTTGGGTAAAAAAGATTATGCTTTCAAGTGTTACTTGGCTAGGTTAATGTTTCATATAATCCATCACTTGGGGTTTCTATCCATGAATTTGTGAGTATTGTATCATATTATGACAAGAGGTATTCATCCATAACAAACAAGTAATCAGGGTTTATGCAGATATGAATCTGCTATCATGCTTAAACTTTCTTTCTTCAGTTTGCCAATCTAGAAAAGTCCGTTGCTGCTCTCATTCGCTTCATTGATTTACATATCTCTTGCTACTCGCCTTTGTATGCAATCTCTCATCTCTTAAATTAATTATTTAGCATACCTTCTATTGTTTTCATGCATATTTTCCCCTTATTTAGTTTCAGCCATGGACCCCTCCTGGGTGGTCTTTGTAAGCCTCATGTAGATTTGGCATCACATAACAACTTCTATGGACATAAGTCTCTTAGGAGATCACAAAGAATATTGAACTATATAAGAATAATCTTTAATAATACCAAAAGAGAATTATACATTTCCTGAAACTTTAAGATGACATGATGCAAGTGTGTCCTTAACATGGCCACAACAGTGCTAACATATGCTAGAAACAGTAGTGTAGCATTTGAGGATTTGGACAACTGAACTTTCAGTTCAACCAGTAGATTTTATTGAAGAGAAGGATGAAAGAAAAGCATGTTGGCATCTCAACCCGCTACCTTGGTTATATATCTGGAACCATATATACACCATTTAATTTATCGAATATTTCACATTGTATGTAGAGATGAAGTCACAAAGTACAAAGACTTCAGCATTACTGTGACTAACCATAACCAATCGATTTTAGGAGGTTTGGTGTTTTGACAAACAATCTGTGAGTACTATCACTAAGCAACACTATGTTGCAAAATGACCCCAGAACCTCCAACACGAATGTGCAATTAATGCAATAGGTTCGCCTACTGGAAATTGGTTTCTTATATTATATTTGTTTCACTATTTACACTCATTGGCAACATACACATATCTTCCCCGGGACGCCACCATAGTCAAACAATATTCTGGCATGTTATTTTGCCGTTTAAATAAGAGAAGCTCAGAAGAGATACACAGATGCTATCACAAAGATGAAGATCACAATATAACTGAAGTTTATGACTCTCAAACGTGACTGCGCCTCAACACACTGCGAACCCAGTCTGCTGGCCATCTATTCTCTTCCATTGCATACATTGTCGAGTATGAAAAGAGTGGGACACCATATATCCATCTTGTGGTAACTGAAGAAGGAAAAATTTGCAAACAACAACAAATAGTTCATGCTAAGAATATGATTCATGCTACAACCTGCTAATAGTTTTTCATGCAATGCATATTTATACCACCAATTGTTTTGAACAATTACCTATTTGTGAACTCTACCCAATTATTGATTCAAATTATTTTATTCTTTGTTACACAAATGTTACTTCAAAGTCTGTGACAAAATCCCGCAACAACGCGCGGGGCGTCATCTAGTTATCTACATAGACATGCAATTTTGCCTCATTGGTGCTCCATGTACTTGCCAAAATGCATGGGCGCAAACTTCTCTCTATTTGCTCAACAAATTGGCCACTCCGGTAGGCATGCCGCCCATCTCCTCCGAATCTTTGTTCTAAAGAAACTTGCGCAATGTGAGATGAACATGCCTCTCATGTCCACTATCTACAAGGCATTCATCATTTGCTCACCAAGGTCACAATGCACCAAGTGATGCTTCTTAAGAAAAGTCATTCCATGATAGGAGCTGAGTTGAAATATTCCCACTTTCCTAAGCACATTTGATTTTAAGATCCTTTGGCATCAGAAACACATCATGACTAGCTTGCTACATGAGCCAACTGTATGAGAAGCATTCCTAGTCAAGAATTGTGGGTTACTCTATACAAAAAATCTATTGTAAAGGAGTGATTTATTGCCTCAAAATAATTCTTGTTCTAAATTTGTGATCCATAAACCTTCACAATGAAGAGGTCTCTTTATTCAAAATTCAAAATGGTGGTACACTTTAACTGCCAAGAGACCTGTCACCTATTCTCAATGAATGATTGTGATTGTTCTTGCTTACAAACAACCTACACACATCACATCAAAGACCCATGTTAAGTGGCGGCAGTTGAAGTTTGTGGAGGACTGACTCGGTCTTATCTGAGGTGACAAGTCTACTATTGGTGTTGCACCTTCACTCACTTAGCTAGGATAAACTACAGGCAAAAGAGCAAAGGGGGCTACCCGTCTCAACAAAAGTTGTTTCAGTGTGCAGCTTCTTGTCACCCTGGTGAGGCATAAACAAGGGCCTATATAAAATGTATGTGAGGGTTCTAGTTTCCACAAAGGTGGCTGGCTATCATCCTAGTTCTAAAAGTGGGTTCCCAAGAAAACATAGAAGAAGGTCTTGCCAAAAAGTTCAAGAAACCCTCCAAAGAGGAAATCTCATAAAAGCAAAGAAAGTCAAACATTTCTCACAAGAGGAGAAAAATTCATGGCCGTTGAGGTAGTTCTCCAAATCAAAGAGGAGATGGCCCTGTAAAAGTTCAAAGAAGCAATATCAATCCAGAAGCCCAATCAAGCAGTAATGTACCCACTTGAAAGAAGGAAGATCATAGTTACTAACCATCCCTCAGCAAAAGTAATGGCATATTTAGCCTCTACCCCCATAAAACACCATATCAACTACCATATCCTAAGTCCCTCGGTACATGAGGTGCGATGCCAATGGGTAGCTCTAACCAAAGAGACAGCTCGAAGAAGTCCACATGGCTTTGAAGGAGCCCCGTGAAAGCGTGGTGTCTTATACACACACAAATTAACAAGATGAATCTATGAAGTATGGATCATCATGATCATTCATTCCTTTAGGTGGTTGAGTCTTCTTACAACTTTACCTAAACCTCTCCCATATTCTCGGTGCGTTTGGTGTTTCACTATGCATGTGTTGCACCAAAACACTAGCCATATCAATCATGTTGGAAATTTCATAGGCTGACATTCAGGTCTATAAAATGATTCAAGGGTGAAATATTTCACTACTATTTTTACTAAATGTTTACTCTTAATATATGAGAGCTCGAGGTTGGCAATGCGCAATGAGCGGCATGTAAGGCCATCTATGTAGTCAATGGTTGACTTGTGACAACTCAACTCCAGTCAAGCTTGCGACCGGGGGCAAGATGTTAACTGAAATACTCACTCCAGATGCTACGTTTGTGTTCATATACACGATGGTGACTACATAAACCCCGTATTGTCTCGTATTATGCCCGGCCCCTTTACGGCATGAACATTTCTATATGGCAGAGACTACCACTGTTGGGGAACGCAGTATTTCAAAATTTTCCTACGATCACGCAAGATCTATCTAAGAGATGCATAGCAATGAGATGGGAGAGTGTGCCCACGTACCCTCGTAGACCGAAAGCGGAAGCGTTAAGTAATGCGGTTGATGTAGTCGAACGTCTTCGCGATCCAACCGATCAAGTACCGAACACATGGCACCTCCGCGATCTGCACACATTCAGCTCGGTGACGTCCCTCGTACTCTTGATCTAGCTGAGGCCGAGGGAGAGTTTCGTCAGCACGACAGGGTGATGACAGTGATGATGAAGTTACCGACGCAGGGCTTCACCTAAGCACTACAACGATATGACCGAGGTGAAAATCTGTGGAGGGGGCACCGCACACGTCTAAGACAATTTTCAACTTCTGTGTCTATGGGAAGTGCCAAAAAAACTTATGTGTCTATGGGGTGCCCCCTCCCCCGTATATAAAGGAGCGGAAGAGGGGAGGGCCGACCCTCTCATGGCACGCCCAAGGGGGGAGTCCTACTCCCAGTAGGAGTAGGTTTCTCCCATTCCTTAGTTGGAGTAGGAGAAGAAGGAAGAGGGAGAGGGAGAGAAGGAAAGGGGGGCCGGCCCCCCTCCCAATTCGGATTGGGCTTGGGGGGCACCTTGGCCGCCTCCTCCTCTCTCCCACCATGGCCCAATAAGGCCCATTGACTCCCTGGGGGGTTCCGGTAACCTCCCGGTACTCCGGTAAATGCCCGAACTCATCTAGAACCATTCCGATGTCCAAACATAGCCTTCCAATATATCAATCTTTACGTCTCGACCATTTCGATACTCCTTGTCATGTCCGTGATCACATCCGGGACTCTGAAATACCTTCGGTACATCAAAACACATAAACTCGTAATACCGATCATCATCGAACATTAAGCGTGCGGACCCTACGGGTTCGAGAACTATGTAGACATGACCGAGACTCATTTCCGGTCAATAACCAATAGCAGAACCTGGATGCTCATATTGGTTCCTACATATTCTACGAAGATCTTTATTGGTCAAACCGCATAACAACATACGTTGTTCCCTTTGTCATCGGTATGTTACTTGCCCGAGATTCGATCGTCGGTATCTCAATACCTAGTTCAATCTCGTTACCAGCAAGTCTCTTTACTCGTTCTGTAATGCAACATCCCGCAACTAACTCATTAGTCACATTGCTTGCAAGGCTTATAGTGATGTGCATTACCGAGAGGGCCCGGAGATACCTCTCTGACAATCAGAGTGACAAATCCTAATCTCGATCTATGCCAACTAAACAAACACCATCGAAGACACCTGTAGAGCATATTTATAGTCACCCAGTTATGTTGTGATGTTTGATAGCACACTAAGTGTTCCTCCGGTATTCGGAAGTTGCATGATCTCATAGTCATAGGAACATGTATAAGTCATGGAGAAAGCAATAGCAACAAACTAAACAATCATCGTGCTAAGCTAACGGATGGGTCAAGTCAATCACATCATTCTCTAATGATGTGATCCCGTTCATCAAATGACAACTCATGTCTATGGCTAGGAAACTTAACCATCTTTGATTAACGAGTTAGTCAAGTAGAGGCATGATATGTCTCAAACGTATCTATAATTTTTGATTGCGCCATGCTATATTATCTACTGTTTTGGACATTATTGGGCTTTATTATCCACTTTTATATCATTTTTGGGACTAACCTATTAACCGGAGGCCCAGCCCAGAATTGTGGTTTTTGCTTGTTTTAGGGTTTTGAAGAAAAGAAATATCAAACGGAGTCCAAACAGAATGAAACCTTCGGGAACGTGATTTTCTCACCGAATACAACTCAGGAGACTTGGACCCTACGTCAAGCCAACTAACAGGAGGCCACGAGGTAGGGGGCGCGCCTGCCCCCCCCCCCCAAGCACACCCTCCACCCTCGTAGGCCCCCTGTTGCTCCACTGACGTACTTCTTCCTCCTATATATATCCACGTACCCCCAAACGATCAGAAAAGGAGCCAAAACCCTAATTCCACCGCCGTAACTTTTTGTATCCACGAGATCCCATCTTGGGGCCTGTTCCGGAGCTCCGCCGGAGGGGGCATCGATCACAGAGGACTTCTACATCAACACCATAGCCCCTCCGATGAAGTGTGAGTAGTTTACTTCAGACCTACTGGTCCATAGTTAGTAGCTAGATGGCTTCTTCTCTCTTTTTGGATCTCAATACAATGTTCTCCCCCTCTCTTGTGGAGATCTATTCGATGTAATCTTCTTTTTGCGGTGTGTTTGTTGAGACCGATGAATTGTGGGTTTATGATCAAGTCTATCTATGAATAATATTTGAATCTTCTCTGAATTCTTTTATGTATGATTGGTTATCTTTGCAAGTCTCTTCGAATTATCAGTTTGGTTTGGCCTACTAGATTGATCTTTGTTGCAATGGGAGAATTGCTTAGCTTTGGGTTCAATCTTGCGGTGTCCTTTCCCGGTGACAGTAAGGGCAGCAAGGCACGTATTGTATTGTTGCCATCGAGGATAACAAGATGGGGTTTTCTTCATACTGCATGAGTCTATCCCTCTACATCATGTCATCTTGCTTAAGGCATTACTCTGTTTTTAACTTAATACTCTAGATGCATGCTGGATAGCGGTCGATGAGTGGAGTAATAGTAGTAGATGCAGACAGGAGTTGGTCTACTTGTCTCGGACGTGATGCCTAAATACATGATCATACCTAGATATTCTCATAACTGTGCTCAATTCTGTCAATTGCTCAACGGTAATTTGTTCACCCACCGTAGAATACTTATGCTCTCGAGAGAAGCCACTAGTGAAACCTATGGCCCCTGGGTCTATCTTTATCATATCAATCTCCTACTACTTAGTTATTTACTTTGACATTTACTTTGCCTTTATTTTACTTTGCATCTTTATCATAAAAATACCAAAAATATTATCTTATCATATCTATCAGATCTCACTCTCGTAAGTGGCCCTGTAGGGATTGACAACCCCTATTTGCGTTGGTTGCGAGGATTTATTTGTTTTGTGCAGGTGCGAGGGACTCGCACGTAGCCTCCTACTGGATTGATACCTTGGTTCTCAAAAACTGAGAGAAATACTTACGCCACTTTGCTGCATCATCCCTTCCTCTTCGGGGAAAACCAATGCAGTGCTAAAACAGGTAGCAAGAAGGATTTCTGGCGCCGTTGCCGGGGAGGTCTACGCAAAAGTCAACATACCAAGTATCCATCACATACCCTTATCTCCCGCATTACATTATTTGCCATTTGCCTCTCGTTTTCCTCTCCCCCCAATTCACCCTTGCTGTTTTATTCGCCCTCTCTCTCTATCCTCCCTCTCTTTCTCTATTTTCCCCTTTTGTCCGCTTGCTTTTTGTTTGCTTGTGTGTTAGTTTGCTTGTTTGTCGTGATGGCTCAAGATAATACTAAATTGTGTGACTTAACCAATACCAACAACAATGATTTTATTAGCACTCTGATTGCTCCTCTTACCGATGCTGAATCTTGTGAAATTAATACTGCTTTGCTGAATCTTGTCATGAAAGATCCGTTCTCCGGCCTTCCTAGTGAAGATGCCGCTACCCATCTAAATAGCTTCGTTGATTTGTGTGACATGCAAAAGAAGAAAGATGTGGATAATGATATTGTTAAATTGAAGCTATTTCCTTTTTCGCTTAGAGATTGTGCTAAAGCTTGGTTTTCGTCTTTGCCTAAAAATAGTATTGATTCATGGAACAAGTGCAAAGATGATTTTATCTCTAAGTATTTTCCTCCCGCTAAAATCATCTCTCTTAGAAACTATATTATGAACTTTAAGCAACTTGATCATGAACATGTTGTACAATCTTGGGAGAGAATGAAATTAATGATACGTAATTGCCCTACTCATGGTTTAAATTTGTGGATGATTATACAAAAAATTTATGCCGGATTGAATTTTTCTTCTAGAAATCTTTTGGATTCGGCTGCGGGAAGCACTTTTATGGAAATCACCTTAGGAGAAGCTACTAAACTCCTAGATAATATTATGGTTAATTATTCTCAATGGCATACTAAAAGATCTACTAATAAAAAGGTGCATGCGATAGAAGAAATTAATGTTTTGAGTGGAAAGATGGATGAACTTATGAAATTATTTGCTAATAAGAGTGTTTCTTCTGATCCTAATGATATTCCCTTGTCTACTTTGATTGAGAATAATAATTAATCCATGGATGTGAATTTTGTTGGTAGGAACAATTTTGGTAACAACGCGTATAGAGGAAATTTCAATCCTAGGCCTTATCCTAGTAATCCCTCTAATAATTATGGTAATTCCTACAACAATTCTTATGGAAATTATAATAAGATGCCCTCTGATTTTGATTCTAATATTAAAGAATTTATTACTTCGCAAAAGAATTTTAATGCTATGATTGAAGAAAAATTGCTTAAGATTGATGATTTGGCTAGGAACGTTGATAGAATTGCTCTTGATGTTGATTCTTTAAAACTTAGATCTATTCCACCTAAGCATGATATCAATGAGTCTCTCAAAGCCATGATAATTTCCATTGACGAGTGCAAAGAAAGAACCGCTAGGATGCGTGCTAAGAAAGATGCCTTTATAAAAGCGTGTTCTTCTAGTTCCTATGAAAATAATGATGAAGATCTAAAATTTATTGATGTGTCCCCGATTAAATCTTTGTTTTGCAATATGAATCTTGATAATGATGGTACTGAATATGATCCACCTTTACCTAGAAGGCGTTCCAAGAATTCTGAATCTTTTGATCTTGATGCTAAATTTGATAAAAGTGGGATTGAAGAAATTAAAACCCTAGATGTTGCTAAACCCACTATTATGGATTTCAAGGAATTTAACTATGAAAATTGCACTTTGATTGATTGTATTTCCTTGTTGCAATCTGTGCTAAATTTTCCTCATGCTTATAGTCAAAATAAAGCGTTTAATAAACATATCGTTGATGCCTTGATGCAATCTTATGAAGAAAAACTTGAATTGAAAGTTTCTATCCCTAGAAAACTTTATGATGAGTGGGAACCAACTATTAAAATTAAAATTAAAGATCATGAATGCTACGCTTTATGTGATTTTGGTGCTAGTGTTTCCATGATTCCAAAGACTTTGTGTGATTTGTTAGGTTTCCGTGATTTTGATGATTGCTCTCTAAACTTGCACCTTGCGGATTCCACTATTAAGAAACCTATGGGAAGAATTAATGATGTTCTTATTGTTGCAAATAGGAATTATGTGCCCGTAGATTTTATTGTTCTTGACATAGATTGCAATCCTTCATGTCCTATTATTCTTGGTAGACCTTTCCTTAGAACGATTGGTGCAATTATTGATATGAAGGAAGGAAATATTAGATTCCAATTTCCGTTAAGGAAAGGCATGGAACACTTTCCTTGAAAGAGAATTAAATTACCTTATGAATCTATTATGAGAGCCACTTATGGATTGCCTACCAAAGATGGCAATACCTAGATCTATCCTTGCTTGTTATGCCTAGCTAGGGGCGTTAAACGATAGCGTTTTTTGGGAGGCAACCCAATTTTATTTTTATTCCTTCCTTTTTTTCTCCTGCTTAGTAATAAATAAATTATCTAGCCTCTGTTTTGTTTGTGTTTTTTTGTGTTTAATTAGTGGTTGTGCCAAGTAGAACCGTTGGGAAGACTTGGGGAACGTCTTGTTGAACTTGCTGTAAAAAACAGAAACTTTAGCGCTCACGAGAACTGATGTCATTTTTATTTGGAAAGTGCTATTTAGTTAATTATTTTTGCAGATGATTAATATATAAATTACTCACGTCCAGAAGTTTATTTTAGAATTTTTGGGGTTCCAGATCTTGCGCTAGCTACAGATTACTACAGACTGTTCTGTTTTTGACAGATTCTGTTTTGCGTGTGTTGTTTGCTTATTTTGATGAATCTATGGCTAGTAAATTAGTTTATAAACCATAGAGAAGTTGGAATAAAGTAGGTATAACACTCATATAAATAAAGAATGAGTTCATGACAGTACCTTGAAGTGGTCTTTTGTTTTCTTTCGCTAACGGAGCTCACGAGTTTTCTACTTTAAGTTTTGTGTTGTGAAGTTTTCAAGTTTTGGGTAAAGATTTGATAGATTATGGAACAAGGAGTGGCAAGAGCCTGAGCTTGGGGATGCCCATGGCACCCCCAAGATAATCTAAGGACACCTAAAAGCCAAAGGTTGGGGATGCCCCGGAAAGCATCCCCTCTTTCGTCTACTTCTATCGATAACTTTACTTGGAGCTATATTTTTATTTACCACATGATATGTGTTTTACTTGGAGCGTCTTGTATGATTTGAGACTTTGCTTATTAATTTACCACAATAATCCTTGCTGTACACATATTTTGAGAGAGTCATACATGATTTGGAATTTGTTAGAATACTCTATGTGCTTCGCTTACATCTTTTGAGCTCTATAATGTTACTCTAGTGCTTCACTTATATCTTTTAGAGCACGGTGGTGGATTTGTTTTTATAGAAACTATTGATCTCTCATGCTTCACTTAGATTATTTTGAGAGTCTTAATAGCATGGTAATCTGCTTAAAATCCTAATATGCTTGGTATGCAAGATTAATAATAAAACTCTCTTATGAGTGTGTTGAATATTATGATAAGTTTGATACTTGATAATTGTTTTTGAGATATGGAGATGGTGATATTAAAGTCATGCTAGTTGAGTAGTTGTGAATTTGAGAAATACTTGTGTTGAAGCTTGTGATTCCCGTAGCATGCACGTATGGTGAACCGTTATGTGATGAAGTCGGAGCATGATTTATTTATTGATTGTCTTCCTTATGAGTGGCGGTCGGGGACGAGCGATGGTCTTTTCCTATAAATCTATCCCCCTAGGAGCATGCGGGTAATACTTTGCTTTGATAACTTGTAGATTTTTGCAATAAGTATATGAGTTCTTTATGACTAATGTCGAGTCCATGGATTATACGCACTCTCACCCTTCCACCTTTGCTAGCCTCTCTGATACCGTGCACCTTTCGCCGGTATCATACACCTACCATATACCTTCCTCAAAACAGCCACCATACCTACCTATTATGGCATTTCCGTAGCCATTCCGAGATATATTGCCATGCAACTTTGCACCGTTCCGTTTATGACACACGCCATCGTTGTCATATTGCTTTGCATGATCATGTAGTTGACATCGTATTTGTGGCAAAGCCACCGTTCATAATTCTTTCATACTTGTCACTCATGAGTCATTGCATATCCCGGTACACCGCCGAAGGCATTCACATAGAGTCATATCTTGTTCTAAGTATCGAGTTGTAATTGTTGAGTTGTAAGAAAAATAAAAGTGTGATGATCATCATTATTAGAGCATTGTCCCAAGTGAGGAAAGGATGATGGAGACTATGATTCCCCCACAAGTCGGGATGAGACTCCGGACGAAAAATAAATAAAAGAGGCCAAAGAAGCCCAAATAAAAAAAGAGAAAGAAAAGAGGCCATAAAAAGAGAAAAGGCCCAAATAAAAAAATGAGAGAAAAAGAGAGAAGGGACAATGTTACTATCCTTTTACCACACTTGTGCTTCAAAGTAGCACCATGATCTTCATAGTAGAGAGTCTCTCATGTTATCACTTTAATATACTAGTGGGAATCTTTCATTATAGAACTTGGCTTGTATATTCCAATGATGGGCTTCCTCAAAATTGCCCTAGGTCTTCATGAGCAAGCAAGTTGGATGCACACCCACTTAGTTTCAGTTAAAACTTTCATATACTTATAGCTCTAGTGCATCCATTGCATGGCAGTCCCTACTCACTCACATTGATATCTATTGATGGGCATCTCCATAGCCCGTTGATACGCCTAGTTGATGTGAGACTATCTTCCCCTTTTTATGTCTTCTCCACAACCACCACTCTATTCCACCTATAGTGCTATATCCATGGCTCACGCTCATGTATTGCGTGAAGATTGAAAAAGTTTTGAGAATGTCAAAAGTATGAAACAATTACTTGGCTTGTCATCGGGGTTGTGCATGATTTAAATATTTTGTGTAGTGAAGATAGAGCATGGCCAGACTATATGATTTTGTAGGGATAACTTTCTTTAGCCATGTTATTTTGAGAAGACATAATTGCTTTGTTAGTATGCTTGAAGTATTATTATTTTTATGTCAATATAAACTTTTGTCTTGAATCTTTAGGATCTGAATATTCATACCACAATTAAGAAGAATTACATTAAAATTATGCCAAGTAGCACTCCGCATCAAAAATCCTGTTTTTATCATTTACCTGCTCGAGGGCGAGCAGGAATTAAGCTTGGGGATGCTTGATACGTCTCCAACGTATCTATAATTTTTGATTGCTCCATGCTCTATTATCTACTGTTTTGGACATTATTGGGCTTTATTATCCACTTTTATATCATTTTTGGGACTAAACTATTAACCGGAGGCCCAGCCCAGAATTGTTGTTTTTGTCTGTTTTAGGGTTTCGAAGAAAAGGAATATCAAACGGAGTCCAAACGGAATGAAACCTTCGGGAACGCGATTTTCTCACCGAATACAACTCAGGAGACTTGGACCATACATCAAGCTAACTAACAGGAGGCCGCGAGGTAGGGGGGCGCGCCTGCCCCCCCCCCCCCCCCCCCCCGCCCAGGCGTGCCCTCCACCCTCGTGGGCCCCTTGTTGCTCCACCGACGTACTTCTTCCTTCTATATATATCCACGTACCCCCAAACGATCAGAACAGGAGCCAAAACCCTAATTCCACCGCCGTAACTTTTTGTATCCACGAGATCCCATCTTGGGGCCTGTTCCGGAGCTCTGCCGGAGGGAGTAATAGTAGTAGATGCAGGAAGGAGTCGGTCTACTTGTCTCAGACGTGATGCCTATATACATGATCATACCTAGATATTCTCATAACTATGCTCAATTCTGTCAATTGCTCAATAGTAATTTGTTCACCCACCGTAGAATACTTATGCTCTCTAGAGAAGCCACTAGTGAAACCTATGGCCCCCGGGTCTATCTTTATCATATTGATCTCCAACTACTTAGTTATTTCCTTTGCTATTTACTTTGCCTTTATTTTACTTTGCATCTTTATCATAGAAATACCAAAAATATTATCTTATCATATCTATCAGATCTCACTCTCGTAAGTGGCCCTATAGGGATTGACAACCCCTATTTGCGTTGGTTGCGAGGATTTATTTGTTTTGTGCAGGTGCGAGGGACTCGCGTGTAGCCTCCTACTGGATTGATACCTTGGTTCTCAAAAACTGAGGGAAATACTTACGCCACTTTGCTGCATCATCCCTTCCTCTTCGGGGAAAACCAACGCAGTGCTAAAAGAGGTAGCAAGGCATACTAGTGACACTCTGATTTTCTATGTATTCACACATGTACTAAGTTTCCGGTTAATACGATTCTAGCATGAATAATAAACATTTATCATGATATAAGGAAATATAAACACCAACTTTATTCTTGCCTCTAGGGCATATTTCCTTCAATCTCCCACTTGCACTAGAGTCAATAATCTAGTTCACATCATCATGTGATTTCACACCAATAGTTCACATCTTTATGTGATTAGTTCACATCTTCATGTGACTAATACCCAAAGGGTTTACTAGAGTCAATAATCTAGTTCACATCACTATGCGATTAACACCCAAAGAGCGATCATGTTTTTCTTGTGAGAGAAGTTTAGTCTACGGGACTGCAATATTCAGATCCATATGTATTTTACAAATTTCTATGTCTACAATACTCTGCACGGAGCTACTCTAGCTAATTGCTCCCACTTTCAATATGTATCTAGATCGAGACTTAGAGTCATCTAGATCGGTGTCAAAAGCTTGCATCGACGTAACTCTTTACGACGAACATTTTTATCACCTCCATAACCGAGAAATATTTCCTTAGTCCTTTAAGGATAATTTTAACCGTTGTCTAGTGATCTACTCCTGGATCACTATTGTACTCCCTTGCCAAAATCATGCTAAGGTATACAATAGGTCTGGTACATAGCATAGCATACTTTATAGAACCTAGGACTGAGGCATAGGGAATGACTTTTTCGTTATCTTTCTATTTTTTTCCATGGTCGGGTTTTGAGTCTTTACTCAACTTCACACCTTGCAACACAGTCAAGAACTCCTTTGATTATTCCATTTTGAACTACTTCAAAAACTGTCAAGGTATGTACTCATTGAAAAAATTATCAAGCATCTTGATCTATCTCTACAGATCTTGATACCCAATATGTAAGCAGCTTTACCGAGGTCTTTCATTGAAAAATTCTTATTCAAGTATCATTCAATGCTATCCAGAAATTTAGTATCATTTCTGATCAACAATATGTCATCCACATATAATATCAGAAATGCTACAGAGCTCCCACTCACTTTCTTGTAAATACAGGTGAGGGAGTCCTGGATTAGGGGGTCTCCAGACAGCCGGACTATATCCTTTGGCCGGACTGTTGGACTATGAAGATACAAGATTGAAGACTTCGTCCCGTGTCCGGATGGGACTCTCCTTGGCGTGGAAGGCAAGCTAGGCAATACGGATATGTAGATCTCCTCCCTTGTAACCGACCTTGTGTAACCCTAGCCCCCTCCGGTGTCTATGTAAATCGAAGGGTTTTAGTCTGTAGGACAACAGACAATCATACCATAGGCTAGCTTCTAGGGTTAGCCTCTATGATCTCGTGGTAGATCAAAACTTGTAATACTCATATCATCAAGAACAATCAAGCAGGAAGTAGGATATTACCTCCATCAAGAGGGCCCGAACCTGGGTAAACATCTTGTCCGCCGCCTCCTGTTACCATCCGCCTTAGACGCACAGTTCGGGACCCCCTACCCGAGGTCCGCTGGTTTTGACCCCGACATTGGTGCTTTCATTGAGAGTTCCACTGTGGCGTCATCGTAAAGGGGGATGGCTCGTCTCATTGTGAAAGACAACATCACTTCGGGGGGAGCCCTGGCTATAGGCCAAACTCTCCAACTAGGCGGCTTCGTCATGACCGCCCGCTCGGTCGCTGCGCCAACGATGACTTCTCGGGTCATCGAAAATAGCCTCCACATCGGCTCAAAATTCTCCGAACATATGGATCCAATGGAGCTCTCCTCTTTGAACGAGCTCTTGGATCGCATAGCCGCTCTGGGAGTCGCTACGGACTACGATCGGATCGGGCTTAAACCCGACCAAAGGGAGATTAACTCTCGCCGGTCACCCATCAAATAGTGGTGGTGGAGGAACAATGCGGCGTTTCTCCCTCTATCCTGAGGATGAAATATGTCCGGATTCCCGAGCTCTCCGAGCCAGATACTCGCTCATGGGAGGACATCTCCCTAACCCTGAACCTGGAGTCAGGTTGCATACCGAACCCGCGGAGCAACATCCCGGAGTCCGAACTTCCAAGATCGAAAACTCCCCCCGCCCCGGGATCTCAAATTGGGTCAAGGTCTGGACTTAAATCCAACCACCCACCCAGATACAAACGATCTTTCCCACATTAGACAAGCGCCCCAAGAGATAGTACATCACTATTGGGCCAGATTCCTCCTTGTAATGAACAAGGTCAAGGACTGTCGCGAGGAAGACGCAATTTCGTTCTTTTGCAACAATTGCACGGACAAGGGGATCCTCAACGCCATAAGTCGTTGTGACATTGCACACTTCGCCGACTTGGCGGCCATAGTACGGAAATACTGTGCGATGGAAAGCGCCTGGAAAACCCAAACACAATTCTGGGATAATCCGGCCCTGACAAAACCCCCAGTCCGAACTAAAAGGGTGCACTCTCATAAGTCGCCCGACTCAATTATAAAGAAACAAAAGCCCACTACAGGGCGTGGAACCGTATTGGAGGGATGGCTTAACGGGCCCTACAAAATTCATAGTACAGGGGATGCCATACCAACACACAGCCTTAGAGCATGTTGGTTACTCCGGCAGGTGGCCAAAAGCGGTGAGGATCTCCTCATCCAAAATACCCCAGAACACCTCCCCGGGGATCACAATACAGTACTGACAATCTTCGAGACCTTCGCCTCAAATAATAGGTGTAAGCGAGTACTCTGCAGCCTTGCCGAAGTCTGCCATGTGGCAGCAACAAATTCATGGAGCGACACGGCTATCACCTTCAATGTCAGTGACGAACCTCAATTCCGAACAACCCGAGCACCAACTGCTTTGGTCCTCAGTCCAATTGTGGACGGCTTTCGGCTCACTAAAGTACTCGTGGACGACGGCAGCGGATTAAACCTCATTTATGAGGAGACCCTTCAAAAAATGGGAATAGACAGCAACCGTATAGAGCAAAGCAGCACGACCTTCCGAGGAATTATCCCTAGTCGGGAGGCATGTTACGCTGGGAAAATCACACTAGATGTGGTATTTGGCACTCCGGAGAATTACAGGTCCGAAGAAATCACATTCCAAGTGGCCCCGTTCAGTAGCGGATACCACACCCTTCTAGGGCGGGAGGCATTCACGATTTTCCAAGCCATACCCCATTACAGGTACATGAAGCTCAAAATGCCCGGATCCAATGGAATCATCACTCTAGCTAGTGATCCGGACATAGCACTCCGCGCCGAGAACAAAACAGTCGCACTGGCCCTCGAGGCACTATCCGAAGCCATTGTGGCGGAGGAGTTAACCACGTTGCGCTCTACAGTGGACAGGACGACGTGATACTAGACAAAAGATCCAAGTCCACCTCCTTTAAACCAACGGACGAAATAGTCAAATTCCAAGTCCATCCAACGGATCACACAAAAACAGCATCCATCGGGGCACAGTTAAACTCCGTTGTAGATGCCGCACTACGGGAGTTCATGCGCGAGAATTGGGACATATTCGCCTGACATCCTTTAGACATGCCAGGAATCCCACGCAGATTGGCCGAGAATAGCCTCAATGTTCTAAAAGGATTCAAGCCGGTCAAGCAGACTCTTTGGCGTTTCTCTGAACCTAAGCGACAAGCCATGGGAGAGGAGCTAGCCAAGCTACTGGAGGCTGGATTCATTAGAGAAATAAAACATCCGGACTGGCTAGCCAACCTGGTGATGGTACCAAAGAAGGACAAATCATGGCGCCTATGCGTCGACTTCAAGGACCTTAATAAGGCTTGCCCAAAGGATCCCTTCCCTCTCCCTCGCATCGATCAAATCATCGACGCTACTACCGGACACGAATCATTGTGCTTCCTCGACGCATACTCCGGTTACCACCAGATTAAGATGGCAGAGTCCGATCAAGACGCAACGGCATTTATCACTCCATACGGCCCCTTTTGTTTTAACACAATGCCCTTCGGGCTCAAAAACGTCGGCGCAACATATCGGCACATGATTCAGACATGTCTGGAAAAGCAGATCGGCAAGACAGTGGAGGCATACGTAGACGATGTGGTCATTAAAACCAGACACGTCGACTCCTTAATAGACGACTTGAGGCTCACGTTCGACAATCTCCGAACATACGACATTAAGCTCAATCCGGAAAAATGCGTTTTCGGCATACCCGCCGGAAAGCTCCTGGGCTTCATCGTCTCGAGTAGAGGAATTGAAGCAAATCCGGCTAAAATCCGAGCCCTGTCGCAGTTGGCTACACCAACCGACCTCAAGCAAATCTATAAGTTAATTGGATGTGTGGCGGCCCTAAGCCGCTTTATCGCCTGATTAGGAAAAAAGGCAATCCCCCTTTATCGCCTTCTTCGGCGCACCGAACACTTCGAGTGGACGAACGCAGCCACGGCCGGATTGGAAGACATAAAAGCCATCCTGGCCACCAACCCAATCTTGGCCGCGCCAAATGTCGGCGAACCAATACTATTATATATAGCGACAGCGCACCAAGTTGTAAGTGCAGTGCTCGTCGTCGAACGAGAGACGGACATAAATTTCCACTTCAAAAGCCGGTATTCATGCAAATCACCGTACCCACATTACCAAAAGATAGCATACGCGGTATTCATGGCATCCCGGAAATTACGACACTACTTTCAAGAGTGTTCAATCACGGTGGCCTCTAAAGTACCACTCAACGACATAATAAACAACCGTGATGCCACGGGCCGGATTGCCAAATGGGCCATCGTGCTCCTCCCGTTCGACATAACATACAAACCACGGCAAGCCATCAAGTCACAAGTGCTGGCTGATTTCATCGCCGAATGGACAGAAGCCGAACTCCCTAAAGAGTACGGTGCGTACTCCAATTGGATCATGCACTTCGACGGCTCTAAAATGCTGGCTGGTCTGGGGGCTGGCGTCGTCCTGACGCCCCCCACTGGAGATACAATTCAATACGTACTCCAAATACTATACATAGACTCCAATAACGCAGCCGAATATGAGGCCCTATTGCATGGTCTCTGGATGGCAGTTTCCATGGGCATTCAACGTCTGGAGGTGCGTGGGGATTCAAACCTCGCAATATCCCAAATAAATGGAGACTTCGATGCCAAGGATCCGAAAATGGCGGCATATCGCAGCACCGTTCTCAAAATGTCAGCTCGGTTTGAGGGGCTTGAATTCCACCATGTGGCTCGGGAAAATAATCAGGCGGCGGATATCCTCGCCCGTCTCGGCGCTAAGCGCGACCCTGTCCCACCTAACATCTTCCTGGAAAAACTGTTTAAGCCATCCGTGGTATGGGAAGGGGACACCAGCAATAATAGCCCGGATCCGGCCACAACACCGGATACCGAACACTCTGACACAATCGGAGGCTCTGCCACCGAAATAACACCTTCAGCCCATGTAATAATGGCCGTCATCGCCCCCTGGACAGAGCCATTCCTGGCCTACCTAACCAGGCAGGAACTACCCGAGGACCAAAACGAGGCACGCTGCATAGTGCGGTGATCTAAATTCTACAAGGTCCATGAGAGAGAGCTTTATAAGAAAAGCACTACCGGAGTCCTTCAAAGGTGCATCTCCAAAGAGGAAGATCGGAAGCATTTGGCAGAAATCCATGGCGGACTCGGCGGCCACCACGCCGCAGCCTGGGCCCTTGTAAGCAAGGCCTTCCGTACAGGTTTTTATTGGCCGATGGCCCGGGCAGATGCGCGGCATCTGGTCCAACATTGCGTCGATTGCCAGCTTTTTGCAAACCAAAGCCATATGCCGCCTACCACCCTCCAAACAATCCCCATTACTTGGCCCTTCGCGGTCTGGGGGCTTGACATGGTTGGACCCCTTAAAGGGGGAACCCATAAGAAAAAATACCTACTGGTCATGGTGGATAAATTCACCAAATGGATAGAAGCCAAACCCGTCAAGACGGCTAAATCCAGACCGGTGATAGACTTCATATCTGGGGTTGTACACCATTATGGCATCCCCCACAGCATCATCACTGACAATGACACGAATTTTACAACCGATGAGGTGAAACTCTGGTGCAGCAATATGGGCATCAAGCTCGACTATGCTTTTGTCTATCACCCGCAAACTAACGGTCAAGTTGAGCAAGCAAATGGTCTTATCATGAGCGGCATTAAACCCAGACTAGTGCGGTCCTTAAAGGAATCAAACACGCACTGGGTAGAGGAGCTCGACTCCGTACTATGGGGCTGCGTACCACGCCGAATCGCACTACCGGATACACATCGTTCTTTATGGTGTACGGCGCAGAGGCAGTTTTGCCTTGCGACATAATTCATGACTCACCTCGAGTGCGCATGTACAAGGAAAAAGAGGCCAAGCTCGATCGGTGGGACAGTTTGGACGCCCTGGAGGAGGAGCGTGACGTGGAAAAGGCCTGTTCCGCATCTTATCAGCAACATCTCGAAGGTATCAAAGCAGAGAAGTATGGGCCAAAACCTACAACGTTGGCGAACTAGTTCTACGCCTGCCGGAGAAGAAAAAGAACAAGCTCAAGTCCAGATGGGAAGGTCCCTTCATTATTGACCAAGTTCTGACCGGTGGAGCGTACCGTCTACGGGATGCATCGGATAATCGACTCGATCCAAACCCATGGAACGCAGCCAGACTACGGCGATTCTACGCCTAGCGCCGGACTATATGTTCGCCCCCTCACCTCCGTCATTTTTTTGCATATCTGTCTTTTCTCTTTCCTCTCCTTTTATTTCTCATCCGGTCCCTAAAGGGCTAAACTTGTGTCTTGGTTGCACTCGCGCCGCGCTAGCCGCGCTCATTATACCTGGGGGCTTCTTATACTGAAGCTTAATATAACTATTTTTCCGGACCTTATGTCCCGCGCATGTGTTATTCTTCTGCATGTACCCTTTTTCGCCATTATATGCATCGATATGACTTATGTTTTGGCCAAGCTGGGTTGCCTGGCTCTTGCATTTATGCCCTACGTTCCCGTTAATTCGGCTAGGGTATAAGGGGAGCACCTCTGCGATTGTTACTGCCGGGTCAGCCGGATGTGTACCTCAGACTAGGTGAAGCCGAAAGCTAGCGTTCTTAAGGGAATATTCAATCGACGAACAAAAGATGACTTTTATTTAATTTGAAAAAATGCCCCCAGATGTTTATAGCCTGCGTTCCTTTTCGCAGTTCGGACATGCACATTAGGGCATGCGTACCCAGGGAAAGGAACCCTTAACAGAACTATTCTCCCTGGAAGATGTTTCTTACTACCCATGTAATATAACATAGCTAGTTGGGTACTTGTCTGTTCAATCACTTATGACCCCTATGCCTGGTTTCCATGCATAACCCGGTTTTTACACAATCGAGCAGGTATTTGGATACACTCCGGACTATCAGGTCCAGAGGTTGAAGCGAAAAGGTCCGCCATGACAAATGATTTACAATCCGGCTAGGGACATTACATATGTCACTTGAAGTACACAGTCACTAAGACTGATTAAATTCTTCTTCTATACCATCCAACAGGCTGTCTAGCCTACAATCCTGTTTTGAATACTTTGCGGCTAATTCTACTTGATCATACACTAAACTAACGGGAATCTCCTTCCCATCAGGCCCCACAGGCCCGACCTCGGCCGTGTGGTTTGGGTCCGCTTTGGTGTATCGCGTCTTCACCATAGCCCAGGCTTCCCTCGCACCTTGTCGGCAAGCTGATATCTTCCATAATCGGAAGTGCCGCCGCGCTCCCTTGAGCTTCTCTACAAGCTCTCCCATGCCTCCTGGCAGGGATGCGAACGGCCACAAGGCTTGGGCAATACCCTGCATCACCTGCCGAACTTGCTCGTGCAGTTGTGAGAGCTCTGGTAGAAGATCACCCGAAGACCCGGGCATCTCTTCCGCGGGACGACCCGTCAGCATACCTGTAGACACAATTCTGTCAGCTAGCTTCTTCGCCGAACTCCTTTAAAAGTTCGTTCAAGCACTTACTAAAAATGACGCGCTGAAGCCGCTTATTCTCCTTCACAGAGTCCGCTAGCTGGGCCCGGACATCTTTCAGTTCCTCGCCCAGACGGGTATGGGCGTCTTGGAGATTGTTTTTCTCCTGCCTGACTCACGTAAGAACGCGCTCACCAGCATTTAGCTGTCGATCAGCACATGCCCCATTCACCACTACGGCCTCTGGATTCACTCCGGGGTCACCTGCAACATCTATTGTTAGATTTGCATAAATGCCGCATACTATCTGTGAAGGAAATATGCCCTAGAGGCAATAATAATGTTATTATTTTATTTCCTTATATCATGATAAATGTTTATTATTCATGCTAGAATTGTATTATCCGGAAACATAATACTTGTGTGAATACATAGACAAACTAAACGTCACTAGTATGCCTCTACTTGACTAGCTTGTTAATCAAAGATGGTTATGTTTCCTAACCATAGACATGTGTTGTCATTTGATTAACGGAATCACATTATTAGGAGAATGATGTGATTGACATGACCCATTCCATTTGCTTAGCACCCGATCGTTTAGTATGTTGCTATTGCTTTCTTCATGACTTATACATGTTCCTATGACTATGAGATTATGCAACTCCCGTTTGCCGGAAGAACACTTTGTGTGCTACTAAACGTCACAACGTAACTGGGTGATTATAAAGGAGCTCTACAGGTGTATCCAAAGGTAAATGTTGGGTTGGCGTATTTCGAGATTAGGATTTGTCACTCCGATTGTCGGAGAGGTATCTCTGGGCCCTCTCGGTAATGCACATCACATAAGCCTTGCAAGCATTGCAACTAATGAGTTAGTTGCAAGATGATGTATTACGAAATGAGTAAAGAGACTTGCCGGTAACGAGATTGAACTAGGTATTGAGATACCGACGATCGAATCTCGGGCAAGTAACATACCGATGACAAAGGGAACAACGTATGTTGTTATGCGGTCTGACCGATAAAGATCTTCGTAGAATATGTGGGAGCCAATATGAGCATCCAGGTTCCGCTATTGGTTATTGACCGGAGACATGTCTCGGTCATGTCTACATTGTTCTCGAACCCGTAGGGTCCGCACGTTTAAGGTTTCGATGACAGTTATATTATGAGTTTATGAGTTTTGATGTACCGAAGTTAGTTTGGAGTCCCGGATGTGATCACGGACATGACGAGGAGTCTCAAAATGGTCGAGACATAAAGATTGATATATTGGACGACTATATTCGGACACCGGAAGTGTTCCGGGTGATTTCAGAGAAAACTGGAGTGCCGGAGGGTTACCGGAACCCCCCCGGGAGAAGTAATGGGCCTTATGGGCCTTAGTGGAGAGAGGGAGGAGCAGCCAGGGTGGGCCGCGCGCCTCCTCCCCCCTGGTCCGAACTGGACTAGGAGAGGAGGGGCGGCGCCCCCCTTTCCTTCTCCCTCCCCCCTTACTTTCCCCCTCCTAGTAGGAGTAGGAAAGAGGGGAGTCCTACTACTACTAGGAGGAGGACTCCTCCTCCTTGGCGCGCCATAGGGACGGCCGGCCTCCTCCCCTTGCTCCTTTATATACGGGGGCAGGGGGCACCCCTAGACACACAAGTTGATCCACGTGATCGTTTTCTTAGCCGTGTGCGGTGCCCCCTTCCACCATAATCCTCGATAATATTGTAGCGGTGCTTAGGTGAAGCCCTACGACGGTAGAACATCAAGATCGTCACCACGCCGTCGTGCTGACGGAACTCTTCCCCGACACTTTGTTGGATCGGAGACCGGGGATCATCATCGAGCTAAACGTGTGCTAAAACTCGGAGGTGCCGTAGTTTCGGTGCTTGATCGGTCGGGCCGTGAAGACGTATGACTACATCAACCGCGTTGTCATAACGCTTCCGCTGTCAGTCTACAAGGGTACGTAGATCACACTCCCCTCTCGTTGCTATACATCACCATGATCTTGCGTGTGCGTAGGAAATTTTTTGAAATTACTACGTTCCCCAACAATCTGGTACCTGCCTTCTTTGCAAGGGAAACAGGTGTTACCAGAGGGACCCTTCTCGGACTCCCTCAACGCGGCAACAGCGGCCCCTAGCTGGGCCTTGCACTCTTCCATCTCTTGAGACAATTGGGAATTCTTCTCTGTAAGAACCTACTCAAATAAATGATCCTTAAATCAGTTGTGTCAACTGTTTCAAGTCTCAGGGGCTACTAATACATATAATCGTCAGATTTACTTACCCGTATATCCCTTACATACTGGTCTGTGGCTCTGGCTAGACCATTTTGAGCAGCACGGATGTACGCGTCTCCGGAATTGAAGGCATCAAATGCCTCTGGTGAGAAACAAGCGTCACGGAGTACGGCCCGGCGACGCCTGTGATTCATGGCGCTCTCCACTTCAGAATTTGTAGCGGATAGTCTGTCCACATCCTCTGTAGGAGGAACATCCGGCGTCTGCCTCGCGTTAGCTTCCGCCTCTATGTCCGACCCTGGAGCCCGACTGGTCGAGGCGTGATCGACAGCCTCTCCGGATATAGTCTGACGGGCATTTTTTCTAGGAAACACGGATGTCATTATATTTTAAGCAAGATGACAACCACGGAATGAGGTTTTGTGTTATACCTCAGTGCTGGCGTCTCCGTCCTGACCGCCTTCCATTTTTGCCTACCTGGCTTCGGCGCCTCTTGTTGGCGAGTTGATGCAGGTTCGGCACGGCGTCCCAAAGGCCTTCCCTGTAAGACACCATACGTGTATGGTAGGTGAAGTGCATAAAAGGGAATCCTTTTTGGGGAGTTGGGACTTTGGTTTTTCTTACGTGCGACGCAGGGAGTAGTCCAGGATAGTCGGCCGTTATGGCCACCATGACGTCGTCGCAACTCAATTGATAGAATTGCCTGTCTATCAGCTCCACGAATATGTCCGGATCCTCTTCAAGTCCGGGATCGAGGGCCCGGCCAGGGTCCTCTGGTTGTGGAGCTGTGTTGTTGACCTCCCTTATCACTTTTCGTAGTTCCTGCCGTGAAACGACAAGGTGAGTACCTACGACGAAGAATGCGGGAAGGTTGAGAGTAAAAAGGGTACAACTCACCCAGCTTGGAGGGTTGTACATGGAGAATCCATCCTGTGGTTTAATGTGGATGAACTCCTCTTCCTCTCCCTTGAATAACTCGGATAGAACTTTTGCTAAAGCAGCAGGTGAGTCCGGTCCCTTGCGCCCGCAACGGGTGGCATCGTCTTCCCCGTTAAAACACCACAGGGGGTGCCCTCGATATTGAAGTGGTTGCACCCCCCGCATTATGCATATTGACATAACCTCGATTGTTCTCAATCCTGATTGAGCCAGCGCTTTAATCTGGTTCATCAGATAAAGGACTTCTCCGTTATCTTCCTCCTGGGGGCTCCGTGGGCGCCAACTTCGACGTTTCTTCAGAGGAGCATTGTCGAACTCAGGAAGACCCCGCCGAACAGGGTCTGGAAGAGGGACGTCCTCCATGTAAAACCACTCCGAAGGCCAGTCTTCGGATGTCTTCTTTGGAGTACCGGATGGGTATCCGGTCTCGGCGATGCGCCATATTTCGGCTCCGCCCACTTGATAAACCACCCCTTCTGTGTGCGGGGCACAAGGCAGAATAGCCTTTTCCACAGTTCGAAATGAGCCTCGCAGCCCAAAAACAACTCACAAATGGCAACATAGCCGGCGATGTGTAATATGGAAGCGGGGGTGAAATTATGCAACTGGAGGCCGTAAAACTCCAGGAGTCCGCGGAGGAGCGGATGAATCGGAAATCCGAGTCCCCTTAGTAAGTAAGGGACAAGGCTTACCCGCTCCCCCTTGGAGGGATTGAGGAAGCTCTCCGCTTGCTCCCCGCCATTATAAGTGGCGAGCCCAGCTCTGACGGGAACCATATACGCTAGAGGGAGAAATCCCTGGGTCTGCAACTCTACTAATCGGCCGTGTGGGACGGAACACTTCTCCCAATCACCGGGCTTGGGGCTACGGGAGCGAGAGGAGGAGCTGCGATGGCCGGCCATGATGGAATGGATTTTCCGGAGAGCGCTCCGATGGATTCTCGCCGTGGGAAGATGGTGTGGATTGGATCTAAGAATCCCCATCCCTTTAATAGGCGATTTACTTACCTAGTGAGGGGGGCAAATGTAAAAAACGCCATGGCTCCTCGCATTCGCTTGACGCGTGGAAGATGGGCCTTATTGGGCGCAGAAGCCAAGAAGTCCAACATTTATGGGAGCCGGACACTACTTAGATATTCAAGATTTGGAGAAGAACCCGCCTTGCAATGCCGAAGACAATATTGCGTGCCGGACTCGTCGTCATTGAAGCCTGGTTCGGGGGCTACTGAGGGAGTCTTGGATTAGGGGGTCTCCGGACAGCCGGACTATATCCTTTGGCCGGACTATTGGACTATGAAGATACAAGATTGAAGACTTCGTGCCGTGTCCGGATGGGACTCTCCTTGGCGTGGAAGGCAAGCTAGGCAATACGGATATGTAGATCTCCTCCCTTGTAACCGACCTTGTGTAACCCTAGCCCCCTCCGATGTCTATATAAACCGGAGGGTTTTAGTCCGTAGGACAACAGACAATCATACCATAGGCTAGCTTCTAGGGTTAGCCTCTATGATCTCGTGGTAGATCAACTCTTGTAATACTCATATCATCAAGAACAATCAAGCAGGAAGTAGGGTATTACCTCCATCAAGAGGGCCCGAACCTGGGTAAACATCTTGTCCGCCGCCTCCTATTACCATCCGCCTTAGACGCACAATTCGGGACCTCCTACCCGAGATCCGCCGGTTTTGACACCGACAACAGGCTTCTCCAAAAGTCTGTATAAAACTATATGCTTTGATCAACTCATCAAAGCGCATATTCCAACTCCGAGATGCTTGCACCAGTCCATAGATGGATCGCTGGAGCTTGCACACTTTGTTAGCATCTTTAGGATTGACAAAACTTTCTGGTTGCATCATATACAACTCCTTTTTTTAATAAATCCATTAAGGAATGCAGTTTTGATATCCATTTGCCAGATTTGATAAAATGCAGCAACTGCTAACATGATTCGGACATACTTTTAAGCATCGATACGAGTGAGAAAAATCTCATCATAGTCAACACCTTAAACTTGTCGAAAACCTTTTACGACAATTCGAGCTTTGTAGATAGTAACACTACTATCAGTGTCCGTCTTCCTCTTGAAGACCCATTTATTCTCAATGGCTCGCCGATCATCGGGAAAGTCAATCAAAGTCCATACTTTATTCTTTATACATGGATCCCATCTCAGATTTCATGGTGTCAAGCCATTTTGCGGAATCTAGGCTCATCATCGCTTCCTCATAGTTCGTAGGTTTGTCATGGTCAAGTAACATGACCTCTAGAACAGGATTACCGTACCACTCTGGTGCGGAACGTACTCTGGTTGACCTGCGAGGTTCGGTAGTAACTTGATCCGAAGTTTCATGATCATCATCATTAACTTCCTCGCTAATTGGTGTAGGCATCATTGTAACTGATTTCTGTGATGAACTATTTTCCAATTCGGGAGAAGGTAAAATTACCTCATCAAGTTCTACATTCCTCCCACTCACTTCTTTCGAGAGAAACTCCTTCTCTAGAAAGGATCCATTTTAAGCAACAAAGATCTTGCCTTCGGATCTGTGATAGAAGGTGTACCCAACAGTTTGTTTTGCGTATCCTATGAAGACGCACTTCTCTGATTTGGGTTTGAGCTTATCAGGCTGAAACTTTTTTTCACATAAGCATCGCAACCCCAAACTTTAAGAAATGACAACTTAGGTTTCTTGCTAAACCACAGTTCATATGGTGTCATCTCAACGGATTTTTAGACGGTGCCCTATTTAACGTGAATGCAGCTGTCTCTAATGCATAACCCCAAAACGATAATGGTAAATCGGTAAGAAACATCATAGATCGCACCATATCTAATAAAGTACAATTATGACGTTCGGACACACCATTACGCTGTGGTGTTCCAGGTGGCGTCAGTTGCGAAACTATTCGACATTGTTTCAATTGAAGGCCAAACTCGCAATTCAAATATTTCGTCTCCGCGATCAGATCGTAGAAACTTTATTATCTTGTTACAATGATTCTCCACTTCACTCTGAAATTCTTTGAACTTTTCAAACGTTTCAGACTTGTGTTTTATTAATTAGATATACTCATATCTTCTCAAATCATCTGTGAAGGTCCAAAAATAATGATACCCGCCGTGAGCCTCAATACTCATCGGACCGCATACATCAGTATGTATTATTTCCAATAAGTCAGTTGCTCGCTCCATTGTTCTGGAGAACGGACTTTTAGTCATCTTGCCCATGAGGCATGGTTCGCAAGCATCAAGTGATTCCAAAAGCCCATCATCATGGAGTTTATTCATGCGCTTTACACCAATATGACCTAAACGGCAGTGCCACAAATAAGTTGCACTATCATTATTAACTTTGCATATTTTGGCTTCAATATTATGAATATGTGTATCACTACGATCTAGATTCAATAAACCATTTATATTGAGTGTATGACCATAGAAGGTTTTATTCATGTAAATAGAACAACAAATATTCTTTGACTTAAATGAGTAACTATATTGCAATAAACATGATCCAATCATATTTATGCTCAACGCAAACACCAAATAACATTTATTTTAGATTCAACACTAATCCCGAAGGTAAAGGGAGTGTGCGATGGTGATCTTATCAACCTTGGAATCACTTCCAACACACATCATCACCTTGCCCTCAACTAGTTTCTGTCCATTTTGTAACTCCTGTTTTATGTTAATAATCATAGCAACTGAACCAGTATCAAATACCCAGGGGCTACGATGAACACTAGTAAAGTACACATCAATAAAATGTATATCATATATACTTTTGTTCACTTTGCCATCCTTCTTATCCGCCAAGTATTTAGGACAGTTCCGCTTCCAGTGACCATTTCCTTTGCAGTAGAAGTACTCAATTTCAGGCTTGGGTCTACCTTTGGTCTTCTTCATGGGAGTGGCAACTTGCTTGCAATTCTTCTTGAAGTTCCCTTTCTTTCCCTTGCCCTTTTACTTGAAACTAGTGGTCTTGTCAACCATCAACACTTGATGCTTTTTCTTGATTTCTGCCTTCGCCAATTTCAGCATCGCGAAGAGCTTGGGAATCGTTTCCGTTATCCCTTGCATATTATAGTTCATCGCAAAGTTCTAGTAACTTGGTGATAGTGACTAGAGAACTTTGTCAATCACTATCTTATCTGAAAGATTAACTCCCACTTGATTCAAGTGATTGTAGTACTTAGACATTCTGAGCACATGCTCACTAGCTGAGCTATTCTCCTCCATCTTGTAGGCAAAGTACTTGTCAGGGGTCTCATACATCTTAACTCGGGCATGAGTCTGAAATACCAATTTCAGCTCTTGAAATATCTTATATGTTCCATGGCGTTCAAAACGTCTTTGAAGTCTCGGTTCTAAGCCGTAAAGCATGGCGCACTAAACTATCAAGTAGTCATTATACCGAGCTTGCCAAACGTTTATAACGTCTACATCTGCTCCTACAATAGGTCCATCACCTAGCGGTGCATCAAGGACATAATTCTCCTGTGCAGCAATGAGGATAATCCTCAGATCACGGACCCAGTCCGCATCATTGCTACTATCATCTTTCAACTTATTTTTCTCTAGGAACATATCAAAAATAAAACAGGGGAGCTATACGCGAGCTATTGATTTACAACATAAATATGCAAAAACTACCAGGACTAAGTTCATGATAAATTAAAGTTCAATTAATCATATTACTTAAGAACTAACACTTAGATAGACATCCCTCTAATCATCTAAGTGATCACGTGATCCCTATCAACTAAACCATGTCTGATCATCACGTGAGATGGAGTAGCTTTCAATGGTGAACATCACTATGTTGATCATGTCTACTATATGATTCACGCTTGACCTTTCGGTCTCAGTGTTCCGAGGCCATATCTGCATATGCTAGGCTCGTCAAGTTTAACCCGAGTATTCTGCATGTGCAAAACTGGCTTGCACCCGTTGTATGTGAACGTAGAGCTTATCACACCCGATCATCACCTGGTCAGCACGAAGAACTGTCGCAACGGTACATACTCAGGGAGAACACTTATACCTTGAAATTTTAGTAAGGGATCATCTCATAATGCTACCGTCGTACTAAGCAAAATAAGATGCATAAAAGATAAACATCACATGCAATCAAAATATGTGACATGATATGGCCATCATCATCTTGTGCCTTTGATCTCCATCTCCGAAGTACCATAATGATCTCCATCTTCACCGGCATGACACCATGATCTCCATCATCTTGATCTCTATCAACATGTCGTAACATGGTCGTCTCGCCAACTATTGCTTTTGCAACTATTGCTATCGCATAGAGATAAAGTAAAGCAATTGTATGGCGCTTGCATCTTATGCAATAAAGAGACAACCATAAGGCTCCTGCCAGTTGACGATAACTTTTAACAAAACATGATCATCTCATACAAAAATTTATATCTCATCACGTATTGACCATATCACATCACAACATGCCCTGCAAAAACAAGTTAGACGTCATCTACTTTGTTGTTGCAAGTTTTACATGGCTGCTACGGGCTTCTAGTAAGAACCGTTCTTACCTACGCATCAAAACCACAACGTAGTATAGTGATTGCTTTTTGATCTTTAGAAAGAACCATGTTCATTGAAATTGATTCAACTAAAGTTGGAGAAACAGACACCCACTAGCCACCTGTGTGTGAAGCACGTCGGTAGAACCAGTCTTGCATAAGCGTACGCGTAATGTCGGTCTCAACCGCTTCATCCAACAATATCGCTGAATCAAGAATCAACTAGTGACGGCAAGCAATATGTATATACCCACGCCCACAACTCCGTTGTGTTCTACTCATGCATATAACATCTACGTATAGACCTGGCTCGAATGCCACTATTGAAGAACGCAGTATTTCAAAATTTTCCTACGATCACGCAAGATCTATCTAGGAGATGCATAGCAACGAGAGGGGAGAGTGTGTCCACGTACCCTCGTAGACCGAAAGCGGAAGCGTTAAGTAACGCGGTTGATGTAGTCGAACGTCTTCGCGGTCCAACCGATCAAATACCGAACGCACAACACCTCCGCGATCTGCACACGTTCAGCTCGGTGATGTCCCTCGTACTCTTGATCCAGCTGAGACCGAGGGAGAGTTTCGTCAGCACGACGGCGTGATGACGGTGATGATGAAGTTACCGGCACAGGGCTTCACCTAAGCACTACAACGATATGACCGAGGTGGAAATTTGTGGAGGGGGCCACCGCACACGGCTAAGACAATTGTCAACTTGTGTGTCTATGGGGTGCCCCCCTCCCCCATGTATAAAGGAGCGGAGGAGGGGAGGGCCGGCCCTCTCATGGCGCGCCCAAGGGGGGAGTCCTACTCCCAGTAGGAGTAGGTTTCCCTCTTTCCCTAGTTGGAGTAGGAGAAGAAGGAAGAGGGAGAGGGGGAGAAGGAAAGGGGGGCCGCCCCCCCCCCTCCCAATTCAGATTGGGCTTGAGGGGCACTCCCACATTGGCCGCCTCCTCCTCTCTACCACCATGGCCCAATAAGGCCCATTGACTCCCCGGGGGGTTCCGGTACTCCAGTAAATGCCCGAACTCATCCGGAACCATTTTGATGTCCAAACATAGCCTTCCAATATATCGATCTTTACATCTCAATAATTTCGAGACTCCTTGCCATGTCCGTGATCACATCCGGGACTCCGAACTACCTTCGGTACATCAAAACACAAACTCATAATACCGATCGTCATCGAACGTTAAGCGTGCGGACCCTACGAGTTAGAGAACTATGTAGACATGACCGAGACTCACTTTCGGTCAATAACCAATAGCGGAACCTGGATGCTCATATTGGTTCCTACATATTCTACGAAGATCTTTATCGGTCAAACCGCATAATAACATATGTTGTTCCCTTTGTCATCGGTATGTTACTTGCCCGAGATTTGATCGTCGGTATCTCAATACCTAGTTCAATCTCATTACCAGCAAGTCTCTTTACTCGTTCCGTAATGCAACATCCCGCAAATAACTCATTAGTCACATTGCTTGCAAGGCTTATAGTGATGTGCATTACCGAGAGGGCCCAGAGATACCTCTCCGACAATCGGAGTGACAAATCCTAATCTCGATCTATGCCAACTCAATAAACACCATCGGAGACACCTGTAGAGCATCTTTATAGTCACCCAGTTACGTTGTGACGTTTGATAGCACACTAAGTGTTCATCCGGTATTCGGGAGTTGCATAATCTCATAGTCATAGGAACATGTATAAGTCATGAAGAAAGCAATAGCAACAAATTAAACAATCATCGTGCTAAGCTAATAGATGGGTCAAGTCAATCACATCATTCTCTAATGATGTGATCCCGTTCATCAAATGACAACTCATGTCTATGGATAGGAAACTTAACCATCTTTGATTAACGACCTAGTCAAGTAGAGGCATACTAGTGACACTCTGTTTCTCTATGTATTCACACATGTACTAAGTTTCCGGTTAATACAATTCTACCATGAATAATAAACATTTATCATGATATAAGGAAATATAAATAACAACTTTATTATTGCCTCTAGGGCATATTTCCTTCAACCACTACAATATTAACATCTTATGTTTGTACCATGAGCTTTCGGTTAAACATATCCAATTCAACATGTGGCATGAACATTCCCTACACATACAAATCACTTTCCAATGCACTTCCTCATTGTGGTATGATATTGGTCGCAATATTGAATTATCGTTTGTGGCATGAAGATAATGTACATGATACAACTTTGGTGGACTTGATAATCACATTTGTCACCAAACACTTCCGCAAGGGGGCAAATTTATCCCTTGGACGAGTATCGTCGAGGACATTCCGACGCCTAAAGTTCTAAATCAACCTACGCATCATCACTGGTGGCATCGCCCTGACGATCACAACAAATGACACTAGGGGCAATACCATCCCCTGGTTTTATCATACTATCGACAACATTCTGACGCCTAAAGTTCTACATCAACCTATACATCATCACTAGTGGCATCGCCCTGACAATCACAACAAATGACACCGGGGGCAGTATCATCCCCTGGTTTTACCATAGTATCGACAACATTACGACGCCTAGCTATATTCTACACCAATCTATGCATCATCGTTGGTGGTGTCACTGCCTAATGATCACAACAAAAGACACCAGGGGCAACACCATCCCCTTGTTCCCTCATAGTGTCGACGATATTCTAGCACGATTTCCACTACATTGAAGTGTCGCTCTAGTGCATTGACACTTCATATTTTATGGGAGCGGTGAAGCACGCCAGTGCGGCCAGTGCGAATATGTGAAACCCTTGAAGTCTTGATGGCTGGTACCATGCAGTTTTACGATCGCATCTCACTTGATAAAAATTCCATGCCAGTGGCAATTTCCTGGTAAATCAGAGGCATTAACTACTGGCTGGCACCATCACTGCATTTGGTCGCAGTGGGAATGAATAAAAACTTTTTTTCCTAGCATGTGGTATGGGCATTTCTCCATATCTAGTGTGATTATATTCATCCTCACAGATGTATATTAAATGATAGCATGGATATTCGCTACAAAAAAAAAGATCTGTCCCGGCAAGAAAAAATCCGTTATGTCAGTCAGTACTGGCATACTTCATATTTATATGTGTATTTTCTATCCTAACAGGCAAGATCATCAGTTATTTTATAATTGCACTAAACTGTCTTCCAAAGTCATGTTTCTACTGCATCGTGTGCCTGATATGCATGAACTCAACTCTACTCTACGGGGGCATTACTCAACATTCTTCTCAATATGAGCCTGACCAAAATATATATAGATGTTCATTGCATATGAGCCTGACCTACAGGAAATGAAGCAAGGCCTGTATGCACGTCAGTTTTGCTAGTATAAAAAATTCTACTCTATGAAGAGAAGGCCCTTTGAACCTCGTTGAAGCAATTCCCCATGCACGCCGCCCTTTGTCTCAAAAAAAAAAGTCATGTTATCCAGTAACTATGTATCACTGCTAGTTGTATACAGTCTCACGTTTAATCGGTCGGGTGTGGCATCATGAGTAATTTTCTCCACGGAGCTGCGATACGATGATATGGTCAGTCCCTGCAAATATTCTAAGGTCAATGGGGCCTCTTCCTTACTCCTTTGCCCAAGGACTGCTTCTACCATGGTGAAGGGTTTTTTAAACCTTCCCTGCTTATTCTTTTGATGCGCTAGCGTTCTCTCTTGAGGATTCACAGATTTGAGTTGATTGTCGTAGGCAGGGCAACAACTATGGTTTTTCTGCCTCTCTGACGATTTATCTGATATGATGGCTTTCTACTTAGATTGTCCACATCAACCTTGCTCATGTTACCTACACACACATACACAAATGTGTGAAAAGAAACAGACAAGGTTGCATAAGACATGCATCAGCTTGAAATACAATTCCTTATTTTCCATGAGTGCGTACCTCCAAGGGGACTCGTCGTAGGCTATTGCCGTTGGAGGGCACCTGACCCTTGTGAACGCGAACAAAACAAGTCTAATGGCTAGCATCGTACAGTTCTTGATCCCATCATGCTTGATAAAAAAACAAAATTAAGCCAGTGGCGATTCACCCTTTAAGGTCGGTGGCTGGCACTGTAGTTATTTAACGGTCGCACCAGACTTGATAAAGTTTCATCATTTCGATTCAAGGCTCGGGATCGGGTGTAACAAAATAGCAACTATTGGCGCCAACATAAATTTGGTCGCAATAGAATTTCGATATCTCTTGGCTGGCACCAACAAACTTGGTCGCAATGCAGGTTTTTTCTCTCCTGTTCATTCTCTTCCTTGGTAGGCGCCAACATGGTGGCAATGGAGGAAATAAGGATACTCCCATCAAAATAGTTAAGATAAGCATGCCATAAAATGTTTGGCATGGTTTATCAAGGGTATTTCGACATTTCACTGATATTTCCAGTAAAGTTATGGCCTGAGCTTTTGCTACACTTTACATTCCAAGTCATACCATGATAGTATGGATACGAAGCATGAGTATAGAACTTCGGAGCATTCGATAATACAATTCAGGTATGGACGGCAAAAAATTGTCGTTGAAATGACCAATGGATTATTTCACCAAGTGTAGTCTGTACTAGAAACTAACGCGCACTTTGCTGCGCCATTCTTCAGTCATGGGGTTCACATTTCCCCCTCTTGCAGGCATATTGTTAGCCTTCATCCAACCTACAACAGATTTGGGATCTAAAAGCAAAAAAACATCTACCAATCAAAAAAAGCTACAACTAAAAATTCAGAAAGAAGAGGAGGCGGGACATCTCTAGATCAGTCTAGCTCTGCCTTTGCCTGCACCATTGGTTACCATGAGCAAAGATAAGTGAAGTTGCTAGGAGGGTCCTCCGATATCTATCTCAAATACAAACAGATAACTGCTACATTCATGCAGTAAGCAGGCTCCACACGCACCATATCGATCTAGATTATGCATCCCCAGGCTAAATTACTACTCAGACAACACCAGGCTGAATTACTACTCAAACAACCTTGTTCAAAGAACTAAAATTAAATTATAGCACATATTCACAAAAATTTCTGAAATTATGCATGGGTGAACTTGACTCAACTAAACGGAACTAAAATCAAGCTTCTCTCTAGACATCACACATATATCGCAGGACCTATCGCAGGGGATGGAACTTCTGAAGCTCACACTCTGAATTACTGCAATCTGGACACCATGGTTAGCTGATACTATGTTGTTTACTGCCAGGCCAAATTCTAATGACCTTTTGCCATAGTTGCTTCACAAAGGGATAAGACAATTAAAACATGTGCAGGGGTTGCTCTCATCTATCAAATACCCACACGAATTAGATAAAATTCAGACTAAGCAAAATATACCTGAGAAATTGAGTGAAAAGAAGCTAAAATATGTTCCCTAATAGATTAAGTGAACATAGATCAAAGGCATCATTTTCTTTTGAGTCAGTTTCCATAGCTATACCAACATCAGCAGATGACAAAGACGACGCATCATTCATTTCATCGTGAGCGGTTCACTGTTGTCAGCAGAAAATATATATCTGATATAGAAGAAATAGACATGTATGCTAAAAACATACAACCTTCTTAAGGTCGAAATTGGAACTTCCGTCATATTATCGGCAAATGACGACTGTATAAAGATTTTAGTTTTGAATTGTGCATGGCAGTTAGATATCTCTTCTTTTCAAAGTAGTGAAACACAACAATTTCACGGCAACCTATTTTGGAAGCCCATGGAGAAGTGAGAAAATGAATGTATTAGCTATAACATATAAATTACCATCACAACTTTATGCCCTCCCCTCCCAAAGTTGATATATATGCTCTCCTTTAAAAAAGAGTTGATATGTATGCCCAACTTTTCTTGTGGAGCTAGGGAGAGTTTGTTTTTAGTCCCGATTCTAATTTTTTTTAAGCTTTTCGCTGCTTCTTTCCTTATAATACATATGTTGTGATTAGAATCCAATAAAAATACATATGTTGTGATTACTTCCCCCTGTAGTCTGTTTATTAACCAGGAAAAGGAAGAAAATTACACATGTTGTATTTCAGTATACAGATCATGATAGTAACATATGCAGCACTTGCATGACAATACAAAGGGCAACTCAAAAAGTCCAGATGCAGGTCCTGTGTATGCTCTATGCCTCCTTTCTTTATTTATTTCAATGATTAATGACACGAAGATAAGTGTGTTGTTTACAATCACAAGTAACAACACAAAACTTGGCAAACTAAAATACAGCCGAGAGACAAATGGAAGGAAAGTAGGAAACATATTAGATGTTTGAATGATCACTTACTGTTTAATTGGTAAAGAAATAAGTTTGATCCTTAACCTTAAATACCAATCAGAGTCTGAAGGTGATCTCAACTAAACATTATGTAAATAAAAGAGCCAGCTGATTTGTTTGTATATGTCCAAGATTTCGTTGTAGGATGAAAAACAGAACTCAACTGATACCGAATCCAACAACATTGGAGCTAATTAAGCAAGCTATTTTAAAGTACCTTGTCTCTAAAGAGTTTGTGCATCGATGAGCTTTCAGCATTCTCAAAGTGTGGATGGACTATATGTTCATAATGTCCTGAAGCTATGTAATCAAATCCCAAATTTTAGATTGCTTCTATGAAAGCTCTTGTAGAAATGAATGAAAAGAATAAGCACATGAACAAAAGTTGAAGAATATTATAGCTCGATGTATATGCAAATCAATAACAGAAGTGTGCACATCCACACCAAACTTTATTCTTGTATTACAAAGAGCATCATGGTCTGGTTTACCCCTACCATACTCTTTAATAATATGAAACACCTAGATATTAAATCCACACAGCAGGCCAGGAAGTAAAAAAATTAAAAATAAAACATAACAGACAAAAGCTACTTATTTGTAGACATATTGGAAAGCACTCAGAATTCTCAATTCCTCATGTGTAGCTTTACCCCTAGAATTCTGAGAGCATGATCAGGTTGCTGTACAACTCCTCCGAACCACCGAACTCCAAGTCTTTGTAACCTGCAGCCATAAATCAATTAGCAGTGTCATCACTTGCAGGAGAAGAACATGGGTCTATCTAAAGAACAAATTTAAATAGAGTCGGTGCCACCTTCAAAACTTGAAACATAATTGACCTGGTGGGCGTCCTGATGAGCAAAACTAATCCTTAAATGGAATCTACGGGCGGTGGCATTCCAGGGGAAGGCAGCGGTTAAAGCTCATTGCAGGGGGTGGCGGTGGAGGGCTTCATTGGTGGCAACCTCGACAGCATGAAGCAGCGGTGACCGCCATGAGTACGGAAACATGGGTCGCACCATCCCAGTTGTAAAGGTGCTGGCGAGCTGCAGCCTGCCTCTTCTTCGTGACCCCAACCACTTGTAGCGTCCACCCCTCTGCCCTATCGCCACGCCTTCTGTTCCACAATCGACCACCTGGCACCTACCATGCTAAAAAAATTCCAACTCCAGAAGTTCCCCTAAAACATCTACCCTCTTCTATACGTTAACAATATCCTATAACTACCATTTGAATCCGAACCTGAATGACTACACCTTCAAGCTTGCTTTCACAGGAGGGGTGGGGGCAGGTTGTTCAAGCTCTTCTTCGAGGTCGACATGTTGTGCTCGACACCAATTTGAAGCCTCTGCGTAGGATAGCAACAATAACAAATAGCAGCACAATCTCTATATAAGAGCAAGCATAGATAGCAGCAGCAACAGCATTTGAAGCCTCAATAATTATAAACTGCAGTAGCACAGTGTATAATCAGAGAACACAGATTGCAGCAGAAAGTACAAATAGACTCTCAATCTCGCGCATCTTACTCTCAATATCTCAATCATCTCTTTGTCAATCTCTCAATCATCTCACTCTCAATCTCTCCCAACTCTCTCTCTCAATCTCTCATCACCTAGCACAGCACACGCACATATGCCCGCACAGCCCCAGCCCCAGCGCGCTGCTGCGGTTCCTGTACCACCACCATGCCGGCCATCACACCATCGCCCCGCCTACGGCCGCACTCCCACTGGCCCGCCCCGCCGCCGTCCACCACACATATCCCCCGGCCGCACCTCCTCCAATGGCCCCACATTCCCTCAATTTCTTTGCCCCCGGTGATCCTTTCTCTCGCTCGCGTTCTCCACGCACGCCCTCCTTCCAACCACGCCCCACCCCAACTCAGGCACACGCGGCACAGAGAACGCGCCATGGGCGGCAGCAGAGAAAAGTGCAGGCGGGGAGAAGAGGAGCAACGCCAGGGGCGATTGCTAGCCGGGATGTTTGGGCGGCGGCGAGCAATCGGCGGAGGTGAGAGAGGCATGGACGGGTCGGCGATGGCGGCGACAATGGAGAAGTGGACAGAATTGGAGGTGGCGGCGGCGACTGCATGGAGAGATGGGGATAGGAGCGCAAGAGAGAGGGGGGCGTGCAAGGCTTGGTGGGAGAGGGGGAAGTTTCTCCTAAGGCTGGTCATAGCGGAAAGTAACTATACTAGTGTCATGTATATGACACTAGTCTAAATTATTATTTTTATAATGCAAAGTAATATAATAATAGTATTTTAGATGGCTTCATTTATTATTTTATAAACTCATTTTATCTTGAAAAACGCTATGTTACAGTAATATATTATGTTACCACCTCTCATTAATTACTTATCACATAAGCAAAAATTTCTTAAATGCACTATATTGCTAGCTAAGTTACTCCCACTATGACTAGCCTAACAGTGCAAGGCAAGGCCACGCAACTCTATCACGGGCGATTGAGCCACACCGCTTTTATGGAGCCGAACAGTAAGCGTGTGTTTGGTTGCGCGCATGCAGCCCAACCAGACCCGTGTGGGATGTGCGCGGTTTGTTTGGTTGCCTGGGTTGCGTGTGGTTTGAGTCCCGCACAGACCTTAAAGTAGCCTGCAGCCTGGCCCAGCGGAAACTGCCGAATCGGCAGTTTTCTCGCGAGCCTGGCCGCGCGCGGCCACGCGTGCGAGGCAGTTGCATGCCTCGGGCAGCGCGGGAGACGGAGGCGACGTCTCATTACTCTGCCCCCACTCTCCTGTCACCGCCAAGATGCACTGTTCCCATCCCTCCCTCTCTCTCCCTCACCGCCCCTCCCTCTCCTTTCCTCCGATGGCTCCGCCACGCCCATCGCCGCGCCGCCCTCTGACCCCCGTCGACCAGCGCATCGCCGGCATCCAGGAGCGCTGGCCCGCCCCGCCGCCGTCCACCATGCATATCCCCCGGCCGCACCTCCTCCAATGGCCCCACATTCCCTCAATTTCTTTGCCCCCGGTGATCCTTTCTCTCGCTCGCGTTCTCCACGCACACCCTCCTTTCAGCCACGCCCCACCCCAACTCAGGCACACGCGGCACAGAGAACGCGCCATGGGCGGCAGCAGAGAAAAGTGCAGGCGGGGAGAGGAGGAGCAACGCCAGGGGCGATTGCTAGCCGGGATGTTTGGGCGGCGGCGAGCAATCGGCGGAGGTGAGGCAGGCAAGGACAGGTCGGCGATGGCGGCGATAATGGAGAAGTGGACAGAATTGGAGGTGGCGGCGGCGACTACATGGAGAGATGAGGATAGGAGTGCAAGAGAGAGGGGGCGTGCAAGGCTTGCTGGGAGAGGGGGAGTTTCTCCTAACAGTGCAAGGCCACGCAACTCTATCATGGGCGATTGAGCCACACTGCTTTTATCAAGCCGAACAGTAAGGGCGTGTTTGTTTGCGCGCATGTAGCCCAACCAGACCCGCGCGGGATGTGCGCGGCCTGTTTGGTTGCCCGGGCTGCATGTGGTTTGAGGCCCGCACGGACCTTAAAGCAGCCCGCAGCCTGGCCCGGCGGAAACTGCCGAATCGGCAGTTTCTCGCGAGCCTGGCCGCGCGCGGCCACACGTGCGAGGCAGTTGCACGCCTCGGGCAGCGCGGGAGACAGAGGCGACGTCTCATTACTCTCCCCCACTCTCCTGTCACCGTCCAGACGCACTATTCCCATCGCTCCCTCTCTCTCTCCCTCACCGCCCCTTCCTCTCCTCTCCTGCGATGGTTCCGCCATGCCCACCGTCGCGCCGCCCTCTGACCCCAGTCGACCAGCGCATCGCCGGCATCCAGGAGCGCTGGCTGGCCGGGCTCCTGAACTCGGGCCACGACCTGGCGTCGGCGTTGTGCGTGCCGTCCCCCATCTGCTGTCGGCCACCACGAGCGCCGGACAATGCAGTGCCGGCCGCTCCTGCTCCGCCGCCGATTCCGGACCTCGTGGTCCTGGGCTCGGCGCCGGCGCCGTCGAGGGAGCCGCCCCTTCTTGGGACCCCATTGGCCACGGGGGTTTTCTTGACCCCCGTCCAAGGGTTTTCTCCGGTCGGCGGGCCGTCCTTCTCGACCTCCGGCATGGCGTTGAGCACGGGGCCGAGGCCGCATGCCATCGTCGGGGCCGGCTCCTCGTCTGCTCCGCCCCCTCTCTCCTTCCTGCCGGGGTTTTCACCCCGGCCTCGGGTCGCCGTGGCTGCGCGTGCTCCGGTGAGTCAAACCCCTCAATCTTTGCTCCTAGATGTAGATTAGATGTTTATTTCTTAGGCATGTGGTAGTAGTTAGTCGGTTCGATAGGATTAGATAGGATTATAGCAGATCCGATTGGATGCGATCCCAATCGAATCTAATCGGACTGATCTGTTCTTGTTTTTGTACATTGTCTACTAGGATAATTTTTCTTGTGCTACTGCTTGTGTGCCCTATGATTTGTGTTCATGCTAGTAGGTGTGTTCATGCTAGAATCATGTTGAGTGATGAATGTTAGAATCATGTTGACTGACGGCATGTGCATGTTCTTCATGTTGAGTGATGAATGCTAGAATCATGTTAACTGATGGCATGTTCATGTTCTAGATAGGATCATGTTCATGTTTCATGTTGCTAACATACATGTTCTAGCTAGGGTTTGTGTTGAATGTTATACGTGCATGTAGTAGGAGCATTTTAGAATGGTGCCAAATCTGCATGGCTGCACATGGGTGCTATTGGCACTTGGTGTTACTATTTTTAGATGTTACCATGTTTAGGATAGTGCAGTGTTGAGTGCCAGTTGCATCAAAGAAGGTGGCATTGATCAGTGGACTTGCCCAACAGCAAGTCAACTGATCAGTGCCACTGATTAGTGGCATTTTCCCAACAACAAGTGTCATTGATAGGCAAATGCCACTTATCAATGGCACTTGCTGTTGGGCAAAATGCCACTTATCAATGTCACTTGTTGTTGGGCAAGTCCACTGATCAGTGGCATTTGCCCAACACCAAGTGTCATTGATAAGTAGACAAATGCCACTTATCAATGGCACTTGCTGTTGGGCAAAATGCCACTTATTAATGGCACTTCCTGTTGGGCAAGTCCACTGATCAGTGGACTTGCCCAACAGCAAGTGTCATTGATAAGTGGCATTTCCTCAAAGAGTTTGTGGACTGATCAGTGTCATTTTCTCTTGGGAAAATATCCCTAATCAGTGCCATTTTGCAAAGAGATTGTGCACTAATACTTGTCATCTTACCTGACAAGATATTGAAGACTGACTGGGATGTGCTGGGAGGAGGAGCTCAGGTGGTGGCCGGAGCTGAGCGCGCCGAGGATTTCATCCCCACGAACAGGTGGCTCGGGAAGGTGGACCTGCCTGGCAGGATCGCCTTCATGAGCGTGCCTCGTTCGAGGGGACGATCTCCGAGGCAGGGCCATGAGGAGGGGGCCAGGGAGCCGATGCGCTTCTACCAGCAGATCAAGGACAACGAGGACCTCGCCATGCTCGTCGTGCCTCCCAAGTTCGTGGAGGTGATGAACACCTGGCTGGTTATCAAGCGGCTCCTGCGCGTCGTCAGACTGTCGACGAACAAGCGGTGCGTGTTCTGGGTGCAGGTGCAGAACTTCGAGGGGCACATGGTGCTTGGCCGGGGCTGGAACTACTTCTGCCGCCGCCACCGGATCGTCCCCGGCGACCTCGTCGTTGTGCGCATCTCAGGACTCGGACCGAAGGTTCAGATCTACAACCACGACTCCTCGATGATGTGCAAGTTTCGTTGCAGCAGACACAATTGCATTGGTAACATCGATCAGGCTATGTAGTTAACTTAAGTAAGGTGTTAGTGGACAATTTTTATGGTGTGTGGCGAGACTTGTGCTGGTAACTTATTCATATTTTGGCCAGGAGCAGCACCCTGCATGGAGCAGGGAAGGAGGATGTCCCTGCTTTTAATCTAGACTTATGCTATGTAGTTAAGTAGTTTGCTGTCTTTTCCTTGCTTGCTGTGTTAAGTTTGTTGTCATTACATTGCTTGCTTTGTTTTATCTTGATGTTCTGCTGTTGCTGTTGTGCTGATCATGTGGTGGTAAGGCCACCATATTTGAATGGGGTGAGCAGAACACAAACGTTGTTTGCAACCAAACAGCTGAAGTTTGCATCTGCTCACACCCTAAGCACAAAAATGGCAACCAAACAACAGGGGGTAAATCCCTCTCCATGCGATGCAGGCAACCAAACAGGTTGTATCTGCTGTATATGAGGCTGTATTTCAGCAACCGGGCTGGGTTGAGATGAACATGCAATACAGGTACTGTTCCAAACTGCAACCAAACATGCCCTAAAGAATTCTCCCGCCACAAGGAAAAGAAGCGAACTTACAACTTGCAAGCTCTCACATCGCAACATTCTTTGGGAGCTTAGTAACTGGATAGATGTTGCGTCCATGAACTACACTCGACGGAGGGCATTTGTTTGACGTGTTTTTGTACTAAAAAATCTTAATTTATTTGTTCAAGCCGTGGTAGACCGGCATGCAAGTAAATACAAGCAGATATGAGGAAAATAGCCCGTGCGTTGCAACGGGATAAAAGATTATTGCAGTCCGACACTTATAATCCAATCACTATGATTTGCTAAGAAAATAAGTACGGTCAAATATCTTGAACATGAAGAAGAAATGGCATGTAAAGCCGGCCATCTCAGCAAAAAGTCTAATGAACATATATATTGTTCTTTTTTGGGGTGGGAGGGGAAGGGTATGCATTGTTTCACTTGTCCAATTTAATGTACATAGTATTGTCGAAGTTATTGAGATAAGTGTCATAACTTTTTATTATCTCAATTGGCTAAAGCAACCCATTTAAAAAGTAGCCCAAAAACTAACTATGCAGTCGCTTCATCTATATGTTCAAGAGAATTAATCAAGCCCTCAAAAAAGAGGGAATTGGTCAAAAGCAATAAAACCGGCACCAAAAATCCCCACCGAGAGGGCTACAAGCCCATACATTGAATTCTGTCTTTTTTCATATGTGCGGACATTTCAGCTCCAAACTTGGTTCCACGATTACAGAAAATGGTTTTGACATATACCTGGTGCGTGTTCAAGAAAAGATAGAGTGCATTGTTTCAGAGCTTTGTTGAATATATGGCATGCTTCTGCTTGGTATGCTTCCAAGAACAATTATGCAAAGCACAATGGGAACATGTCGGATATATTATCCCATGGAAGGCCGTAGAACTTTTAATTTCTCCTAGTAAGGTCCATCCTTAGTGAAGGAAATATGCTCTAGAGGCAATAATAAAGTTATTATTTATTTCCTTATATCATGATAAATGTTTATTATTCATGCTAGAATTGTATTAACCGGAAACATAATACATGTGTGAATACATAGACAAACAGAGTGTCACTAGTATGCCTATACTTGACTAGCTCGTTGATCAAAGATGGTTATGTTTCCTAACCATAGACATGAGTTGTCATTTGATTAACGGGATCACATCATTAGGAAAATGATGTGATTGACTTGACCCATTCCGTTAGCATAGCACTTGATCGTTTAGTTTGTTGCTATTGCTTTCTTCATGACTTGTACATGTTCCTATGACTATGAGATTATGCAACTCCCGTTTACCAGAGGAACACTTTGTGTGCTACCAAACGTCACAATGTAACTGGGTGATTATAAAGGTGCTCTACAGGTGTCTCCAAAGGTACTTGTTGGGTTGGCGTATTTCGAGATTAGGATTTGTCACTCTGATTGTCGGAGAGGTATCTCTGGGCCCACTCGGTAATGCACATCACTATAAGCCTTGCAAGCATTGCAACTAATGAGTTAGTTGCGGGATAATGTATTACGAAACGAGTAAAGAGACTTGCCGGTAACGAGATTGAACTAGGTATTGAGATACCGACGATCGAATCTCGGGCAAGTAACATACCGATGACAAAGGGAACAACGTATGTTGTTATGCGGTCTAACCGATAAAGATCTTCGTAGAATATGTAGGAGCCAATATGAGCATCCAGGTTCCGCTATTGGTTATTGACCGGAGACATGTCTCGGTCATGTCTACATTGTTCTCGAACCCGTAGGGTCCGCACGCTTAACATTACGATGACAATTTCATTATGAGTTTATATATTTTGATGTACCGAAGGTTGTTTGGAGTCCCGGATATGATCACGAACATGACGAGGATTCTCGAAATGGTCGAGACATAAAGATCGATATATTGGACGGCTATATTCGGACACCGGAAGTGTTTCGGGTGATTTCGGAGAAAACCGGAGTGCCGGAAGGGTTACCGGAACCCCCCGGGGAAGTATTGGGCCTTAGTGGGCCTGAGGGGAGAGAGAGGGCAGCAGCCCAGGAGGTGGCGCACCCCCTCCCATGGGGATTCCGAATTGGACTAGGGGAAGGGGGCGCGGCCCCTCTTTCCCTCTCCCTCTCCCTCTCTTTCCTTCCCCCTTCTCTCTTCCTAGTTGGACTAGGAAAGGGGAGTCCTACTCCTACTAGGAGGAGGACTCCCCCCTCCTTGGCGCGCCCCAAGGGCCGGCCGGCCTCTCCCCCTTGCTCCTTTATATACAGGGGCAGGGGGCACCTCTAGACACACAAGTTGATCTTCGTGATCGTTCTCTTAGCCGTGTGCGGTGCCCCCCTCCACCATAATCCTCGATAATATTGTAGCGGTGCTTAGGCGAAGCCCTGCGACGGTAGAACATCAAGATCGTCACCACGCCGTCGTGCTGACGGAACTCTTCCCCGACACTTTGCTGGATCGGAGTCCGGGGATCATCATCGAGCTGAACGTGTGCTAGAACTCGGAGGTGCCGTAGTTTCGGTGCTTGATCGGTCGGGCCATGAAGACGTACAACTACATCAACCGCGTTGTGCTAACGCTTCCGCTTCCAGTCTACGAGGGTACGTAGACAACACTCTCCCCTCTTGTTGCTATGCATCACCATGATCTTGCGTGTGCGTAGGATTTTTTTTTTTGAAATTACTACGTTCCCCAACAGTGGCATCCGAGCCTAGGTTTTATGCGTTGATGTTATGCACGAGTAGAACACAAGTGAGTTGTGGGCGATATAAGTCATACTGCTTACCAACATGTCATACTTTGGTTCGGCGATATTGTTGGATGAAGCGGCCCGGACCGACATTACGCGTACGCTTACGCGAGACTGGTTCTACCGACGTGCTTTGCACATAGGTGGCTGGCGGGTGTTAGTTTCTCCAACTTTAGTTGAACCGAGTGTGGCTACGCCCGGTCCTTGCGAAGGTTAAAACAGCACCAACTTGACAAACTATCATTGTGGTTTTGATGCGTAGGTAAGAACGGTTCTTGCTAAGCCCGTAGTAGCCACGTAAAACTTGCAACAACAAAGTAGAGGACGTCTAACTTGTTTTTGCAGGGCATGTTGTGATGTGTATGGTCAAGACATGATGCTAAATTTTATTGTATGAGATGATCATGTTTTGTAACCGAGTTATCGGCAACTAGCAGGAGCCATATGGTTGTCGCTTTATTGTATGCAATGCAATTGCGTTGTAATGCTTTACTTTATCACTAAGCGGTAGCAATAGTCGTGGAAGCATAAGATTGGCGAGACGACAACGATGCTACGATGGTGATCAAGGTGTTGCGCCGGTGACGATGGTGATCATGACGGTGCTTTGAAGATGGATATCACAAGCACAAGATGATGATGGCCATATCATATCACTTATATTGATTGCATGTGATGTTTATCTTTTATGCATCTTATCTTTCTTTGATTGACGGTAGCATTATAAGATGATCCCTCACTAAATTATCAAAGTATAAGTGTTCTCCCTGAGTATGCACCGTTGCAAAAGTTCTTCGTGCTGAGACACCACGTGATGATCGGGTGTGATAGGCTCTACGTTCAAATACAACGGGTGCAAAACAGTTGCACACGCGGAATACTCAGGTTTAACTTGACGAGCCTAGCATATAACAGATATGGCCTCGGAACACGGAGACCGAAAGGTCGAGCGTGAATCATATAGTAGATATGATCAACATACTGATGTTCACCATTGATACTACTCCATCTCACGTGATGATTGGACATGGTTTAGTTGATTTGGATCACGTGATCACTTAGAGGATTAGAGGGATATCTTTCTAAGTGGGAGTTCTTAAGTAATATGATTAATTGAACTTAAATTTATCATGAACTTAGTACCTGATAGTATCTTGCTTGTCTATGTTTGATTGTAGATAGATGGCTTGTGCTGTTGTTCCGTTGAATTTGAATGCGTTCCTTGAGAAAGCAAAGTTGAAAGATGATGGTAGCAATTACACGGACTGGGTCCGTAACTTGAGGATTATCCTCATTGCTGCACAGAAGAATTACGTCCTGGAAGCACCGCTAAGTGCCAAGCCTGCTGCAGGAGCAACACCAGATGTTATGAACGTCTGGCAGAGCAAAGCTGATGACTACTCGATAGTTCAGTGTGCCATGCTTTACGGCTTAGAACCGGGTCTTCAACGACGTTTTGAACGTCATGGAGCATATGAGATGTTCTAGGAGTTGAAGTTAATATTTCAAGCAAATGCCCGGATTGAGAGATATGAAGTCTCCAATAAGTTCTATAGCTGCAAGATGGAGGAGAACAGTTCTGTCAGTGAGCATATACTCAAAATGTTTGGGTATAATAATCACTTGATTCAATTGGGAGTTAATCTTCCAGATGATTGCGTCATTGACAGAATTCTTCAATCACTGCCACCAAGCTACAAGAGCTTCGTGATGAACTATAATATTCAAGGGATGAACAAGACTATTCCCGAGCTCTTCGCAATGCTGAAAGCTGCGGAGGTAGAAATCAAGAAGGAGCATCAAGTGTTGATGGTCAACAAGACCACCAGTTTCAAGAAAAAGGGCAAAGGGAAGAAAAAGGGGAACTTCAAAAAGAACGGCAAGCAAGTTGCTACTCAAGAGAAGAAACCCAAACCTGGACCTAAGCCTGAAACTGAGTGCTTCTATTGCAAGCAGACTGGTCATTGGAAGCGGAACTGCCCCAACTATTTGACGGATAAGAAGGATGGCAAAGTGAACAAAGGTATATGTGATATACATGTTATTGATGTGTACCTTACTAATGCTCGCAGTAGCACCTGAGTATTTGATACTGGTTCTGTTGCTAACATTTGCAACTCAAAACAGGGGCTACGGATCAAGCGAAGATTGGCTAAGGATGAGGTGACGATGCGCGTGGGAAATGGTTCCAAAGTCGATGTGATCGCGGTCGGCACGCTACCTCTACATCTACCTTCGGGATTAATATTAGACCTAAATAATTGTTATTTGGTGCCAGCGTTGAGCATGAACATTATATCTGGATCTTGTTTGATGCAAGACGGTTATTCATTTAAATCAGAGAATAATGGTTGTTCTATTTATATGAGTAATATCTTTTATGGTCATGCACCCTTGAAGAGTGGTCTATTTTTGATGAATCTCGATATTGTTATTGTCTATAAAGCTCGACTTGTTGCAAAAAGGTTTTCGACAAGTTCAAGGGATTGACTACGATGAGACCTTCTCACCTGTAGCGATTCTTAAGTCTGTCCGAATCATGTTAGCAATTGCTGCATTTTATGATTATGAAATTTGGCAAATGGATGTCAAAACTGCATTCCTGAATGGAGTTCTGGAAGAAGAGTTGTATATGATGCAACCAGAAGGTTTTGTCGATCGAAAGGGAGCTAACAAAGTGTGCAAGCTCCAGCGATCCATTTATGGACTGGTGCAAGCATCTCAGAGTTGGAATATACGCTTTGATAAGTTGATCAAAGCATATAGTTTTATACAGACTTGCGGTGAAGCCTGTATTTACAAGAAAGTGAGTGGGAGCATTACAACATTTCTGATAAGTATATGTGAATGACATATTGTTGATCGGAGATAATGTAGAATTATTCTGCAAAGCATAAAGGAATGTTTGAAAGGAGTTTTTCAAAGAAAGACCTCGATGAAGCTGCTTACATATTGAGCATCAAGATCTATAGAGATAGATCAAGACGCTTGATAAGTTTTTCAATGAGTACATACCTTGACAAGATTTTGAAGTAGTTCAAAATGGAACAGTCAAAAAGGAGTTCTTGTCTGTGTTACAAGGTGTGAAGTTGAGTAAGACTCAAAACCCGACCGCGACAGAAGATAGAGAGAGAATGAAAGTCATTCCCTATGCCTCAGCCATAGGTTCTATAAAGTATGCCATACTGTGTACCAGACCTATTGTATACCCTGCCCTGAGTTTGGCAAGGGAGTACAATAGTGATCTAGGAGTAGATCACTGGACATTGGTCGAAATTATCCTTAGTGGAATAAGGATATGTTTCTCGATTATGGAGGTGACAAAAGGTTCGTCGTAAAGGGTTACGTCGATGCAAGTTTTGACACTGATCCAGATGACTCTAAGTCTCAATCTGGATACATATTGAAAGTGGGAGCAATTAGCTAGAGTAGCTCTGTGCAGAACATTGTTGACATAGAAATTTGCAAAATACTTACGGATCTGAATGTGGCAGACCCGTTGACTAAACTTCTCTCACAAGCAAAACATGATCACACCTCAGTACTCTTTGGGTGTTAATCACATAGCGATGTGAACTAGATTGTTAACTCTAGTAAACCCTTTGGGTGTTGGTCACTTGTCGATGTGAACTATGGGTGTTAATCACATGGTGATGTGAACTATTGGTATTAAATCACATGGCGATGTGAACTAGATTATTGACTCTAGTGCAAGTGGGAGACTGAAGGAAATATGCCCTAGAGGCAATAATAAAGTTATTATTTATTTCCTTATATCATGATAAACGTTTATTATTCATGCTAGAATTGTATTAACCGGAAACATAATACATGTGTGAATACATAGACAAACAGTGTCACTAGTATGCCTCTACTTGACTAGCTCGTTGATCAAAGATGGTCATGTTTCCCAACCATAGACATGAGTTGTCATTTGATTAACGGGATCACATCATTAGGAGAATGATGTGATTGACTTGACCCATTCCGTTAGCATAGCACTTGATCGTTTAGTTTGTTGCTATTGCTTTCTTCATCACTTATACATGTTCCTATGACTATGAGATTATGCAACTCCCGTTTACCAGAGGAACACTTTGTGTGCTACCAAACATCACAATGTAACTGGGTGATTATAAAGGTGCTCTACAGGTGTCTCCAAAGGTACTTGTTGGGTTGGCGTATTTCGAGATTAGGATTTGTCACTCCGATTGTCGGAGAGGTATCTCTGGGCCCACTCGGTAATGCACATCACTATAAGCCTTGCAAGCATTGCAACTAGTGAGTTAGTTGCGGGTGTTGGGTTTCGTAGTAATTTCAAAAAAATTCCTACGCACACGCAGGATCATGTGATGCATAGCAACGAGGGGGGAGAGTGTTGTCTACGTACCCACGCAGACCGACTGCGGAAGCGTTGACGCAACGTAGAGGAAGTAGTCGTACATCTTCACGATCCAACCGATCAAGCACCGAAACTACGGCACCTCCGAGTTCGAGCACACGTTCAGCTCGATGACGATCCCCGGACTCCGATCCAGCAAAGTGTCGGGGAAGAGTTCCGTCAGCACGATGGCGTGGTGACGATCTTGATGCACTACAGCAGCAGGGCTTCGCCTAAACTCCGCTACAGTATTATCGAGGAATATGGTGGCTGGGGGCACCGCACACGGCTAAGGAATAGATCACGTGGATCAACTTGTGTGTTCTAGGGTGCCTCTACCTCAGTATATAAAGGACCAAAGGGGGGAGGCTGGCCGGCCACAAGGGGTGCGCCAGGAGAGTCCTACTCCCTCTGGGAGTAGGATTCCCCCCCAATCCTAGTTGGAATAGGATTCGCGGAGGGGGAAAAGAGAAGGAGGGGCCGACCACCTCTCCTAGTCCTAATAGGACTAGGGGAAGGGGGAGGCGCGCAGCCCATGGAGGGCTGCCTCTTCTCTTTTCCACTAAGGCCCATCATGGCCCATTTAGCTCCCGGGGGGTTCCGGTAACCGGTACTCCGGTAAAATCCCGATTTCACCCGGAACACTTCCGATATCCAAACATAGGCTTCCAATATATCAATCTTTATGTCTCGACCATTTCGAGACTCCTCATCATGTCCGTGATCACATCCGGGACTCCGAACAACCTTCGGTGCATCAAAATGCATAAACTCATAATATAACTGTCATCGTAACCTTAAGCGTGCGGACCCTACGGGTTCGAGAACAATGTAGACATGACCGAGACACGTCTCCAGTCAATAACCAATAGCGGGACCTGGATGCCCATATTGGCTCCTACATATTCTATGAAGATCTTTATCGGTCAGACCGCATAACAACATACGTTGTTCCCTTTGTCATCGGTATGTTACTTGCCTGAGATTCGATCGTCGGTATTCCTATACCTAGTTCAATCTCGTTACCGGCAAGTCTCTTTACTCGTTCTGTAATACATCATCCCGCAACTAACTCATTTAGTTGCAATGCTTGCAAGGCTTAAGTGATGTGCATTACCGAGAGGGCCCAAAGATACCTCTCCGACAATCGGAGTGACAAAACCTAATCTCGAAATACGCCAACCCAACATGTACCTTTGGAGACACCTGTAGTACTCCTTTATAATCACCCAGTTACGTTGTGACGTTTGGTAGTACCCAAAGTGTTCCTCCGGTAAACGGGAGTTGCATAATCTCATAGTTATAGGAACATGTATAAGTCATGAAGAAAGCAATAGCAACATACTAAACGATCGGGTGCTAAGCTAATGGAATGGGTCATGTCAATCAGATCATTCTCTTAATGATGTGATCCCGTTAATCAAATAACAACTCATTGTTCATGGTTAGGAAACATAACCATCTTTGATTAACGAGCTATCAAGTAGAGGCATACTAGTGACACTTTGTTTGTCTATGTATTCACACATGTATTATGTTTCCGGTTAATATAATTCTAGCATGAATAATAAACATTTATCATGATTATAAGGAAATAAATAATAACTTTATTATTGCCTCTAGGGCATATTTCCTTCAGTCTCCCACTTGCACTAGAGTCAATAATCTAGATTACACAGTAATGATTCTAACACCCATGGAGCCTTGGTGCTGATCATGTTTCGCTCGTGGAAGAGGCTTAGTCAACGGGTCTGCAACATTCAGATCCGTATGTATCTTGCAAATCTCTATCTCTCCCACCTGGACTAGATCCCGGATGGAATTGAAGCGTCTCTTGATGTGCTTGGTCCTCTTGTGAAATCTGGATTCCTTTGCCAAGGCAATTGCACCAGTATTGTCACAAAAGATTTTCATTGGACCCGATGCACTAGGTATGACACCTAGATCGAATATGAACTCCTTCATCCAGACTCCTTCGTTCGCTGCTTCCGAAGCAGCTATGTACTCCGCTTCACATGTAGATCCCACTACGACGCTTTGTTTAGAACTGCACCAACTTACAGCCCCACCGTTTAATGTAAACACGTATCCGGTTTGCGATTTAGAATCGTCCGGATCAGTGTCAAAGCTTGCATCAACGTAACCATTTACGACGAGCTCTTTGTCACCTCCATATACGAGAAGCATATCCTTAGTCCTTTTCAGGTATTTCAGGATGTTCTTGACCGCTGTCCAGTGATCCACTCCTGGATTACTTTGGTACCTCCCTGCTAGACTTATAGCAAGGCACACATCAGGTCTGGTACACAGCATTGCATACATGATAGATCCTATTGCTGATGCATAGGGAACATCTTTCATATTCTCTCTATCTTCTGCAGTGGTCGGGCATTGAGTCTTACTCAATTTCACACCTTGTAACACAGGCAAGAATCCTTTCTTTGCTTGATCCATTTTGAACTTCTTCAAAATTTTGTCAAGGTATGTTGTTTGTGAAAGTCTAATTAAGCGTTTTGATCTATCTCTATAGATCTTAATGCCTAATATGTAAGCAGCTTCACCGAGGTCTTTCATTGAAAAACTCTTATTCAAGTATCCCTTTATGCTATCCAGAAATTCTATATCATTTCCAATTAATAATATGTCATCCACATATAATATCAGAAATGCTACAGAGCTCCCACTCACTTTCTTGTAAATACAGGCTTCTCCAAAAGTCTGTATAAAACCAAATGCTTTGATCACACTACCAAACTTTTTATTCCAACTCCGAGAGGCTTGCACCAGTCCATAAATGGATCGCTAGAGCTTGCATACTTTGTTAGCTCCCTTTGGATCGACAAAACCTTCTGGTTGCATCATATACAACTCTTCTTCCAGAAATCCATTCAGGAATGCAGTTTTGACATCCATCTGCCAAATTTCATAATCATAAAATGCGGCAATTGCTAACATGATTCGGACAGACTTAAGCATCGCTACAGGTGAGAAGGTCTCATCGTAGTCAATCCCTTGAACTTGCCGAAAACCTTTTGCGACAAGTCGAGCTTTGTAGACAGTAATATTACCGTCAGCGTCAGTCTTCTTCTTGAAGATCCATTTATTCTCAATTGCTTGCCGATCATCGGGCAAGTCAACCAAAGTCCATACTTTGTTCTCATACATGGATCCCATCTCAGATTTCATGGCTTCAAGCCACTTTGCGGAATCTGGGCTCACCATTGCTTCTTCATAGTTCGTAGGTTCATCATGATCAAGCATCATGACTTCCAGAACGGGATTACCGTACCACTCTGGCGCGGATCTTACTCTGGTTGATCTACGAGGTTTAGTAGTATCTTGTTCTGAAGTTTCATGATCATTATCATTAACTTCCTCACTAACTGGTGTAGGTGTCATAGGAACAATTTTCTGTGATGTACTACTTTCCAATAAGGGAGCAGGTACAGTTACCTCGTCAAGTTCTACTTTCCTCCCACTCACTTCTTTCGAGAGAAACTCCTTCTCTAGAAAGTTTCCGAATTTAGCAAGAAAAGTCTTGCCTTCGGATCTGTGATAGAAGGTGTATCCAATAGTTTCCTTTGGATATCCTATGAAGACACATTTCTCCGATTTGGGTTCGAGCTTATCAGGTTGAAGCTTTTTCACATAAGCATCGCAGCCCCAAACTTTTAGAAACGACAACTTAGGTTTCTTGCCAAACCACAGTTCATAAGGTGTCGTCTCAACGGATTTTGATGGTGCCCTATTTAACGTGAATGCGGCCGTCTCTAGAGCGTATCCCCAAAACGATAGCGGTAAATCAGTAAGAGACATCATAGATCGCATCATATCCAGTAAAGTACGATTACGATGTTCGGACACACCATTATGCTGAGGTGTTCCGGGTGGCGTGAGTTGCGAAACTATTCCACAATTTTTCAAATGTACACCAAACTCGTAACTCAAATATTCTCCTCCACGATCAGATCGTAGAAACTTTGTTTTCTTGTTACGATGATTTTCAACTTCACTCTGAAATTCCTTGAACTTTTCAAATGTTTCAGACTTATGTTTCATTAAGTAGATATACCCATATCTGCTTAAATCATCTGTGAAGGTGAGAAAATAACGATATCCGCCACGAGCCTCAATATTCATCGGACCACATACATCTGTATGTATGATTTCCAACAAATCTGTTGCTCTCTCCATAGTACCGGAGAACGGTGTTTTGGTCATCTTGCCCATGAGGCACGGTTCGCAAGTACCAAGTGATTCATAATCAAGTGGTTCCAAAAGTCCATCAGTATGGAGTTTCTTCATGCGCTTTACACCGATATGACCTAAACGGCAGTGCCACAAATAAGTTGCACTATCATTATCAACTCTGCATCTTTTGGCTTCAACATTATGAATATGTGTATTACTACTATCGAGATTCAATAAGAATAGACCACTCTTCAAGGGTGCATGACCATAAAAGATATTGCTCATATAAATAGAACAACCATTATTCTCTGATTTAAATGAATAACCGTCTCGCATTAAACAAGATCCAGATATAATGTTCATGCTCAACGCTGGCACCAAATAACAATTATTTAGGTCTAATACTAATCCCGAAGGTAGATGTAGAGGTAGCGTGCCGACCGCGATCACATCGACTTTGGAACCGTTTCCCACGCGCATCATCACCTCGTCCTTAACCAATCTTCGCTTAATCCGTAGTCCCTGTTTTGAGTTGCAAATATTAGCAACAGAACCAGTATCAAATACCCAGGTGCTACTGCGAGCATTAGTAAGGTACACATCAATAACATGTATATCACATATACCTTTGTTCACCTTGCCATCCTTCTTATCCGCCAAATACTTGGGGCAGTTCTGCTTCCAGTGACCAGTCTGCTTGCAATAGAAGCACTCAGTTTCAGGCTTAGGTCCAGGTTTGGGTTTCTTCTCTTGAGTAGCAACTTGCTTGCCGTTCTTTTTGAAGTTCCCCTTTTTCTTCCCTTTGCCCTTTTTCTTGAAACTAGTGGTCTTGTTGACCATCAACACTTGATGCTCCTTCTTGATTTCTACCTCCGCAGCTTTCAGCATTGCGAAGAGCTCGGGAATAGTCTTGTTCATCCCTTGCATATTATAGTTCATCACGAAGCTCTTGTAGCTTGGTGGCAGTGATTGAAGAATTCTGTCAATGACGCAATCATCTGGAAGATTAACTCCCAATTGAATCAAGTGATTATTATACCCAGACATTTTGAGTATATGCTCACTGACAGAACTGTTCTCCTCCATCTTGCAGCTATAGAACTTATTGGAGACTTCATATCTCTCAATCCGGGCATTTGCTTGAAATATTAACTTCAACTCCTGGAACATCTCATATGCTCCATGACGTTCAAAACGTCGTTGAAGTCCCGATTCTAAGCTGTAAAGCATGGCACACTGAACTATCGAGTAGTCATCAGCTTTGCTCTGCCAGACGTTCATAACATCCGGCGTTGCTCCTGCAGCAGGCCTGGCACTTAGCGGTGCTTCCAGGACGTAATTCTTCTGTGCAGCAATGAGGATAATCCTGAAGTTACGGACCCAGTCCGTGTAATTGCTACCATCATCTTTCAACTTTGCTTTCTCAAGGAACGCATTAAAATTCAACGGAACAACAGCACGAGCCATCTATCTACAATCAAACATAAATAAGCAAGATACTAATCAGGTACTAAGTTTCATGATAATTTTAAGTTCAGTTAATCAAATTAATTAAAGAACTCCCACTTAGATAGACATCCCTCTAATCCTCTAAGTGATTACGTGATCCAAATCAACTAAACCATAACCGATCATCACGTGAGATGGAGTAGTTTTCAATGGTGAACATCGTTATGTTGATCATATCTACTATATGATTCACGCTCGACCTTTCGGTCTCCGTGTTCCGAGGCCATATCTGTATATGCTTGGCTCATCAAGTATAACCTGAGTATTCCGCGTGTGCAACTGTTTTGCACCCGTTGTATTTGAACGTAGAACCTATCACACCCGATCATCACGTGGTGTCTCAGCACGAAGAACTTTCGCAACGGTGCATACTTAGGGAGAACACTTCTTGATAATTTAGTGAATGCTACCGTCAATCAAAGCAAGATAAGATGCATAAAAGGATAAACATCACATGCAATCAATATAAGTGATATGATATGGCCATCATCATCTTGTGCTTGTGATCTCCATCTCTGAAGCACCGTCGTGATCACCATCGTCACCGGCGTGACACCTTGATCTCCATCGTAGCATCGTTGTCGTCTCGCCAAGTTTATGCTTCTACGACTATCGCTACCGCTTAGTGATAAAAGTAAAGCATTACATCGCGATTGCATTGCATACAATAAAACGACAACCATATGGCTCCTGCCAGTTGCCGATAACTCAGTTACAAAACATGATCATCTCATACAATAAAATTCAGCATCATGCCTTGACCATATCACATCACAACATGCCCTGCAAAAACAAGTTAGACGTCCTCTACTTTGTTGTTGCAAGTTTTACGTGGCTGCTACGGGCTTAAGCAAGAATCAATCTCACCTACGCATCAAAACCACAACGATAGTTTGTCAAATAGACTCTGTTTTAACCTTCGCAAGGACCGGGCGTAGCCACACTTGGTTCAACTAAAGTTGGAGAGACTGTCGCCCGCAAGCCACCTATGTGCAAAGCACGTCGGGGGAACCGGTCTCGCGTAAGCGTACGCGTAATGTTGGTCCGGGTCGTCTCGTCCAACAATGCCGCCGAACCAAAGTATGACATGCTGGTAGGCAGTATGACTTATATCGCCCACAACTCACTTGTGTTCTACTCGTGCATATAACATCAACATAAATAACCTAGGCTCGGATGCCACTGTTGGGTTTCGTAGTAATTTCAAAAAAAATTCCTACGCACACGCAGGATCATGTGATGCATAGTAACGAGGGGGGAGAGTGTTGTCTACGTACCCACGCAGACCGACTGCGGAAGCGTTGACGCAACGTAGAGGAAGTAGTCGTACGTCTTCACGATCCAACCGATCAAGCACCGAAACTACGGCACCTCTGAGTTCGAGCACACGTTCAGCTCGATGACGATCCCCGGACTCCGATCCAGCAAAGTGTCGGGGAAGAGTTCCGTCAGCACGACGGCGTGGTGACGATCTTGATGCACTACAGCAGCAGGGCTTCGCCTAAACTCCGCTACAATATTATCGAGGAATATGGTGGCTGGGGGCACCGCACACGACTAAGGAATAGATCACGTGGATCAACTTGTGTGTTCTAGGGTGCCTCTACCCCAGTATATAAAGGACCAAAGGGGGGAGGCTGGCCGGCCACAAGGGGTGCGCCAGGAGAGTCCTACTCCCTCTGGGAGTAGGATTCCCCCCCCCCAATCCTAGTTGGAATAGGATTCGCGGAGGGGAAAAAGAGAAGGAGGGGGCCGGCCACCTCTCCTAGTCCTAATAGGACTAGGGGAAGGGGGAGGCGCGCAGCCCATGGAGGGCTGCCTCTTCTCTTTTCCACTAAGGCCCATCATGGCCCATTTAGCTCCCGGGGGGTTCCGGTAACCTTCCCGGTACTTCGGTAAAATCCCGATTTCACCTGGAACACTTCCGATATCCAAACATAGGCTTCCAATATATCAATCTTTATGTCTCGACCATTTCGAGACTTCTCGTCATGTTCGTGATCACATCCGGGACTCCGAACAACCTTCGGTACATCAAAATGCATAAACTCATAATATAACTGTCATCGTAACCTTAAGCGTGCGGACCCTACGGGTTCGAGAACAATGTAGACATGACCGAGACACGTCTCCGGTCAATAACCAATAGTGGGACCTGGATGCCCATATTGGCTCCTACATATTCTACGAAGATCTTTATCGGTCAGACCGCATAACAACATACGTTGTTCCCTTTGTCATCGGTATGTTACTTGCCCGAGATTCGACCGTCGGTATTCCTATACCTAGTTCAATCTCATTACCGGCAAGTCTCTTTACTCATTCTGTAATACATCATCCCGCAACTAACTCATTTAGTTGCAATGCTTGCAAGGCTTAAGTGATGTGCATTACCGAGAGGGCCCAGAGATACCTCTCCGACAATCGGAGTGACAAAACCTAATCTCGAAATACGCCAACCCAACATGTACCTTTGGAGACACCTGTAGTACTCCTTTATAATCACCCAGTTACATTGTGACGTTTGGTAGTACCCAAAGTGTTCCTCCGGTAAACGGGAGTTGCATAATCTCATAATTATAGGAACATGTATAAGTCATGAAGAAAGCAATAGCAACATACTAAACGATCGGGTGCTAAGCTAATGGAATGGGTCATGTCAATCAGATCATTCTCTTAATGATGTGATCTCGTTAATCAAATAACAACTCATTGTTCATGGTTAGGAAACATAACCATCTTTGATTAACGAGCTAGTCAAGTAGAGGCATACTAGTAACACTTTGTTTGTCTATGTATTCACACATGTATTATGTTTCCGGTTAAAAAAATTCTAGCATGAATAATAAACATTTATCATGATTATAAGGAAATACATAATAACTTTATTATTGCCTCTAGGGCATATTTCCTTCAGCAGGATGATGTATTACGGAACGAGTAAAGAGACTTGCCGGTAACGATATTGAACTAGGTATTGAGATACCGACGATCGAATCTCGGGCAAGTAACATACCGATGACAAAGGGAACAACGTATGTTGTTATGCGGTCTGACCGATAAAGATCTTCGTAGAATATGTAGGAGCCAATATGAGCATCTAGGTTGCGCTATTGGTTATTGACCGGAGACGTGTCTCGGTCATGTCTACATTGTTCTCGAACCCGTAGGGTCCGCACGCTTAACGTTACGATGACAGTTTCATTATGAGTTTATATATTTTGATGTACCGAAGGTTGTTCGAAGTCCCGGATATGATCATGGACATGACGAGGAGTCTTGAAATGGTCGAGACATAAAGATCGATATATTGGACGGCTATATTCGGACACCGAAAGTGTTTCGGGTGATTTTGGAGAAAACTGGAGTGCCGGGAGGGTTACCGGAATTCCCCGGGGAAGTATTGGGCCTTAGTGGACCTGAGGGGAGAGAGAGGGTAGCAGCCCAGGAGGTGGCACGCCCCCTCCCATGGGGAGTCCGAATTGGACTAGGGGAAGGGGGCGCGGCCCCTCTTTCCCTCTCCCTCTCCCTCTCTTTCCTTCCCCCTTCTCTCTTCCTAGTTGGACTAGGAAAGGGGAGTCCTACTCCTACTAGGAGGAGGACTCCCCCCTCCTTGGCGCTCCCCAAGGGCCGGCCGGCCTCTCCCCCTTGCTCCTTTATATACAGGGGCAGGGGGGCACCTCTAGACACACAAGTTGATCTTCGTGATCGTTCTCTTAGCCGTGTGTGGTGCCCTCCTCCATCATAATCCTCGATAATATTGTAGCAGTGCTTAGGCGAAGCCCTGCGACGGTAGAACATCAAGATCGTCACCACGCCGTCGTGCTGACGGAACTCTTCCCCGAAACTTTGCTGGATCAGAGTCTGGGGATCATCATCGAGCTGAACGTGTGCTAGAACTCGGAGGTGTCGTAGTTTCGGTGCTTGATCGGTCGGGCCGTGAAGACGTACGACTACATCAACCGCGTTGTGCTAACGCTTCTGCTTTCGGTCTACGAGGGTACATAGACAACACTCTCCCCTCTCGTTGCTATGAATCACCATAATCTTGCGTGTGCATAGGAATTTTTTTGAAATTACTACGTTCCCCAACACTTAGTCCAACATTACAACACCCAGTTTGACTCTAGCTGTGCCTACAACTGGCATGACTAATAATCATAATTTGTTGCATCTCAAAACATATTTTCATACTGTACAAACCTTTCTCAATAAAGGTACAACACAACTATGTTAAGTGAAGGTTTTTGTTCTTTTCCTATGAACTTTTATTTCCGAGATCACAATTACATGAATATCATATGGCTTACTAAGTTGAAACTATTGCCGTCAGATTATAAGGAGGTACAGTTAAATAGTCACAGTGGGCCAACGTGAGAAGGGCACATCTAGCAGATAACCATTTGTTGAAACGCCATGAACAATCACACATAAATCCAACAACAGCACCGAAAAAAGAATTGTAATATGTGCGTCCAACAGCTTTTAGCAACAGCAATGGTTGATTAAAGAAAAGCAACATGCAATCCCCACCGAGCCGCACTGCGTTACCCTTATCCACAGAATATCTACATTCCTCCGCCTCCATCTTCTTCTCCTGCCACCGCACGGATGCGGCCTCCTCCGCTCGCCCACGGCCAGATCCGCCAGTGCCCCGCCGCCGATGACCAGAACCAGTAGGACCGTCGTGTCCCTTTCCTCTGTTTCCTTCCCATCCTTCTCCTTATTGACACCAGATTTTGGCACGGTCAAGAACTTATTTAACATGGCCTCAAATGAAGAAGTGATCTACATGAAAGAGTTTCGAATTATTGATATAAACATCTTTGAAGTTTGGGTCATCGTCGTCCGATTTCATCTCGAAGGCCGCAACTATGCTCAAAGTACTAAGATCTTATATTCAGAGTACAGTTTGGCCGATTAAGCCCCTAAGACGACCTCAAATGGAAAAATGACCTACATGAGTTGTCTTCGTCTCATCGAAATGGTCGATTTTGATATAAAAATCGTCCAAATCCAAGTTTGTATGCAAAAATTTGAGCAATCGGAGTGCAGCACTGTCACGAGGCGAGATGTGGCGCGCCCCACCAGACACATGTCTCATGGGTAGCGTGAGAGAATAACCTATTTTGCGAGACCGATTTGACCCTCAAGATGACCTCTGATCAAAAAACTTTCAACATGAAAGTTGTTCGTCTCGTCGAAACGGTTAAGATTGCTTTTGGGCTCGTTTTCATCCGAGATCGTTTACCATCACAAAAATGACCCGCAAGATGCAGCGGGTTTAAACCGAACAATTTTGGAAAGTTCGGATAAAACCAATCCGAATTTGACTAGGGTTATAGATGTGAATCCAAGCCTTTTCCTTGCACGGGAAGTCCAGCCGCCTCTTATATATTTAAGGGGTGACGGCCGATTGAACAACACACAATCGAACAAACACATCTAGTACTTTTTCGTGTTCATCTAATTTTTATCTCTCCTTTGTATCTTTCTTCTCGTTCTTCGCTAGTTCTTCATGCTGGAGGGCTGCGGATCCACGAGGCTCTAGGGGCGAGCGAATCGACCTGGAGCAGCCCATAGCCACCGCGAGCCCTGACGGGGTCCCTCCCGGGAAAACGGGGCTTCAGGTCTACAAAAGCATCTGCCGGCTGTCCTGCGTATCGCGCTGCCGATCAGATCTCCTTCGACGCGAGCTGCGGTGCATCACCCCCAGCGTCGAGGGTACACTGTGACGTGTTCGTGTCTGAACACACTTTTTGGCGACTCCGCTGGGGATGAAGCTTTGAACGGTCTCCAGCCCATTCTTGCTACGAAGAGATCGTCATCAAGTTGCTGCAATCTATAAAGGTAATATGAATTCCCAATTCCCCTTTGTAGATGCAAATAATTTATATGTTGTTGCTGGATCACCTAATGAGCATAATGTATCGGCTAACCCTAGTTTTATTAATCATGCATCTAATTATGCGCAAGGGCCGATGCAAAGCAATCTTCATGCTTCAAATTCTTATGATTTTAGCAACGTACAACATATGTATCCAAACTCTCATGCATCGGCAACCCCACAAATCCATATGCCGATGAACAACATGATGGGTTTGGTTAATCAATTTGAAACACCTCATGTCAAAATTTCCAATAGCATACAAGAAAGTGTTTCACATTTTATTCATCGGCAACTAATTTTCAATATGTGAATCCAACCTTGCCGATGGATGGGAGAATTGGCCATGCTACTACTAGCTATTCGGCCAGTTACTCTCAACCATCATATGCTACACCTCATGTTAGTAATTTTTCAGCACCGTATGGAACTGTAGATGTTCATAATTCGGCCCCGCATCTTCATGGTCATAGCCGAATAAGTGAAAATTTTACAGGAACACATGTGCCATCATCAAATACTGTAGCATATAATGCATACTCTACGCAATTCAAGAATTTCGGCAACACTCACGAATCATTGCCGAAAGAATCTGAAAGTATTGCGGAGCAATCTCTTCCAGAAGTGGTTGTGGCTGCATTAAAAAAGTGTTTGACACAAAATAAGAGGATTAGTGCTCTTTGCCTTTAACAATATAAAAAGGGGTTGTATCCTGATTATGCTGCAATAGAGGCTAGAGTTTTGCAAGAAGATGAAACTTTATCAATTGATAGAATTGGTGAGAGAGCATATGGTTATACAGCAGTGCATACACCTCCACCTAGTACTGCAGCATATTATACACCCCCTACACAATTGCAAAATTCCGGCAACACTAACACTTCATTGCCGAAAGATTCTAAAAGCATTGGGAGGCAAACTAATCTAGAGCAGGCTGGAATTGAGAGGGGAGTTAAAGCTTTGCGCGATAGGGTGCAGATACTTCGCCAAGAGAGAATTGATAGGGAATTGGCTCAAAGAAAAGAAGCCTTGCCAATTTATATAACCGGTAAAAAGAATGATGATTCAGAAACTAAAAGTGCTTTGGTTGAAAAAGCCGAATCAAGTAGTATATATTCCGAATCCATCAAATCCAAAGAGGCAAGCATTATTGATAAAGAGCATGGCAAGCATAGCTAAACAATCATGTTTGATTTTTCTGAAGTTAATGGAACCTACTTCCTGCCCTATGAGTTTCGTGCCATAGAAATTGACAAGCTTCAAGGACAAGAGCAAGTAGTCGAACAAAGTTCGGTTGACGAAGATCTTCAAATTTATGATGCACAAAATCAAGAAGAAAATTGTGACATGGTGTTGGGAAGTCATCCAGAAGCAAAGCACAATATTATTCATCATATGCAATCATCATGCTCTCCCAACATATTTGAAGAGGTATGTCTAGCAAGTAATTTACCTATTTTCAGATTTGGTCACAACTTTATTGTTGATGCATCTATTAGAAAAATTCTAATAAGTAATTTTCAAAGACCAATGAAGAAGGGCAAATTACTTGTTAGCAATAAAATTTTTACTAAGCATATCGGTCAATATATTGTACCATTCAAAGAGACCGATAGTGACTTATTACTGTAGCCAAAGCTTTTCCCATTGCTTTATTTAAAGTTCATATCTAATTGGGTAGCTTTGCTTATTTCTTACTTGGCTTACACTTGGTCTCAATTGAGACATGTATGTTCTAACTATTTTCGTTTCAGAAATTTAAAGCCAAGGTTAAAATCCTCTGAGCAAACCGATGCCAGTATAATTTCTTATCCAAAGACATCGGAGATAGAGTGCAAAACACAATGCATAGCCGAATGGGGTGATGCAAAATCTGAACCATTCGTTTGCTTAACTCCAAAGCCATTCTCACAACAAGATCGGATAGAGAATACAAAGTTTACCTTCAAATCAAGCATGTGTGATCAAATATTTAATTTGTTGTTGAGAAATAATTATATTAGAATTCTTGATCACCATGTTGAGCCATCTGTCCAGGGACGAATGTATTGTAAGTTGCATGATTCGTCCAAGCATAATTTTGAGGATTGCAACATGTTTCGTCAAATAGTTAAATCGGCCATTGATAAAGGACGATTGAAATTTGTTGAGACACCAAGAGATCACCAGTCTATTCCGATTGGTCCCGATGGCAGAAAGTTTTTGCATCGGCTACTTCAAGCCGATCCATTTAAAGAGAAGGTAAAAACTGTAGGTGATGGGATTAAGCTTTCAAGTAAAGAAGTTGTTGAAGAGCATAATGAACATAATCTTGAGGGTGAAAATTCCATCGAAGCTACAATGGAGACGCCAAGGACTGGGGGGGGGGGGGTAGCAAGCAAATTCAGAGATCAGTGCAAGCACAACCAAAGGAAACAAAAGCCGCAATAAGCACAAGTGCAAGAAATTCAAGGTCACTTTTATACAATTATTAGATAAATATCAAAATAAGAGTGAAGAGAAAAGTGCTTATCGGCCAACTAATGCAAAAGCATCAAGATCACTCCCAAGGCACAAATATGAGGATCGGTATTGGAAAAGTGAAAATTTCATGCAACATATTCATATCCTTATTTTGGGCCGCCAATGCCAATGTCCTGGATTTCTCCCTATGCTCGTGTAGATTCATATCCTTCATGGGACAGGTATGATACAAGGGCACATTCTCCATCTTATTTTAGACCATCTCATCAATATTATGCAGCTCCGAGAAGATCAAAATTTGAACAATCACATGTTAAAGACCGTTTCAATCCTAAGGAATCGGTCCAGAGCTCAAAGAAGAAGAAAGAGGTGGTCAAGCAAGTTTACCGTGTTAAAAGAGATGGTCGTAAGAGTGCAACTTCAGATTTGATCTCAAATGAAAAAGAGCCAATTAAAGTGTTGGCATTGTCTACTAAAGGCAATGAGACGAAGCAACCAATTATTGAGAGTCAAAGTGCCAAATCTGAAGAAAAGAAGTTGAGAGTGCACAAGGTCAAAATAGAATCACAGCCAAGATGCCCACTCGGTTTATCATATTGGCAAAAGAGGGAATTACAAAATCTTAGTACACAAGAGCTGAGACAGAAGAACATGGCATGGGTTCCCAAGAGGATCAACCATAAAAAAAGATGTGCATGCTTCTATTGCAATAAGTACAATAAAAGTAAAGAAAGAGAAGAATGGAAGCAACAAACAATTAAGCCGAAGGTGTGCATCACAACATCAAAATCTTCGGTTAGCACATCATTCATTTTCTTCAATCAGGCCATTGATGCCTTTGCCATGGAATTCATCCATAGGTATGATCAATTACCCTCCATGGATTTATTTTGTTCCATGTATGCAACAAAATTTTCTATATCATGACAGGGTATTACCAAATCACCATACATTTGGTTAGTTACGTTTTTGTTGCTAATACAAAAGGGCTGAAATATTTTATTGCTATTTCATTTGTTTATTTCGGCTATACATACTTTGGTGGGTGAATTCTACATGGACCTCATGGGAATGGCCGATACTTATATATCGCCCTAAGAATATCTAAGGATGGTCGGTGTGGTATTCTAACATCGTCCTTAGTTTGAGTAGAGATTGAGATAAGTCCTTGCAAAGGAATTTGTCAAATTGATGCCATTGAACATATTATGCATAGACCAATTCATCAAAATTGCAAAGTGAAATTATGTTTTGATTGGGTGTGCTTTGGCTTATCAGTTTTCAGAATTTATGTAAGGCCAAATCATGGTTGATTTTTTTATTGAGCATCATATTGACATCATGCATAATATTGTTTTTAGCTTGATCTCTCTAGTACCATGGAGATTATATATTGATGGTTAAATTTGTAACAATGGCCAAGGTGTTGGTGTTGTTTATTTATCTCTATATGAAGCTATTTTGTGAAGCCTCATGTCGCTTAAAATATTTTTGCAGAATGATCAAAGCCGAATATGCATTGTTATTTGGATTGGAGCTTTGCCTTGCTATAGGTGCTATACATATTGAGGCTTCTGGTGATTCGTTATTAGTTGTGCAACAAATATCCAAGGGTTATCAACGTTTTGACGAATCACTTATAGTTTATCTTTTGGTATGTCTAGATGCAAAATTTACCTTGGGTTGCATTAAAATTGTTCATATATTTAGACATGTCAATTGAAGAGAGTTGGCACAGCAAGCATCCGGCTACCATGTTCGTCATGGTGTATTGCATATCTATCAATAGCTGATGCTTATTCTTGCCAACATAGGTAAGGCCGAATTGGAGCTCACTACCTCGGCCACTAATGAAACTTTTATGCAGACAAAGTAAGGATTCGAGAAAGTTCATTGTTGATAATCTGCAAGATCCTAGAAGAAGGGTGGACAATATGATTGATGGATGGTCTTGACATGCATACCTATGGAACTTTATAGTCGGATTAATGAAGTTGGAAAAGTCACCCAAGCTTGCATCAAAATATTCACACAAGCAATGGCCGATATAAACTTATCGTCCTAAGCATATGAAAAATGGCCGATGTAGTGTTGACATCGTCCTTAGAGCAAGCTATGTGCAAGTTATTTTTCCGCACACAAGCTTTGCCGAAAAACAGGGGGGCATGTGTTGACACCAGATTTTGGCACGGTCAAGAACTTATTTAACATGGCCTCAAATGGAGAAGTGATCTACATGAAAGAGTTCCATATTATTGATATGAACATCTTTGAAGTTTGGGTCATCGTCGTCCGATTTCATCTCGACGGCCGAAACTATGCTCAAAGTACTAAGATCTTATATTCAGAGTACAGTTTGGCCGATTAAGCCCCTAAGACGACCTCAAATGGAAACATTACCTACACGAGTTGTCTTCGTCTCGTCGAAACGGTCGATTTTGATATAAAAATTGTCCAAATCCGAGTTCGTATGCAAAAGTTAGAGCAATCGGAGTGCAGCACTGTCACGAGGCGAGATGTGGCGCGCCCCACCAGACACATGTCTGATGGGTAGCGCGAGAGAATAGCCTGTTTTGCGAGACCGATTTGACCCTCAAGATTACCTCTGATTAAAAAACTTTCAACATGAAAGTAGTTCGTCTTGTCGAAATGGTTAAGATTGCTTTTGGGCTCATTTTCATCCGCGATCGTTTACCGTTACAAAAATGACCCGCAAGGTGCAGCCAGTTTAAACCGAAAAGTTTTGGAAAGTTAGGATAAAACCAATCCGAATTTTACTAGGGTTCTAGACGTGAATCCAAGTCTTTTTCTTGCACGGGAAGTCCAGCCGCCTCTTATATATCTAAGGGGTGACGGCCGATTGAACAACACACAATCGAACAAACACATCTACTACTTCCGAGATCACAATTACATGAATATCATATGGCTTACTAAGTTGAAACTATTGCCGTCAAATTATAAGGAGGTACAGTTAAATAGTCACAGTGGGCCAACGTGAGAAGGGCACATCTAGCAGATAACCATTTGTTGAAACGCCATGAACAATCACACATAAATCCAACAACAGCACCGAAATAAGAATTGTAATATGTGCGTCCAACAGCTTTTAGCAACAACAATGGTTGATTAAAGAAAAGCAACATGCAATCCCCACCGAGCCGCACTGCGTTACCCTTATCCACAGAATATCTCCATTCCTCCGCCTCCATCTTCTTCTCCTGCCATCGCACGGATGCAGCCTCCTCCGCTCGCCCACGGCCAGATCCGCCAGTGCCCCGCCGCCGACGACCAGAACCAGTAGGACCGTCGTGTCCCTTTCCTCTGTTTCCTTCCCATCCTTCTTCTTGTTGACACCAGATTTTGGCACGGTCAAGAACTTATTTAACATGGCCTCACATGAAGAAGTGATCTACATGAAAGAGTTCCGAATTATTGATATAAATATCTTTAAAGTTTGGGTCATCGTCGTCCGATTTCATCTCAAAGGCCGCAACTATGCTCAAAGTACTAAGATCTTATATTCAGAGTACAGTTTGGCCGATTAAGCCCCTAAAACGACCTCAAATGGAAAAATGACCTACACGAGTTGTCTTTGTCTCTTCGAAACGGTCGTTTTGATATAAAAACCGTCCAAATCCGAGTTCGTATGCAAAAGTTAGAGTAATCGGAGTGCAGCACTGTCACGAGGCGAGATGTGGCGCGCCCCACCAGACACATGTCTGATGGGTAGCGCGAGAGAATAACCTATTTTGCGAGACCGATTTAACCCTCAAGATGACCTCTGATCAAAAAACTTTCTACATGAAAATTGTTCGTCTCGTCGAAGCGGTTAAGATTGCTTTTGGGCTCGTTTTCATTCGAGATCGTTTACCATCACAAAAATGACCCGCAAGATGCAGCCAGTTTAAACCGAACAGTTTTGGAAAGTTCGGATAAAACCAATCCGAATTTGACTAGGGTTATAGATGTGAATCCAAGCCTTTTCCTTGCACGGGAAGTCCAGCCGCCTCTTATATATTTAAGGGATGACGGCCGATTGAACAACACACAATCGAACAAACACATCTAGTACTTTTTCGTGTTCATCTAATTTTTATCTCTCCTTTGTATCTTTCTTCTCGTTCTTCGCTAGTTCTTCATGCTGGAGGGCTGCGAATCCACGAGGCTCTAGGGGCGAGCGAATCGACCTGGAGCAGCCCATAGCCGCCGCGAGCCCTGACGGGGTCCCTCCCGGGCAAACGGGGCTTCGGGTCTACAAAAGCATCTGCCATCTGTCCTGCGTATCGCGCTGCCGATCAGATCTTCTTCGACGCGAGCTGCGGTGCATCACCCCCCGACGTTGAGGGTACACTGTGACGTGTTCGTGTGTGAACACTCCTTTCCTCCGTCTCTCTCTCCCTCACGCATCTTCTCTCTCACACAGGTACTTCTACAGGTCGCGCCCCCGGAGCCCCCCTGCAGGTCGCGTGCCCGTCGCCCTCACCTTCACTCTTCTTCCCCTTTCCATTCTGCTCTATCCTCTCTGAATATCTCTCCCTGTTCAAGTGCAGAGGCACTGCTCCGCCGCCCGCTGCTGTTCTTCGCGTTGCCCCACGCTCCCACCACTGGGAACTGGCTCCCCGCCGCAAGTCCTCGGCATCGCCGTCCCGCGTTGCCTGCAGCCGCGCCAAGCCCGACTCGCAACCGTGGAGCCCGAGCTCGTCAAGCGCTTCAACTCCGCCGCCATGCCATCTTCTTCAGGCGATCGAGCACGAGCATGAGCTCGCCCGCGCCCCACCTCTCTCTGTCGCTCCGTCCGCCGCCCGCGGCGCCGGGACCCGTCGCTGCTGCGCCGCCTATGTCGATGCAGTCAGCGCTCCCAAGCCGTTGACCCCGCGCCAAGGGACGACTATTCCCTCCCATGCGTACACGCCCGTGCTCCAGCCCTCCCCTCCCCATCGTGTCCGGCATGTGCCTGGACGACGGAAGCCCCTCGTTGTCCGTGCGCTCCGGCCAACTCCATGTCACACCCGAGACCTCCTCAAGTCTTCCTGCCAAGGCCTTCGTTGTGACCAGCCTTTGACATGGGTCTCCTGCCCGCCTCAGCGCGGACGCCCGCCGCGACGCTGGTGGCAAGCGGCGGCGCGTGCCCAGCGGTGGAGAACGGCAGGATAAGCGGCGATACGCGCGGTGGTGAGCCAGTCTAATAAGAGATAAGGGTCGCGGGCATAGTTTCTAACAAATGCAGGGGGTTTACGCAAAAACGAAACGTTTTTTCCAAAGTGCCACTTAAACAGGGACAACGGGTTGATCTTAAAGAAATAGATGGGCTTTTTCACAAAAACATCGACGACGTACGACCAGAAGCAGTAATTGCTTTATTATTAGGGAAGACTAGCAAATATACCCGTGCGTTGCAACGGGAGAAAACAGCCCTCACACGTCTTTACCTACTAAGCATGGCTAAAGACCTCACCCTCGTGCCCATAACATAATAAACATGACTAATACCTCATCCTAAGGCGACATCCTACATTTCAATATAACATCAGACACATGTTTTCACTTGCCGTCTTTGCCGTCCTCGTCGCCGATGGTCGTAGCACCAGTTGTCACTCACCAAGGTTGGGCAGGTCCAATAACTGGATTGTTGAGCCGCCTTCGTGTCCGACAAAGATCAAGAGCGTTGAAGAAAGTTTTTTTTATCATTTGGCTAATATAATAGGGAAAATCACTGCACATAATATATGTCCGTGTGATCATGTAAATTGAATAGTTTGTGTTAGATAGACCATGAAACCTTAGTTGGACTCCTCATGTATTTTAACAGGAGTCACTGGGCCGAGTGAGACTGGTCGTACATGAAGACGTGACAGCGAAAAAGTTTCTTTCCATATCCCTAGTTTAATAAATTGAACTAAAACAATGCATCAGGTGGGAACATTTAAAAAACTCACCAAGTTTTATTAATAGGTATAGATTAAAACAATTTAGCTACAGTACCTCTCAGTTTTTTTTAAAAAAAATCTTGTTTTAAAAAACGATTTGACTTTTCAAATTCTTGTTTTGCGTGGGAGAGACTTCAAATTGAAAGCTAAAAATATATTTGTTTTTTCAAATGTTTGCAAATTCGAAAAATAATCACAACAGTACCTCCTAGTTTTAGAACTTGTTTGTGCTTTCAAAAATTGTCAGGTTTCAAAAAAATAAAAAAACTGTTCTTTAAAAAAGTTCGAGTTTCATTTTTTATTACTAACTTTGCAAAATTTCCGTGTTCTAAAATATATTCACTTTTTCTAAAAATAACTTTTTCTCTCAGTATCTGACACGACTGCGTGCTTAATTTTAAATTTTGCGCTGCCAATTAAACACCAAATCTTATTTAGTCTAGTGGCTACCATTATGAGTGATCAAGCGTGAGGAGCTGGGTTTGAAACGCTCGCACGAGGAAACGACTGACGTACGAATTTTTTTGGGTCCCACCATAAACCAAAAAGACTGGAGAAACAATCCTTCCTTAAAGTTATCTTTATCTTTATCTACTAATAAAGCAGCGATTGCTTCTGGTTGTACGTCATCGGCGTTTTTGCAAAACAGTCCCTCTATTTCTTTGAAATAAACCCACAGTCCCTGTTTAAGTGGCACTCTGGAAAAGGTTTTATTTTTACCTAAACACCCCCACATTTGTTAAAAATTATGCCCACGGCCCTATCTCTTATTGGACTGGCTCACCACCGCGCATCTCGCCGCTTATCATGTCATTCTGCACCGCGGGGCACGCGCCGCCGGCGCCGCGACGGGCGTCCGCGCCGAGGCGGGACACCGGCTGGAGCATGGCGTGCACTCGACGGACACCGGAGCGAAGCGTGTTTGAGGCGCGAGAGGCGGGAGGCTGGATCTCGGCGCGGCTCCTCTTCACACACAGCCCAGCCGCCGCCCCGCTGCCATGAACAGCCCAGCCGCAGAGAGGTGTGAGATCAGGGGCGGGGAGGGAGAAGCGAGCTTACGGCTTCGTCCTTGGTCGTGGATGCATAGACGAACAGAAGGCAAGCGTTTGTCTCCTTCGGTCTCGATGCGGACGAGCAACTGCGGCTAGGCCCTCGGCGCAACGTGCAGGCGAGCGGGCGTGCAGTGGCTAGGTGTGATGCGCGCCACGCGCGAACCAGTGCGGTCACGCGGCGAGCAGAGTGTCCTGGCAAGCGGGAGGCTTGGGGGTCAACGCATCCTGGCGAACGGTCGTTGTTGCGCTCGAGCGCTGCTCCCTCGCGCTGGAAGAAAGTTCGGCCGCAACTCTCCAGGGACTTGTGGCGGGGCGACACAGATCCGACAGGGACGGCCTGGATCTGGACAGGGTTGAGGAGGGCGCGCCTCCCAGGGTTGGACTGTTGGACTTGAGCTCGATGCAACATCCATGGCAGCTCACGGTCCTGTAGCAACGAGAAGAGAGAGGGAGTTAAGAGAGAGAGAGAAGAAAGAGGAAGGAGGAAGGAGAAGGAGAAGAGAGCAGAGGCAGGGGCGGCCCGGCTTGCTGCTGGTGCTCGCTGGCGCACGTGGCTCGGGGAGGCTCGGGCACTCGTGCAGCTCCATGGGAGGAGCTCATGGATGACCGGATGGATGGATAAAAGGAAGGATAGCAGCGCCGCTGGGAGGAATGGCAACGTGGATAACGTCCACACAATGGGAAGCTCTCGGTGGGGATTCTTGGTATGGAATGTGGATTGCTTTTTTTAATGGCTGCACTGATGAGTGACGAGAAGCTGCCGGATGTTGCTATGCGTGCTAGCAGCCAAGCATCCATTGCATTTTTTTTCTAAATGAGCACCGATATAATTACTTGTTGTTATTTATTGTTACTGTCATAGCTTTTTTAACGCAGTATAGACGCAAGCGCCCACATATACACGCATCCAATTATTGCTATGAACGCACAAACACACTCATTCTACTCATATGAGCACCTCCGAAAGACTGAGCCGCCATAGTATCTTGAGATTTAGGTGGCTCGTCGTCGACGGGAACGTCTCCTCCCACTGAAACGCATCACCGAAAATCCTGGAATAAATTCAGGAATAATGCGAGCCCAGAACTTAAACCCTGGTGGGCTCAAGATACCACTGTCCCTCTAACCATCCAACCACAGGTTAGTCCGCATTACTGTCATAGTTTAATGTTCATGCCTACTACATCATCATATACAATAATTAAAAATGAATGAAATATTAGAAATAAATATTTCTAAAGGGAGAAGATATTTGGAGCCCACGTGACTTGATAATAATTAACATATCCTCAACTCTGGATGTCATTGACGCTGTTGGTGAAACAGGGAGGGATGAAGAGTAGAGAGAATGTGACAACAGTGCATCTTGCTCGCGTCTTGTTTTGTCCCGCACGCCAGCTGGGGGGAGGGGTCCATTTTACCATCTCTACCGCCGCTCTGCATGCCCTAATCCTGATCCTCAATGAGGCCCGATGATGATGTGCAGAGAAGTGGCCATGTTGGCGTGGGGTGTGTGCTCCTGCTGCTGGTTGCAACGTGTCAACAAAAGAGCTCCAGGCATTGTAAACTTTTTATATTCTGACCATCATATTTTTGAAGTGGGAAAGTTTAAATATTAATTAATGTTAATAGGGATTTAGAGGTAGAGAAGGAGGACGGTAGGGCAAGACAAACGGAAATAAATGGACGCATGGACGGTTAATAAAGGGCTATCGCTTCTTACCACCGTAATTTTGTCCATTTTCGTCCGTCCACCTTACCATATTATATTTTTGACTTTTCATACGTCCATTGTTTGTTTTGCCATTCTTGGAACACCAAAAGAAAAAACATGAAAAAAAGTTGCGTTAACCCGGATTCGAACAATGGTTGCTAAGAGTTAGGCCTAGCACCGCTTGCTAATTCGTCCAGCTCGCCTTTCATGTTATTTTGAATAATGAAGAAACTTGACCTATTTGAACTTTTAATTTCTCCAACACATGGGCCGAGCTGGGCCTCTCCAAGGACGCAGCCAACCAAACAGGCTTATTTGTTACCAGATAACTAGTCTGTAACGCCCTCGATGCGACTATATCTCCTACGTATCGAAGCACGACTTAGAGGCATAACCGCATTGAAAGCAATGTCACAAGTGAGGTAATCTTCGTAAACAACCCATGTAATACATAAGGGAAAGAGATACATAGTTGGCTTACAATCGCCACTTCACACAATACATGAATAAAGCATTATATCATCCAGATACAATCAGGGTCCGACTACGGAACCAAAATAAAAGAAGACTACCCCAAATGCTACACAGATCCCCGATCGACCCCAACTGGGCTCCACTACTGATCAACTAGAACAAAACAACACAAAGGACAAGATCTTCATCGAGCTCCTCCTTGAGCTTGGTTGCGTCACCTGCTCGGTAACATCGGCACCTGCAAACTGGTTTTGAAAGTATCTGTGAGTCACCGGGACTCAGCAATCTCACACCCTCGCGATCAAGACTATTTAAGCTTTTAGGTAGGGAAAAAGGTATGAGGTGGAGTTGCAGCAAGCGACTAGAATATTTGGTGGCTAACATACGCAAATGAGAGCGAGAAGAGAAGGCAAAGCACGGCCGAGAAACTATGATCAATAAGTGATCCTAGAACAACCTACGTCAAGCATAACTCCAATACCGTGTTCACTTCCCGGACTCCGCCGAGAAGAGACCATCACGGTTACACACGCGGTTGATGTATTTTAATTTAAGATAAACTTATGGTTTTCTACAACCGGACATTAACAAATTCCCATCTGCCCATAACCGCGGGCACGACTTTCGAAAGTTCAAATCCCTGCATGGGTGTCCCAACTTAGCCCATCACAAGCTCTCACGATCAACGAAGGATATTCCTTCTCCCAGGAAGACCCGATCAGGCTCGGAATCCCGGTTACAAGACATTTCGACAATGGTAAAACAAGACCAGCAAAGCCACCCGAATGTGCTGACAAATTTCGATAGGAGCTGCACATATCTCGTTCTCAGGACACACCAGATTGTCCAAGGTTCCGGTAGGCCAGCCCAGAGTTGCCCCTGGTGGCCACCGGCAGCTGACAGGTTGGACCAACACTCAGAGGAGCACTGGCCCGGGGGGTTTAATAAAGATGATCCTTGGGCAGGCCTACCCAAGGGAAAGAAAAGGCTAGGTGGCAAATGGTAAAACCAATGTTGGGCCTTGCTGGAGGAGTTTTATTCAAGGCGAACTGTCAAGGGGTTCCCATTATAACCCAACCGTGTAAGGAACGCAAAATCCGGGAACATAACACCGATATGACGGAAAGTAGGGCGGCAAGAGTGGAACAAAACACCAGGCATAAGGCCGAGCCTTCCACCCTTTACCAAGTATATAGATGCATTAATTAAATAAGAGATATTGTGATATCCCAACAAAATATCCATGTTCCAACAAGGAACAAACTCCAATCTTCACCTACAACTAACAACGCTATAAGAGGGGCTGAGCAAAGCGGTAACATAGCCAAACAACGGTTTGCTAGGACAAGGTGGGTTAGAGGCTTGGCTTAACAATATGGGAGGAATGATAAGCAAGTGGTAGGTATCGCAGCATAGGCATAGCAAAAGAGCGAGCAACTAGCAAGCAAAGATAGAAGTGATTTCGAGGGTATGGTCATCTTGCCTGAGATCCCGCAAGGAAGAAGAACGAGTCCATGAAGAAGACAAACGGACGTAGTCGAACGGGTCCTCACATACGCGACATAAACAAAACCATCCCGAAGAAGCAACACCGGAAAGAAGCACACAACATATTAAACAACCAACACATGAACATGGCATGATATGCGGGGTGCGATATGTGATGCATATGCATGATTTGGAAAGAAATGATTGAACCTGGCCTCAACTTGAAAAACCAATAGTGCTACTAGAAAGGGGAGTTGATTTCGGTTGAAATCGATATAAAGATCACCGGAATCGGATGCATGGTTTGGAAATGGCAAGCAAAACAAATATGGCACCGATCTGCGATAATCAGCAACTAACCATCTAAATGCATCAAGATAAATAAGCTACTGCACTCAAGCATGGCAACAAAATACATGGAAGGGATCCATTCATGATGCTTGACAAAAGATGAACACTGAGATACGGCTAAATCACTCATTAACAGGCTCAAACAAGCACGGCAAAAGTGTAAATGATAACAGGTTTCAGACTTAGAGAAATTAATAGCATGTCAGGAATTTATCATCAGGAAGCAATGTTTAGAGCATGATAACTACATGCTACAGGAATATATCATGGCAAAGCAAGGCATGGCATGAAGCTACTCAAAGCATATAACAAAAGTCCCTTAGTGACCTTGAGCCAAAAGGGATCAGAAAATACTATTGCAAGCATGTGAACATAGCAAAAACATAAACAGATCCAGACTTAGTGAAAAACTGGAGCATGCAAAACAGTTAACAAGTAGGCATGTTTACGAGATCGATGCACTCACTACGAGGCATTGCATGACAAACTAAGCATACACCTAGCAAATAGACATAGCATAGAAGCTAGACATGGCAAGAACAACAACATAGCATGCACGGATCAACAACAACAAGCTTGGCAAAATTGTAAAACATGTTAACAATCTGCTAGGAACATTTTATAGCAAAAGTAGAGCTCGATTGACTCAAGCTAGGGTGCTCCATAAATGCAAACAAAGACATGGATGGATAGAGCACAACATTATTAACAAAACATCCTTACTAACTATCTTCAAAAGAGGCACGGATCACTAGGAAACAACATGAACATATGGCATAAAAACAATAACATGACAAGGACTTAGTGAAATTCTAAGTCCCTGAAATCAGCATCATTGAGTAAGCTACTTTGCATGCTTGTGCTAGTCACCACACAGATCACAAAAATATATGGCATACACCCCTGTAAAGATGGCATGACATTCTACAAAACACATATAGAGCTCAGGATCATAGCATGCACACATTAATCAAGGAAAAAAATGACAAAAGGCCATTTGCTGAAACAGATCTGACATAATCCTCACATAGCCCTCTTCCAAAAGCATTTCGGGCATCAAGATGAGCTTAAATGAAAATGACGCAATGAGATGAAATGATGTACTCGTTGAGGCGAACATTTTTATATGCTACATGCATGAATCGGAGCTACGATGAGGGAGTTATGATGCGATGAAAATGCATAAAAATTACTGGGACTTAACGAAAAATTAGACCTCTCCGAGAAAGTCAACCCGGGACGGAGATGTGCGGGACGGAGGGATCCGGATCTGGACGGAGAGGTCCGGCCAGTGGCGGAGCTCGACGAGGGAGCTCGTGGCGGCACCGGACGGTTGCAGCGCCAGTGAGGGGAGGTGGGCCGGCGCCGGCGAGCGCGGACGTCGGCGGAGGGCGCCGGTGGAGAGGCGGCGCGACGCAGGCGCCTCGGGCGGGTGGTGGCCGGTGAGCTCGCGCGCGGCGGCGGCATTGCGAGGTGGCCGGAGCTCCCGAGGCGGCGGGGCAACCAGGCGCGTGGCGGCGGCGGTTCGGGCCGCGTGGGCCGGATCTGGGCCGCGCGGGCCCGCGGCGACGGAGGAGAGAGGAGGTCCGGCGGGAGGCGACGTGGCACGCGGGGGTTGGAGGAGAGCGGCGGCGGGGCGACGTGGCGGCGTCTGATTCACCGGAGCGAGGTGGTTGGCGGCGATGGACATGTCCTGTGCGGCGCGGACATGTCCGGTGGCGCGATGAGGAGGGAGACTAGGGTTTGTACCGCGAATTTCGGGAGGGGATCACATATTTATAGGTAGAGGGAGCTAGGAAGCTCCAAATGAGGCGCGGTTTATGGCCACGCGATCATGATCAAACGATCGAGATGATGGAGGAGGTTTAGGTGGGTTTTGGGCCACTTTGGAGGGGTGTTGGGCTGCAACACACACGGGGCCTTTTTGGTCCCTCGGTTAACTATTGGAGTATCAAACGAAGTTCAAATGACACGAAAATTGACAGGCGGTCTACCGGTAGTAAACCAAGGACGCATGACAAGTCTCGGTCCAATCCGAGAATGTTTAACACCCGCACACGAAAAGAGGTAGAAAGGGACACCGGGTGACATAGGAGCGCCAGGATGCAAAACGGACAACGGGGAAAATGCTCGGATGCATGAGACAAACATGTATGCAAATGCAATGCACATGATGACATAAAATAAGATGCATGACACGCAAGCAATGACAAGGCAACAACAGCGAATAACCGGAGAACACCTGGCACATCGGTCTCGGGGCGTTACATAGTCCCACCTCGCCTTTTTCAATTTAATTCCACTGATTTATATACATCTATGAGTCGTATGATAATCAACAAGGAGCCTTGAGGATTAACTAAGGAAGGATGAGATATGGGTCGGCAAATAGAGGGGCATGAGAAAAAATAAAAAGCACTTGCCCCCTTCGGCGGCGCTGCTTGAGGAGTTGTGGAACGGAAGGGGGGAGCGGAGCCATAACTGTCGTGGCGCTGCCGAAGGTTGCGTGGCGCGGAAGGGGGAGGAGCGGAGTCGTCGCCGAAGCGTCGCAGCTCGATGAGGCGGGCGCCTCGCATGCTGCCGCCGTCGAGGGTTCAGTGTCTGCTTCTCCGTGAGGTACAATTCGAACCCACCTCTCCTTCATTTCTAGCATGGTTGGGGAAGTGCTGGTACTGAAGATATTTTTTGGGCAAGTTGGACTGATGCACGTGTTATGCTGCTGCAGAAGCTCATAATTCAGTATGTGCCTTGATCCAGCCTTATATAGCCAATTCTCATGTCAGTTAATCAGCTAGTGTACTCAGTTACAGGACTACCTCAAATGCAATTCATAAGGGAGTTAAGAAGAGAGGGGTACAAACTGAATTTGTCATGTAGTTGTCCTGAGTAGTGTTTTCCATTATGCTTTGTGAATTCTGAGTAGTCCAAACAAAGGTAGCCATAATTAATAATTCTAAGTTGTTATCAAAAAAGTTGCCATGGCAAAATGTAGAGAGAAAATAATCTAGGATAGTTATCAGAAAAGTTGCCATGTCAAAAAATTGTAGATAGAGACAATAATTCTAAGCTATTATAAAAAAATTTGCCATGACAAATTGTTGAGAGAAACATAATTCTAAGTTGTTATCAGAAAAGTTGCCATGGCAAATTGTAGAGAGACAAATAATTCTAAATTGTTATCAAAAAGTTGCTGCGGCAAATTTGTAGAGTGAAAACGAAATTCTAACTTGTTATCAAAAAGTTGTCATGGCAAATTGTAGAGAAACAAACAATTCTAAGTTAGTTATTAGAAAAGTTTCCATGGAAACTTAAGATGTTAAAAGAACATTGCAAAGTTATAGATGTTAAAAACCATGGCAAAGTTGCCATGGCAACTTAAGATGTCAGAAAACATGGCAAAGTTACAGATGTTCAAAAACATGGCAAACTTGCCATGGGAATTTAAGATGTTAAAAAACATGGCAACCTTTACGATGTGCAAAAACGTGGCAAGCTTCTTTTAATTAAGGTTGTTCAAGAACATGGCAAACTTGTTTAATTAACATGTTCAAAAACATGCAAACTTGGCATGGCAAAGTTATAGATGTTCAAAAACATGGCATATTTTCCATGGCAACTTACGATGTTCAAAAACATGTCAAACTTTTCAGATGTTCAAAACTTGCCATGTTATTTTAAATTGCTCAAAACCTTTTGCAAACTTGGCACGGCAAACTAAGATGTGCAAAAACATGGCAACCTTTTTTAATTAAGTTTGTACAAAAACATGGCAAGCATGGCAAAAAAAACTAATATGTTCGAACACATGGCAAACTTGCCATGTCAACTAAAGATGTTTCAAAACATGGCAACCTATTATGCTCAAAAACATGGTAAACTTGCCATGCCAACTAAAATCACTATTTTGTTTATAGCTATGTTTTTTTCATGGCAACTAAATGCATTTTTGGCCATGGTTCGTCGTGTCTTCTTGCCATGTCCATGCGAGGAATGTTTGTCATGGCCATTACAAATTAGTTTGGGAGCACGACAAGTTTGTTCTTTCAATTTTGTTTTGCCATGGCAGTTTTACCTAAATCGCCATGGCAAATTTCAACTTTTATTGCCATGGCAATTTACAACAGCGGCAAATTGTTGTGACCAACGGTAACTTATTTAAAACCATGGCAAAATTATTTTTTCTAGCATGGATAGTTTATTTTTTTGTTGGACCATGGCAATTTTAATATTTTTTCATCAGCTATGTTTTCTATGAATTTCTAGATTTTTGTGGCATTTTTCTTTTAAAGGTTTTCTCAGTTTTTTTAGCCTTTTTTCTGCATTTTTCTGTTTTATTATCTAAATGGGTCTGTTTTCCTTTTGATGCTCGTGCATCAGGCCCATGCTGGCGTTTCGGGAAGTGTTCGCGCTGGGAGGTGTCCCAGTCCGAACGAGATGATGCTAAAAAAAAGTCCGAACGAGATCGTTCGGTTGTCCCCCCTTGCCATGCCAAACGAGTCGTTCGGAACCAGGTCGATAGAAATCTCACGTTCGCTCCTTATCGGGGTCCTAAAGATAAGGGAGTTTTAAACGCAGCCGACGCGTTTCCTCATATCGACATGACCAGGTACTGACGAGAAAAAGGCCTGTCCTATCGAAAGCAAACTCTACATCATATCTTGGTCGAATATTAATGAGAAAAAGGGCCTACATTAGTACCATGACCAGGTACTGACGAGCAAAAGGCCTGTCCTACCGAAACAAGTTCTACATCAGTACCGTGGCCTAATACTGACAAGCAAAAGACCTGTTCTACTCAAACAAGTTCTACATTGGTTCCATGGCGAGTAATGATAATTGTTTCATACAAAACTTCACTTCAGCCCCATGGCATTTACTTGACATAAAATAGTCCATCAAAGCAAGCCTAAAACTATGGCTTTTCTGATGCAAGGGAACTGGCGACAAAATACACAAAAGCGCGGGGCGTCTACTCCTACAAGGATAGTCAACCGTTGCCTTATGCAAACCATGACGAGCGTGCATGGCTAAGGCCAAGTACGAAGAAATCAAAATTACTACATTGATTTTTGCCCTTCACGAGGAGGCAATTTAAGTAAAAATATTATCTCGATTTCGTCCCTCACAAGGAGGCAAGGATACAAATTATACATTGATTTTGTCTCTCACAAGAAGACGAGATTAATAAAGTATTGCCCTTTTCCACCCCTCACGAGGAGGCGACGTCCATACAACGACACATTGCTTTGCTCTTGTGAGGAAGCGAGATTGATATGTGTTCTATCGGCAAATATCATCCAATGCATCTGTGATATATTCCACATCGACATCTTGGTCGAGTGTCGACGAGACAAAAGGCTATGCACACCATTATCTCCATCATACGTCGAGTGCCGACAAAGCCGGATAAAATTCTGGCCAAGTGCCGACGAGGCTGGGTCACCACTCTACCGACATGTCACAAACCTACCGGATTGGACACACCGTTGCTCGGTACCGCGATAGCAACATACACATGTCCGCGTCCGATGAAGTCAGGGCATCACATGACTGGGCACCGACGAGGTGAAAGTCATCCCCTTCATCGACACGTCCTGTTGGTCACACCAACATGGTGATAGTACTCGTGACTGGGTTTCGGCGAGCCACCCACACAAATATCTACATAAAATATCACATGCATATGGATGAGCAACACATGACGACGACCATCAGCGTAGCTTAATCGGAGGTATTCCGTGGGATCGACCTCATGGATGTAATTAACCAGTTGCTTGCAAATGCACGAGGAATCAGCGAACTACACAATCTCTTCAGTCAGATACTCCTTAAGAGCGATGCAGAAGGCAGAAGGATAAATTCCTATGGAACTTGTATAATGTATCTGTATTCAATACAATGATCAATAAAGTGCAGCATTTCGTATATGTATTTGTCCATTATTTTTGTTGCCTATTTATTTCTTGTTTTCATAAAACAAGTGGCACATCCATGATTTTTACTACTTGTACACATTAGGAAATACCCTCCCTAAAAAGGGGAGCGGCGCGTTTATTTTTGGCGAAACAAATGGGTGTAAGACATTTTTGCACATGTAGAATACTTGTGTTAAACTTGACGAGCCTAGCATGTACATGCATGATCTCGGAACACTAGAGACCGAAATGTCGAGCATGTGTCATATAGTAGATATGATCAATATAGAGATGTTCACCATTGATGACTACCCCATCTCACGTGATGATCGGACATGGGTTAGTTGATTTGGATCACGTATCACTCAGATAACTTGAGGGATGTTTATTTAAGTGAGATTTCTTTAGTAATTTGATTAACTGAACTTAATTTATCATGAACATAGCCTTATAGTTTTGATCAATGGCCCGTGCTACCGTTCCCCTGAATTTTAATGTGTTCCTAGTGAAAGCTAAGTTGAAAGAGGATGGTAGCAACTACACGGACTGGGTTCGTAACTTGTGGATTATCCTCATTGCTGCACAGAAGAATTTTGTCCTTGATGCACCGCTAGGTGACAGACCTGCTGCAGGAGCTGAAGCAGATGTTATGAATGTATAGTAAGCTTGATCTGATGACTACTCGATAGTTCAGTGTGCCATGCTTTACGGCTTAGAACCGGGACTTCAATGACGTTTTGAATGTCATGGAGCATATGAGATGTTCCAAGAGTTGAAGTTAATATTTCAAGAAAATGCCCGAATCAAGAGATATAAAGTTTCTAACAAGTACTATAGCTACAAAATGGAGGAGAACAGTTCTGTCAGTGAACACATACTCAAAATGTTTGGGTATCATAACCACTTGACTCGGCTGGGACTTGAACTTCCAATTGATAGTGTTATTGACAGAGTTTTTCAATCACTGCCACGAAGCTACAATGGCTTCGTGATGAACTATAATATGCAAGGGATGAATAAAATGATTCATGAGCTATTCGCAATGCTTAAGGCCGCGGAGGTAGAAATCAAGAAGTAGCATCAAGTGTTGATGGTTAACAAGACCACTAGTTTCAAGAAAAAGGCAATGAAAAGAAAGGGAACTTCAAGAAGAATGGCAAGCAAGTTGCCACTCCCGGGAAGAAACCCAAAGCTAGACCCAAGCCTGAAACTGAGTTCTTCTACTACAAAGGGAGTGGTCACTGGAAGCGCAACTACCCCAAATACTTGGCGGATAAAAAGGGTGGCAAAGTGAACAAAGGTATATTTGATATACATGTTATTGATGTTTACCTTACTAATGCTCGTAGTAGCGCCTGTGTATTTGATACTGGTTCAGTTGCTCATATTTGTAACTCGAAACAAGAGCTACGGAATAAACGAAGATTGGCTAAGGACGAGCTGGCGATGCGCATCCGGAATGGTTTCAAGGTCGATGTGATCGTCGTCGGCACGCTACCTCGGCATCTACCTTTGAGATTGGTTTTATACCTAGATAATTTTTATTTCGTGCCAGCGTTGAGCATGAACATTATATCTGGATCTTATTTATTGCGAGACGGTTACTCATTTAAATTGGAGAATAATAGTTGTTCTATTTATATGCGTAATATCTTTTATGGTCATGCACCCCTGATGAATGGTCTATTCTTGTTGAATCTCGATCGTAGTGATACACATATTCATAATATTAATGCCAAAAGATGCAGAGTTGATAATGATAGTGCAACATATCTGTGGCACTGTCGTTTAGGTCATATTGGTGTAAAGCGCATGAAGAAACTCCATACAGATGGACTTTTGGAATCACTTGATTATGAATCATTTGATACTTGCGAACCATGCCTCATGGGCAAGATGACTCAAACTCAGTTCTTGTGAACAATGGAGCGAGCTAATGACTTACTGAAAATAATACATACCGATCTGTGCGGTCCGATGAGTGTTGAGGCATGCGGCAGGTATCGTTATTTTCTGACCTTCACAGATGATTTGAGTAGGTATGGGTATATCTTCTTGATGAAACACAAGTCTGAAACATTTGAAAAGTTCAAATAATTTCAGAGTGAAGTGGAGAATCATCGTAACAAGAAAATAAAGTTTCTACGATCTGATCGCGGAGGCGAATATTTGAGTTACGAGTTTGGCCTTCATTAAAAACAATGTGGAATTATTTCAGAACTCAAGCCACTTGGAACATCACAGTGTAATGGTGTGTCTGAACATCGTAACCGTACTTTATTGGATATGGTGCGTTCTGTGATATCTCTTACAGACTTACCACTATTATCTTGGGGTTATGCATTAGAGACAGTTGCATTCACATTAAATAGGCACAGTCTAAATCCGTCGAGACGACACCGTATGAACTATGGTTTGGCAAGAAACCTAAGTAATTGTTTCTTAAAGTTTGCGGTTGCGACACTTATGTCAAAAGGCTTTAGCCTGATAAGCTCGAACCCAAATCAGAGAAGTGTGTCTTCATAAGATACCCTAAGGAAACAATTGGGTACACCTTCTACCACAGGTCCGAAGGCAAGATCTTTGTTGCCAAGAATGGAACCTTTCTAAAGAAGGAGTTTCTCTCAATAGAAGTGAGTGGGAGGAAAGTAGAACTTGATGAGGTAATTCTACCTTCTCTCGAATTGCAAAATAGCACATCAGAGAAACCCGTTCCCGTGATGCCTACACCAACTAGAGAGGAAGCTAATGATGATGATCATAACACTTCAGATCAAGTTACTACTGGACCTCGTAGGTCGAACAGAGCACGTTCTGCACCAGAGTGGAACGGTAATAGTGTCCTAGAAGTCATGTTATTAGGCCATGGCGAACCTACGAACTATGAAGAAGCTATGATGAGCCTAGATTCCGATAAATGGCTTGAGGCCATGAAATCTGAGATAGCATCCATGTATGAGAACAAAGTGTGGACTTTGGTGGATTTTCCCGATGATCGGCAAGCCATTGAGAATAAAACGATCTTCAAGAAGAAGACGGACGTTGATGGTAATGTCACCATCTACAAAGCTCGACTTGTCGCGAAGATTTTCGACAAGTTCAAGGGGTAGACTACGATGAGACCTTCTCACCTGTAGCGATGCTTAAGTCAGTCCGAATCTTGCTAGCAATTGCCACATTTTATAGTTATGAAATCTGGCAAATGGACGTCAAAACTGCATTCCTTAATGGATTTCTTAAAGAAGAGTTTTATATGATGCAACCAAAAGGTTTTGTCAATCCTAAAGTTGCTAACAAACTGTGCAAGCTCTAGCGATCCATCTATGGACTGGTGCGAGCATCTTGGAGTTGGAATAAACGCTTTGATGAGGTGATCAAAGCATATGGTTTTATACAGACTTATGGTGAAGCCTGTATTTACAAGAAAGTGAGTAGGAGCTCTGTAGCATTTCTGATATTATATGTGGATGGCATATTGTTGATTGGAAATGATATAGAATTTATGGATAGCATAAAAGGATACTTGAATAAGAATTTTCAACGAAAGACCTGGGTGAAGCTGCTTATATATTGGCCATCAAGATATATAGGGATAGATCGAGACGCTTAATAGGACTTTCACGAAGCACATACCTTGATAAAGTTTTGAAGAAGTTCAAAATGGATCAGTCAAAGAAAGGGTGCTTGCCTGTGTTACAAGGTGTGAAGTTGAGCCAGAGTCAAAGCCCGACCAGTGTAGAAGATAGAGAGAAAATGAAAGTCATTCCCTATGCCTTAGCCATAGGTTCTATTGAAGGAAATATGCCCTAGAGGCAATAATAAAGTTGTTATTTATATTACCTTAAATCATGATAAATGTTTATTATTCATGCTAGAATTTTATTAACCGGAAACTTAGTACATGTGTGAATACATAGACAAACAGAGTGACCCTAGTATGCCTCTACTTGACTAGCTCGTTAATCAAAGATGGTTAAGTTTCCTGACCATAGACATGTGTTGTCATTTGATGAACGAGATCACATCATTAGAGAATGATGTGATGGACAAGACCCATCCGTTAGCTTAGCATTATGATCGTCTAGTATCATTGCTATTGCTTTCTTCATGACTTATACATATTCCTCTGACTATGAGATTATGCAACTCCCTAATACCGGAGGAACACCTTATGTGCTATCAAACGTCACAACGTAACTGGGTGATTATAAAGATGCTCTACAGGTGTCTCCAAAGGTGTTTGTTGAGTTGGCAGAGATCGAGATTAGGATTTGTCACTCTGTGTATCGGAGAGGTATCTTTGGGCCCTCTCGGTAATGCACATCACTATAAGCCTTGCAAGCAATGTGACTAATGAGTTAGTTACGGGATGATGCATTACGGAACGAGTAAAGAGACTTGCCGGTAACGAGATTGCACTAGGTATGATGATACCTATGATCGAATCTCGGGCAAGTAACATACCAATGACAAAGGGAATAACGTATGTTGACAAAGGGGTGTGTGGCGCCTCTATATTGGGCTATATCGCGACGCAGCTCGTATGGGTCCTACCCGCTGTGTTCGGCCCGACCGGATTTGCTTTTACTGTATCCAGCGTGACGTTTACCGTCTCGTAGAGTGGTGCGCTCTCGTGATCCGTAGATCGATCTTGAATGCTTTGCTTTGTCCTCCAATATGTCTCGCAGGTCTGGCGTATCTCCCCATGCCTTTTTATTTGGATGGCATTGGGGTGGAGGCTGAGCTTTTGGCTGGAATGCCTCTCTATCGCGGCCATGAGGTGGCCGATCAGCTGTATCATACGCTTCTTCCTCTAGTCGGGGTAGTAACCTGCGCCTTGGGTAACTCTTGGAGGGACGCTCGAGTTTATATTCCTCGGCCGCGAGGACTTCAGTCCATTTGTCAGCTAGCAGATCTTGATCAGCTTGAAGCTGCTGCTGCTTTTTCTTCAGGCTATTTGCCGTGGCCATAAGCCTGCGTTTGAAGCGCTCTTGTTCGACGGGATCCTCTGGTACGGTGAATTCATCGTCGCTGAGGCTTGCCTCTTCTTCGGAGGGGGGCATGTAATTGTCATCCTCATCCTCTCCGCCAGCCGTTCTCTCAGGAGAGCTGGCTCCTTCATCCTCCTGCTCTAAATCCTGCTGGAGGGGATTGTTGTTGTCTTCGGCGTTATCCGGAGTGTTATTATCTCCTGTGCCGGTATCATCACTTTTGCTTTGGCGGGACTTAGAGCGGTGCCGCTGACGTCGGCGTTTGGGTTGCTTCTTGGAGGGGTCATCCTCCGCTATCTCATCGCCGTTGCCTTCATTGGGTGTATCCACCATGTATATGTCATACGACGAGGTGGCTTTCCAGGGCCCTATAGGTGCTGGTTCATGTTCGTCTCCTACATCGTCGTCCATACCGTCGATGTCTTCGGAGTCGAAGTCAAGCATGTCGGTTAAATCATCGACAGTGGCTACAAAGTGGGTGGTGGGTGGGCGTCGAATTTCTTCGTCGTCCGCATCCCAATCCTGTTGGCCATAATCCGGCCAAGGCTCTCCTAACAGAGAGAGAGACCTTAGTGAAATCAGAATGTCGCTGAAGGGCGAGTGCTGAAAGATATCCGCGGCGGTGAATTCCATGATCGGCGCCCAATCAGATTCGATTGGCAGGGGCGCGGATGATTCGGGGTTCGGAAGAGAGTCCGGCACCTTGGAGTCACGGGCTGCGCAGAGGATTATACTGGTGTTTGGCTCGATCGCTATCAAGATTGCAACCCCTGAGGCGGTGTCTAACCACCCGTCCTTGATTGGCGCAGCTGGCTCCGAGCTAAGGGTCGGAGCTGATGCGGGCGCGGCCTCTGGGGTACCGTCCGGTGGCAGAGCTAGGTCATACCCATCGCGACAGTGCGGCGCGCCCGGCTATGGCTCGAATCCGTCGAAGATCAAGTCCCCACGGATGTTGGCCGTGTAATTCAAACTTCCAAATCTGACCTGATGGCCAGGGGCGTAGCTTTCAATCTGCTCCAGATGGCCAAGCGAATTAGCCCACAGTGCAAAGCCGCCGAATACGAAAATTTGTCCGGGGAGAAAAGTCTCACCCTGGACTGCATCTCTATCGATGATAGTAGGAGCCATCAAGCCTAACAGCGACGACACAGAGGAACTCTCAATGAAAGCACCAATGTCGGTGTCAAAACCAGCAGATCTCGGGTAGGGGGTCCCGAACTGTGCGTCTAGGCTGGATGGTAACAGGAGGCAAGGGACACGAAGTTTTATCCAGGTTTGGGCCCTCTTGATGGAGGTAAAACCCTACGTCCTGCTTGATTAATATTGAAGATATGGGTGTTACAAGAGTAGATCTACCACGAGATCAGAGAGGCTAAACCCTAGAAGCTAGCCTACGGTATGATTGTATGTTGTGATTGTTGTCCTACGGACTAAAACTCTTCGGTTTATATCGACACCGGAGAGGGTTAGGGTTACACAAGGTCGGCTACAAAGGAGGAGATATACATATACATATTGCCTAGCTTGCCTTCCACGCCAAGTAGAGTCCCATCCGGATACGAGACGAAGTCTTCAATCTTGTATCTTCATAGTCTAACAGTCCGGCCAATGGAGATAGTCCGGCTGTCCGGAGACCCCCTAATCCAGGACTCCCTCACCGTACATTCGGTACTTGGATCGGTTGGATCGTGAAGAGGTTAGACTACATCAACCGCGTTACTAAATGCTTCCGCTTTCGGTCTACGAGGGTACGTGGACACACTCTCCCCTCTCGTTGCTACGCATCTCCTAGATAGATCTTGCGTGTTCGTAGGAATTTTTTTGAATTACAACGTTCCCCAGCAGTGGCATCCGAGCCAGGTCTATGCGTAGATGATATATGCACGAGTATAACACAATGAGTTGTGGACGATAATAGTCATACTTCTTACCACCAACATATTACTTTGATTTGGTGGCATTGTTGGATGAAGCGGCCCGGACCGACATTACATGACCGCGTTCATGAGACTGGTTCTACCGACATGCTTCGCACAGGTGGCTAGCGGGTGTCTGTTTCTCCAACTTTAGTTGAATCGAGTTTGACTACGGCCGGTCCTTGTTAAAGGTTAAAACAGCACACTTGACGAAAAATCATTGTGGTTTTGATGGGTAGGTAAGAATGGTTCTTGCCAGAAGCCCGTAGCAGCCACGTAAAACTTGCAACAACAAAGTAGATGACGTCTAACTTGTTTTTGCAGGGCATGTTGTGATGTGATATGGTCAAGACGTGATGAGATATAAATTGTTGTATGAGATGATCATGCTTTGTAAAAGTTATCCGCAACTGGCAGGAGCCTTATGGTTGTCGCTTTATTGTATGAAATGCAATCGCCATGTAATCTTTATCACTAAGCGGTAGCGATAGTCCTAGAAGCAATAGTTGGCGAGACGACAATGATGCTATGATGGAGATCAAGGTGTCAAGCCGGTGACGATGGAGATCATGACGGTGCTTTGGAGATGGAGATCAAAGGCACAAGATGATGATGGCCATATCATGTCACATATTTTGATTGGATGAGATATTTATCCTTTATGCATCTTATTTTTCTTAGTACGGCGGTAGCATTATAAGATGATCCCTCACTAAATTTCAAGGTATATAAGTGTTCTCCCTAAGTATGCACCGTTGCTATAGTTCGTCGTGCCAAGACACCACGTGATGATCAGGTGTGATAAGCTCTACATTCACATAGAACGAGTGCAAGCCAGTTTTGCACGTGTGGAATACTCGGGTTAAACTTGACGAGCCTAGCATATGCAGATATGGCCTCAGAACACTAAGACCGAAAGGTCAAACGTGAATCATACAGTAGATATGATCAACATAGAGATGTTCACCATTGAAAACTACTCCATCTCACGTGATGATCGAACATGGTTTAGTTGATATGGATCACACGATCATTTAGATGACTAGAGGGATGTCTATCTAAGTGGGAGTTCTTAAGTAATATGATTAATTGAACTTTAATTTATCATGAACTTAGTACCTGATAGTTTTTGCATGTCTATGTTTTTTTAGATCAATGGCCCGTGCTACCATTCCCTTGAATTTTAATGTGTTCCTAGAGAAAGCTAAGTTGAAAGATGATGGTAGCAACTACACGGGATGGGTCCGTAACTTAAGAATTATCCTCATTGGTGCACAAAAGAATTATGTCCTGGAAGCACCACTAGGTGCAAGACCCGCTGCAGGAGCAACTTCGGATGTAATGAACGTCTGGCAAAGAAAAGTTGATGACTACTCGATAGTTCAGTGTGTCATGCTTTATGTCTTAGAATCGGGACTTCAAAGACGTATTGAACGTCATGGAGCATATGAGATGTTCCAAGAGTTTAAGTTAATATTTCAAGTAAATGCCCGAGTTGAGAGATATGAAGTCTCCAACAAGTTCTATAGCTGCAAGATGGAGGATAATAGTTCTGTCAGTGAACACATACTCAGAATGTCTGGGTACCACAACCACTTGACTCAGCTGGGAGTTAATCTTCCTGATGATAGTGTCATTGACAGAGTTCTTCAATCACTACCACCAAGCTATAAAGGCTTCGTGATGAACTATAATATGCAAGGGATGGAAAAGACAATTCCCGAGCTCTTCGCGATGCTAAAGGTTGCGGAGGTAGAAATCAAGAAGGAGCATCAAGTGTTGATGGTGAACAAGACCACTAGTTTCAAGAAAAGGGGCAAAGGGAAGAAGGGGAACTTAAAGAAGAACAGCAAGCCAGTTACTGCTCAAGGGAAGAAGCCCCAAGTCAGGACCTAAGCCTGAGACCGAGTGCTTCTACTGCAAAGGGACTGGTCACTGGAAGCGGAAACTGCCCCAAGTATTTGGCGGATATGAAGGATGGCAAAGTGAAAGGTATATTTGATATACATGTTATTGATGTGTACCTTACTAATGCTCGTAGTAGTGCCTGGGTATTTGATACTGGTTCTGTTGTTCATGTTTGGAACTCGAAACAGGGGCTACGGATTAAACCAAGATTGGCTAAGGATAAGGTGACGATGCGCGTGGGAAATGGTTTCAAAGTCGATGTGATCACCGTCGGCACGCTACCTCTACATCTACCGCCGGGATTAGTTTTAGACCTAAATTATTGTTATTTGGTGCCAGCGTTGAGCATCAACATTATATCTGGATCTTTTTTGATGCAAGATGGTTATTCATTTAAATCAGAGAATAATAGTTGTTCTATTTATATGAGTAATATCTTTTATGGTCATGCACCCTTGATGAGTGGTTTATTTTTGTTGAATCTCGATTGTAGTGATACACATATTCATAATATTGAAGCCAAAAGATGCAAAGTTAATAATGATAGTGCAACTTATTTGTGGCACTGCCGTTTAGGTCATGTTAGTGTAAAGCGCATGAAGAAACTCCATGCTGATGGGCTTTTGGAATCACTTGATTATGAATCACTTGATGCTTGCGAACCATGCCTCATGGGCAAGATGACTAAGACTCCGTTCTCCGGAACAATGTTGCGAGCCACTGACTTATTGGAAATAATACATACTAATGTATGCGGTCCGATGAGTGTTGAGGCTCGCAGCAGGTATCGTTATTTTCTGACCTTCACACATGATTTGAGTAGATATGGGTATATCTACTTAATGAAACATAAGTCTGAAACATTTGAAAAGTACGAAGAATTTCAGAGTGAAGTGGAAAATCATCGTAACAAGAAAATAAAGTTTCTACGATCTGATCGTGCAGGTGAATATTTGAGTTATGAGTTTGGTTTTCATTTGAAACAATGTGGAATAGTTTCGCAACTCACGCCACCTGGAACACCACAGCGTAATGGTGTGTCCGAACGTCGTAACCGTACTTTATTAGATATGGTGCGATCTATGATGTCTCTTACCGATTTACCAGTATCGTTTTGGGCTTATGCTTTAGAGACGACTGCATTCACGTTAAATTTGGCACCATCTAAATCAGTTGAGACGACACTATATGAACTATGGTTTAGCAAGAAACCTAAGCTGCCGTTTCTTAAAGTTTGGGGCTGCGATGCTTATGTGAAAAAGCTTCAACCTAATAAGCTCAAACCCAAATCATAGAAATGTGCCTTCATAGCATACCCAAAGGAGATTGTTGGGTACACCTTCTATTACAGATCCGAAGGCAAGATATTCATTGCTAAGAATGGATCCTTTCTAGAGAAGGAGTTTCTCTCGAAAGAAGTGAGTGGGAGGAAAGCAGAACTTGATGAGGTAATTGTACCTTCTCCCGAATTGGAAAGTAGTTCATCACAGAAATCAGTTCCAGTGATTCCTACACCAATCAGTGAGGAAGCTAATGATGATGATCATTAAACTTCAGATCAAGTTACTATCGAACCTCGTAGGTTAACCAGAGTAAGATCTGCACCAGAGTGGTATGGTAATCCTGTTCTAGAGGTTATGTTACTTGACCATGACGAACCTACGAACTATGAGGAAGCGATGATGAGCCCAGATTCCGCGAAATGGCTTGAGGCCATGAAATCTGAGATGGGATCCATGTATGAGAACAAAGTGTGGACTTTGTTTGACTTGCCCGATGATCGGCAAGCCATAGAAAATAAATGGATCTTTAAGAATAAGACTGACACTGGCGGTAATGTTACTGTCTACAAATCTCGACTTATTGCGAAAGGTTTTCGACTAGTTCAAGGGATTGACTACGATGAGACCTTCTCACCCGTAGCGATGCTTAAGTCTGCCCAAATCATGTTAGCAATTGCCGCATTTTATGATTATGAAATTTGGCAAATGGATGTCAAAACTGTATTCCTTAATAGATATCTTAAAAAAGAGTTGTATATGATGCAACCAGAAGGTTTTGTCGATCCTAAAGGTGCTAACTAAGTGTGCAAGCTCCAGCGATCCATTTATGGACTGGTGCAAGCCTCTCGGAGTTGGAATATACGCTTTGATAGTGTGATCAAAGCATATGGTTTTATACAGACTTTTGGAGAAGCCTGTATTTACAAGAAAGTGAGTGGGATCTCTGTAGCATTTCTAATATTATATGTGGATGACATATTGTTGATTGGAAATAATACATAATTTCTGGATAGCATAAAAGGATACTTGAATAAGAATTTTTCAATGAAAGACCTCGGTGAAGCTGCTTATATATTGGGCATCAAGATCTATAGAGATAGATCAAGACGCTTAATTGGACTTTCACAAAGCACATACCTTGATAAAGTTTTGAAGAAGTTCAAAATGGACCAGTCAAAGAGAGGGTTCTTGCCTGTGTTACAAAGTGTGAAGTTGAGTCAGACTCAATGCCCGACCACTGCAGAAGATAGAGAGAAAATGAAGGTCATTCCCTATGCCTCAGCCATAGGTTCTATCATGTATGCAATGTTGTGTACCAGACATGATGTGTGCCTTGCTATAAGTTTAGCAGGGAGGTACCAAAGTAACCCAGGAGTGGTTCACTGGACAGCGGTCAAGAACATCCTGAAATACATGAAAAGGACTAAGGATATGTTTCTCGTTTATGGAGGTGACAAAGAGCTTGTCGTAAATGGTTATGTCGATGCAAGCTTTGACACTGATTCGGATGACTCTAAGTCACAAACCGGATACATATTTATATTGAATGGTGGAGCTGTAAGTTGGTGCAGTTCCAAGTAGAGCGTCATGGCGGGATCTACGTGTGAAGCGGAGTACATAGCTGCTTCGAAAGCAGCATATGAAGGAGTCTGGATGAAGGAGTTCATATTCGATCTAGGTGTAATACCTAGTGCATCAGGTCCAATGAAAATCTTTTGTGACAATACTGGAGCAATTGCCTTGGCGAAGGAATCCAGATTTCACAAGAGAACCAAACACATCAAGAGGTGCTTCAATTTCATCCGCGATCAAGTCAAGGAGGGAGACATAGAGATTTGCAACATACATATGGATCTGAATGCTACATACCCGTTGACTAAGCCTCTCTAACGAGCAAAACATGATCAACACCAAGACTCCATGGGTGTTAGAATCATTACTATGTAATCTAGTGTAACATCCCAAAATTCTAAATTTTGGAATGTTATATTAAATAAATAGTTTTGATTGATTGTTTGATTGTGGTGTGGTTGCTTGAGTGAAATTTGAAACTTATGGAAGTTAAATGAGAGGGAATAAAAGGACTTTCCCAAACTTTCATCTTGCATTTTTGATCTCCATAAATTCAAATTCTTTTCAAATACAAAACCCTAGAGTGGAGATGAAATGACTTCTTCCATTTAAATAAATGAAAAGGTTTTTTTTGAAAATATTTGAATTTCATTTGGAACTATATCGAATTTAGAAACTTTAAGAAACTCAATGATTTTCAAGAGAGAAGATAAAATGACTTCTTCAAAACATATGAAATATGAGTTGGAAGTTTAAAAGAATCAAATTTAAAGTCCCTTTTGAAGTTATTTCAATTTGGAGCTATTTGGCTTTTATTCAAATTAATTTTCTCCAAAAGTAAAATACACGGAAATTAGGGTAAAATTATTCCCTACATTAGAAAATTGGAGACAAATAAATTTGAAATCATCTTGGTATTTTTAAAATGATTTTTATTGGGTTTTATTAGAGCTGTAGCACTCTTTGCTTTATTTAAATTTTTGAGGAATTTATTGGATGCTAAAAAAATATTCATGTTGTAGAAAATATTTTTCTGAAAATTTTGATATATAATATGCCTATATAAAGTTTTATTTTTATTTTCATTATTCAATTTTCTTTTCTGCTTTTATTTAAACAAGAAAAACAAAACGTGCGGCTGCTAACAATATGTCGCCCACATGCGTAGCATAGTGGCAGCGGTGCCTCATTTTATTTTTCCTACATGGGCCAAACCCAGCCTGCCTTTTTTTCACTTTGACCGAATTTTGTTTAAAAAAAACTACAGCACGCGTGGCCGGGCCGAACTTTTAGCCCATGATCTTTTTCAAATTTTATCTACATACGTATATGTTTAGTCCCACATTGCCTAGCCTTTGACCCCTAAACCTTTTTTCCACCTATAAATATAGACTCATAGAGCCTCCAAAAATCATCCAATTCAGCTTAAATCAATATTTTGGTTTGACTAGATTCACTAAAAAATATTTCTTCTCTCCGTCGGGATTTCTGGAAGTTGTCTCCTCTCTCTGAAGTCGTCTTTTCTCTACCTTATAAAGATATATTTTTTTCATTTTTTTCTTCTTTTTATACTTTCGTAGTTTATTATTTCTAGACTAGTACGGCGGAATAATTAGATTATCAATTAGTCTGTGTATTTATACATTAGACCTAGAATTCTTTTAGCCGTAACTATTTTTTCCCGTAAAACAGCTTGGCCCTGATTTTTCAAATAGCCATAACTTTTTACTCGCTCATCCAAATTAGATGAAACCAACGCCTATAGTTTTGCCTTGTTTTCACCTATCCACTGAACCTGTCACATCAACTTTTTGAAATTTTCAAATTTCGAAATTTGTTCATATTCATATTCAAACTTTTTTGATCATAACTTGAGTTTCGTAACTCCAATTTAGTTGATTCTTTTTGCATATCGAAGCTCTTAACCTAAACTTTCTAATAAGACCAAATCCACCTAATTTTGGTACTGTTAGAAATTGTTTTCTGCTACAAGAGTTAATTGCTTGTTTTTGAAGTTTTCCGAGATCTTTTCTTCGATTCTTTTGCATGATTGCTTATGTGTGGTTACTATTGCTTGCTCACGATAGATTGAACGGAGTGTGACGAGTAGAACTATCAGAAGTTATGAGTGTGAATCATCTTCATCAACAATACAAGGCAAGTTCACACTTTGATCATACCTTTTTTCATACCCAGTTTTACTTGCATTAGTTTCACCCTCAAACATTGCATGGTTAGGATTTGATTAACATGTGGGTATTGGGAAGTAGTTGATGAGGTAGGAACCTATTGACTTTTATTCAAACCCTGGGAATTCTACGTTATGCTTATACTGTTATGCTATGCTAGTAGACGTGGTTTGGTTTGAGTGATCCATGACAAATGTGAGAGTTATTATTAATTGTTAAACTTAAGGTGGCTACTTTAATACACATCTGGGTGGATTGGTTGGGGCACCCTGGAGCACCCAGTGGTTTGCCCGGGCACCTAGAGAACTCAGTGCTTGCCCAAGGGGATCCTGGAGTACCCGTGTGATCACCCTATGGAATGCCACCCGGGCTCAAAGGGATCATAAGATTATTCATGCTAGAAACTTCCGTGTGCAGCCACAAGCCATTATGGGCTCTGGCATAGTTGAGTATGTTGTGTGACCTCTTACAGTGATAGACTAGCAGATGTAGGGTATGTAGGTGGTACGGTCTACCCATCGTAAAGAGTTAATGCTTCGGAAGGACCGTGTCTCGGTCATCCGTTTCTCAAACATCATGTAGTGCGATAAATCCAATGGAGGAGATCGAGTCTTGTGGGGAAAAGTGTGCAAACCTCTGCAGAGTGTATAAACTAATCATGGTTAGTCGTGTCCCCGGTTATGGACATCTTGAGTATCTGGTAATTGAATTATTGGTTTGATCTCATCACTTTACTTAATTAATTTGTGGGGTTATAATTATTATTTTGGGATTGAGTTGGAGGAACCTTCTCAATAATTTTTAACCAACTTGGTAGTTAAATAAAATATTCCTTTGTTGTAGGGAAAAATAGCTTTATGCAAAATTAAACTTAGAGCCTCCACCAGCCAAATATGCATGTAGTGATAGCCATTATTCAGCATTGCTCTATGGTGTGAATTTGCCAGTACATTCAATGTACTGACCTACATGGCTGCAATGTCTCATGTTGCAGGGATCTTACGACGAGTAAGTGATACGTTAGGGTTACGATTTCTACACTCAACTTTGCCGTTGGTGTTGATGGGAATCCACAACCTTGTTGTTACTTCCGCTATTTGGATTGAGATAATAGTATTTACGTTACTTTATACATGTGATTTATCTCTGTTATAAATCCTCGAGTACTGTGTGTGTCAGCATACTGATCCAGGGATGACACTTAAGCACAGAGACTTCCGTCTGAGGTCAGGTCGCTACATCTAGATTATTGACTCTAGTGCAAGTGGGAGACTGAAGGAAATATGCCCTTGAGGCAATAATAAAGTTGTTATTTATATTTCCTTATATCATGATAAATGTTTATTATTCATGCTAGAATTGTATTAACCGAAAACTTAGTATATGTGTGAATACATAGACAAACAGAGTGTCCCTAGTATGCCTCTACTTGACTAGCTCGTTAATCAAAGATGGTTAAGTTTCCTGACCATAGACATGTGTTGTAATTTGATGAACGGGATCACATCATTAGAGAATAATGTGATGGAAAAGACCCATCTGTTAGCTTAGCATTATGATCGTCTAGTTTTATTGCTATTGCTTTCTTCATGACTTATACATATTCCTCTGACTATGAGATTATGCAACTCCCGAATACCGGAGGAACACCTTGTGTGCTATCAAATGTCACAATGCAATTGGGTGATTATAAAGATGCTCTACAGGTGTCTCCGAAGGTGTTTGTTGAGTTGGCATAGATCGAGATTAGGATTTGTCACTCCATGTATCGGAGAGGTATCTCTGGGCCCTCTCGGTAATACACATCACTATAAGCCTTGCAAGTAATGTGACTAATGAGTTAGTTATGGGATGACGCATTACAGAACAAGTAAAGAGACTTTCCGGTAACGAGATTGAACTAGGTATGAAGATACCGACGATCGAATCTCGGGCAAGTAACATACGGATGACAATGGGAATAATGTATGTTGTTATGCGGTTTGACTGATAAAGATCTTTGTAGAATATGTAGGAGCCAATATGAGCATCCAGGTTCCGCTATTGGTTATTGACCAAAGATGTATCTCAGTCATGTCTACATAGTTCTCGAACCCGTAGGGTCCGCACACTTAAAGATTGATGACGATTTGTATTATGAGTTATGTGTTTTGGTGACCGAATTTTGTTCGGAGTCCTTGATGAGATCACAGACATGATGAGGAGTCTCAAAATGGTCGAGCGGTAAAGACTGATATATTGGACGAAGGTATTCGGACACTGGAAAGGTTTCGGGACGTTTCAGATATTTATCGAGGAACCAAGGGGTTACCGGAACCCCCCGGGGAAGTTATGGGCCCTAATGGGCCATAAGGGTGTAGGAGAGGGCAATGCACAGGGTGCCCCCCAAGAGCAATCCGAATTGGACTAGGGGGAGGGGGTGTCGGTGTCAAAACCGGCTGATCTCGGGTAGGGGGTTCCGAACTGTGCGTCTGAGGATCGAAGGTAACAGGAGACAAGGGGGACACGATGTTTACCCAGGTTCAGGCCCTCTTAATGGAGGTAAAACCCTATGTCCTTCTTGATTGTATTCGATGAGTATAGGGGTTACAAGAGTTGATCTATCGCGAGATCATAATGGCTAAACCCTAGATGTCTAGCCTATGTGATTTGTGATAGCCTCTACGGACTAAACCCTCCGGTTTATATAGACACCAGAGGGGCCTAGGGTTGTACAGATTCAGTTTACAGAGAAAGGAAACTACACATCCAGACCTTAGGCTTACCATCCACGCAAAGGAGAGTCCCATCCAGACACGGGGGAAGGCCTTCTACCTTGTATCTTCTAGGCCCATCAGTCCGGCTCACAACACACAGGTCGGACTCTCGAGGACCCCTTAGTCCAGGACTCCCTCAGTAGCCCCTGAACCAGTCTTCAATAACGATGTGTTCGGCTCGCAGATTGTCTTTGGCATTGCAAGGCGGGTTCCTTCTCCGCATACAAAGCAGTCTTCTGAGCAAGAGAACTGTATCCGGCTCTGCATAATAGTTACAAACTTCAACCACAAGGGTACAATACTTAATAATGTATGTCTACTGACAGCTTTTTCGGCGAAACGTCACGTCTGGCCTTTTAATTATTTCAAACCATTTTTTTGGCCTCCCGCTTCGTGTTTCGAGGTGCTGCCTCCATTGACACGTTTTGTCAAAGCAGAGATCGTGTCCCCTTATTGCGGGATTTTCATCAATATGGGTTTGGGTAATCCAACCGTGCCATTCACACGATCCCTTGGGAACATGTGAGTTTTAAGGCTTGTGGGGGCGCTTGATATTCACTGCCTATATAAGCGGATAAAGATCCATCTTTTTACCCCACACCTTCTTCCTTCCTCAGCCTTCCCATCCTCGAGCTCCAGCGCCCAAGCTTCAATCTTTCCTACCGCCCAACCTTTCCGTCCATGTCTGGATCCGGCTCATAGGGCAAGTGGATGGCCTCCTCCATCACGAAGAAGGACATTAAGGAACTCCGGGAGGCGAAGTACTTGACCGCGGAAATCGCACACAGGCTCCCGGACAAAGAGCAAGTCATCCCCACTCCAGAGCCCGGTGAGAGGGTTATGTTCATCCCTCACTTTCTCCACATCCTAGGGTTTCCACTTCACCCTTTTGTCCGCGGCCTCATGTTCTATTATGGGCTAGATTTCCACGATCTAGCCCCAAACTCCTTCCTCCACACATCAGTGTTTATCGTCGTGTGCGAGGCGCTCCTCCGCGTTCCACCCCATTTCAGCCTATGGCTCAAAGTCTTCAACGTGAAGCCGAAGGTGGTCGACGTGCAGCACGCCAACTGCGGCGGCGCCATGGTGAGCAAACTCCCCAACACCACTTGGCCCAAAGGAGCCTTCGTGGAGACCGTGAAGGTGTGGCAGCAGGAGTGGTTCTACATCACCGAACCCCGCGGTACCAAATGGGTGTCTGCTCCTGAATTTAGATCAGGGCCCCCTATGCGTCTCACGTCTTGGACCAACAAGGGTCTAGACTGGGGGTCGACCGACAAAGTGATGATGCTGCAAAAGCGCATCAAGAGTATGATAAATAAGCACACCAGTCTCACCAACGTGATTCAGGTGATGCTCTTCCGCCGGATCCTCCCACGCCATCGCCGACCTCTCCGCATGTGGGAGTTTAATCCGGATGGCCCCCAGACCCTACAACGCTTCTTCGGTGCAACGCATGAAGAGATCTGGAAACTACTTTTTAAGGCCCAGAAGTCGTGGCCGGAGAAGACCGAAGATATCGGTCTCGACAGCGGGAATCCGGCTACTGAGGTAAGCTTCTTACTTCCGAACATAATTTCGGTCCATAAGTCAAAGGGTATACTGAGATGCCCATTCCTTATTCAGGGCTGGACAGCGAAGGCGGAGCGGATCAGGTGTCCTGCGCCGCTACCCGAAAACCCAGCCACTCCTCTGTTAACGAGGATGCTGGTCCCGGCGCCTTATCAGGCACCAGAGAAGAAGGCCAAGAAGAAGGGCAAGGAGGCCAAAGGTGGCCTCCGCTGTAAATGCACTCCAGACGCTGTGTCCGGAGACACTAAAGCTCTCTCCTCCCACGAGGGAGATGAATACAAAGAGGAGGAGGAAGAAGAAAAGGGCGACCTCTATAGACCCAGAGGCGGAGGCGTCCAAGAGGGGGAAGATATCCCTCTCGGACGGCTTGGATTCGGATGCCGAAGCCATCCCCGAGTGGCGCCCCAGGTCGAAGCCCCTGGCCGCATCGTAAGTATCCAAGGATACTGTATGTATATCCGCTTTTTTATGATTGTAATTCTAACACATTTGTATTGTGTGCCTCAGTCCGGCCCGCGATCTCCCCCAATTATCATCATCTTCGGGGAACTCGCTAGAGCCATGGATGGTGGAGGGCGAGACGCCTCCGCGAGCCTCCCCGCCAAATGCTACGGACGACACCAAAGTGTTGTCCCGAAGAACCTCTCCATGCCATGGAGAGGTGAGGGAGGCCGCCAAGACGGTGCCAGAGGGTAACACCTCGGCTGCCGAGAACATGGGGGAGCCAACCCCTATGGAGACTGACGGCGGGGCCCATGACCAATCCGACCCCCAGCCGAACACCATTCCGGAGACCCATACGGCTTTGAAATCGAGTGACCAACCCCCTTTGAAGGAGGGGGGAGCGTCGACTCCACCGGCGACCTCCATCAATCCGGAGGCGCCGGACACTTTGGTGGAAGCACTTCGACGTGCTTCCGTCGTGGAGGAGCACCGTACCCTGAAGGGTACGGTGGTTGAGAAGATTCAGTCTGCCAAGAGCGGGCTGAATGAAGCCTTCGCTAGCATACCGACGGGCTTTGAGGTATGCGACATAAGACGCCTTTTTATATGAAGGAAATATGCCTGTATACAGATAGTAGCCCCTGAGATTCTGTTCGGTTTTGGAAAAAAGTCGAACAGAGGATCAAATGATTATCGCGGAAGGTAATGTACATATCTATTGAATGAACGGGCTTCCCTGTTGGCGGCGACCGCCCAGGCTGCTAAAGTTTCCGAACTCAAGCGGAAGCTGAAGCTGGCCGATGATGACCTCGACGGCATTAACAAGCGGTTCGATGAGGCGCAAGGTATTTTTTGTACGACTGAAATTATATGCGAGTGCGGAGTTTTAAGCTCACACACTTTCTCATGTAAATGATTGCAGGCAGTGCGGCCAAGGTCGAGACCCTCAAGGGCGCCCTGTCGCAAGCCAAAGAGCAGGCAAGGGTGAGTAGAGCGGATGCTGCTAAAGCGGTCGCAGACTTAAAGGCCGAGCAGGCCACCCGCCGCCAGTATAAGGAGAGGGTGACCGAAGTCGAGCAAGAGATCAAGGATGCTGCTCATAAGTGTGAGGCCTTAGAGGAGAAGAATAAGGCCCAAGAAGTCAAACTCTCCAAGGCTCTCCAATAGGGCAGGGAGGCGCGGACTGAGTCTCGGGCGGCTCGCAAGGAGATCAAGCAAACTGAACAAATAGTGGTTGGTAAGCCCTTTCTTTTTAGAGTAAATTCAGTAGTCAAAAATATGCCCTGCTTACTCGATTATGGAGTTGTCCAGACGCATTTGCGGATCTTCCGAAGAGCGCCGCCGATATTGCGAAGTTTTTCCGGGCCCAAGAGGGGAATACGACGGAGAAACTCTTCTGGTCGCAGTATGTCGGAGTAAGTGACCACGGGTAGCCTAGCCGGCTCCCCCTGGCCTTTCTGAAAAAATTACGAGCCCGTCCGGCTCTCAAGAATCCAAGACATAGGGCCGCCTTCCCCTTGCTGGCTGTCTCCCAGGCCGGCTTTTGGAAGGCGGCCCGACTTTAGCCCTCATGAAGAAAGCCATGGGAGGGCCAACTTCGAGAAGCCGGCCGCGAGGAGGCCGACTCCAAGAAGCCGGCTCCCATAAAGCGGCCGAGACCGTACCCTCAAAGTTTGCATCCACCTAGCGGCGATGTGACGGGGCGTGGCTACAGTGAAGCCTGCCACCCCTGAATCCCGGAGCACGCCCGGCACAGTGCGCCGTACGAGTGGCCATGACCCGTCCGGCGCGGCACTGTTGCCACACTGGCCCTGATGTCATCCACGACGGGTTACCAGTACGGCCCACGGGCGGTGGGCCCCTTCAGGCAGAGAGACACCTGAAGGCGGCCTGGCCTCCCCCAGTCGGCCCGAGACAGAGCCGGCTCTCTCCAGCCGGCTTGCCACCCCCTCGAAGGAGACGCCCCATTAAGGAGACAAGACGCGGTGAGGCTACAGTGGTCACCCGCCGGACGGCAGCACTGTAGCCATGCTTACCTCGGCGAAGCCCTCGTCACCAAGATTGAGCAACAGTAACCAGCCACCGACAAGGCCCTGGACAGTGGGGCCTGCCTGTCGACCAGGGAGCCGGTAGCCGGCAGGGCCCACCAGCCGGCGGGCCCCAACAGCCGGCGCAGAAGCCGGAGAGCGAAGACACAGACGGCTGGGCCCCACGCCCAGCCGGATTACCATTGTACCCTCGGGGGGTAGGCCTATATAAACCCCCCGGGACACCCATGCAAAGGGTTGATCCCAGCTAGTTTTAGACACCACACAAGGAGAAGAAGCAAGCTAGCCGTGCCCTTCTTCCTCCTCCCACCGAACAGCTCAAGGAGCATTGTGTAGCTACTTGCCCATCTAGTGATCATGCGGAGACCCCGCAGAGCAGCAGTAGGGGTGTTATCTCCACGGAGAGCCCCGAAGCTGGGTAAGATTCGCCGGCATGCATGTCTTCACCTCATCCCGTTTCCAGGCACCGACGACGTCTTACTGGCTCCCACAATGATAAGCCACCCGTTGGCATCTGTCGCACCTACCACCCGACATTTGGCGCCCACCGTGGGGCCAGGTGCACCATCGTCCGGAAACCTGTTCTGGACGGGAACCCTCTTCCTCCCCAGCGAGCGTAGCCAGCCCGGCACGCCCGATGGCGCTTGCCACGACGCGCTGCAAGGCGTCACCAGCATCTACGCGGCGAGCAGCCTCGCCAATCTCCTCGACGAAACCCTCATCTCCGACGAGCTCTCCTCCGATGCGGGCATCGACCACCTCGCCAACCTCCTCGGCCAGCTCCATGTCTCCAGCGAGCCCGCTGTGGATCTGGAGTCGGTTGGCTCCGCCGACCCGATGCCTGTCAACTCCGACATGGCCTCGTTCGACACCTTCCCCACCAATGTCACGATCTACGACGACCCGCTTCCCCGAGCCGATGGCTGCGACGCTGTCACCACCGAGGTGATGGTCATCGGCCACGACGGCGCTGCTGACGAGAGCGCCCACGACGCCCCACACGCGGCGGTCCACGACTTGTCCATCCCCCTTCCGGCCGACGCCGACACTGAAGCGCTGGAGGCTCGCCGCCTCGCCCTCCTCGCGGAAGGCCGGAAATTGGTTTCCATGAGACGCCTCGCTGAGGCCCACCGACGCGAGGCCGACCGCGCCGCCTTTGGCACGCCGCCCCCAGGCGGGCCCAGCCGGGTCGGCGTTGTCAGACAGCGCGGCACTATCGTTGCCGACACGTTAGGAGTCGACCGCCCAGTCTACGCCACTCCACTCGAGAACCTGCGCGCCGCCTAGGCGGCCGTAGACGAGCTAGACGGACTGGGGGCCGAAGAACTCCCCCACATGACCCAACGCATCTAGTAGCTGATCGATGCAGCCGCGCAGCGGCACGAAGCCGACGCCTGCGCGGAAAGCCCTCCCCCGCGCCGAGATCACGGCGCGACGTCCCGGGCGCCGACTACGAGCAACGTCGACTACTCCACAGCGGTTAGCATAGCCAACGGCAACCGGCGCGTTGCTGTGAAGTACGTGCCCTTCATGCTGCAAGGCACGGCGCGGACCTGGCTCAACAGCCTCAAACCACGCAGCATCAATAGCTGGCTAGACTTCACAGAAGCCTTCGTCCGCAACTTCACCAGCACCTACAAGCGGGCTCCCAATCCCAGACAGCTCTCCTTGTGCGTACAAGGCCCCGCCGAGTCAACTCGCGACTACCTCACGCGTTGGGCCGAGCTCCGCAACTCTTGCGAAGGGGTGCACGAGGTGCAAGCCATAGAATACTTCACAGCCAGGTGCCGAGAAGGCACCCTCCTCAAGCACACGCTTCTCTGCGACGAGCCGACTACCCTCGACGAGCTTCTGGACATAGCGGACAAGTACGCCACTGCCGACTCCTCAATGAAGACCGAGCTCCGGGTAGACGCGTCCGGAAAAGTACTCAACCCGGCGCCCAAGACGCCGTCTGGGGATTCCGGCCGACGCCCACACTCGAACGACCACAAGCGCAAGGGCCCCGCGCCGCCTCCCGCCAGTCGGCAGGTGGCCACAGTTGAAGACGTGCCGCCCGAAGGGCGGCCCGCGCCCAAGAAACCCAAGGGCGGCAGGCCGGCTTGGCAGCCGGCCTTCTCCTACGAGCAAACTCTCGACGCCCCGTGCAAGTTCCACAGCGGCGCGAAGCCATCCAACCACACAACCCGGAAGTGCCATTGGCTCACCCGAATCTCCAAAGGCGAAGGGCTTGCGCCGCCTCCGCCTGCCGGCCCGCCGCCTGCGGCTCCGCCGCCTCCAGCCGCTCGGCCCGCAGTCGGAGCCGTGCATGACGAATTCCCCGACGAGCAAGCAACCTACATCGTCTTTACAAGCCAGCTCGAAGACCGGCGCGGCAAATGCCGAGAGCACCAGGAAGTCAGCGTGGTCGCTGCCAACCCCGCCGGACACATGCATTGGTCAGAAAAGCCTATCAGCTGGAGCCGGGCCGATCACCCGGAGGTGATGCCATCTCCCGGCTCTTATGCGTTGGTCCTGGAAGCCACCCTCGCGACGGACAGACGCGCTGCCCGCTTCTCCCGCGTGCTGATAGACGGCGGGAGCAGCATCAACATGTTGTACCGCGACACCCTGGAGAAGCTGAACGTCAAGACAAAGCAACTCATGCTTACTCGGACAGTGTTCCATGGCATCGTACCCGGCCTGTCCTGCGCCCCCATTGTCAAGATCAAGATTGATGTACTTTTTGGGGACAAGGAGCATTTCTGCCGGGAAGCGATCTGGTTTGAAGTGGTGGACCTGGAGAGCCCTTACCATGCATTGCTTGGCCGACCCGCCTTGGCCAAATTCATGGCAGTTCCCCACTATGCATACCTCAAGATGAAGATACCAAGCACCAAAGGCGTCATCACCGTAGCCGGCGATTACAAGAAGTCCTCTGAGTGCGCAGCAGCCAGCAGCCGGCTGGCCGAGTCCCTTGTGATTGCCGAAGAAAAGAAGATGTTGGACCGAGTCGTGGCCATAGCCGGCAAGCAGTCGGCCGTGTCCCTCGATCCAAGGAGCATGATGCTCAAGGATCTTTCCAGCCGGCCAAGGAGACGAAGAAGATACCTCTTGACCTCGAGCACCCCGAGAGGTTTGCCGTCATCGGGGCAAGCCTGAACAGCAAATAGGAAGGCGAGCTCGCCGATTTCCTCCGTGAGAATCGGGACATCTTTGCATGGTCCCCCAAGGACATGCCGGGCGTCCCGAAGGAATTCGCCGAGCACAAACTACACGTCTGAGAAGACGCAAAGCCAGTCAAACAACCCCTTCGCCGACTGTCGGAGGAGAAACGCAGGATTGTGGGAGAGGAGATAGCCCGGCTTCTGGCAGGCGGCTTCATTATGGAAGTTTTCTTTCCAGAGTGGCTCGCCAACCCGGTCCTCGTGCTAAAGAAGAACAACAAGTGGCGCATGTGTATAGACTACACGAGCCTCAACAAGGCTTGCCCCAAAGATCCCTTTGCCCTGCTGAGGATTGACCAAGTGATAGACTCCATGGCCGGATGCGAGCTGTTGAGTTTCTTGGATGCTTACTCAGGATATCACCAAATAAAGCTAGATCCGGACGACCGCCTGAAGACCGCCTTCATCACGCCATTTGGAGCCTTCTACTACCTGACTATGACATTCGGCTTAAGAAATGCCGGTGCCACTTTTCAGCGTTGCATGCAGAAGTGCCTCCTCAAGCAACTCGGCAGAAACGCTCACGTCTACGTGGACGACATTGTGGTGAAGACGGAGAAGCGCGGCACCTTGCTGGAAGACCTCAAAGAAATGTTTGAGAACCTACGCCGGTTCCAAATCAAGATCAACCCCGAGAAATGCGTGTTCGGAGTGCCAGCCGACCAGCTCCTAGGCTTCCTGGTCTCCGAACGCGGCATCGAATGCAACCCGGTGAAGATCAAGGCCATCGAGAGAATGGCGATCCCCACCAAGCTTCGAGACATCCAAAAGTTCACCGGATGCTTGGCCTCCTTGAACCGCTTCATCAGCCGGCTCGGAGAGAAAGCTCTCCCCCTCTACCGCCTCATGAAGAAGAGCACTCACTTCGAGTGGAACGACCAGGCCGACCAAGCTTTTCACGAGCTGAAGAAGATGCTGGCCACGCCGCCCGTCCTAGCGGCGCCGACTGAGAAAGAGCCCATGCTCCTTTATATTGCCGCAACCAGCCGGGTGGTCAGCATCGTCATCGTAGTACAACGCCCAGAAGAAGGCCGAGCCCAGCTGGTCCAGAGGCCGGTGTATTATTTGAGAGAGGTGCTGTCTACCTCGAAGCAGAACTACCCGCACTACCAGAAGATGTGCTATGGCGTGTACTTCGCCGCCAAGAAGCTGAAGCCTTACTTCCAAGAGCATCCCATCACGGTCGTATGCACCGCCCCGCTGGCCGAGATCATAGGCAGCCGGGATGCATCCGGCCGGGTGACGAAATGGGCCATCGAGCTGGCCCCTTACACAATCTTCTACCAGCCTCGCACCGCCATCAAGTCCCAAGCATTGGCCGACTTCCTCATCGACTGGGCCGAGACCCAGTACCTACCGCCGGCTCCCGACTCCACTCATTGGCGCATGCACTTCGATGGGTCCAAGATGCGCACCGGCTTGGGAGCCGGCGTCGTCCTTACCTCTCCCAAAGGCGACAAGCTCAGATACACGCTGCAAATTCACTTTGCCGCCTCCAACAACGTGGCCGAGTACGAGGCGCTCATACACGGGCTCCGGCTTGCCAAAGAACTCGGCATTCGCCGGATCCTATGTTATGGCGACTCGGACTTGGTGGTCCAGCAATCATCCGGAGACTGGGATGCCAAGGACGCAAATATGGCAAGCTACCGCTTCCTCGTTCAGCAGATCAGCGGGTATTTTGAAGGATGCGAATTCCTCCACGTACCGTGAGCCGACAACGAACCAGCTGATGCTCTGGCTCGAATAGGCTCCACTCGGCAAGCAATACCAACCGGCGTCGCTCTACAACGCCTCCTCAAGCCGTCCATCAAGTCGTCTCCGGAGTCCGATTCCATCTTCGTACCGCCTGACCCCGACGCGGCCGGGTCTGGCTCGAAGAACCAAGCAGGCGACCCCGGGACTTCAGTAGTCGGCCCGGGGACTTCGGCAACCGGCTCGGGGACTGCCACACCCGTCTCGGGGACTGCAGTAGCTGGCCCGGGGACTGCACCAGCACAACAGCCGGCGGCCGACTCCAGCATTTCACCACCCAGCCCGCCCACCCTGGTGGCAGTAGCCACATTGGAAGTAGGAGAACTCACGGCTCCGTCATGGGCTCAGTCCATCCTCAACTTCCTAGTAAACCAAGATCTGCCGGCCGACGAAGTAGAGGCAAGACAAGTCCAACGCCGAGCCAGAGCATACACAATCGTCAACAGAGAGCTCGTCAAGCGCAGTGTCACTGGAGTCCTCCAGCGATGCGTCGAGCAAGAGAAGGGCATTGCAATCCTCAGAGACATCCACCAAGGAGAATGCGGCCACCATGCGGCCTCAAGATCACTCGTCGCCAAAGCTTTCCGCCATGGTTTCTTTTGGCCGACTGCTTTGGATGACGCCAAGGAATTAGTTAAATATTGCAAAGGGTGCCAACTCTTCAGCTCCAAGCAACACATGCCGGCTTCAGCACTCAAGACCATTCCCCTCACCTGGCCCTTCGCCGTTTGGGGACTGGACATGGTGGGCCCATTCAAGACGGCGCGCGGCGGCATGACGCATTTGCTCGTCGCCGTGGACAAATTCACCAAGTGGATTAAGGCAAAGCCGATCAAGAAGCTGAATGGGCCGACTGCGGTGACATTCATCGCAGACATAACAACTCGGTACGGCGTGCCACACAGCATCATCACCGACAATGGCACAAATTTTGCCAAAGGAGCCTTGGCACGCTTCTGCGCAGCTCAAGGTATCCGGCTGGACTTAGCGTCCGTCGCCCACCCGCAGTCAAACGGCCAGGTCGAGCGAGCCAACAGCCTCATCCTCTCCGGCATCAAGCCCCGACTAGTCGTACCACTAGAGCGTTCAGCCAGCTGTTGGCTCGATGAGCTGCCGGCTGTCCTCTGGAGTCTGCGCACTACCCCAAACAAGTCAACTGGCTTCACTCCTTTCTTCCTTGTGTACGGTGCCGAGGCGATCATCCCAACTGACATCGAGTTCGACTCGCCCCGGGTAACCATGTACACGGAGGCGGAGGCCAAGGAAGCACGAGAAGATGGCGTCGACCTGCTGGAAGAAGGCCGGCTGTTAGCCCTCAGCCGGTCTGCCATCTACCAGCAGGGTTTGCGCCGCTACCACAGTCGGAAGGTCAGGCCAAGATCTTTCCAAGAGGGCGATCTTGTGCTCCGGCTGATCCAGCGAACAGCCGGCCAGCACAAGCTCTCGGCCCCTTGGGAGGGCCCCTTCGTCATCAGCAGAGCCCTAGGCAACGACTCCTACTACCTGATCGACGCGTAGAAGCCGAAGGCACGAAAGAGAGACGACTCCGGCAAGGAGTCGGAACGACCATGGAATGCCAACCTCCTCCGAAGGTTTTACAGCTAAAATGCAGTATGTATCACGCTAACTTTTGTACTAAGTACGAGACAATAGGGCCCCCGAGGAGAGCTCGGGGACTGCCATCTTTTTTCTATAAATGAAAAGTATCATGCTCATGACCTTGTCTTTCATTTACTTGTTCCGTCCAGCACCGGGTTCGACTAGTCGGCCCGGGGACTGGCCGACTGGAGTTATATTAGAAGTCCTACCCGCGGTCAGACAAGTAGTGTGCCGACACCCAGGCTTAGCTCTTGCCAAAGTCGCAGTTCGAAGAACCGGCTGTCCGGCTGGCAAGAGTCAAAATCAGGAAAGGATGCCCACACGAAAAATGGCCCGGGACCAACGGACTAATATAACGAAAGCCGGTTTGCCGCCTACCATCGACCGACTACCAAAGTAGCCGGCCGGCCGGTTTCCATTCACTTCACTTCAATCCAAGAAAGCTCGAGTACTTGCCTCCCCAAAGAGGGAAGCCGGCAAAGGAAAAAGCCTAAGGATAAAAAGCATACGCGAATGGAAACCAAACATGCACATAATAATATTTACATAAAAGACCTCCAAGAGGCCAGCATTCAACATAGTTTGGATACACCCCCAGTGGGTGGAACCGCGAAAGCTTAATAAAGATTGTTCAAAAGGCAACAAGCAGGAAAAATAAGGACGGCAGGTCAAGCTGGCGGAGAGACCGACGAGCCGGGCTGGTCGGCGGAGACGGTTGTGCCGGCTGAAGGAGTGGCCGGCTGGCGAACCTCGGCTTGATCACCGCCTCCCGCAGAGGGCGCGCTTCCACGCGCCTCGTTGATGGAGGCACGGTTAGCCTGAGGCCGGCCGGTTGTTACACTAGCCGGCTCGACGTCTTCACCGTCCTCTTCTTCGTTATCCTCGCCCTCGTCGCTGGAGGCGATCTCCTCTGCCGAGTCCTCGCCCACCGCCGGGTTCAGCCCAAACCACTCCTCCGGCTGGGCAACGCCGTCATCATTGATTTCAGGTGCAAAAACGCTGATGTCGGTGCACTCGGCGATCGTCGAAGCATGCTGGGCGATAGCCGGCCGCACCTCCTCCAGCTCCGCGTCGGCCTCCAGCCGCCAAGTGCGCAGCTGGTCCAGGTTCAGCCCTGGGTACCAAGCTTGAACGAACTCCAACGCCCGCCCGGCTCCAAGACGGGCCGCCGACGCCTTCCAAGATTCAAAGCGACCGACTGCGATCTCCAGCCAGTCGGCAGTCCGGCTTGGGGTGCGGGGGATCGTCTCGCCGGGCCAGAGGGCGGCCAACACCTGCGCCCCGGCACGTTGGAGCCGGCGAAGCATCCGGTGAGCCGGCTGCAGCCGTGCTTGGACATCCAAGAGCTGCTCCTCAAGCGTCCGATTCGCGTCTGGCGCGATGTTGACCACCGCCTAACGGCGCGCCTCGCGATGGGCCTCGATGGTTTGGGCGGCGGAGGCGGAGTAGCCGGGGAAGTAGTCTGCACAAGAAAATAGGCAGCAGCACAAGTCAGGCCAAAAACCAGGCGGCAAGGGGCAGGAGAGGAGCGAGGAAGGCGGTTTACCATCGATCAAGTCCTCGATGCGCCCGAAGCCTTCATCCAGCGCTCGCCGGGTCTCAGCCCAGCTCGCCGCCTCGGTCTCAAACTCTGCCTTCAGGGCGGCCTCGCTATCCTCCGCTTTCTGCAGGGCCGCCTTGTGGCTCTCCTCTTGGTCAGCCAGCTTCTTGGCCAGGCGGTCACGCTCCTGGACCAAGGCAGCGTACTCAGCATCCTTGGTACGAAGGGCGGCCTGCGCTTTGCCGAGCTCCCTCCTCAAGTCGGCGTTGGCCCCTGAAAGCACGAAAGACAAAAAAAACCAATAAGGAAAAAGTCGTCAAGGAAGATCCGACCCGACTGCTCAGCAGTCGGCCCGAATCTCGGGGACTACACCCGGTGGGTGCGCTGACGCGCCCCCACAGGAGACAGACAAGATCAAGCACTTACTTCGGCTGTTGGCCAGGTCGTCGGTCTTCCGAACCAACTCCTGAGCCTGGGAGTTGAAGGCGGCAGCACGGGAGTTATGATATTCCTGGAAGTTCAGACAAGAAGCAAAAATAAGGTAGTCGTCAAGAAAGATCCGACCCGACTGCTCAGCAGTCGGCCCGAATCTCGGGGACTACACCCAGTGGGTGCGCTGACGCGCCCCCGCGGAAGAAATCAAGAGACCAAAGCGGCCAAGAATGAAAGACTCACCTAGATGGCGGCCCGCGTCGACAGGAACTCCTGGGTGTACTCCTGCAGCCGGGTGGCCTGAGCTCGAAGCCGGCCACGGACCTCTTGAGCCGCCACATTCAGCTCGCCAGTCCCCCCGCTGGGAGTCCACTCGGACATGGCGGTGCTGGCCGCCTCTAGAGCCTCCGCCGACTGGCCGGCGCCCGCAACTCGGCGCGACTCCGGCGGAGCGGCGCCTCCCCCTGCGCGCCGACGCGTCACCGGCTGCACCTCGAAGCCGGCTCCGTCCTCCGTCTCACCCCCGGCCGGCTCCTCTGGCGCCGCTGACGATTGGCCGCCTTGGCCCGCTCCGGTTGGCGCTGCCGGCGGCGCTCTCCCCGCGAAGACCACGAAGTCCTCCCTCCTCTCCATCAGCGGCGGGTCTTGGACGATTTCCTCCGCCAGGGGCAATGGGGTGTCAGGGGCCACGGCTCGGAGGGGAATGGCCGCCTCCGTTTCCGCGGTCGCCGCCTCCGCCTGGGCCTTGGCTGCCACGTCGGCCTGCTCCCTCGCTGCCTGGGCGGCCGCTTTTTCCGCCACCTCACGCTCCTCCTGCGCCTCACGGGCGTTGCGCTCCGTGGCCTCCCTGAGGTTGGCGCGGGGGTCCACGCGGCGGGAGCCCGAAGACCCTCCAGTCGGCCCAACTACGGAGCCGCCCAGACCCCGCTCAAGGGAAAGCGGCGCCCTGTCCAGCGAGCGGGAAAAGGTTAGGAAGAATTTTCGAACAGAAGAGAATGATGAAAAGCATGCGACCAGGCAATCGACGACTTATGCTGAGACCGCCTGAGGCTGCTTCACCGCCTTGCGGAAGCGGGCCGCTTTCGCGGCCGCCTCATCTCGTTTGGTCGCCGCGGTGGAGGCTTTGGACTTCTTCGGCCGACTGCCAAAGAGGATTGACGCGGCCCGGCGCTTCTGTGCGCCGCTGCTGGCAGCCGGCGCGGTGGACGAGCCCGCACCCTGATGGTCGGCCGCCGGCTGGTGACGCGGGGCGACTTCGGCTTTGGCATCATCCGGCCAGTCCTCGAAGCTGGCGGTAAGCCCTGTGCCTCTGGGCTCGGCGTCGTCCCCCATGACGACGTCTTCCATGGCGGCCGCCCCCAAATCCGGGTCGTCGATGTCGTCCACCGTGCGGTCGGGGACGTACTGGCGTTCTATCCCTGCTGCCCCGGTTGTCGGCGGAAGAAGGGGGTTCTGCTAAGAAGAACCGACCGATCAGAAGCCGGCCATCATAAAGCCGGCTACCAACAAAAAGAAGAAAGAGACGAAAGCTTACCACGGGCGGAGGGTTGGCGCGAGAATACGACACCTTGCCGTATCGCCAGTCCTTGGCAAGCTTGCAATTGGAGATATAATTTACCATGTACGACACCTCCGCATGAGGCATCTCCCTGGTGCTCAGCCAGCTTGGGTCGAAGTGGCCGCTCATCTGACACATCATGTGGGGCCGGCTTTGGAGAGGAAGTATCCGGCGCTCCACGAAGGAGGCCACCAAGTCGGCCCCGCTCAGGCCTTCCGACTGGATCATCACCCGAAGTCGGGAGACGGCAGCGTTCCCGGCCTGAGACAGTGACCTGGACCGGAAACTCCATGAGGGCTGCCTCCCAGCCGGCGGGCCGGCTACGTAAGCCGGCAGGTTGACGTGGTCTCCTTGCTGGGCGACGTTCTTCACGTAGAAGTACGACTTCTGCCAGATCTTCACCGACTGGATCAAGGGGATGGACGGGAACGGGTTGTTCTCGCCCGACCTCCTCATGGCGATGTAGGCCCCGCAGGGGGCGGGCACGCCTGCGACGACGGTGCCGAGTTTGCTCTGGAAGAATTCCCCCCAGAGCTCCAGCGTGGGGAGCAGCCCCAAGAAACCTTCGCAGAGAGAGACGAAGGCCGACAGCATCATCACCGCGTTGGGCGTGAGGTGATGCGGCTGAAGATTGTAGAACTCGAGGAAGGAGCGCAGGAATCCGCTCGCCGGAAGGCCGAAGCCGCGCAGGAAGTGCGAGCGGAAGACGACCCGCTCGCCCTCCTCCGGTGCCGGCGAGATCTCCGTCTCTGGCGCCAGGCGGACCCGCACGAGGTTGGCGTCGGGCAGGCGCCGAGTCTGGCGGAGGAACTCAACGTGGTCCTCATGGACGTTGGAGCCATCCCACGAGCTTGACAGCGCCATGGGGCAGTGCGGCGAGAAGCAAGACGACGCGGCGGCGGAACGGCGCGGCAAAGAGCTGCTGCGGGGAAGAGAAGAAGAAGGAGGGCTTGAAGGGGGCGGAGTGAGGGAGAGCGCACGAGCCTCTTCCACTCCCCCTCCTCCTCCTACTTATAGACCGCGTGACGGAGCCGAGGAGGCGCGGCGTGGGGGAACGTGGGGATCAACTGCGCCCACTCCCCCACGTCCCGCGATTACTGTGCCTTGATGGCGGAATAAAAAAGCCGCGGGAAGGCGAGCGGTCCATGTGGGCCGCGGAAGATCTGCGCTCGGACCGAGGCCTGCGAGTGGCGGGCCCGGGCCTGCGGCAGCGTCCCGTCGCGCGCGTGCGTTGGCAGGATTTCCTCGCCACGTGGCCCGCGTTCACGCCTACGAGAAACGGAGCTCTCTGAAGTCGGCATGCACAAGCAAAGCTGGCCCCTCAGGATAGGAAGCTGACCAGGCTTTTCGTCCCGTTATCAGCCTCGAAGGTCGCTCAGCTTCGGGGACTACTGTCGGAGTAAGTGACCACGGGTAGCCTAGCCGGCTCCCCCTGGCCTTTCTGAAAAAATTACGAGCCCGTCCGGCTCTCAAGAATCCAAGACATAGGGCCGCCTTCCCCTTGCTGGCTGTCTCCCAGGCCGGCTTTCGGAAGGCGGCCCGACTTTAGCCCTCATGAAGAAAGCCATGGGAGGGCCGAATTCGAGAAGCCGGCCGCGAGGAGGCCGACTCCAAGAAGCCGGCTCCCATAAAGCGGTCGAGACCGTACCCTCAAAGTTTGCATCCACCTAGCAGCGATGTGACGGGGCGTGGCTACAGTGAAGCCTGCCACCCCCGAATCCCGGAGCGCGCCCGGCACAGTGCGCCGTACGGGTGGCCATGACCCGTCCGGCGCGGCACTGTTGCCACACTAGCCCTGATGTCATCCACGATGGGTTACCAGTACAGCCCACGGGCGGTGGGCCCCTTCAGGCAGAGAGACACCTGAAGGCGGCCTGGCCTCCCCCAGTCGGCCCGAGACGGAGCCGGCTCTCTCCAGCCGGCTTGCCACCCCCTCGAAGGAGACGCCCCATTAAGGAGACAAGACGCGGTGAGGCTAAAGTGGTCACCCGCCGGACGGCAGCACTATAGCCATGCTTACCTCGGCGAAGCCCTCGTCACCAAGATTGAGCAACAGTAACCAGCCACCGACAAGGCCCTGGACAGTGGGGCCTACCTGTCGACCAGGGAGCCGGCAGCCGGCGGGGCCCACCAGCCGGCGGGCCCCAGCAGCCGGCGCTGAAGCCGGAGAGCGAAGACACAGACGGTTGGGCCCCACGCCCAGCCGGATTACCATTGTACCCCCGGGGGGTAGGCCTATATAAACCCCCCGAGACACCCATGCAAAGGGTTGATCCCAGCTAGTTTTAGACACCACACAAGGAGAAGAAGCAAGCTAGCCGTGCCTTTCTTCCTCCTCCCACCGAACAACTCAAGGAGCATTGTGTAGCTACTTGCCCATCTAGTGATCATGCGGAGACCCCGCAGGGCAGCAGTAGGGGTGTTATCTCCACGGAGAGCCCCGAACCTGGGTAAGATTCGCCGGCGTGCATGTCTTCGCCTCATCCCGTTTCCAGGCACCGGCGACGTCTTACTGGCTCCCACAATGATAAGCCACCCGTTGGCATATGTCGCACCTACCACCCGACACAGTACCTAGCATTGGAGCGTCCAGCACTGTTGAATGACCAGATGACGCAGCTGGCGGAGCTGCATAGGATGTCCAATGTCAGGACCCCGATTCCAAGTCACATCGATCTAGCCGGTAACACCTCATATCACTTTGCGGCCTCACGCACGGTATCCCACGGGTGTCGCCTTACCATGGCCCGGGACCGTTTGCGCCTTTTGGCTTACGTATATAATAGTGTCGCTAGCATCCCTATGATAGAGAACCCGGGCCAACATGGCTAGTCATGAACCCAAAGCGGCACAGACCTATGGAGACAGGCATACATGAATCACATCGAGCATGTCGGTCATCAGCGATTGATCCCGGGCTGTAGCACTAGGCTAACAGGACTCCGGGGAACCCGGGCTGTAGCAGGCTAGGCAGGACTCCGGAAGTCATAGCGTGACATTTCCCTGAAGGGACAGACATAGGAACGAAGTGAAACACATGCCGGCCAGTCAAGTGTCCTGAACAGTAGTGCTGGGCTAGCAGGACTCCGGTGAACCGGGCTGTAGCGGACTACTATGGCTCGAGGAACACTAGACTACATTTCCCCATAAGAAAGGCTGCCAAGGATAAACAACTAGATTGTCGGATCCCACTCATACCAAGCATTTCAATCATACACACAATATGCCCGATATGAGTACATACAACATGGCATCACAACAAAACTCTACAACTCAAGTACTTTATTTAAAGGCTCCAGGGAGCCATACATAACATGTTCATACAGATAGGGGTCACATGACCCGACACTCAAGTCATACAAACATACAAGCACATGCGGAAGCAACTAGTCTGAGTACAGACTCTAGAAAGAAAGAAGGCTTCTCGAAGCCTGTCTATCTACATAGGGCCCTACATGGCCAGGATCACCACCTGGGTGGCTAGTCACTCGTCGACATCAAGGTCTACGTAGAACCCATCGGAGGGGGCGGTGTTGTCGTCTGAAAACAGTAATTAAGCAAACATGAGTACAAAGGTACTCAGCAAGTCTTACATCAGAACCTACTATACATGCTTATTCTCAAGAAGGTGGTGGGGTTAATGCAGCAAGCCAACTTTGACTCTTGGCTAAGCTATCCTACGGAACTTCACCAGTAAAATAGTTTTCGCACACGAGTCCACTACTCACCAACACAATACTCCACCGGGGATCCTCCCTCGTCATCCTACGAGAGGGCCATCCTCGGTACTCACACTTATCTTGAGTCTTTTATTAGTACCCATTAACTTGTCTATGAACTGTATAGGCAACCAAGTAGTCCTTTACCGCGGACGTGGCTATTCGAATAGTTTTATACCCTGCAGGGGTGTACTTCTTCATACACGCTTTCACCACTTACCGCCGTTTACACGACATGTACTTGGCAACCTTCAAGCGGAAGCCCAGCGAGGGTGTCGGCCACGGCCTACCTAAACACTTAAGTCTCTAGTCCAGGTTTATCGCCTATCCAGGTTCCATCCGCAGGGAGTCCGGCCGAGGTTTCCACATACGGCCCCGAACGATGTGAATAGGGATCCCGAGACACCAAACGGGTGACTCGGTACACCGTGCCACGGTGTATCTACCGCAACATAGCCCACCCCTAGGGTCAGCGCTACACACGGCCACCAACACATAACCTACAAACACCAGAAACTATTTGCAACTCCTGGACAGAGTACTAGGGTGGTTAAGAAGCCGAGAGGGTCAATTAAGGATCCCAATGCATGGTAGTAGCTGAATCTTAAATCACACATACAGATCTCAATTCTTAGGGATGGCCTCAATGAAACAACCCACCATGTACTCCTACATGGCCTCTCATCGATACCTTTACCAAAACATATTCAACACATCCCTCACATTACCGGCATAAGCATTTCACTCTGGCCATCACCCAGATGAACCAGACCTGACACAACTCTAAGCATAGCAGGCATAGCAAGGTAGGAATCACATACATGGCTCAATCAACTCCTACACATGCTAGTGGGTTTCATCTAGTTACTGTGGCAATGACAGGTCATGCAGATGATAAGGGTTCAACTACCGTAGCACACAGCAGTTTGAATCGCGTTGTCTTAATGCAGTAAATAAGAGCAGAAGCGAGAACATGGGTTTGTATCGGAATGATCAATGGTTGCTTGCCTGATGGAGTGGTAGTGGGATACTACCCTTCAGTTGGATACTCGTGAATATCCTCGGAGGCAGAACCTACCACGAAGAACACATCGGAACACAATCAACACATGACGATATGCAACAATATGATGCATGCTATGACATGGCAATATGAATGTGTCTTGGCCTAATGCAAGCTATAACAGAAAGGAATGAACTCATTTGAATCAAAGATTCAAATATTAGCTCATTAAACATGGCCTTAATAGCGCATTTCCTTATTATGCTTAAACAGCAAGGTAAACTTGTTTTGTCATGCATGAAACCATTACAGATGGATAGATTGAATTTTTCTGATCATTTTTCATATATAAATCTTTGCATTTGGAGCTATGGTTGATTTTCTACGATTTTTAGAAGTTTTAACTATTTTCTGGAAATTCCTGAATAAAAATAAGTCCAGAAAATGCATTACTGCGTCAGCATTGCGTCATGCTGACCTCAGCAGGTCAAAGGTGCCAGCCCAGGTCAAACCTGACTGGTGGGCCCCTTCTGTCAGCCTCTCAGCTAATTAACAGGATTAGATTAACACTAATTAGCTGTCAGTGGGGCCTGGGCCCACATGTCAGTGACTGATTTAATTAAAATTAATTAAAACTAATCCTAAATTAGTTAGCAGACCGGCCCCACCTGTCATAGACTCAGGGGGGGTCTACCTGGGCCCACCCAGGAGTCAAACTGGGTCAAACTCGCCGGCGACTCGACGCCGGTGAGGCCCGAGACGGTGGCGCAGCTTGGAAAACGCCCACAGGGCACTGGCGAGGCCATTCTTGGGCTCATTGGAGAGCTCTTGCAGTCGCACATCTAGTGGTGGTGGAGGCCGGGCCTATGGTGGCCGGAGACGACGACGGCGAGCTCCAAGGCGGCGGCCGGAGTTCGGCCATGTGCGGGAGTGGGCTGCGGCGTGCAAACACGGAAACTGAAGCGCTAGCAAGGCACTACGTGATGCGGCAAGCACGTTGCATAGCACGGGAGGACCAAATGGTCGCCGGAGCGACGCCGGCGACAAGCTCGAGCGGATACGAGCTTCGGCCATGGTGGAACTATGGCCTAGAGGGTGCAAACGCGTGGGAAAGAAGAGGGGAAAGGCGGCGGAGCTCACAGGGAGGTCGATGAGCAGCTCGGTGGGCTCGGGGGCGACCGGAGCGAGGCGAATCGGTGAACGGCGTCCGGCGTGTACCGAGGTTGAAGACGATCCGATGGCGGCGATGTAGGGCCTCTGGCGATGCGTGGTTCGGTGGGGAGGGCGAGGGCGTCGCGGCGGAGCTTCTGGACAAGTCAGAGAGGCGAGGGGGTGACGGAGAGCGCGAGTACGGCGGTGAGACGGCGACAAGCTCATCGGCCATGGTGCGGGGAGGGTGAGGGATACGAGGGGAGAGTGAGCGAGGATGAGAGGGGGACGTGGGGGTCGCGTGGCACCCCTAGGCATCTCCAGGCGTCGGCGGAAGCAAGAGGTGGCCGGCGTGTGGCCGCGGGCGCCGGCCACGCGCTCCGCGTCCTTCTGGCGCGAGGAGGAGGACGACTGGCAGAGCCAGTAGGCTGGGCCGAGCCAGGTGGCTGGGCCAGCACAGGTAAGGCCCAGGTGGGCTTCCCTCTCTCTCTCTCTTTATTTGTTTCTGTTTTTCTAATTAACTGCAACTGTTGGGCTTTAAATAAAATACTAAAACATTTCCAAAAATCCTGAAAATAATTGTGGGCTCTGTTTAGATTATTTCCAACAACAAACATTTATTTCCAGGATTATTTGAGCATTTAAATTATTTTATAGCATTTAAATGCCCAAATTCAAATACTTATGATTTAATTCAATGACCTTCTGTTGACCTAGAATATTGTGCACCAATTTTGCCAGAGGTTTTAACCCAAGACAAGGAGGGTGAACTTTTTAGAAGGGCATTTCAGGTTCATTGAAAATAATTTTAGTAAACTCTAGTTGTTTCCAGGGGGTGTTGGGGGTTTCTGCTTTCCCCATTTCAAATTTAAGAGAAATTTAAACATGATGCACAGTCTAATGCTTGAACTAGCTAGGGTGTGACAACTCACCCCCACTCAAAAGAATCTCTTCCCGAGATTTAGGATCCTCCGGGAAGAAGGTGGGGTACTCAAGTGGAAGACGATCCTCCCTTTCCCAAGTGGCTTCTTTCTCGGAAGGGTGTGACCATTGAACCTTGAGAAACTTGATATTCTGACGTTGAGTGGTACGCTCGGCCTGATCAAGGATACGAACGGGATATTCCCGATAGGAGAGGTTATCTTGTAGATCAAGCGTTTCGTGCTCCACTCCACGGATAGGATCCGCGAAGCAACGCCTGAGTTGTGAAACGTGGAAGACATCGTGAACTCTGGAAAGATGCGGAGGTAGTTCCAATTGGTAGGCAACTTCTCCTCGTTTGGCAAGAATGCGAAAGGGTCCAATGTATCGAGGGGCCAATTTGCCTTTGATACCGAAATGATGGGTTCCCTTTAACGGAGTAACCCAAAGGTAAGCCTTCTCGTCGACTTCATAAGTCATAGGCTTATGTTTACGATCATATTGACTCTTTTGACGAGATTGGGCTGTTTTCAATTTCTCACGAATAACGCGAACCTGCTCTTCTGCTTCCTGAATCATATCCGGGCCAAAGAGTTGTCTTTCCCTGGTTTTTGACCAGTTAAGAGGCGTTCGACATTTTCGTCCATAGAGAACTTCGAAAGGAGCCTTGCCCAAGCTGGCTTCATAACTATTGTTATAAGCAAACTCTGCGAATGGAAGGCATTTCTCCCAACTCATTCCGAACGAGATGACAGAAGCTCGAAGCATATCTTCCAGAATTTGATTGACTCGCTCTACTTGACCACTTGATTGAGGATGGAAGGCGGTACTAAAAGAGAGACGAGTTCCCATAGCATTTTGGAAACTTTCCCAAAATCGAGAGGTGAAGAGACTCCCACGGTCTGAGTTAATTTCCAATGGAACACCATGAAGAGACACTATTCGGGAGATGTATAAATCGGCTAGCTGGCTAGCGGTGATACTCTCATGAATAGGTAGAAAGTGGGCTACTTTGGAAAGACGGTCGATCACGACGAAGATGGCATTATTCCCTCTCTTGGTCCTGGGAAACCCAGTGATGAAATCCATACTGATTTTATCCCATTTCCATTCGGGAATAGCCAAAGGTTGAAGAGTGCCAGCAGGCCGTTGATGCTCTGCTTTAACACGACAACAAACGTCGCAATTAGCAATGTATTGAGCGATTTCTCTCTTCATCCCAGTCCACCAAAACCTCTGGCGTAGGTCTTGATACATTTTAGTACTACCGGGATGAATGGTGAGAGGGGATTCATGAGCTTCCTTAAGGATCAACTGGCGCAGATGTTGTTTCTTGGGAACCTCCAAACGGTTCTCGAAGAAGACAGCACCTCGCTCATCCATGGAGAAACATTTAGCAACTCCGCTAGCGATGTTTTCCTTAATCCGGGATATGCCCTTATCATACCGCTGGGCGGTTATGATTTGATCCATAAGGGTAGGTTTCGCCACCAGGGTGGATAGGAATCCTCGAGGAACAATGTGAAGGTTAAGCTTACGGAATTCCTCATGGAGAGGTGGTTGACTCTATTGTAACATCAGATTGTTACAATAGGATTTACGGCTTAGTGCATCAGCCATGACATTGGCTTTGCCCGGGGTGTAAGTTATTCCTAAGTCGTAATCCGAGATCAGCTCAACCCAACGTCTTTGCCTGAGATTCAAGTCTGGTTGGGTGAAGATATATTTCAAACTTTGGTGATCGGTGAAGATCTCGCAATGATTACCAAGGAGGTAATGTCGCCAGGTTTTAAGTGCATGGACTACAGCTGCAAGCTCTAGATCATGTGTGGGATAATTTTCCTCATGTGGGTGTAATTGCCGTGAAGCATAGGCAATTACCTGACGATCCTGCATGAGTATGCAACCTAGTCCTTGTCGCGAGGCGTCGCAATAGATAATAAAGTCCTTGGAGAAATCTGGTGGTACCAGTACGGGAGCAGATGTCAGGCGTCTTTTCAGTTCCTGAAAGCTGAACTCGCACTGTGGAGTCCACTCGAACTTTTTATCTTTCTTGAGTAGTTAGAGGTTTAGCAACCTTGGAGAAATTCTCGACGAAACGGCGGCAATAGCTCGCTAAGCCAAGGAAACTCCGAACTTGCTTGACCGTCTCAGGTGGAGTCCAATCAAGGACGGCTTGAACTCGCTTGGGATTGATAGCAATACCCTTGCCAGAGATTAGATGGCCTAGATAGGTCACTTCTGGCAACCAAAATTCACACTTGGAGAATTTGGCATAAAGGCGATTCTCTCGAAGTTTCATCAATACCAGCCTTAGATGTTCGGCATGTTCCTCTTCATTCTTGGAGTAGATGAGTATGTCATCGAGGTATACCATGACGAATTTATCCAAGTACTCCATGAAAACCGAGTTCATTAACCGAGAGAAGGTAGCCGGGGCATTGGTTAAACCGAAGGACATGACGGTGTACTCGTATTGGCCATAACGAGTAACAAAGGCCGTTTTGGGAATGTCCCCGTTTCTGATTTTGATTTGATGGTAGCCCAACCTCAAATCCATCTTGGAAAAGACTGAGGATCCAGCGAGCTGATCATACAGATCATTAATCCTGGGAAGCGAGTATTTGTTCTTGATGGTGACCAGGTTGACAGGGCGGTAGTCCACAACCATTCGATCCGTTCCATCCTTCTTCTTGACGAAGAGGACGGGGCAAGCCCAAGGAGAGGAACTAGGACAGATGAAACCCTTTTTCAAGGACTCATCGAGTTGGTTCTTAAGCTCGGCTAGTTCTAAGGGTGCCATCTTGTAGGGTCTTCTAGAAATTGGCACGGTTCCTGGAACAAGGTCTATCACAAACTCGACATCCCTGTCAGGTGGAACACCTGGCAGTTCTTCTGGAAAGACATCCGGAAAGTCTCGGACTACCGGAACATCCTCAAGGTCTGGAAGGGGGTTGGCATTTAGGGAGTAAAGCTGGCGCTTGGCCACTCGAGTTAAGACATTGACTGTCTTGCCCGATGGGTGAGTAAGCTGAACGGTTCTAGTGGCACAATCAATCTTAGCGTAATGAGCTGACATCCAGTCCATACCCAAGATGATGTTTATGTCCGTGGACTTGAGAGCTATCAAGGATGCAAGTAAGACAAGTCTATCGACAAGAATTTCGTTCCCATGACTTACTCTAGAAGTTTGCCATTTGGAACCCGGAGTTTGAATTACCATGGAAGTGGGCATGTCACAGAATGTCGTGTTATGCAATCGAGCATAGCTCTCGGATATGAATGAATGAGATGCTCCAGTATCGAAAAGAACAGATGCCGGATGGCAGTTAACAAGGAACGTACCAAGGACGACGTTGGGATCCTCATGAGCCTCCTCGGCTGAAACATAGTTGACATGGCCACGTGCAGTGGTGGCCGGCTTGGCGTAGAATGTTTTTCCTGCGGGCTTACCACGGCCAATGGACTTTCCAGTTTGATTGGGGTTGTTGTTCTGGGGACACTCTCGGCTATAGTGACCCGGCTCTCCACACTTAAAGCATGTCACCACATTGGGGCGTGGAGCAGCATTAGCAGCGGGGCCACCATAGGGCTTGGGCGGTGCAAATTGCTGGTTGGGACGAGGCGCCTCAAAGGATGGCCTCGGGATGAACCTGGGTGGCAGTGCCGTGCTTGGGATCCACACCCGGCGCTTCTGAGCTCCAGAGCCGGATGAAGAGCCAAAGTCATGGGAGTGCTTGCGTGAAGCGTCATAATCAGTCTGGCCTGTCTCAGCACTGATGGCTTTATTGACCAACTTCTGAAAGGAGGTGCACTCGTGCAGACGAAGATCGCAGCGAAGCTCAGGGCTAAGTCCCTTGCGGAACCTTGCTTGCATCTTAGCGTCAGTAGATACCTCTTCGGGAGCATAGCGTGCCAGATTTCCAAATTCACGACTATAAGCATCCACAGTCAGTCTTCCTTGGGTGAAGTTGTAGAACTCCTCCCTCTTGCGATCCATGAGACCTTCCGAAATGTGATGCTCGCGGAAAGCCTCACTGAACTCAGCCCAAGTAGTAACTTGGCCGACCGGGCGCATAGCTTCGAAGTTTTCCCACCAAAGGCTAGCAGGGCCTTTGAGGTGATAGGCAGCATAGGTAACCTTGTCGGCTTTGGCTACATTGGCAGAACGTAGCTTGTGAGTGATGCTGCGAAGCCAGTCATCCGCGTCGAGGGGTTCGACGGAATGGTTAAACTTTGGTGGGTACAGCTTGATAAAGTCATTGATTGACACCAAGTCATTTCATGGGTGGCGTGGAGTGTTCTGCTCAATCCGCTCTAGCAGGCGGTTAGTCTCACGCTTGTTTCTTTCCGCCTCCAGCATTACTTTGGCCAGAGAAGGCGGGTGAGGCAGATTTTCACCACTAGCCGCACTGGCTTCCCCCTGCTCCGAGGCAGCAGGGTTGCTGCGGGTGTTGACCATCCTAGGAGAAAACAAGACAATGGTTTAGATAAGGATGGCTCAAACTTAGCAAGGAGTGCAGAATGTAATGGATAACACGGAATGCAGAGATGTTCATCCGTATGTCATGGTAATATAAAACTGACATATATATACCAACGGTCATACACATCATACATAGTTTAGTACAAGCCCAGGCTACAGTACAACTATGATGAAAGACGTTACATCTCATCGGAGGCATTCCAAGCTCCTATACAGTATTTGTCTACACCTCCGGATTTGATTACACACAAAGTCATATTCCACAAGTCTCGCAGGACAGTGGAGATACAACTACTACAATACTAGTGGTACTACTACTAACTCAGACAGCTCCGTAGTAGTCCTCATAGAAGTCACCTCCATAGCCTAGAAGTTCAACGTGACCATCCGGGAACAGACGGTCCTGAGGAGCCTGTGGACCATAGGGGCTAGGATGAGGTCTTGGACCAACAAACGATGGCCTGCGGGGACCACAGGGTGGGGTGATGCCTCCCACATCATGCCAATCCACCATGTCTGGCAGAGCTAATCTCACAGGATACAGATCCCTTGTATCCATACATCCAGCTTGCACCGCAGGTGCAAACCGAGTCAATATGGCCCAATGACCAGCACGGGTATTGAAAAGCTCCAGCCTCAAGGCCCGATTCTCTCGGTCCTTATCTTCGAGCATCTCGGCAGTGGTACGAGTTAATGAGTCCTCCTGAGTGGAGTCAGCATAGATAGCCTGAAGATACCCTTGCGCTCCCGGAAGTGAAGCTGGCATGTAATGGAAGTCGGTGTTCCGAAGCAGGCCAGTCCGGACTCGCAAGATGGTCATCATGGAATAGGCAGCATCCTGCACAGCCATCTCAACAGTAACCCCGAGTCCATAGGAACAGTGAAGGGGCTCGGTAGATCCAGGATAAGAAGGAAATATCCTGACGGTGCAGAGATATTGGCTTTGATTAAAGTCGCGGAACTGCTCTTCGACGGTGTATTTGGGATACCAATGGTAGCCCATCTCGATCATTACCCAGACTAACATAGCAGTATGACCGGGCACGTCGAGGCACCGGGTCAGGCGAACCACTTGGTTTTGAACACGGTTGGCCATCTGAAAGCACAACCACAATGCAAAGACATCAGAATTTCTAGGGAAAATTGGACAGCATAACAGCTGTAAATGCTCAGAAAAAGATTTGAGACATCCACAACAGTTCGCAATACCACTCAACAACATCATATCAAGATTCTGATCCAATTAGCAACATACTAAAATAGTAGAAACTGAACTGGGGCTTGTAGCATCAATCCTATAAGCTACTACGGATTAGTAACACGTGAACCTGATAGAAGGAGAGAGCCTAGTCCTTAACCCACGTTGAATGAGAAGAGAATGACTCAGATCAGAGGCATAGGGTAAAGGAGTAAAAGAGCCTTACGTTCCCTCCCACAATCAATTCCCCTACATATAACTAAAGCATTTCTAGACTCGACATCGACCAGTTTGGCTCAACGAACCTACAGGCAGTCCAGCTCTGATGCCAACGCTGTCAGGACCCCGATTCCAAGTCACATCGATCTAGCCGGTAACACCTCATATCACTTTGCGGCCTCACGCATGGTATCCCACGGGTGTCGCCTTACCATGGCCCGGGACCGTTTGCGCCTTTTGGCTCACGTATATGATAGTGTCGCTAGCATCCATATGACAGAGAACCCGGGCCGACATGGCTAGTCATGAACCCAAAGCGGCACAGACCTATGGAGACAGGCATACATGAATCACATCGAGCATGTCGGTCATCAGCGATTGGTTCCGGGCTGTAGCACTGGGCTAACAGGACTTCGGGGAACCCGGGCTGTAGCAGGCTAGGCAGGACTCCGTAAGTCACAGCGTGACATTTTCCCGAAGGGACAAACATAGGAACGAAGTGAAACACATGCCGGCCAGTCAAGTGTCCTGAACAGTAGTGCTAGGCTAGCAGGACTCCGGTGAACCGAGCTGTAGCGGACTACTATGGCTCGAGGAACACTAGACTACATTTCCCCATAAGAAAGGCTACCAAGGATAAACAACTAGATTGTCGGATCCCACTCATACCAAGCATTTCAATCATACACACAATATGCCCGATATGAGTACATACAACATGGCATCACAACAAAACTCTACAACTCAAGTACTTTATTTAAAGGCTCCAGGGAGCCATACATAACATGTTCATACAGATAGGGGTCACATGACCCGACACTCAAGTCATACAAACATACAAGCACATGCGAAAGCAACTAGTCTGAGTACAGACTCTAGAAAGAAAGAAGGCTTCTCGAAGCCTGTCTATCTACATAGGGCCCTCCATGGCCAGGATCACCACCTGGGTGGCTAGTCACTCGTCGACGTCAAGGTCTACGTAGAACCCATCGGAGGGGGCGGTGTTGTCGTCTGAAAACAGTAATTAAGCAAACATGAGTACAAAGGTACTCAGCAAGTCTTACATCAGAACCTACTATACATGCTTATTCTCAAGAAGGTGGTGGGGTTAATGCAGCAAGCCAGCTTTGACTCTTGGCTAAGCTATCCTACGGAACTTCACCAGTAAAATAGTTTTCGCACACGAGTCCACTACTCACCAACACAATACTCCACCGGGGATCCTCCCTCGTCATCCTACGAGAGGGCCATCCTCGGTACTCACACTTATCTTGAGTCTTTTATTAGTACCCATTAACTTGTCTATGAACTGTATAGGCAACCAAGTAGTCCTTTACCGCGGACGCGGCTATTTGAATAGTTTTATACCCTGCAGGGGTGTACTTCTTCATACACGCTTTCATCACTTACCGCCGTTTACACGACATGTGCTCGGCAACCTTCAAGCGGAAGCCCAGCGAGGGTGTCGGCCATGGCCTACCTAAACACTTAAGTCTCTAGTCCAGGTTTATCGCCTATCCAGGTTCCATCCGCAGGGAGTCCGGCCGAGGTTTCCACATACGGCCCCGAACGATGTGAACAGGGATCCCGAGACACCAAACGGGTGACTCGGTACACCGTGCCACGGTGTATCTACCGCAACATAGCCCACCCCTAGGGTCAGCGCTACGCACGGCCGCCAACGCATAACCTACAAACACCAGACACTATTTGCAACTCCTGGACAGAGTACTAGGGTGGTTAAGAAGCCGAGAGGGTCAATTAAGGATCCCAATGCATGGTAGTAGCTGAATCTTAAATCACACATACAGATCTCAGCTCTTAGGGACGGCCTCAATGAAACATCCCACCATGTACTCCTACATGGCCTCTCATCGATACCTTTACCAAAACATGTTCAACACACCCCTCACATTACCGGCATAAGCATTTCACTCTGGCCCATCACCCAGATGAACCAGACCTGACACAACTCTAAGCATAGCAGACATAGAAAGGTAGGAATCACATACATGGCTCAATCAACTCCTACACATGCTAGTGGGTTTCATCTAGTTACTGTGGCAATGACAGGTCATGGAGAGGATAAGGGTTCAACTACCGTAGCACACAGTAGTTTGAATCGCGTTGTCTTAATGCAGTAAACAAGAGCAGAAGCGAGAACATGGGTTTGTATTGGAATGATCAATGGTTGCTTGCCTGATGGAGTGGTAGTGGGATACTGCCCTTCAGTTGGATACTCGTGAATATCCTCGGAGGCAGAACCTACCACAAAGAACACATCAGAACACAATCAACACATGACGATATGCAACAATATGATGCATGCTATGACATGGCAATATGAATGTGTCTTGGCCTAATGCAAGCTATAACAGAAAGGAATGAACTCATTTGAATCAAAGATTCAAATATTAGCTCATTAAACATGGCCTTAATAGTGCATTTCCTTATTCTGCTTAAACAGCAAGGTAAACTTCTTTTTCATGCATGAAACCATTACAGATGGATAGATTGAATTTTTCTGATCATTTTTCATATATAAATCTTTGCATTTGGAGCTATGGTTGATTTTCTATGATTTTTAGAAGTTTTAACTATTTTCTGGAAATTCCTGAATAAAAATAAATCCAGAAAATGCATTACTGCGTCAGCATTGCGTCATGCTGACCTCAGCAGGTCAAAGGCGCCAGCCCAGGTCAAACCTGACTGGTGGGCCCCTTCTGTCAGCCTCTCAGCTAATTAACAGGATTAGATTAACACTAATTAGCTGTCAGTGGGGCCTGGGCCCACATGTTAGTGACTGATTTAATTAAAATTAATTAAAACTAATCCTAAATTAGTTAGCAGACCGGCCCCACCTGTCATAGACTCAGGGGGGGTCTACCTGGGCCCACCCAGGAGTCAAACTGGGTCAAACTCGCCGGCGACTCGACGCCGGCGAGGCCCGAGACGGTGGCGCAGCTTGAAAAACGCCCACAGGGCACTGGCGAGGCCGTTCTTGGGCTCATTGGAGAGCTCTTGCAGTCGCGCATCTAGTGGTGGTGGAGACCGGGCCTACCGTGGCTGGAGACGACGACGGCGAGCTCCAAGGCGGCGGCCGGAGTTCGGCCATGTGCGGGGAGTGGGCTGCGGCGTGCAAACACGGAAACTGAAGCGCTAGCGAGGCACTACGCGATGCGGCAAGCACGTTGCATAGCACGGGAGGACCAAATGGTCGCCGGAGCGACGCCGGCGACGAGCTCGAGCGGAGACGAGCTTCGGCCATGGTGGAACTATGGCCTAGAGGGTGCAAACGCGTGGGAAAGAAGAGGGGAAAGGCGGGGGAGCTCACAGGGAGGTCGATGAGCAGCTCAGTGGGCTCGGGGGCGACCGGAGCGAGGCGAATCGATGAACGGCGTCCGGCGGGTACCGAGGTTGAAGACGATCCGATGGCGGCGATGCAGGGCCTCCGGCGATGCGTGGCTCAGTGGGGAGGGCGAGGGCGTCGCGGCGGAGCTTCTAGACAGGTCAGAGAGGCGAGGGGGTGACGGAGAGTGCGACTACGACGGTGTGAAGGCGACAAGCTCGTCGGCCATGGTGCGGGAGAGGGTGAGGGAGACGAGGGGAGAGTGAGCGAGGATGAGAGGGGGACGTGGGGGTCGCGTGGCACCCCTAGGCTTCTCCAGGCGTCGGCGGAAGCAGGAGGTGGCCGGCGTGTGGCCGCGGGCGCCGGCCACACGCTCCGCGTCCTTCTGGCGCGAGGAGGACGACGACTGGCAGAGCCAGTAGGCTGGGCCGAGCCAGGTGGCTGGGCCAGCACAGGTAAGGCCTAGGTGGGCTTCCCTCTCTCTCTCTCTCTCTCTCTTTTTATTTGTTTCTGTTTTTCTAATTAACTGCAACTGTTGGGCTTTAAATAAAATACTAAAACATTTCCAAAAATCCTGAAAATAATTGTGGGCTCTGTTTAGATTATTTCCAACAGCAAACATTTATTTCCAGGATTATTTGAGCATTTAAATTATTTATAGCATTTAAATGCCCAAATTCAAATACTTATGATTTAATTCAATGACCTTCTGTTGACCTAGAAAATTGTGCACCAATTTTGCCAGAGGTTTTAACCCAAGACAAGGAGGGTGAACTTTTTAGAAGGGCATTTCAGGTTCATTGAAAATAATTTTAGTAAACCCTAGTTGTTTCCAGGGGGGTGTTGGGGGTTTCTGCTTTCCCCATTTCAAATTTAAGAGAAATTTAAACATGATGCACACTCTAATGCTTGAACTAGCTAGGGTGTGACATCCAACCTGGCCATGAAGGACATCGTAGTCCGGTTATGGCCAGCCGAACCCATTCCTAGCAGCTACTTTGGCTTGGTCAAGAGGCTTGCCGATGCCCTACCCCGAATTGAAGCTGTGAAGTGCTCTTCGTGCATTGAGGGTGCTCAGATGGCCTTTGCCCGTGTCAAGATGCACTGGGCGAAGATGAAGGCCGCCGTCCTAGTAGTTGATGGCCCACCTGAAGGAAAGGATTATCGCAAGCCGGAGCGATACTTTGAAGACGTCATAGAGGGTGCCCGTTTAATAGAGGGTCAATGCTCGAAGGATATTATGTTTGAATGAATGTCTCCGGGCTGCCGAGACTTTGTGTTATGAAACAAGGCTTGTATAATATATTTGTGCCTTTATCTAAAATTACTTTCCTCCTATGCGATTGTTTTTATATCTGAAAGTTTGCTAGTCGTTGGCTTCTGCCCCCACATAGATACTACGGGGGTGTTCGGAATAGCACATGACCACACTTGACCCAATGTCTTGGTCCATGAAGGAGGTGACTGTGCAGCGAACCAGGCAATCAGACTATGCAACTTTATCACTCTCACTTAGCCATAGGAGCTTGACAATGGGACTATGAGCTAGCCGCTGGTGCATGTGCGGCTATCCGAACTTGGATGCTTTAGGCGCGTGAGCGGGTGGAGGCCAGTCCTTCATATAATATGGAAAAATCACAAAAGATTTAGTAAGTTGCCGAACCGCTGACCATCTCTCGCTATACCATGACAGTCAGTTTTCGGCTTTCTCTACTGAGGTGTTTGACCAGACGAACCAGAAACACAATCGCACTAGTTCTCCCTTTACTACCTTAGCCGAACAAGTGAAACGTAAGGTGGTAACCACAGGAGCCGGGCAACCCAACTATTGACCAAAGACATGATTCGGAGCCGATGCATATAATGTAGTATTCGGGACACCGAAGTATACTATAAAAGTGTTCGGACTTTTTGTTTTTGAAAAATATATGTGGCCGAATGGAGCCCCTAGCAATTTATGCCGAGGTGTATATGTCAATCTGTTGTGAAGACGAGATACATATTATGAAAGTAGCCAATGCCGAATAGGGTTGGACAAAAACTGTTTCCGCTATAGTCTGATTGATACGTCAAAACGTGCTCTTACAGAGAATTCCATAATAATCAAGGATATTTTACATGCCAGGAATTTGAGAACAAGGGAAAGCTGTATACAGGTCCTAAAAAAGGTGGTCTTGAAGATCCTTTCGACACCCTGCCGCACGTCTACGCCGCTTTTCACCTTGGTGTAGGATCCTTTGAGAGGATCAACGATCGTGTATACAAAAGGGGCCTAGGAAAGGGCCCTTTGTACCACCTAAAAGTGATTTGGGTTTTAAAGAACCTGAAAAATAAAAAGGAAAGAGAAAAAAGGAAGAATATTAAGGTCCGAATAGGGTCGAGCCGTATTGTGGACTTTGTCCTTGGTGTGTCTCCATCCTTGCCCATGGTATTTTTAGTGCATAGTTAGGTACGTGTGATGACCCACAAGTGTAGGGGATCTATCGTAGCTTTTCGATAAGTAAGAGTGTCGAACCCAACGAGGAGCAGAAGGAAATGATAAGCAGTTTTCAGTACGGTATTCTTTGCAAGCACTGAAATTATCGGTAACATATAGTTTTGTGATAAAGTAATTTGTAACGAGTAGCAAGTAATAAAAGTAAATAAGGTGCAGCAAGATGGCCCAATCCTTTTTGTAGCAAAGGACAAGCCTGGACAAACTCTTATATGAAGGAAAGCGCTCCCGAGGACACATGGGAATTATCGTCAAGCTAGTTTTCATCATGTTCATATGATTCACGTTCGGTACTTTGATAATTTGATATGTGGGTGGACCAGTGCTTGGGTGCTATCCTTACTTGGACAAGCATCCCACTTATGATTAACCCCCATTGAAAGCGTCCGCAACTACAAAAGAAGTATTAAGGTAAACCTAAACATAGCATGAAACATATGGATCCAAATCAGCCCCTTACGAAGCAACGCATAAACTAGGGTTTAAGCTTCTATCACTCTAGCTACCCATCATCTAATTATTACTTCCCAATGCCTCCCTCTAGGCCCAAACAATGGTGAAGTGTCATGTAGTCGATGTTCACATGACACCACTAGAGGGATGACAACATACATCTCATCAAAATATCAAACGAATACCAAATTCACATGACTACTAATAGCAAGACTTCTCCCATGTCCTCAGGAGCAAACGTAACTACTCACAAAGCATATTCATGTTCATAATCAGAGGGGTATTAATATGCATAATGGATCTGAACATATGATCTTCCACCAAGTAAACCAACTAGCATCAACTACAAGGAGTAATCAACACTACTAGCAACCCACATGTACCAATCTAAGGTTTGGATACAAGAGATGAACTAGGGTTTGAGATGAGATGGTGCTGGTGAAGATGTTTATGGAGATTGACCCCCTCCCGATGAGAGGATCGTTGGTGATGATGATGGCGATGATTTCCCCCTCCCGGAGGGAAGTTTCCCTGGCAGAACAGCTCCGTCGGAGTCCTAGATTGGTTCCGCCTCGTGGTGGCGGAGTTTCTTCCCGAAAGCTTTCTTATGATTTTTCCTCGGACGAAAGACCTCATATAGCAGAAGATGGGCATAAGAGGGCCACCAGGGGGCCCACGAGGCAGGGGCGCGACCAGGGGGGTAGGGCACGCCCCCACCCTCGTGGACGGTGGGTGGCCCCCCTCTGGTACTTCTTTCGCCCAATATTTTTTATATATTCTGAAACATGCTCCCGTGAAGTTTCAGGACTTTTGGAGATGTGCAGAATAGGTCTCTAATATTTGCTCCTTTTCCAGCCCAGAATTCCAGCTGCCGGCATTCCCCCTCTTCATGCAAACCTTGTAAAATAAGAGAGAATAGGCATAAGTATCGTGACATAATGTGTAATAATAGCCCATAATGCAATAAATATCGATATAAAAGCATGATGCAAAATGGACGTATCAACTCCCCCAAGCTTAGACCTCAATTGTCCTCAAGCGAAAGTCGAAATCGAAAAATATGTCCACATGTTTGGAGATAGAGGTGTCAATAAAAATCAAATACGGACATGAGGGCATCATGATCATTCTTAGAGCAGCAACACACACACACACACACATATATATATATATAGTCATATGATCTCTTATGCTAAAGTGAAAATTCAATCACAATTTCAAGTATGAATCATAAACTTTATTGAGAACCAACAAACTATAATCTCAGTCATTGAGGCAATTGCAATTTATCATAACATAGGAAAGAGTCAATATAAGAGCTTTTCAGCAAGTCCACATACTCAACTATCATTTAGTCTTTCACAATTGCTAACACTCATGCAATATTTATGGGTATGGAGTTTTAATCGGACATAGAGAAAGATAGGGGCTTATAGTTTTGCCTCCCAACGTTTTACCTCAAGGGTAATGTCAAGAATAATAGTTCATGAAAACTCACATCCAATTAGCTATATATATCAGGATCTTTCCAACACATTGTGCTTGCCAAAGGATAAAATGTAAAAGGGAAAGGTGAAGATCACCACGACTCTTTTATAAGGTAGAAGATAAAAGTGAAAGATAGGCCCTTCACAGAGGGAAGCAGAGGTTGTCACGCGCTTTTGTGGTTGGATGCACAAAATCTTAATGCAAAAGAACGTCACTTTATATTGCCACTTGTGATATGAACCTTTATTATGCAGTCCGTCGCTTTTATTTCTTCCATATCACAAGATCGTATAAAGCTTATTTTCTCCACATTAATAAGTCATACATATTTAGAGAGCAATTTCATGCACCGATGACAACTTACTTGAAGGATCTTACTCAATCCATAGGTAGGTATGGTGGACTCTCATGGCAAAAACGGGTTTAGGGATATTTGGAAGCACAAGTAGTATCTCTACTTGGGGCAAAGAAATTGGCTAGCATGTCATACGTCAACTCTTTAGCATGTCATACTTTAATGAGTGCTCACAACCATAAAAGATGTCCAAGATAGTGTATTTATATTTGAAGACCTCTCTTTCTTTAGTATTTCCTATTAATTGCAACGATGACAAAAACTATGTTTGTCAACTCTCAACAACTTTTATTCATCATACTCTTATATGTTAAGTCATTACTCTCCATACGATCCATATGATCTCTTTATTTCTTTTTATTCTTTCTCTTTTATTTTATTCCCTCAAGATCATAGCAAGATAATCAAGCCCTTGACTCAACACTAATCTTTATTATATATAGCTCACGGACTCAATTACATAGAAGGATCATAAAGAAAAAAAATCACAACTAGATCATACTAAAACTTTATTCTACTAGATCAAGATATTACCAAAAGGATCGAACTAAGAAAAACAGTAAAGATAAATGATGTGATGGTGATACGATACCAGGGCACTCCCCCAAGCTTGGCAGTTGCCAAGGGGAGTGCCCATAACCGTGTGATTATGTCTCCTTCTTCGGGGGTGGTGATGTGATATTCTTGGCGATGATGCCCCTCAGGATACGATTCTCTTCCTCGAGGTTATTGACTTGCTGCTTGAGGTTCATTATTTCCTTACGGAGCTTGCCAGTGACGGCTAAAGCTCTTTTCACCCAAGGATGTTGCATAGCTGCGGAAGAGCAAGTAACACTCTTTTTCATATTTTCATAAGAGAGAAATCTAACATTGGAAGGGATGACCGAGTTTGGAAGAGCTGAGCTCTGTAGTTCCCCCATCATGAATCCTGCCCGGAAACGAGAAGTAACTTCTTGATCCTCCTCCATGGCATCTATCCTTTTCAAGTCAGCTTCCATCTCTTCCTCCGTTGAGGGCCCAAAGTGATAGGCATCGCTGTTTGCCCCTGGACCTGGTGTCAGATGAGACACCCGACTCTCCCCGACTGACTCTTGAGAGGACATCTTGCTCTGATTTGCGGCAGAAACAGCTCGAAACAAAGACAGGAGATATTTGCGTGATACGGTGGTCAAAACCTTCGGGAGATTATATAATGAATTTTTACCGACCAAAAGAAGTATCATGCAAGAAAACAGAGTCCGGAGAGCGCACGAGGTGCCCACGAGGCAGGGGTGTAACGCCCCAGATGCAATTTTCCATATTTGTAACTCTGACTCTTGCCTTTTCCGGAGATGCAATATGAGTTTCCCTTCGGTGGTTGGGTTTTTTATCTTTTGTTTTGCATTTTGTTCATGTCATGCATTTCATATCATGTCATCATGTGCATCGCATTTTTATTCGTTTTCGTCTCATGCATCCGAGCATTTTCCCCGTTGTCCGTTTCGCAATCCGACACTCCCTCATGCACCCGGCGCCCCCTCTTGGCTCTTTTCGTGAGCGGGTGTTAAACGTTCTCGGAATGGAACAAGATTTGCCAAGTAGCCTTGGTACACTACCAGTAGACCGCCTGTCAAATTTTGTTCCATTTGGAGGCCGTTTGATGCTCCAATGGTTAACTGGGTAACCGCAAAGGCCTCTTTTGTGTTGCATCCCAACACTCCTTCCAAACGGCCCAATAACCCATCTAAACCATCTCCATGTCCTCCGTCGTCGGATCACAATCGTGTGGGCGAAAACTACACCTCCTTTGGACACTCCAAACTCCCTCTACCTATAAATAGGTGTCCCTCCCCGAAAATTCGCGCAGATGAAACCCTAGCGTCTTCCTCCTTGCGCCGGCGAACACATCCGTCCGCGCCGGACATGTCCACCGGCCATGCCGCTCCGGCCAACCACAAGCCGCCACGTCACCCTGCCGCCGTTCCCCTCCACTCGCGTCGCGCCACGTCACCGCCGCCAGCGCCCCACTTCGGAGCGCCACCCGGGGCCCAGATTCGGCCCGCCCCGGGCCCGCCCTCCGCCGCCGCTCGCCCGAGCCGGAGCCCGCGCGCCGCCGCCGCCTCCTGGCCCATCCGCTCGCTGCCTCCTGCCGGCGAGCTTCGCCGGAGCCGCGCGAGTTCGCCGCCGCCTCACGCCTTACCACGCCGCCCCGCCGCCGGAGTACGCCGCCTCGCCCTGCCGTCGCCCGGATCCGGCTTCCCTGACCTCCTCCGGCCGTCTCCGGCGAGATCCGCCGCCGTTGACTTTTCCCCCTCAAGGTCTATTTTCTGCTAAGTCCTCAGATCCTCGTATTTTGATGCCCTCTTTGACTTGTCATATCTCCATGACCGTGGCTCCAACTCATGCATATGTTATATCAAATTGATCGTCTCGTTGAGCTCCAGTAGCATTTCCATGCATGTTCATGTTCATTATGATGTCATTTTCATTGATGCAAGAGTGCTATAAAATGTTAACTGCTAGTACTTGTCAGTTTATGAGGTTTTGTCATTTTTGTTGCATTTGATGTGTGAATCATCTGAGACTGAGGTCTACATGTGCTTTGAACTACATCATGCCATCTTTACAGAGGTGCCTGTCTTGTATTTTTGTGATCTATGTGGTGACTAGCACAAGCATGCAAACTAGGCTTCGTGATGTTGCTGTTTTCAGGGACTTAGGTTTTTGCTAAGTCCTTTTCCTGCTGTTATTTTGATGCCACATAAACTTGATGCTACCTAGTGATCCATGCTTATTTTGAGTTACTTCAGTAAGGATGTTTTGAACATGTTGTTATGCTCTATCCATACATGCCCCCGTTTGCAATTATGGAGTGCCATAGAATGTCTTTTTTCTTGCTCTACTTTTGTTATAAAATGTTCCTGGCAGAATGTTAACATGTTAATCAATATTGCCATGGTTGTTGCTAGTGATCCATGCATCCTATGAAGTTGTCATCTTTTTGTTGCCATGGTTAGCTTCATGAACTTGTCATCTTTCTGTTGGTATGCTTCTTTTGCCATGCAATGCTTTGTGGTGAGTGGTTTGAGCTCGCAAAGTTGCTATCATATTTTTGTTTATGCCATGCTCTATTTTTCTGCTAAGTCTGAAACTGTTAATAAAACTTGCTATGTTTACATGGGTTCCATCATATCTTATGTGACTTTTTGGCTCATGTTCAGTAAGAGACTTTTGTTCTATGCTTTTAGTAGAATCATTCCATGCCCTTTTTTTCTATGATATGTTCCTGTAGCATGTTGTTTGCTTGCTCTAAACTTTGCTTCCTGATGTTGTTTTGACGTGTTAGTATTTTCACTAAGTCTGTGAAGCTGATATCTTTTGCACTTTTGCCATGCTTGTTTGAACCTGTTCTGGAGTGATTTAACTGTAGCTCACTGTTCATGTTTTGTCAAAAATCTCTTGTACATCACTGCCATATGCTTTGTTGTTATGTTGGAGTGCAGTAGTTTAGTTTCTTGTTGCATGCTAAGTGGCATCATGCTGTTAATCACAGTTTTGCACCATTCTTGTTTTGCTTGCCATTTGCAAACCGTGCATCCGTTTCCGGTGATCTTTATATCGATTTCAACCAAAATCATCTCATCTTTCCAGCGGCACACTTGGTTTGCCAAGTTGATGCCTTGATCATTATTTCCCTTCCAGAGCACGCATATGCACTGCATATCATATCTTGCATATCATGCCATGTTTTGCATCATGTTGCTTGCGCATTGCACCGTGATTGATTGTTGTTCCATTGCTTGTGTTCTTGCTTTGGGTAAGCCGGGAGACGAGTACATGATGAGGAACCTGTTGAGTATGCTTTCGAGGATTAAGCTTTCGACAACTTTGAGAACTTTGCAGGCAAGATGACCATACCCTCGAAATCACTTCTATCTTTGCTTGCTAGTTGTTCGCTCTATCGCTATGTCATGCTACCTACCACTTGTTATATCATGCCTCCCATATTGCCATGTCAAGCCTCTAACCCACCTTCCTAGCAAACCGTTGTTTGGCTATGTTACCGTTTTTGCTCAGCCCCTCTTATAGCGTTGTTAGTTGCAGGTGAAGATGAAGTTTGTTCCATGTTGGAACATGGATATGTTGGGATATCACAATATCTATTATTTAATTAATGCATCTATATACTTGGTAAATGGTGGAAGTCTCGGCCTTATGCCTGGTGTTTTGTTTCACTCTTGCCGCCCTAGTTTCCGTCATACCGGTGTTATGTTCCTTGATTTTGCGTTCCTTACGCGGTTGGGTGTTATGGGAACCCCTTGATAGTTCGCTTTGAATAAAACTCCTCCAGCAAGGCCCAAACTTGGTTTTACCATTTGCCTCACCACCACCACCTATACTTTTCCCTTGGGAGTCGCGCTCCCGAGGGTCATCTTTATTTTAACCCCCCCGGGCCAGTGCTTCTCTAAGTGTTGGTCCGAACCGAGCAACCTGCGGGGCCACCTCGAGGCAACTTGAGGGCTGGTTTTACTCGTCGCTTGACCTATCCGGTGTTGCCCTGAGAACGAGATATGTGCAGCTCCTATTAGGATTGTCGGCACATCGGGCGGCTTTGCTGGTCTTGTTTTACCATTGTTGAAATGTCTTGTAACCGGAATTCCGAGATTGATCGGCCCTTCCCGGGAGAAGGAATATCCTTCGTTGACCATGAGAGCTTGTGATGGGCTAAGTTGGGACACCCCTGCAAGGTATAAACTTTCGAGAGCCGTGCCCGCGGTTATGTGGCAGATGGTAATTTGTTAATATCCGGTTGTAGAGAACTTAACACTTAACTTAATTAAAATGAATCAACCGCGTGTGTAGCCGTGATGGTCTCTTTTTGATGCAGTCCGGGAAGAGAACACGGTTCTTGTGTTATGCTTGAATGTAAGTAGTTTCAGGATCAGTTCTAGCTTCTCGACCGTTGCATTGCTTCTCTTGTCACTCTTATTTGCGTATGTTAGCCACCATATATGCTTAGCGCTTGCTGCAGCTCCACCTCACTACCTTCTCCTATCCATAAGCTTAAATAGTCTTGATCTCGTGGGTGTGAGATTGCTGAGTCCTCGTGACTCACAGATACTTCCAAACAGTTGCAGGTGCCGATGATACCAGTGCAGGTGACTCAACCGAGCTCAAGTGGGAGCTCGATGAAGATCTTGATCGTTGTCTTGTTTCGTTTCCTGTTGATCAGTAGTGGAGCCCAGTTGGGACGATCAGGGATCTAGCATTTGGGGTTGTCTTCCTTTATTTTGGTTCCATAGTCGGACCGTGATTGTATTTTGGATGATGTATGATTTACTTATGTATTGTGTGAAGTGGCGATTGTAAGCCAACTATTTATCCCTTTCTTATTCAGTACATGGGATGTGCGAAGATTACTCCTCTTGCGACAAGCCTACCATGCGGCTATGCCTTTAAGTCGTGCCCCGACAAGTGGGAGATATAGCCGCATTGTGGGTGTGACAAGGGGGGTGCGCCCAGGGGGGTAGGGCGTGCCCTCCACCCTCATGGAAGTCCCGTGTCCTTTCCGGTCTGCTTCTTATTTTCCTATTTTCTTAAATATTCCAAAACGGAGAAAAAATGCCATTATAACTGTTTTGGAGTCGGTTTACTTACCGTACCACGTACCTATTCCTTTTCAGATTCCGAAACATTCTGAAAAGTGTCCCTTATGTATTCCTCCGGGGTTACGGTTTAAATAATATTATTTTTAACATTTATGGGATTACCTGAGATATAATGTTTGATTCTTTGACCATTCACCACCCTCGGATTTATGCCTTCGAAGTTGTTGTTTTTTATGGCACCGGAACGATAGACCTCCTCGATAACGTAAGGACCTTCCCATTTAGAGAGGAGTTTGCCTGCAAAAAATCTTAAATGAGAGTTGTATAGCAATACATAATCACCTACATTAAACTCATGCTTTTGTATCCTTTTGTCATGCCCATCTTTTAACTTTTTCTTTAAACGGTTTGGCATTTTCATAGGCCTGGGTTCTCCATTCATCAAGTGAGCTAATGTCAAATAACCTCTTCTCACTGGCAAGTTTGAAGTCATAGTTGAGCTCTTTAATATCCCAATATGCCTTATGTTATAGTTCAAAAGGTAAGTGACATGCTTTTCCATAAACCATTTTATACGGAGACATACCCATAGGATTTTTATATGCAGTTCTATAGGCCCATAATGCATCATCAAGTTTCTTGGACCAATTCTTTCTAGATCTATTAACAGTCTTTTGCAAAATTAATTTGAGCTCTTTGTTACTCAATTCTACTTGACCACTAGACTGCGGGTGATAAGGAGATGTAATTCTATGATTAACATCATACTTAGCAAGCATTTTACGAAAGGCACCATAAATAAAATGTGAACCACCATCAGTCATTAAGTATCTAGGGACTCCAAACCTCGGAAAATAACTTCTTTAAGCATCTTAATAGAGGTGTTATGATCAGCACTACTAGTTGGAATAGCTTCTACCCACTTAGTAACGTAATCAACAGCAACTAAAATATGTGTATACCCATTAGAGGAAGGAAATGGTCCCATATAATCAAAGCCCCAAACATCAAATGGTTCAATAACAAGTGAATAATTCATAGGCATTTCTTGACGTCTACTAATATTACCAATTCTTTGACATTCATCACAAGATAAGACAAACTTACGAGCATCCTTGAAGAGAGTAGGCCAATAAAAACCGGATTGCAATACCTTATGTGCAGTTCTATTCCAGCATGGTGTCCTCCATAGGCTTCGGAGTGACACTTGCGTAGGATCTGTTCCTGTTCATGCTCAGGTACACAACGTCTAATAACACCATCTACTCCTTTATAAAGATGTGGGTTATCCCAAAAGTACTGTCTTAAATCATAGAAGAACTTTTTCTTCTGCTGGTATGTGAAACTAGGTGGTATGAATTTAGCAACAATGTAATTAGCATAATCGGCATACCATGGAGCAGTACGAGAAGCATTTATGACAACTAATTGTTCATCAGGAAAGCGCTATCATCAATAGGTAGTGGGTCATCAAGAACATTCTCTAACCTAGACAAGTTGTCTGCAACGGGGTTCTCAGCTCCCTTTCTATCAATAATATGCAAATCAAATTCTTGTAGCAAGAGAACCCATCTAATAAGTCTAGGTTTAGCATCTTTCTTTTCCATAAGGTATTTAATAGAAACATGATCAATGTGAATAGTTACTTTAGAATCAACAATATAAGGTCTAAACTTATCATAAGCAAAAACAACTGCTAAATATTCTTTTTCAGTAGTAGCATAATTTCTCTGGGCACTATCTAGAGTTTTACTAGCATATTGGATAACATTCAGCTTCTTATCAACTCTTTGTCCTAGAACAGCACCTACAGCATAATTGCTAGCATCACACATAATTTCAAAGGGTAAATTCCAATCAGGTGGCTAAACAATAGGTGCAGAAATCAAAGCTTTCTTAAGTATTTCAAATGCTTCTACACAATCATCATCAAAGAAAAAAGGAATATCTTTTTGTAGTAGGTTAGTCAGAGGCCGAGAAATTTTTGAGAAGTCCTTAATGAACCTCCTATAAAAACCGGCATGACCAAGGAAACTTCTTATACCTTTGATGTCCTTGGGACATGGCATCTTTTGAATAGCATCAACTTTAGCTTTATCAACTTCAATACCTCTTTCAGAAATTTTATGCCCCAAGACAATACCTTCATTAACCATAAAGTGCCACTTCTCCCAGTTCAAGACAAGATTAGTTTCTTCACATCTCTGCAAAACTTGATCATGGTTGCTCAAGCAATCATCAAAAGAGGATCCATAAACCGAGAAATCGTCCATGAAAACCTCACAATTCTTTTCACAAAAGTCAGAGAATATAGCCATCATGCATCTTTGAAAGGTAACCGATGCATTACATAAACCAAAAGGCATACGTCTATAAGCAAAAGTATCGAAAGGGCAAGTGAAAGTGGTATTTGCTTGATCATCAGCTGACACAGGTATTTGAGAGAAGCCAGAGTAACCATCTAGAAAGAAAAAATGTGTATGTTTGGATAATCTTTCTAGCATTTGATCAATGAAAGGCAAATGGTAATGATCTTTTTTAGTAGCTTTATTTAATTTGCAAAAATCAATTACCATCCTATAACCTATAATAATTCTTTGTGGAATCAATTCATCTTTATCATTAGGAATGACAGTAATACCTCCCTTCTTAGGGACACAATGGACAGGACTTACCCACTGACTATCAGCAACGGGATAAATTATACCTGCCTCATGGAGCTTTAATATTTCCTTTCTTACCACTTCTTTCATCTTAGGATTCAGCCGTCATTGGTGATCAATAATTGGTTTGGCATCTTTCTCCAAATTTATTTTGTGTTGACATAGAGTGGGACTAATTCCCTTAAGATCATCAAGAGTATATCCAATAGCAACACGATGCTTCTTCAGAGTTTTCAATAATTTCTCTTCCTCCTTCTCTGAAGGTTAGCACTAATAATAACAGGATATATCTTCTTTTCATCAAGATAGGCATATTTAATAGTATCAGATAATGGTTTAAGCTCAAACACGGGATCACCCTTGGGTGGAGGAGGATCCCCTAGGATTTCAACAGGCAAGTTGTGTTTCAGAATAGGTCCCTGTTTAAAGAATACTTCATCTATTTCCCTTCTTTTATTCATGAACATATCATTTTCATGGTCTAGCAAATATTGTTCTAAATGATCAGTAGGAGGCACGACAATAAAAGCAAGACCAATAATTTCATCTTTACTAGGCAATTCTTTATCATGGGGGTTGTCTACGAAATTTAGCAAAATTAAACTCATGAGACATATCCCCTAAACCAACAGAAACAATATCCTTATTGCAGTCTATCTTAGCATTAACAGTATTCAAGAAGGGTCCACTCCCTCCTTTCCGGTTTATAGGGCTCAATTCAAAAATCTCACCAACCAAGGTAGATGGTGAGTGGTGGAATAATTTTTGTAGTTTGCAAAACTACTCAATTAATGCGTTTGTTTTCCTCAAACAATTGTGTTTACCAATGCACTAACTGCAGTGCATGCATGCATAAAGCACATGCATTGGCCAATTTTCTTTTAATACTTGCATGCAATGATTTAGTGCACTTTGAAATCTGAACATGTGATGGGGAACAACCAAATTAAGCCTTATAAAACGAGAAAACTAAAATTTTGAGATAAGCCTTATAAACCGGAAAGGAGGGAGTACCAAATATAATGGGACAAAAGCTATCTTGTGGGGAACGAAGAACAAGAAAATCAGCAGGATATTTAACCTTCCCACACAAGACTTCAACATCTCTAACAATCCCAATTGGTGAAATAGTATCTCTATTGGCAAGCTTAATGGTAACATCGATATCTTCTATCTCAGCAGGTGCAATATCATGCATAATTTCTTTGTATAAGGAATGAGGTATTGCACTTGCACTAGCACCCATATCACATAAGCCATGCTAGCAATGATCTCCTATTTTAACAGAAATAGCAGGCATGCCTACAACAGGTCTATGTTTATTGTTAGTATCAGGTCTAGCAATTCTAGCAGTCTCATCACAGAAGTAAATAACATGCCCATCAATATTATCGGCTAAGAGATCTTTGACCATAGCAATATTAGGTTCAACTTTAACTTGCTTAGGGGGTTTGTGTGTCCTAATATTACTTTTGTTGACTACAGTTGAAACTTTAGCATGATCCTTTATTCTAACAGGGAAAGGTGGTTTCTCAACATAAGCAGTAGGAACAACAGGATCATTATAAGTGATAGTCTTTTCTTCAACTTTAATAGGTGCAACTACTTTTACTTCAATGGGGGGATTATATTTAAACCACTTCTCCTTAGGGAGATCAACATGAGTAGCAAAGGATTCACAAAAGGAAGCTACTATCTCAGAGTCAAGTCCATATTTAGTGCTAAATTCACGAAATGAATCGGTATCCATAAAAGATTTAACACAATCAAACTTAGGTGTTATACCTGACTCCTTACCTTCATCGAGGTCCCAATCTTCAGAGTTGCATTTAATTCTTTCCAATAAATCCCATTTGAATTCAATAGTCTTCATCATGAAAGATCCAGTACAAGAAGTATCGAGCATGGAGCGATTACTGAGAGAAAGCCGAGCATAAATTTTTTGAATAATCATTTCTTTTGAGAGCTCATATTGGGGCATGAATATAACATTGACTTAAGCCTCCCCCAAGCTTGAGCGATGCTTTCTCCTTCGCGAGGCCTATATAATTACGATCACGATGAACAAGATGCATAGGATAAAACTTCTGATGAAATTCCAATTTCAATCTCTTGTAGTCCCATGATCCCATATCATCACATAACCTATACCATGTCAATGCCTCTCCCTTCAAAGATAAAGGGAAGAACTTCTTCTTGATAACATCATCGGGCATACCTGCAAGTTTAAATAATCCACAAACTTCATCCACATAGATTAAGTGTAAATTGGGATGCAATGTTCCATCTTCTGCAAAAGGATTAGCTACCAGTTTCTCTATTATACCTGAAGGAATTTCAAAGTAAATATTTTCAGTAAGTTCAGTAGGTTGAGGAGCAACTCTTTGCTCTACTGGTCGGGGTGAGGATACCCTGAACAAGCCCCTCAAAGGATTATGTTCCATAGTAACAAGTGACAGTAAATTTCAGCACACTATATAAATTTTTCCTTACCAAATTCCACCTACCAAAGGCACTTCACTCCCCGGCAACGGCGCCAGAAAAGAGTCTTGATGACCCACAAGTGTAGGGGATCTATCGTAGCTTTTTGATAAGTAAGAGTGCCAAACCCAACGAGGAGCAGAAGGAAATGATAAGCAGTTTTCAGTAAGGTATTCTCTCCAAGCACTGAAATTATCGGTAACAGATAGTTTTGTGATAAGGTAATTTGTAACGAGTAGCCAGTAGTAAAAGTAAATAAGGTGCAGAAAGATGTCCCAATCCTTTCTGTAGCAAAGGACAAGCCTGGACAAACTCTTATATGAAGGAAAGCGCTCCCGAGGACACATGGGAATTATCGTCAAGCTAGTTTTCATCATGTTCATATGATTAGCGTTCGGTACTTTGATAATTTGATATGTGGGTGAACCGGTGCTTGGGTGTCGTCCTTACTTGGACAAGCATCCCACTTATGATTAACCCCCATTGCAAGCATCCGCAACTACAACAGAAGTATTAAGGTAAACCTAACCATAGATGAAACATATGGATCCAAATCAACCCCTTACGCAGCAATGCATAAACTAGGGTTTAAGCTTCTGTCAGTCTAGCAACCCATCATCTAATTATTACTTCCCAATGCATCCCTCTAGGCCCAAACAATGGTGAAGTGTCATGTAGTCGATGTTCACATGAAACCACTAGAGGGATGACAACATACATCTCATCAAAATATCAAACAAATACCAAATTCACATGACTACTAATAGCAAGACTTCCCCCATGTCCTCAGGAACAAACGTAACTACTCGCAAAGCATATTCATGTTCATAATCAGAGGGGTATTATTATGCATAATGGATCTGAACATATGATCTTCCACCAAGTAAACCAACTAGCATCAACTACAAGGAGTAATCAACACTACTAGCAACCCATAGGTACCAATCTGAGGTTTGGATACAAAGATTGGATACAAGAGATGAACTAGGGTTTGAGATGAGATGGTGCTGGTGAACATGTTAATGGAGATTGACCCCCTCCCAATGAGAGGATCGTTGGTGATGACGATGACGATGATTTCCCCCTCTCGGAGGGAAGTTTCCCCGGTAGAACAGCTCCACCGGAGCCCTAGATTGGTTCCGCCAAGGTTCCGCCTCGTGGCGGCGGAGTTTCTTCCCAAAAGCTTGGTTATGATTTTTCCTCGGATGAAAGACCTCATATAGCAGAATATGGGCATCAGAGGGCCACCAGGGGGTCCACGAGGCAGGGGGCGCACCTAGGGGGGTAGGGCGCGCCCCCACCCTCGTGGACGGTGGGTGGCCCCCCTCTGGTACTTCTTTCGCCAAATATTTTTTATATATTTTGAAACGTGCTCCCGTGAAGTTTCAGGACTTTTGGAGATGTGCAGATAATATTTGCTCTTTTTCCAGCCCAGAATTCCAGCTACCGGCATTCCTCCTCTTCATGCAAACCTTGTAAAATAAGAGAGAATAGGCATAAGTATTGTGACATAATGTGTAATAACAACCCATAATGCAATAAAAATGGATATAAAAGCATGATGCAAAATGGACGTATCAACATGCGGTACATATGTCGTGATTATGTTGGGGTTTTGACGGAGGCCGAATTGCTAATCTAATTCTGGATGAACCGAACTGTCGTTTTGCAGGGTAGACCGGACTCATTTGATAGTGTCCGGGGGCTTGATGGCCGATGAAGTATTCGGCTTGATAAGGCCACCCTGTACCTCGGCTACGAGGGCCGCGGTATGCTCCTACGTACAGAGGGAGCGCTCCATATTTCCATTGACTGTTATGACACCGCGTGGTCCAGGCATCTTAAGATTTAGATAAGCATAGTGTGGGAATGCATTGAAACGGGCGAAAGCGGTTCATCCGAGCAGTGCATGATAACCACTGCAGAAGGGGACGATGTCGAAGATCAAATCTTCGCTTCAGAAATTATCCGGTGAGACGAAGACTACTTCCAGCGTTATTGACCCTGTGCGGCAGGCCTCTACGCCGGGTATTACTCCTTTAAAGGTGGTTTTAGTAGGCTTTGATGGATCAATACCCATTTTACGGACAGTGTCCTTATAAAGTAGATTAAGACTGCTGTCGCCGTCCATGAGGACTCGCGTGAGATGGAATCCGTCGATTATTGGGTCGAGGACCAATGTTGCCGAACCTCCATGACGGATACTGGTCGGATGGTCTCTGCGATCAAAAGTGATCGAACAGGCCGACCAGGTTGAATTTTGGGGCGACTGGCTCTATGGCATAGGCGTCCCTTAGTGTGCGCTTGCGCTCCCGCTTAGGGATATGAGTGACATACATTATATTCACTATTTTTATCTTAGGGGAAATTTCTTTTGCCCCCCTTTGTTCGTTGGGCGGGGCTCATCGTCATCCTCGCTAGGCGGCCCTTTCCCCTTATGTTCGGTGTTTAGCTTATCGGCCTGTTTAAAGACCCAACAATTTCTGTTGGTATGATTGGCAGGCTTGTCAGGGGTGCCATGGATCTGGCAAGGCCGATCGAGTATTCTCTCCAAACTGGATGGACCATCTTTGTTTCCTTTGAATGGCTTCTTCCGTTGACCGGGTTTAGAGCCACTGAATCCGGCGTTAACCGCCATGTCTTTGGTACCTTCATTGTTGCTTCGACGCTTGTGTTTATTGCGTCGTGGCCTACCATTGCCATCTTTGGCTTCGGAGGTGCCCGAGTTGCTGGTGCTATTGCTTCTACGAGCTAGCCAGCTATCTTCTCCCATGCAAAAGTGGGTCATGAGTGCGGTAAGAGCTGCCATGGACTTTGGTTTTTCTTGGCCGAGGCGCCGGGCGAGCCATTCGTCATGGACGCTGTGTTTAAAGGTCGCGAGGGCTTCAGCGCCCGAACAGTCGACAATGTGGTTCTTTTTAATTAAGAACCTTGTCCAGAGTTTTCGGGCTGACTCTCCAGGTTGCTGTACTATATGACTAAGTTCATCGGCGTCCGGAGGCCGGACATAGGTACCTTGGAAGTTATCTCTGAAGGCATCTTCCAAATCTTCCCAGCTACCAATAGAGTTCTCTGGGAGGCTATTTAACCAGTGTCATGCTGGTCCTTAGTTTTAAAGGGAGGTATTTGATGGCGTGGAGATCGTCACTGCGGGCCTTGTGGATATGGAGAAGGAAATATTCAATCCATACCGCGGGATCTGTCATGCCGTCGTATGACTCGATGTTTATGGGTTTAAACCCGTCTGGGAACTGGTGCTGCATTACCTCGTCGGTAAAGCATAAGGGGTGTGCAGCGCCTCTGTATTGGGCAACGTCACGATGGAGTTCATATGACATCCATATGCGGTTTTTGTCCCTGGTGAGGTTATGCCTATCGCGTTAGGCTTGACGGCGTCTTCTCGCATTGGGGCACGCCCCCTTGATCCATAGATTGATCTGGCTTGGCCTGTTCTATTGTCTAGGTCCTGTCATAGGCCATAGGTGTATCCTGGAGCCGTTGTCTATCTGCCCTTATGGCGAGGTGGTGCGGGTTGGTGTTCGGCGTAGGTGGCTGCTTTATCTCGTCCACATGGTGGCCGGTCTGGTTCATCAGCGCGGTCATGTCTCAACGGTATTGGCTTGAGGGCCTTGTCGTTAAATTGTGGTAGTAGCCGATGCTTCGGATAACTCTTTGTTGGGCGTTGGAGGCCATCTTCTTCGGTAGCTAGGACCTGGGTCCATCTGTCATTGAGTGTATCTTGTTCGGCTTGGAGCCGTTGCTGCTACTTTTTTAGGCTTCTCGCAGTGGCGATTAGTTGGCGCTTAAGGCGCTCCTGCTTGAGGGGTTCCTATGGCATGATGAAATCTTCATTGCCGAGGCTGACATCATCCTCGGAGACCGATAGATAGTTGCTATCTTCCGAATCCTTGTTGCCGACTGGATCATCGGGGTTAACTTGCCCATCCTCCACATCATCCTGTTTAGATGTGGGCTCGACTGGGGCTTCGGGGTCTTCGGCGTTCTCTGGAGTGTTATTGTCTCCGGTGCTGGTATTACTGTCTTTTTCACGATGCGATTTTGAGCGGCGTCGCAGGCGTCGACGCTTCAGTGGTGCCTCAGCAGGTTTGTCCTCAACTAGATCCTTCCTACCTTCGTTGTGATCCTCTTTGGGTGTATCCACCATATACACGTCATACGTGGAGGTGGCCGTCCAACATCCTATAAACGGTGGGTCTTGGCCTTGTTCGTCTCCAGCATCTTCGTCCATGCCGTCGATGTCTTCGGAGGTGTAATCCAGCATGTCGGTTAAGTCCTCGACGGTGGCTATGAAGTGGGTGGTGGGTGGGACGTAAAATTCCCTGCTCTTAGCCCCTAATCCGGGCTGGGCATAGTTCGGAGGTGATCCCTCTGTAATGGCGAGGGACCGCATTAAGTCCAGAGCCTCGTTTAAGAGCAAGGATTTGACAAGGAAACGAGAGTCTACGGAGATAGCCAGGGCAAAAGCCTCCTGGCCATGCTCACTTAGCATGGACTTCAAGAGTTCAGAGCTAGAGTCCGGGGCGAGTCCGGCCTTTCAATGATAGGGGAACCCAGTCTGACTCCGGGCTTGCCGAGGATACAATCCCCTCCGGATCTTCGATAATGACCCTTATAGCAGAGAGTCCGGCGGGCTCCAAACTCCCATCTTCGGACCCGGCAGTTTGCTCCGGACCTAAGGCCAGAGCGGTGGTCGGGGCCGCGAACCCTTGAAGATCAAGTCTCCTCGGATATCAGCGACATAATTCAGCTTCCCGAAACTGATCTGATGACTAGGGGCGTAGTTGTCGATCTGTTCGAGGTGGCCGATTGAGTTGGTCTGCAGAGCGAAGCCGCCGAACACAAAAATTTGACTAGGGAGGAAAGTTTCCCCCGAAATGGAATTGTTGTTGATGATTGAACGAGCCATCGAACCTTCTGCCAACGGCACAGTGTCAAAACTGGCCGATCTCGGGTAGGGGGTCTCGAACTGTGCGTCTGAGGATCAAAGGTAACAGGAGACAAGGGGGACGCGATGTTTACCCATGTTCGGGCCCTCTTAATGGAGGTAAAACCCTACATCCTACTTGATTGTATTCGATGAGTATAGGGGTTACTAGAGTTGATCTACCTCTAGATCGTAATGGCTAAACCCTTGATGTCTAGCCTATATGATTTGTGATAGCCTCTACAGACTAAACCCTCTAGTTTATATAGACACCGGGGGGGGCCTAGGGTTGTATAGAGTAAGTTTACAGAGAAAGGAAACTACACATCCGGACTTTGCTTGCCATCCACGCAAAGGAGAGTCCCATCCGGACACGGGGGAAGGCCTTCTACCTTGTATCTTCTCGGCCCATCAGTCCGGCTCACAACACACAGGCCGGACTCTTGAGGACCCCTTAGTCTAGGACTCCCTTAGATAAAGGTCCGGGGACCAACAATACAGGTCCGGGGAGCAATTCTTAGATATATGTATTTGTAATATAAGCGTGATGCTGAAAGTTGCATACTGGAATGTGCATGCCTGCAGATGGTGCCGCCACCGTTGAGAATCTTCGGGCAGAGCTGGCCCAGGCCAAGGAGCAGGCCCGGTTTAGTAATGCGGCTCCCGAAAAGGCATCGGTCGAGTTAAAGGCCGAACATGCTGCTCTGCACCAAGATGAGGAGAAAATATCCTCAATGGTGCTCAAACTAAAAAATGATACAAGCCGTTGTGAATTCCTAGAGGAGGAGAATAAAGCCAAAGTGGCTGAGCTTGACAAGGCCTTGCGAGAGATGAAAGAAGCGCGGTCCGAATCCAGAGCGGCCCGTGAGGAGATCCGGCAAGCTGGGGAGATTGTGGCTGGTAAGCCATTTTTATTACAGACGAAGTTCGGCGATCCGAATTATGCTCAGCTTAACCAAGTGTGGAGTTCTCCAGACGTGTTTTTGGACCTGCTGAAGAGTTCATCCGATGCGGCGCAGTTTTACCAAGCGCAAGAGGGATATGTAACAGAGAAGCTTTTCTGGTCACAGTTCGGCGCATCAAAACGCCCCCTGCTGCTGAATGAACAGATGTCCCAATGGGCCGAGCTTCACAGGATGTCCGGCGCTGCCATGAAGAACGTCATACTTCAGCTGTGGCCAACTGAGCCGATTCTGAATAGCTATTTTGGCTTGGTGCGGCAGCTTGCTGATTCGGTGCCACGTATCGATGCTGTGAAGCGGTCGGCATGCATTGAAGGTGCACGGATGGCCTTTGCCCGAGTCAAGACATACTGGGGGAAGATGAAGGTCGTTGATGTTGCAACGCAGGGTCCACCCAAGGGCAAGGACCATCATGCACTAGATCATTACTTTGAGGACGTCTTAGAGGCTGCCCGCTTGATAGAGCGTCAATGTACGAAAGGCATAATATTCGAGTGAACCTTTTACGAGTTGTAAAAGACAATTGTTATAATCAGTCTATATTTTGATTTTGCTTAAAGGCTTTTGTTCCTCCTGTGCGGCCGTTTGTATATGAACTGAAAGTTTTCCAATCGTCGGCTTCAGCCCCCTCGTAGGAAGTACGGGGGTGTTCGGAAAAGCATTTGATCACTCTTGACCCAACGTCTTGGTCCGTGAAGGAGGTGTCAATGCGGCGAACCAGGCAACCAAACTTTAGGGCATTAACACTTTCACTTAGCCATATGAGTTTTATGGTGGGTCTACGACATAGCCCCTGGTATGTATGCGGCTTATTCATGCGATGCGTTTACATATTTGACCGGAAAGAGTTCCTTCATGTAACACGGAGGGAATCGCGAAAGATTCCGATAAGTCATCGAGTGGTTGACCAGCTCTCGCCGCATCATGACAGTCAATTTTCGGCTTTCTCTACTGAGGTGCTTAACTAGGTGAACCAGAAGCACAATCATAGTAGTTCTCCCTTTACTACCCTAGCCGATAGAGCGGAACGTAGGATAGCAAGCGCAGGAGCCGGGCAACCCAACTATTGACCCAAGACATGATTCAGAGCTGATGCATATAAGGCCAAACTCGCAACGCTGAAGTATGCTATAGAGCTATTCGGACTTGTCGGCAACTCCTTTGTTCCCATACGGAGCCCCTGGCAAGTTATGATGAGGTGTACGGTTGAGACAACCGTAAGGGCAAAACTCGGTCCTTTTAGAAACGAATGGACTATTTTTACTGGGATCTGAGTGATGTGCCAATCGTGTATATAGATAACAAAGCCGCAACCCGGCTATTTGATATGCCAGGGGTCGAAGGCGGAGGAAAAAGGCACTTTACAGGCTCGAAATAGAGAGTGTGGTCTACAAAAAGTTATTTTGGACCTCCTGTCGCACGTCTGCGCCGCCTGTCCTCGGTGAAGGGACTCCTTGACAGAAATAGCCCTTAAGTGAGTGTACGAACCCGAAGTCCGATAGAGTCCGAGGCCAGCCATTGAGCCACCTGTGGAGGGAAACAAGAAAGAAAAAAGAAGAAGAAAATAATTTAAAAAAGGAAAGTTATGGGAGTACTTTCAGGTCCGCCCGTGTTGTGATTCCGCTAGTGCCCAGGGTATTTTACGTGCGTAGTTATGTATGCGCGGTATAGGTTTTCCAGGTATATGAGGCGGGCGGTGGAAGCCGAACTGCTAGTCCTGTATGGGTTTTGAACGGTCATGTTGAATGGAGACCGGTGGCTTAATGGCCAACGAGGTATGTGGTGTAATGCCCCCGCTGTGTAGTTCGGCTGAGATAGCCGTAGTGTGATCCTTTGCACGGAGAGAACGCTCCATGTGTTCCTCTGTTGGAGACGGTGCCATGTGTATCATGTTCACTGTCTTTACTTCGAGGGGAAACTGCTTCTACCCCCCGGTGTTTGGTTGGCGAGTTTCGTCATCGTCGCCGTCGCCGGGCGGCTTCTTCCCCTTATATCCGGTGCTTAACTTGCCGGCCTGTTTGAAGACCCAACAACTTATGTTGGTGTGGTTAGCTGGTTTATTGGGGTAGCCATGAATATGGCAGGGCCTATCCAATATCTTATCCAAATTGGATAGTCCGTCTCTGTATGCCTTGAATGGTTTCTTTTGTTGACTGGGTTTGGGGCCGCTGAATCTGGCGTTGACCGCTGTGTCGTGCGCTCCCTCATTACTATTTCCATGTTTGTGCTTATTGCTTGGTGATTTCCTGTTGCCGTCTCAAACGTCGGAAGTGCCCGGGTCGCTGGCACTGTTGCTTCTACGAGTGAGCCAGCTGTCTTCCCCCACGCAAAAGTGGGTCATTAGAGCGGTAAGGGCTGACATGGATTTTGGTGTTTCCTGACCGAGGTGGCGGGCGAGCCACTCGTCCCGGACACTATGTTTAAAGGCCGCTAGGGCTTCTGCGCCCGGACAGTCTACGATTTGGTTCTTTTTAACTAAGAACCTAGTCTAGAGCTTTCTGTCTGACTCTCCGGGCTGTTGGATGATGTGACTTAAGTCATCGGCATCTGGTGGCCGGACATATGTACCTTGGAAGTTGTCGCGGAAAGCGTCTTCCAGATCCTCCCAGCTGCCGATAGAGTTTTCAGGCAGACTGTTTAACCAGTACCTTGCTGCTCCTCTGAGTTTTAGTGGTAGGTATTTGATGGCATGAAGGTCATCTCCGCGAGCCACGTGAATATGGAGAAGAAAATCCTAGATCCAAACCACGGGATTGGTTGTTCCATCATACGATTCGATATTCATGGGTCTAAACCCCTTTGGGAATTCATGCTTCATTACTTCGTCAGTGAAGCAGAGTGGGTGTGCGGCGCCTCTATATTGGGCCACGTCGCGACGTAGCTCAGATGGAGTCCGTCTGCAGTTTTCGGCCTGGGCATAACTAGACTTGTCCCACCCGAATAGGTAGCCGACGTCGCGTGTCAAGGCATGTCCTCGCGATCCGTAGATCGGCCTGTTGTATCGTGCTCTACCGTCCAAGTTCTACCAAGGGTCGTATGTATGACCCTGAGCTGTTTTGTCTGTTTTTTCTTTGGGGTGAGGCGGGCTGCTGTTCGGCTTGAGCTGCCGCTTTATCCCGACTGCATAGTGGTCGTTAGCCGCATTATCCCGACCACGTGGTGCAAGTGCCGGCGCCTCCTCGTCGAACTAAGGTAGCAATCTGTGCTTAAGGTAACCCTTGGTTGTGTGCTTGGGGCCGTATTCTTCGGCCACTAGGATGTCTATCCATCTATCCTGGAGCAGGTCTTGATCAGCTTGAAGCTGTGCTGTTTCTTTTTCAGGCTCCTTGTCGTGGCTAATAGCCGGCGTTTAAAGCGCTCCTGCTCAAGAGGTTCCCCAAGCATGATGAAATCCTCATCGCGGAGGCTCTCCTCGTCCTCGGAGAGCGGAAGATAATTACTGTCCTCCGAGTCTTCGTGTATTGCCTGTTCATGCGGGCTATCGTGCCCGTCCTCCAGTTCATCATGTTCGGATGTTGCCCCAACAGGGGATTCATTGTCTTCGGCATCGTCCTGGGTGTTGTTTTCTCCGGTGCTGGTATTATTGTCTCTTGCACGACGTGACTTAGAGCGGCGCCGCTCATGCCGACGTCTGGGCTGTGTCTCAGGAGGTTTATCCTCAACTGGATCTTCTTTGTCATCGTCGTTAGTTTCTTTAGGTGTATCCACCATGTATAAGTTGTATGAAGAGGTGACCGTCCCGCGTCCGGTGAGTGGCGGGTTTCGGCCCTCCTCTTCTTCGGCATCATCGTCTATACCGCCGAAGTCTTCAGAGCCGTAATCGAGCATGTCGGTTGAGCCCTCGACAGTGGCTATGGAGTGGGTGGCGGGTGGGAAGCAAGATTCTCCATCATCAGCCCCTAGTTCCAACCGAACATAGTTCGGCTATGAGTCCCTCACCAAGGTTAGGGTTTTCAATGAGTTTAGCATGTCGCCCAAAGGCAAGTGCTGGAAGATTTCTGCGACGCTGAATTCGAAGATCGATAAACGATCAAGTTCGGCATCCTGGGGCTCACATGGTTCGGAACTTACGGCCGGAGACGAGTCCGGAGTTCCGGTGGTACATGTATCGTGTGATATCAAGCCTATGTGTGACTCCAACGCCAGGGAATCTGTGGCCTATGTGGCGGGGTTGAGCTTCCCGTCCTTGGATGGCGCAGCTTGCTCCGGATGTAAGGCCAGGGCGGTTATGGGAGCTATCTCCTGGATGCAGTCCAATGACAGATTTAGGTCATGTCCCTCGGGGTGGCCAAGAGTGGTAGCCGCGATCTCGAATCCGGCGAAGATAAAGTCCCCACGGATGTCTGCGACGTATTTCAAGCTCCCAAATCTGACCTGATGGCCAGGGGCATAGCTTTCGATCTGCTCCAGATGGCCAAGCGAGTTGGCCCGCAGAGCGAAACCGCCGAACACGAAGATCTGTCCGGGGAGGAAAACCCCCCCTTGGGCAGCGTCGTTGTAGATGGCTGAAGGAGCCATCGAACCTCTTGATGACGACATAGTGGAACTCTCAATGAAAGCACCAATGTTGGTGTCAAAACCGGCGGATCTCGGGTAGGGGGTCCCGAATTGTGCGTCTAAGGTCGATGGTAACAGGAGTCAGGGGACACAATGTTTTACCCAGGTTCGGGCCCTCTCTATGGAGGTAATACCCTACGTCCTGCTTGATTGATCTTGATGAGTATGAGTATTACAAGAGTTGATCTACCACGAGATCATAATGACTAAACCCTAGAGGTCTAGCTTGTATGGCTATGATAATGTCTCCCCTCCTCCGAACTAAGTCCTCCGGTTTATATAGACACGGGGAGGATCTAGGGTTACACAAGGTCGGTTACAAAGAAAGGAATCTACATATTTACACCAAGCTTGCCTTCCACGCTAAGGAGAGTCCCATCCAGACACGGGTGTAGTCTTCGGTCTTTGTATCTTCACAGCCCATCAGTCCGACCCATGGCTAACAGGCCGGACGCCCGAGGACCCCTTAGTCCAGGACTCCCTCAGGAGGGAAAGGTGTCCAGCCGAAAATCAAAGGCTTCTGATGCTAATGCTGGGGACCTAAAACATCTTGTGGGATGCAAGATAAAATGCAACCTATCTACCCTAACAAGGATCATCTGTGTGGTGCCTGCGAAGCCGAAAAGATGACTAGGGCCAAGCATCCCTTGAAGCCAATCATGACAACAACGCGTCCCTTCGATCTGCTTCACATGGATTTATTTGGCCCTGCTCACTACTCTACCCTTACTACCACTGCATGCCTCTACAGTTTCGTCATTGTTGATGATTACTCAAGATATATATGGGTACACATAATTCTGTACAAGACAGAAGTGCAGGATGTCTTCAAACGATTCGATAATCATGCCATGACCAACTATGGCATCAAGATCAAGCACATCAGAAGTGACAACGGCACAAAATTCAAGAACACTGGCCTCGACACTTATCTTGATACATTGGGCATAACACATGAGTTCTCTGCTCCATACACACCTCAGCAAAATGTCATCGTGGAACGCAAGAACAGAACCCTCATTGAGATGGCATGAACGATCCTTGATGAGTACAAGACTCCAAGGAAATTCTGGCCTGAAGCCATTGATATAGCATGCCACATCATCAACCGTGTTTATCTTCACAAGTTCCTGAAGAAGACATCATATGAGCTCCTGACTGGTAAGAAGCCAAATATCAGCTATTTCAGAGTCTTTGGTGCTAGGTGCTGGATCAAGGATCCGCATCACACTTCAAAATTTGCACCGAAAGTACATGAAGGTTTTATGCTTGGCTATTGAAACGATTCACACTCCTACAGAGTCTTCAAGCTATTTCACTACAAGGTGGTTGAAACTGTGGATGTGAGGTTCGATGAGACTAACAGCTCGAAAATAGAGCACCTGCCAAATGTGCTAGTTGAAGCTACACCAAGTGAATCTATCAATCTTATGGGTACTGGAGAAATCATACCGTCAGAGGAACATGCTGAAGAGGAAATCATCATTTCTGCACCTAATAAGTATGAAGACAATGCTCGGCCTGAAGCCAATATTGAAGATGAAGACAATGATCAGCAAGGGCAAAATCTTCGTCCAGTACATCCTCGAGTAGCAAATGAAGTCCAGATTGAGAAGATAATTGATAGCATCAATGCACCTGGTTCACTCACTCGTTCAAGAGCAACACAACTAGAAAATTTCTGTGGGCACTTTGCATTTGTCTCTATATCTGAACCCAAGAAAGTTGATGAAGCCTTCATGGAACCTGAATGGATTCAAGCGATGCAAGAAGAGCTTCAACAGTTTGAGCTGAACAATGTATCGGAGCTAGTAAAGCGTCCAGATCCTCGCAAGCACAATATCATCGGCACCAAATGGATCTATCGCAACAAACAAGATGATCATGGTCAAGTTGTCAGAAACAAGGCTCGTCTCATTGCTCAAGGTTACACACAAGTTGAAGGGATTGACTTCGATGAAACCTTTGCTCCTGTGGCTAGGCTTGAAGCCATTCGCATACTGCTAGCCTATGCCAATGATACGTCCATTTTGCATCATGTTTTCTTACTGTTATTTATGATGTTTTTATCCATAATAATGCTTTTTGGAGTAATTCTAATGCCTTTTCTCTCATAATTTTCAAGGTGCACACCAAGAGGGAGAATTCCGGCAGTTGGAAATCTGGACCTGGAAAAGCTACATCATGCTACCTATTCTGCACAACTCCGAACAAGCTGAAACTTCACGGAAATTTTTTATGGAATATTTAAGAATTATTGTTTGACATGAAAAATAATAACAAACATCGATGGTTATAGTGTTATTATCTTTCTACGCGCCAGGGAAAATAAATATGCGGGTGTGCAAGTGTACTGAGTACACAAAGAAAAACATAGGGAAACTTGTACTTTATTAATCTCTCGTGGCAGAAAACAAATTACATGATCCCTTTACATAAGCACTCAACGGCCTGCTAGCTCGGCCAATATGACTTCGGCGATTGTGAGGTTCTGGTTCACGGGGCCTCGGAAGGCTCCCGATTAATTACGTCCGCGAGCCGGAGCCACAGACCACCTCTGATTAAGCTGCTGCAATGGTCGTCGTCTTCAAGTCTCCTCTTCTCCAAGTGCTTGGTGTAGATGATGGTGATGATGTGGTGGAATAGAAGAGTGGAGAGGTACATCCGTCGCTCCAGCGATGCTTAGTCACATCCCTCTGGCTTATCGATGTCTGATGATGAAGATGTTTGGCCTCGTCAGCTCAGACAGATGGTCGGCCTGCGCCTCGTCGGCGCCCGGCCTAGTGGTGTCCGCCTCGTCGGTGTCAGACATGATGTGTCTTGCCTTCGCCTCATCGGTGCCCGGCAAGATATGGATAGCTTCATCGGAAGAAGACATGTTGGTGAAGTGGCTTCGCCTCGTCGGAGCTTGGACGGGGTTTGGGCAGTGTGTTGATGTAGAAGTCGGAGTATATTCGAGTGTCGCCGCGTGGCGGCGTTGCTTTTAGATGACGACAGTGCGAGCTCTTCGATGTAGACCTCAGACCGTCGTGCCTCGTCGGTCTTGGTGGCGTTGGAGTATTTGTTGTCGGGGTGGCATGGGTCGCGCTCGGCTTAGACTTCTCGACGACCGGTTACTTCATCAGGGTGTTCAAGGGGCTACACCTTGCGGGAGTAATGGTTTGGGGAGACCGGCGTCAGTGTAAAAACTAACGCACGCTCACATGGGCGTGGCCGGGGTGGTTGGCGCCTTGTCTCGGCTAGACGCCGAGTATTCGGCGGTCCGCCAAGACAAAGGGGGCCGCCTCATGAGGCAGTGTAAAGGTGGCGTTGTAGAGGCCGCGTCGCCTTAGGCTGGTGCTACGCGAAAGTGTGACCTGTGCACCGGCAACGTTACAGACCTGTACGCCAAGGACCTATTCGACATGGTAGGTGCGCCTCCCCAAGGACGACCGGTCTTGGGTGAATCATCATGAGCACTGTTTCCGCGAATGTCGTCCACTTCAAGAAAGCATGGCAAAAGACATGTACACCGGTGACTTGTGTCGCCATGGACATATGCGCCAAGATGCGCCTCTAGACCTATCGTCGGCGACCTGTTCGTCGGGTCCGCGTACCTCATGAAGGAGGAACCATTCTTAGATACATCGTTGCAGCTACTGGTTCCACCAAGGACCTGTACCCCGTGATGGTAAAGGCGAGTCTCGGGCTGCGCCGTCAGCGAGCTCCGGCTTCGCCGCGCCGTCTCCTCCAAGAACATGGTGCAAAATCTATGCCTGTGATCTGTTCGCCATTGACTTGTATGTCGGTGTACCGTCCGCGATGCACCTGTTTAGCATGGTCCTGTTCGCCGTGGACCTATACGCCGACATGATAGAACATCGGGGCTAGCATGTGGGCTTCGTTGTTGGACAGCTCCGGCTGCTCCCGATCGAGTCATATCGATTCGGAGGCTCCCTTGGCCAACAAGACGGTTTTGTGCTTGATGCATGCTGACCGATGGATGAATCTACTGATGGATGGATGTGTGCGTTGGTGAATGGATGGATCTCCTGATGGATGAATGTGTGCGCTGGTGAATGGCGGCAGGCTTGTGGCGTCTCTCTCCCCGTGCCTCTGTCCCGATCTCATCGATGCTGCCACAAGGGCGCATCTCCTCTTCGTCTTCCGTCCCCCGGCCTCCATCAGCGCGTACATCCGCGGCCTCTACGTTTCTTCTGGATGTGGGGCGGACTCTGTTGTCACTCCTCCCTGGGGCTGAAATAAGAGATGAAACAGTGATGAGATTAGCTATATAGGCATGTCGTTGACAAAGAAGAATGCTTGGGTTTATTTTTGATGTAGCGTGTGGCGAGAACGCCTCGCCGGCGGACGTCCGTCGTCATCACGGACGCCGGCCCATCGTCTGCGGCCTACAAGTGCACCAAGGCGCAGCGCATGGTCTGTCGCCGGGGTGCGCGCGGCCTCGTCGGCGCGTGTAGTCGCTGTCTCTGTGTGACGGCTTTCCTCTGGGCGCCCCGTATGTGTCTCTGCTGGGAGCTTCTCGACGCCGCCGATGCCGACGCGTCTCCTGGCTCTCCTGCCCAAGGACGTGGTTTCTATTTCATCTACAGGCATGGCCGTATAGGCTCCCATGCCATGTTCGATCTCATCGGCTTTTCTCTCGGCGGGGTTGCCGCACGTAAGACCTGTTCATTTTTCATCACAAGGGCAGACCCTCCACATGACCTGTAAAAATGGGCGCGAGACAGTATATTTCTCATCTCGACGAACATGGTCATATAAGGCTCGATGTCGTGCTCATAATCTTATCGCTTTCCATTGCAGGACCTGTTCGTCTCCAGCATGTCACCTGTTCATCGATGGACAAGAAAAATACAAGAAAGTATATACCTTTTCTTACCGATCTTACCATCACCTTGTGAATGCGGTGGAAGAGATTGCTTGTGAGAAAATATGAAAGAAAGACATAGCACAATCGATCTATAGGTGTCCATGTGTGTGTGCGTGCGAGCGGCCTTGCGGACAGCCTTATGTGTGCGTGCAGCCTGGCGGCCGCGCGGCCGTGTATCTCCGCCCCGGCAATGGATGATTATGTGTTGCTTATATAGGGAAGCCCTAGGGCAAGCGGTAGAAGGATTAGATGGGGGCGGCGCCGCCGCCAAGACGTTGGCTGCTCGCTCGCTCAGCCGTTCCTTCCCTTTCGCTGGACTCAGCTGCATGCATGCTTATCCCGTCCGGCTGGTGAGCTGCACCTTCTGATCCATTAACTTGATAAGGATGCATTAGCTAACTAACTCATGTGATATACGAACGGGCCATTTGGCTAGGTTGATGCGTACTAGTACAAGATCAACGTTGCATGTATGTGACGTGCTGGACCTTTTGGTTGGACACACGCATTCGATTTAGCAATGCTAATTAATTAATAAATAGTATATCTCTTCGGACATGCATGCATCGGCCAGGACATGGCCTGCAACGTGTCAAGCTCATTATATAAGCCAACAGACTAGCAAAAATATTTGATGGAAATATGCACTTACGGGTCTCCTTATTTGCTCAATATCACTCGCATTTATTTAAATCATCTGGGCTTATCATATATGTCTAATTGATAAATCATGACAAAAATATCGTTAAACAATTATTGAAGCAAATAACTACCAGAGGGGGCGCGCCCAGGTGGGTTGTGCCCACCTGGACGCGCCAGGGAGCCAGTGCGCGCCCTAGTGGGTTGTGCTCACCCAGGCCCACCTCCGGTGCCCATCTTATGATATATAGGTCATTTTGACCTAGAAAAAATAAGGAGGGGATTTTCGGGACGGAGCGCCGCCGTCTCGAGGCGAAACTTGGGCAGGAGCACTTTTGCCCTCCGGTGGAGCGATTCCACCAGGGGAACTTCCCTCCCGGAGGGGGAAATCATCATCATCATCATCACCAACAACTCTCCCATCTCAGGGAGAGAAATCTCCATCAACATCTTCAACAACACCATCTCATCTCAAACCCTAGTTCATCTCTTGTGTTCAATCTTGTTACCGGAACTATAGATTGGTGCTTGTGGGTGACTAGTAGTGTTGATCACATCTTGTAGTTGATTACTATATGGTTTATTTGGTGGAAGATTATATGTTCAGATCCATTATGCTAATTAATAATCCTCTGATCATGAGTATGTTTATCATTTGCGAGTAGTTACCTTTGTTCTCGAGGTCACGGGAGAAATCATGTTGGAAGTAATCATGTGAATTTGATATGTGTTTGATATTTTGATAGTATGTATGTTGTGATTTCCTTAGTGGTGTCATGTGAACGTCGACTACATGAAACATCACTGTATTTGGGCATAAGAGAATGCATTTTGGAGTATCAATTAGATGATGGGTTGCAAGAGTGACAGAAGCTTAAACCCCAGTTTATGCGCTATTCCGTAAGGGACCGATTGGATCCAAAAGTTTAATGCTATGGTTAGAATTTATTCTTAATACTTTTCTCGTACTTGCGGATGCTTGAGGGAGGGTTAATCATAAGTAGGAGGTTTGTTCAAGTAAGAACAACACCTAAGCACCAGTCCACCCACATATCAAATTATCAAAGTACCGATCACAAATTAAACCAACATCATGAAAGTGACTAGATGAAATTCCCGTGTACCCTCAAGAACGCTTTGCTTATCATAAGAGACCGTTTTGGCCCGTCCTTTGCCTCAAAAGGATTGGGCTACCTTGCTGCACTTTTGTTACTACTATCGTTACTTGCTCGTTACAAAATATCTTGCTATCAAACTACTCTGCTACTTACAATTTCAGCACTTGCAGACATTACCTTGCTGAAAACCACTTGTCATTTCCTTCTACTCCTCGTTGGGTTCGACACTCTTACCTATCGAAAAGAGATACAATTGATCCCCTATACTTGTGAGTCATCAAGGCTATTTTCTGGCGTCGTTGCCAGGGAGTGAAGCGCCTTTGGTAAGTGGAATTTGGTAAGGAAACATTTATATAGTGTGCTGAAATTTATTGTCACTTGTTACTATGGAAAACAATACTTTGAGGGGTTTGTTCGGGGTATCTTCACCTCGTCCGGAACCACAATTAGTTACCCGTCAACCTACTGCACCTACTGAAAATATTGAATATGAAATTTCTTCGGGTATGATAGAACAACTTCTAGTTAATCCTTATGCAGGAGATGGAACCGAACATCTTGATATGCACTTGATATATGTAGAACAAATTTATGGATTGTTTAAGCTTGCAAGTTTACCCAGGGATGAAATTATGAAAAAAGGTTTTCCCTTTATATTTGAAGGGAAAAGCATTGGCATGGTATAGGCTATGCGATGATATTGGATCTAGGAATTGGAATCATTTGAAATTGGAGTTCCACCAAAAAAAATTATCCTATGCACCTAGTTCATCGTGATTGGAATTATATATATAATTTTTGGCCTAATGAAGGAGAAAATATCGCTCTAGCTTGGGGGAGGCTTAATTCAATGTTATATTTATGCCCCAATCATGAGCTCTCAAGAGAAATTATTATCCAGAATTTTTATGCTCGGCTTTCTCATAATGATCAAACCATGCTTGATACTTTTCGTGTTGGTTCTTTTGTGAAGAAGACTATTGAATTCCGATGGGATCTTTTGGAAAGAATTAAACGCAACTCTGAAGATTGGGAACTCGACGAAGGTAAAGAGTCAGGTATTAAACTTAAGTATGATTGTGTTAAATCTTTTATGGATATTGATGCTTTTCAAAAGTTCGGCACTAAATATGGACTTGACTCTGAGATAGTAGCCTCCTTTTGTGAATCATTTGCTACTCATGTTGAACTCCCTAAAGAGAAGTGGTTTAAATATCGCCCACCTATTAAAGAAGAAACCAAAGAACTAGTACCAGTTAAAGAAGAAACTATACTTTATAATGTTGATCCAGTTGTTCCTTCTGCTTATATAGAGAAACCACCTTTCCCTGTTAGGATAAAGGCACATGCTAAAGTTTCAACTGTGGTTAACAAAAGCTATATTAGAACACCTAAACCTGATGAACAAATTGAAATAGAACCTAGTATTGCTATGTTTAAAGATCTTTTAGAAGAAGATATGGATGGGCATGTTATTTACTTCTGTGAAGAAGCTGCTAGAATTGCCAAACCTGATAAAAAGATAAACATAGACATGTTGTTGGCATGCCCGTCATCTTAGTTAAAATAGGATATCACTGTTATCTTGGTTTATGTGACATAGGTTCTAGTGTCAGTGCTATTCCTTATACCTTATATCAAGAAATTATGAATGACATAACACCCGCAGAGATAGAAGAAATAGATGTTACTATTAAACTTGCTAATAGAGACACTATATCACCAATTGGGATTGTTAGAGATGTTGAAATCTTGTGTGGGAAAATAAAATAGCCTACTAATTTTCTTGTTCTTGGTTCCCCACAAGATGACTTTTGTCCCATTATCTTCGGTAGACCCTTCTTGAACACCGTTAATGCTAGAATAGACTGTGAGAAAAAACTGCAGTGTTAGTTTTGGTAATGAGTCCCATGAGTTTAATTTTTCCAAGTTTAGTAGAAATCTTCATGAAAAAGAATTTCCTAGTAAGGATGAATTAATTGGTATTTCTTCTCTTTCTGTACCACCTACAGATCCTTTATAACAATATTTGCTAGACCATGAAAATGATTTACATATGCATGAAAGAAATAAAATAGATAAAAATTTCTTTGAACAACGTCCTCTACTTAAACACAATTTGCCTATTGAAACTCTAGGAGGTCCTCCTCCACCTAAAAGTGATCCTTGTTTGAATTAAAACAATTGCCAGACACTTTGAAATATGCTTATCTTGATGAAAAGAAGATATATCCTGTTATTATTAGTGCTAACCTTTCAGAACATGAAGAAGAAAGACTATTGAAGGTTCTAAGGAAGAAACGAGCTGCTATTGGATATACTCTTGATGATTTAAAGGGCATTAGTCCCACTCTATGTCAGCACAAAATTAATATGGAACCTGATGCTAAACCCGTTGTTGATCACCAACGTCGGTTAAATCCGTAGATGAAAGAAGTGCTAAGAACAGAAATATTAAAACTTCTGGAAGCAGGTATAATCTATGCCATAGATGATAGTAGATGGGTAAGTCATGTTCATTGTGTCCCTAATAAAGGAGGTATAACTGTTGTTCCTAATGACAAGAATGAACTTATCCCACAAAGAATTGCTACAGGCTATAGGATGGTGATTGATTTTAGAAAATTAAACAAAGAAACTAGAAAATATCATTAACCTTTGCCTTTTATTGATCAAATGCTTGAAAGATTATCTAAGCACACACACTTTTGCTTCCTTGATGGATATTCTGGCTTTTCACAAATACCTGTTTCTCAACCTGATCAAGAAAAGTCCACTTTTACTTGTCCTTTTGGAACCTATGCTTATAGACATATGCCTTTTGGTTTATGTAATGCACCTGCTACCTTTCAAAGATGTATGACTGCTATATTCTCTGACTTTTCTGAAAAGATTGTTGAGGTTTTCATGGATGACTTTTAGGTTTATAGGAAGTCTTTTGATGATTGTTTAAGCAATCTTGATCGAGTTTTGCAGAGATGTGAACAAACAAATCTTGTCTTGAATTGGGAGAAGTGCCACTTTATGGTTAATGAAGGCATTGTCTTGGGTCATAAAATTTCTAAAAGAGGTATTGAAGTGGACAAAGCGAAGGTTGATGCAATTGAGAAAATGCCATGTCCTAAAGATATAAAAGGTATCCGTAGTTTCTTAGGTCGTGCTAGTTTCTATAGGAGATTTATCAAAGACTTTTCAAAAATTTCTAGGCCTCTTACTAGTCTCTTGCAAAAGGATATTCCTTTTGTTTTTGATGATGATTGTTTAGAAGACTTTGAAACACTTAAGAAAGCATTAATTTCTGCACCTATTGTTCAACCACCTGAATGGAACTTGCCTTTTGAAATTATGTGTGACGCTAGTGATTATGATTTTGGTGTTGTTCTAGGACAAAGAGTTGATAAAGAACTTAATGTAATTCATTATGCTAGTAAAACTCTAGACAGTGCTCAAAGAAATTATGCTACTACTCAAAAAGAATTCTTAGCAGTGGTGTTTCCTTGTGATAAGTTTAGACCTTATATTGTTGATTCCCAAGTAACTATTCACACAGAGCATGTCGCTATTAAATATCTTATGGAAAAGAAAGATGCTAAACCTAGACTTATTCGATGGGTTCTCTTGCTACAAGAATTTGATTTACATATCATTGATAGAAAAGGAGCTGAGAATCCAGTAGCTGATAATTTATCTAGTCTTGAAAATGTGCTTGATGACCCACTACCTATTGATGATAGTTTTCCTGATGAGAAGTTAGCTGCAATAAATGTTGCTCACAGTACTCCTTGGTATGCTAATTATGCTAATTACATTGTTGCTGAATATTTACCACATAGCTGAAGGAAATATGCCCTAGAGGCAATAATAATGTTATTATTTTATTTCCTTATATCATGATAAATGTTTATTATTCGTGCTAGAATTGTATTATCCGAAAACATAATACTTGTGTAAATACATAGACAAACTAAACGTCACTAGTATGCCTCTACTTGACTAGCTCGTTAATCAAAGATGGTTATGTTTCCTAACCATGGACATGTGTTGTCATTTAATTAACGGTTCACATTATTAGGAGAATGATGTGATCGACGTGACCCATTCCATTAGCTTAGCACCCGATCGTTTAGTATGTTGCTATTGCTTTCTTCATGACTTATACATGTTCCTATGACTATGAGATTATGCAACTCCCGTTTGCCAGAGGAACACTTTGTGTGATACCAAACGTCACAACGTAACTGGGTGATTATAAAGGAGCTCTACAGGTGTCTCCAAAGGTAAATGTTGGGTTGGCGTATTTCGAGATTAGGATTTGTCACTCCGATTGTCGGAGAGGTATCTCTGGGCCCTCTCGGTAATGCACATCACATAAGCCTTGCAAGCATTGTAACTAATGAGTTAGTTGCGAGATGATGTATTACGTAACGAGTAAAGAGACTTGCCGGTAACGAGATTGAACTAGGTATTGAGATACCGACGATCCAATCTCGGGCAAGTAACATACCGATGACAAAGGGAACAACGTATGTTGTTATGCGGTCTGACCGATAAAGATCTTCATAGAATATGTGGGAGCCAATATGAGCATCCAAGTTCCGCTATTGGTTATTGACCGGAGACATGTCTCGGTCATGTCTACATTGTTCTAGAACCCGTAGGGTCCGCACGCTTAAGGTTTCGATGACAGTTATATGAGTTTATGAGTTTTTGATGTACCAAAGTTAGTTCGGAGTCCCGGATGTGATCACGGACATGACGAGGAGTCTCGAAATGGTCGAGACATAAAGATTGATATATTGGACGGCTAGATTCGGACACCGGAAGTGTTCCGGGTGATTTCGGAGAAAACCGGAGAGCCGGAGGGTTACCGAAACCCCCCCGGGAGAAGTAATGGGCCATATGGGCCTTAGTGGAGAGAGAGAGGGGCAGCCAGGGTGGGCCGCACGCCTCCTCCCCCCTGGTCCGAATGGGACTAGGAGAGGGGGGCGGCGCCCCCCTTTCCATCTCCCTCCCCACTTCCTTTCCCCCTCCTAGTAGGAGTCCTACTCCTACTAGGAGGAAGACTCCTCCTTGGCGCGCCTATAGGGCCGGCCGGCCTCCTCCCCTTGCTCCTTTATATACGGGGGCAGGGGGCACCCCTAGACACACAAGTTGATCCTCGTGATGGTTTTCTTAGCCGTGTGCGGTGCTCCCTTCCACCATAATCCTTGATAATATTGTAGTGGTGCTTAGGCGAAGCCCTGCGACGGTAGAACATCAAGATCGTCACCACGCCGTCGTGCTGACGGAACTCTTCCCCGACACTTTGCTGGATCGGAGTCCGGGGATCGTCATCGAGCTGAACATGTGCTAAAACTCGGAGGTGCCGTAGTTTCGGTGCTTGATCGGTCGGGCCGTGAAGACATACGACTACATCAACCGCGTTGTGCTAACGCTTCCGCTATCGGTCTACAAGGGTACGTAGATCACACTCTCCCCTCTCGTTGCTATGCATCACCATGATCTTGTATGTGCGTAGGAATTTGTTTGAAATTACTACGTTCCCCAACCATGGCATCCGAGCCTAGGTTTTATGTGTTGATGTTATATGCACGAGTAGAACACAAGTGAGTTGTGGGCGATATAAGTCCTACTGCTTACCAGCATGACATACTTTGGTTCGGCGGTATTGTTGGACGAAGCGGCCTGGACCGACATTATGCGTACGCTTACGCGAGACCGGTTCTCCCGACGTGCTTTGCACAAAGGTGGCTAGCGGGTGTCAGTTTCTCCAACTTTAGTTGAACCGAGTGTGGCTACGCCCGGTCCTTGCGAAGGTTAAAATAGCACCAACTTGACAAACTATCGTTGTGGTTTTGATGCGTAGGTAAGATTGGTTCTTACTTAAGCCCGTAGCAGCCACGTAAAACTTGCAACAACAAAGTAGAGGACGTCTAACTTGTTTTTGCAGGGCATGTTGTGATGTGATATGGTCAAGACATGATGCTAAATTTTATTGTATGAGATGATCATGTTTTGTAACCAAGTTATCGGCAACTGGCAGGAGCCATATGGTTGTCGCTTTATTGTATGCAATGCAATTGCGCTGTAATGCTTTACTTTATCACTAAGCGGTAGCGATAGTCGTGGAAGCATAAGATTGGCGAGACGACAACGATGCTACGATGGTGATCAAGGTGTCGCGCCAGTGACGATGGTGATCATGACGGTGCTTCGAAGATGGAGATCACAAGCACAAGATGATGATGGCCATATCATATCACTTATATTGATTGCATGTGATGTTTATCTTTTATGCATCTTATCTTGCTTTGTTTGACGGTAGCATTTTAAGATGATCTCTCACTAATTATCAAGAAGTGTTCTCCCTGAGTATGCACCATTGTGAAAGTTCTTCGTGCTGAGACACCACGTGATGATCGGGTGTGATAGGCTCTACGTTCAAATACAACGGTTGCAAAACAGTTGCACACGCGGAATACTCAGGTTATACTTGACGAGCCAAGCATATACAAATATGGCCTCGGAACACGGAGACCGAAAGGTCGAGCGTGAATCATATAGTAGATATGATCAACATAGTGATGTTCACCAATGAAACTACTCCATCTCACATGATGATCGGACATGGTTTAGTTGATTTGGATCACGTAATCACTTAGAGGATTAGAGGGATGTCTATCTAAGTGGGAGTTCTTTAGTAATATGATTAATTGAACCTAAATTTATCATGAACTTAGTACCTGATAGTATCTTGCTTGTTTATGTTTGATTGTAGATAGATGGCCCGTGCTGTTGTTCCGTTGAATTTTAATGCGTTCCTTGAGAAAGCAAAGTTGAAAGATGATGGTAGCAATTACACGGACTGGGTCCGTAACTTGAGGATTATCCTCATTGTTGCACAGAAGAATTACGTCCTGGAAGCACCGCTGGGTGCCAGGCCTGCTGCTGGAGCAACACCAGATGTTATGAACGTCTGGCAGAGCAAAGCTGATGACTACTCGATAGTTCAGTGTGCCATGCTTTATGGCTTAGAATCGGGACTTCAACGACGTTTTGAACGTCATGGAGCATATGAGATGTTCCAGGAGTTGAAGTTAATATTTCAAGCAAATGCCCGGATTGAGAGATATGAAGTCTCCAATAAGTTCTATAGCTGCAAGATGGAGGAGAATAGTTCTGTCAGTGAGCATGTACTCAAAATGTCTGGGTATAATAATCACTTGATTCAATTGGGAGTTAATCTTCCAGATGATTGCGTCATTGACAGAATTCTCCAATCACTGCCACCAAGCTACAAGAGCTTCGTGATGAACTATAATATGCAAGGGATGAATAAGACTATTCCCGAGCTCTTCGCAATGCTGAAAGCTGCGGAGGTAGAAATCAAGAAGGAGCATCAAGTGTTGATGGTCAACAAGACCACTAGTTTCAAGAAAAAGGGCAAAGGGAAGAAGAAGGGGAACTTCAAAAAGAACAGCAAGCAAGTTGCAACTCAAGAGAAGAAACCCAAACCTGGACCTAAGCCTGAAACTGAGTGCTTCTACTGCAAGCAGACTGGTCACTGGAAGCGGAACTGCCCCAAGTATTTGGCAGATAAGAAGGATGGCAAGGTGAACAAAGGTATATGTGATATACATGTTATTGATGTGAACCTTACTAATGCTCGCATTAGCACCTGGGTATTTGATGCTGGTTCTGTTGCAAATATTTGCAACTCGAAACAGGGACTACGGATTAAGCGAAGATTGGCTAAGGACGAGGTGACGATGTGCGTGGGAAATGGTTCCAAAGTCGATGTGGTCGCGGTCGGCACGCTACCTCTACATCTACCTTCGGGATTAGTATTAGACCTAAATAATTGTTATTTGGTGCCAGCGTTAAGCATGAACATTATATCTGGATCTTGTTTGAAGCGAGACGGTTATTCATTTAAATCAGAGAATAATGGTTGTTCTATTTCTATGAGTAATATCTTTTATGGTCATGCACCCTTAAAGAGTGGTCTATTCTTATTAGATCTTGATAGTAGTGACACACATATTCATAATGTTGAAGCCAAAAGATGCAGAGTTGATAATGATAGTGCAACTTATTTGTGGCACTGCCGTTTGGGTCATATCGGTGTAAAGCGCATGAAGAAACTCCATACTGATGGACTTTTGGAACCACTTGATTATGAATCGCTTGGTACTTGCGAACCGTGCCTTATAGGTAAGATGACAAAAACACTGTTCTCCAGTACTATGGAGAGAGCAACAGATTTGTTGGAAATCATACATACAGATGTATGTGGTCCGATGAATGTTGAGGCTCGTGGCGGATATGGTTATTTTCTCACCTTCACAGATGACTTAAGCAGATATGGGTATATCTACTTAATGAAACATAAATCTCAAACGTTTGAAAAGTTCAAAGAATTTCAGAGTGAAGCTGAAAATCATCGTAACAAGAAAATAAAATTCCTACGATCTGATCGTGGAGGAGAATATTTGAGTTACGAGTTTGGTGTACATTTGAAACAATGCGGAATAGTTTCGCAACTCACGCCACCCGGAACACCACAGCGTAATGGTGTGTCCGAACATCGTAATCGTACTTTACTTGATATGGTGCGATCTATGATGTCTCTTACTGATTTACCGCTATCGTTTTGGGGTTATGCTCTAGAGACGGCCACATTCACGTTAAATAGGGCACCATCAAAATCCGTTGAGACGACGCCTTATGAACTGTGGTTTGGCAAGAAACCAAAGTTGTCGTTTCTGAAAGTTTGGGGTTGCGATGCTTATGTGAAAAAGCTTCAACCTGATAAACTCAAACCCAAATCGGAGAAATGTGTCTTCATAGGATATCCAAAGGAAACTATTGGATACACCTTCTATCACAGATCCGAAGGCAAGACTTTTGTTGCTAAATTCGGAACTTTCTAGAGAAGGAGTTTCTCTCGAAAGAAGTGAGTGGGAGGAAAGTAGAACTTGATGAGGTAACTGTACCTGCCCCCTTACTGGAAAGTAGTACATCACAGAAACCAGTTTCTATGACACCTACACCAATTAGTGAGGAAGCTAATGATGATCATGAAACTTCAGAACAAGATACTACTGAACCTCATAGATCAACCAGAGTAAGATCCGCACCAGAGTGGTACGGTAATCCTGTTCTGGAAGTCATGCTACTAGATCATGATGAACCTACGAACTATGGAGAAGAGATGGTGAGCCCAGATTCCGCAAAATGGCTTGAAGCCATGAAACCTGAGATGGGATCCATGTATGAGAACAAAGTATAGACTTTGGTTGACTTGCCCAATGATCGGCAAGCAATTGAGAATAAATGGATCTTTAAGAAGAAGACTGACACTGACGGTAATGTTACTATCTACAAAACTCGACTTGTCGCAAAAGGTTTTCGACAAGTTCAAGGGATTGACTACGATGAGACCTTCTCACCCGTAGCGATGCTTAAGTCTGTCCGAATCATGTTAGCAATTGCCGCATTTTATGATTATGAAATTTGGCAGATGGATGTCAAAACTGCATTCCTGAATGGATTTCTGGAAGAAGAGTTGTATATGATGCAACCGGAAGGTTTTGTCGATCCAAAGGGACCTAACAAAGTGTGCAAGCTCCAGCGATCCATTTATGGACCGGTGCAAGCTTCTCATAGTTGGAATAAATGCTTTGATAGTGTGATCAAAGCATTTGGTTTTGTATAGACTTTTGGAGAAGCCTGTATTTACAAGAAAGTGAGTGGGAGCTCTGTAGCATTTCTGATATTATATGTAGATGACATATTACTAATCGGAAATGATATAGAATTTCTGGATATCATAAAGGGATACTTGAATAAGAGTTTTTCAATGAAAGACCTCGGTGAAGCTGCTTACATATTGGGCATTAAGATCTATAGAGACAGATCAAGACGCTTAATTGGACTTTCACAAAGCACATACCTTGACAAAGTTTTGAAAAGGTTCAAAATGTATCAAGCAAAGAAAGGATTCTTGCTTGTGTTACAAGGTGTGAAATTGAGTAAGACTCAATGCCCGACCAATGCAGAAGATAGAGAGAAAATGAAAGATGTTCCCTATGCTTCAGCCATAGGCTCTATCATGTATGCAATGCTGTGTACCAGACCTGATGTGTGTCTTGCTATAAGTCTAGCAGGGAGGTACCAAAGTAATCCAGGAGTGGATCACTGGACAGCGGTCAAGAACATCCTGAAATACCTGAAAAGGACTAAGGATATGTTTCTCATATATGGAGGTGACAAAGAGCTCATCGTAAATGGTTACGTTGATGCAAGCTTTGACACTGACCTGGACGATTCAAAATCGCAAACCGGATACGTGTTTACATTAAACGGTGGAGCTGTCAGTTGGTGTAGTTCTAAACAAAGCGTTGTGGCGGGATCTACATGTGAAGCGGAGTACATAGCTGCTTCGGAAGCAGCAAACGAAGGAGTCTGGATGAAGGAGTTCATACCGATCTAGGTGTCATACCTAGTGCATCGGGTCCAATGAAAATCTTTTGTGACAATACTGGTGCAATTGCCTTGGCAAAGGAATCCAGATTTCACAAGAGAACCAAGCACATCAAGAGACGCTTCAATTCCATCCGGGATCTAGTCCAGGTGGGAGACATAGAGATTTGCAAGATACATACGGATCTGAATGTTGCAGAACCGTTGACTAAGCCTCTTCCACAAGCAAAACATGATCAACACCAAAGCTCCATGGGTGTTAGAATCATTACCGTGTAATCTAGATTATTGACTCTAGTGCAAGTGGGAGACTGAAGGAAATATGCCCTATATGCAATAATAATGTTATTATTTTATTTCCTTATATCATGATAAATGCTTATTATTCATGCTAGAATTGTATTATCCGGAAACATAATAGTTGTGTGAATACATAGACAAACTAAACGTCACTAGTATGCCTCTACTTGACTAGCTCGTTAATCAAAGATGGTTATGTTTCCTACGCATGGACATGTGTTGTCATTTGATTAACGGGATCACATTATTAGGAGAATGATGTGATTGACATGACCCATTCCATTAGCTTAGCACCCGATCGTTTAGTATGTTGCTATTGCTTTCTTCATGACTTATACATGTTCCTAAGACTATGAGATTATGCAACTCCCCTTTGCCAGAGGAACACTTTGTGTGCTACCAAACGTCACAACGTAACTGGGTGATTATAAAGGAGCTCTACAGGTGTCTCCAAAGGTAAATGTTGGGTTGGCGTATTTCGAGATTAGGATTTGTCACTCCGATTGTCAGAGAGGTATCTCTGGGCCCTCTCGGTAATGCACATCACATAAGCCTTGCAAGCATTATAACTAATGAGTTAGTTGCGAGATGATGTATTACGTAACGAGTAAAGAGACTTGCCGGTAACGAGATTGAACTAGGTATTGAGATACCGATGATCGAATCTCGGGCAAGTAACATACCGATGACAAAGGGAACAATGTATGTTGTTATGCGGTCTGACCGATAAAGATCTTCGTAGAATATGTGGGAGCCAATATAAGCATCCAGGTTCCGCTATTGGTTATTGACCGGAGACATGTATCGGTCATGTCTACATTGTTCTCGAACCCGTAGGGTCCGCACGCTTAAGGTTTCGATGACAGTTATATGAGTTTATGAGTTTTTGATGTACCGAAGTTTGTTCGGAGTCCCGGATGTGATCACGGACATGACTAGGAGTCTCGAAATCGTCGAGACATAAAGATTGATATATTGGACGGCTATATTCGGACACCGGAAGTGTTCCGGGTGATTTCGGAGAAAACCGGAGAGCCGGAGGGTTACCGGAACCCCCCGGGAGAAGTAATGGGCCATATGGGCCTTAGTGGAGAGAGAGAGGGGCAGCCAGGGTGGGCCGCGCGCCTCCTCCCCCTGGTCCGAATTGGACTAGGAGAGGGGGGGCGGTGCCCCCCTTTCCTTCTCCCTCCCCACTTCCTTTCCCCCTCCTAGTAGGAGTCCTACTCCTACTAGGAGGAGGACTCCTCCTTGGCACGCCTATAGGGCCGGCCGGCCTCCTCCCCTTGCTCCTTTATATACGGGGGCAGGGGGCACCCCTAGACACACAAGTTGATCCTCGTGATCGTTTTCTTAGCCGTGTGCGGTGCCCCCTTCCACCATAATCCTCGATAATATTGTAGCGGTGCTTAGGCGAAGCCCTGCGATGGTAGAACATCAAGATCATCACCACGCCGTCGTGCTGACGGAACTCTTCCCCGACACTTTGCTGGATCGGAGTCCGGGGATCGTCATCGAGCTGAATGTGTGCTAAAACTCGGAGGTGCTGTAGTTTCAGTGCTTGATCGGTCGGGCCGTGAAGACGTACGACTACATCAACCGCGTTGTGCTAACGCTTCCGCTATCAATCTACAAGGGTACGTAGATCACACTCTCCCCTCTCGTTGCTATGCATCACCATGATCTTGTGTGTGCGTAGGAATTTTTTTGGAATTACTACGTTCCCCAACACTAGCTTTACATACCAACAAAAGAAAAAAATTCTTCTATGATTTAAGACATTACTTTTGGGATGACCCACGTCTTTATAAAGAAGGAGTAGATGGTATTATTAGACGTTGTGTACCTGAGCATGAACAGGGACAAATCCTATGGAAATGCCACTCCAAAGATTATGGAGGGCATCACGTTGGGGATAGAACTGCTCACAAGGTACTACAGTCTGGATTTCATTGCCCTACTCTCTTCAAGGATGCCCCTAAGTTCGTATTATCTTGTGATGAATGTCAAAGAATAGGTAATATCAGTAAGTGTCAAGAAATGCCTATGAATTATTCACTTGCTATTGAACCATTTGATGTTTGGGGATTTGATTACATGGGACCTTTTCCTTCCTCTAATGGGTATACACATATTTTGGTTGTTGTTGATTATGATACTAAATGGGTAGAAGCTTTTCCAACTAGTAGTGCTGATCACAACACCTCTATTAAAATGCTTAAGGAAGTTATTTTCCCAAGGTTTGGAGTCCCTAGATATTTAATGACTGATGGTGGTTCACACTTTATTCATGGTGCTTTCCGTAAATTGCTTGCCAAGTATGATGTTAACCATAGAATTGCATCACCTTATCATCCTCAGTCTAGTGGTCAAGTTGAACTTAGCAATAGAGAAATAAAATTAATTTTGCAAAAGACTGTCAATTGGTCCAGGAAGAATTGGTCTAAGAAATTAGATGATGCACTTTGGGCTTATAGAACAGCATATAAAAATCCCATGAGTATGTCTCCTTATAAAATGGTTTATGGAAAAGCTTGTCATTTGCCTCTTGAGTTAGAACATAAAGCATTTTGGGCAATCAAAGAACTCAATTATGACTTCAAACTTGCTGGTGAAAAGAGGTTATTTGATATTAGCTCTCTAGATGAATGAAGAACCCAAGCTTATGAAAATGCAAAATTATTCAAAGAAAAAGTTAAAAGATGGCATGACAAAAGAATCCAAAAGTGTGAGTTTAAAGTCGCAGAATATGTTCTTTTGTACAACTCTTGTTTTAGACTCTTTGCAGGAAAACTCCTCTCAAAATGGGAAGGCCCATATGTCATCGAGGAGGTTTATCGGTCTGGAGCTATTAAAATAAATAATTCCGAAGGTACTAACCCAAAGGTTGTAAATGGGCAACAAATAAAACATTATATCTTAGGTACACCCATTAATGTTGAAAGTAATATTATACAAACTTTGACACCAGAAGAACACATAAAAGAGTCCTTTCGGAACACTCCAGAATCGTGTAAAGAAGGAGGTACGTGATACGGTAAGTAAATGGACTCCGAAAAATCTGCAAAAATATTTTTTATCAGTTTTGGAATATATAAAAAATTGGAAATAAAGGAACTCCCAGGAGCCATCCCCTGGTGGGCACAAGACACCAGGGCGCGCCAGGCTTACCCAGGTGGGTTGTGCCCACCTGGGACACCTTCCAGACTCCATTTTTCTACCGTATGCTTGTCCTCCAAGATAAAAAATCTATATATACTTCCCAAACCTGTTGATCACCGTATTGCGGAGAAATCCCATGTTTTCTTTTCCTTGGTGTTTTCTGACAGATTCAACTAGACCAACGTCATGTCTTCCTCACCCTTCAACAATGGAGAAGGAGACATAAGGTTGGCTCAAGAAGATCTAAGGAGGGAGGAAGCTGAAGAGGTCACTATGCAGGAAGAAGAAGAAAGTCTCTTTGGGACTCACTCTCCGACCCCCGAGAGGGGTACATTAGCTGGCATCTCTACTCACCCTAATCCACATCAAGCTATGGGATCATCGAACAATCAAGAAAGCCTGGAGGAGCAAGAAGAGCTCCCACTGTGGAGTCCCTTACACAGGTTACATCATAATAATTTTCGCAATTTGATTCACGACTATGGGTTCGAGAACACTCCCCGTAGGCACATACCGTCCAACTGGGACATATCCCGACCAAGAGAAAATAGTGCAGGAACAAAACCGTGGGGCCCGAAGAATAAACACATAATGGCTGAGGTGAAGAAGAAGAGTGAATTAATTCATCAAGCCCTTCGGGAGATTCATGGTTTGAAGGATCTACTCATGACTATATTGGAGAATACTACTTCATCACCAACATCACCTTCTTCACCACCAAAAAAAATTGAGTATCGGGTATGGGCACTCCCCTTGGCTTTCGCCAAGCTTGGGGGAGGTGCCCCGGTATCATATCATCCCACTATCTTTTTGCTTTTACTTATTTTAGTTTGATCTTTTGCTTTAGATGAATAAAATTTTAGTTCGATCATGTCTTCTTTGAGAGTTTGCTTAGTGATCTATCCTTGTAATCGTGTGCAAGTTATATAATAAAGTTTAGTGTGAGTTTTTGCTTTCTTTACTCTCATGTTGCAAATAAATAAAATAAATAAGAAAGGAAAAAGAGAAAGGAAATAAATAAAAGAAAGGAAATAAATGAATAAGATCATATACTAATCCTATGATAGGTGATGGCACCACATAAGGAAAAGTATAAGTAGAAAATTTTATTAGAGATTGACAAACATAGCATTAGTCAATGATGCAACTCATGAAAGAATTAATAATGGAAGAGAAGATTCACATATAAATATACTATCCTAGAAATCTTTTGTGATTGTGAGCCCTCATCAAAATATTATATGCCAAAATTGTTGACATTGGACAACGAAGACAAGGTAATGATTTATGCTTGTTCATATTCACATAGAAGTCATTTTGTCATGGATCCTTTAACATATGGTGCTTGCCCCCTATCTTTGCTAGCCAAAAATTCCGCACTAAGTAGAGATACTACTTGTGCATCCAAAACCCCTTAAACCCAAATCTCATTTTCAAGAGTCCACCATACCTACCTAGGGATTGAGCAAGATCCCTCAAGTAAGTTGTCATCGGTGCAAAAAGGCAATAAAAATTGCTTCTAAAAGTGTGAGATCATTTAGTGTAAGAGAAAATTGAGCGTTGCACGAACTTGGGATGGTGAAGAATAAAAGCGACAGATTGCATAATAAAGGTCACTATCACAATGGGCAATGTAACGCGACGTTCTTTTGCACTAAGGGATTGAGCATACAAACAAATAAGCGCATGGAAACCTCTGCTTCCCTCTACGAAGGGCCTATCTTTTACATTTATGCAAGAGTCAAAGTTTTTCTCTCTATTCATTTTATTTTTCTCCTTTGGCAAGCATCATGTGGTGAGGGAAGATATAGGCACATATGTCTAGTTGAATATGGGTGGCATGAGTTATTATTTTTGACATCACTCTTGAGGTGAGTACGTTGGGAGGCGAAACCATAAGCCCCTATCTTTCTATCTGTCCGGATGAAACGTTTTGCTCATGTGTACGCGGTGAGTGTTAGCAATCATAGAAGACTATATGATGGTTGAGTATGTGTACTTGCCTAAAGGCTCTAACACGTGACCCTTCCTAAAAAGATGATGAATTGTAGTTGCAAAGTTGACTGAGAACATAGTTTGTTGGTTTCTAATAGAGTTTTTTCTTTATACTTCGATTGTGTGATAAACTATTACTTATTCATGGGAAGTATATGATAAAAGTTCTATGATAAAAGTCCTATGTTTAATTTTGTTGCTGTTATAATAATGAACATGATGCTTCTATGTCTGTATTTTTTTATCGGCACCTCTCTATCAAAGCACATGGACATGTTTTTCGACTTCGGTTTTCGCTTGAGGACAAGCGAGGTCTATGCTTGGGGGAGTTGATACGTCCATTTTGCATCATGTTTTATTACTGTTATTTATGATGTTTTATCCATAATAATGCTTTTGGAATAATTCTAATGCCTTTTCTCTCATAATTTGCAAGGTACACACCAAGAGGGAGAATTCCGGCAGCTCGAAATCTGGACCTGAAAAAGCTACATCAGGCTACCTATTCTGCACAACTCCAAACAAGATGAAACTTCACGAAGATTTTTGATGGAATATTTAAGAATTATTGGAGCAAATAACTACCAGAGGGGGCCCACCAGGTGGGCACAACCCACCTGGGTGCGCCAGGGAGCCCAGGCGCGCCCTGGTGGGTTGTGCTCACCCAGGCCCACCTCCAGTGCCCTCTTCTGGTATATAGGTAATTTTGACCTAGAAAACTAAGAAGGGGACTTTCGGGACGGAGCGCCGCCGTTTCGAGGCGAAACTTGGGCAGGAGCACTTTTGCCCTCTGGCGGAGCGATTCCGCCGGGAGAACTTCCCTCCCAGAGGGGAAAATCATCGTCATCATCATCACCAACAAATCTCCCATCTTGGGGAGAGAAATATCCATCAACATCTTCAATAGCACCATCTCATCTCAAACCCTAGTTCATCTCTCGTGCTCAATCTTGTTACCGGAACTATAGATTGGTGCTTGTGGGAGACTAGTAGTGTTGATTACATCTTGTAGTTGATTACTATATGGTTTATTTGGTGGAAGATTATATGTTCAGATCCATTATGCTAATTAATGCTCCTCTGATCATGAGCATGTTTATCATTTGTGAGTAGTTACCTTTGTTCTTGAGGTCACGGGAGAAATCATGTTGCAAGTAATCATGTGAATTTGATATGTGTTCGATATTTCGATGGTATGTATGTTGTGATTTCCTAAGGGAATGCATTGTGGAGTAGAAATTAGATGATGGGTTGCGAGAGTGACAGAAGCTTAAACCCCAGTTTATGCGCTATTCCGTAAGGGACCGATTGGATCCAAAAGTTTAATGCTATGGTTAGAATTTATTCTTAATACTTTTCTTGTAGTTGCGGATGCTTGCAGGAGGGTTAATCATAAGTAGGAGGTTTGTTCAAGTAAGAATAGCACCTAAGCACCAGTCCACCGACATATCAAATTATCAAAGTACCGAACACGAATTAAACCAACATGATGAAAGTGACTAGATGAAATTCTCGTGTACCCTCAAGAACCTTTGCTTATCATAAGAGACCGTTTTGGCCTGTCCTTTGCCTCAAAAGGATTGGGCTACCTTGCTGCACTTTTTTACTACTATGGTTACTTGCTCGTTACAAAATATCTTGCTATCAAACTACTCTGCTACTTACAATTTCAACACTTGCAGACATTACCTTGCTGAAAACCACTTGTCATTTCCTTCTGCTGCTCATTGGGTTCGACACTCTTACTTATCGAAAAGAGCTACAATTGATCCTCTATACTTGTGGGTCATCATCCAACCACAACAACATTCTTCTGTACCAAATGGATGTAAAGAGTGCCTTCCTCAACGGCAAAAATGAAGAAGAAGTGTATGTTGCACAACCACCTGGCTTTGAAGACCCAAAGCGTCCTGACATGGTATACAAGCTCAACAAGGCACTGTATGGACTCAAACAAGATCCTCGCACTTGGTATGACACACTCAAAGACTTCCTGAAGATCAAAGGCTTCAAACCTAGTTCTCTAGATCCCACTCTCTGCACAAAGACATATGATGGTGAACTGTTCGTATGCCAAATCTATGTGGATGACATTATCTTCGGCTGCACTGACAAGAGATACAGTGTTGAATTTGGGCATATGATGCAGGAGCAATATCAGACGTCCATGATGGGTGAGCTGAAGTTCTTCCTTGGCCTGCATATCTGTCAGGAGAGAAATGGCATCTTCATATCACAAAAAAATACCTCAAAGATTGCCTGAGGAAGTTTGGAATGCAAGACTGCAAAGGGTACACGATGCCAATGCCAACCAAAGGCCAATTGGGCCCCGACGACAATGGTAAAGAGTTTGACCAAAAGGTATACCGCTCCATGATTGGTTCTGTACTCTACTTATGTGCATCTAGGCCTGATATAAGGCTTAGTGTTTGCATGTGTGCCCGATTCCAAGCGGCATCAAAGGAATCACATCACTTAGCTGTGAAGCGAATTCTTCGATATTTGGCTTACACCCCAATACTAGGATTATGGTATCCAAAGGGCTCAGCGTTTGATCTAGTTGTCTTCTCAGCTGCTGATTATGCTGGTGACAAGGTTGATCGCAAGTCCACATCAGGCAGATGTCACTTTCTTGGATGATATCTTGTCTGTTGGTCTTCAAAGAAGCAGAACTGTGTATCACTCTCCATTGCTGAATCTGAATACATTGCTACTGGATCTTGCCGCGCTTAGCTTCTCTGGATGAAGCAAACTCTCAAGGACTATGGCATCCACCTGAAGCATGTGCCACTCTACTATGACAATGAAAGCGCCATCAAGATTGCTAACAACCCAGTTCAGCACTTGAAGACAAAGCACATTCAGATCCATCATCACTTTCTCAGAGATCATGTCATGAAGGAAGACATTGATATCATTCATGTCAACACTGAAGAGCAATTGGCAGATATCTTCACAAAGCCCTTGGATGAGAAAAGGTTTTGCAAGTTGCGGTGTGAGCTAAATATCTTAGAATCCTCGAATGTCCTATGAATGGACACACATCCTAACGCTTATGCATCTTGATGACTTAGATGTACAACACACAAAGTAACGTATATCTTCAATTAATGAAGACTTGCCCTCTAAGTGTGAATACATTAACGCGGAATTTGACTTCGGAGCACCATGATAATTGTGCGTTGTGTCTAGGTCTAATACTTCCTATACGGTGGGTAACACCACCACCAAACTTTCCTGAAGATTTTCATTTGGCGTCATGATTGCATCATCTTCACATTTGGTTTGTCTTCAACATTGATTTGACTTCAAGGTTTATCTTCGCAATGTTGATTTGGTCTTTTCTGATATATATTTATATGTGCTCTGTCCTCTACAGCATTCACTTATAGCTATGTCTTCAAACTTGCCATTTTCTGAACTAAGTGAATGTGATCGGACCCTAACCCCTTCTGTGCTTCTTCCTCACATTCTATCTATCTAGTCGTATGCATTCTGTTGAAACGTGTCGAATGTCTTCACTGCGTCCTTGTCAGCTAAAGATACAGAGACACACATTTAAATCCATTTTTTAATGCCATATCTCTTTTGTCTGGATACCGAAGAAGCTGAAACGATCACCTGACAAACCAGGCGTGCGTGGGAACATGGAACAACTCTCAATGAGTTGCATGCATGCCATGTGTCCATCAGACGTGAACCGCCAGGGGCACTTGTGTAATTGTGTTGCGCTGCCCTTTACCTTATAAATACACACCCACGCGCGGTCATTATCTCCTCTTCCACTTCGCCATCTCGCTCAAACCCTAGCACCACCGCTAGCTTGCGTCGACGCCAGAGACGAAGCGCTTAGCTATTGCGACTTCTTCGACGCCATCCTCACACCAGTCGCGGACCTTGTTCTCGCCGCCGCCGTAGGTGTCTTCTACTTCAAGTTAGGGAGTGGGAGACTGGACTGCTCGCTATCCGTTCTGCCTCGTCTAGCAGTTCGTCTGTGGTAAATAAATCTCACTTTTTACAGCCTCTTCGATCTGTCAAATCCATCCACTTCAACCAAAAGTGGTTTCTACAGTTCCAAATCTGGATCTTTCTCTTTCTAAATCTCATATCTTGCAAAGAATATTCACTTATGCTTCATAACTAGTTAGATTCCTCACTTGTACTTATTCATGGATACGTAAAATCTGGAACCAACTCACTTCAAATAAGTGAATGTTTTTGCACTATGAGGTTAATGTCTTCAAACTGATTTATCTTCAAAATCTTCTGAGAATGCATATGACCTCTTCCCCTTCCCTCGCATCTCTAATGCTATCACAGGTACATGTCCGTGGGAGAGTCCCTTGATTCTCATAGTCTGCATTCATTTGCAGAATACTTACAGCATCATATTGACTATCCTGAAGCCAGCTCTTGCTTGACAAATCGTAGGAAGCCTTTCACTGTCTTGAAGCCTCTCTATTTGAACATTATGGCCTCTCAAAAGTCTGCAAGGAAGGGTGGAAGGCAGCGCCGTGGCAATACTGCTCTGGATCTGCCTCCCGATCTGTTTGAACTGTACAAGTCAGATCATGAGGAGAGCTACAATTAGCACAAGACCATAATACAATGGATCTGAAGATATTGGGCTGAACAATGGTTCAAGTACAACTTCGTCACTCCTGAATATACCGAGAAGAATGCTATCAAGCGCCCGTGGGCGATATTCTTTACAGGAATCTGCAACCCAAGTCAAAGCCTGAAGCTATTGCCCAAGGCTTCTATCCTTGCATGGTCCGAGCACCTCAGCCAGAAAATGCCGACCCATCATCTCTTCTATGGTGTCGTGACGACAATCTCTTCATCCGCAACTTTCAGTTTGCAAAAGAGTCATCTTCCAAGAATAGGAAGGAGCTAGGACTCCAACCCTGGTTTTTCTGCTCCAAGGCCGGATGGCACACGTGACACCAATCCTAATGTCATCGGCCCCTTTAATAGCTTCGATGGGCTCCTCTCCCATATTGTTGCTCAGAGCACCATGGTGGAACAATCTGCTGATGATGCAGACTCTGAGGATGCTCCTGCACCACCGAAGTAGAAGAAGAAGGAAAAAGCTTCAAAGCCCTCTGCCGCACCAACTTCTTCGACTGTGAAGCCATTGAAGACTGAACCTCCTGAACCCAGTGTGCAATCTAAAGACTTGTCTCATGTCTCCGGGAAGACAAAGAATACCAAGAAGCCCAAGAAGATTTCAGGGCATGACCTAACTCCAGTTGTCATTCTGCGCAATGAAAATAATAACATTGATCTGTCCAGTGATGAAGATCTTGGTGATGAAGCTCTAGAGATGTTGATCAAGAGTAAGCAAGAGGCTGAGATCTTCCAAGATCTATCTCGCTTTGATGCTGACATTCTGAACAACTTCATTGACGAATGGTTTGAGGACCAGAGCATCAACATTGATGATCTGCAGCTGCTAGTGGACATCAGCGTCACCTTTCATGGAGCCATTGCAAATGAACTTGCTCTGGCTCAGAAAATCGTCAAGCTCAAGAACAAGATTGATTATGAGAAGGCACACTTCAAGAAGCACATGGCTAAGCTCAGTGCGGCTGATGTGCAAATCTTCAAGAAGATGATGAATGACCTCAAGGTCGAATTCAACAAGAAGCATGAAGAAGCAAAAGGCTCATGCGAGCGCATGAAGTACTATGTGCAAAAATGTGTGCAAGCACACAATGAAGCTGAAAAGAGAAAGCCTCTTGGGCATCCTGGCATCGACCCCAAGATGGCTGATGTCGGCGTCCTAGGAACGGGGGTACCCAGACCTGCCTGCCTGCGGCCCAGGGCATGGCTCCACCCGCGGCCTGGTACGGCCCATCTTCATCAACCAAGGCTCAAGACCCTCGCGAGGGGCCAAGCCTCGCGAGGCGGACGACACAAGACCTCCTCAGGGGCAGCCTCACTAGGCTGGCTCGCGAGGAGCGGGGAGATCAAGGCAAGGGGCACCTCATGAGGTTCCCGTGATGTGAGCCATGACGACCAAGGCCAGGCGGGCGCCAGCGAGTGTAGAGTGCCAGTTTCCTCTTTGGTGCTAAAGAGGCAGGCGCAGGTGAGGATTCCCGAGGCGTCAGGCAAAGGTTTCCATATCGGTGCAATGAGACCAAGACCAGCAGGACGGCACGATGGAGGTCACCACAGAGCCCACGACAGCGTCACCACCAGAACCTTTGGCAGATGAAGACCACCTTTTGTCAGGATAACTTGTACTCGTTGTCCCCCTTCGAATTGGATGTTGTGGGATCCCTTCCCACCTAATATTTGGGGAGAGGAACCGGGCCTCTATAAATAGGGCTAGCCACCACCATAGCCAGGGGGCTCATCGAGAAAGAGAGAGAGAGAGAGAGGCTCATCTGGAGACAGATCACTCAAATCATCCCGAGCCACACAAGCTCATCGAGATCAAGAACACCTCTCCTCAGGAGGATATTCTTCCCTTGTACTTGTTCATCCTCAGCCTACAAGGCAATCCACCACACCACACTGGAGTAGGGTATTACACTGCAATGGTGGCCCGAACTAGTATAAACTCTTGTGTCCCTTGTTCCTTGGTTTCGATGAGCTAGGCTTTGGGATCATTGCGAGAGCATGAGTTGGGGGGGAGAGATCTTCGTGCGCACACCAGTCTCCAAACCTCAAGGGTTTGTCGGAACCCGTAATCCGACATTTGGCGCACCAGGCCGGGGTGCGCTGAAGCTTTCCCTTTGTCGATCCACGTTCCGCGGCTCCATCACATCCATGTCAGATGCTTGCCGAGCCCGTGCTGAGCGCCGCGCCGCCCTTGCCGCTCGCGTCGCCCAAATGGCGCCCATTGGCGGACCTCCCCGCTATTCTCCATCAGCTGTTGCCAATGCTTCTACTGGCCCGGTAGCAAACGAGCAGCAAGCGTCATCGCTGCACCCCTCTATGCGGCGGGACGGCCGCACCGCCACCCTGTCGCTAACTCCGGCCGGCTCATCTTTCCATGCTTGTCGTGCGTCCACGGATGTGCAGGCCGCGTTGCTCATGGCACGCGAGCTCCTGCGTTGCCGTCCGATCGACGACCTCTACGAAGACTGGCTGGACCACGTCGCCGAGCTCGTCAGCGCCGCTGGGGGCTCTCCTGCACCGTCCCTCTCACTACCTCGCCCGCCTCCAGCCGCGGGAGACGTAGCTCATGGAGCGCCTCCGCCGCCCCTACATCAAGACGGCGCCCTCGTGCCGAGATGCCCGGCTCACGGAGTGCCCTGCCTCCTCCGCACCAAGACGGTGTCCTCGCCCCAAGATGCGTGGTCCCGCGGCGTGATCTGTCACGCCGTGTGCCCGTGCACGAAGAAAGAAGCTGCCAAGAGGTCCCTCGACCGCAAGAAAACGCTCCCGCACTCCCCGCGCCACCATGACAAGATTGCAGGCCGCCTGCCGCAGCGGCGCGTGGGTGCCAAAACTAGATTCCACCGCCATGACGGGCTCCGGTGACCATAGCAGGCTGCCGAGCCTTCACTCCTGAGCTGCGCACCGTCGTTTGGCCAGGCAAGTTCAAGCCGGATCTGCCTCCGCGCTACGATGGCACCCCTGACCCTGCGGAGTTCCTGCAGCTCTACAAGCTGAGCATCGAGGCAGCCAACGGCGATGAAAAAGTCATGGCGAACTGGTTTCCCATGGCTCTCAAGGATGGCGCTCGCTCATGGCTCCTGAACCTTCCCGCGAGATCGATCTCCTCCTAGGGCGAGATGCGCGAGCGTTTTGTCACCAACGTCCATGGTACTCGCGACCGCCCACCAGCCGCAGGCGACCTGTGGCACATCAAGCAGCAATCGGGGAAAACCCTGCAAAAGTACATCCAGCGCTTCAATAGCGTCTGCCTCAAGATCCCCAAGGTGACGGATGAGGCCATCATCTCCGCGTTCTCCGATGGCGTCTGTGACATCAAGATGAAGGAGGAGCTCACCATCCACGAAGAGCTATGCTCGGCCCTAGAGATGTTCAACATGGCGACCAAGTGCGCGAGAGCTGAGGAGGGGCGCCTCTCCCTCCTCGAGCTCCCTGCGGCTGACCCTGAAGAGAAGAAGGCCAAGGCCAAGGACGTGAAGCGCAAGGGAGTAGCCGTGCTTGCGGAGGATATGGACTCGAAGCGCGGCTGGGACCACCCCGAGTTGTCTAAGGGCAGCCGTTCGCTTTGCGCCTTCCACAACGTACACAGCCACAACACTAATGACTTCCAGGAGCTCAGAGCCATTCGAGGTGGATGCTTTGGTCGGCGCCCCGAGTGCAACAATCGGGGCTACGGCCAAGGAGGAGGACGAAGTGGGGGACGCTGGGACGACCGCGGCTCCCGTCAGGAGTGGTGCGACCGGCCTCGCGAAGACCACTGGCAGGACCAACCTCATGAGGGCGCCTGGAGAAACCAGCCTCATGAAAACTGACCTCAAGGCAATGTTGGCCTCCCTCCACTGCCGCGACCACCAAGGAGGAACGATGACCACCATCAGGACGAGGGGGCTGGGGGCTTCCAGGAGCCGCATGCTATCACCTGCATCCTGGGCGTTGCTCAGGCCCCAGCCTCCCAGCGCATCTTCAAGCAGTTTGCTCATGAGGTGAACGCGGTCCTTCCTAGGCTCGAGGCCACGCGCCCGCTTAGGTGGTCCAAGTCCGCCATCACCTTCAGCTCGGCGGACCAGCTCAAGTGCGCGGCAACCGCCGGCGTCCTCCCGATGCTTTGTTCACCCGTCATCAGCAACGTCCAGGTCATCAAGACCCTCATCGACGGCCGCGCAGGGCTCAATGTCTTGTCCGTCGAGACATTCGACAGCCTCCAAGTGCCATATGATCAGCTACAGCCTATGAAACCTTTCTCAGGAGTGACCGACGGCTCCACCACCCCGATAGGGCAGGTCTGCCTCCCTGTCACCTTCGGCCAGCGTAACAACTACCGCACCAAGCTCATCGACTTCGACGTCGCCCACATCCGTCTGCCGTACAACATCATTCTTGGGTATCCAGCATTGGCCAAGTTTATGGCGGTGACCCACCACGGCCACAACATCCTCAAGATGTCGGGGAGTGGAGGCATCATCACGGTCCCCTGCGAAGAAAGAGATGCGGTGTGCTCCCTTGAGCGCGCCTTCCAAGCCACCGCGATTGAAGACCCCGACAACGAAGGCATCATGTACCCTCCTGAGGCCATCCCCAAGAAGAAGAAGTAGCTACTCCTCCCGGGGCCTCAGGAGAGTAGCGTCTCCAGCGGCACCACTTCAGGACCTGCGCCCACAGCTGGGGCGCCTCCCTCCCTCACATAGGAAGGCGCGCCCGGTTCCCTCCTCGGGTAAGGCTCAGGGGCTCTCTTCTGGAGAGCCTCAGACCTGGCCAACATCATGAGGGAGGCGCTCGGGTACCATGTGGAGGTGTGCTTCACCGCACATTTCCCTCAGGAGGGTGCTAGGCGAGGAGCGCCCTGCGCTCAGGAGTTCATTGTCAAGACGACCCAGGAGCTTCAAGAGGCAAGGGCCATATGCGGCAACCGCCACGCACCACTTGGCGTAGCCCCCCATCCTAGCGAGGACGACGGGCTGCGCATCTACATCGACATTCCAGGGCTCAACAGGGCCGCATCTTAGAAGCACATCTGGCCTTCGCGCGTTGGTCGGTGCGAGGGTCCACCTCACAGCTACGTTCGCATGCCATTTGTCTTGCCGAACGCGGCCGTCACCTGCTAGTGCCACCTGCGAAGCATTCTGGCGGCTCAGAAGGCTAGGCATCATGCTGTCCTGGCAGAGAAGGCGATTGTCTTCAAGGAACCACCTGAGCCCCCGGGGCCTCCTGAGGCTCGGGGTTCTGGAGGCTCGTGAGGAGCGACTCTTCGGCACGCATCATCAGCTACACCAACACCACTCCAGCAACATTATCAGGTGACTCTTTTTAGTTCATTCAGTTGGGGGCGCCCCTCGGGCTACATCATCCCCAGGCCGCTCGGGTCCGTCCCGGTGGCATGTATCGTTCTTGCATCCATCTGAGCTAACCTGCCTCCTTGCTTGAGTCATTTCATGGTCATCACTTGCTCATTATCCATCGCGGCCACCCGCGTTGCCCATCGGCCCCCTGCTCATCCCGCAATGGAGGCTACCCATGCTGGAATGGCGCTTGTGCTCGGGTTCGTCCCTGCAACGCTAACAAATCTGAGCGGTCGAGCTTTGGCTCACGGCACGCCCCACGCATGTCACCTCACCAAGCCCTCGGTGCCTTCACCTTCTTGCGGAACGACCAATGGCAGACCAACGAGTGCGGTTGCAGCCTGTATTCCTCCTTCGCACTAACCTACAGGAACCACCGAAGGCTGATGGTGGACGGTACCGCAGGCTCCCCCTTTTCTTTCACACAATTCGCTTGCACATTAAAGGGGGGGCTCCTGAGCATCGCGACTCCGGAACTCTTACTGGCTCTCCAAGCCTCAACCCCCAGCCTTGACCATGGCATCGCGACCTGGCATACCGGCGGCGGCTGAGCTCGCTCGAGGGACGGAACCGGAGGACGCATAGCACATAGAAGGGCGTGAAAGGAGGGGGAGACTTGTGCGAGTTCAACCCAGTTGGCACATGAAGCTCGCGCGACACAAGGAGTCGACTTTGGACCGCTAAGATAAGTCTCACACCCGGATCAGCTAAGTGCCGCTACACATGATTCCCCCCTCTCGCAGCCTTGCTACGGCGACGTCGCCTTCCTTTCCTACCTTCAGGTAGTTGCTTGCATTCTAAAGGGGAACTCTTGAGCATCGCGCCTTAGGAGCTCTTACTGGACCTCGGGTCGCTCACCTCCTGGCCTTGACCACGACATCGCAACCTGGCATACCAGCGACGGCTGCAGCCTGCCTGGGGACCGGGACCTGTTGGCTTAGAGCACTAGGCTACCGCGAGGATGGAAAGGGGGGACTGAGCCGCAGCAAGACACGCAGTCATAGATCTTCATAATAAGGGAAATATTAACAAAAGACACTACAGACTCTTTACACGCCCCATGGGGTTCATCTCGACTCCTTGAAGGAAACAAAAGAAGACGGTTTCTATGAGCCCTATTTGCAGGCATCACCGTCGACGCCATCATCAACAGTGGGCCACGAGGGGTGGGCGCCAACCCCATCCAGATCAATGACGGTGGCGGGCAGACGTCGTTGCTGCGCTCCGGGCATGGCGCGAGCTTGGGGCATGTAGCTGTCGTCACTCGTCTCCGGAGTCTCGTCGGGCTCGGGAGATTCGCTGGAGCACCAGGAGCCACCGCTGCTGGTGGAGGAGCTGTCGGTAGGACCAAGGGCGGGCTGAGCGCCTGCCACTGCATCGTCCTGGCGGCCCCCTCTAGGACAGCAATCCAGGCGATTTCCCTCCTTGTCGAAGACCTTGAAGAACAGCGTGGAGGCGCCGTCGTACTCGAAATGGATGGCAAGCGCTCCCTCCGCACAACAGACGCGGGCGACCTCACCCTGTCCTTGGGTCGTTAAGACCTTGCCGGGGGAGACGACCTCGACCTCTGTCCCCATCGCCGGGGTGTCGCACCCAGCATGCTGTAGCCACAGCTCCATCGGCCCCCTCGGCGGCATCACGTCAGTGAAGAACAATGGAAACTGGAGCCATGTGCTCGGTGGCATCGCCGCCCACAGCACGAGTTCTCGCGAGGAGCCCTCGGCGTGGGTTTATGGGGCGGTAGCGTGCGCTGCTACTACACGGCCACCGTGGCCGTGGCGCAGGGGTCGTCGTTCCCTGCTACCTCCACTGGAGCCCTCTGCCTGGATGTACAAAGGAAGGGATAGCTCGGGGGAGGCTGTTCGTACCAAGGCCTCGTCACCTCTGGCTATACAGTGACATCACGCGAGCGAGCCAGCCTCTTCTTCGACGGGAGAGGCCCAAGCTCTTCGCGGGGGGCTTTCTCCTTCTCGTCGGCGGAGAACCGCCGTATCGGCGCCATGGGTGATGCAGCGCAGCAGCGAAGGAAGGAAGAAGAAGGAGAAGCAGGATGAGTGGAGGAAGAGATGGGTGACGAGGGCTCCGCCCTCCTTCCCATTTATAGCTAGGAGGAGGCCAACCGCCGGCCTCCACGATCTAAGGTAATAATGACCTTTTTCTGCATGCAACATGGACTCATCAAGTCAGGTAGTTGCCCAGGCAGCGTGGGGAAGCGGAGACACCCACGACCTGCCAATCGCCACGCATCAATCAAGGACACAGGCTATTGGGGGCCGCGGCGCTCCGCACTTGCCCCTTGGCTTCGTAGTGAAGCCAAGCACACGCACACCTTGGGCCTTGGGGCTACTGTCGGCGTCCTGGGAACGGGGGTACCTAGACCTGCCTGCCTCCGACCCAGGGCATGGCTCCACCCGCGGCCTGGTATGGCCCATCTTCATCAACCAAGGCTCAAGATCCTCGCGAGGCATATGACACAAGACCTCCTCAGGGGCAGCCTCATTAGGCTGGCTCGCAAGGAGCGGAGAGATCAAGGCAAGGGGCACATCGTGAGGTTCCCGTGACATGAGCCATGATGACCAAGGCTAGGCGGGTGCCAATGGGCGCAGAGTGCCAGTTTCCTCTTTGGTGCTAAAGAGGCAGGCGCAGGTGAGGAGTCCCGAGGCATCAGGCAAAGGTTTCCATATCGGTGCAACGAGACCAAGACCAGAAGGACGGCAAGACGGAGGTTACCACGGAGCCCATGATAGCGTCACCACCAGAACCTTTGGCAGGTGAAGACCACCTTTTGTCAGGATAACTTGTACTCGTTGTCCCCCTTTGAATTGGCCGTTGTGGGATCCCTTCCTGCCTAATATTTGGGGAGAGGAGCCGGGCCTCTATAAATAGGGCTAGCCACCACCATAGCCAGGGGGCTCATCGAGAAAGAGAGAGAGAGGATCATCTGGAGACAGATCAATTAGATCATCCCGAGCCACACAAGCGCATCGAGCTCAATAACACCTCTCCTCAGGAGGCTGTTCTTCCCTTGTACTTGTTCATCCCCAGCCTACAAGGCAATCCACCACACCACACTAGAGTAGGGTATTACACCGCAACGGTGGCCTGAACCAGTATAAACTCTTGTGTACCATGTTCCTTGGGTTCGGCGAGCTAGGCTTTGGGATCATTGCGAGAGAGTGAGCTGGGGGGAGAGATCTTCATGCGCACCCCAGTGTTCGAACCTCAAGGGTTTTCTGGAACCCGTAATCCGACAGCTGCCAAGAAAAAGAAGTCTGTTGAAGCCATACCCGAAGCTGAACGGCAGGTGATACGTCTCCAACGTATCTATAATTTTTGATTGCTCCATGCTATATTATCTACTGTTTTGGACTATATTGGGCTTTATTTTCCACTTTTATATTATTTTTGGGACTAACCTATTAACCGGAGGCCCAGCCTAGAATTGTTGTTTTTTGCCTATTTCAGTGTTTCAGAGAAACAGAATATCAAACGGAGTCCAAATGGAATAAAATCTTTGGGAACGTGATTTTCTCACCGAACGTGATCCAGGAGACTTGGACCCTACTCCAGGGAGTCAAAGAGGAGGTCACGAGGGTGGGGGCTCCCCCCTAGGGCGCGCCCCCTGCCTCATGGGCCCCTCGGTGCTCCACCGACGTACTCCTTCCTCCTATATATACACACGTACCCCCAAACGATCAGAACAGGAGCCAAAAACCTAATTCCATCGCCGCAACTTTCTGTATCCACGAGATCCCATCTTGGGGCCTGTTCTGGAGCTCCGCCGGAAGAGGGTCGTCATCACGGAGGGCTTCTACATCATCCTAGCCTCTCCTATGAAGTGTGAGTAGTTAACCTCAGACCTTCGGGTCCATAGTTAGTAGCTAGATGGCTTCTTCTCTCTCTTTGAATCTCAATACAAAGTTCTCCCCCTCTCTTCTAGAGATCTATTCGATGTAATCTTCTTTTTGCGGTGTGTTTGTTGAGACCGATGAATTGTGGGTTTATGATCAAGTCTATCTATGAATAATATTTGAATCTTCTTTGAATTCTTTTATGTATGATTGGTTATCTTTGCAAGTCTCTTCGAATTATCCGTTTGGTTTGTCCAACTAGATTGGTAGTTCTTTCCATGGGAGAAGTGCTTAGCTTTGGGTTCGATCTTGCGGTGTCCTTACCCAATGACAGAAGGGGCAGCAAGGCACGTATTGTATTGTTGCCATTGAGGATAACAAGATGGGGTTTATTTCATATTGCATGAATTTATCTCTCTACATCATGTCATCTTGCTTAAGGCGTTACTCTATTTTTAACTTAATACTCTAGATGCACGTTGGATAGCGGTCGATGAGTGGAGTAATAGTAGTAGATGCAGAATCGTTTCGATCTACTTGTCACGGACGTGATGCCTATATACATGATCATGCCTAGATATTCTCATAACTATGCTCAATTCTGTCAATTGCTCAACAGTAATTTGTTCACCCACCGTAGAATACTTATGCTCTTGAGAGAAGCCACTAGTGAAACCTATGGCCCCTGGGTCTATTCTCATCATATCAATCTCCATCACTTTAATCTTTCTTTGCTTTTTACTTTGCTTTTACCTTTTACTTTGCATCTTTATACCAAAAATATTATATCTATCAGATCTCACTCTCGTAAGTGACCGTGAAGGGATTGACAACCCCTAATCGCGTTGGTTGCGAGTAGCTATCGCTTTGTGCAGGTACGAGGGACTTGAGCATGGCCTCCTACTGGATTGATACCTTGGTTCTCAAAAACTGAGGGAAATACTTATGCTACTCTGCTGCATCATCCCTTCCTCTTCGGGGAAAACCAACGCAAGCTCAAGACGTAGCAAGAAGGATTTCTGGCGCCGTTGCCAGGGAGTCTACGCAAAAAGTCAACATACAAAGTACCCATCACAATCCCTATCTCTCGCATTACATTATTTGCCATTTGCCTCTCGTTTTCCTCTCCCCCCAATTCACCCTTGCCATTTTATTCGCCCTCTCTCTCTATCTATCCTCCCTTTCTATTTGCCTCTTTTGCCCGTTTGCTCTTGTTTGCTCGTGTGTTACTTTGCTTGTTTGTCGCGATGGCTCAAGATACTACCAAATTGTGTGACTTCACCAATACCAATAATAATGATTTCCTTAGCACTCCGATTGCTCCTCTTACCGATGTTGAATCTTGTGAAATTAATACTGCTTTGTTGAATCTTGTTATGAAAGATCAATTTGCCGACCTTCCTAGTGAAGATGCCGCTACTCATCTGAATAGCTTCGTTGATTTATGTGATATGCAAAAGAAAAAAGATGTCAATAATGATGTCGTTAAATTGAAGCTATTTCCTTTTTCGCTTAGAGATCATGCTAAATCTTGGCTTTCGTCTTTGCCTAAAAATAGTATTGATTCATGGAACAAGTGCAAAGATGCTTTTATCTCTAAGTATTTCCCTCCCGCTAAGATCATCTCTCTTAGAAACGATATTATGAACTTTAAGCAACTTGATCATGAACATGTTGCACAAGCTTGGGAGAGAATGAAATTAATGATACGTAATTGCCCTACTCATGGTTTGAATTTGTGGATGATCATACAAATTTTTTATACCGGATTGAATTTTGCTTCTAGAAATCTTTGAGATTCGGCCGCGGGAGGCACTTTTATGGAAATCACTTTAGGAGATGCTACTAAACTCCTAGATAATATTATGGTTAATTATTCTCAATGGCATACTAAAAGATCTTCTAATAAAAAGGTGCATGCGATAGAAGAAATTAATGTGTTGAGTGGAAAGATGGATGAACTTATGAAATTATTTGCTACTAAGAGTGTTTCTTCTGATCCTAATGATATGCCTTTGTCTACTTTGATTGAGAATAACAATGAATCTATGGATGTGAATTTTGTTGGTAAGAATAATTTTGGTAACAATGCTTATAGAGGGAATTTTAATCCTAGGCCATATCCTAGTAATCCTTCTAATAATTATGGGAATTCCTACAACAACTCTTATGGAAATTATAATAAGATGCCCTTTGAATTTGAGAATAGTGTTAAAGAGTTTATGAATTCACAAAAGAATTTTAATGCTTTTCTTGAAGAGAAATTGCTTAAAGTTGATGATTTGGCTAGAAATGTTGATAGAATTTCTCTTGAAGTTGATTCTTTAAAGCTTAGATCTATTCCTCCTAAATATGATATCAATGAGTCTCTCAAAGCCATGAGAATTTCCATTGATGAGTGCAAGGAAAGAACCGCTAGGATGCGTGCTTCCAAAGATGCCTTTATTAAAGCGTGTTCCTCCAATTCCTATGAAAATCAAGATGAAGATCTAAAAGTTATTGATGTGTCCCCTATTAAATCTTTGTTTTGCAATATGAATCTTGACGAAACTGAATATGATCTTCCTTTACCTAGAAGGCGTTCTAAAAATTCTGAGTATTTAGATCTTAATGATGAAATTGATGAAAGTGGGATTGAAAGAAATAAAAATCTAGATGTTGCTAAACCCACTATATTGGATTTCAAGGAATTTAATTATGAAAGTTGCTCTTTAATTGATTGTATTTCCTTGTTGCAATCCGTGCTAAATTCTCCACATGCTTATAGTCAAAATAAAGCCTTCACCGAACATATTGTTGATGCCTTGATGCAATCTTATGAAGAAAAACTTGAGTTGAAAGTTTCTATCCCTAGAAAACTCTATGATGAGTGGGAACCAACTATTAAAATTAAAATTAAAGATCATGAGTTTTATGCTTTGTGTGATTTGGGTGCTAGTGTCTCCACTATTCCCAAAACTTTGTGTGATTTACTAGATTTCCGTAATTTTGATGATTGCTCTCTAAACTTGCATCTTGCAGATTCCACTATTAAGAAACCTATGGGAAGGATTAATGATGTTCTTATTGTTTCAAATATGAATTATGTGCCCGTAGATTTCACTGTTCTTGATATAGATTGCAATCCTTCTTGCCCTATTATTCTTGGTAGACCTTTCCTTAGAACGGTTGGTGCGATTATTGGTATGAAGGAAGGGAATATTAGATTTCAATTTCCATTAAAAAAGGGCATGGAACACTTTCCAAGAAAGAAAATAAAATTACCATATGAAACTATCATGAGAGACACTTATGGATTGCCTACCAAAGATGGCAATACCTAGATCTATCCTCGCTTTTATGCCTAGCTAGGGGCGTTAAACGATAGCGCTTGTTGGGAGGCAACCCAATTTTATTTTTATTCCTTGCTTTTTGTTCCTGTTTAGTAATAAATAAATTATATATCCTCTGTTTTGGTTGTGTTTTTTGTGTTTAATTAGTGTTTGTGCCAAGTAGAACCGTTGGGAAGACTTGGGGAAAGTCTTGTTGAACTTGCTGTAAAAAACAGAAACTTTAGTGCTCACGAGAACTGCTGTCATTTTTATTTGAAGAGTGATATTTAGTTAATTATTTTTGCATATGATTAATAGATAAATTCCTCACGTCCATAAATTTATTTTAGAATATTTGGGGTTCCAGATCTTGCGCTAGCTACAGATTACTACAGACTGTTCTGTTTTTTACAGATTCTGTTTTTCGTGTGTTGTTTGCTTATTTTGATGAATCTATGGTTAGTAAAATAGTTTATAATCCATAGAGAAGTTGGAATACAGTAGGTTTAACACCAATATAAATAAATAATGAGTTCATTACAGTGCCTTGAAGTGGTCTTTTGTTTTCTTTCGCTAACGGAGCTCACGAGTTTTCTATTTTGAGTTTTGTGTTGTGAAGTTTTCAAGTTTTGGGTGAATTCTTTTGATGGATCATGGAACAAGGAGTGGCAAGAGCCTAAGATTGGGGATGCCCATGGCACCCCCAAGATAATCCAAGGATACCAAAAGGTCAAAGCTTGGGGATGCCCCGGAAGGCATCCCCTCTTTCGTCCACTTCCATCGGTAATTTACTTGGAGCTATATTTTTATTCACCAACATGATATGTGTTTTGCTTGGAGCGTCTTGTATTATTTGTCTCTTCGTGTCTTAGTATTCCACAATCATCCTTGCTGTACACACCTTTTGAGAGAGCCGTACATGAATTAAAATTTGATAGAATACTCTATGTGCTTCACTTATATCTTTTGAGCTAAGTAATTTTGCTCTATGTGCTTCACTTATATCTTTTGAGCTAAGTAGTTTTGCTCTATGTGCTTCACTTATATCTTTTCAGCTATGTAGTTTTGCTCTATGTGCTTCACTTATATCTTTTGAGCATTATAATTTTGCTCTATGTGCTTCACTTAGTTCTTTTAGAGCACGGTGGTGGATTTGTTTTAAAGAAACTATTGATCTCTCATGCTTCACTTAAATTATTTTGCGAGTTTCTTAATAGCATGGTAATTTGCTTAATAATAATATGCTTGGTATTCAAGATTTGTGAAACTTTCTTTTGAGTGTGTTGAATACTAAGAAAAGATTGAAGCATGATAATTGTTTTGAGATATGGAGGTGATAATATTAAAGTCATGCTAGTTGAGTAGTTGTGAATTTAAAGAATACTTGTGTTAAAGTTTGTGATTCCCGTAGCATGCACGTATGGTGAACCGTTATGTGATGAAGTCGGAGCATGATTTATTTATTGATTGTCTTCCTTATGAGTGGCGGTCGAGGACGAGCGATGGTCTTTTCCTACCAATCTATCCCCCTAGGAGCATGCGCGTAATACTTTGCTTTGATAACTTCTGGATTTTTGCAATAAGTATATGAGTTCTTTATGACTAATGTTGAGTCCATGGATTATACGCACTCTCACCCTTCCACCTTTGCTAGCCTCTCTAATACCGCACACCTTTCTCCGGTATCATACACCTACCATATACCTTCCTCAAAACAGCCACCATACCTACCTATTATGGCATTTCCATAGCCATTCCGAGATATATTGCCATGCAACTTTCCACCATCTAGTTCATCATGACACAATCATCATTGTCATATTGCTTAGCATGATCATGTAGTTGACATAGTATTTGTGGCAAAGGCACCGTTCATAATTTTTCATACTTGTCACTCTTGATTCATTGCATATCCCGGTACACCGCCGGAGGCATCCATATAGAGTCATACTTTGTTTTAGAATTGAGTTGTAATCATTGAGTTGTAAATAAATAAAAGTGTGATGATCATCATTTAATAGAGCATTGTCCCAATAAAAAAAGAGAAAGGCCAAAGAAAAAAAGAAGGCCCCCAAAAAAGAAAATAAATAAAAGGGGAAATGTTACTATCTTTTTCCACACTTGTGCTTTAAAGTAGCACCATGATATAGCGAGTCTCATATATTGTGCTTCAAAGTAGCACCATGTTCTTCATATAGAGAGTCTCATATGTTGTCACTTTCATATACTAGTGGGAATTTTACATTATAGAACTTGGCTTGTATATTCCAATGATGGGCTTCCTCAAAATTGCCCTAGGTCTTTGTGAGCAAGCAAGTTGGATGCACACCCACTTAGTTTCTTTTTGAGCTTTCATACATTTATAGCTCTAGTGCATCCGTTGCATGGCAATCCCTACTCACTCACATTGATATCTATTGATGGGCATCTCCATAGCCCGTTGATACGCCTAGTTGATATGAGACTATCTTACCCTCCTTTTTGTCTTCTCCACAACCACCATTCTATTCCACCTATAGTGCTATATCCATGGCTCACGCTCATGTATTGCGTGAAGATTGAAAAAGTTAGAGTATGAAACAATTGCTTGGCTTGTCATCGGGGTTGTGCATGATTTAAATACTTTGTGTGGTGAAGATGGAGCATAGCCAGACTATATGATTTTGTAGGGATAACTTTCTTTGGCCATGTTATTTTGAGAAGACATAATTGCTTTGTTAGTATGCTTGAAGTATTATTATTTTTATGTCAATATAAAATTTTGTCTTGAATCTCTCTAATCTGAATATTCATACCACAATTAAGAAGATTTGCATTGAAATTATGCCAAGTAGCACTCCGCATCAAAAATTCTTTTTATCATTTACCTACTCGAGGACGAGCAGGAATTAAGCTTGGGGATGCCTGATACGTCTCCAACGTATCTATAATTTTTGATTGCTCCATGCTATATTATCTACTGTTTTGGACTATATTGGGCTTTATTTTCCACTTTTATGTTATTTTTCGGACTAACCTATTAACCGGAGGCCCAGCCCAGAATTGCTGTTTTTTTGCCTATTTTAGTGTTTCGGAGAAACAGAATATCAAACGGAGTCCAAACGGAATAAAATCTTCAGGAACGTGATTTTCTCACCGAACGTGATCCAGGAGACTTGGACCCTACTCCAGGGAGTCAAAGAGGAGGTCACGAGGGTGGGGGGCGCCCCCCTAGGGCGCGCCCCCTGCCTCATGGGCCCCTCGGTGCTCCACCGACGTACTCCTTCCTCCTATATATACACACGTACCCCCAAACGATCAGAACAGGAGCCAAAAACCTAATTCCATCGCCGCAACTTTCTGTATCCACGAGATCCCATCTTGGGGCCTGTTCCGGAGCTCCGCCAGAAGAGGGCCGTCATCACGGAGGGCTTCTACATCATCCCAGCCTCTCCGATGAAGTGTGAGTAGTTTACCTCAGACCTTCGGGTCCATAGTTAGTAGCTAGATGTCTTCTTCTCTCTCTTTGAATCTCAATACAAAGTTCTCCCCCTCTCTTCTAGAGATCTATTCGATGTAATCTTCTTTTTGCGGTGTGTTTGTTGAGACCGATGAATTGTGGGTTTATGATCAAGTCTATCTATGAATAATATTTGAATCTTCTCTGAATTCTTTTATGTATGATTGGTTATCTTTGCAAGTCTCTTCGAATTACCCATTTGGTTTGGCCAACTAGATTGGTAGTTCTTGCCATGGGAGAAGTGCTTAGCTTTGGGTTCGATCTTGCGGTGTCCTTACCCAGTGACAGAAGGGGCAGCAAGGCACGTATTGTATCGTTGCCATCGAGGATAACAAGATGGGGTTTATTTCATATTGCATGAATTTATCTCTCTACATCATGTCATCTTGCTTAAACCGTTACTCTGTTTTTAACTTAATACTCTAGATGCATGCTGGATAGCGGTCGATGAGTGGAGTAATAGTAGTAGATGCAGAATCGTTTCGATCTACTTGTCACGGACGTGATGCCTATATACATGATCATGCCTAGATATTCTCATAACTATGCTCAATTCTGTCAATTGCTCAACAGTAATTTGTTCACCCACCGTAGAATACTTATGCTCTTGAGAGAAGACACTAGTGAAACCTATGGCCCCCGGGTCTATTCTCATCATATCAATCTCCATCACTTTAATCTTGCTTTGCTTTTTACTTTGCTTTTACTTTTTACTTTGCATCTTTATACCAAAAATACCAAAAATATTATATCTATCAGATCTCACTCTCGTAAGTGACCGTGAAGGGATTGACAACCCCTAATCGCATTGGTTGCGAGTAGCTATCGCTTTGTGCAGGTACGAGGGACTTGAGCGTGGCCTCCTACTGGATTGATACCTTAGTTCTCAAAAACTGAGGGAAATACTTACGCTACTCTGCTGCATCATCCCTTCCTCTTCGGGGAAAACCAACGCAAGCTGAAGACGTAGCAGCAGGAATGACCAAGCATAGTCTTCCCTGCCAGTATGACTGGCTCGAAGCCAAAGGTCCCCTCAGCAGCTTCCGAGCAGAAGAAGACAATGCAAGCCGAAGCCGAAGCCAGAAAGAGGAAGCTCAAAGATACATCTGATGATGCTCCCTCCAAGAAGAAGTTGAAGACTAAGGCTTCAAAGTCGTCAAAGAAAGAGTGTGCCTCTGCCCAAGTACCACTCAATGTTGAGCCAATATCTGTTGCTCCACCTGACAACCACGAGTGCCGCCTTGTGATTCATGAGCCTGCTTCAACAGAGGCTCCAGAAAGTGAAGAGATTCCAGTTGTTGACCCCAACGTAGCTGAAGACATTGGTCATGAAGACAATGTGAATGATGATGAAGTCCTTCCTCAGCTTGAACCCAAGTCGGTATCATCGCCTGCACTCATGAGCAGTGAACTTATTAGCATTGGTCATCCATTGACGCCAGTTGCTCAAGATGACTCATGGGTTGAGCAACAACAACAAGACATCCCTCTGCAAGATGAGACCCCACGTACTCCACCAGCTCAATTCACCACTCTGGTACTTGATGATGACAATTACATGGAACAGACCACTCCCTCTCCAAAAGCGTCGCCAACATTTCGCAGGCTTTGCAAAGGCCTCAGGCCACATGTCTCCATGACAAGCATTCCAGAAGAGGATGTGCAGCACACTAGCTTAGTAGCACGTCAAGTGTTCCCTGAAGCCACCCATTTTGTGTCTGCATTTGAGTCTGAAGCTAAAGCTGCCGAAGACATTCCGGTTGCATCAGCCGAAGAAAAAGTAGAAGATGAAAGAGAAGCCACACCCCCTGCCAGTGATCCAGTCCCACCAGATGAGAATGTGATCATGCCCAACCCTCCAGTTGTTGAAGAGATGGAGGTGAAAACAATGAGGCTGCCACAACCAACTCTACTGAAGCCAATGACACTGTCATGGCTGAAGACAATGTGGAGCCTTAATCCAATGTTGCAACTGACTCCATTGTGTAGCCAATCATCTCTGATGACGTAGTTCCTCCACCAAGGCCTCATATTATGGAATGAGCATTCAATCATGGTGAGTTGGTGACTGTCAGATGGCCTATCATGGTTCCACCAACTGCTCCCGGCCCACAATATGATTATCATGTGGAGCAGAGGCCTCAAGTTCAGAAGCCTAAGCCAAGATTGCCAAGGCTTCCAAGTGCTGCAACAACTCAGGGCTCGTTCAATGTGCTCAGCTTCAGAGAGCACAACACCTTCTTTGACAGTGCCAAGAACTCGTACACGAAGCCAAATATATCCTCTCACAGGTTTTGGAGCCATCACCAGCGAAGCTACTACTCTTGTATCTTATACAACCAGGACCGCATTTTTCTGCATAAGCGTCTGGATGGTGATGCTATGGCTGGGCAGCCATGCCTCGAAGAGGCTCTTGATTATTTTCGGGATGTTGGGCTGCTACCATTTGTGACTCACAAGGAGCACTAGAATGAAGAACGTCTACTCCAGTTCTATGCAACATTGCATATTTGAGGTTACAACAGGGATCCAAAGACTTGGGTCCTTGAGTGGATGACAGGAGATATTCATCATGAAGCCAAAGCTCAGGACATCATTGAGCTTACCTCCTTGCCCACTCCAGATGAGTTGTACGAACCTGGTTGTCAGCTTCATCTGAACGAACTGCAAAGCATCTTTCAGAAGCCTGGAGCCCAACATGAGCCAAATGCTGAGCATGATGAAGCCATTGCCCCAAGATGCTGAATACCCCAAGGAGTTCTTTGTTAAGGACCTTGAGTACTTGCCATGCACAGTCTATAATATTCTAAGACGTACTCTCTGGCCAATCAAAGGAAACTATTCTAAAGCTAAACTCGAAGGCACCATGAAGACATTGGTTTTCTATATCATCAATGGCATCAGATTCAACACTTAGGATTTCTTCATCCGACAGCTTGCTGCCTCTGGGATTGATCTCTTTGGCCTAAAATTTTATGCTCCATGGGTGATGCGCTTGATCAAGCTTCATTCAACCATCGACTATCAACCTTCAGCGCACAACCATATTGTATTTCTGCGTGATGTTGATATGTCCATTAAAGCCATCTACCCCGAGCTAGCAAAGAAGCCACTCCACCTTCAGAATCTAGAATTCCAAAGCTTCACGCAGCCTATTGAAGGGATTCATGTGCCAAATGCCGCAACTCCAGCTTATCCTCTGGCTGGCAACTTGCGTATGCTGCACCATGCCAACACTGAAGCCACTGCCAGCACCATTGCTCAAAGGCCTCAGAAGCGTCCTCATGTCCTCAACAACCGTGAGCTTCTGGTGTCTTTATATCAAAAGCAGGACATGCATCATGATTGGCTGAAGCGTCAGATGCAGAGTATCTTGGTGCATGTTAGTCGCATTCACAACTTAGCCACCAAGAACTCTTTCGTTACGCATGAAGCCTGTCGGCGGTCCTAGAAGAGCCTCACATTGCTCCACTCTGAAGATGATCTTCACGAAGATGGCTTCATAGAGAGCTTCAAGTTTGACTCCAGTCCTCCACAAACTGCAAGCTGGCATCACACACCATCCATTAAGGATTCTGAACATTCGTCTTCGACTGCAACTGTTGTTGCGAGAGTCATCGATGAAGAGAATGACACCACTTCACCAACTCTGGCTACACTGCACCAGGATTCTGCTTCAGGCCCGTCTGCACCACCGAACTCCAACGTCGACCCTGCTCCATCATCCACTCCAACTGGGAACGAGTAGATCCTCTATGTCTTCAAACCTTTTTGGTCATTACTAACAAAAGGGGGAGAAGCATATGAGGTTGATAGTCTTCAAGCGGGTCCATATGGGGTGGTTGCATTATTTTTGCTAAGTTTTTACAACTCTCATTTTCAAACTATTTGGCTTTTGAATTGTAACACTTAAACTTGATGGTCGTCTACTACTTTTGCTTCTACTTTGTGATGCAATTGTCGGGTTTCGGGTTCCGGCAGACCCTTGAGGTTCGAACACTAAGATGAAAATGATGAACAACACAAGAGACACAATGTTTATACTGGTTCGGGCCACCATTGTGGTGTAATACCCTACTCCAGTGTGTGGTGTGGTGGATTGCCTCTGGGGCTGATGATGGACAGTACAAGGGAAGAACAGCATCGCGAGAGGTGTTCTTGAGCTGGTGCGACGAACTGCTGGGGTGAGTTCAGTCGCCTCTCTCTCTCTGCTGGGGTTCTACCAGATCTCTCCGGGGGTCTCTCTACTCTGTGGTGGCTAGCTCTATTTATAGAGGCCCTGGGCCTCTCCCCAAATAATGAGTGGGAAGGGTGCCAACAATTGGCCATTTCAAAGGGGAACATCTAGTACAAGTTATCCTGACCAAAGGTGGTCTTCGGCTGCCAAAAGCACTGGCGATGACACCGTCTTGGGCTCCACGGTGACCTCCGTCCTGCCGTCTGGCTGGTCTTGGTCTTGTTGCACCGGAATGGTAACCTTTGCCTGATGCCTTGGCCTGTGCTTGCCCCCTTTGCACCAAAGGGGAAACAAGGACACTGCGCAGGCCGGCGCCCGCCTGGTCTCGATCGTCATGGCTTGCATCACGGGTTCCTCGCGAGGTACCCCTGCCTTGATCTCTCCGCCTCCTCGCGAGCCTGCCTGATGAGGCTGCCTCTGAGGAAGCTTCCTGTCGTACGCCCCGCGAGGCTTGGCCCCTCGCGAGGGTCTTTGAGCTTGAGCTGATGAAGATGGGCCGCGCTGGGCTCCCGCTTGAGCCACGCCGCAGGCCGCAGGCAGGCAAGTCTGGGGACCCTCGTTCCCAGAACGCCGACAGTAGGCCCCGGGCCCAAGGCGCGTGCGGGCTTGGCTTAGCTGAGAAGAGAAGGGGCAAGCATGAAGCGCCGCAGACCCCTGTGGCCTTGGGCGCCGCGTGGCGGTTGATTGGGCGTGGGTGTCTGCACTTCCCATGACGCCTCGGCAACTGCATGACTTAACAAGTCCCTGCATGCAAAGATATGGGTCATGATTACCTGAGGTCATGGTGCTCGGCGGTTGGCCTTCCCCGGCTATAAGTACGGGGCTGCGTGAGCTTCGCCGGTTCACCCCTTTCCATCACTCCTCTTCTTCTTCTTCCTCATCCTTGCTTCCTCTTGCGCCAATGGCACCGATCCGCCGGTTTTCAGCTGAGGAGAAGGGAAAGGCCCCCAGAGAGGGTCATGACCCCCTCCCGCCGAAGAAGCGGCCAATCCTTTGTCACCGGGGCGAAGGCGCTAGGCAGGTGGTGTCGAGGCCGTGGTACGAGCGGCCGCCGCCTAGGTTTCCGCTGCACTTGCACGCCTACGTTGTAGGCCCCAGGGGGGAGGGTGCCGAGCAACACCGACAGCGTCGCCGCCGACGCCGGTGAGTCACAGTGGTGCGCGTCGTCCCCCCTGGAGTCCATGCGGAGCGCTCCTCTCGCGAGCTTGTGCTTCACGTCGCCATGCCTCCAACTTCATGGATCCGCCTTCCTCCCTCCTTCGCCTTTGAGATGCCGCCGAGCGGGGCCCTGGAGCTCTGGCTGCAGCACGCCGACTGTGGCACCCCTGCAACCGGAGCGGAGGTCGCGGTCGTCGCTCCGGGCAAGGTCTTCATGACCCGGGGTTGGGTGAGATTGCCCGGGACTGTCACGCGGACGGCGCCTTGGTGATCCATCTTGAATACGACGGCGCCTCCTTGATGTTCTTCAAGGTCTTTGATGTAGAAGGACGCCGGCTGGAATGCTGCCCTAAGGAAGCGGCAGTGGTGACGAACTGGCGAGGACCAGCCCCGCCCGTTGGTCCTCCTGCAGCTCCTCAGGCAGCAGCGGAGGGACTGCAGGCTTCAGCGGCTCCCCCGAACTCCTCGCGACCCCGGAGACGAGCGACGACAGCTACGAGCCTCCGAGCTCGCGCCGCGCTCGGAGTGAGGCAGCTGCATCAGGCCGCCGACGCCACTAATCTGGATGAGATTGGCGCCGGCACTAGGCAGCCCACCGTTGATGATGACGTCGCCTGGGGAGGTGCTAGCAAGTAGCGTTCCTTAGGGTTATCACCTTTTGTTCCCTGCAAGGAATTAAAGCAACACCCCGCGGGGGTATGTAAGGCGTCTGCCGTGCTTTTGTAATTACTATATCCTTAATATGAATTGGCGTGAGGTGTCTGTTCTATTCCGGCTAAGCTCCCCCTTTCTATCCTCATGAGGACTTGGCGCTCTACGCTGACAGGTCCCAGTCCCCAGGCAAGCTTCAGCCGTCGTTGGTATGCCAGGTCGCGATGCCATGGTCAAGGTCAGGAGGTGAGCGGCCCGAGGTCCGGTAAGATCCCCCGAGTCGCGATGCTCGGGAGGTCCCCTTTAGCGCTCAAGCAATCCTTGCTGGGCGAGAAAGGAAGGTAGCGTCGCCGTGACAGAGTTGCACTGGGCGGGGATTTAGCGCTGCGCTAGTCTAGCTTTTGCGACGGCACGACTTATCTTGTGTGTCTGACGTAGTTCCTCGGAGAGGCGCCTGGCCCGAGAGGCGGTGGTCGAAGCACTGCTAGGTTAGGCCCTCGCGAGCTTCCTCCCACTCCCCCGCACTTTCCTTAACGCTATACGTCCTCAGGTCCTGGCCCTCGAGCGAGCTCAGCCGCCGCTGGTATGACAGGTCGCGATGCCGTGGGTCAAGGCCAGGGGGTGAGGGCTGGAGAGCCAGTAGGATCCCATGAGTCGCGATGCTCAGGTACCCCCCTTTAAACGTGCAAGTGGTCCGTGCCGAAGAGAGGGAGAGAGAGCTCACAATGCCCTCAATGTTGCTCCTGGAGTAGGTCCTGCACACCAATCAAGAGGAGAAACAAGGCCTATCATTACGGTCGCCGGCCAACCTATGATCACTCCGAGGGAGCAGTCAGGGCACTAAGGGCCTGGTGAGGTGGCGCCGTGCGGGGCTGCCGCGGCCAGAGCTCGACCACTCAGGTTTATCAATGCTGCAGGGACGGACCCGTGCGCACGCGCTGTGCCTGAGCGAGCGGCTGTTCAAATAGGCGTCGATCGAGGAGGTGATTAGGTCAGATATGTTAAGCACATAGGAGGAAATCCAATTTCAAGCAAGCGCGGGTAAAAGCAACCGCCGCTGGGTCAGGCCCGAGCGGCGTGGGGATGATGCAGCCCGAGGGGCGCCCCCAACAAGGTAAATAAAGGGCATAAACAAAATGGATACATGCCGCGGGGACAGACCCATGCGGCCTGGGAATGGTGCATCCCTGTGGGCGCTCCCAGCTGAAACTAGAACTCTGGAAGATGTCACCTGGTGCTGTTGAAGATGAAGTGATGCTGAGGAAGTGAGCGATGTGCGGTGAAGATGCCAGCCCTCATGAGCCCCCAGGCCCAGGGGCCTCGGGAGGCTCTGGTGGCACGTGCAGGTCTTCAGGGACCATTGCCACCTCCGCCAGGACCGCGCGATGCCTGACCTCCTGAGCCTTCAGAATGCTCCTCAACAGACGCTGATGTGCGGAGACCGCGCTTGGCAGGCCGAAGGGCATGCGAACGTAGCTGTGGGGTGGTCCCACGCAGCGCCCTACGGCCGAAGGCCATAGGTACTCCTGGGATGTAGCTCGGTTGAGCCCTGGTATGTCGACACAGACGCGCAGTCCTCCATCCTCACCTGGATGTGGGGCCATGGCAGGTAAGCGGCGGCTGCCGCGCATGACTCTGGACTCCTGTAGCTCTTGGGTGTTCCTTGTGATGAACTCCTGAGGGTTTGGTCTCCTTTGACTTGTACCTTTCTGAGGGAAGCGTGCCTGAAAGCACCCCTCCAAGTGGTGCCTGAGCGCCTCCCCCACGACCTTTGCAAGGTCGGTGGCTCTCCAAGAGAGAGCCCCCGAGCCCTGCCTAAGGAGGGCGCCGGGCGCGCCTTCCTATGCGCGAGAGGGCGGCGCTCCCTGATCGGGCGCGAATCCTAACGCAATACCTCCGGAGGTGCCTGCTTCCTTGTGGCTCTGGCCAGGTGAGGTCTTCTCCTTCTTGAGGGTCGCCTCGGGAGGCCTCCCGCTCCTGCGATCTGGGTCTTCAATTGCTGTGGCTTGGAAAGCACGCTCGAGCGAGCACAGTGCGTCCCTTTCTTCACAGGGTACGGTGATGACTCCACCGCTTCCTGGCATCTTGAGGACATTGTAACCATGGTGAGTCACTGCCATAAACTTGGCTAGGGCTGGGTACCCGAGGATGGCATTGTACAGCAGACGGATGTGAGCGACGTCGAAGTCGATGAGCTCGGTGCGGTAGTTGTTGCGTTGCCCGAAGGTGACCGGAAGGCGAACCTGCCCAATTGGAACAGTGGAACCATCGGTGAGTCCTGAGAAAGGCTTGGTCGGCTGAAGCTGGTCGTATGGCACTTGGAGATTGTCGAACGTCTCGACGGACAAGACGTTGAGTCCTGCTCCGCCATCGATGAGGGTCCTTGTGACCTGCACGTTGCTGATGACTAGGGAGAAAAGCATCGGGAGGACTCCGGCCGTTGCCGCACACTTGAGCTGGTCTGCGGAACTGAATGTGATCGCGCACAAAGACCACCTGAGAGGGCGCGTGGCCTCAAGCTTGGGAAGGACTGCATTCACCTCGCGAGCAAACTGCTTGAAGATGCGCTGTGAGGCTGAGGCCTGGGCGCCGCCCAGGATGCAAGCAATTGCACGCGGCTCTTGGAAGCCCCCAGCCCCATCGTCTTGGTGTTGGTCTTCGTTCCTCCTCGATGGAGGCGGCAGAGGAGGGAGGCCTGCGTTGCCGTGGGGATGGTCCTCACGAGGCTGGTCCCTCCAGCCTCCCTCGCAAGGCTGGTCCTGCCAGTGGTCCTCGCGAGGGCGGTCACGCCACCCCTGGCAAAGGCCACGGTCTTCCCATCGTCCACCGCCTCTTCCTCCTCCTCGGCTATAGCCCCTGTCGTTGCGCTCTGGGCGTCAGCCGATTTGTCCATCTCGCATAGCTCTGAGCTCTTGACATTCATTGGTGTTGTGGGTGTGGAGGTCGTGGTACATGCAGTACCGTCCGCCCTTAGATGACTCAGGCTGATCCCTGCCTCGCTTGGTGTCCGGTTCTGCTGCTAGCATGGCAGCCCCCCTTGCGCTTCACGTCCTTGGCCTTGAGCTTCTTTTCTTCCGGGTCGGCTGCCGGGAGCTCGAGAAGGGAGAGACGCCCTTCCTCAGCCCTGGCGCACTTGGTCGCCAAGTTGAACAGCTCTAGCGATGTGCACAGGTCTTCATGGATTGCTAGCTCTTCCTTCATCTTGACGTCGCGCATGCCGTCGGAGAAGGCTGAGATGATGGCTTCTTCAGTCACCTTGGGGATCTTGAGGCGAGCGTAGTTGAAGCGCTGGATGTACTTCTACAGGGTTTCTCCTCGCTGTTGCTTGATGCCGGCGCAGGTCGCTCACGGCCGGGGGCTGGTCGCGAGTGCCCTGGAAGTTGGCGATGAAGCGGGTGCGCATCTCGCTCCAGGAGGAGATCGTGCCGGGCGCCAGGTTCAGGAGAAAAGTGCGGGTGCCGTCCTTGAGCGCCATGGGGAACCAATTCGCCATGACCTTCTCATCTCCGTTGGCGGCTACGATGCCCAACTCGTAGAGCTACAGGAACTCAGCGGGGTCTGCTGTGCCATCGTAGCAGGGAGGGAGGTTAGGCTTGAACTTGCCTGGCCATGTGACGCTGCGCAGCTCGGGGGTGAAGGCGAGGCATCCCACCATGGCCACCGGCGCCCTTTGCTGGTGCTGGACTCGTTCTTGCGGGTCACCACGCGCCGCCACTGGGAGCAGCGCGGGGTTTTGTCGTGGAGGTGCTGGGGCGCGATCTTGGCGCGCCGGCGCTGGGAGCGCGCGAGCACCTTCCCGGGGACGTGGGATCTCTTGGCAGCTCCCTTCTTGCTGCGCTGGCGCCGGACGTGGAGGGTCTCGCCCTGGGGCTACCGCCTTGGAGCCAAGGCACCTTCTTAGAGAGGAGGCGGCGGAGGCGCCTCCTGATCCTCGCCCCCTGCACGGGACGGAGGGTGAGGCAGCGAGAGGGACCGAAAGGGGGAGCCCCCTGCGGCACTGACGAGCTCGGTGATGCGGGCGAGCCAGTCCTCGTAGAGTTCTTCGACAGGGCGATAGTGCAGGAGCTCTCGCGCCAAGAGCAGTGAGGCGTGCGCGTCCATGGGTGCGCGACGGGCGTGGGACGACGAGCCAGCTGGAGTCAGCGACGTGGTGGCGGTACGGCCATCCCGCCGCACCGAGCGGTGTTGGGACGAGGCCTGCTGCTCGTTCCCCGCCGGGCCAGTGGCGGCGTTGGCGGCGGGCGACGGGGAAGGATGAGGGGGGCCGCCGACGGGCGCTGTCTGGGCGACGCGAGCGACATGAGCAGCCCGGCGCTCGGCGCGAGCCCGACAAGCGTCAGCCATGGACACGACGGAAGATCACACGCGAACAGCGGAAGGAAGATACCGGCGCACCCCTACCTGGCGCGCCAAATGTCGGGTTTTGGGTTCCGGCAGACCCTTGAGGTTCGAACACTGGGGTGCGCGCGGAGATCTCTCCCCTACCGATCTACGTCCGATCCTCTCGTGCGAACTAAGATTAAAATGATGAACAACACAAGAGACACAATGTTTATACTGGTTCGGGCCACCGTTGTGGTGTAATACCCTACTCCAGTGTGTGGTGTGGTGGATTGCCTCTGGGGCTGATGATGGACAGTACAAGGGAAGAACAGCCTCGCAAGAGGTGTTCTTGAGCTGGTGCGATGAACTTCTAGGGTGAGTTTAGTCGCCTTTCTCTCTCTGCTGGGGTTCTACCAGATCTCTCCGGGGGTCTCTCTACTCTATGGTGGCTTGCTCTATTTATAGAGGCCCTGGGCCTCTCCCCAAATAATGAGCGGTAAGGGCGCCAACAATTGGCCAATTCGAAGGGGAACATCTAGTACAAGTTATCCTGACCAAAGGTGGTCTTCGGCTGCAAAAAGCACTAGCGATGACGCCGTCTTGGGCTCCACAGTGACCTCTGTCCTGCCGTCTGGCTGGTCTTGGTCTTGTTGCACCGGAATGGTAACCTTTGCCTAATTCCTTGGCCTGTGCTTACCCCCTTTGCACCAAAGGGGAAACAAGGACATTGCGCAGGCCGGCGCCCGCCTGGTCTCGATCATCATGGCTTGCATCGCAGGTTCCTCGCGAGGTACCCCTACCTTGATCTCTCCGCCTCCTCTCGAGCCTGCCTGATGAGGCTGCCTCTGAGGAAGCTTCCTCTCGTCCGCCCCACAAGGCTTGGCCCCTCGCGAGGGTCTTTGAGCTTAAGCTGACGAAGATGGGCCGCGCTGGGCTCCCGCTTGAGCCACGCCGCAGGCCGCAGGCAGGCAAGTCTGGGGACCCCCGTTCCCAGAACGCCGACAGCGATGATAAATTCCGCATGAAGTCATTCTGCAGACGCCCATTTTTCATTGTGCATGTCATTATCTTTGTTATGTTTATATATGCATGATGAATTGTCTTCATAAGTTGAAGAGGATCTCCACAAAGTAAAACCTGCCATGTGCATTTGCATTCAAAAGCAAACTACTTATATGCACATCTTCAGGGGGAGCCTTTTGCAACTTATGAAGACAATGACTTTGATCTATAACTTTCACATACTTTTATCCCCGTTGAAAACTTCAACCAGTTTGTCATCAGTCACCAAAGAGGGTGAGATTGTAAGTGCATCTAGTGCCACCCTAGTTGGTTTTGAAGTATTGACGACAAACTTAGTTGAGGGACTAATGTGTTTGTGAGAATTGCAGGATAACACAGGTAGTAGTCCCTTATTGATTCGGTTTACCTACCAGAGATGACCCCTAAAAATGTGTGACGACATTGAAGACAATGGTGGTTCATGAAGACATTCACGATAAAGATTGTGACATGTGAAGACATTCACTTGCAGACTATGGAATGTGAAGATATAGTTGTTTCGTAGTTTCCTTTTCTTCTTTGTTGAGTCATAGGAACCACCGTACTGTTAAGTGGGGTCCAAGTGAACAAAGTTAGAGTGACTGATGTGATGCTCAACCAAAATCCTATGTCTTCGAGCGAAGACAATGAGAGCAAATCTTATCCAGAGCAGGATGAGTCAGCTTGGCTTGTAGCCCAAGTAAAGTTGTTGCGTGAGTTTGAAATCCGACCGTTGGACACATGTCGGTACCTTAGTGACCCTGGGTCATTTCAGACATATCAGGTCGGGTTGCCTCCTGGCTATAAATAGCCCACCTCCTACACCATAAATTGGTGGTTGCTCAGAGTTAGTGCACGGCTTTTGTCGTCTGAGAGCAACCCACCTCCGAAGCATTTGAGAGAGAGATCCTTGCGAGGACAAAGCCCAAAACATACAAAGCCAAAGAGTGTTAGCCATCACTGAAGTCTTTCTGTCTGCGTGACCTGAAGACTTGTTACACTTGAGGACTGTGAATCCTCCAGGCGGTTAGGCGTCGCGTCCTGAGCATCCAAGAGTCATTGTGGATCACTGGTGAACGAAGTCTGTGAAGATTTGGAAGTCTACCTCGAAGACTAATCAGAGTGAGTGGGCGAGGACTGGGTGTCCTTAGCTCAAGGGGAATAAGGTGAAGACGCGGTCTTCTGAGTTAAATCTTAGCCTCCCTAACCAGACGTATAGTTGTCATAGCAACTGGAACTGGTCTACCAAATCATTGTCTCCACCAAGCAACTGGTTCTATCTCCCACTTCCCTTTACTGTTCAGTTTGTTTACGTGAAGTCATGGCTAGCCTGTATGGTCTGATTGACTTCACTGTGTGAAGACTATTTACTGTTTGGCTTCATACTGTCTTCCATCATGATACATACTACCTAGCTGCTGATAGTCTTCGTACTTTCACTACATTGCTTACTTGACTATGTCCTGTCTAGTGTAGTCTATCTTCCGCTGCTTATCAATAGGTTCATTTCATTTGTATGTCTTCAAGACCTAGTGTTTTGAAGACTTCCATATAAATCGCCTATTCACCCCTCTAGTCGATAACTAGCACTTTCAATGAATATGATTGGATCATGTTTATTGCGATACGGTTATTCATTTAAGTTAGAGAATAATTGTTATTCTGTTTACATGAATAAAACCTTCTATGGTCATACACCCAATGTAAATAGTTTATTGAATCTCGATCATAGTGATACACATATATATATATTGATTCCAAAAGATGCAAAGTTGATAATGATAGTGCAACATATTTGTGGCACTGCCGTTTAGGTCATATTGGTGTAAAGCACATGATGAAACTCCATGCAGATGGGCTTTTGGAATAACTTGATTATGAATCATTTGATACTTGCGAACCATGCCTCATGGGCAAGATGACTAAAACTCCGTTCTCCAGAACAATGGAGCGAGCTCTTGACTTATTGGTAATAAAACATACCGATGTATGCAGTTCGATGAGTGTTTAGGCTCGTGGCGGGTATCCTTATTTTCTGACCTTCACAGATGATTTGAGTAGATATAGGTATATCTACTTAATGAAACACAAGTCTAAAACATTTGAAAAGTTCAAAGAATTTTAGAGTGAAGTGGAGAATCATCGTAACAAGAAAATAAAGTTTCTACGATCTGATCGCAGAGGCGAATATTTGAGTAACGAGTTTGGCCTTCATTTGAAGCAATGTGGAATAGTTTCACAACTCACGCCACCTAGAACACCACAGCGTAATGTTGTGTCCGAACGCCATAACCATACTTTATTAGATATGGTGCGATCTATGATGTCTCTTACCGATTTACCACTATCATTTTGGGGTTATGCATTAGAGACAGCTGCATTCACAGTAAATAGGGCAACGTCTAAATCCATTGAGAGGACACCGTATGAACTATGGTTTGTCAAGAAACCTAAGTTGTCGTTTCTTAAAGTTTGGGATTGCAATGCTTATGTGAAAAAGCTTCAGCCTGATAAGCTCGAACCCACATCGGAGAAGTGCATCTTCATAGGATACCCAGAAGAAAATGTTGGGTACACCTTCTACCACATATCCGAAGGCAAGATCTTTGTTGCCAAGAATGGATCCTTTCGAGAGAAGGAGTTTCTCTCGAAAGAAGTGAGTGGGAGGAAAGTAGAACTTGATGAGGTAATTGTACCTTCTCTCGAATTGGAAAGTAGCCCATCACAGAAATCAGTTCCAGTGATGCCTACTCCAACTAGAGAGGAAGCTAATGATAATAATCATGAAAGTTCAGATCAAGTTACTACCGAACCTCGTAGGTCAACCAGAGTACGTTCTGCACTAGAGTGGTACGGTAATCCTGTACTAGAAGTCATGTTACTAGACCATGACGAACCCACGAACTATGAGGAAGTGATGATGAACCCAGATTCCACAAAATGGCTTAAGGCCATGAAATCTGAGATGGGATCCATGTATGATAACAAAGTATGGACTTTAGTTGACATGTCCGATGATCAGCAAGCCATAGAGAATAAATGGATCTTCAAGAAGAAGACTGGCGCTGATGGTAATGTTATTGTCTACAAAGCTCGAATTGTCGCGAAAGGTTTTCGACAAGTTCAAGGAGTTTACTACGATGAGACTTTCTCACCCATAGTGAAGCTTAAGTCTATCCGAATCATGTTAGCAATTACCGCATTCTATGAAATCTAGCAAATGGATGTCAAAACTGCATTCCTTAATGGATTTCTTAAAAAGAGTTGTATATGATGCAACCAAAGGATTTTGTTGATCCTAAAGAAGCTAACAAAGTGTGCAAACTCCAGCGATCCATCTATGGACTGGTACTAGCATCTCGGAGTTGGAATAAGGTGATCAAAGCATATGGTTTTATACAGACTTATGGTGAAGCATGTATTTACAAGAAAGTGAGTGGGAGATCTGTAGCATTTTTGATAGTATATGTAGATGACATATTGTTGATCAAAAATGATATAGAATTTCTGGATAGCTTAAAAGGATACTTGAATAAGAATTTTTCAATGAAAGACCTTAGTGAAACTACTTAAATATTGGGCATCAAGATCTATAGGGATAGACCGAGACGCTTAATAGGACTTTCACAAAGCACATACCTTGGCAATTTTTTTGAAGAGGTTCAAAATAGATCAGTCAAAGAAAGGGTTCTTGTCTGTGTTGCAAAGTGTGAAGTTGAGCAAGACTCAAAACCCGACCACGGCAGAAGATAGAGCGAGAATGAAAGTCATTGCCTATGCCTCAGCCATAGCTTCTATAAAGTATGCCATGTTGTGTACCCGACCTACTGTGTACCTTGACATGAGTTTGGCAAGGGGGTACAATAGTGATCCAGGAGTAGATCACTGGACAGCGGTCAAAATTATCCATAGGTACCTAAAGAGGACTAAGGAAATGTTTCTTGGTTATGTAGGTGACAAAGAGTTCGTCATAAAGAGTTACATCGATGCAAGCTTTGACACTGATCTAGATGACTCTAAGTCACAATATAGATACGTATTGAACGTGGGAGCAATCAGCTAGAGTAGCTCCATGCAGAGCATTGTAGACATAGAAATTTGCAAAATACATACGGATCTGAATATGGCAGACCCATTCACTAAACTTCTCTCATGAGCAATACATGATCACACCTTAGTACTCTTTGGGTGTTAATTACATAGCGATGTGAACTAGACCATTGACTCTAGTAAACACTTTGGGTGTTGGTCACATGGCGATGTGAACTATGGGTGTTAATCACATAAAGATGTGAACTATTGGTGTTAAATCACATGGCGATGTAAACTAGATTATTGACTCCAGTGTAGGTGGGAGACTGAAGGAAATATGCCCTAGAGGCAATAATAACGTTGTTATTTATATTTCCTTATATCATGATAAATGTTTATATTCATGCTAGAATTGTATTAACCAGAACATGATACATGTGTGGATACATAGACAAAACACAGTGTCCCTAGTAAGCCTCTACTAGACTAGCTTGTTAATCAAAGATGGTTAAGTTTCCTAACCATAGACCTGTGTTGTCATTTGATGAATGGGATCACATCATTTGGAGAATGATGTGATGGACAAGACCCATTCATTAGCTTAGCATAATGATCAGTAAGTTTTATTGCTATTGCTTTCTTCATGTCATATATGTATTCCTTTGACTATGAGATTATGCAACTCCCAGATACCGCGGGAATACCTTGTGTACTATCAAACATCACAACATAACTAGGTGATTATAAAGACGCTCTACAGGTATCTTCGAAGGTGTTTGTTGGGTTGGCATAGATTGAGATTAGGATTTGTCACTCCGTGTATCGGAGAGGTATCTCTGAGCCCTCTGAGTAATACACATCATGATAAGCCTTGCAAGCAATGTGACTAATGAGTTAGTTACGGGACGATGTATTACGGAACGAGTAAAGAGACTTGCCAGTAATGAGACTGAACTAGGTATAAAGATACCGACGATCGGATCTCATGCAAGTGACATACCGATGACAAAGGGAATAACGTATGTTGTCATTATGATACGACCGATAAAGATCTTCATAGAATATGTGGGAACCAATATGACCATACAGGTTCCATTGTTGGTTATTGACCAGAGAGGTGTCTCGGTCATGTCTACATAGTTCTTGAACCCGTAGGGTCCGCACGCTTAACGTTCGATGACGATTTTGTATTATATGAGTTATGTGATTTGGTGACCGAATGTTCTTCGGAGTCCCGGATGAGATCACGGACATGACGAGGAGTCTCAAAATGGTCGAGAGGTAAAGATTCATATATAGCATGATAGTATTCGGACACCGGAAGTGTTCCGGGGGTACCGGATACGTATCGGGTCATCGGATGGGGTTCCGGGCAACCCCCAGCAAACTATATGGGCCTAATGGGCCAAGAGAGGGACAGACCAGCCCCTAAGGGGCTGATGCGCCCCCTATAGGCCGACATAAGGGGAAAGGAAAGGAGGGATGGGAGAATGAAAGGGGAGAATTCGGCCTCCCCCTTTCCTTCCCCTCCCCCCTCTCTTTCCTTCCCCTCCCCCCTGTCTTTCCTTCCCCTCCCCCCTCTCTTTCCTTCCCCCTCTAACACTTATGGAAGGGGGGAGGCCGACTTGTAGGAGGCGCCCAAGTAGGATTACTCCTACTTGGGACGCCACTTGCTGCCCCTCTCCCTCTCCCACCTATATATATGTGGGGGGCACCGCTAGAACACACAACATTGATTCCTAGCCGTGTGTGGCGTCCCCCTCCACAGTTTACACCTCCGTTCATACTGTCGTAGTGCTTAGGTGAAGCCCTGTGTGGATCACTTCACCATCACCGTCACCACACCGTCGTGCTGACGAAACTCTCCCTGGACACTTTGCTGGATCAAGAGTTCAAGGGATGTCATCGAGCTGAACGTGTGCAGAACTCGGAGGTGCCGTACGTTCAGTGCTCGATCGGTCGGAATGAGAGGAAGTTTGACTACATCAACCGCATTGTCAAAACGCTTCCACTTTCGGTCTACGAGGGTACGTGGACTCACTCTTCCCCTCTCGTTTCTATGCATCTCCTAGATAGATCTTGCGTGAGCGTAGGAATTTTTTTGAAATTGCATGCTACGTTTCCCAACATCTATCGTGTATGCTATGCTGTGTACCAGACCTGATGTGTGCCTTGCCATAAGTTTGGCAGGGAGGTACGAAAGTAATCCAGGAGTGGATCACTGGACAATAGTCAAGAACATCCTAAAGTACCTAAAAAGGACCAAGGATATGTTTCTTGTTTATGGAGGTGACGAAAAGTTCATCGTAAATGGTTACGTCGATGCTAGCTTCGACACTGATCTAGATGACTCTAAGTCAATAACCGGATACATATTTATATTGAATGGTGGAGCTGTCAGTTGGTGTAGTTCCAAGCACAGCGTCATGGCGGGATCTACCTGTGAAGCGGAGTATATATCTTCTTCGAAAGTAGCTCATGAAGGAGTCTAGATGAAGGAGTTCATATCCGATCTGAGTGTAATACCCAGTGCATCGGGTCCAATGAAAATCTTTTGTGACAACACTGGAGCATTTATCTTGGCAAAGGAATCCAGGTCCATAAGAGGACTAAACACATCAAGACACGCTTCAACTCCATTCATGAAAAGGTCAAGGATGGAGACATAGAAGTTTGCAAAATACATACGGATCTAAATGTAGCAGACTGATACATCTCTAATGTATCTATAATTTTTGATTGTTCCATGCTGTTATATTATCATTCTTGGATGTTTTACAATCATTTTATAGCAACTTTATATCATTTTTTGGGACTAACCTATTGACATAGTGCCTAGTGCCCAGTGCCAGTTGCTGTTTCTGCTTGTTTTTTACTTCGCATAAAATCAATACCAAACGGAGTCCAAACGCAGCGGAACTTTTTGGATATTTTTCTGGACCAGAAGACACCTGTTGGGCCAAAGAAGTACCAGAGGGGGGCTCCAAGGGGAGCACAACCCACCAGGGCGCGCCCAGGTGGGTTGTGCTCACCTTGGTGGCCTCCCGCACCGCCTCTTTGCTCTATAAATACCCCAATATTCCAGAAACCCTAGGGGAGTCAACAAAAATCAATTCCAGCAACTGCAAGTTCCAGAAACAACAAACCCAATCTAGACACCATCACGGAGGGGTTCATCATCCTCATTGGTGCCTCTCCGATGATGTGTGAATAGTTCATTATAGACCTACGGGTCCATAGGTAGTAGCTAGATGGCTTCCTCCCTCTCTTTTGATTCTCAATACAATGGTCTCTTGGAGATCTATTTGATAACTCTTTTTGTGGTGTGTTTCTTGGGATCCGATGAACTTTGAGTTTATGATCAGATCTATATTTTTATCCATGAAAGTTATTTCAGTGTTCTGATCTCTTATATGCATGATTACTTATAGCCTCGTATTTATTCTTCGAATCTTTGTTTTATTTAGGCCGACTACACTACAAAAAAAGACACATCCATGACATTTCGGGCCGAACGAAAAAAATTATGTCATACTTATGACACTTCTATGATGATAATTGTGACAAAACCCGGTATCATAATAGATGTGGTGAGGTCCTACTTCTATGACAAAAAATCATGACAGAAAATGGGATTTCCATCCTGGGCGGGCCGGAGACACGGCTGCATGACATTCTTTGGGCCGTCCATGACGGAAAAAACCGTGGTAGAAGTGAGGGCGAGGAAAATATCGCGGAGTTCCCGGTTACGGTGGGTGGTCGGGGGCCGAGCGATGCACGTTTCTCTTGTACGTACATGCATGTGTGCAAGGCGTTGGACTTTAACTGAACCCGAGCGATTGCACTAGCTACGTTACTGAACCCGAGCGATCGATCCCTTGTTGTTAAATGAACCCGAGTGATTCCTTCGTTACTGCTGCTAACTAAAGCCGATTGATGCTGCCTCTGGATGAACAGTGAGCGTTGTTGGGGGGTTTGGATGAACAGTTCCTAGTGGGGGTTGGATGAACAGGACCCCGTGGTAGTAGAGGCCGTTGCCACTGGATGAACAGTACCCCGATCGATCGAGTCGGTGGATGAATAGGACCCCATGGAAGGGTGGATAAACAGGACCCCGTGGAGGGCTGGATGAACAGGACCCCATGGAGGGCTGGTTGAACAGTAGCTGGTGGAGGGCTGGATGAACAGTAGCCCGTGGAGGGGTGGTTGAGCAGGACCCCGTGGAGAGGGCTGGTTGAACAGTAGCCGGTGGAAGAGCGTGCGGTGGAGGCAGGATGAACAGGAGCCCGTGGATGAACAGTCGCAGGTGGAGGCTGCAGGAGGTCAACGGTGGATGAACAGTAACCCGTGGAGGCTGGAGGAGGTCGACGGTGGAGATGAACAGTATCCCGTGGAGTCCCGTTTTGCGGTACGCCACACCCCTCCCGATGAACAGGACCCCCGCTTCGACCGTAGCGCTCCAACACAAGTCTGTTTCCTCCGTTTTGCAGTATGCCACACCCCTCCCGATCAACAGGACTTCGTTTCGACCGTAGGAGGTCCAAGAGAAGTCTGTTTCCTCCATTTTGCGGTACGCCAGACCCCTCCCCATGAACAGGATCCTGTTTCGACCGTGGCCGGTTGAACACAAGGCCATTTCCTCCATTCTACGGTACACCAGGCCTCGTTTCCATTGGTTGTTCCATCCAAGCCGGTTGGCTCCCGATGAACACGACGACGCATTCCGTTCCGACCCAGCCGGTTGCCTCCCCATGATCATGACGACGGCGCAGCTTCTCTGTTCCGACCCAGCCATGTACACGAGCCCTGGCCGTACGTATGCACGAGTAGGCGTTCGAGACCCCGCTCGTATGTACGTACGTGGCCGTATTTTTTGGCATGTGCCTGTATGTGCGTGTACATGGTTTAGATGGGACAGTCTGAACTGCTATGTGGGGCGCTCTACTATGACATGTGCCGCTACTTACTCGGCCACGGTTCATACTTGCAGAGAGACCGATCGACCAGTATGTACGTACACGTTCCGACAAGATAGACAGCGGTACGTACGCTTCGACCAGGTGGGTCCCAGCTGTGAGGGAGGATAAGGACGCACTTCCTTGTGTGCAAAGATATAGTTGCTGGGTCCCAGCTGTCAGGGGGGGTTTTTTTGCCCATAATAAGGACGCACTTCCTTGCGTGCGAAGATGTAGCTGGTGGGTCCCAACAGTCAGGGGAGAAAACATTATTTTTCAGGGTAAAAAGGATGCAATTGCATGCATGCGTCCATGGGCGTGGTGCGTCCCCACTGTCATCCTCTCACGTACAATCATCTTCCGATGACTCTCAGTTGTTGACCACGTTGACCACACCATGCCGAGCACACCAAGGCCGGTGGATGACGGTGAGGCCCCAAACTGGAACGACCCGGAGATGGGGAAGACGCGACAGTGGAGTCGCAGTGGAGAGGAGTGGGAAACTTGACTGGTTCGGGTGCGCGGCAGCACTGCCGCCCACGGGAGATAGGAGCAAGAACAGAGGTTGAAGAAGGAACACGGCTGTTGGATTAACATCCAGCGGTCCAGCTGCTAGAATCATTTGTTGATTACGTTGACAAAGCCCTGCATGCATGTCTGCTTAGTAGGCCCACAAGTCAGCCACCAAATCTGCTGGGTCCCAGCTATCATCAGTAGGAATGGTTTTTTCGCATAACAAGGAGGCACTTCCTTCCGTGTAAAGATACAACCGGTGGGTCCCAGCTGTCAGGGGGAGGAAACAACTTAATAAGGAGGAACTTTCCTTGCCTGCAACCATGGACCTCGTGGGTCCCAGCCGTCAGGCTCTCCATGTACAATTCTCTTCCGATGACTCTCGTTTGTTGACCACGTCGCACCGAGCGCAGCGAGGCGGTGGACGACGGCGAGGCCCCAGACTGGAATGACCTGGAGATGGGGAAGACGCGGCAGTGGAGTCGCAGACGGAGAGGAGTGGGAAACTTGACTGGTTCGGGTGCGGGGTGGGCCTACACTCGGAAGAGAATAACAGGAGGTGCGGAGTGGAGGGATGGCCTGGCCGTCGGCGGGGTAGCATTTCGCTGAGGCATGCAAAACAATGTCGCTGGATGCCGGAGGCTAGAGCAGGCGGTCCTCGCAGCGCTGGGGGGAGAAGACGAGAGATTGAAGAAGAATGTCGGCCATTGGATGTAAATCCAACGCCTTACTTAGGCTTCGACCTACTGGCCCACATGTCAGCCAGTCTATTTGTTTTTTTGGTCCATTTGGTGGGCTGGGTGAAACAATGATGTAGCATCTATGCAGCCCGTTTATATATATGGTAGAATTTAAAGCCCATTTGCATTTTTCTCGAAATCCGCAAACTTGCTGGGCTAGGTGAAAATATCATGTTGGGCTGGACGGAGAAATGTTATAAAAGCATAAACACATGATTGCACGTTTATTACTGCATTGGTCAGTAAAATCTTTGCAAGCTTATGTACGCAACACTATGAGTTAACTTGCCAAGTTATATATAAACAATTATTATAATTATTTTGTAAGAACTTTCAATTTATGAAATAAAATATCATTTTAATTTGATGAGTTAATAGGACGTGGGATATTATTATTTTTTAGGCTAGACATGGGACAGTTGAGTTGGTTCTAGGGAAAAGTACTGGGAGAAAACTCAGTTTACATCAAAAAAGAAAGTGGGAGAAAATTCAGATATAGGATTAATGAAAATGAAAAATAAAGTGGGAAGGTCTATAAAATGGTTGGACAAACGACAGGTTTAATGGAACCTTATGTTGTTTCTATTATATATATATGTGTAATAAAATAAGATATAAATATAGGTTTAGTTTTTCATTCTTATAGAAAAATGGAACTGGGATGTGCGTCGTCTTGAAAAAACAAACATAACTTGGGTTGCTGATGTTATAGACAAGCTAGGTTGCGAGGCCCAGATGCCGCTTGATACCAGCTGGATCCAAAAAATGTTGAAACATGTCGTGGGCTGCCCATGTTAAACAACAAAACCTAGTCCATGGACCTAGTGGGCCGGGGACTGTCGGCCTCTCGACGAACAGTTTTCTCCCAATTCCTCTTGTTTTCCTGACCATGTTGGGAATGACAGACGGCGGCGCCATGGCGAGAGCACCAAGGTGGAGGACGACATCGAGACCTCGGACCGAACGAACCGGAGCGGGGGAAGACCCAGGCGGAGGGGAGTACGAGGGTTGACTTGTTCGGGTGCAGGGTGGGCCGATGGAGCTGCCACCGCCGGATAATGTGTGGGAGTAGAGGGATGGCCTGGCCAACGCCATAGGCTATGATGGCCAGCCGCTATATAGGAAGAGGATGAAAGATTGAATAAAATAAAGACATACAAATGGATAGGTGGTTGGTCCCATATGTCTGTGTATGAGACCTGTTGGGTCCACCTGAGAAGGGGAATATGTTGGGAGGAAGGAGATTCAAAGCACGACCGCCGAGTGAACTAGTTTTTTTTAAACGGACGAGTGATCTAGTTACATACATAAGCAAATAGCCACTAAAAAAGCAAACAGGTCAATGGGTTCTTAAAAGAAATATTTCGAACAAAACAGATAATTACGACACATCGGCTAATGCATGAAACACTTAGTTGATTAAGGTGCTTATAAACAGATAAAGTACAACATCTAGACCTTCCTGGCACACTTGATCATGACGTTGCCGATGTCCGTGTACTCGTCGGTTACGGGAAGCAGACACGCCCTCATGTCTAAGATCCGCCTGTACATGTCGTAGCATGCGTTATGCGTATGCGTCCTTGGCCACGTTGGTTATGTAGGCTAGATTCAGAGGTACCTCCCACGTGTTCAGGTCCTTTCGTATCGTTGTCTTCTTTCATGTTGGCGTATCAGGGGTCGATGATGGTCTCGACGAGCCGGCGAGGTCAACCACGGAGTCCTTCTCCTGCCCGTTGTTGATGATCTTGTATTGCTTCGACAAGCTCGTTGCATCAGATGGCCGAATCGTCGCGTTCTTCCTTCTCTCCGCCATAGTGAAGTTGTAGTCGATGCTACCGATGAAATGGGCGAATGCTCCAGAACCTCTGATGGCCCTACAATAGTGGTAGATGAGAACCTCATCCCGCACACATACCTGGGCGACGGCGATCCGCCGGTCCCTGTCAGGAGACGAATGGATGGGCACAAGGTCTAGTCCTGCGACCTTGTGCTTTCTTGTCCTGTAGGTACTGCTTGAACTCGGCGAGGTAGAGCTTCACCGAGTCTGGATCGTTGGTGTACATCACATTCAACTTGGTGCAGCCATAGGATTGAACGGAAAAGTCAAAGGGGAACTCCTTGCTGAACTCCATATCCAGCAGGCTCACCCCTCGGATCGCCATTGGATTCTCTTCAAGTGAACGAGTGGGTAGGTGGCGGCAGTTCGTTTTTCAGCTCTTGGGGAACTAGATTCAATAGTAAACTGAGTGTGTACAGGTGACAACAGTTACTACCCCTCCCTCGCCCGCTGCACGCCCGGCAGAAGATGCACCCTCGGCGCACTCAAACGCCTCCATTAAGAAACATACTCCGGCCACACGTCGGTTCACGAGCGGGTTTGTATTAGTAGTGTAATAACAAGAGTTAGTGGTCATTTTACTTAAATTTAATTAGCTTTAATAGAAATTTATACTTAAAACAAGCAATGCATTGGCTCGTTCTATCAGTGCCATAGGATCAACATGCACAACAATTAGAATTGTTATTCTCAAGACGCACATGATTAGCACATTTGTCGCACTTTCACATAGATAATACTACCAAGTTTGAACTGTTTGGTGTGGTTCTTATCCTCTGCATCATCATGTCGTGTTTCCCAGCTTGCTAGATTCAGAACCAACAAATAAGATCCAAATAATAAGTACAACAAAGATGCCTACACATCTCATTGATTCCCAGCTTGCAAGATTCAGAACCAACAAATAAGATTCAAATAATAAGTACAACAAAGATGCCTACACATCTGATTGATTCCCAACTTGCAAGATTCAGAACCAACCCATTAGAGCCTATTGATAAAGTGAATATCGGGATTAAATCCATCTTGGCTAGCCGTGTCATACAGCCGAAGAACTTGGCGAATGCTCTTGACCGTCACAACATCTGTAGTTGAGTATTCCTGTTTGCACAACACAAATAAGAAGAGCATGATTACTATAATAATGGAACTCCTTGAAGTCAACCTCTAGCTCCACTCGGATGAGGCCTGCCTAGAGCTCCATGATTCAATTCATGTGCCTTTTTCTGCAGTTCACCTGAAATGAAGCAAAGATTGGATCATTCAGCTAGCAAGAAGTACTTGCTCTCGTGAGCTGGCAGGTTCTCCTTTAGTAGTTGCACTAAAATTGAGGAACATTAAGGTTGGCTGTCCAGCTCATGTAAGGTGCAACTATAATTTTCTTATCCTTTTTTGCAGTTCCACTAAAATAAAGTGCCAATGTGGTGATAGTGACGGCCCATCTTGCAAAGGCTAATAAAATGTTGCATGAGATTACCAGCAGAATTTGACAGAGATTTTGGAAACTCCAATCATCATTTTGTGCAGTTCCACCAAAATTGAGAGATGTTTCCCAGGTGACATTTTAGTTGAACTACACAAGACTCTCATTCCCAAAAAAGTGTTTTGTGCAGTTCACCAATAGGTCATAATAGCAACAAGGTGAAATGGATATCCATATCTGCACAAAAAGATAGAAAGTAAACAGTTGTTGGTCAATAAGAATATACGAAATATACATGAAATGAAAAGAAGCATCTTAATTATGTTCATGGCAATCACGCAAGGACAATAGAAATTTTAAAACTTTAGCAATGCTTCATGTTACCGGAAGCTGAACGTCAACTTACAATCCATGAGCCTGCTTCCACAGAGGCTCATGAAGCTGAAGACATTCAAGCAACTGATCCCATCACTGCTGAAGACATTGGTCAACATGACAATGTACAAGATGGTGCAGTCCTTCCTCAGTTTGAAAACAGTGAACTCATCAGCATTGGTCGTCCACTGACGCCAATTGCACAGGATGCTTCATGGGCGGATCGCCCACAAGAGGAAGAAGACTATGAGGCCCAGCCCACTCCAACTCCACAGGCGTCGTCTGCGTTGCGCAGGCTTCGCAAAGGTCCAAGGCCTCAAGTCACTGCTGAAGATAATCCGGCTGTATCAGCCGCGGAAGAAGAAGTCCCACAAGTCCCCACTCCTCCAGCTCGTCAAGTGGGGGCTGAAAATCTTGAGGCTGCCACAACCTCCAATGAAGCTAATGTGGAGCCCTCCCCACCAAAAGCATCAGAAGACGTCGAAGCCACTGATCCCGTCACTCCTGTTCCCGAGTCTACTGCCGGTCCCCAGTTCGACTATCATGTTGAGCACAGGCCTCAGGTACAGAAGTCAATCCCAAGATTGCCAAGGTTCCCAGGTCCTGCATCAGCACTTGGCTCCTTCAACATCAATGGCTTCAGGGCAGACAACACATTTTTCAATAGCTCCAGGAACCCCTACTCAAGGGAAAGGATATCATCTGATCGGTTTTGGAGCTATCCTCAGCGAAGCTATTACTCATCCATTCTTTACAACCAAGGTCGCATCTTCCCACACAAGCGCCTTGACATTGAAGCTATAGCTGGTCTGCCCTGTCTAGAAGAAGCTTTGGATTGTTTCAAGCAAGTTGGCTTGCTACCGTTCATTACTGACCAAGAGCATTGGAATGAAGAGTTGCTGCTTCAATTCTATGCCACACTTCACATTCGCGGGTACAGCAGAGATCCGAAGACTTGGGTCCTGGAGTGGATGACCGGAAACGTCCATCACGAAGCCAATGCATTTGACATCATTGAGCTCACTGGCTTGCCCACTCCTGGCGATCTCTTCGAGCAAGGCTGTCAGCTGCATACTGAAGCTATTGAGAGCATCTTTCAGAGGCCAGAACCTGATATGAGTCAGATGCTCAGCATGATGAAGCCATTGCCTCAAGATGCTGCTTATCCCACAGAGTTCTTCGTTGAAGACCTTGAGTATCTGCCAAGAACAATTTATCACATCATCAGGCGAACTCTCTAGCCCATCAAAGGGCACTCTCCAAATGCCAAGCTTGAGGGTGCAATGAAGACTTTGATATTCTATATACTTCATGGCAATTGCTTCAATGCACAGGACTTCTTCATACGCCAGCTTGCTGCAACAGGCACTGATCTGTTTGGTCTGAAGTTCTACAATCCTTGGGTAATGGGCATCATGACTGGCTAAAGCGTCAGATGAAAAGCCTCTTGGTGGATGTTAATCGCATTCGCAATCTTGCCACCAAGAATGCTTTTGTTGCCCATGAGACCTGTCGCCGCACATGGAAAGGGTTGTCGATGATGTGTTCTGAAGCTGATCTTCAAGAGGATGGCTTCACTGAGCGATTCAAGTTTGGCTCCACACCACCTCGAAGGGTTGTGCTGCGAGGAACTCCATTCCTTGAAGACTCTGAGTTCTCCTCTTCTGCTGCAACAGTGACTGCCAGAATTATCGAGGATGAAGACGATGCTACTTCACCGCCGCCTCCTTCAGCACCTCCAAGCTCTTCAGCACCACCAAACACCACCAACGACCCTGCTGCTCATGGGAACGAGTAGAAACTCTATGTCTTCAAACCTTTTTGGTCCTTACTGACAAAAGGGGGAGAAGCATATGAGGTTGATAGTCTTCAAGCAGGTCTATATGGGCGGGTGCTTTATATTTTGCTATATTTTGCTTCGTGATTACAACTCTCGTTTTGCTACATTTGGTTCTTTGAGTTGTAACACTTAAACTTGATGGTCGTCTGCTACTTGTTTGCCACCTTGTTTTGCGATGATAAATTCCGCATGTGCGACGATAAATTCCGCACTTAGATCATTCTGCAGACGTCCATTCTCCATTACGCATGTCATTATCTTCATATATCTTCACATGCATAGTGGATTGTCATCATAAGTTGAAGTGGATCTCCACAAGTACAACCTGCCATGTGCATTTGCATTCCAAAAGCAAATAACTTATATGCACATCTTCAGGGGGAGCCCTTGCAACTTATGAAGACAATTCCGTATCCTTTACAATTTCATAGATTATATTCCCCGTTGAAAACTTCAACTAGTTTGTCATCAATCACCAAAAAGGGGGAGATTGTAAGTGCATCTACTGCCACCCCTAGTTGGCTTTGGAGTATTGACGACAAACCTAGTTGAGGGACTAATGTGTTTGTGAGAATTGCAGGATAACACAGGTAGAAGTCCCTCATTGATTCGGTTTTCCTACCAGAGGTGACCCCTAAAAATGTATGAAGACATTGAAGTCAAAGGTGGTATATGAAGATATTCACATTGAAGACTATGACAAGAGAAGACACCGCATGAAGCCTATGGAGCTCGAAGACTTAGATCTTTCGTAGTTATTTTTCTTCTGTGTTGAGTCATAGGAACCACCGTACTGTTAAGTGGGGTCCAAGTGAACCAGTCAGAATGACTGAAGTGATGCCTTAAACAAAAACCTATGTCTTCGAGCGAAGACTATGAGAGCGAATCTTGTCCAGAGTCGGACAAGTCAGCTTTGCTTGTAGCCCAAGTAAAGTTGTCGTGTGAGTTTGAAATCTGACCGTTGGAACACGTGTCAGTTCCTTAGTGACCCAGGGTCATTTCGGACAAATTAGGTCGGGTTGCCAAGTGGCTATAAATAGCCCACCCCCTACAACCATAGACGGTTGGCTGCTTAGATTGAGAATACGGCTTTTGTCGTTTGAGAGAAACCCACCTCGAAGCCTTTGAGAGAGAGAATTCCTTTCGAGGATAAAGCCCTAACCACCCAGAGCCAGAGAGAATTGGGCATCACTTAAGTCTTCTTGTCTGTGTGATCTGAAGACTTATTACACTTGAGGACTGTGCATCCTCCAGCCGGTTAGGCGTCGCGTTCTGAGCATCCGAGAGACATTGTGGATTGCCGGTGAACAAAGTCTGTGAAGGTTTGGGAGTCTACCTTGAAGACTTACCAGAGTGATTGGGCGAGGTCTGTGTGACCTTAGCTTAAGGAGAATATGGTGAGGACTGGGTGTCCTGAGCTGCGTGTTCAGGACTGGGTGTCCGGGACTGTGTGTCCTAAGGTTTAAATACCTAGCCGTTCCAACCAGACGTACAGTTGTCACAGCAACTGGAACTGGTCCAACAAATCATTGTCTTCAACGTGTCACTGGTTTCATCTTTCCTTCCCTTTACTTTCAGTTACTCTTTGTGAAGTCATTGTATGATTGCACTTTCTTTTGTCTTCACTGAGTAACTGTGTGTTCTGATTGGCTTCATAATATCTTCCTACCTGATCCTTACTACCTAGCTACTATTAGTCTTTGTGCTTTCACTTCATTGAATACTTGACTATGGTTTGCCTAGTCTAGTCTACCTTCCGCTGCATGGTAATAGGTTTATTTCTATCGTTTGTCTTCGAAACTTCCACGTTTTGAAGACTTTCATAAAAATCGCCTATTCACCCCCCCTCTAGTCGATATAACGCACTTTCAGTTGGTATCAGAGCAAGGTACTCCCTTGTTCTGTGTGATTCGGTTTAACCACCTAGAGTTTTAGCTATGTCGATTGCAGGGATAATTAAAGTCTCCGATGCGTGCCCCGTCTTCGATGGAACTGAATATCCCTACTGGAAGAATAAGATGCACATGCATCTTGAAGCCATTGACGTCGACCTATGGTATGTCGTCGAGAACGGCGTTCCCAAGGCTGGAGAAGGTATCACTGCTACTGATGTCAAGAAATTCGTTCAACTGGACTCTACTGTCAAGAATATCATCTGTGGTCATCTGACCAAAGGACAGTATGGTCGTGTGAGTGCTTTGAAGACATCTAAGCTGGTCTGGGACTGGCTCTCCAAGGTCAATGAAGGTGTCTCAACCCAGAGAGATCAGAGAATCAGTGTCCTTCGCAACCTCTTCAACCGCTTCAAGCGAAATGACAATGAGAATGTCCAGCACACATTTGACCGACTCACTGACATCACAAATGAGCTTCAAGCCCTCGGCGCTACTGAGATCACCAAACATGAAGTTGTCAAGACACTACTGAGATCACTCGATAGTTCGTTTGACATTCTAGCCCTGATGATTCAAGAACGTCCTGATTTCAAGACACTCGATCCGTCTGACATACTTGAGAGGCTCAACACACATGAGTTTCAGCTTTCTGAGAAAAGAGATATCTACGATCCAAACTATGGGCGAACTCATGCCTTGAAGGCAAAAGCTATATCCTCATCTGAAGAAGAATCTGACAGCAGTTCTGATGATCCTGAAGACATTGGAAGGGAACTTGCTATGCTTGTCAAGAAGTTCCAAAAATTCACCAAGAAGAAAGGCTTCAGAAAGTCTTCCCGATCAAGCTCAAGGAATGATGAAGCTTCTGCTCATGACTACAAGAAGAAAACATGTCACAAGTGCAAGAAACTCAGCCACTTCATCTCTGAGTGTCCACAGTGGGACAATGAGAACAAAAAGAAGAAGAAGAGCAAGGAATATGACTCTGGCGACAAGAAGAAGAAGAAATACTCAAAGTCTTCTTCCAAGTCTTCCTCAAAGTCTTCATCGCACAAGAAGAGCTCATCTGGCAAGGCACGTGCGTTTGTTGGCAAGGAAATGGATTCAGAGGAGGAGTCTGCTTCTGAGGAGGCGGAGGTGGAGTCTGAGGAGGAGTCCGATTCTGGCATCGCAAGTCTGGCTACAGCATACGTTGCCAAGTCCATCTTCAACACTGAAGACAATGACTTCATCACCGACACTGATGCAAATGACAAGGACTACTCCGCTTCTACCTACTGCTTCATGGCACGCAGTGCCAAGGTAAACTCACGCACTGCTCACTATCAAACATCTAGTGACGATGACTCTGATTGTGATTCAAAACCCAGCTACAAAACACTTGATAAAATTGCAACTTAACAACAGAAAGCTATGGAACATATTCAAAAACTGTTAGACAGAAGCGATGATCTGTTAGGTGCTGAAATGACTCGTTCTGAATCCTTAATTGAAGACATAAAAAATCTTCACGTTAAGTATCAGGAACTTGAAAGTCGTCATGAAACTCTCTCAACAACTCATGAAAAGCTTTCCTATGATTATCTTCAAAGGAAGCAAGATCTTGAGAAGTTGAGAGCGGCTCATGAAGATCTTCAAACGGAAAACGAGTCACTTCACGCCAAACAGATCAGTTCCGCTCAGGAAGGATTTGAACCACCATGTCTTAAATGCATTGAGCGTGATAATGCTGCTTCTGTTGCTGAATGTTCTACTGCTACTACTGTTGCAATATCTTCAACTGTTGATGTGGTAACTAACCCCTCTGCTGAGGATACCACTGCTATTGCTGATGAGAATGCTAGGTTGAAGATATTGCTTGAAACAGGGATGTACAAAAGTCTTAAAGGGCATCAGACACTATGTGATGTCCTCAAAAAGCAGATTCTAAACCGACACCCGAGGAAAGAGGGTGTTGGGTTCGTAAGAAAAATGAATGCAGATGGCTCTTACTGGAAACCTGAGCAGTACCCCAAAACCATGTGGGTTGCTGCAAAGGAACCTTCAGCAGATCCATCCAATCTATCTGGCTTCACTTGTGCTAACCCCATTATCATTGATGAATCCTTTGATGCAAACTATATACTGTTTAAAAATCAGAATGGTGAAGTGTTTGCCAGGTACATTGGTACTAACTGCAGGAACGGACCGCCTATGAAGAAGATCTGGGTTCCAAAAAGGTGTCTGGAGAATCTTCTTGTGAATGTCTTCATGACACCTCACGTGAAGAAGACAAACCTCAGACCAAAGGCTTCATACGGTCCAAAGGCTTCATACAGATAGAGGACTCACCTGAGTCGCGCTAACGCAAATGTTTTGCAGGGAAACCATACTCAGGCATATGAATATAAGAGCGGTTCATCAAACCGCCATGTTCATAAAACCAAGAACTATTCTGCTTATTCTTATGAGTACTATTGTCCGCCTGCAAGACTGTTTGCTAGGGCTCCAAAGCCAAAATTCTTAGATGCTGCACTTAGACTTATTGCTTCTAAGCCACCCTTGAAGATGTGGGTGGCTAAGAAAGCTTAACTCTCTTTTGCAGGGAAAGGTCTCCAGCAGAAAACCAAAATCGTCTGACGCTATTGCTGGGGACCTTAAAAATCTTGTAGGGCGCAAGATCAAATGCCCAAATGGTCTTACTATGTACTTCGTTCCTGAATCACTTGCTACTCTTCCTATTAGTCCTAATCTGGATCTAATCTTTCATAACCCATTGGTTCGTCAAATGTTTTTGCTTCACAATGCTCTGGTGAAGCCTATCCCCCTAACTGCACTATAGGGTACGACACCAGCGTCTTCAGAATGGATTATTGATAGTGGGTGTACAAATCACATGACTGGCAAAAGAAGTCTTCTAATGGACTCAACCTTACGTCCATCCGACAAGAGCCACATCACATTTGCTGACACAGGTAAAAGTAAGGTATTGGGTCTAGGTAGAGTTGCAATCTCAAGGGATCAACACATGGATAAAGTCATGCTTGTTGAATCCCTTGGCTTCAACTTAATGTCTGTCTCAATGCTTTGCGATTTGAACATGATCGTAATATTTGGAAAATATCGTTGCCTTGTACTAATGGAATCTGACAAGTCTCTAGTATTTTAAGGGTATCGAAAAGATGATTTGTACATGGTAGATTTCTCAGCAGGACCACAGCTTGCTGTATGTCTTCTAGCAAAGGCTTCAGAATGCTGGCTCTGGCATCGGAGGCTAGGGCATGCTGGCATGAGAAACCTCCACACCCTTGCGAAGAAGAAGCATGTCATAGGCATCGAGGACGTCATGTTCAAGAAAGATCACTTATGCGGTGCCTGTGAAGCAGGGAAGATGACGAGGGCCAAACATCCCTCGAAGACAATCATGACCACTACTCGACCCTTCGAACTGCTTCACATGGATCTTTTCGGTCCCACTCACTACTCAACTCTTACTACTACTGCTTGTCTCTATGGCTTCGTTATTGTTGATGATTATTCTAGATATACTTGGGTGCACATAATCCTTTACAAGACTGAAGTGCAGGATGTCTTCAGACGCTTCGCAACTCGAGCTATGAACAATTATGGCGCCAAGATAAAGCACATCAGAAGTGACAATGGCACTGAATTCAAGAACACTGGCCTTGATACATATCTTGATACCTTGGGAATCACACATGAATTCTCGGCCCCGTACACGCCACAGCAAAATGGCGTCGTCGAACGCAAGAACAGAACACTCATTGAGATGGCCAGAACGATGCTAGATGAATACAAGACCCCAAGAAAATTCTGGCCTGAAGCCATTGATACTGCATGCCATACAATCAACCGTGTTTATCTTCACAAACTTCTAAACAAGACATCTTATGAGCTCCTTACTGGCAAGAAGCCAAATGTCAGTTACTTCAGAGTATTTGGCGCAAGGTGCTGGATCAAGGACCCACATCACACCTCAAAGTTTGCACCAAAAGCACATGATGGTTTTATGCTTGGATATGGAAAGGATTCGCACTCCTACAGAGTCTTCAATCTCTTTCATTACTAAGTGGTTGAAACAGTGGATGTGCGGTTCGATGAGACCAACGGTTCACAAAGAGAGCAACTGCCAAATGTGCTAGATGAAGTTCCATCCAGTGAATCAATCAAGCTTATGGGAACTGGAGAAATTATACCTTCTGAAGCTCATCTTGAAGAAGAACTTATCATCTCAGCACCTGATCAACATGAAGACAATGCTCAACCTGAAGACATTCCTTCTAACAACGACAATGATCAGCAAGAGCAAAGTCTTCGCCCTGTACATCCTCGCGTTGCCAATGAAGTGCAGATTGAAAGAATAATTGATAGCATCAATGCACCTGGTCCACTCACTCGTTCAAGGGCAACTCAGCTAGCAAATTTCTGTGGGCACTTCGCATTCGTCTCAATAACAGAACCCAAGAAAGTTGAAGAAGCCTTCATGGAACCTGAATGGATTCAAGCTATGCAAGAAGAGCTTCAACAGTTTGAGCTGAATAATGTATGGGAACTGGTTAAGAGTCCTGATCCTCGGAAGCACAATATAATAGGCACCAAATGGATATACTGCAACAAGCAAGATGAGCATGGTCAAGTTGTCAGAAACAAAGCTCGTCTCGTTGCTCAAGGATATACTCAAGTGGAAGGCATTGACTTCGATGAAACATTTGCTCCTGTGGCTAGACTTGAAGCCATACGCATACTGCTGGCTTATGCAAATCATCATAACATACTCCTATATCAAATGGATGTGAAGAGTGCTTTTCTCAATGGCAAGATTGAAGAAGAAGTGTATGTTGCACAACCGCCTGGCTTTGAAGATCCAAAACACCCTGACATGGTATACAAGCTCAACAAGGCACTGTATGGCCTCAAACAAGCCCCTCGGGCCTGGTATGACACACTCAAATACTTCCTGAAGAGCAAAGGCTTCATGCCTGGTTCCCTAGACCCCACTCTCTTCACGAAGACATATGATGGTGAACTGTTTGTGTGCCAAATCTATGTGGATGACATTATCTTCGGCTGCACCAATCAGAAGTACAGTGAAGAGTTTGGTTATATGATGCAAGAGCAATATCAAATGTCCATGATGGGGGAGCTGAAGTTCTTCCTCGGTCTTCAAATACGACAACAATGCAACGGCATCTTCATATCTCAAGAGAAGTATCTCAAAGATTGCCTGAAGAAGTTCGGTATGCAAGACTGCAAAGGCTTCACAACACCAATGCCAGCCAAACATTATCTCGGTCCCGACGACAATGGTAAAGAGTTCAATCAAAAGGTATACCGCTCCATGATTGGTTCTTTACTTTATCTATGTGCATCTAGGTCAGATATTATGCTTAGTGTTTGCATGTGTGCTCGATTTCAAGCGGCACCAAAGGAGTCGCATCACTTAGCTGTGAAGCAAATTCTTCGATATTTGGCTCACACCCCAACTCTAGGATTATGGTATCCAAAGGGCTCAGAGTTTGATCTGGTTGGATTCTCGGATGCTGATTATGCTGGTGACAAAGTTGATCGCAAGTCTACATCAGGCACATGTAACTTTCTGGGACGATCACTTGTATGTTGGTCTTCAAAGAAGCAGAACTGTGTATCTCTCTCCACTGCTGAATCTGAATACATTGCTACTGGATCTTGCTGCGCTCAGCTTCTATGGATGAAGCAAACACTCAAGGACTATGGCATTCATCTGAAGCAAGTGCCACTCTACTGCGACAATGAAAGCGCCATCAAGATTGCCAACAACCCAGTTCAGCACTCGAAGACAAAGCACATTAAATTCGTCATCACTTTCTCAGAGATCATGTTGTGAAGGAAGATATTGATATCATACACGTCAACACTGAAGAGCAATTGGCAGATATCTTCACCAAGCCCTTGGATGAGAAGAGATTTTGCAAGTTACGGTGTGAGCTAAATATCTTGGAATCCTCAAATGTCCTGTGATCAGGCACACATCCTAACACTTATGCATATTGACGACTTAGATGTGCAACACACGAAGTAAAGTATATCTTCAATCAATGAAGACATACATTCTAAGTGTGAATACATTAATGTGGAATTTGACTTCAGAGCGCCGGGATAATTGTGCACCGTGTCTGGGTCCAATACTTCCTATACGGTGGGTAACGCCACCACCAAATTTTTGTTTAAAGCGTTTCACTCATGGCGTTACATTTGCTATGTCTTCACATTTGGTTTGACTTCAATCTCAACATATCTTCATGATTATCTTCACTATGTTGACTATATATACTAGTGTTCTGTCCTCTACAGCATTCACTTATAGCTATGTCTTCTTGATTGAATCTTTTGAACTAAGTGAATGTGATCGGATCCTAACCTCTCTATGCTTTCTATCTCAAATTCTATCTCTCCAAATCATATGCATTCTATTGAAAATGTCGAATGTCTTCTCTGCGTCCTTGTCAGCAGACGATACAGAGACAACCATTAAGTCTGTTTTCAATGTGCATTCCTCCACATGAAATCCGGAGAAGTAGGAACGACCACCCGACAATCCAGGCGTGCGTGGGACGTGGAACAAACCCCAAAATTGCGCATAATGGCCACGTGTTCCTCAGATGCGAATCGCCAGGGGCACCTGTGTAATAGCACAGTGCCGCCCATGTGCCTATAAATACACACTCACAGCGGTCATTATCTCTTCTTCCACCCTCGCACGAACCCTAGCACCACCGCTAGCCCTCGACGACACCGGCGACGAAGCGCTTCGCTGACGCAACCTCTCCGACGCCGTCTTCACGTCGACCGCGGACATCGTCCTCTCCGCCGTCGCCATAGGTGTCCTCCGTCACCAAGTTAGGGCACGGAAGATCGAACTGCTCGGCCTCATCTTCCACTCCGTCTAGCAGTTCTCAGTGTGGTAAATAAAACTTCCATTTTACAGCACCGTTGATCCTATGGATTTGTCACTTCCTACCACAAGCAGTTTCTGTTCACACAAGTTAGATCTCTCTCATACTGCATCTCATAACATGCCTAGTATATTCACTTATGCTTCACAAAGTAGTTAGATTCCTCACTTGTGCTGATCTGTGGATTCGTACAAATCTGGAACCAACTTCTTATCTATGAGTGAATGTCTTCGCACGATGAGGTCAATGTCTTCTAAACTGATTTATCTTCAAAATCTTCTGAGAATGCATATGACCTCTTCCCCTTCCCTCGCACCTTAATGCTGTCACAGGTACATGTCCGTGGGAGAATCCTTTGGTTCTCATAGTCTGCATTCATTTGCAGAATTCTTACAGCATCACATAAATTCTCCCGAAGCCAGTTCCTGTTGGTCCAGCAAGAGAAAACCTTTGAAGCCTTTGAATGTCTTGAAGCCTTTCAAGTTAAAGTTTATGGCTTCAGAGAAAGCAGCAAGGAAGGGTGGCAGAAAGCGTCGTGGTGAAACATCCAGAGATCTGCCAGATGAACTCTCAGAAATGTACAAGACAGATCCTGAAGAGGATTACAGTCAGCGCAAGACCCGAATCCAATGGATTCGAAGATATTGGGCAGAACAATGGTTCAAATACAGATTTGTAACCTAGGAGTATGCTGAGAAAAACGCCATCAAGAGACCGTGGGGAGACATCCTATACAAGAATCTTCTACCCAGGTCCAGAGATGAAGCCATTGCTCAAGGCTTCTATCCATGCATGGTCCGTGGACCACAGCCAGCTGATGCACACCCATCGTCACTACTATGGTGTCGTGATGACAATCTGTTCAAGCGCAACTTCCAGTTTGCCCAGAACTCAGCGAAGCAGAACAAGAAGACTTTTGGGTTAGACTTCAACCCTGGTCCCTCATCTCCAAGGGCAGATGGCACACGACATGCAGAACCCAATGTCATCGGTCCTTTCGCCAACCTTGAAGGCCTCATCACCTACATCTTAGTTCAAGGGACTACTGTGAATGAGCCTGCAGCTGACACTGAATCTGATGAAGCGCCTGCAGTGCCAAAGCCTTAGAAGCTGAAGAAGTCTAAAGCGTCAAAGCCTGCCCCTTCACCAAAAGCTTCAAAGCCTGCCCCTTCACCAAAAGTCTCACGGGCGAAGCCACTGGCAATTGCACCTCCTGAAGACAGTGTGCAGTCTGAAGACTTATCACGCATCTCCAAGCCCCAGAAGAGCAAGATGCCTCTGCCACCCACCGGCCAAGAGCTGACAGCTGCTGCCATTCTGCGCAATGATGACATTGATCTGTCAAGTGATGAAGATCTTGCAGATGATGCTCTTGAGAAACTCATCAAGAGCAAAGAAGAAGCAGAAATCTTCAATGATCTGCCACTCTTTGATGTCACAATCATCCACACCTTCATTGATGAATGGTTTGACATGCCAAACATCAGCTTTGATGATCTGCAGCTACCCATTGGCCTCAGTGTCGCTTTCCAAGGCGCTATTGCTTCAGAACTAGCTATTGCCCAGCGCATTGTTGAACTGAAGCAAAAGATTGACTATGAAAAGGCTCAGTTCAAGAAGCATATGGCCAAGCTCAGCGTGCAGGAAGTGAAGAACTTCAAGAGTATGATGCACGAGCTCAAGGAAGCCTTTGTAAAGAAACGTGCAGAAGCTCAGGGTTCGCGTGAGCGCATGAAGACTCTGGCTGATAGATGTGTGCAAGCCTACAATGAGGCTGAGAAGCGCAAGGCCCTTGGGCGTCCTGGCATCGACCCCAGGATGGCCGCAAAGAAGAAGAAGAAGCCTGCTACGGCTGAACCTGATGCACCAAGGGAGGAAGCAGTTCCAATTGTCTTCCCAACTAGACTGACTGGCTCGAAGCCCAAAATCCGGCCAACCGCTTCAAAGCTCAAGAAGACAAGGACTGCTGAGGTTGAAGCCAGGAAGAGGAAACACTCTGAAGCCTCTCCAACTGCCCCCTCCAAGAAGAAGAGGAAGACCAAGAAAGATCGGGCTGCTCCCACAGAGCCCTTGATAGTTGAACCTATTTCTATGGTCTATCCTAAAGCTGAACGTCAACTTACAATCCATGAGCCTGCTTCCACAGAGGCTCATGAAGCTGAAGACATTCCAGCAGCTGATCCCATCACTGCTGAAGACATTGGTCAACATGACAATGTACAAGATGGTGCAGTCCTTCCTTAGTTTGAAAACAGTGAACTCATCAGCATTGGTCGTCCACTGACGCCAATTGCACAGGATGCTTCATGGGCGGATCGCCCACAAGAGGAAGAAGACTATGAGGCCCAGCCCACTCCAACTCCACAGGCGTCGTCTGCGTTGCGCAGGCTTCGCAAAGGTCCAAGGCCTCAAGTCACTGCTGAAGACAATCCGGTTGTATCAGCCGCGGAAGAAGAAGTCCCACAAGTCCCCACTCCTCCAGCTCGTCAAGTGGGGGCTGAAAATCTTGAGGCTGCCACAACCTCCAATGAAGCTAATGTGGAGCCCTCCCCACCAAAAGCATCAGAAGACGTCGAAGCCACTGATCCCGTCACTCCTGTTCCTGAGTCTACTGCCGGTCCCCAGTTCGACTATCATGTTGAGCACAGGCCTCAGGTACAGAAGTCAATCCCAAGATTGCCAAGGTTCCCAGGTCCTGCATCAGCACTTGGCTCCTTCAACATCAATGGCTTCAGGGCAGACAACACATTTTTCAATAGCTCCAGGAACCCCTACTCAAGGGAAAGGATATCATCTGATCGGTTCTGGAGCTATCCTCAGCAAAGCTATTACTCATGCATTCTTTACAACCAAGGTCGCATCTTCCCACACAAGCGCCTTGACATTGAAGCTATAGCTGGTCTGCCCTGTCTAGAAGAAGCTTTGGATTGTTTCAAGAAAGTTGGCCTGCTGCCATTCATTACTTACCAAGAGCATTGGAATGAAGAGTTGCTGCTTCAATTCTATGCCACACTTCACGTTCGCGGGTACAGCAGAGATCCGAAGACTTGGGTCCTGGAGTGGATGACCGGAAACGTCCATCACGAAGCCAATGCATTTGACATCATTGAGCTCACTGGCTTGCCCACTCCTGGCGATCTCTTCGAGCAAGGCTGTCAGCTGCATACTGAAGCTATTGAGAGCATCTTTCAGAGGCCAGAACCTGATATGAGTCAGATGCTCAGCATGATGAAGCCATTGCCTCAAGATGCTGCTTATCCCACAGAGTTCTTCGTTGAAGACCTTGAGTATCTGCCAAGAACAATTTATCACATCATCAGGCGAACTCTCTAGCCCATCAAAGGGCACTCTCCAAATGCCAAGCTTGAGGGTGCAATGAAGACTTTGATATTCTATATACTTCATGGCAATTGCTTCAATGCACAGGACTTCTTCATACGCCAGCTTGCTGCAACAGGCACTGATCTGTTTGGTCTGAAGTTCTACGATCCTTGGGTAATGGGCATCATGACTGGCTAAAGCGTCAGATGAAAAGCCTCTTGGTGGATGTTAATCGCATTCGCAATCTTGCCACCAAGAATGCTTTTGTTGCCCATGAGACCTGTCGCCGCACATGGAAAGGGTTGTCGATGATGTGTTCTGAAGCTGATCTTCAAGAGGATGGCTTCACTGAGCGATTCAAGTTTGGCTCCACACCACCTCGAAGGGTTGTGCTGCGAGGAACTCCATCCCTTGAAGACTCTGAGTTCTCCTCTTCTGCTGCAACAGTGACTGCCAGAATTATCGAGGATGAAGACGATGCTACTTCACCGCCGCCTCCTTCAGCACCTCCAAGCTCTTCAGCACCGCCAAACACCACCAACGACCCTGCTGCTCATGGGAACGAGTAGAAACTCTATGTCTTCAAACCTTTTTGGTCCTTACTGACAAAAGGGGGAGAAGCATATGAGGTTGATAGTCTTCAAGCGGGTCTATATGGGCGGGTGCTTTATATTTTGCTATATTTTGCTTCGTGATTACAACTCTCGTTTTGCTACATTTGGTTCTTTGAGTTGTAACACTTAAACTCGATGGTCGTTTGCTACTTGTTTGCCACCTTGTTTTGCGATGATAAATTCCGCATGTGCGACGATAAATTCCGCACTTAGATCATTCTGCAGACGTCCATTCTCCATTACGCATGTCATTATCTTCATATATCTTCACATGCATAGTGGATTGTCATCATAAGTTGAAGTGGATCTCCACAAGTACAACCTGCCATGTGCATTTGCATTCCAAAAGCAAATAACTTATATGCACATCTTCAGGGGGAGCCCTTGCAACTTATGAAGACAATTCCGTATCCTTTACAATTTCACAGATTATATTCCCCGTTGAAAACTTCAACTAGTTTGTCATCAATCACCAAAAAGGGGGAGATTGTAAGTGCATCTACTGCCACCCCTAGTTGGTTTTGGAGTATTGACGACAAACCTAGTTGAGGGACTAATGTGTTTGTGAGAATTGCAGGATAACACAGGTAGAAGTCCCTCATTGATTCGGTTTTCCTACCAGAGATGACCCCTAAAAATGTATGAAGACATTGAAGTCAAAGGTGGTATATGAAGATATTCACATTGAAGACTATGACAAGAGAAGACACCGCATGAAGCCTATGGAGCTCGAAGACTTAGATCTTTCGTAGTTATTTTTCTTCTGTGTTGAGTCATAGGAACCACCATACTGTTAAGTGGGGTCCAAGTGAACCAGTCAGAATGACTGAAGTGATGCCTTAAACAAAAACCTATGTCTTCGAGCGAAGACTATGAGAGCGAATCTTGTCCAGAGTCGGACAAGTCAGCTTTGCTTGTAGCCCAAGTAAAGTTGCCGTGTGAGTTTGAAATCTGACCGTTGGAACACGTGTCAGTTCCTTAGTGACCCAGGGTCATTTCAGACAAATCAGGTCGGGTTGCCAAGTGGCTATAAATAGCCCACCCCCTACAACCATAGACGGTTGGCTGCTCGGATTGAGAATACGGCTTTTGTCGTTTGAGAGCAACCCACCTCGAAGCCTTTGAGAGAGAGAATTCCTTGCGAGGATAAAGCCCTAACCACCCAGAGCCAGAGAGAATTGGGCATCACTTAAGTCTTCTTGTCTGTGTGATCTGAAGACTTATTACACTTGAGGACTGTGCATCCTCCAGCCGGTTAGGCGTCGCGTTCTGAGCATCCAAGAGACATTGTGGATTGCCGGTGAACAAAGTCTGTGAAGGTTTGGGAGTCTACCTTGAAGACTTACCAGAGTGATTGGGCGAGGTCTGTGTGACCTTAGCTCAAGGAGAATACGGTGAGGACTGGGTGTCCTGAGCTGCGTGTTCAGGACTGGGTGTCCGGGACTGTGTGTCCTAAGGTTTAAATACCTGGCCGTTCCAACCAGATGTACAGTTGTCACAGCAACTGGAACTGGTCCAACAAATCATTGTCTTCAACGTGTCACTGGTTTCATCTTTCCTTCCCTTTACTTTCAGTTACTCTTTGTGAAGTCATTGTATGATTGCACTATCTTTTGTCTTCACTAAGTAACTGTGTGTTCTGATTGGCTTCATAATATCTTCCTACCTGATCCTTACTACCTAGCTACTATTAGTCGTTGTGCTTTCACTTCATTGAATACTTGACTATGGTTTGCCTAGTGTAGTCTACCTTCCGCTGCATGGTAATAGGTTTATTTCTATCGTTTGTCTTCGAAACTTCCATGTTTTGAAGACTTTCTTAAAAATCTCCTATTCACCCCCCCCCCTCTAGTCGATATAACGCACTTTCAATTACCATCAACAATGACATTCGTCAAATATGGGATTACTTTAATGGTGGTATTGCTTGTTTACCAGATACAGTAAATCAACAGCAGCTAAAGAGTTGGTTTAAGGGCATGGGACCGTGGGGACACCAGGACACTCAGCAGCGTAAAGGAGCAACTTACTTATCATACTGGGGAAAACAGCAGAAGTACCATTTGTAACACAGTTTAATTGCATCATATCACTAGAGGCATTAGATTAACAATAACACTGGCTAGACATGTCCTTAAGGTAACAGTGTGATCGCTTTTTACATGCGCCCTTACATTAACAACAGCAAAAGGTTGGTATAAGGACATGCGACAGTGGACGCATCAGCACAATGTACCTACATGTGATGCCGAGTTTGTTCATGCTTTGTGAGGGCAGCAAATCTAATCCTGGAGACCTTTCACTATGTGAGGGCATCAAATATAATCCTGGAGACCTTTTACTATGTGAGGGCAGCAAATCTAATCCTGGAGACGTTTTACTATGTGAGGGCAGCAAATCTAATCCTGGAGACCTTTTACTATGTGAGGGCAGCAAATCTAATCCTGGAGACCTTTTACTATGTGAGGGCAGCAATTCTAATCCTGAAGACCTTTTACTATGTGAGGGCAACAAATTTAATCCTGGACATACTCTGTTGACTTGTCCACCAGCCGCCCACTTTCTATCCTTTTTTCAACCAATAATAGATTTGTTCCTTATCCAGTTTGTACTGCGTTTTCCCATTTTCCCTTTTCAACCAAGAGACCGGTTGGGTATCCGGTCTCGACTACTTTCACCGTAGTATTTCCTCTTTGAATCAAGTCCTAGATTCATGCTATCCTTTCTTCGTTGTTTGAACCAAGTCCTAGATTCGAATGCATGAAGTAGCTTTACCTCTAATAATACTAAAAATTTAGGTGGCTTTGGAAGAGCTGATGGGAGTAGAAAAAGATGCACATGCAGACATGTGGGGAGCTGGGGTAGTAGAGCAAGGCCGCTTTTGAAGAACTTATACCTGAGGGTCGTCGGGATGTCAGCAGCGGCAGGTCGGATCTGCGCACAATACGGCAGGGAGGAAGAAGGGTTGGAGGACCTCCCGAGTCGGCGCTATGTCAGGGAGAATGGACCGGGCAGAGGATCGGGCCCCTCCTGCAGTTGTGGGTTTCCTCCCTTGCCGGCGATGACCGCGTGAACGATGCACCTAGTCCTCTACACACACCAGCCGAAGGAATCTGGCCGAATCTGTGACCAACGGTGAGCAGAGAGAAATGTCGCTACCGCTATCTTATTTAGATCTGGAGAGGATGAGAGAATGAAGAGAGCAACCCTAGTAAAGCAAGCGCTCAGGCCCCTACGTACATATATAGTGGAGTGATTATCTTTTTCTCTCCACAACAAGCGTTTCAAATTGTGTACGTGGCATTAAAGAAAAGAAACTCTCTACTTAAGGTGACTAACTGTACGACTCCTACTTACTACTACTAGTAGTAGTATTGTTCACTTGTGCTCCCCGGCCCTCTATTCATTGAACAACCCCATGGGTGATTAAACATACAGTACTAGTATTTATATAGAACGAACAAGCTCGAACTATTTTCGCGTAGTTAAAAGTTGAGGGCGGGGCTTTTCCCGGGCAGTACGTGCGGCAGTTTTCGCGTAGGCGGTTTGACAGAGAGGCGAGGAGGGTGAGGGAGTAGCGGATTCAACTTACTTACTACTGGAAAGGTCGGGCTGTGCGGTTTGACAGTGTGTTATTGCTGGAAAGACTTGTGATATGACTGCTCACTATAGTCATGAATTACAGGCGGTACGACCAGGGTGATGCCCCCCTTCCATTCCGCACTCTAATATGGTGCATGACACGTCGACCTGGATGCTAGCTCTCCCACATGTCGGTGAAGTACATAGTAGTAAGAAGGAGCAAAGAATCATGCGGTATATACTAGTAGTACTACTATTCATGTCGGAGGAGTGCGAACCACGGCAGCCCAGTGAACCAGCAGTAGAAAACAATGTGCTGATATGGCCATAAAAAACAATGTGCTGCGGTCCAGACTGTAGCATGTACAGTACTACTCCTCTTTGTTTGGATCCCTGAGTTACAGCTAGTTTGGGTTGAAATAGCCTCAAATTATCCAAACAGGAGGGGTTGGTTTGAGCTAGTTTGCTCTAACCCAGCTAAAAAAATAGTCTGTGGAGAGGTTCTAATTGGGTTAGTTCTCCTCGGGCCCACTAAAAGAGAATTAAAAAATGTCCCCTACCCGCACCAGATCGCTCCCTCCCCCCCCCCTCGCACAACTCCTCTCTGTTCCCCATCAGGCCGCCCGCCCAAGCGCCGCTCCACCGCTCGCCCTCTTTCTCCTCCGACCGCCCTCTCCCTCCGGCGTCTACCGCCCTCCTCCGGCCGCCCTCCCCCTCTGGCCTTCGAAGCTCGCCCTGCTCCCCCTTCACCGGTCATTTTTCTCCCTCTGTCATGCGCGGCTGTGGCGCATCTACCAGGGAGGTCACGAGAGGGGTGAGTTTGTTCGTTCCTTCTCTGTCTCACAACCATATCTTTGATCTTGCTCACTCTAGCGCTAATTCTGATTTGGAAAAGTAGATCCTAATTAAACTTGGTATAGATTTGTGGTGCATGCATGGAATTGTTTGATGCTGCTTAAGGAGGTAATAAATCTTTCTAGAGGCCCAAAGATTCAGTTCACCTTTCTAGGTATTTCAGTTTCAGGCTTGCATTATTTCTAGAGGCCCAAAGAATTAGTTCACCTTTCTAGGTATTTCAGTTCCAGGCTTGCATTATTTCTAGAGGACCAAAGATTCAGTTCACCTTTTTAGGTATTTCAATTTCAGGCGTGCATTACTTCTAGAGGCCCAAATATTCAGTTCACCTTTCTAGATATTTCAGTTCCAGGCTTGCATTATTTCTAGAGGCCCAAAGATTCGGTTCGCAGTCGTCGACAAGTGGCCCTACTACCCATGCCGGTGTTGACCTCAACTCGCAAGCGTCGGCGTTGGAGGGGTTCCTGGGGCTTGGGATCTACACAGCCTTCCTCCAGAGCGACGATGACGAGCTCCTCCCTGGGTGCGTGAGGGGCTCCGGGCTCCGTCCCTATCATGAATGACTTCCGTGATGAGTTACCTCATGCTTTTGTTTCATGGAGTGTATTGTTTTTTGTGAAGCTTGATTGAGGACTTGTATGTTTAAGTGGGATATCTCATTTGTATGGACAAAGTAAAATTTATCATGTTTTGCATGCTTGATTTGTAAAGATGGTTCGTTTATGTCAATTGTGAGCGGGAGGATGCCACACAAGAGCCAGCCACACCAAATCTGGCAGGAAATAGGGTCCAAAGTAGTCAAATGATTGAGAAAGAAAATTTATTGTCAATCTAACCCTGTCATCCATACACCTCTTTGGTTTAGAGTTAGTTCAGGGTTAGAATCTAACTCTAACCTCTAACTGAGTTAGAGTTCTCCTCGTCTCGATTCATCACCATCATACTTTCCCCATTCCCGTGTTTTCAGTATCCTGCGAATCAAAGAGGCCCTTAGAATGGTTTAGGTCCGGTAGTTTTTTATAAACGTGTTATGTCCTAAATTTAATGAACGTGCTCCGGTTTCTACGAAAATAATTTGGTTTCATGTAGTAATTCATTTATTTATTTATTCTTCTGTGGGGGGTTTGCATGTAATTCGTGAGGTCTGAAATGTAAAGTACCCCGGCATATGCTCCGAGTCGTGCATGCACTACGACCCAGATGCTCTATGTCCCACATGTCGGCGAAAGGGAGCACGTGGAAATAGCCTAGGAGTACATATAGCTATAGGAGGATAAATGCGTGAAAAAATATGTACGGTGAAGCGTAGCTGCGATTCGAAAAGGAGACCTAAAGTGATGACAGGTATAGGTCGCACACACCCAACTAGTGGTAGTACTAGACATATGACTACTTTTTCCCTCAAAAAAAAGAGGTACGAGTGTTCAGTACTCCTATTCTATCAACACGAGTCCCATCTGACAACAGCGTCCATGCTACAGCTAGCTCTTCTCCCTCATTTCTCCCTTCTAATTCTAAACTCAGCCGATGCCCGGTGGGCGGGATGGGGATTTGTCGATGGTCAGATTGCTAAACTGTGGCCCCACCTCATAGTGAAAATGTTACGACTGGAATAAAAATGCGATATACACCCTCTGTTCCTAAATATAAGCCGTTTTAGATATTTCAAATGGAATACAACATATGGATGTATGTAGACATATTTTAGAGTGTAGATTCATTCATTTTTCTCCGTATGTAGTCACTTGCTGGAATCTCTAAAAAGACTTATATTTGGGAACGGAGGGAGTACTACACTTATAAAACATTAAGGCCACGAGGCGATGCAGTGCTGGTTATAGGAGGCAAGAAGAAGAGATGCATCCATCGACGACGTCCACCTCCTCGACTCAGGGCGTCGGCCCACCGAACAGCGGCTAAGTAGCCGCGGCTTTCGTGGCCAGGTCGACGTGCTTCTGAACAATGGCATCCAAAGATTCCAGCCGCTAGAAGAAGTCCAACACCTTTCTGTCCTCGATGGTCTTGTGGTGGCCTATGTAGACGATTTCCTCGTAAACGTGGATGTGCAGGTCGACGGTTTCTTGCATGGCAAGGCGCTACGCAGCGAGCGCGGCCTTGAGGTGCACATTCTTTGTCGCGACCTCCAATACCTGCAGGGACACCAGGGCTTGAAAGAGTTCATCACCATGGAGGCCGATGAGGGTGGCAGGCAATGAGGAGCCTAGGCGCGCAGGCTGGAGTAGTATGGCAAGGTCGTCTGTGCGCTTCTTGACGGCAGTGAACTTCCGGATGGAGTTGACCATCATGTCGTCCATGCGAGAGGAGAAGCCAGCGTCGGCGAGGGCTATGATACCGGCGGTCGCCAGCACCATCTGGAAACGTTGCGCGGTGCGGGGCCATAGGCCAACGCCTTGGATGATTTGGCACAGACGACTGCCGCTTGCGTCCATCGCCTCCATAGGTGCTTGTGGCTTCTGGTCACTTGGTCTTGGATTGGAGTGAGTAATGTTGCGCAGAGACTAGGAGTAGATGGACTGGAGTGGTGGGGCACCTTCATATGAGAATCCAAACTCTATTGCATTCACATTGTGCTGGCTCTATTCTGCTTCTCCAATTAATTCCCAATGCATGTAATTGAGGATGCATCATTGACCGTTCAACGTCTTGGGAACCGCTACCCTCTCCCTCCTTGGCAATGGAATTCAAGCACCTATGGAGGCGACTATCGCTCGCGTCTATCGCGTGTCAGGAGACATTCCCGCCGATGACGAGGTGCCTATGGTGACTTTGTAAATTTCAAGATGATAGTACTAGTATACTCAATATTGTGCACCACGACCAAGCGGAGAGGAAAACGAGAGAACTACGTATTTATTTACGGTGTAGATTCACTCATTTTGCTCCATATGTACTCCGTCTCGGTGTAGTTTAGTCACTTTTGAAATCTCTAGAAAGGCAAATACTCCTTTCTAGTTTACAGGGCTATACTAGCAAGTACTACAATAGTGGGCTCACATAGCAATTTTGTCTCATGCAAGAGCCTGGCTATATGCGTGCTCCAAGGTTCGCAACTACCACGTTTGGGTTGGGCTTCACTCTTCGCCTCTTCGACAAGACGAACAATGATGTTACTACTACTTCTACAGTATCGAATCCACTGATGCATGTCCGTCCACCGTGTGCGGGAGGGATAGCTTGTTGTTTACTCTATATTTGGTGCAACCTCTAACATTTACCCCACCACAAATTAAAATATATATTCCTTTCATGACCAGATGAGCGTGCAAACTACAATCACCAGGATGACAAGTAGGGCCAGAAGATTATTTTAATAAAAAAAGCATGGAGCCGAACCCAATGATTTTAAGCTTACAGGCACGGTACATGCTATCCTAGACTACTCTACACATGAAACTGCCACACGAGCGTCCGGGCTGCGCTTGGCTCTTCGCCTCTTCGGGAAGTCGAACAATGATGGAGTACTACTGCAGTGGAGGAGTACTACAGTATGCTTCTGTCCATCTGACACCGATTGAACTGCTGCATGTCCATCGCGTGCGGGAGGGAGAGCGTGTAGCGAATGAAAGCTTCTCCTAGTCCTACCAGCCACCACGCTCATGGGCGAGGGAGGGACGCAGCTTCATTGACTTACTGCTCCTGCCTTTGCGTGTATGACAGGTGGGCCCAACAGGTGGGTGGCCCACCTGTCATGCAGCCAAAGGCAGGTGCGGTTAAGGCAAGAGGGCGTTGTAGTAATCAAACTTCTCGGTCTTTTACGAGTTGACGCGACACATCAAAGCATTGCACTCGATATATTTCAATAATTTGCGTTTACTGATGCATTAATTGCAACGTATGCATGCATGCCGTGACTCTCCTTTTGATACTTGCATGTGTTGATTTAATGCACCTTGAAGTAGTATGAATATGTGACGGTAAAGCTTTGTAATGCCTCGACCCTAATAAAGCGAGAGATGGTTGTGCACGAGGAGGGCGAGATCATGCAGACGGAATAGGACCCAACGATGGAGCTCTCTATGGTCTCGATGGACCGCACCTTGCTCCACTGCCCCTTGTGCCTTCGCCCCTTGAAGCCTCCAGTGTATGAGGTTCGAATACACCTCGTCCGTTCGGCTGATCGAGCAAGGTGCAGGTTTCTTGATTGATGTGCTGTTTGATTGATTTGTGCAGTGCAAGGGAGGGCACATGGCCTGCGCGGACTGCCGCGTCGAGTGCCACAGGAACCAGTGGCAGTGCCAGAAGTGCGAGAACGGTGGTGGCTTCGACGTGCGGAACATGGAGGTGGACGTCGTCCTCTCCTCAGTGAGGGTGGAGTGCCTGCATGAAGGTTGTGGGCTCTACGTCACTTACCACAAGCTCGCCGATCACCAGAGCGTGTGTCTGCTCACGCCCTGTAAATGCCTCGTGCCCGTCTGCGGCTACGAAGGCCTGCCGCCGGCGCTCTCCCACCACATCAGCACTGTGCATCCCATGCTCGTGCACATGATCCAGTACGGCAAGGTGCTCCAGCTGCAAGTGCCACTGTCGGAGCCACAGCTCTTTCTGTTCGTGGAGGAGGACGGTCGCGCGTTTTTCTGGGTCAGCGACATGCTCAACATCAGCGCGCCTATCGCCATGTCAGTCGTCTGCATCAGAGCGGTGTCGTCCCCACTGCCGCACTACGTGGCCAAGTTGTGGGCGAATGGCCCGCCGGGGGAGACCAAAGGCAAGACCGACGCCGTCAAGGTGGAAATGGAGGTGACAAGCAGCAAGGATCCCAGCGACATCGCCGTGCAGGAGCTGACCTTCTTCACAGTTCCGCCCAAGCTGCTGGCCGGGGCTAAGCTGGTGTCCCTCCACATTCAGATTGACAAGCTCATGTCCTAAATGATTCTATAGTGCCTTCTGTTTATCTTAGTAATATGCTAATATAGGGGTTATCTCGGTCTACTTTAACTTAAGAGATGGTGGGTTTTGGTGGCTATGCAGCAATTACTTCGACATTAGATCAATAGTTAAAGTAATTTCCAATAGTAGAACAGATATTTTGAGTTTGTTGGATATAAAGATCCTTTGGGTACGAAGTATAACAGCTTATATGCTTGTTTGTTTAGGAAGTGTTGCATACTTGTGCGAGTTAACGCGACACATCAAAGTAGTCCTACTACTAGTAGTACTCCCTTCGATCCTAATTTCTCTGCACATTAGTCGAGGCGCAGATACCAAGTAGGGCCTAGTTGTGTCTATACTTGGACAACCCACCCGATTGCCCACCAGGCAGACGAAGCTCGTGTCGTGTTGGTGCCGTGTGCGGCCCGCACATTAACCAAAACCTCGCGCCTCCAGCTTAGCCTCCGCGTTTTAAACTTCTCAATCTCAAGGCCAAGGAGTAATGTGAAACCTATGATAGAGCCAATCGGATGGTTGAGAACACTACAATTCGTAGCTACAGATGCGGGTGTGAGAGAGGACGAGTGCATGCGTGCACCTCTTCTCTTCCTGTATAACGTACTAAACTCAGACTACAAGTGTATGTGGGTGGCATCGACCTAGGGAGCTAGAGATGGTGCATGCGAGAAGTCCCGAGAGATAGGTGTGTGCATGGGAAAGAGGGAGAGAGATGATATGTGTCGATGTAATGCGTGTGAAAAAAAGACTAGTCTATAGCTCGCCACGAGGCTATTCCTGTCGAACACCCCAATGATCGTAAAATATGTATCTGATGGTGCCACTTATTGCACGTACACAACAGTAGAAAAAGAAGTGGCATGCCATATGCTACACCACGGCCAAGAACACGTGCCCACGTTACGCCATCCAGGAATAGTGCTGCACTTCGAAACTAGAACCGTCAATAAATTTTGAGCTCGCGTCTCGTCACATTCCAAATTACTACCACACTATATTTAATTGCAAACCTGTTCACACCGATCACAACCTAAATGGTATCCCACTTAGGAGCGTCTAAGTACTACTCGGTTATAAATACTACTATGCCAAGATGACTGCACATTCCTCCTCAACTCCTCATCCACAAAAAACAATCAAGTCATTCAGCATCGTTCCCTTGCGCCTGCCATGGCCAGCGTGAGTTCTGGGTCAAGAGATTTCCACCAGGGAGAGGTGAGCATGGAAGAGGAAGCACGAGAATACATGTGTGAATACATAGACAAACAAAGTGTCACTAGTATGCCTCTACTTAACTAGCTTGTTGAATCAAAGATGGTTAAGTTTCCTAGCCATAGACATGAGTTGTCATTTGATTAACATGATCACATCATTAGGGAATGATGTGATTGACTTGACCCATCCGTTAGCTTAGCACGATGATCGTTTAGTTTGTTGCTATTGCTTTCTTCATGACTTATACATGTTCCTATGACTATGAGATTATGCAACTCCTGAATACTAGAGGAACACTTTGTGTGCTACCAAATGTCACAACGTAACTGGGTGATTATAAAGGTGCTCTACAGGTGTCTCCGATGGTACTTTTTGAGTTGGCATAGATCAAGATTAGGATTTGTCACTCCGATTGTCGGAGAGGTATCTCTGGGCCCTCTCGGTAATGCACATCACTATAAGCCTTGCAAGCAATGTAATTAATGAGTTAGTTGCGGGATGATGCATTATAGAACGAGTAAAGAGACTTTCCTGTAACGAGATTGATCTAGGTATTGAGATACCGATGATCAAATCTCGGGCAAGTAACATACCGATGACAAAGGGAAGAACGTATGTTGTTATGCGATTTGACCGATAAAGATCTTCGTAGAATATGTAGGAGCCAATATGAGCATCCAGGTTTCGCTATTGGTTATTGACCGAAGACGTGTGTCAGTCATGTCTACATAGTTCTCGAACCCGTAGGGTCCGCACGCTTAAAGTTTGGTGACGATCGGTATTATGAGTTTTTGTGTTTTGATGTACCGAAGGTAGTTCGGATTTCCGGATATGATCACGGACATGACAAGGAGTCTCAAAATGGTCGAGACATAAAGATCGATATATTGGACGACTATATTCAGACACCGGAAGTGTTCCGGGTGGTTTCGGAGAAAACTGGAGTGTCGGAGGGTTACCGGAACCCCCCTCCCCCCCGGGAGAAATAGTGGGCCTTATGGGCCTTAGTGGAGAGAGAGAGGGCTGGCCTAGGGCAGGACGCACGCCCCTCCCCCTCTGGTCCGAATTGGACTAGGAGGGGGCGGCGCCCCCCTTTCCTTCTCGCTCTCCCCTTCCTTTCCCCCTCCTAGTAGGAGTAGGAAAGAGGGGAATCCTACTCCTACTAGGAGGAGGATTCCTCCTCCTGGCGCGCCCTCTAGGGCCGGCCGGCCTCCCCCTTGCTCCTTTATATACGGGGGCAGGGGGCACCTCTAGACACACAAGTTGATCTATTGATCTATTCCAGCCGTGTGCGGTGCCCCCCTCCACCATAATCCACCTAGATTATATCGTAGAGGTGCTTAGGCGAAGCCCTGCGTCGGTAGCATCATCATCACCGTCAGCACGCCGTCGTGCTGACGAAACTCTCCCATGAAGCTCTGCTGGATCGGAGTTCGTGGGACGTCATCGAGCTGAACGTGTGCTGAACTCGGAGGTGCCCTGCGTTCGGTACTTGGATCGGTCGGATCATGAAGACGTACGACTACATCAACCGCGTTGTGCTAAAGCTTCAGCTTTCGGTCTATGAGGGTATGTGGACACACTCTCCCCTCTCATTGCTATGCATCGCCATGATCCTGTGTGTGCGTAGGATATTTTTTGAAATTACTACGTTCCCTAACAGTGGTATCCAAGCCAGGTTTATGCGTAGATGTTATATGCACGAGTAGAACACAAAGGAGTTGTGGGCGTGGGTATATACATATTGCTTGCCGTCACTAGTTGATTCTTGATTCAGCGGCATTGTTGGATGAAGCGGCCCAGACCGACATTACGCGTACGCTTACGCGAGACTGGTTCTACCGACGTGCTTCGCACATAGGTGGCTAGTGGGTGTCTATTTCTCCAGCTTTAGTTGAATCGGATTCTATGAACAGGGTTCTTTCTGAAGATCAAAAAGAAATCACTATACCACTTTGTGGTTTTTTGATGCGTAGGTAAGAACGGTTCTTGCTCAGCCCGTAGCAGCCATGTAAAACTTGCAACAACAAAGTAGAGGACGTCTAACTTGTTTTTGCAGGGCATGTTGTGATGTGATATGGTCAAGACATGATGAGATATAAGTTGTTGTATGAGATGATCATGTTTTGTTGAAGTTATCGGCAACTGGCAGAAGCCTTATGCTTGTCTCTTTATTGCATAAGATGCAAGTGCCATGTAATTGCTTTACTTTATCGCTATGCGATAGCAATAGTTGCAAAAGCAATAGCTGGTGAGACGACAATGTGACGACATGTTGATAAAAGATCAGGATGATGGAGATCATGGTGTCATGCCGGTAACAATGGAGATCATGACAGTACTTTGGAGATGGAGATCAAAAGTACAAGATGATGATGGCCATATCATGTCACATATTTGGATTGCATGTGATGTTTATCTTTTATACATCTTATTTTGCTTAGTTCAGCGGTAGCTTTATAAGATGATCCCTTACTAAAAAAATTCAAGGTATAAGTGTTCTCCCTGAGTATGCACCGTTGCGACGGTTCTTCATGCTAAGACACCACGTGATGATCGGGTGTGATAAGCTCTACGTTCACATACAACGGGTGCAAGCCAGTTTTGCACACGTAGAATACTCGGGTTAAACTTGACGAGCCTAGCATATGCAGATATGGCCTCGGAACACTGAGACCGAAAGGTCGAGCGTGAATCATATAGTAGATATGATCAACATAGTGATGTTCACCATTGAAAACTACTCCATCTCACGTGATGATCGGACATGGTTTAGTTGATATGGATCACGTGATCACTTAGATGATTAGAGGGATGTCTATCTAAGTGGGAGTTCTTAAGTAATATGATTAATTGAACTTAAATTTATCATGAACTTAGTCCTGATAGTATTTGCACATCTATGTTGTAGATCAATAGCTCGCGATGTAGCTCCCCATTTATTTTTGATATGTTCCTAGAGAAAAACTAAGTTGAAAGATGTTAGTAGCAATGATGCGGATTGGATCCATGATCTGAGGATTATCCTCATTGCTGCACAGAAAAATTATGTCCTTGATGCACCGCTAGGTGACAGACCTATTACAGGAGCAGATACAGACGTTATGAACGTTTGGCTAGCTCAATATGATGACTACTTGATAGTTTAGTGCACCATGCTTTATGGCTTAGAACCGGGATTTCAAAGACGTTTTGAACGTCATGGAGCATATGAGCTGTTCCAAGAGTTGAAGTTAATATTTCAGACTCATGCCCGTGTCGAGAGGTATGAGACCTCTCACAAGTACTTTGCCTACAAGATGGAGGAGAATAGCTCAACTAGTGAGCATGTGTTCAGAATGTCTGAGTACTACAATCGCTTGAATCAAGTGGGAGTTAATCTTCCAGATAAGATAGTGATTGACAAAGTTCTCTAGTCACTATCACCAAGTTACTAGAACTTCGTGATGAACTTTAATATGCAAGGGATAATGGAAATGATTCCCAAGCTCTTCGTGATGCTGAAATCGACGAAGGTAGAAATCAAGAAAGAGCATCAAGTGTTGATGGTTAACAAGACCACTAGTTTCAAGAAAAGGGCAGAGGGATAGAAGGGGAACTTCAAGACGAACGGCAAGCAAGTTGCTGCTCAAGTGAAGAAGCCCAATTCTGGACCTAAGCCTGAAACTGAGTGCTTCAACTGCAAAGGGACTGGTCACTGGGAGCGGAACTGCCCCAAGTATTTGGCGGATAAGAAGGATGGCAAAGTGAACAAAAGTATATTTGATATACATATTATTGATGTGTACTTTACTAGTGTTTATAGCAACCCCTCGGTATTTGATACTAGTTCAGTTGCTAAGAGTAGTAACTCGAAACGGGAGTTGCAAAATAAATAGAGACTAGTTAAGGGTGAAGTGACGATGTGTGTTGGAAGTGGTTCCAAGATTGATGTGATCATCATCGCACACTCCCTATACTTTCGAGATTAGTGTTGAACCTAAATAAGTGTTATTTGGTGTTTGCGTTGAGCATGAATATGATTTGACCATGTTTATTGCAATACAGTTATTCATTTAAAGTCAGAGAATAATTGTTGTTCTGTTTACATGAATAAAACCTTCGATGGTCATACACCCAATGAAAATAGTTTGTTGGATCTCGATCATAGTGACACACATATTCATAATATTGAAGCCAAAAGATGCACAGTTAATAATGATAGTGCAACTTATTTGTGGCACTGCCGTTTAGGTCATATTGGTGTAAAGTGCATGAAGAAACTCCATGCTAATGGGCTTTTGGAATCACTGGATGCTTGCGAACCATGCCTCATGGGCAAGATGACTAAGACTCCGTTCTCCAGAACATTGGAGCGAGAAACTGACTTATTGGAAATAATACATACTGATGTATGCGGTCCTATGAGTGTTGAGGCTCACGGCGGGTATCGCTATTCTGACCTTCACAGATGATTTGAGCAGATATGGGTATATGTACTTGATGAAACATAAGTCTGAAACATTTGAAAAGTGCAAAGAATTTCAGAGTGAAGTGGAAAATCATCGTAACAAGAAAATAAAGTTTATGCGATCTGATCGTGGAGGAGAATATTTGAGTTACGAGTTTGGTCTTCATTTGAAACAATGTGGAATAGTTTCACAACTCACGCCACCTGGAACACCACTTCGTAATGGTGTGTTCGAACGTCATAACCGTACTTTATTAGATATTGTGCGACCTATGATGTCTTTTACCGATTTATCACTATCATGTTGGGGTTATGCATTAGAGACAGTTGCATTCACGTTAAATAAGGCACCATCTAAATCCGTTGAGACGACACCATATGAACTATGGTTTGGCTAGAAACCTAAGCTGTCGTTTCTTAAAGTTTGGGGATGTGATGCTTATGTGAAAAAGTTTCAACCTGATAAGCTCGAACCCAAATTGGAGAAATGTGTCTTCATAGAATACCCAAAGGAAACTGTTGGGTACACCTTCTATCACAGATCCAAAGGCAAGATCTTTGTTGCTAAAACTGTATCCTTTCTAGAGAAGGAGTTTCTCTCGAAAGAAGTGAGTGGGAGGAATGTTGAACTTGATGAGGTAATTGTACCTTCTCCCGAATTGAAAATTAGTTCATCACAGAAATCAGTTCTAGTGATCTCTACACCAATTAGTGAGGAAGCTAATGATGATGATCATGAAACTTCAGATCAAGTTACTACCGAAATTCGTAGGACAACCAGAGTATGGTTAGCACCAGAGCGGTACGGTAATTCTTTCTGGAAGTCATATTACTAGACCATGACGAACCTACGAACTATGAGGAAGCGATGATGAGCCCAGATTCCGCGAAATGGCTTGAGGCCATGAAATCTGAGATGGGATCCATGTATGAGAACAAAGTATGGACTTTGATTGACTTGCCCGATGATCGGTGGGTCATTAAGAATAAATGGATCTTTAAGAGGAAGACGGACGCTGATAGTAGTGTTACTATCTACAAAGCTCGAATTGTCACAAAATGTTATCGACAAGTTCAAGGTGTTGACTACGATGGTATTTTCTCACTCATATCGATGCTTAAAAGTCTGTCTGAATCATGTTAGCAGTTGTCGCATTTTATGAAATCTGGCAAATGGATGTCAAAATTGTATTCCTCAATGGATTTCTTAAAGAAGAGTTGTATATGATGCAACCAGAAGGTTTTGTCGATCCTAAAGGTGCTAACAAAGTGAGCAATCTCTAGCGATCCATCTATGGACTAGTGCAAGCATCTCGGAGTTGGAATATATGCTTTGATAAAGTGATCAAAGCATATGGTTTTATACAGACTTGCGGTGAAGCCTATATTTACAAGAAAGTGAGTGGGAGCACTACAACATTTCTGATAAGTATATGTGAGTGACATATTGTTGATCAGAAATAATGTAGAATTTTCAGGAAAGCATAAAGGAGTATTTGAAAAGAGTTTTTTCAAAGAAAGACCTCGATGAAGCTGCTTACACATTGAGCATCAAGATCTATAGAGATAGATCAAGACGCTTGATAAGTTTTTTCAATGAGTACATACCTTGACAAGATTTTGAAGTAGTTCAAAATGGAACAGTCAAAGAAGGAGTTCTTGCATTTGTTGCAAGGTGTGAAGTTGAGTAAAGACTCAAAACCCGACCACGGCAGAAAATAGAAAGAGAATGAAAAGTCATTCCCTATGCCTCAGTCATAGGTTCTATAAAGTATGTTATGCTGTTTACCAGTCCTATTGTATACCTTAGCATTTTTCTGGCAAGGGAGTACAATAGAGATCTAGGAGTAGATCACTGGACAGTGGTCAAAATTATCCTTAGAGGACTAAGGAAATATTTCTCGGATATGGAGGTGATAAAAGAGTTCATCGTAAAGAGTTCATCGATGCAACCTTTTTACATCGATCTAGATGACTCTAAGTCTCGATCTGGATACATATCGAAAGTGGGAGCAATTAGCTGGAGTAGCTCCATGCAGAGCATTGTAGACATAGAAATTTGCAAAATACATACGAATCTGAATGTTGCAGACCCGTAGACTAAGTTCTCTCACAAGCAAAACATGATCACTCTTTGGGTATTAATCACATAACGATGTGAACTAGATTATTGACTCTAGTAAACCCTTTGGGTATTAGTCACATGGAGATGTGAACTAATCACATAAAGATGTGAACTAGATTATTCACTCTAGTGCAAGTGGGAGACTGAAGGAAATATGCCCTAGAGGCAATAATAAAGTTATTATTTATTTCCTTATATCATGATAAATGTTTATTATTCATGCTAGAATTGTATTAACCGGAAACTTAGTACATGTGTGAATACATAGACAAACAAAGTGTCACTAGTATGCCTCTACTTGACTAGCTCGTTGAATCAAAGATGGTTAAGTTTCCTAGCCACAGACATGAGTTGTCATTTGATTAAAGGGATCACATCATTAGGGAATGATCTGATTGAATTGACCCATCCATTAGCTTAGCACGATGATTGTTTAGTTTGTTGCTATTGCTTTCTTCATGACTTATACATGTTCCTATGACTATGAGATTATGCAACTCCCGAATACCAGAGGAACACTTTGTGTGCTACCAAATGTCACAACGTAACTGGGTGATTATAAAGGTGTTCTACAGGTGTCTCCGATGGTACTTGTTGAATTGGCATAGATCAAGATTAGTATTTGTCACTTCGAATGTCGGAGAGGTATCTCTGGGCCCTCTCGGTAATACACATCACTATAAGCCTTGCAAGCAATGTAACTAATGAGTTAGTTGCGGGATGATGCATTACGGAACGAGTAAAGAGACTTGTCGGTAACGAGATTGAGCTAGTATTGAGATACCGATGATCGAATCTTGGGCAAGTAACATACCGATGACAAAGGGAACAATGTATGTTGTTATGCGGTTTGACCGATAAAGATCTTCGTAGAATATGTAGGATCCAATATGGACATCCAGGTTCCGCTATTGGTTACTTACCGGAGACGTGTCTCGGTCATGTGTACATAGTTCTCGAACCCGTAGGGTCCACACGCTTAAAGTTTGGTGACGATCGGTATTATGAGTTTTTGTGTTTTGATGTACCAAAGGTAGTTCGGAGTCCCGGATATGATCACGGACATGACGAGGAATCTCGAGATGGTCGAGACATAAAGATCGATATATTGGACGACTATATTCGGACACCGGAAGTGTTCCGGGTGGTTTCGAAGAAAACCGGAGTGCCGAAGGGTTACCGGACCCACCCCCCCCCCCCGGAGAAATAGTGGGCCTTATGGGCCTTAGTGGAGATAGAGGGCTGGCCTAGGGCAGGCCGCGCGCCCCTCCCCCTCTGGTCCGAATTGTACTAGGAGAGGGGGGCGGCGCCCCCCTTTCCTTCTCCCTCTCCCCCTTCCTTTCCCCTCCTAGTAGGAGTAGGAAAGAGGGGAATCCTACCCCTACTAGGAGGAGGATTCCTCCTCCTGGCGCGCCCTCTAGGGACGGCCGGCCTCCCCCCTTGCTCCTTTATATACGGGGGCAGGGGCACCTCTAGACACACAAGTTGATCTATTGATCTATTCCATCCATGTGCGGTGCCCCCTCCACCATAATCCACCTCGATTATATCGTAGAGGTGCTTAGGCAAAGCCCTGCGTCGGTAGCATCATCATCACCATCATCACACCGTTGTGCTAACAAAACTCTCCCGTGAAGCTCTGTTGGATCGGAGTTCGTGGGACGTCATCGAGCTGAACATGTGCTGAACTCAGAGGTGTTGTGTGTTCGTTACTTGGATCGGTCAGATCATGAAGACGTACGACTACATCAACCGCGTTGTGCTAACGCTTCCGCTTTCGGTCTGCAAGGGTACGTGGACACGGTCTCCCCTCTCGTTGCTATGCATCACCATGATCCTGTGTGTGCGTAGGAAATTTTTTGAAATTACTACGTTCCCTAACAGAGAGATGTCCCGTCTCACCGTGAAAGCAGTCGACATGTCCGGCCACGCAGCAGTAGCAGCACAGATGTCCCCCCGCGCCGTCGAAGCAGCACAGGGGTCCCACCGCGCCGTCGATGTAGCAGACTAGTCCGGTCGCGCCGCGGAAGCAGCAGAGATGTCCCGCCGCACCGCGGAAGCAGCACAGAGGTCCTGCCGCACCGCGGCGGTCTGGGAAAATTTCTCGCGGGCAGGCGAGGACTCTTACAAGCGCATGCATGCGATCGTCCATAGCCAGATGGATCAGATCTCTGGCTGGGCGAGGTTGCAGGACGAGGCTACTGGCGTCATCTGACAACTAGGGGAGGGCAATGCGAAGCTCCGGGCCAAGCGTGACCTGCTGAGGGAGAAGATCGCCGGAAGGGTGAAGCAGGCGGAGGAGACCGCTGCCTTGTTGCAGAGGACGGGCGTCATCGTCAACAAACTTATGGACAAGAATGCCATTGCTCCGCATCGAGCGCAAAAGGCTGGTGGAGGAATCCGAGGATGCTACCAAGCAATGTATTAAGGACATGAAACTGATGAAAGAGATCATCGCCGCTCGCCGTGAGAACTAGTCTCCGCGACCTGCAGCGTATAAAGAAAGTGGAGATCAGCGAGCCAGATCGTTGTATGTGTCATCCTTCTTCTTTTGCCCTTGTGTATTTTAGGCGTAGCCGCATGTGGCTTTTTTAATTATCTTCCTAATTATGTGAGACAATTATTATCCACTCTCGTCGTCCTTATATATATTCATCAGTCTTGCTAGAAGTCGCAGTAGATGCTATATAGGTCCGTCGGATCTTACATCAAGATCCGTGCAAAAATTTCTTTTCAGATGTTCTTTTTTCTCTCTTAAATATCAGTCGAGGGAGACATAGCCACGCCATTAAACAGACCTTGGGAGAGAGGTGGACGGCAGATGGAGGTCAAAGGGCTCTCCTCTGGATAAGCACGCGCAGGGGTCTGATCGCACGCCTCCCATACTCAAATAGCTACCCTGCACGGCGCCTCCTAGCTAATAAAAAAGGGGACGTGTGGTTGCACGTAAATGGTAAATAGAACGCCCACGGTTTCAATAATACTTGTGTTTCTGATTGTAACATGATAGCACTTGTTCCAAAATGACTTTGTTGATTGTTAATGTGTGCGCCTTCGCAAATCGGACAGCAAAATTACCACAGCATGTTGGTGCCATGTGATGACAGCAAGCCAAGTTTCATGATTTTCATGCGTGTTTTGGATTTACAGGAATTAAAAAACCAAGTTTCTCAATGTTTCCAGCCAAGCCACGACGCCTAGATGTTTGAATTTCATTCCCATTTCTTGCATGGGACCTATAAATTCACCCGAGGACACACATGTGATTTTTCAACCAACTTTGGTGCACGGGAGCATGTGCTTGTAGTTAAAATTTGAATTATGCACATTAAATGACCAGAAACTGAATTAATGTATAAAAAGGCCAAACAAACCCGGAATCATTTTGAAATTTAATAGGGCACTCATGCAGTTATATGTTGCCTCTGTAAAGAAACTCAGGGGGCAGCGTATATCGTTCCGCACTCAAAGGTGACACGTTCCCTCTCAGAACCATGAGCCTTCTTGAGAAGCTCCAGTTTGCAAGAAGCTTATACCAAAACTTGTTCCTATTCAGCCAAATTTTTTACCACAGCATCGTAGTACCATGACATGACAGCATGCCAAGTTTCATGATTTTCAGGCGTGTTTTGGATTTACAAGAATTTTAAAACCAAGTTTCTCAATGTTCTCGGCCGAGCCACGATGCCCAAATGTTTGAATTTCATTCTCATTTCTTGCATGGGACCTAGAAATTCACCCAAGGACACGCATGTGATTTTTCAACCAACTTTGGTGCACGGGAGCATGTGCTTGTAGTTCAAATTTGAATTATGCACATTAAATGACCAGAAACTCAATTAATGTATAAAAAAGGCCAAACGACCCGGAATAATTCCAAAATTTAACAGGGCACTCATGTAGTTCTATGTTGCCTTTGTAAAGAAACTCAAGGGGGGCAGCATATATCGTTTCACACTCAAAGTTGACACGTTCCCTCTCAGAACCACGAGCCTTCTTGAGAGAACTTATACCAAAACTTGTTCCAAATCGGCCCAATTTTTTACCACATCATGTTAGTGCCATGACATGACACCATGCAAAGTTTCATGATTTCCAGGCAAGTTTTGGATTTACATGAATTTTAAAACCAATTTTCTCGATGTTCTCGGCCAAGTCACGACGCCAAGATGTCTGAATTTGATTCGCATTTCTTGCATGGGACCTAGAAATTCACATAAGGACACACATGTGATTTTTCAACAACCTTTGATGCACTAGAGCATGTGCTTGCAGTTAAAATTTGGATTATGCACATTAAATGTCCAAAAACTCAATTAATGTATAAAAAAGGCCAAATGAACCCGGAATAATTCCAAAATTTAACAGGGCACTCATATAGTTCTATGTTGCCTCTATAAAGAAAATTAGGGGGAGGTAGCATATATCATTTCGCACACGAAGGTGACACATTCCCTCTCGAAACCACGAGGCTTGTTGAGAGAATCTCCGGTTTTGCATATGAAAACAGGGTTTAGATTATCCCGAACATCTCGCTACCTAGACCAATGTACTCTGATTTGAATTCAACATAAAATGGATACAAATATTTGAATTGGAGATCATATGGTACATGTAGTTCATAGTGAAATGATTACTGCTATATGCATGTTTTTTGCTATCAAGATAATATTTAAATTATTGTATAACTTGACAACAATCGTATTCTAATAAAGAAAATTGATTCAAATTTAGTCCATATGGTAGACGACAATATATGTGTTCATAGGGTGGAGTAAAATGTTCCTATATGATGGAAGATCAAAATGTAGGACTACATCCATTATAAACCGCAAGGTCACCTAACGATATATTCGAATTTAACATAACGTGGATTCAAAAATTGAAATTCGAGATCCTGGCATTTGTAATCATATAAAAAGGGACATGACTCTTTCTTTTGGTGGGAATTGATTTGTTTTTTGTTGTTGTTGAGGGAAGTGCGAATCGATTCGGTACTGTACAGGGTAATATTGTTCTCCTGATTATTTTACATTTTTCTTGCTGATTTTTCAATGACATCTATAGCAATATAGTAAAAGGGGACATGACTCTCGGGTGTCTTGTATGAATTGTTTTTTTGTACATGTTAAGTTTGTTCTGCCAAACAAGGAATCCGCGCCTTGTTATCCCAAAATTTTCAAGCTTGAATATCTTTTGTCTCATCTGCTTTGAAACTCCCGCCTCTTCAACCCGCTCCGCGCCTTGTTATCCCGAAATTTCGACCAGCGCGAAAACTACATCCTCATCCTAAATCGGTCCCACAGCCCAGACACGCGAAATCCCCCTTCTACCCCTCAGCCGGAAATGTCGGCTCGACGTCGCGGTGTCAAAACCGGTGGGGGTATGCTGGTAACTTGCCCTACATTTCGGACAAGTGCGTACCTAAAGCCATGGCTCCCCCTACCTTCCCCTTCATACACCGAGGCCGCCAAAACCCGCGAAACCCCACGCTCCTCCGTCAGCCTCCCGGCCGCTGCCCAGCTGGAGACTCTTCCCCGATGACGTCATCCACCACAACATCTCGCCGTCCCTCATCGACCGCACCGGATGAGGATCCATCATCGATCTCTTCGTCCCGCCAGATCAGCCGCCCCGTCCTCCACCTCCAAGGAGCTGCCCCGATGTTCTCCTCGTCTATCGCACCACCTCCATGCCCACAGCACCGTCTTGACCTGCCCCACCGAAACCGCATCACCCTCACCAATTCCTCCGATGAAGCCGAGGCCCACTCGGCGCCACCAAGGAGGTTCTACACTCACTGCTTCATTTTATCTTTCATTTGATCTCATGGGGCTGCCGGTGCTCGATGCCGAGCAGCCATGGCGGGTCTCCATCGACGGCACCATCGCCGGCCACTTCATCCACGGCGTCTCTCCCCCATGTCGTTGCTTCCTCGGCGGCGACTTCCACACCGGCAGTGGTTGCAGCTGCTCTGGCTCTCGCTCGCGCTGCTGCTACCACTGCTCCGGCTCTCGCTCGCGCTGCGGCTCTTTTCTTGCTGTCGGTCGCACTGCTGCACTGCTCTTGCTTTCCTTCGTGTTGCTGCTCTTTTCTGCTATTGTTGTCGGTCGCGCTGCTGCTCCGCTCTTGCTCTCGTTCGTGATGCTACTCTACTCTTGCTCTCGCTCGCGCTGCTGCTGCTACACGACCTCCGATAGCTACAGGAGTTGCTGCTTTAGCACTCGCTCGCGGTGCTGCTGCATGGCTTGCTCTCTGCTAGTGTGTTCCCTGCAAGAGCGTCTCCTTATTTAGACCACTACTTCTCTGCTACTAGTGCTTGAATGCCCTAAACATCTATTGCAATGCTCTGCTACTACTTCAATCAGTTTCGACAGTAAAATTCAGTTTTGACTGTAAAGTTGAGTTTCTTCAGTTAAGTTCAGAGTGAACAGAATTTGCAGCATCTGTCGGAGCGGCCGTGGCGCGGCTGATGCATTTTACATCTTGCACTTTTTGGTGATGTATTTTACATCATGTATTGCAGATGATATTAGAGTCCCACTTCAGATTAACGTTGCATGCCTTGTTCTGCTTCAGCCTAGCCACCGTACACCTCATCAGAGCTGCTCCAACAACGGAACCGTCCATCACAGCAGAGCAGTACCCTCGGCGCCATTTCCAGAGGCCTCAGATCTTCTTCCCCGCCTCCGACAGTCACACCAGCATCACCATCCTCCATGTCCAACCCAATGATGCTGAGGTCGACAAGGCTATGCCAAAGAGGTTGTAAACTTGTTGCATCACTTTGTTACTCTGCATTCATGTCGATCCCCTCAGAGATCCTTTGCTATGGAACTACTATGGTACTACTATTCGTGCATTTGGTTAGAAGGAGTGGAGCAAAGCAAAACTGGAGGATTTTTTTTCCTTTGGTGTCTCTTTCAAAGAAAAAACGTAGGAATTTTAATATCCAATTGGACGTCCTTTTCAAATTAATATGCATGAAGAACATGACTAATTGCATTACTGGCATAATAAGATTCTTATTTATTTTTCATTTTCACGTGGTTTGACTTTAATTTGACCATGTTTCTCCATTCATGTGTTCTTCCAATTCATGTGAACCAAACACCCAGGTTGACAGAAATCCTATGTTTCCAAATGCTCTGTTTTGCACGTGCATTCCTATCTTATTCCTGTGTTTTTCTTGTCCCTGCGTTTATAGAATTCTCCAATTATAAGGAGCCCTTACAGATTTACTACATTTTCAGATAGGCGTCAAAGAAAACTCTGTGTGTTATGTCCTGCCCCTGTCGTGCCGTCATCCACCCCACCTGAGGTGCACCATCGACAGAAGCGTTCGCTTCAGCAGAGATTCCCCTGCAGACTTTCTTTCGCCGCCTCAGATCATCTTCCCCGTTGCCGTCAGCCACGCCAACTACATTACCATCATCGACTGAGCAGATGAACCTGAGGACTACACAGTTCCGGAAGAGAGGCCGCAGTCTTTTGTGTTTGCTTACGTTATACATCGATTATTATTACCTACTACTTTATCGTTCAAACTTGAGTTTTAAAATGCCCGTGGGTCTCATATCGAGGCAGCAACGAATAGTATCTATCTACTATCTGGTTCAACCAGGGTCTTCTATGTGGTTCATGTTGGGTGGGCAACAAACAGTAGATGATCCATTCTCTATCTTTTTTAAAACTGAAGCTATAATCTACCTGCTATCATTAGTTTTGGATCTACCCACTCGTTTGCTACCATTAGTCTTGATTTCTACATGCACCCCTTAGGCCTTACAAAATCTAACTATTTTTAGGGACAATTACATTTCTGCCCCTAACTGGAACCCACTACTCAAATTTGCCCCGTGCTAAAATTTGTCCCTCTGCCATTAGTTGCCCTTATAGAAATGCCCTTCTGCGTCATTACCATCCGGTCAAACAGCTTTGACCATCTCAAAAAATTAACAAAAATATCAAAAAAATATTGAAATTTTGTGGGATTGAAGCTACTCATGTGCGCAAGGTGCATGAAAACTTCCGTGCTATTTAGACATACCAGGAGCTCATGGCAAAGGGAAACAATAAATATGTACATATTTGAATAGTAAATTCAAAAAAATAGCAAGAAAATTCAAAACCATATGAAATTTTTTGGCATTCAAGATGCTCGGGTGCGGAAGGCGTGTGCAAAATTTTGTTGTCAAATGACATGCAAGAAGCTCTCGCAAAAAAACCAAAATAGTGTATTTTTACAAGTTTTTCATGAGACAAATTTTGTTTTTTTCTCCACGAGCTCCTACAATGTCGAAACACAACAAAATTTTGCACACACCTTCCGCACCTGAGCATCTTGGATGCCAAAGAAATTCATTTTTTTGAATTTTCTTCCTATTTTTTGAATTTACTGTTCACACGCGTACATATTTACTGTTTTTCCCCTACGACGATGTCCTAGAATGCCCAAACAACATGAAATTTTGCATGCACCTTGCAAGCGTTAGTACCTTCGATGCCACAAAATTTCAGATTTTTTTTTGCTATTTTTTCGAGATGGTCAAAGCTGTTTGATCGGATGGTAACGGCGCAGAAGGGCATTTCTATAAGGGCAACTAACAGCATAGGGGCAAATTTGAGCACACATTGAAATTATGGGCAAATTTGAGTAGTGGGTTCCAGTTAGGGGCAGAAATGGAATTGTCCCTTTTCTTATTATGCATGTCAATTATTGTACACAATCGTACTGAACATGTAGAGAAAAGGAGAAGACCGTTGTGTGGGAATATAATGTCATGCAGGCGCCCCTCCATGGTGGGCGAAGTGCCCCCCCCCCTCCTGCCATTTCAGATTGTATTCTAGAGGAAGATAACTGTTCAGATGCTCCTATTTACCAACTGAGGTGTTTGCTCTAACCTGGCATGCTGATGTTGGTCATATCATGCATATGGCGCCTCGCATTGCTTACATTATACATCTTATATGCCATCATCTTAGTTTAGATTTGCTTTGTGTAATGCCACCTGTTTGATTTCTATATCATTCTCCCACCGTTCCTAAATATTTGTATTTTTGGAGATTTCAACAAGTGACTACATACGGAGCAAAATGAGTGAATCTACACTCTAAAATATGTCTATATACATCCGTATGCGGTAGTCCATTTGAAATCTTTAAAAGGACAAATATTTAGGAACAGAGGCAGTATATGGGATTATGCAATGCCATCTTCTTTAGCCAGGCATCATATACGTGAATCATGCAATGCCATCCTGTTTAGCTAGTCATCGTATATGTGAATTGTATCGTGCCATATGTTTTTCATAATGTATTCCATTTGTCAATAATGTTTATACATTCATCTACTCTTCCTGTGCATCAGCCATTTGAGTCAGTCATGGGAAAATCTGGAGTGAAAACAAGGTCTTCTGAGTAGTCAGTGCTACCTATTGATGCAAATCTCTTACTGGTTATAGATAGCTCCTCAAAGGAGGATTTAGAGACAAATGACCAGTCGTATCCCCCCCCCCCCCGAGGTGCATGCTCTAACTTGGCAGGGTTATATTGCTCATATCATGCATATGGTGTCTTGCATTGCCATGCCATCTGCTTAGATTAGACATGCTTTGTGTGAATGCCTCATGTTTCCTTTCTATATCAGATATGTGAATTATGCAATGCCATGTTTTTCAGCCAGTTATCATATATGTGAATTATGCACCACCATGTAGCCGTGCATCATATATGTGATTTATCTCATGCCATCTTTTTTTCATTATGTATTCCATTTGTCGACAATCTGTGTATATTGAACTACTCTTCATGTGTATCAGCCATTTGAGCTGGTTATGGAAAAATCAGGAGTGAAAACAAGTTCTTCAGAGCAGGCAATGGTACCTGTTGAAGCATATAGCTTGATGGTTACAGGGAGCTCCTTAGAGGAGGATTCAGAGACAGATGACCAGTCCTATATTCCACCTGAGGTGTATGCTCTAAGTTGCAATGTTTATATTTCTCATATCATGCATATGGTGTCTTGCATGCTTAGTTTAGACATCATGTGCACAATATTGAATTCCATCTGCTTAGTTTAGAGATCATACATGTGAGTGCCAACTGCTTAGTATATGAATCAATTATGTCAATTGTATCATGCCATCCTGTATACTTAGTCAACATGTATGTGAATTATTTCATCCCAACCTATTTTAGAAACACATCATATAGTTCTGTCATGTCATCCTGTTTGGATACTCATCATATGTTGAATTATGCCATTATATCCTGTTAAGTTATCCATCATACATCTAAAACTGCGTCATGCTATCCTGTTTAGTTAGGCATCATATATGTGAAATTGTGTCATGTTGTCCTGTTTGGCTAGACAACATATATGTGAATTACCACATCTGTCTATCATACAATGTTTGTACGTTCAATTTCTTTTCTTATTTATCAGCCATTTGGATTGGAGGGGGTGATGGCAGTATCTAAGGGAGCAAAAACCCATTCTTCACAAAAGACAGTGCTACCTGTCAATGCAGATAGAACCATGGTTGTGCTGGCCCACAAACTAGCCCCACCACACATAATCGAGACTCTTCCAGATTGCACACTTACACCGTTGGGCAGAGAACCAGCTACAACCCATCTAACCCCAACCTCGGCGGATAGTAACCCACTTCTAGTTGACAAAGCACCATGTCCACCACAGAGTACCCCCACACGAGCAGTTTGTAAAGCAACTGCAGTGCCCAAAGCACGAAGACCACCACAGCGAACCCAAACTCCACGTTTAAAGCAGAAGAGCAACTGTTCTCAGGTCAGATTCCGTAGCTATGGTCCATACTCCTTTGTTATTGCATCACTGTATTTACTCATACCAACTACTTTCAAATTTGAAGTAGCAATTGAATCTCCAATGGCGCAACAGGTATGTTTTAAACCTATTTCTTTAACTGGATTGATGTTCTAACTTCTTGCTCTATGTTGATTTCAGTTTCAGTTGTATAAACAGTTATGTTCTCATGTGATGCACATTACAAGTGTTTCCAATGTTGTGTAGTTTCTCACACTTATGTTCTGTCTATGTTGTTGTGTCTTAAAAATATATGAGTTGAACTGTGTCTCTATCTTGATTTGGCAACATAAACTAGAATGATATGGACAATACAGTGAACATAGTACATAGATATATGTTTGTTTCATGTTGTTATCCTGTCCACCTTACTACTGAACCAGTTTATCAAAATGAGTTTCGTATACTACATGCTAAACTTGTGATGTGTCTGCTTGTTTCTCTTGTAGTATGCGAACAGAATATTGGAAAAGAGCACCCCACTATGCAATGGTAGAGAAAGTAATGCGGATAAGGTTTAAGATAGTGAGATAGCCATGTTGGTCTCCAAGAAAGGTGATAAAAATGATCTTGTAGATAGTGAAAAAAACCACAGTCCTGCGTTGATGTAGTGTTCGAGTTACTGGCCAGTACCGCTGGCACAAGCTCTTCGAACTCGCTGCCTGAATCACTTCGGCTTCTTTAGTCTCAGCTACAAGCTGAAAGGCATCAGTCAGTTGTGCTGCGGCAAGAAGCCGAAGGACTGAGGAAGTCACTGCAGAATTCAGATGCGTACTTTCTTATGCAATAGCAAGTGCTGGAGGATTAAAGCGCCAAACAAGAGAAAGTTAATAAGCTTGCTAAGCATCTTGTCAGCATTATGGGTACCCAGGATATTGTTTCTTGAGCTCTTTTGAAGTGGTTTCAGTTCTGGACTTGTTTTGTTGTGGCATTTATTTGCATTGGTCGCCAAGTTTGACAACCAGTGTATATGATATGCGACTTTGTTCCCTATATTTGCACTGGTGGTGAACTTTGATGCCCAGTGGATGTAATATGTGTAATAGCCATGATAGCCTAGCGTAAGTTGCTTGCTTATTTATTGCATTGTTGTCTTGTTTATTTGTTTGCTTGTAGTCAGTGCAGTTCGTTTTCCGCGGTTTGCTAGTGCCCGCAATAACCTATTTTTTAAAACTAGTCCACAATAACCATGGGCTACATATTTACTATAGTTACCATGGGCCTCCTACGGGCCGTAGAAACATGGGCCTTCTAAGGGCCGTAGAAACGATGGGCCTTCTATGGGCCGTAGCATCAATGGTTCTTCTACGAAACGTTTGATCGATCGACCAAACATTGGTCAATAAGAGACTGCATTATGGGCCATAAAGAAGCTAGATTTGGAATCGTCCGTTCATGGGCCGACCATAACGGGCCATCATTAATCTGCCGTATTTGATGACGCTACGAAAACGGCCCAATGGATTAACGGGCCGCAAATGGGCCGATTGTAACCACGGGCTGAATTTGGCCCACAAGCAGAAAAGGCCAGCAACGGGCCGTAAGTAACCGAATGCTGGAAATAAGCCCAAGAATAAATGGGCCCTTAGAAGGCCGAAAGATAACACGGGTTGGAAAAGGCCTAATGGAATAATGGGCCGTTAATGGGTATAAAGTGGTACACTATTCATTGTGGGCCAGATTCACCACGGCCGTTAATGGGCCAATAGTTGCAAATGGCCTCGTATGGGCCGAAAGACATCATGGGTCATACATGGGCCGAAAGTTACAACGGGCTGGAATCATATTGGACGGCCCAGATGAAGCTATTGAGCTTAATTCCGGTAGGCTGTAACGGGCCATGAGTTAGCAGGCCGTAAATGGGCTATATACGAACAGGTCGTTAACAGGCTTCCCGTGGGCCGACCCGTTACCGTTTGACCAAGTCAAATGGGACGGCCTTTTCACCGGAATGGGCCTCTGTTGGGCCATGCCACATGTCGACGTATCATAGGCGCCTCCTGTCCAATGAATGTATGACATCTGTCCCAACATGGAGCCAACACGTGTTTCCTCCGGCCAATGACAATTTTACACGTGGAAAATCCTCATTGGTCCGGGCTGTTAACGGGTTATCGGATCCAAAACCGGACCTGATAGCTTAATGGCGGCCCGTTACGGTGGATGCCACGTGTCGGTCACCCTTGATGAAAGCACTTCTATGACGAGTGATTTATCGTCATGGAAGTGGACACTTTCGTGATGATAATTTTGGTAATGTCATGGAACACTTCTACGACAGCACAGTTATGGCTATCTTGATTCTGTCATAAAATCGTCAAGGATGTACATGCATGACAGAAAAGACCTACTGTGACAAACATGTATCATCACGGAAGTGTCTTTTTTTGTGGTGCTAGATCAATTTTTCTTGCCATGGGAAGAGGTGCTTTGTGATGGGTTCGGTCTTACGGTGCTTGATCCCAGTGACAGAAGGGGAACTGACACGTATGTATCATTGCTACTAAGGATAACAAGATGGGTTCTATTTCTATATAAATAGATCTTGTCTACATCATGTCATCGTTCGTATTGCATTACTCTGTTTCTCCATTAACTTAATACACTAGATGCATGCTAGATAGTGGTCGATGTGTGGAGTAATAGTAGTAGATGCAGGCAGGAGTCGGTCTACTAATCTTGGACGTGATGCCTATATAATGATCATTGCCTGGATATCGTCATGATTATTTGAAGTTCTATCAATTGCCCAACAGTAATTTATTTACCAACTGTGTGTTATTTTTCTCGAGAGAAGCCACTAGTAAAATCTACGGCCCCCGGGTCTCTTATTTATTATATTTTCCTTTGCGATTTTATTTTATTTGCTTTTATTTTTAGATCTTTTAATCTAAAAATCCAAAAATACCTTGCTACAATTTGTTATTATTTATTTTATCTCGTGTTCCCACGAGATCTATTTATCCAATCAAATACAATTTTACCTATCTTTTTACCCGTGAGGAATTGACAACCCCTCTCTTATGTCGGGTTGCAAGTATTTGTTCTTTCTGTGCAGGAGTTGTTTACGTGGTTTTGCATGGTTCTCCTACTGGTTCGATAACCTTGGTCTCGTCACTGAGGGAAATACATACTGTAGTTGTGCTCCATCATCCCTTCCTCTTTAGGGAAATACCGACGTAGTTCAAGCCGCATCAAAAGGAATTTCTGGTGCCGTTGCCGGGGAGACATCATCAACATCTACCAGGTTCCTAATCACAAATCTCAACTCCTTGCAATTTACATTATTTACCATTTTCCTCTCGGCTCTCCCCCACTTCACAAAAAAATTGTTGTTTTATTTCCTTCTTTTTCGTTCGTCACTTTTCTCACCAGATATGTTTTTGAGTGCAATTTTGCTTGCGTAGTCATGATGCCTCAAATAAAATATTATGATGTTCCTTACCCAATATTTTTCTTGAAATTGAGAAAAGTACTAAGGAATATATGACTACACAATGTAACATCCCAAATTTTTAATTTGGAATGTTATACACTAGATTATCATTGCATATCATATTTATTGCATTTTGGTTGATCCTAGAAATTTCACGTAACTCAAGGACCCTCAGAGAGAGTTGGGGATTTCGTTATTTTCATATTTGAGTTGTCTCAAATTTTGAAAATAGGATTGTTTTATTTTATTTATTTTATCTTCAATTATTTCTATTACGAAAATATGAGAGAGGGAATAAAATGACTTTCCCAAAATAAAGAAATATTGGGGATTTAATAAAAAAATCAAATAAAATTTTATTTGGTTTTATTTGCTATTTATTTGAATTTAGGAAAAATGCGTATTTTTCAAAATTGCATTTAGGCCCCAAATAAATGTTCATCCTGTGCGGCTTGATTTTAGAAGCCGGGAAAATATTATTTTGGGATTTTTGGAGTCCGTTTAGTATTCCTTTTGTTTTTTCTGAGCGTAACTATTTAGAAAAAACGCAGCCGACCTAACGGGCCGTGTCCGACCCGGACACTAGGCCCGGCCGGCTTTATAAGCCGGGGAGGCCCAGCCGCCCCTCCCCCCCCCTCAAACCCTAGCCGCCTAGCCCCGCCGCCGCCACCTTTGCCGCCGCCCCCCCGTGCCGCCGCCCGCCCGCGCCGCCGCCCCGCCGGATCCGTCGCCGGAGGTAGACCTCGCCGCCGCCGGTTTTTCTCGAAAAACCGTTCGGTTTTCCAACGGTTTTGTTCATTTTTTCGGTTTTTTAAATAGATCGGTTTTCCGGTTTATTTAATTAGCAAGCGTTCATTCGTTCGTTTTAACGAACATTCGTCGTTTTTCTTTTTCTCGGATTAAATCCGCGATTTTTCTAATCGCGATTTCTGATCCGATTTTCGTTTTAGTCTAACTTTTCGCTCGTTTATCGGAATCAGGCGATTCAAGAGCCTGGAGTTTCGTCTCGAAACCCTCTTTCTGTTTAACCAACTCATACAAGTTTTTGACACTGTAAAAATTGCCCTAGATCCAGAATAGTAAACGAAGCCTTTTTCTTTTGCCGTTTATCTTTCGTTGCTTCGTTCGTTTTGATTCTTTTTGCCAACCGGAGTTCTTAAGTTGAACTTTCTGGTTAGATCTCTTATTTTAGTTTTACCTGTGCATTAGTTGAGTACTTATTGTTTGCTTGTTTGTTTGCGATAGAGTACCCGGAGTGCGCCGCTTGCTACTTCGAATCGCTAGGTTTCCCGGATCATCAACAAGGCAAGTAACACTTTGATCATGTTTTTCCCTCTACCCAGTTTTATTGCATTAGATCAACCCTCACACATTGCATGATTAGGATCTAATTAAATTGTGGGTTTGGGAAGTAGTTGAGGTAGTACCTATTACCTGTTATTATCAAATCTTTGGGAGTTACTTCTACGTTTGCTTATTATGCCATGTTATGCTAGTAGACGTGGATTGGGTGAGTGTATCCATGACAGATGTGAGATGTTAATTAATGGTTTACTTAGGGTGCAACTTAAATACATATCTGGGTGGATTGAGGCACCTGGGTATTCCAGCGATTGCCTGTTTTTCTTTATGGACTGCCACCCAGGCTCAAAGGGATCATGAGATTGTTCATGCTAGAAACTTCCGTGTGCAGCCACAAGCTACTATGGGCTCTAGCATAGTTGATTAAGTCGTGCGAACTCTTACAGTGGTAGACTAGCAGATGTAGGGGATGTAGGTTGGTACGGTCTACCTGTTGGAAATATGCCCTAGAGGCAATAATAAAAGCATTATTATTATATTTCCTTATTCATGATAATTGTCTTTATTCATGCTATAATTGTGTTATCCGGAAATCGTAATACATGTGTGAATGATAGACGCCAACATGTCCCTAGTAAGCCTCTAGTTGACTAGCTCGTTGATCAACAGATAGTCATGGTTTCCTGACTATGGACACTGGATGTCATTGATAACGAGATCACATCATTAGGAGAATGATGTGATGGACAAGACCCAATCCTAAACATAGCACAAGATCGTATAGTTCGTTTGCTAGAGTTTTCCAATGTCAAAGTATCTTTTCCTTAGACCATGAGATCGTGTAACTCCCGGATACTGTAGGAGTGATTTGGGTATACCAAATGTCACAACGTAACTGGGTGACTATAAAGGTAGACTGCGGGTATCTCCGAAAGTGTCTGTTGGGTTGACATGGATCAAGACTGGGATTTATCACTCCGTATGACGGAGAGGTATCACTGGGCCCACTCGGTAATGCATCATCATAATGAGCTCAAAGTGACCAAGTGTCTGGTCACGGGATCATGCATTACGGTACGAGTAAAGTGACTTGCCGGTAACGAGATTGAACGAGGTATTGGGATACCGACGATCGAATCTCGGGCAAGTAACATATCGATTGACAAAGGGAATTGCATACGGGGTTGATTGAATCCTCGACATCGTGGTTCATCCGATGAGATTATCGTGGAGCATGTGGGAGCCAACATGGGTATCCAGATCCCGCTGTTGGTTATTGACCGGAGAGTCATCTCGGTCATGCCTGCTTGTCTCCCGAACCCGTAGGGTCTACACACTTAAGGTTCGGTGACGCTAGGGTTGTGAAGATATGAATATGCAGTAACCCGAATGTTGTTCGGAGTCCCGGATGAGATCCCGGATGTCACGAGGAGTTCCAGAATAGTCCGGAGGTAAAGAATTATATATAGGAAGTGCTGTTTCGGCCATCGGGACAAGTTTCGGGGTTACCGGTATTGTACCGGGACCACCGGAAGGGTCCCGGGGGTCCACCGGGTGGGGCCACCTATCCCGGGGGGCCCCATGGGCTGACATGGGAGGGAACCCAGCCCAAAGTGGGCTGGGGCGCCACTCCCCTAGGGCCCATGCGGCTAGGGTTGAGGGGAAACCCTAAAGGGGGCGCCCCCTTGCTTGGGGGGCAAGCCCCCCACCCTTGGCCGCCGCCCCCCTAGTAGATTCCATCTACTAGGGCCGGCGCCCCCCCCTAGCACCCCTATATATAGTGGGGGAGAGGAGGGACTTGATACACCAGCCCCTGGCGCCTCCCTCTCTCCCCGTTACGTCTCTCTCTCGCAGTATAGGCGAAGCCCTGCTACTGTGATGCCCTGCATCCACCACCACGCCGTCGTGCTGCTGGATCTTCATCAACCTCTCCTTCCCCTTGCTGGATCAAGAAGGAGGAGACGTCTCCCATCCCGTACGTGTGTTGAACGCGGAGGTGCCGTCCGTTCGGCGCTTGGTCATCGGTGATTTGGATCACGTCGTGTTCGACGACATCATCACCGTTCTTTGAACGCTTCCGCACGCGATCTACAAAGGTACGTAGATGCATCCGATGGCTCGTTGCTAGATGAACTCCTAGATGGATCTTGGTGAAACGAGTAGGAAAATTTTTGTTTTCTGCAACGTTCTCCAACAGTGGCATCATGAGCTAGGTCTATGCGTAGTTCTTCTTGCGCGAGTAGAACACAATTAGTTGTGGGCGTAGATTTGTCAACTTTCTTGCCGCTACTAGTCCTTTCTTGCTTCAGCGGCATTGTGGGATGAAGCGGCCCGGACCAACCTTACACGTACGCTTACGTGAGACCGGTTCCACCGACTAACGTGCACTAGTTGCATAAGGTGGCTGGCGGGTGTCTGTCTCTCCCACTTTATTGGAGCGGATTCGATGAACAGGGTCCTTATGAAGGGTAAATAGAAGTTGACAAATCACGTTGTGGCTTTAACGTAGGTAAGAAGACGTTCTTGCTAGAACCCTAATTCAGCCACGTAAAACTTGCAACAACAATTAGAGGACGTCTAACTTGTTTTTGCAGCAAGTGGTTTGTGATATGATATGGCCAAAGTTGTGATGAATGATGAATGATCTATATGTGATGTATGAGATGTTCATGCTATTGTAATAGGAATCACGACTTGCATGTCGATGAGTATGACAACCGGCAGGAGCCATAGGAGTTGTCTTTATTCTTTTGTATGACCTGCGAGTCATTGAGAAACGCCATGTAAATTACTTTACTTTATTGCTAAACGCGTTAGCCATAGTAGTAGAAGTAATAGTTGGCGAGCAACTTCATGGAGACACGATGATGGAGATCATGATGATGGAGATCATGGTGTCAAGCCGGTGACAAGATGATCATGGAGCCCCAAGATGGAGATCAAAGGAGCTATGTGATATTGGCCATATCATGTCACGTTTATTATTTGATTGCATGTGATGTTTATCATGTTTTGCATCTTGTTTGCTTAGAACGACGGTAGTAAATAAGATGATCCCTCATAATAATTTCAAGAAGTGTTCCCCCTAACTGTGCACCGTTGCGACAGTTCGCTGTTTCAAAACACCACGTGATGATCGGGTGTTTTATTCAGACGTTCACATACAACGGGTGTAAGACAGATTTACACATGCAAACACTTAGGTTGACTTGACGAGCCTAGCATGTACAGACATGGCCTCGGAACACAGAAGATCGAAAGGTCGAGCATGAGTCGTATAGAAGATACGATCAACATGAAGATGTTCACCGATGTTGACTAGTCCGTCTCACGTGATGATCGGACACGGCCTAGTTAACTCGGATCATGTAATACTTAGATGACTAGAGGGATGTCTAATCTAAGTGGGAGTTCATTAATAATTTGATTAGATGAACTTAATTATCATGAATAATAGTCTAAAATGTTTTACAATATGTCTTGTAGATCAAATGGCCCACGTAGTCCTCAACTTCAACGCGTTCCTAGAGAAAACCAAGCTGAAAGACGATGGCAGCAACTATACGGACTGGGTCCGGAACCTGAGGATCATCCTCATAGCTTCCAAGAAAGATTATGTCCTACAAGCACCGCTAGGTGAAGCTCCCGTCCCACAGAACCAAGACGTTATGAACGCTTGGCAGACACGTGTTGACGACTACTCCCTCGTTCAGTGCGGCATGCTTTACAGCTTAGAACCGGGGCTCCAAAAACGTTTTGAGAGACATGGAGCATACGAGATGTTCGAAGAGCTGAAAATGGTTTTTCAAGCTCATGCCCGGATCGAGAGATATGAAGTCTCCGATAAGTTCTTCAGCTGTAAGATGGAGGAAAATAGTTCTGTCAGTGAGCACATACTCACTATGTCTGGGTTACATAATCGCTTGTCTCAGCTGGGAGTTAATCTCCCGGATGATGCGGTCATTAACAGAATCCTCCAATCGCTTCCACCAAGCTACAAGAGCTTTGTGATGAACTTCAACATGCAGGGGATGCAAAAGACCATTCCTGAGTTGTTCTCAATGCTGAAATCAGCGGAGGTAGAAGTCAAGAAGGAACATCAAGTGTTGATGGTCAATAAAACCACTAAGTTCAAGAAAGGCAAGGGTAAAAAGAACTTCAAGAAGGACGGCAAGGAGGTTGCCGCGCCCGGCAAGCAAGCTGCCGGGAAGAAGCCAAAGAATGGACCCAAGCCCGAGACTGAGTGCTTTTATTGCAAGGGAAGCGGTCACTGGAAGCGGAACTGCCCTAAATACTTAGCAGACAAGAAGGCCGGCAAGACAAAAGGTATATGTGATATACATGTAATTGATGTGTACCTTACTAGTGTCCGTAGTAGCTCCTGGGTATTTGATACCGGTGCAGTTGCTCACATTTGCAACTCAAAGCAGGGGCTGCGGAATAAGCGGAAACTGGCAAAGGACGAGGTGACGATGCGCGTCGGGAATGGTTCCAAGGTCAATGTGATCGCCGTCGGCATGCTACCTCTATATCTACCTTCGGGATTAGTTTTAAACCTTAATAATTGTTATTTAGTGCCAGCTTTGAGCATGAACATTGTATCGGGATCTCGTTTAATTCGAGATGGCTACTCATTTAAATCCGAGAATAATGGTTGTTCTATTTATATGAGAGATATGTTTTATGGTCATGCTCCTATGGTGAATGGTTTATTCTTTATGAATCTCGAACGTAATGCTACACATGTTCATAATGTGAGTACCAAAAGATGTAAAGTTGATAATGATAGTCCCACATACTTGTGGCACTGCCGCCTTGGTCACATAGGTGTCAAACGCATGAAGAAGCTCCATGCAGATGGACTTTTAGAGTCTCTTGATTATGAATCATTTGACACGTGCAAACCATGCCTCATGGGTAAAATGACCAAGACTCCGTTCTCACGAACAATGGAGCGAGCAACCAACTTATTGGAAATCATACATACTGATGTGTGCGGTCCAATGAGTGTTGAGGCTCGCGGTGGCTATCGTTATGTTCTCACCCTCACTGATGATTTGAGTAGATATGAGTATATCTACTTAATGAAACACAAGTCTGAAACCTTTGAAAAGTTCAAGGAATTTCAGAGTGAGGTTGAGAATCAGCGTGACAGGAAAATCAAGTTTCTACGATCAGATCGTGGAGGAGAATACTTGAGTCACGAATTTGGCACACACTTAAGAAAATGTGGAATAGTTTCACAACTCACGCCGCCTGGAACACCTCAGCGTAATGGTGTGTCCGAACGTCGTAATCGCACTCTATTAGATATGGTGCGACCTATGATGTCTCTTACCGATTTACCGCTATCTTTTTGGGGCTATGCTTTAGAGACTGCCGCATTCACTTTAAATAGGGCTCCGTCAAAATCCATTGAGACGACACCGTATGAATTATGGTTTGGGAAGAAACCTAAGCTGTCGTTTCTAAAAGTTTGGGGATGCGATGCTTATGTCAAGAAACTTCAACCTGAAAAGCTCGAACCCAAGTCGGAAAAATGCGTCTTCATAGGATACCCAAAAGAAACTATTGGGTACACCTTCTACCTCAGATCCGAAGGCAAGATCTTTGTTGCCAAGAATGGGTCCTTTCTAGAGAAAGAGTTTCTCTCGAAAGAAGTAAGTGGGAGGAAAGTAGAACTTGATGAAGTATTACCTCTTGAACCGGAAAATGGCGCAACTCAAGAAAATGTTCCTGAGGTGCCTGCACCGACTAGAGAGGAAGTTAATGATAATGATCAAGATACTTCTGATCAAGCTCCTACTGAAATTCGAAGGTCCACAAGGACACGTTCCGCACCAGAGTGGTACGGCAACCCTGTCTTGGAAATCATGTTGTTAGACAACGGTGAACCTTCGAACTATGAAGAAGCGATGGCGGGCCCGGATTCCGACAAATGGCTAGAAGCCATGAAATCCGAGATAGGATCCATGTATGAAAATGAAGTATGGACTTTGACTGACTTGCCCGTTGAACGGCGAGCCATAGAAAATAAATGGATCTTTAAGAGGAAGACAGACGCGGATGGTAATGTGACCATCTATAAAGCTCGACTTGTCGCTAAGGGTTATCGACAAGTTCAAGGGGTTGACTACGATGAGACTTTCTCACCGGTAGCGAAGCTAAAGTCCGTCCGAATCATGTTAGCAATTGCCGCATTCTACAATTATGAAATATGGCAAATGGATGTCAAAACGGCATTCCTTAATGGTTTACTTAAGGAAGAATTTTATACGATGCAGCCGGAAGGTTTTGTCGATCCTAAGAATGCTGACAAGGTGTGCAAGCTCCAACGCTCGATTTAGGGCTGGTGCAAGCATCTCGGAGTTGGAACATTCGCTTTGATGAGATGATCAAAGCGTTTGGGTTTACGCAGACTTATGGAGAAGCCTGCGTTTACAAGAAAGTGAGTGGGAGCTCTGTAGCATTTCTCATATTATATGTAGATGACATACTTTTGATGGGAAATGATATAGAACTCTTGGACAGCATCAAGGCCTACTTGAATAAGAGTTTTTCAATGAAGGACCTTGGAGAAGCTGCTTATATATTAGGCATCAAAATCTATAGAGATAGATCAAGACGCCTCATAGGTCTTTCACAAAGCACATGCCTTGACAAGATATTGAAGAAGTTCAATATGGATCAATCAAAGAAGGGGTTCTTGCCTGTGTTACAAGGTATGAAATTGAGCTCAGCTCAATGTCCGACCACGGCAGAAGATATAGAAGAGATGAGCATCATCCCCTATGCATCAGCCATAGGTTCTATTATGTATGCCATGCTGTGTACCAGACTTGATGTAAACCTTGCCGTAAGTTTGGTAGGAAGGTACCAAAGTAATCCCGGCAAGGAACACTGGACAGCGGTCAAGAATATCCTGAAGTACCTGAAAAGGACTAAGGAAATGTTTCTCGTTTATGGAGGTGACGAAGAGCTCGTCGTAAAAGGTTACGTCGACGCTAGCTTCGACACAGATCTGGATGACTCTAAGTCACAAACCGGATACGTGTATATTTTGAATGGTGGGGCAGTAAGCTGGTGCAGTTGCAAGCAGAGCGTCGTGGCGGGATCTACATGTGAAGCGGAGTACATGGCAGCCTCGGAGGCAGCACATGAAGCAATATGGGTGAAGGAGTTCATCACCGACCTAGGAGTCATACCCAATGCGTCGGGGCCAATCAAACTCTTTTGTGACAACACTGGAGCTATTGCACTTGCCAAGGAGCCCAGGTTTCACAACAAGACAAGGCACATCAAGCGTCGCTTCAACTCCATTCGTGAAAATGTTCAAGATGGAGACATAGAGATTTGTAAAGTACATATGGACCTGAATGTAGCAGATCCGTTGACTAAACCTCTCCCTAGGGCAAAACATGATCAACACCAGAATTCCATGGGTGTTCGATTCATCACAATGTAACTAGATTATTGACTCTAGTGCAAGTGGGAGACTGTTGGAAATATGCCCTAGAGGCAATAATAAAAGCATTATTATTATATTTCCTTATTCATGATAATTGTCTTTATTCATGCTATAATTGTGTTATCCGGAAATCGTAATACATGTGTGAATGATAGACGCCAACATGTCCCTAGTAAGCCTCTAGTTGACTAGCTCGTTGATCAACAGATAGTCATGGTTTCCTGACTATGGACACTGGATGTCATTGATAACGAGATCACATCATTAGGAGAATGATGTGATGGACAAGACCCAATCCTAAACATAGCACAAGATCGTATAGTTCGTTTGCTAGAGTTTTCCAATGTCAAAGTATCTTTTCCTTAGACCATGAGATCGTGTAACTCCCGGATACCGTAGGAGTGCTTTGGGTATACCAAACGTCACAACGTAACTGGGTGACTATAAAGGTAGACTACGGGTATCTCCGAAAGTGTCTGTTGGGTTGACATGGATCAAGACTGGGATTTGTCACTCCGTATGACGGAGAGGTATCACTGGGCCCACTCGGTAATGCATCATCATAATGAGCTCAAAGTGACCAAGTGTCTGGTCACGGGATCATGCATTACGGTACGAGTAAAGTGACTTGCCGGTAACGAGATTGAACGAGGTATTGGGATACCGACGATCGAATCTCGGGCAAGTAACATATCGATTGACAAAGGGAATTGCATACGGGGTTGATTGAATCCTCGACATCGTGGTTCATCCGATGAGATCATCGTGGAGCATGTGGGAGCCAACATGGTTATCCAGATCCCGCTGTTGGTTATTGACCGGAGAGTCGTCTCGGTCATGCCTGCTTGTCTCCCGAACCCGTAGGGTCTACACACTTAAGGTTCGATGACGCTAGGGTTGTGAAGATATGAATATGCAGTAACCCGAATGTTGTTCGGAGTCCCGGATGAGATCCCGGACGTCACGAGGAGTTCCGGAATAGTCCGGAGGTAAAGAATTATATATAGGAAGTGCTGTTTCGGCCATCGGGACAAGTTTCGGGGTTACCGGTATTGTACCGGGACCACCAAAAGGGTCCCGGGGGTCCACCGGGTGGGGCCACCTATCCCGGGGGGCCCCATGGGCTGACATGGGAGGGAACCCAGCCCAAAGTGGGCTGGGGCGCCACTCCCCTAGGGCCCATGCGGCTAGGGTTGAGGGGAAACCCTAAAGGGGGCGCCCCCTTGCTTGGGGGGCAAGCCCCCCACCCTTGGCCGCCGCCCCCCCTAGTAGATTCCATCTACTAGGGCCGCCGCCCCCCCCCTACCTATATATAGTGGGGGAGAGGAGGGACTTGATACACCAGCCCCTGGCGCCTCCCTCTCTCCCCGTTACGTCTCTCTCTCGCAGTATAGGCGAAGCCCTGCTACTGTGACGCCCTGCATCCACCACCACGCCGTCGTGCTGCTGGATCTTCATCAACCTCTCCTTCCCCTTGCTGGATCAAGAAGGAGGAGACGTCTCCCGTCCCGTACGTGTGTTGAACGCGGAGGTGCCGTCCGTTCGGCGCTTGGTCATCGGTGATTTGGATCACGTCGTGTTCGACTACATCATCACCGTTCTTTGAACGCTTCCGCACACGATCTACAAAGGTATGTAGATGCATCCGATGGCTCATTGCTAGATGAACTCCTAGATGGATCTTGGTGAAACGAGTAGGAAAATTTTTGTTTTCTGCAACGTTCTCCAACACTACCCGTTCGTAAGGTGCTAGCACTTCTGAAAGACTATGTCTCGGTCATCCGTGTCTCAGACACCATGTAGTGCGAGAATCCCAACGGAAGAGATTGAGTCTTGTGGGGAAAAGTGCACAAACCTTTGCAGAGTGTATAAACTAATCATGGTTAGCCATGTCCCCGGTTATGGACATCTTGAGTATCTAGTATCTGGATTATCATGTGAATCTCAACATGTTACTCAAAAATTAATTGTGTTGGGTTTTGTTTAATGATGATGCTTAATTGGGATTGAGAATGCTGTCAACCATTCTCAATGTTTAAAAACTACCATGATAGTTAAATAAAATTTATTCCTTTGCAGTAGGGAAAATTGGCTTTACACAAACTGTAACCATAGAGCTTTCCACCATCCAAATATGCATATAGAATAGCCTGTTTCATTCCATTACTCTCTATGTGTTACTTTGCCAGCATATTCCATGTGCTGACCCGTTTCAGGCTGCAACGTTAATGTTGCAGACTTTTCAGACGACGATTAAGGAGTTTTAGGTCGTGGTTCTATACTCAGTGATGCCGTTGGAGTTGATGGACTCACTTATCTTCCAAGCCTTCCGCTGTTATCGTTATTAGACGGACTTAAGCCATATTTATTGTAATAAGTTCTCGTTTGAGACCCTCGATGTAATAAGTGTGTGATTGCTACTCTATTATAAATCCTTCAAGTATTGTGTGGTGTCAGCATTACTGATCCAGGGATGACACCTGAGCACAGAGATTAGACCGTTTGAGGTCTGGTCGCTACAAGATGGTATCAGAGCCCACGCTGACTGTAGGACATGACCAGTAAGCTAAAGACCTAGATCACTACTCACTCTCCTCTCTTTTCTGACTTCTCATCTTTTCTACTCTTTTTGGATGGAGGATGCAAGGAACAAGTTCACCCAACCGGATGAAGATACACCCTTTGGACGTCACTTGAAGGAAGTCACTAGATACCTGAACATAGGAGTACCAAGCTTCACCGGAACCTACAACGCCACTCTACCTGAAGAAGAGCGCTGGATGATTCAAGTTCAAGTTCCAGGAAGGACGTTCATGCCAGTCACTGAGCCCATAGAGTTTTCCTTTGATGCACCAACTTGGAGTCTAGGAAAGAGCATGGCAGCTCACATCGCCATGGGACGCATTGGAGAACTCTACCGCAATGATCTCAAGGATACTATCTACCAGATTTGTGGGCACTGAGATGAGCACTGGGAGATGATCAGCACCAAAAAGGATAGATCAATTGCAGCTTTTATCCAGGAGTTAAACCAGCACATTCGACGTCAGGAGAACCAGATGTGCGCAGACATGATAGATCTGAAGAAGGCGAGGACAAGAATCAAGGAACTAGAGGAAGAACTCAAGGCTACACGTGAAGATTATGAAGAGGAAATCAAAGTATTAGTGGAGAAGAATGATGATCTGATCAAGAAGATCGGAATATTTATGGGAGGCCCTACACAAGTAGAAGAAGACGAAGAACCCAAGGAGATTCGCCTGGAAGACTACATCATCATCGATGACACCGACTCGGATCCAGATGATAGCGATGATGACTATGTTGATGAAGCTGGAGCAGATATCATGGAGTCTGCAACCGAAGAATATTTCTAGTAGACCACCCCATCAGTAGTAGTAGTCCACCATGTAAATATAGTAGTCTGAGCACTTTTGCGATAGTTAGATCGATTGTATGCCCTTGTTTGATTGAATGAAGTGAATTGTTTGCTTTTGCCTCATGTGCATATGGGTAGTGTTTTCTCTTTAGACCCCCTCTATTCTTAAATCTCATCTTTTCTAAACCCTCAGATGCCTCCGAGACGTGACCCCGGATTTACTTTCCCATCGGAGCTCACTCAGTTGATCCAGCAGCAGAACACATTGATGCAGTTGCTAGTCCAAAATCAGAATCAGGGGAACAAAAACAACCCACCACCACCACCACCTGTTGATCACTTAGCCCGTTTTCTTATACTGAATCCGCCGGTGTTTTTCAGTAGCACCGAGCCGATAGTGGCAGATGATTGGCTCCGCAAGACAGCTAGAGAGTTGACCACAGCAGGATGCACGGATGCGGAAAAGGTGAAGTTTGCTGCACATCAGCTTGAAGGACCCGCAGCATCATGGTGGGAGAATTTCACAGCCACTTTTCCTGTCGACACTCACGTGGGACCAGTTTCAGCAGGCTTTTCGAACTGCCCATGTTTTAGCAGGAGCTATGGCCATGAAGAAGTGAGAGTTTTGCAACTTGCGCCAAGGAGGACAGACAGTTGGCCAGTATGTGGAGGACTTTAGTAAGCTAGCACGTTATGCCCCAGATGACGTTGCTATGGATGCAGCTAAGCAGGAGAAGTTTCTGGAAGGACTGAATGATTAGTTGAGCATGCAGTTGATGGTAGCAACCTTCAACAACTACCAGGAGCTGGTAGATCGTGCTCTTATGATTGAAGGGAAGCAGCAGCAGATTGAGAATCGCAAGAGGAAGTATGGACAAGGGAAGCACAATTCAGGAGCTCAGCAGAAGCCACGTTTTACCCCTAGACCGGGAGGACATTTTCAGCATACCCATGGAGGAGGTATCTCGCACAATCACAATGGCACCAAGAATGGTAATGGGAATGGAGGAAGTAACGGCCAGAACCGTACCAACCCATCGACCCCAGCCAAGAGAGACCTAAGCCAAGTCACTTGTTTTAAGTGCCAGAAGACCGGACATTATGCCAATGAATGTCCTGAATCACAGAATGGAAATGGCAATGGAAGCTCTGGGAAGAAGTCGAACCCTTTCAATAGGGGACAGGTGAACCACGTTAACGTGGAGGAGGTTGAAGAGCAGCCGGATGCAGTAATCGGTAAGTTTTTGGTTAAGTCATTTACTGCACTCGTTCTTTTTGATACTGGTGCATCGCATTCATACATGTCAAGGGGATTTGTGGATAAGTATAAACTGCCAACCCAAGCCCTTAGGTCACCCATGTTAGTAACCTCGCCTGGAGCAGAATATATGGCTAGCCTATGGTGTGATCGGTTGCCATTAAGGATTGGTAACTACGTATTTCCGTCAGACCTAATAGTGTTGGAATCTCAAGGATTGGATGTGATATTAGGCATGGATTGGTTGTCGATGTATGGAGGAAACATCGATTGCGCCAGTAAGTCGATCTTGCTTACCACCCCAGAAGGAAGAAGGATCAAGTATGTATCCCGACATGTGCCAAAGAGGACTCAAGTAAATTGTTTAACAGGAGTTGTGCAGGAGGAAGTACCAGTGGTGAAGGATTTCCCGGATGTATTTCCAGAGGAATTGCCAGGCATGCCACCGGATAGAGATATTGAGTTTTTGATTGAACTTTTGCCAGGCACAGGGCCAATATCAAAGAGACCATATAGGATGCCCGCAAAGGATTTGGTTGAGATTAAGAAGCAGATTAAGGAGTTACTAGATAAAGGATATATTCGCCCAAGTTCTTCACCTTGGGGATCGCCATTACTTCTAGTGGAAAAGAAGGATGGATCGTTAAGGATGGTTATTGATTATCGAGGATTGAATGAAGTAACCATCAAGAACTAGTACCCACTACCGATGATCAATGATCTGTTTGATCGATTGCAAGGAGCTAAGGTATTTTCCAAGATCGATCTGCGATCAAGATACCACCAGTTGAAGATTCGAGAATAGGATATACCCAAGACAGCTTTTACCACCAGGTATGGGCTGTACGAGTATACTATTATGTCATTTGGTCTGACTAACGCACCTGCATATTTTATGAACATGATGAACAAAGTGTTTATGGAGTTTTTGGATAAGTTCGTCGTAGTGTTCATTGATGATATCCTGGTTTACTCGAGAAATGAAGAGGAGCATAAGGAGCATTTGCGTTTGGTGCTTGGTAAACTCAGAGAACATCAACTATATGCCAAGTTCAGCAAATGTGAGTTTTGGTTGAAGGAAGTTGGATTTCTCAGACACGTTATATCCAGGGAAGGTTAGCAGTAGATCCCACTAAAGTTGATACTATGACCAAGTGGGAAGCCCCAACAACAGTTGGAGAGATCCGGAGTTTTCTTGGACTCGCAGGATACTATCGGAGGTTTATTGAGAATTTCTCAAAAATTGCAAAGCCTATGACGGAGTTGTTGAAGAAGGATACCAAGTTCATATGGACGGAGGAATGTGAGGCTAGTTTCCAGGAGTTGAAGAAACGTTTAGTTACATCACCAGTGTTGATTTTGCCAGACCAGACCAAGGATTATGAGGTGTATTGCGATGCTTCACGTCGAGGACTTGGAGCAGTGCTTATGCAGGAAGGAAGAGTTGTTTCATATGCCTCACGATAGCTTAAGCCCCATGAGTTGAATTACGCTATGCATGATTTGGAGTTAGCAGCCGTAGTGCATGCATTGAAGACTTGGAGACATTTTCTGATTGGAAACCATTGCGAGGTGTACACGGATTACAAGAGTTTGAAGTATATTTTCACACAAAAGGAGTTGAACCTCGGACAAAGGAGATGGTTGGATCTCATCAAGGATTATGATATGAAATTGCATTATCACCCCGGAAAGGCTAACATAGTAGCTGACACGAGAGCCATGTCAACACCCTAATGACGGGAGATTTACCAAGGGAGTTAGCCGAAAATCTTCGAGAGCTATGTTTGGAAATAGTCCCAAGAGGCTATGTAGCAGCATTGGAGATTCAGTCTACTTTGATGGATAAGATCAGAGAAGTTCAAAGGACTGACAAGGAGATTGCTTCTATTAAGGAGAAAATGAGCAAAGGAAAAGCTAAGGGATTTCGTGAGGATGAGCACGATACCTTATGGTTTCAAGACCGTGTCTATGTACCAAATGATTCGGAGATCAGGAAGTTAATCTTACAAGAGGCCCATGATTCACCATATTCGATTCACCCAGGAAATACCAAGATGCATTTGGATTTGAAGGATATATTCTGGTGGACTGGAATGAAGAAGGATATTGCGGAGTATGTAGCAGTTTGTGATGTATGTCAGAGAGTGAAGGCAGAGCATCAGAAGCCAGCAGGATTGCTACAACCATTGCCGATACCGAATGGAAGTGGGATCAGCTAGGCATGGATTTTATTACAGGATTGCCCAGAACACGTTCAGGCTATGACTCGATATGGGTTGTAGTCGATCGTTTGACAAAGGTAGCTCATTTCATTCCCGTGAAGACTATCTATACCAGTGCAAAGTTGGCAAAGATATATATGACCAGAATCATTTGTCTGCATGGAGTTCCAAGGAGCATAGTATCAGATAGAGGAACCCAATTTACCTCAAAGTTCTGGAATCAGTTGCATGAAACTTTGGGTACCAGACTGGAGTTTAGCACAGCTTTCCATCCGCAGACAGATGGACAGACCGAGAGAGTCAATCAGATTTTGGAGGATATGCTGAGAGCTTGTGCGCTAGATTACGGATCTAGCTGGGACGAGAATTTGCCATATGCAGAGTTCTCTTACAGCAACAGTTATCAATCCAGTTTGAAGATGGCCCCTTTCGAAGCCTTGTACGGAAGGAGGTGCAGGACTCCATTGTCTTGGGATGAAGTTGGAGACTGCCAGTTGTTTGGACCGGATCTGATAAAGGAGTCTGAACAGAAAGTGAAATTGATTCGTGCTGGCTCAAGGTAGCCCAGTCCAGGCAGAAGAGTTATGCAGATTCTAAACGCAAGGAGACAGTTTACGAAGTCGGAGACCGAGTTTATCTTCGAATATCACCACTTTGAGGAGTTAAGCGCTTTGGAGTTAAAGAAAAGTTAGCGCCCTGTTTTGTAGGCCCATACAAAGTTTTGGAGCGTATGGGAGAGGTAGCCTATAAGTTGGAATTGCCCGAAGGATTGTCAGGAGTACACGACGTGTTCCACGTTTCCCAGTTGAAGAAGTGCCACGCAGAGATGGCTGACATACCGCTGAGAGATACGGTACCACTGGAAGCAATTCAGTTGGACAGTGATTTGACCTATGAGGAGAAACCAGTTAAGATTCTAGAGTATTCCAGTCGAGTCACCCGCAATAAGGTTATCAAGTTTTGCAAGGTTCAGTGGAGCCACCACACGGAGGATGAAGCCACCTGGGAGCGAGAAGAAGATATGCTGAAGGACCACCCTCACCTATTTTCTAGCCAACCCAAATCTCGAGGGCGAGATTCATCTTAAGGGGGGTAGGTTTGTAACATACCAAATTTTCAATTTGGAATGTTATACACTAGATCATCATTGCATATCATATTTGTTGCATTTTGGTTGATCCTAGAAATTTCACGCAACTCAAGGACCCTCGGAGAGAGTTGGGGATTTCGTTATTTTCATATTTGAGTTGTCTCAAATTTTGAAAATAGGATCGTTTGATTTTATTTATTTTATCTTCAATTTTTTATATTACAAAAATATGAGAGAGTGAATAAAATGACTTTCCCAAAATAAAGAAATATTGGGGATTTAATAAAAAAATCAAATAAGATTTTATTTGGTTTTATTTGCTATTTATTTGAATTTAGGAAAAATGCATGTTTTTCAAAATTGCATTTAGGCCCCAAATAAATGTTCATCCTATGTGGCTTGATTTTAGAAGCCGGGAAAAATTTATTTCGGGATTTTTGGAGTCCGTTTAGTATTCCTTTTGTTTTTTTCTAAGCGTAACTATTTAAAAAAACGCAGCCGACCTAACGGGCTGTGTCCGACCCGGACACTAGGCCCGGCCGGCTTTATAAGCCGGGGAGGCCCAGCCGGACCCCCCCCCCCCCCTCAAACCCTAGCCGCCTAGCCCCGCCGCCGCCGCCTTTGCTGCCGCCGCCGCCCGCCCGCGCCACCGCCCCGCCGCCGCCGACCGCCGCCGCCCCGACGGATCCATCGCCGGAGGTAGACCTCGCCGCCGCCGGTTTTTCTTGAAAAATCGTTCAGTTTTCCGACAGTTTTGTTCGTTTTTTTCGGGTTTTTTAAATAGATCGGTTTTCCGGTTTATTTAATTAGCGAGTGTTCGTTCGTTCGTTAATTTTAACGAACGTTCGTCGTTTTTCTTTTTCTCGGATTAAATCCGCGATTTTTCTGATCGCGATTTCTGATACGATTTTCGTTTTAGTCTAACTTTTCGCTCGTTTATCGGAATCAGGCGATTCAAGCGCCTGGAGTTTCGTCTCGAAACCCCCTTTCCGTTTAACCAACTCAAACAAGTTTTTGCCACTGTAAAAATTGCCCTAGATCCAGAATAGTAAACGAAGCCTTTTTCTTTTGCCGTTTGTCTTTCGTTGCTTCGTTCGTTTTGATTCTTTTTGCCAACCAGAGTTCTTAAGTTGAACTTTCTGGTTAGATCTCTTATTTGAGTTTTACCTATGCATTAGTTGAGTACTTATTGTATGCTTGTTTGTTTGCGATAGAGTACCCGAAGTGCGCCACTTGCTACTTTGATCATGTTTTTCCCTCTACCCGTTTTATTGCATTAGATCAACCCTCACACATTGCATGATTAGGATCTAATTAAATTGTGGGTTTGGGAAGTAGTTGAGGTAGTACCTATTACCTGTTATTATCAAACCTTTGGGAGTTACTTCTATGTTTTCTTATTATGCCATGCTATGCTAGTAGACGTGGATTGGGTGAGTGTATCCATGACAGATGTGAGATGTTAATTAATGGTTTACTTAAGGTGGCAACTTAAATACACATCTGGGTGGATTGAGGCACCTGGGTATTCCACCGATTGCCTGTTTTTCTTTATGGACTGCCACCCAGGACCAAAGGGATCATGAGATTGTTCATGCTAGAAACTTCCGTGTGCAGCCACAAGCTACTATGGGCTCTAGCATAGTTGATTAAGTCATGCGAACTCTTACAGTGGTAGACTAGCAGATGTAGGGGATGTAGGTTGGTACGGTCTACCCGTTCGTAAGGTGCTAGCACTTCTGAAAGACTATGTCTCGGTCATCCGTTTCTCAAACACCATGTAGTGCGAGAATCCCAACGGAGGAGATCGGGTCTTGTGGGGAAAAGTGCGCAAACCTCTGCAGAGTGTATAAACTAATCATGGTTATCCGTGTCCCCAGTTATGGACATCTTGAGTATCTAGTATCTGATTATCATGTGAATCTCAACATGTTACTCAAAAATTAATTTTGTTGGGTTTTGTTTAATGATGATGCTTAATTGGGATTGAGAATGTTGTCAACCATTCTCAATGTTTAACAACTACCATGATAGTTAAATAAAATTTATTCCTTTGCAGTAGGGAAAAATTGGCTTTACGCAAATTGTAACCATAGATCTTTCCACCAGCCAAATATGCATATAGAATAGCCTGTTTCATTCCATTACTCTCTATGTGTTACTTTGCCAGCATATTCCATGTGCTGACCCATTTCGGGATGCAACGTTAATGTTGCAGACTTTTCAGACGACGATTAAGGAGTTTTAGGTCATGGTTCCATACTCAGTGATGTCGTTGGAGTTGATGGACTCACTTATCTTCCAAGCCTTCCGCTGTTATCGTTATTAGATGGCCTTAAGCCATATTTATTGTAATAAGTTCTCGTTTGAGACCCTCGATGTAATAAGTGTGTGATTGCTACTCTGTTATAAATCCTTCAAGTACTGTGTGGTGTCAGCATTACTGATCCAGGGATGACACCTGAGCACAGAGATTAGACCGTTTGAGGTTTGGTCGCTACACACAATCTGAGCATAATAAATATTTTACCGAGGAACTTAAGGAACACTCTGTTGTGCTGGAAGCTATAACAAAACAACTTGATGATATTAGTAGAGAAGTTTGCAATCTTCAATCTAAGTATGCTTTTGCTGAAAGCTTGCTAGGAAAATATTCGATGCACAAGCTACCCTAGTAAACCAAATGGCCGCTAAACCAATCTCGCTAGAAGATAAAATTGGTGAAGATCTTAGAATGATTGGTGTTTCTTCTATTAATTCTTTGTTTAGTAAAATTAAGATTGATGAAAAGGGACTGAAGAAGAGTCAACTTTAGTTAGAAGGCGTCCCGATAATTCGGAGGGTGAAAATATTGTTGAGAAAATTGATAAAAGAGGGTTTGAAGAGGTCAAAACTTTAACTAGTGATGCGCCCACTCTTTTGGATTACAAAGATTTTAATTATGATAATTGTTCTTTGACTGATTGTATTTCTTTGTTGCAATCGATGATAAATTCACCCCATGCTTATGAACAAAATAAAGCTTTTACTAAACATATTGTTGATGCTATGATGAAAGCTTTGGAAGAAAAGTTGGAATTAGAGATTTCAATTCCTAGAAAATTGCATGATGAATGGGAACCTACCATCAAAGTCAAGATTAAAAATTATGAGTTTTTTGCTTTATGTGACTTGGGTGCTAGTGTTTCTACAATTCTGAAATCTTTATGTGATGTGCTTGGTCTTACCGATATTGAAGAATGTTCTTTAAATTTGCACTTGCAGATTCCACTATTAAAAAGCCTATGGGAAGAATTAATGATGTTCTTATTCTTTCAAATAGGAATTATGTGCCCATAGATTTTATTGTTCTTGATATTGATTGCAATCCGTCTTGTCCAATTATTCTTGGTAGACCGTTTTTATGCACTATTGGTGTCGTGATTGATATGAAAGAAGGCAATATTCAATTTCAATTTCCACTAAGGAAGGGTATGGAACACTTCCCTAGAACAATAATTAAGCCACCATATGAATCAATCATGAGGGCATCTTATGGATCTAGAAATAAAGATGACAATACTTGAATCCTTGCATTATGCCTAGCTAGGGGCATAAAACGATAGCGCTTATTGGGAGGCAACCCAATGAATAAAATTTATTTTTATCTTTTTCTTTCTGTTCTTGAGTGTTTGCACAATTATGCTACTGTTATGGTTATGTTTTTTGTGTTTTAATTAGTGTTTGTGCCAAGCAAAGCCGTTGGGATCATGTTGGGTGATAGTTGATTTGATTTTGTTGGAAAACATAAACTTTTGTGTCCAGAAAAATAATTTTCGTTTTTAACAGAAGCGCGATAAAATCCAGATTTTTGTACACGGGATTAATATACAAATTTCCCACGTTTTTTCAAAGTTTTCAGAATTTTTGGAGTTACAGAAGTATTCTATGTTTTCAGATTACTACATATTGTTCTGTTTTTGACAGATTCTGCTTTCTTTGCGTTGTGTGCTTATTTCGATGAATCTATGGTTTGTATTGGAGGGTATAACCTATAGAAAAGTTGGAATACAGTAGATATAATGCAAAAGTAAAATATGAATGGGTTTGCAACAGTACTTATAGTAGTGATTTGCTTCGTTATACTAACGGATCTCACGAAGGTTTTGTTGAGTTTTGTGTGATTGAAGTTTTCAAGTTTTGGGTGAGATCATGATGGATGAAGGAATAAGGAGTAAGAAGAGCCTAATCTTGGGGATGCCCAAGTGGCATCCCCTCTTTCTTCTAATGACCATCGGTATTTTACTTGGAGCTATATTTTTATTTGTCACATATCATGAGTTTTGCTTGGAGCATCTTGTATGATATGAGTCTTTGCTTGTTTTACTTTTTATTTTCAGTCATCTATCCTTGCCGGACACGCCTATTTGAGAGAGCCAAAATTATGCTATGACTTGTTAGAATTGCTCTCTATGCTTCGCTTAAATCTTTTTGAGCTATGGAATTGCTCTAGTGCTTCACTTATATCTTTTTTGAGCATCAAAACTTCTATCTCCACTAATCCTTCCTTGATGGATTGTGTGGATGAAAGTGAGGGGATAAGGGTGGATGAGAATGAGTTTGATAGGTTCTTGGGTAAGCTCAAAGGTGATACCAAGAAGCACTTTGTTGCCCTCTTGGAACAACTACGCGAGGCCAATGATATCATTGAGTCTCACGATGAGACCATCACTGAGATGGAAGGGCATAGTCATGATTATGCCAATGAGATTGCAGAGCTTTCTCATGCTCTTGAGGAAGAGTAAGGTCTTAGAGTGGCTCTTGAGGAGTCACAAAATGACGACCTTGCTAAATTAAAGAAAGCTCATGATCATGCTCAAGTTCTTGCACGTGTGCTTAAATCCGAGAATGTTGAACTTAGGGTTGGCCATGCTAGACTCAAAGAGGAGTTCGAGTTACTTGACAAGGCTCGCAAGGCTTTGAAAAGTGCTCATGCTACACTCAAGGAGTCTCATGATCAACTCCAAGTGAAGCTAACTAAGGAGATAGTCATGTGTCCTCCTTTTGTTTTAATTGATAATGCCCATGCAATTAACCCATGTTGTGAGTTGTGAGCATGTTTATCTTGTGGAGGAGAATGCCAAGTTGAAATAGCAACTTGAGAAGGGACTTGTTTCGTGCATTCAAGGTGGGAAGAACCTCAACAAACTTTTGAGCAATCAAAAAGAAGTTGTGGCAAAGGAGGGACTTGGGTTTGCTCCCAAGTCAAACAAGAAGAAGCCAAAGAAGAAAAGCAAGACCACACAAGCTCTCCCTCTCAAAGAGGTATTTTTAAAGGAGGGAGAGGGTGGTCCTAAGGAGAAGAAGAACAAGGTGGAGGGTGGTGATGCCAAAAGGGGCAAAACCAATCCTTCCAACAAAGTCGGCGACTTTAACCCTTCTTATGTTTTATGTCATGCTAGTGATGGGCATGTTTATGCCAAATTTTTGGTTCTCCTTATGAGTACATTGAATGGTCTATTTGGGTTCCTAAGACCTTTGTTATTAAGATCAAAGAACCCATTCAAAAATGCGTACCTAAATCCAAGCATTGATCTTATGTAGGAGTTTGCTTCCAATGGGGTGTTTTTTGATAGTGGAGCAACAAATGATATGACCTGGAGCAATGACTTGGTCGTGGACGTGAAACCAAGCCCATCTATGCCCACCCGTGTCCAATTTGGTGATGCTTCATTATCTAAGGTATTGGTTAGCCATGGAATATGAAAGTATGGTGGAAAAAGGAATAGACTTTATTTTCTATTTCGGAACCGCCTATGATATATCTAGCATGGAAAGATTTGGGAACTACTCGATTGTTTCCATTGACAGGAAAAGCATGCCACCCAAAATATTTTATCTCTATATTTTTCGCTTTGAGATCTGGCACCTCTACAAATCCCCACTTCCCTCCGCGAAGGGCCTTTCTATTTACTTTATGCAATTTTTATTTTTATTTTGAGTCTCCATCTTCTCTTATAAAGCACCAACTAAGGGGCACCATGATCGTACTTGAGCATTGGGTGTATCTAATACGTGAGTATGTTTCATGAATGGATCAATGATTAAGCATAATGGGCTAGGGATAACTTATTTTAGTATTGATATTTGACATGGTAGCTTGTTGATATGCTTGAGTATTGAAGTCTTCATGTCAAAATTAGACTATTGCTTTGAATCATATAGAAGTCCAAATGTCCATGCTACAAAGAAAAGAATATGTGATGAACATGTTAGGCAGCATTCCACATCAAAAATTCTGCTTTTATCATTTACCTACTCAAGGACGAGCAAGAATTAAGCTTGGGATGTTGATACGTCTCCAACGTATCTATATTTTTTGATTGTTCCATGTTGTTATATTATCATTCTTGGATGTTTTACAATCATTTTATAGCAACTTTATATCATTTTTTGGGACTAACCTATTGACATAGTGCCCAGTGCCAGTTGTTGTTTTTTGCTTGTTTTTTACTTCACAGAAAATCAATACCAAATGGATTCCAAATGCCGCAAAACTTTTTGGAGATTTTTTCTAGACGAAAAGACACTTGTTGGGCCAAAGAAGTACCATAGGGCGCCCTGGTGGGTTGTGCCCACCTCGGTGGCCTCCCGCACCGCCTCTTTGCTCTATAAATACCCCCAATATTCCAGAAACCCTAGGGGGTTCAACGAAAATCAATTCCAGCCACCGCAAGTTCCAGAAAGCACAGATCCAGTCTAGACACCATCACGGAGGGGTTCATCATCCTCATTGGTGCTTCTCCGATGATGCGTGAGTAGTTCATTGTAGACCTACAAGTCCGTAGTTAGTAGCTAGATGTCTTCCTCTCTCTCTTTTGATTCTCAATACACTGGTCTCTTGGAGATCTATTTGATGTGTCGTTCTTAACAGTTTGCATTTTCTGCATCTTCAGCCACACCGTTTTCCTTCTCACCGCAACTGCTCCAAGGGAAGAATACACCAGAAGGGAGCTATAGTCCCCACTCAACAGTTCCCTGCATCGAATGTGCGTGCCCGACATGGACAACCACAACAACTGCAGGGCCATCGACAAGTCAGCACATGCTGCTCACTCTTATGGATGGCGGCCAGATAGGTTGTACCCTCATCTTACTTGTGTGCAACATTTATGACTTTGTTATTCATCTAAGCATGGAAAATAGATTATCACATTTCACTATATATTCATGCTGATCTCTTAAGAGTCTTGTTCGTGAGTTAATGTTGTTCCATAGTTCAGATAAGAGACTTGTCCTTTAGGTAAAGTTGTTCCATAGTTATCATCCATCAGCCAATGTTATCCCACAGGCTGGTGATTATACCACTTCTAGTATTACCTATTTTGCTCTTTAATACTTTTCTGTGCCATCTAGTTAATCTCGAGTACAAACGATACATATTATGTAGCTTTCATCTGTGTTCTCCCTTTTGTTTTTGAGACCTATTGCTGCTAGTTAAGCCCAGTCCTACTATTTATGTCATCTCCTGCAGGCACTCATTACATAAATCTTACTACTAGTTGTCTTCCATGCATGTTAGATATAATTGCACACACTGATATATCCACAAGAACCTCACGGAGCAATGTAACGGCCAACAAACTTAACGTCAATGATACCCAATATGATGGAACATGTAAAGGCAGTTCTTCAGAAGACTTGCAGAAACATGTCGAATCCTATTCACCCCACAAGGTCCTTGCTCTAACTTGGCCCGTGAATATGGGTACAACATGCATATAATGTCCTAGAGTGCATCTACTCTGTTGCAATGCAATGTGCTTAGCCTGCTGATCATGCATGTAAATATGCCATGCCTTCCTGTTTTTCAGTATCTATTCCATTCATGATAACATGTTTTCAAATTCAAGTATTGTCATTCTACTCTGTCGCAATGCCATCTGCTTAGTTTGGACATCATGCTTCTGAATATCTTATGCATTGTTATTATCAGTATGTACTTCATCTGTCTACCATACCATGTTTTTTTACATTGAAGTGATGTTGTAGTGGTCTGTTGCAATGCCATCTTAGTTTCCCAATCATACAAGCATATGTTGCCTTAGTGTTTTTCTGTATGTATTCCGCTATCATACAGTTTTACATTCAACTAGTGTTTTTTACTCTATTGTCATGTCGTATCCCTAGCTCTTACATCATACTCCCTCCTTCTGGATTACATACCACAGAAATGGATAAAAATGGATGTATCTAGAACTAAAATATGCCTAGACACATCCATTTATTTCCGGATGGAGGGAATACATGTCAATATGTCATGCCTTTCTATTCTTCAGTACCTATTCCATCCCTCTGTCGTAGCATGTTTTGTAACTGAAGCACCATTCTTCTATATAAGGCATGCAAGGGGAAGATGGCTATCTTAGAATCTGAAGGGTTACAAACAAGGTCTTTGCAAAAGATCGAAACGCCAGGAGATAGTAAACCAACTCCAGTGTTCATAGATACTTCTCTAGCACAGAGAAACCCAATTCCTACTAATAATAAGAAGATTCAAGTGGCCAAAAAAAGAAGATTCAAGTGGCCAAAGAACTAGTCTGCTCCAGTCTAGCAAAAATATGTCAACTCCATTCTAAAAAAACATGTGTGTATCCTCACATCATGAAATTTTATAGCATTCAGATCATATTTTCTACATGTTTCTTACCCATCTCTCTTTTAGAAAATAAGCTTAAAGGATAGAAGACTTTCTAAACTAGGATCGTGTTCGAGGAAAGTATCTTACGGGAATTCTCTGTGCTCCAATGCAGATGTAAGTACCTGTTGTATATCACTATATTTTTACATTAGCATGTATTTTGTTAATCGGCGTGAATCCAACATTTATCTGATCTAAATTTACTTGTAGCAAAATGTATAATTAAAGGCGACAATGTTGGTTTTTGTAAGGAAAACTGTCTGGTAGTTTTGCATACTGAGCTGCATGAGTGTACTATCTCATATCATGCACATTACTAAATTGTAGTGTTCTTTTGGTTGCCTAATCATTCATTGTGTCAATGTTGCTTTCCTATTATCTTACCTGGCTGATGATAGTTGTGCCATATTGTGTTAATTTTGTGTAGGCCGATGTGGTCCTGTTGCTCAAACGTTCGTTGTGTCAATGTTGCTTTCCTATTATCTGACCTGGCCAATGATAGCAATGATAGTGTGTTAATTTGGTGCAGGTTGCTGAAGATAAGAAGACAAACTCTGAAAACAGCAAGGCAACCCCATTGTTTCTTTCCAATAAATCTAGGCCAGGTAATATGGCAATAACTCTTGATTAATTTGTCTGGTTCCCGTCCTAATTTATGTTATGATGCAGTGGTCGAGACACTCTCCACTATCAATAATACAAGCCTACCAAAATCGCCATCTGAATCTATTGAGTTTCCTTTGTCTCGAATCCAACGAAAAAAATGTATGTTTGTGAACGAATTACTGGCTGGAGCAAACATGGAAATCATGGAGGAATCAGAGGTGCACATTCTTGTGCAACAACAACTGATCAATGTTTTCGGAGACAGTGTAGCAAAGGAGGAAGAACTTGCTCACATGCTTATGGGCGTCATCCGCGCTGAGGTTGCAGATTGTGAGGTTGTAGATCGTTAAGTTTTGTTCATTTGTTTGCACTAGCATCAATCTTTGATTGGCGAGTGGATGTAATTTCCTGTAATATATGCTGGATGTGCAACATTTTTCCTTGTATGTCGTACATTTTCTTAGCACGCCTCGCATTCCAGCTAACTCGCTATGAAGGCAAAAAAGTAGTGAAATTATTATTTAGCACGAATAGTCATGGGCCCAAATGAAGGAAGCGGCCCACTGCCATTAATGGGCTTTCCTATTGGGCTCGCATGGGCCAAAATTCTCATAGGCCTTTCATTGATCGGTTTTTGTCCTGTCCATAATTGCTCGTCGTAATGGGCTCAAATTATAGCTAGGCCAGAATCGACGTTATCTAATTGGGCCTACAGACATGTTCGAAGTCTACTGGGCCCATTATGTTAATGGGCCGTAACCAAGCCGAAAGCTCTATTGAGCCGCTATAATTGAAACGAGCCAACAGTTAATGCTCGGCCCTATTACCTCCCGGGTCGTTAACAGGCCGACATCAAAGCCGGCAATAAGTGGGCCCATTTGATTTCATGGGCCGATACTAAGGTCGAGATATATAGGCCCAACTGTATTATGGGCCTTTAGCAGGCTGAAAGTGACAGCAGGCTCGTACTGGACCATGAAGAGAATGGGCCGCTAGGTGGTCAAAAGTCAGGTCGGACTGTATATGGCCCAACTATGTTGTGGGCCTTTAGTAGGCTGAAAGCGAAACTGTGTTGGTATTGGTCATGAAGAGCATGGGTCGTTAAGATGCCAAAACTCAGGTCCGACTGCAAATGGCCCAACTCATTTATGGGGCGTTAACAGGCTGAAAGACATACCGGGCTGGAAATTGGCCCAACACTTAAATGGGTCGCTAAAAGCCCGAAAGACGTACATCCTGAAAATTGGCACATCCCTTGAATGGGCCGTTAACAGGCCGAAACCACATGGGGCCGATATTGAGCCCAAATATATAACAGGCTGTTAACAGGCTCAAACTGACGATGGGATGCAATGGTGTCAAATAGTTAACAGGCCGTTAACAGGCCGAATTGACACATCTCGTATGGGCCATGGGCTTAAATGGACCAGACACCAGTAGGCCCTATATGGGCCGGCCTGCTAATTTTGACTGGGCCGACCTCTTTCACCTAAATGGGCCACTATTGGGCCTTGCCATGTGCCAACGTATCATTGACGTGTCCCGTACAATGAGTGGATGACATCTGTCCCAACGCTGAGCTGACACGTGGATCCTCCGGCGAGTAAGCATTTTACACATGGAAAATCCCCATTGGTCGGGCTTGTTAACGGGTTATCGGATCCAAACCGGAACCCGATAGCTTAACGGCGACCCGTTGCCGTGGATGCCACGTGTCGGTTACCCTTGACGAAAACACTTCCATGATACGCCATTTATCGTCATGGAAGTGGACACTTCTATGATGATAATTTTGGTATTATCATGGAACACTTCTACGACAGCACAAATATGACTATCTTGATTCTGTCATAAAATCATCATGGATGTACATGCATGACAGAAAACATGACCTACTGTGACAAACACGTATCATCACAGAAGTATATATATTTTTGTAGTGGGTAGTCCCTAGAAGCATCGGTTAATCTATTATAAAATATATCAAGTATTTCATTTTTCTTGAGAGGATGATCACGCAACGCATTAAGTAATTGGAGAAGCCTTGCCCAAGCTTGAGGGAGATTCTCTTCTTCAATTTGCACAAAGTTAAATATTTCCTCTAAGGCAGCTTGTTTCTTATGAGTAGGAAAATATTTTTCAGATAAGTAATATATCATATCCCGGGGACTACACACACAACCAGGAGCAAGAGTATTGTACAAAATCTTAGCATCACCCTTTAACAAGAAAGGAAATAACTTAAGAATATAGTAATAGCGAATTTTTTTCATCATGAGCAAATAGGGTGGCTATATCATTTAATTTATTAAGATGTGCCACAAAAGTTTCAGTTTCATAACCATGGAAAGGATCAGATTCAACCAAAGTAACTAACTCAGGATCGACAGAGAATTCACAATCCTTATCAGTAATAAAGATAGGTGAAGTAGCAAACTTAGGGTCATATTCCATTCTAGCATTTAAAGATTTTTCTTTCAACTTGACTAACAATTTTTAGATCATGTCTATCCTTACAAGCAAGAAAATCCCTACCTACCTCTCCATCCATAACATAACCTTCAGGTATTTTAGGCAATTCATATCTAGGAGAGCTAGGTCGAATAGGTGTTTCAGTAATTTCATCAGTTTCAGCATTCTCAATTTCTTTAGCTCTAGCAAGTTGTTCATCAAGACCTAGTGGCACATTATAATCAAGCAAAGTACTAGCATCACCAATAGCATCATTCATAGCAGAAGTAGCATCATCAATTACTTGCGACATATCGAAATTAATTGCAGGTGATGGTGTTGCAAGCTTACTCAAAACAAAAGGTGAATCAAGTGCAGAGCTAGATAACAGTTCCTTACCACCCCTCGTCTTACAGGGAACAAACTTGGTTCTATCATCCTTAAGATTCTTCATAGTGATCAACAGATATAAATCCCAAGTGACTCAACAAATATAGCTATGCTCCCCGGCAATGGCGCCAGAAAAAGGTCTTGATAACCCACAAGTATAGGGGATCACAACAATTTTCGAGGATAGAGTATTCAACCCAAATTTATTATTTTGACACAAGGGGAGCCAAAGAATACTTGTAAGTATTGGCGGTTGATTTGTCAATTCAACCACACCTGGAGACTAAATATTCGTAGGAGAGTGATGAGTAACATAGTAGTATGTTAATTTGATAGTAGTAGCAATGATAGTAACAGTAACAGTAGTAATTTTGTAGTAGTTGTGACAGTAGCAACAACAGTAGTAACATAGCAAGAAACAATATGTGAAAATCTCGTAGGCATTGGATCGGTGATAAGTTGGATAATATTCATCATGTAACAGTCATAACCTAGGGCGACACAGAACTAGCTCCAATTCATCAATGTAATGTAGGCATGTATTCCGTAAATAGTCGTGTGTGCTTATGGAAAAGAACTTGCATGACATATTTTGTTCTACCCTCCCGTGGCAGCGGGATCCATAAGGAAACTAAGGGATATTAAGGCCTTCTTTTAATACAGAACCAGAACAAGGAATTAACACATAGTGAATACATGAACTCCTCAAACTACGGTAATCACCGGAAAGAATCCCAATTATTGTCATGTGGGGGTATGTGGATCATAACACGTAGCAGGTGCATATAACTTGCATGGTAGGATCAAGAACACAAATATATTCATGAAAACATAAAGGGTTCAGATCTGAAATCATGGCACTTGGGCCCTAGTGACAAGCATTAAGCATAGCAACATCAGTCTCAGAACATAGTGGATACTAGGGATCAAGCCCTAACAAAACTAACTCAATTACATGATAAATCTCATCCAACCCATCACCGTCCAGCAAGCCTACGAAGGAATTACTCACACCCGGTGGTGAACATCATGAAATAGCTGATGAAGGTTGATGATGACGACAGCGTCAAAACCCCCTCTCCGGAGCCCATAACGGACTCCAGATCAGCCCTCCCAATGAAGATCAGGAGGTGGCGGCGGCTCCGTATCGTAAAACGTGATGATTCCTTCTCTCTGATTTTTTTCTTGGTGAATAGGTACTTATGGATTTGGAGTTAGGGTTGCGGGGGCTTCTAGGGGCCCACATGCCTGAGGGGCATGCCCCAGAGGATGGTGGCGCCCCTGGGCTTGTGGCACCCTGGTGGCCCCTTTCTGGTAACTTCTTTCGCCAGTATTTTTTATATATTCTAAAATAATTCTCCGTAAATTTTCAGCTCCATCCGAGAACTTTTACTTCTGCACAAAAACAACACCATGGCAATTCTGCTGAAAACGGCGTTAGTCTGGGTTAGTTCCATTCAAATCATGCAAATTAGAGTCCAGAACAAGAGCAAAAGTGTTTAGAAAAGTAGATACATTTGGGACATATCAACTGCAACGACCTCCGTGGCCATTGCCACCTCTTCTCCAACCTCGGTGTCTCTCTTCGACTCCCCAAACGAGAACCTCATCACCACCCCCAAGTGCCTCATGGCAAAAGGCGTCACCAAGATAACCTATAACATCAAAACTTCTATCTCCACTAATCCTTCCTTGATGGATTGTGTGGATGAAAGTGAGGGGGTAAGGGTGGATGAGAATGAGTTTGATAGGTTCTTGGGTAAGCTCAAAGGTGAGACCAAGAAGCACTTTGTTGCCCTCTTGGAACAACTACGCGAGGCCAATGATATCATTGAGTCTCACGATGAGACCATCACTGAGATGGAAGGGCATAGTCATGATTATGCCAATGAGATTGCAGAGCTTTCTCATGCTCTTGAGGAAGAGTAAGGTCTTAGAGTGGCTCTTGAGGAGTCACAAAATGACGACCTTGCTAAATTAAAGAAAGCTCATGATCATGCTCAAGTTCTTGCACGTGTGCTTAAATCCGAGAATGTTGAACTTAGGGTTGGCCATGCTAGACTCAAAGAGGAGTTCGAGTTACTTGACAAGGCTCGCAAGGCTTTGAAAAGTGCTCATGCTACACTCAAGGAGTCTCATGATCAAGTCCAAGTGAAGCTAACTAAGGAGATAGTCATGTGTGCTCCTTTTGTTTTAATTGATAATGCCCATGCAATTAACCCATGTTGTGAGTTATGAGCATGTTTATCTTGTGGAGGAGAATGCCAAGTTGAAATAGCAACTTGAGAAGGGACTTGTTTCGTGCATTCAAGGTGGGAAGAACCTCAACAAACTTTTGAGCAATCAAAAAGAAGTTGTGGCAAAGGAGGGACTTGGGTTTGCTCCCAAGTCAAACAAGAAGAAGCCAAAGAAGAAAAGCAAGACTACACAAGCTCTCCCTCTCAAAGAGGTATTTTTAAAGGAGGGAGAGGGTGGTCCTAAGGAGAAGAAGAACAAGGTGGAGGGTGGTGATGCCAAAAGGGGCAAAACCAATCCTTCCAACAAAGTCGGCGACTTTAACCCTTCTTATGTTTTATGTCATGCTAGTGATGGGCATGTTTATGCCAAATTTTTGGTTCTCTTTATGGGTACATTGAATGGTCTATTTGGGTTCCTAAGACCCTTGTTATTAACATCAAAGAACCCATTCAAAAATGCGTACCTAAATCCAAGCATTGATCTTATGTAGGAGTTTGCTTCCAATGGGGTGTTTTTTTATAGTGGAGCAACAAATCATATGACCTGGAGCAATGACTTGGTCGTGGACGTGAAACCAAGCCCATCTATGCCCACCCGTGTCCAATTTGGTGATGCTTCATTATCTAAGGTATTGGGTCTTGGCAAGGTTGTCATTTCTCAAGACTTAACCATTGAACAGGTCATGCTTGTTGAGATCCTTGCATACTATTTACTTTCTGTTCGTCAACTTGCACTTATGGGCTTTGCTACATTCTTTGATATTGACACCATGTCCATTTTATGGAGCAAGATTCTTAAAGTAGCCTTTGCTAGGCATGACGAGAATGGTCTCTATGTGGTTAACTTTACGGAGAGACCCACTAAGACTGAAACTTGCCTAATGGCTAAAGTTGATGTGGGGTGGCTTTGGCATCACTATTTAGCCCACATCAATATGAGATCTTTGCAAAGTCTCCTCAAGGGGGACCATGTCCATGGACTAACAAATGTTAGTTTTGCCAAAGATCGTGCTTACAGTGCTTGTACCAAAGGAAAGCTGCATGAGACAGCTCATTGACCCACGACTATTATATCATCCAAGAGGCCTTTGGAGCTCCTTCACATGGATCTCTTTGGGCCTCCACCATTTGATAGTCTTTGGGGAAGAAAGTATTGCTTGGTGATTGTGGATGACTACTCAAGATACACATGGGTATATTTCTTCAAGAGGAGGAGTGAGATCCAACAAACCGTCGTCGACTTTACAAGTGAAGCTCAACATAAACATGATGCAAAGATATTGATGATTAGAAGTGACAACAGCACCGAGTTCAAGAACTACACCTTGGATGAGTTTCTTAGTGATGAGGGGATCAAGCACCAATATTCCTCACCTTACACCCCTTAACAAAATGACGTAGCGGAGAGGAAGAATCGTATGTTGATGGACGTGGCAAGGACCATGATGGCGAAAGTAAAATCTGCGTACAACTTTTGGGCCGAAGCCATCAACACCGCATGTCCGCATGGCATGCATCCAATCGGCTCTACCTCCGCAAAGGCTTGAACAAGACTCCTTATGAGATACTTACCGGTAACAAGCCCAACCTCAACTACTTTTTGGTGTTCGGTTGTAAGTGTTTCATTCCCAAGAAAGGTGCTCGTTTTCCTAAATTTAAAACTAGAGCTCAAGAGCGCATATTTGTTGGTTATGCTACAAACTCTCATGCTTACCGTGTTCTCAACAAGTCCAATGGACTAATTGAGGAGACGTGCAACGTGGAGTTTGATGAAAATAACGGCTCCTGAGTGGAGCAAAGTGGTCTTTGTGATGTAGGTGATGAAATTCCTCCCCAAGCCATAAGAAGATGCGAGTTTTCAAATCCTGCCCATTGAGGAACCCCTTGTGGTCAAAGGAGAAGGACAATGTTCTACGCAAGTGGAATCTGAAGGAAATATGCCCTAGAGGCAATAATAAAGTTATTATTTATTTCCTTATTTCATGATAAATGTTTATTATTCATGCTAGAATTGTATTAACCGAAAACATAATACATGTGTGAATACATAGACAAACATAGTGTCACTAGTATGCCTCTACTTGACTAGCTCGTTAATCAAAGATGGTTAAGTTTCCTAACCATAAACATGAGTTGTCATTTGATTAACGAGATCACATCATTAGGAGAATGATGTGATTGACTTGACCCATTCCGTTAGCTTAGCACTTGATCGTTTAGTATGTTGCTATTGCTTTCTTCATGACTTATACATGTTCCTATGACTATGAGATTATGCAACTCCCGTTTACCGGAGGAACACTTTGTGTGCTACCAAACGTCACAACGTAACTGGGTGATTATAAAGGTGCTCTATAGGTGTCTCCGAAGGTACTTGTTGGGTTGGCGTATTTCGAGATTAGGATTTGACACTCTGATTGTCGGAGAGGTATCTCTAGGCCCACTCGGTAATGCACATCACTATAAGCCTTGCAAGAATTGTAACTAATGAGTTAGTTGCGGTATGATGTATTACGGAACGAGTAAAGAGACTTGCCGGTAACGAGATTGAACTAGGTATTGAGATATCGACGATCGAATCTTGGTCAAGTAGCATACCGATGACAAAGGGAACAACGTATGTTGTTATGCGGTTTGACCGATAAAGATCTTCGTAGAACATGTAGGAGCCAATATGAGCATCCAGGTTCCGCTATTGGTTATTGACCAGAGACATGTCTCGGTCATGTCTACATAGTTTTCGAACCCGTAGGGTCCGCACACTTAAAGTTTCGGTGACGATTATATTATGAGTTTTTGTGTTTTGATGTACCGAAGGTAGTTAGGAGTCCTGGATGTGATCATGGACATGACGAGGAGTCTCAAAATGGTCGAGACATAAAGATCGATATATTGGACGGCTATGTTCGGACACCGGAATGGTTTCGGGGAGTTTCAGACATATACCGGAGTACCGGGGGGTTACCGGAACCCCCCGGAGAGTTTAATGGGCCAAGATGGGCTTTAGTGGAGAATAGGAGGGGTGGCTAGGGCAGGTCGCGTGCCCCCTCCCCCTCTAGTCCGAATTGGACAAGGAGGGGGGCAGCGCCCCCCTTTCCTTCCTCTCTCTCCTTCCCTTCCTTTCCCCTCCTACTCCAACTAGGAAAAGAGGGAGTCATACTCCCGGTGGGAGTAGGACTCCTCCCTGGCGCGCCCTCCCCTGGCCGGCCGCCTCCTCCCCCCTGGTCCTTTATATACGGGGGCAGGGGGCACCTCTAGACACAACAATTGATCTCTTGATCTCTTAGCCGTGTGCGGTGCCCCCTCCACCATATTCCACCTCAATAATATCATAGCAGTGCTTAGGTGAAGCCCTGCGCCGGTAGCAACATCATCACCATCACCATGCCGTCGTGCTGACGGAACTCTCCCGTGAAGCTCTGCTGGATCGGAGTTTGTGGGAAGTCATCGAGTTGAACGTGTGCTGAACTCGGAGGTGCCGTACGTTCGGTACTTGGATCAGTCGGATCGTGAAGACGTACGACTACATCAACCGCGTTGTGCTAACGCTTCCGCTTTCGGTCTACGAGGGTACGTAGACAACACTCTCCCCTCTCGTTGCTATGCATCACCATGATCCTGTTTATGCGTAGGAACTTTTTTGAAATTACTACGTTCCCCAACAGTGGCATCCGAGCCTGGTTTTATGCGTAGATATTATATGCACGAGTAGAATACAAGTGAGTTGTGGGCGATACAAGTCATACTACTTACCAGCATGTCATACTTTGGTTCGGCGGTATTGTTGGATGAAGCGGCCCGGACCGACATTACGCGTACGCATACACGAGACTGGTTCTACCGACGTGCTTCGCACATAGGTGGCTGGCGGGTGTCAGTTTCTCCAACTTTAGTTGAACCGAGTGTGGCTATGCCTGGTCCTTGAGAAGGTTAAAACAGCACTAACTTGACAAACTATCGTTGTGGTTTTGATGCGTAGGTAAGAACGGTTCTTGCTCAGCCCGTAGCAGCCACGTAAAACTTGCAACAACAAAGTAGAGGACGTCTAACTTGTTTTTGTAGGGCATGTTGTGATGTGATATGGTCAAGGCATGATGCTAAATTTTATTGTATGAGATGATCATGTTTTTTAACCGAGTTATCGGCAACTGGCAGGAGCCATATGGTTGTCGCTTTATTGTATGCAATGCAATCGCCTTGTAATTGCTTTACTTTATCACTAAGCGGTAGTAATAGTCGTAGAAGCAATAGTTGGCGAGACGACAACGATGCTACGATGGAGATCAAGGTGTCGCGCCGGTGACGATGGTGATCATAACGGTGCTTCGGAGATGGAGATCACAAGCACAAGATGATGATGGCCATATCATATCACTTATATTGATTGCATGTGATGTTTATCTTTTATGCATCTTATTTTGCTTAGATTGACGGTAGCATTATAAGGTGATCTCTCACTAAATTTCAAGGTATAAGTGTTCTCCCTGAGTATGCACCGTTGCGAAAGTTCTTCGTGATGAGACACCACGTGATGATCGGGTGTGATAAGCTCTACGTTCAAATACAATGGGTGCAAGAAAGTTTTGCACATGCGGAATACTCGGGTTAAACTTGACGAGCCTAGCATATGCGGATATGGCCTCAGAACACTGGAGACCGAAAGGTCGAGCGTGAATCATATAGTAGATAAGATCAACATCGTGATGTTCACCATTGAAAACTACTCCATCTCACGTGATGATCGGACATGGTTTAGTTGATTTGGATCACGTGATCACTTAGATGATTAGAGGGATGTCTATCTAAGTGGGAGTTCTTAAGTAATTTGATTAATTGAACTTTAATTTATCATGAACTTACTCCTGGTAGTATTGGCATATCTATGTTGTAGATCAATAGCTCGCGTTTAGCTCCCTGTTTTATTTTTGATATGTTCCTAGAGAAAACTAAGTTGAAAGATGTTAGTAGCAATGATGCGGATTGGATCCGTGATCTGAGGATTATCCTCATTGCTGCACAGAAGAATTATGTCCTTGATGCACCGCTAGGTGACAGACCTATTGCAGGAGCATATGCACACGTTATGAACGTTTGGCTAGCTCAATATGATGACTACTTGATAGTTTAGTGCACCATCCTTAACGGCTTAGAATCGGGACTTCAAAGACGTTTTGAACGTCATGGACCATATGAGATGTTCCAGAAGTTGAAGTTAATATTTCAAGCAAATACCCGAGTTGAGAGATATGAAGTCTCCAACAAGTTCTATAGCTAAAAGATGGAGGAGAATAGCTCAACCAGTAAGCATGTGCTCAGATTGTCTGAGCACTACAATCACTTGAATCAAGTGGGAGTTAATCTTCCAGATAAGATAGTGATTGACAGAGTTCTCTAGTCACTATCACCAAGTTTCTAGAACTTCGTGATGAACTATAATATGCAAGGGTAACAGAAACGATTCCCAAGCTCTTCGTGATACTGAAATCGAGGAAGGTAGAAATCAAGAAAAGCATCAAGTGTTGATGGTTAACAAGACCACTAGTTTGAAGAAAAGGGCAAAGGGAAGAAGGGGAACTTCAAGAAGAACGGCAAGCAAGTTGCTGCTCAAGTGAAGAAGCCCAAGTCTGGACCTAAGCCTGAGACTAAGTGCTTTTACTGCAAAGGGACTAGTCACTGGAAGCAGAACTGCCCCAAGTATGGCGGATAAGAAGGATGGCAAAGTGAACAAAGGTATATTGGATATACATGTTATTGATGTGTACTTTACTAGTGTTTATAGCAACCCCTCGATATTTGATACTAGTTCAGTTGCTAAGAGTAGTAACTTGAAACGGGAGTTGCAGAATAAGCAGAGACTAGTTAAGGGTGAAGTAACGATGTGTGTTGGAAGTAGTTCCAAGAATGATATGATCATCATCGCACACTTCCTATACTTTCAGGATTAGTGTTGAACCTAAATAAGTGTTATTTGGTGTTTGCGTTGAGCATGTATATGATTTGATCATGTTTATTGCAATACAGTTATTCATTTAAGTTAGAGAATAATTGTTATTTTGTTTACATGAATAAAACCTTCTATGGTTATACACCCAATAAAAATGGTTTGTTGAATCTCGATCGTAGTGATACACATATTCATAATATTGAAGCCAAAAGATGCAAAGTTAATAATGATAGTGCAACTTATTTGTGGCACTGCCGTTTAGGTCATGTTGGTGTAAAGAGCATGAAGAAAATCCATGCTGATGGGCTTTTGGAATCACTTTATTATGAATCATTTGATGCTTGCGAACCATGCCTCATGGGCAAAGATGACTAAGACTCCGTTCTCCAGAACAATGGAGCGAGCAACTGACTTATTGGATATAATACATACTGATGTATGAGGTCCGATGAGTGTTGAGGCTCGCGGCGGGTATCGTTATTTTCTGACCTTCACAGATAATTTGAGCAGATATGGGTATATCTACTTGAAGAAACATAAGTCTGAAACATTTGAAAAGTTTAAAGAATTTCAGAGTGAAGTGGAAAATCATCGTAGCAAGAAAATAAAGTTTCTACGATCTGATCACAGAGGCGAATATTTGAGTTACGAGTTTAGTCTTCAATTAAAACAATGTGGAATAGTTTCACAAACTCATGCCACCTGGAACACCACAGCATAATGGTGTGTCCGAACGCCATAACCGTACTTTATTTGATATATTGCAATCTATGATGTCTCTTACCGATTTACCACTATCGTTTTGGGTTATGCATTAGACACAGCTGCATTCACATTAAAAAGGGCACCATCTTAATCTGTTGAGACGACACCGTATGAACTGTGCTTTAGCAAGAAACCTAAGCTGTCGTTTCTTAAAGTTTGGGGTTGCGATGCTTATGTGAAAAAGTTTCATCTTGATAAGCTCAAACCCAAGTCGGAGAAGTGTGTCTTCATAGGATACCCAAAGGTAACTATTGGGTACACCTTCTATCACAGATCCGAAGGCAAGATATTTGTTGCTGAGAATGGATCCTTTCTAGAGAAGGAGTTTCTCTCGAAAGAAGTGAGTGGGAGGAAAGTAGAACTTGATGAGGTAACTGTACCTGCTCCCTTATTGGAAAGTAGTTCATCACAGAAATCTGTTTCTGTGACTCCTACACCAATTAGTGAGGAAGCTAATGATGATGATCATGTACCTTCAGATCAAGTTACTACCGAACCTCGTAGGTCAACCAGAGTGAGATCCGCACCAGAGTGGTACGGTAATCCTATTCTAGAGGTCATGTTAATTGACCATGACGAACCTACGAACTATGAGGAAGCGATGATGAGCCCAGATTCCACGAAATGGCTTGAGGCCATGAAATCTGAGATGAGATCCATGTATGAGAACAAAGTGTGGACTTTGGTTGACTTGCCCGATGATTGGCAAGCCATAGAAAATAAATGGATCTTCAAGAGGAAGACGGGCGCTGATAGTAGTGTTACTATCTACAAAGCTAGACTTGTCAAAAAAAGGTTTTGACAAAGTTCAGGGTGTTGACTACGATGAGATTTTCTCACTCGTAGCGATGCTTAAGTCTGTCCGAATCATGTTAGCAAATTGCCACATTTTATGAAATCTGGCAAATTGATGTCAAAACTACATTCCTTAATGGATTTCTTAAAGAAGAGTTGTATATGATGCAACCAGAAGATTTTGTCGATCCTAAAGGTGCTAACAAAATGCTCAAGCTCCAGCGATCCATCTATGTACTGGTGCAAGCATCTCAGAGTTGGAATATACGCTTTAATGAGTTGATCAAAGCATATAGTTTTATACACACTTGTGGTGAAGCCTGTATTTACAAGAAAGTGAGTGGGAGCACTACAGCATTTCTGATAAATATACGTGAATGACATATTGTTGATCGTAAATAATGTAGAATTTTCTGGAAAGCATAAAGGAGTATTTGAAAGGAGTTTTTCAAATAAAGACCTTGGTAAAGCTACTTACATATTGAGCATCAAGATCTATAGAGATAGATCAAGACGCTTGATAAGTTTTTTCAATGAGTACATACCTTGACAAGATTTTGAAGTAGTTCAAAATGGAACAGTCAAAGAAAGAGTTCTTGCTTGTGTTACAAGGTGTGAAATTGAGTAAGAATCAAAGCCCGACCACGACAGAAGACAGAAAGAGAATGAAAGTCATTCCCTATGCCTCAGCCATAGTTCTATAAAGTATGCCATGCTGTGTACTAGATCTATTGTATACCCTACATTGAGTTTAGCAAGGGAGTACAATAGTGATCTAGGAGTAGATCACTGGACAACAGTCAAAATTATCCTTAGTGGAATAAGGATATGTTTCTCGAATATGGAGGTGACAAAAGGTTCGTCGTAAAGGGTTACGTCGATGCAAATTTTGACACTGATCCAGATGACTCTAAGTCTCAATTTGGATACATTTTGAAAGTGGGAGAAAGTAGCTAGAGTAGCTCCGTGCAGAACATTGTTGACATAGAAATTTGCAAAATACATACGGATCTGAATGTGCCAGACCCGTAGACTAAACTTCTCTCACAAGCAAAACATGATCACACCTTAGTACTCTTTGGGTGTTAATCACATAGCGATGTGAACTAGATTATTGACTCTAGTAAACCCTTTGGGTGTTGGTCACATGACAATGTGAACTATGGGCGTTAATCACATGGTGATGTGAACTATTGGTGTTAAATCACATGGCGATATGAACTAGATTATTGACTCTAGTGCAGTTGGGAGACTGAAAGAAATATGCCCTAGAGGCAATAATAAAGTTATTATTTATTTCCTTATTTCATGATAAATGTTTATTATTCATGCTAGAATTGTATTAACCGGAAACATAATACATGTGTAAATACATAGACAAACATAGTGTCACTAGTATGCCTCTACTTGACTAGCTCGTTAATCAAAGATGGTTAAGTTTCCTAACCATAGACATGAGTTGTCATTTGATTAACGGGATCGCATCATTAGGAGAATGATGTGATTGACTTGACCCATTCCGTTAGCTTAGCACTTGATCGTTTAGTATGTTGCTATTGCTTTCTTCATGACTTATACATGTTCCTATGACTATGAGATTATGCAACTCCCGTTTACCAGAGGAACACTTTGTGTGATACCAAACATCACAACGTAACTGGGTAATTATAAAGGTGCTCTACAGGTGTCTCCGAAGGTACTTGTTGGGTTGGCGTATTTCGAGATTAGGATTTGTCACTCCGATTGTCGGAGAGGTATCTCTGGGCCCACTTGGTAATGCACATCACTATAAGCCTTGCAAGCATTGTAACTAATGAGTTAGTTGCGGTATGATGTATTACGGAACGAGTAAAGAGACTTGCCGGTAACGATATTGAACTAGGTATTGAGATACCGACGATCGAATCTCGGGCAAGTAACATACCGATGACAAAGGGAACAACGTATGTTGTTATGCGGTTTGACCGATAAAGATCTTCGTAGAATATGTAGGAGCCAATATGAGCATCCAGGTTCCGCTATTGGTTATTGACCGGAGACATGTCTCGGTCATGTCTACATAGTTCTCAAACCCGTAGGGTCCGCACGCTTAAAGTTTCGGTGACGATTGTATTATGAGTTTTTGTGTTTTGATGTACCGAAGGTAGTTCGGAGTCCCGGATGTGATCATGGACATGACGAGGAGTCTCGAAATGGTCGAGACATAAAGATCGATATATTGGACGACTATGTTCGGACACCGGAATGGTTTCGGGGAGTTTCAGACATATACTGGAGTACCGGGGGGTTACCGGAACCCCCCGAGGAGTTTAATGGGCCAAGATGGGTTTTAGTGGAGAAGAGGAGGGGCGGCTAGGGCAGGCCGCGCCCCCCTCCCCCTCTAGTCCGAATTGGACAAGGAGGGGGGCGGCGCCCCCCTTTCCTTCCTCTCTCTCCTTCCCTTCATTTTCCCCTCCTACTCCAACTAGGAAAAGAGGGAGTCCTACTCCCGGTGGGAGTAGGACTCCTCCCTGGCGCGCCCTCCCCTGTCCGGCCACCTCCTCCCCCTGGTCCTTTATATACGGGGGCAGGGGGCACCTCTAGACACAACAATTGATCTCTTGATCTCTTAGCCGTGTGCAGTGTCCCCTCCACCATATTTCACCTCGATAATATCGTAGCGGTGCTTAGGTGAAGCCCTACGGCGGTAGCAACATCATCACCGTCACCACGCCATCGTGCTGACGGAACTCTCCCGTGAAGCTCTGCTGGATCGGAGTTCGCGGGACGTCATCGAGCTGAACGTGCGCTGAACTCGGAGGTGTCGTACGTTCGGTACTTGGATCGGTCGGATCGTGAAGACGTATGACTACATCAACCACGTTGTTCTAACGCTTCCGCTTTTGGTCTACAAGGGTACGTAGACAACACTCTCCCCTCTCGTTGCTATGCATCACCATGATCCTATTTGTGCGTAGGAATTTTTTTGATATTACTGCGTTCCCCAACAGAATCATCACCAATACTTGACCCACAGGCTTCCAAAGAACAAAGTGAAGGTCCTCAATCAAGTGAACAAGATCAAGAGCAAGATCAACCTCATGATGAAGGTGATGCACCAAGTGATGCCCAAGATCAAGTTCATGACTCCGAGCAAGCTCAAGTCGATGCTCAAGATGATTAATATGTAGCTCCTCAAATTCCACTTGAAGAGCAATTGGAGTATCGTGCCGCCAAGATAGCTTCCAATCTCAAGCATAAAGGCCATGTCTTGGAGAACATCATTGGAAGCTTAAGAAAGGGGGTATCTGCTCATAAAAAATTAATAAACTTTTGTGAGCATCACGCATTTGTTTCTTGTGTTGAACCCCAAAAGGTCTATGAGGCGCTCGAAGACCCGGATTGGCTAGAGGCCATGCATGAAGAACTCAGCAACTTCTAGCGCAACAAAGTGTGGCAATTGGTGGAAAGGCCAAAGTATCATAATATCATCGGAACCAAATGGATCTTCAAGACCAAGCAAGATGCACATGGGATTGTCATCCGCGACAAGACAAGATTGCTGACTCAAGGTTACTCCCAAGTGGAAGGTGTTGACTATGGTGAAACCTTTGCCCCTGTTACTCGCCTTGAATCTATTCGCATGTTGCTTGCATATGCATCTCATCACGATTTCAAGTTGCAACAAATGGATGTGAAGAGTGCATTTCTTAATGGTCCTATTCATGAATTGGTGTATGTCAAACAACCCCCGGGGTTCGAGGACCGTACGCCATTGTAGAGGCGATCAAAGACATTTTTTCGCATCCATAAGCACCAACGAAAATTTTCTATGAATAGGGCATTGGGGGAAAAGTAGTCATCCATCAGCGTCAAAATTGAGCACTCGATGACCCTTCATCGAGTGAAATTGAGAACGTACTCTTCCGCATGCTTCATGTCTGCAAGGACCGCCTGCATCATCACCATGTCATCCGCATAGTCCTCGTCAGGCAACTCAACGTAGTGCTCATATATGTACTCCATGTCCGATCCATTGCTTCAAAGAAGGGACAGAAATTTTAGCACATGCATTTCACCAAACACTTGCCGGACGTGGTGGCCCTCGTAAGGGCGGATGGTACCTGCGCGGCGGACATACGAGAGGTGTGGACCGGCGGTGGAGGATAAGCGGCATGGAGGCCGGGTATAGTGGTGGAGGTCGCAGAGTTCTGGGAAGGGCTTGCCGGGTTGGCGAGGTGGTAGAGTGGTGGCAGTGGCAGCAGCGACGAGAGAGAAAGCGGATGAAAGAGAGAGAAGGATGAAAACGCGGGTCCGATGGTCGGAGTCCTATGTGGATGTTGTCCGGAAAACGGACGTCTGAACTGGTCCGCGGACCAATGCGGGACGACGTTGAATGGCACACTGCGCCCGAACAGCTTGATCCAGACACTTGCGGAAGATTTGATGACCCACTTTGGAGATGCCCTAAACAACTTGTTGACTCACTCTATATGCAAAGTAGCACTGGCCATGTAGGGTCCAAGTTGTGAATCTTGGCGTCTGCTACCTAATGTCAATGGAGACAGTATATTGATGTCTTGATCTCTCCATTTTCCTGTGAGGCCATTGTTTGACGAATTAATTTGTAATAAATGGTGTGATAAGTGAGGCCATATGCATCTATAAGAGGCAGGGGTAATAGAAGCTTTTATTATCTTAGAAAAATACAAGGTGTAAAAAACTTTTAAGAGCTTTTGGCCGACAGGAGATACTACCTGCTTTCTGGTTTAAAAGGCTCACATGTACCCCTAGGTCAACAATTTAATCAAGATAACACGAGTTATATGTCATAAAAAATATATCATGGAAAACCTCAAATGTTATATTCTCTAATGGTATAAATTAGGTTATATTGATCAAACTGATAATCCAGAGACACATTGGGTCTTTTAAACCAAAAATGAGGAAGTACGTGACTGAAACTCGTTGAGTTGATTAGGGTAAGCGGTCCACACATAGTGAGATATACAAGTGAGAATGTCCTCCAATAAAAAAAGTATATATGGTTGCAAAAACGATACAAACAAAACACATGCCTATTTTTTTCCTAACATTTGCCAAATTGTTTATTACACCCGGCATTCTCCTGAGCCCTTCTGTATTTCCGGCATATGAGCCCTTATGACTGCCCAGATGCATGTGATTTCTTGGAGTGTCAAGAAACTCCAGGGCAAGTTCCCTACACCTTACAACCTACACTAGGGGTTGGGGCGCCACCTGGTGGCGCCTCTTGAGAGGAAGTTTGTATGGTGCCAGATTGACGAGCAACCTTTTCATCTCTTTTTTTCCAAATTGATGAACATGCACATATAAGCAAGGAACTTGCAATAGAATCTACACCTGATAACCAAACAAACAACCTTTGAACAAACAACAATATTTTAGAGACCTTGATCCCATTGGGTGGTGGATTATTCCCAACCATATTAAACACTATATCGTATGAATAACTACAGAAAATTGTGAAACCAATCTGGCATATAACTAACTGTACGCATAAGTGGCTAGCAGGTTTAAGCTCGGCCAAGAGTGGAAGTTTATGATGACGGAGCAGTTGTTGTCTTTGCTCCTCCTGTTCACTGACTCAAGCTCTGATAGCAGCGGATGTTTACAGCGACGCAAGAGATGTTGTCTTTGCTCCTCCTATTCACCAGTTGCTCCATCAGATGCTCCGCAGCTGCCTGTCCGCCCCTCTAGTGTCATTGATCTCATCAACAGCCTCTTGATTGGTCGTCACCTGAATTTTCATCATACTATAACAAAGCTTAATCGCACCAGAGCCAAAGAAGGGAAATATGAAAGCACTTCTAGATGCAGATAATTTGGTACGAAAAAAGAGCGAGCTAAAAATCCTCACCAAATCCACAAAAATAATAAAATACACTGCTACCTACCGTAGAGGTATAACTGGTATAGCTACAACAAGCAAACATCTTTCAAAACGCCCTATTGTCAGACTACTACTTGTAGACTTTCAGGCACGCAACGCTAACTTCAGTGGCTTTTTCCTAGAGCTTACAGAATGGATAGTAACAGAAAGAGCTACACAGATGTACTGAAGAGGCAACATTGTACTGCAATAAATCAATAGTTCTCATCAGAACAGCGCGTACTTTTCAACGATCATCTGGTCCTTCACATTGTTGGCCGACCGGCATGACAGCTGAGACTTCTGGCAGGCTGACGATCAGGAGAATCAACACGAGGCATATGGTATGCGGCTGCTTCGGGCACTGGAAGAAGAGGCCATTGTTGAGTGTCGATGAGGAGAGTGACTGCAATTAAAATCTGAATTGTATGATGCATGATTACCCAAATCGACATGAAGTAAATACAATAAGAAATATAAAATTACCGGAAAGAAATAGTTTGTGGAAAATCAAAATGAGAATTAAAAGCAGAAGATTTACACATGACGATGACCCATTTTAATTAAGTTGTATAAACAGCAACATTAACATCAGAGTAGGCTAGAAATATAAATTTATCATACATTGGCACAACTTCTGTTGCTTGAAATCAGTGCTGGAGAAACAGTCGTATGTGTCATAGAAAGACGCATTATCAAGGGCAACTTGGCGATGTATTCATCTTCTGAACCACAGCAAGAAGGTTTTCTAAAAAAATCATAGTAAGAAGGCAAGTCACTGTCACTGATTCTAAGTGGTAGTGAGCAAGCGAGTTGCATGGAAGGTGAAATGTTCAAGGCCAATAACCACGGATGTGCTTGTGATATGACTTCCAAGAGCGAATGAAAACACTACAACCTAACTATTAGTTTACAGCAAAGGGAAAGCATACATGATATAAGGAAGCCAAACATTACATATGTACCATTCTAAAATAAGCTGTATTTGATGCCATGAATGAGATATCGCCTATTATGGCAATATAAATTGATAGATTTTGCCTACTCGAAAGACTTACTTAAGTGTCACAGTAAGTAATAATTAACCAAAATGTTTTTAGTATCTCAACAATAAGAATATTATATAAGTATACTTCCGTCAAAAAACTATATGTTTACTTTCTCACAAAAATAACTATATGTTAACGAATATAGTCTACTAACTGAGACAACTTCGTGCAACAATCCATTTCTACAGATGTATAAGGTGAATTGTGTTTTTGTAGGCTGCTACAAATAGTATGTGCCCTTGCAAATTAATTGGTGGTGAAAAATTCTGATGCGAAGACATATCCGAGCCAAAGCAAAGAGCCAAAGAAGAGAGATATCTGAACGGAGTAAGATTCAGCCAACATACTGTATCTGAATCGAGTAAGAGTCAGCGAACATATTGCAAGAAGTTAAAATAACTGGAAAATACCTGAGCAGGTATTTGTGCATTTTGATCTTGCCTACACACATTAGGGTGGCTGGTAAGCAATGTGTTCGAGCAATCACTAAGAAAATTTAACTCACTATCAGTAACTTCAAGGCAAGAAAATATAATGACTAGCTTTGTGAGGCCACCACTTCCATCCAAGCATCCTTAACGCCAGGATACTCCCCCCAAACAAATGTTCTGATAGTGAAATACAACAAGCAGTTATCTTGTGAGGACAAAACTCTGTCTCAAAAGTATACAATATATTTTGCAAGTAAGATTTAGGTCTGAGAAGTTTCCTAGTCATTTAAATGTAGGGTTTCAGTCACAACGAAAACAAAAGGGTGTCAACCAAGAAAACATATGACACCCAATATACTATGACCAAATTGCTGCTTTTTTCTTGTGATGAAGTTCACCCAATTGAAGAGATGGCAACTGATCAATGACCAATCCACCCACTTTCTCCCACCGCGGCTCAACGCATGGCAAGAAGGTGAAATCCCCTGCACCCGGCCAAGAACAAGAGTGATTAGCCCACAACCAGCCAATAGAGAAGGATGACAGGGTGGTCACCTTTGATACTTTGGGGCTTAAAGTATCTGCCGAGATCTTCCCATGTAGCTTTAAGACTTTATAACAACAACCTATAGTGATATAAATGATTAAAAGCACAATTAAATTATTACCCAAAGACAGCACAAATTGATATGATGCTTTAGACTTGAGTATACACTCCCTGGTTTAACTTTTTCATGAACATTGGGTGAGCATGCTTGTAACCAAAAAGGGATCAAAGCGACAGTACAAAGAACTTCTTGAGATAGTAATTAATTGCAAGAATGTGGTTAGCATTAAATACTCGCAAAAATGGCATTCAAATGGGTTTAACCCATATGTTAGGATAATTTGCTCATAATTTGATAGCTTGAACAGTTAATTTAGTAAAATCATGGATTTGTGGAGGTTAGAGAGCCACATAAGATCATCTGTTAGATGTCTATGGATGCCATGAATATATGCCCCAAAAATAGTTTAGTCCACATATATCTTCTTGGATGTGTAGGCTGTGTTTATAGACAGTACAAAACAGAGTTTTGGATCAGGCAATGGCATGTCCTTTATGCTGTGATATTATCTTGGGGCTAACAAAAGGCATCAGCAAGCATGCATTATGCAGCCTTTTCAATTTGACTACACTTCTAACATGAAAACTTTGCAAACTAATCCAAAATGGAGCTTTTTCAGTTCAGAAAGGAATCAATGCAAATACAATCATGAAACATACTACTTGCCTCAGTAACCATGGACACAGATATGCAGACAACCATGTTGAAAACCTGAATTTGGACATAGCAAAATAAAAACAGTAGAAAACATGAACTTCCTACAAGTGAACCTAAATATACATGGTAGGATCAATATGCAAAAGAAAGCATTGCCAATTTGGCTCTTGAACAGATAATGAGGATTAACATTATTAAGGAAACACTGAAACAATACTTAAATGCTCAGCTAACCAATCCCGGCCAAGCAAAAAATAAAATGGCAGATCATGAATATATGAATTCGTTTAGAAGTGGATCAGTCCTATCAACTGATCTGTTGTCGGCGTTTTGTTTGCTTCTTCTGCACTGTTTTGTTAGATAGAGCACCAGATGGTTTACTGACACTCATAAATATGTGTGACTACCAGCCAAGATCTTATCCTTAGTTGCAGCATTTGATGCGTTGAATACACATGTTTTATCACAATATAGTTGGTAAGTTACTCCAGTGAAAATTACATAAGTATATTCCCATATAGAAATAGTATCACTGTATTAGAGGCTCATTGTGCACCTGTAGAGCTGCTCTCTGAGTTCTATTAAAGCGACTTGGTGATTCAAACCAGTGAGGATAGCCTAATTGTTGCATCCCCAAGACTATACGGCCTACGAATACAAAATATCAGCAAGTATGTTCTCTCAAGGATTTTTTTCGAAGATGTTCTCCCAAGAAAATTTCAGCAACTTCAACTTGAGAACTCTATCTAAGTAATTGCCGACTAAAATATTTGATAAAACAAAGTTAGAGCATACCGTATTTTCAACATCCCCAATCAGATCAGCTATCTGCTCAGATATGACATCCTTCCTGTTTTTATCCAACACAACAACCCAATCATGCGCACTACCATCAGAACTATTAGACTACTAGAATCTAATGGATGAGTGAGCTATTTATTAGGCAAAGACAGGTAAGCGTTCAAACATACGAAATCTTCAGCTTTGAGCTGCTGCATCATAGACGAATCTTCTGTTTCAATTTGCACCTTCACATATCTGAAAAGTAAAAGAATATCACATGACGACATCAACAATCAAATTTATCATGAACAAGTTATGGTTTATTAATTTCAAATTCCGTAAGGCGATAGTATAAATCAGAAGAAACAGAATTAAGTGTATGGCAAGTGAACTTGGCACCTGATAAATTCTACAGGCCAATATATGACCACGGGACACAAATTTACATAAATGAACTTCACCTCTTGTGCAGGAAACCATCCCCGACCCCTATCCAACACATGAATATCCAAACTTGGTCCTATCTGAGCCATCTTCAGTTGAACTGAGAAACAGTAATATGATCCATCAGAACCAAATGCTTTAACATCGGCATTTTCCTGCACCAGATAAGTGGCACTGAATCAACAAAGCGTAGTGTTCATGCCTTAACGCAAACAGATTGAGTGTTAACTTCGCAAGATTCTGCTGTGTCGGAGACATCACCTGGATGACGCAGACCGACAAGGAAATTACCAAAGAGCAAACCTCATTATAATACCCAAATTAGTTCACCCGCATCACCAATATAGGAAATAGACAATGAATTTTTTTTCCCAAGAACATGAACTTGCAACACTGGAAAAAACTACAGACATGACCCAATCAAACTGTACCTGTGAGATTGATAATAACAAAAATGGTTTTGCTAAAGGCCTAAAGCACATCTGGATAATAAGATAGCACACAAATCTTGTAATATCTACAACATGGCAAACACATGGTTTAATTGATTGACAAGCAGTCAAGGTAATTCCGCAGCAATATGTATAAACCAACCTGAATAGTTGAATTAGGGGGCTCGGTCAATAGCCATGCTTGAATGCGTTTCAGCTCAAGAGAAAAGGGCATGCAATCCTGACCTTAAGATTAAGTTCCGGTATAAACTGCAGGTACCACAAACTCAATCCGATATGCCAGAATCATGTGGAGATGACGAGAGACGAAATAAAAGGGAACTCACAGTGCAGACCAGGGTGAGAGAGAGAGGGAGACGAACCTGTAGGTCGAGCCAACGCCTCAGAATCAGCAAAACCAAAGAGGAGGACGACCTCGTGTGGGGCAACAGCGGCCTGCACTCCTTTCTGACAAGCGAGAAGAGGGAAAGGCAGGTCGGGATGGAGGTCGTGGGGCTCAATCCGCGGGCAGATGTGGAGAAGGCGATGCCGCGCGGCAAGTCGGGCCCCTCGCCGGACAGCACGCCATCCGGTTTTGGCGGCGGCTACCGCACGCTAGCCGGTCGCCGCAGCTGGCGGCGGAGGGAAGTGGCGTCCCCAAGCATCGCGTGATGGGCCGCTTCACCGACCTCAACCATGGGTGGTGGGTGGGAGCATCGCCAAGGTGGCTGTGGCGGCGCTGGAGAGGGAGGAGGGGGCGCTGGAGGCGAAGAGAGGTGGAGGGTTTCGCTCGACAGCTTTTCCTTTCTTTCTTTTTTCCCTCTTATTTCCTGCCCAACCCACGCATTCGACGTGGCACGCGCCAGCAACCCCCTTGATGCACACCTTATTGTTTTGGATTGCCATGTGCTGCCTTTTTTAACAGCATGTGCAACAATTTTCAGAGCAGCAGCGGCACATAGAAATACTATGCATAACTCACAAGAGAACTGAACGCGGTAAAATGATACGCATTAGATTTAGTCAAACACTGCCTAGTTGCATTGTTAGTAGCATGTTAATCAGTCCATCAGCTAATCCCATACAAAACTAGAGGGAACAAGATTCATAAACAACTAGAACAGTTCAGCAGTTAATATGATGCCATGTGACCATCTTTGTAGACCACATTGTTAGATTGCTACAAGCCCATTCGTCTACTATGACACTGGGTGATACTGATCAAGCTGGCTGCCACTGGGCTGGCTCATTACCTCCGCCATCTCGTCGAATTTGCGTTTCTTCTTGTTGCGCTTCATGACCAATTTCTGCCGATTCTCTTCAGCTCTTCTTATCTTGTTCTCCACTGTTTCCAGAACATTCTTCTCTGCGTTCATCTTTTTTACTTTGGTGAACACATCCTCAGGGTCTTCCAGAATGTCAGGAGCATCAGGCATGACGGGAAATATGATCTCCGGGTCACTGTGAAATGATCAGATGATAAGTATGGACCGCATAGATGATGTCACAAAACATCAATGACAAAAATTAAGAGCGGATAATTCATGTTTTGGTACAAGTACAACTCATGGTGAAATATATTTATGAATGCCAAATCCAAACCAACTAATGTCGAAACAGTCGATAGTCAACCAACGAACTGAGTCTCATTTGACAACCTGATTAATAAATGGGCAACTTGGGAGAAAATCACCAGTTCATTCTGCCTTTGTTCAAAAAACGTAAAAATAACTGACCTGTAACCAAGCAGCAGCATACCATCACCCTTTATAATCCCACCATCCAAAGATATAGCCCCATTCCTCAAATGAGGCATTGCTTGCCGCATGTCATTCCGTGTTTCATAAACTTGAAGCTCTCCAAAGAGCCTATAAAATAAGGTTTCACGGAGACCATGTCCACTACTTGTGATTATCTCCAAGTTCTCTGCAGAAAGATTGATCAAGTTGACTGCAAACCCACGAAATCCCTTGGGCGTCTCCGCATGTGGAAAAGGCAGATTTAGCTTTTTTTGCCTTATGTTCCAAAAGACGTCTCCATTATATGGCCTGTCAAATAAACATTTATTAAAAATGCTGAGTTATCTATCTTGTATGGCCTGCCAAACAATTGAATTTATGCGATAGAATTGAATAGACAAATAATCACCTCATAGAAGAAATTGCACAAGATTTCGTTTCTCAAAATTTTGACAGAAAAATGTTCTATCACTATTTTTAACTAGAAACATTTATCAAAAATGCTGAGTTATCTATCTTGTATGGCCTGCCTAACAATTGAATCTATGTGAGAATTGAATAGAACAAATTATCATCTCATAGTAGAAACTGCACATAAAATTTATTCTCAAAATTTCAACAGTTTTATATATTAGTACTTTGTGTTAGATAAGATAGGTAAATCCACATTTTGTTGATGATACGAGTAGGATTATCACCATATGGCAATCAGCAAACTACGTTTGCAACTTTTACACATACACTTTTTCATATTAGTCATACACAAGCAACGGGGGTTGAAGGGCTTCTGCTTATGGCTATGAACAGGTTCAGGGTTCAGAAGACTGTAAACCAGGAATTTTTTAGTTTACTGATGCATTAGCAGCACTCCGGTTTCAAATTTTCTAACACCCAGAAATGCATCTACAGACCTGCTAAAATTAAGTAAATATAGATATTACCTTATTTCATCCAGGCATATGATAGGAAATCTCCTGCTTATTGGGACTCCTAGTTTAGCTGCTTCCTGATGAATACCAAAGCGAATATCCACATTTCCTTCAGTGTCATATTTTTCAAAGTAATTAGCAGCGTCCTGAGTCTTGCAAACCACTGCAAGCATGTTGTCTTCACCAAGATACACAGAAAGCATCCTACCAAATGAGAAGACAGAGATTCAGATGAATAAAATTATGCATCATGTTAGAATAGGTCTGACATAAATAATGTAGGAGTCTGCAAATTTACCTACTGAGCTCTCTGTTAGCAACAGTTCCGAGAAGAGCAACAATACCAACAACTTCATCCTTGAAAGATCGCCCTGGTGCATATGCTTTACGGTTGGAGAGATTACATAGAACAGCAGCAGCAGTACCAACATTCTCTTCAATTTTATGACGAGTTATCTCTTTTGCGCCAACTCTGTGGCCAATCTCATCTGCATACATGAAAATTAAATTATATAAAGCGACGAGCAGGGAAGACAAGTGCAGGTATAAGAGTAATGTAACAGAGCCCATTATAATGAGACCATGCAGATTAAGTCCATACTCAGCGGAAGACAAAAGCAATAAAAATTTTGCACGAGCACAGAAAATAACCTTTCAGACTGGCAATACGATTCTCCACAGATTTCTTTTGAGAATCAAGAAATTTAATCATTTCTTCTTCAGAGCGTATATTGGAATCAATTGATTCAATCTCATCAGAAACTTTCTGAAAAAAGTGACAAATTAAGGCACGGACAAGCTAATAATAATATTCTGCAGGTCAAAAAAATTGTAACCTCTAATCAAGCTATAACAACCTTTATTTAATGGTGTAAGTATCATAGATTTTGAATCAAAATACACATAATATTTTCAACTACCAAATAGTTATTAATTTTATGAATAATTTAATGATTTATTCTGTCAGAAGGTTTGTATTTTTCTTGATATGCACAGGAGAAGGAACCCCTCTAGCGTTATAATAAGCAACAATTCAACTCAGCTCTACTTCATCAACAATTTAATGATTGGATGGTTTCCATCAACATTGTATTTTGAGTTTTGCACAATATACATTAGACTAACCAGGATAACAGAGGATGCTGAAAAAACAAATCACTGCACTAAATGGGTATTAAGTTTCCATACCAACATCATAAAGACATGTATTGACCCACGGTGCATCATATGCAAATAGCGATAACCTTGGCGCTATTTTGTTTAAATCTGAGTTTGTAGTTTTCTTGAAAAAAGTTTGAGTTCAGAAAACGTTCTAGTTTGAATAATGTATTCCTTAGTAGTTTTTTAAGATCTAAATAAGCCAGAGGACTTCAGCAACACTAGAAATGTTAAATCAAGGTATTGAAGGCTTTTACCCTCAGAGCATCCTCAATGTATCTAACAGATTGACAAGAAGCAAGTTGACTTGGAGATAAAAGATCTTGACTTGATAGAGATGAAGTTGGGTAGCTGCATATAGGTTCAAAGTCGTTCTCCGAGTTTACTCGCACTAAATCAAGAGCATAAACATGAATCTGCCAAAGGAAAATCCAGGACTTCAGTCTGAAATAATTATAAATTGTGCAACAAGAGCTACCTTGTAAGATCAACCTGAATTATTGTTTCCAGGTCAGCAAAATGTGTATGATATGCCACAAAACTGACTGTTCCTGGTTCATTAGGAACCTGTGCACGAGGAAGAACACATCTTCCATGTTCAAATGCATATTGTGCTCCTTGCACATCTTTTAATTGATTCGACCTGATGCTAAGTGTATGTTGGAGTCCATGTATTGACTCGTCAATCACTCCATCACAGTCAGAAACTTCAAATATTATGTTCTCCAAGAAGGTCCCAGCAGGACAACTTTCCGGAACCTGACAAATAATAATAATCACGAGGCTTCCACCTTTTGAACAAAATTAAGCACCACGATGTCACTAATAAGAAATCAAATGAACGAATCAGTATTACTACCTTAACAGCTTTCAAATTCCTGATAGCAATTTGAAATGTTCTATTGAAAATCTTTTTCTTGTGATCAAAAATCGTCAAACAAACTGCACAAATATGCACATAATTATTAGAATGAAAATGTACCAGCAATATTGGAACCACTATGTAACTGACCTTCTGAACCAAATCCGCTAACAACTTTAAGCATTCCACGTAGGTCAACAAATCCTTTGCTGTTTACCTGCAAAATTAACAATATAGTTTATATGCCGACAGACTACAACTGTAAAATTGTCAAACAATTTAAGGGCTCCCAAGATGGCTTCATATGATGGAACCATAGATTTGGAAAAGAATAAGAGTGCAGGATATAAAAGGGTGCTGCATCATCCAATCAATTAGAACCATGTAATTAACAAGCTACTCTTAGTCCCTCATCAGTCATCATAATGTCAAAACAACGGGGTTCAGGTGGCATAGCTCTGGGTTTCGCTAATGCTTCTAGTCCGGTTGAGGGTAGGCCAAGTCAAGCATAGGTAGGAATTGGACCAGACCAGGCTTAGCCTCGTTGAGCCAGTCCATTTGTCAAAAATCTAATAATTCTCCAACCGCTCCCAAATTCAGAAGCAGCAAATCCCAAAGCATCGAAACTAGAGGGGTAAAGTCTTTAGTTTCCTGTTTCCCTGCATACATTTTGCCCCTGTTAAAATGTACTTACTTACTCCCTCAGTTTCTTTTTAGTCTGCATATAAGATTTGGTCAAAGTCAAACTTTGTAAAGTTTGACCAACTTTATAGAAAAAATATTAACATCTACAATACTAAAGCTATATGGTATGAAAGTTTATTTCATGATGCATCTAACAATATTGATTTCATATTGTGAATCTTAATATTTTTTTTCTATAAACTTAGTCAAAGCTAAGAAAGTTTGACTTTGACCAAATCTTATATGCAGACTAAAAAGAAACGGAGGGAGTACTTACTGAGCCTTTTGTCCCAAACAAGTTGGGGTAGGCTAGATATGAAACCCTTTCACGAGGACTTCCCAGGAGGTCACCCATCCTAGTACTACTATCGCCCAAATGGGTTTCATACCCAAAGGACTGGCTAGTTTTTACGTTGGCTCGCCAAGCCTATCACAACCCTTAGATATGAAACCCTTTCACGAGGACTTCCCAGGAGGTCAGCCATCCTAGTACTACTCTCGCTCAAATGGGTTTCATACCCATGGGATAGTTTTTACATTGGCTCGCCAAGCCTATCACAACCCTCCTCCTTTACCCGGGCATGGGGCCGGCTATGCCTAGAAGACATAGGCGGAGTTGCCCCTGTTAAAATGTAGCAGCTCAAATTTTTTCCACCTCATTGACAACTCTGACTGGAAGTCTATTTTTACGTTACTAAATTACATAGAAGAAAATAGCAAAATACAGCACGTGCAAAGAACGATATTTTTTTTAACAATCTCCACTGCAGGACTGTTACCGAGCGCACCACATCATTCTGGCTAATGTTAACCTGGTCAAAATATACATTTACTAGCATTGCAAAAATACAGTTTAAAACAAACGATTACCTTTCGAACAGGTCCGCATTTATCTACAAAGGAGAATCCAACAGTATTGACAATAAGTTCCGTCCCTTCTTCAACATGATTGCCACAATGATCGAGCACCTGCGAATGGTTGAAACAGTATATAGAGGGTAATTTTCGGAAACTGCATACGAGAAATTAGTAAAACAAGCCCCATCGCAAAAGGTAAAAAAATTATTAGATAGTAAACCTAATAAAAATGGTAGAAAAGTTATATATGTGCCATTACAAAAATCCATGTCTGAAAAATGCCACTACAACCTCTCATACTCACTCAGATGCGATTATCCATCTTTTCCCTCAATTTCAAGTCAATACAGGTGAGTATTTGACCTAGTATTTTTGTATGGACAATAATCCCCCTAACCTAATTGCTTTAGTCATCCATCTAGCGTATTTTTGTATTTTTGCAGCAGCGCACGACATGGCAGCATGCAGGAGGCAGGCTAGAGAGTATTGTGGGGTGAGATGAGGGTGAGAGATGGGGTAGGGCATGAGGGTTGTTGGGTGACATGTATGGACTATTTAATATTGTTCAACATAAGGATGTTGTTCTTGGAGTGGAGAACCCACAGGCTCACTTCTGACAGGCTCTCATTGGTCAGCATTTGGCAGACTAGAATGAGATCATCCTCAAGGTTGCCGAGGTGCAACTAACTCAAGAGCAAGATGGGCTTAAGTGGGGCCTTCATACTGGTGGGGCTTTTACAGTGCACTCCATGTATTCAGTTTAGATCTAAGCAATTTTTGGGTCTAAAAGTATCATCAAAGATCAAGGTTTTCCTATGGTTCATATGTCAAAAAGTCATCCTTATCAAGGAGAATTTCATTAAATGCAAGTGGCAGGGGATGCACGATGTAGCTTCTGTTATGAGCAGGAAACCATCCAACGTCTCTTTTTCGATTGTGTTTTGGCACGTATTGCGTGGCAAGTTTTATAATTAGCTTTTAATGAAGACGACTAGGCTCATGCCAACAGTACTTTTCAGAAATTTTACATATTTATATATACTGGGAAAAGGAGAGTACCATTTAGGCATGGTAACAGTACAACTATCTTTTGATGAAATACGTAGTTCTTTTAACTTCTAAAAGGTTCTCAAAAAAGGGGTAATTTTTTCTCAAAAGCAAGGCTCAACGAAGCAGGAGCAAGAAGTCCATCTGAGTAACAAAAACATCAAAATATTTTTTTCGAGAAAACGCAAAGGACTCTCTGCGTTTCATTTCATTGAAGAGATGAGAAAGTACAATCCTCCTAGGAGGTGGTGGTTATATGGATTAGCACCCTATCAGTGGACATCCCAGCTAGTGGGGAGGACTACCCTGAGACCCAAAGCGCCAGCTTGTGCCCAACATTTGGCTTCGGCCTTAATCCTATCTATGAGTGCGGTAGCCGAGGGCCGTGCATTCTTGAAGACGCACTCGTTGCGCTGTTTCCAGATCATCCAAGGAACGAGCATGGTGATGGATTGCAGACCTTTCCGTAGCGCCTGTGGGATCTGCCCTTTCGTTCGTTGCCACCAGTCCGTGAGGCTGGGTTCATTGCTTGGCGGTTGAGAAGGTATCCTCGCCCAAGCCAGCACGTCGTACCAAACCTGCCGCGTAAACGGGCACTCTAGGAGCAGGTGCCACATCGACTCAGGGGCCTGATCACAGAGGAGGCATCGTGGATGGTGCTGTAGGCCGCGACGGGCGAGTCTATCCGCTGTCCAGTGAAAGAAATGGACGCGCCGCGGTGCCCAGCTCTTCCAGGTAAGCTTCCAGGAGGGGCATTTCATAGATCCGTGGAAGGTTGCAGCGTAGCATGACCGTGCCGTATAGGTGCCACTAGCCGTCCATCTCCAGAGCATCTGGTCAGGCCGGTTTGGTAGGCTGATGTGCTGCACGGCATGCCAAAGTCTGAGATATTGGCCAATCTCATGAATCCCTATCGCTCCTTGGATGTCTGCGGCCACCGTTCTTGACTTGCGTCGCCGTTTGGGGATGCATTGGTAGAGTGCCGGTGCGAGTTCGCGCACGGACTGACCATTGAGCCATCGGTCATTCCAAAACAGTGCCGTCAGTCCATCACCGAGCACCATGGTCGTCGATGCGTAGAACAACGCGCGCTCCTCGCTGGAAAACTGGAGGTCGAGGCCTCGCCATGCGCGATCGTCGTCCGTGTGGGAGAGCCACATCCAGCGCAGGCGCAGCGCGAGGCCAGCGCGCTCCAGATCCTGGACCCCAAGCCCGCCGTACTCGAGCGGGCGGCATACACGTCGCCAGTTGACGTGGCAGTGTCCGCCATTAGCAACGGCGCGCCCGGCCCACAAGAAGCCGCGCTGGATCTTTTCGAGCTGTCTCAAGGTCTTCTTGGGCGGCGCAAACGCGAGCAGTTGATGTATCGGGATCGCGGCGAGCACCGATTTGACCAAAGCCAGCCGCCCGGTTTTGTTCATGAGCCATGCTTTCCATGTGGGGAGCCGAGCAGCCACCGAGTCGACGAGGGGTTGTAGTTGGGCAGCCGAGGGGCGGCGTAGCGTGAGAGGGATGCCAAGATAAGTAATGGGCAGCTCCGCCTTCGTGCATCCCACCTGGTCAATTGTTGCATCCGCCTCGGGGTCGCCATTGAGGGTAGTGGCGGAGCTTTTGGCATAGTTCACTCGGAGGCTGCTAGCTTCACTGAATATAGCCAGGATCGCACGTACGGCCTCCACGTTGCCATGCGTGGCGTGGCAGAATAGCATCACGTCGTCTGCGTACATTGATATGGCCGGAATGTCTCGTCGGGGGTGCAGCCGCTGCAATATGCCGGCGTCGTGGGCGCGGCTGATTAGGCGCCCAAGGATGTCCACGGCGAGCACGAAGAGCTGCGGAGATACGGGGTCTCCCTGGCGCAGCCCGCAGCGCCAAACTGGTGGTCCCGGTTCACCGTTGATCATGATCCGAGTGCTCGAGGATGATAGCAAGATCGCGAGCCACTCCCTGAAGCGAGGTCCGAATCCGTATTGGCCAAGAACCTCGAAAAGGAAGGGCCATGACAGGGAGTCGAAGGCGCGCGTCAAATCTAGCTTGAGCATCACTCTCGGAACCCAAGTTGGTGCAGCAGCTTCATCGATTGCTTGACGAGGACAAAGTTGTCGTGCAAGCTCCGTCCCGGAATGAAAGCGTTCTGGTGGCGGCTAACCATGTCTCCCAGTCTGGGCGCTAGGCGGAGCGATAGCACCTTCGCGAAGATCTTCGCCACAAGGTGGATGAGGCAGATTGGCCGGTAGTCGCGGAGTTGGCACGCGTCTGCTCGCTTTCGGAGTAATGTCAAGAGGGCCTGGTTGAGCTTGCTGAATCCGCGGCCGCGCAGCTCAAAGAGCTGCTGGAAGGTGTCGAGGAAGTCTTGCTTGATGATGCTCCAGCAGGCCCGCAAAAATTCCGCGGTGAATCCGTCCAGCCCCGGCGCTTTGCGAGCCGGGAGGCGCTTGACGGCGTCCCAAATCTCCTCCGAGCTGAATGGTGCCTCGAGGTCAGTCAGGTCATGGGGCTCGATGATCTGCGATAGATCCAGCGTGTGGTTGCGGGCGGCGGAGGAGCCAAGGAGCTCGTCAAAGTACGTGAAGGCCGCTTGAGCCATTCCCTCCTGATCAGTGATCACTTGTCCATCGGTCACAAGGCGGAATATGTGATTCTTCTGTCGGCGGAATGAACATTGCCGGTGGAAGAAGGCTGTGTTGGCATCGCCGTCCTTGAGCATGGTGATCCGCGCTCGTTGCCTCGCGATTGTGCGCTCGAGAGAAGCCAGCCCCAAGTATGAGATCTTGAGCTGTTTTCGCAGCCAATCTTCCGGGGGAGAGAGCGCGCGGTCTTCCTGGGCTTTGTCAAAACGCGATATGAGCTCGCGGGAGATGGCCATCTTGTCACGAATGCAACCCTTGGGCCTGGCGCTCCAACTTGTCAATGCGCGGGCCGTGCTCTTAAGGCGTAGCATGAGGCGCCGGAAAGGGTCCGGGTCATGCACCGATCCCCAAGCCGCGGCAACCGTGTCGTGGAATCCGTCAAGTCGCAGCCAGAAATCCTCAAAGTGGAACCTCCGGTGCGCGACGTGCGTGGGTGCGCAGTCAAGGAGGAGCGGGTAATGGTCGGACACGACGGAGGCGAGGCATCTCAAGTGACAGTCACCATGCGCGTCCTCCCAGTCCACGGTGCAAAACACGCGGTCTAGGTGCACCAGGGTGGGCGGGGTTTGCTCGTTGGACCACGTAAATCTTCTCCCATTGAGGTATACTTCCTTGAGCGCGAGATCGTTGACGAGGCGGCGGAATCTTCCCATCATGCGGCGATTTAGGTTGCCGTTATTCTTGTCTTCATCACGAAGGATCAAGTTGAAGTCACCGCATAGCATCCAAGGCCCGGGGCAGTCTGCGCGTATATCGCGAATCTCCTGCAGAAAGGCGATCTTTTCCGCGTCCTCTTGGGGGCCGTAAACGACGGACATCCACCAAGGCATGCCACTGGCCGTGGCCACTCTTGCGGTGACGGCATTTGTGGTGAACAGGTGGTCAGTGATCGACACGACCCTGCTCTTCCACGCGAGCAGGATGCCTCCCCTCGTGTCGTTCGCCGGAAGGTATGTGTAGTCGTCAAACTCCGAACCGAGGGCATCGAGGACAACAGACGAGCACATCAAGGCCATTTTAGTTTCTTGTAGGCATACAATGGAGGCTCCGGTGGTGTTGAGCAACGATCTAACGGCAAAGCGCCGGGCACGCGCGTTGAGGCCGCGCACATTCCATATAGCTATCTTGATGGCATGATCCATGGGTGCACATGATCGACGGGGCGGACGTTACGGTATCCCTATGGCGAGCCGGCCAACCGAGCAGTGGCCGTCGCAGCAGCCGCGGTAGAGAAGTCCGCGGGTAGCTCTCGGTCTACTAGGGCAGCGATGGCCGTGAGTACCGAGAGCGGGATGGGTACCGCAAACATGTCGTCGTACGCCTTCATCTCGGCCGCGGTGATCCTCTGGTTGGTCCCGACTATCCCGAGCGTGCGGAGGATCTGAACTTGCACGTGGCGCTCGGCGGTGGGTGGCGCAGCCGACAAGACGGCAGTGGTGACCGAACGGCCACGTCTGGGCGTGAAGTTCAACGGGCGGCGCGGTTTCTTCCCTGGGGTTGGCAAGGCCGCGGCAATGTGCTTCGTTGCTGCTGCGAGAAACTCGCCCAGAGTCCAAGTCTTCGACGTGCAGGGGCGTGCGCGAGATCGGCGCAACGTGATTGGCGCCGACGCGAACCTCCCCGGTGTCGGACGTGGAGAGCCATGCTGGGCCCCCATAGATATGGGAGCAACGGGGCCCACGATGTCCTCCTGCATGGTGGGCTGGGCATGGGCCTGTCCAGTCGTGACTCGTCCATCGGGGGTGCGGGATTGGGTGGTTGCGGGTCGGTCGGGGACAGCACGCTGGCCTCCACGTGGGGTCCGGTGGGCAGGTAGTCGCCGTCACTAGGGCCCGTCTCCCCAGTCGCTGGCGTGGGGGAGTTGTTGCTTTGCCCCGACCGAGCCGCAGAATGGCCCACAGGCGCTGGCGGCGTATCAGAAACCATGCAGGCGGCGTCCAGATCCCGACAACGCATGGGATCGGGAGAGCCGGACATGGCCCCCACGCGATCGTCCTCGGGCGCGCCGTTCCCAGCCGGGCTCGAGCCCCGCGCTAGTTCCAGTGAGTTCGCGGCCAACGAGAGTTCGCCATCTGGGGCCTGGCCCGCCACCACGCCCACCATCGGGGCCGCAGCAGCCAAAGTGTCGCCACCAACTGGCGCGGTCGTCGTGGTCGCGGGGACAACTGCGTCCCCGACAACCTTATCCACAGGGCCCGCCTGCAAAGTGCCCCTTTGTGATCCTCTGCCTCTTCCTTTTCTGGCGCGTCGACGAGGGGGATGGGTCCCCTGCTGACCAGGCCACGATGGCATGCAAAGATCCCGGCCCAGCACGGACGGTGGCGCGCCCTCGCCGGCGGGAGCAGGCCAAGCATGCGACATGGCGAGTCCGTCCGCGCGTCCCGGCCGGTTTTGTGCGCGCCACAGCACGTCGTCCATGGCCATGCCATCAGCGCGGCCGGGCGGCGCGGCGTCCGTACGCCGGCGCTTGCGGCCCCGGCGGCGCGCTCTGCCTTGGCCTGGTGCGCGGTTGCGGTCGTCGCGGGCGTCGTCGTGTGCATCATCCCCGCCCTGTCCCGTGCCATGCTGGCCACGGAGAACTGGAGCGCTAGCTGGCACGACGCGGGCCACAGCAATGGCGATGGGGTAAGTGAGGATCCTGATGGTGGGCTTGTCGGAACTCAGACGCGCAGGGATCTGCTCGACGATCTCCAGAACGGCGGCGCGGCGGATCTTGTCAGGGTGGTGAGTGCGCGCGGCCAGCTTGAACGTCGCAAGGTTGGCTCTGGAGCGTGTCCTGGGGTGAAGGCGCTCGATCCAGCAGCTCGTTCCCAGGACATGCTCTGCAGTGGACAGGTGCCAAGCCTGCGCCGGAATGTCGCGGAGCTATAGTTCGACGCACTACTCGAACTCGCCGGAACTAGCGTGTGCTAGTTGCTCCATGGCCTGAGGGAGAGCGAGAACCGCGGCGAGTTGATGAAGTGCTCTCCGTCGAGGCGGCGCTTGGTGGTGTGTGAGCCGAAGAGGATCAAGAAGTCCTCGGGGTGGTGCTCATGCACGGTGAAGTCGCCATCGGCCAGCTCGAACGTGTCGATGAGCACAGCGGAGATCTCAGCACCGGACACACGTGGTCGGTTGCCGGTGATGGAGGCGACCAAGGCGCGGCTAAGGACGTCCTCCGCCTCCTCCATCTTGACGGAGTGGGCCATGATTACCCGCACGGGCTCAGGCTCCGACGTGCGGAGGGAAGGCGCCACGACCAGGGCGGCCGTCTGCGGCAAGGGTGGCGGCGGAGGCGCGGCCCAGCGCGGCGGGGGGGTGCCATGGCGCGTGGCCGCATCCACGGCAGAGGGGGCGGAGGTGCGGGCCCGTCCGGCGGCGTCGCGGCACCTGTTGTCGCAGGAGCGCGAGTCGTGGCCGGACTCGAGGCATCGGCGGCAGCGTATGTCGTTGGTGCAGTCACGGACACGGTGGCGATGGTCGAGGCAGCGAAAGCAGAGCCCCGCGACCTCCTCCGGCGACGGGCTGCGACGGCGCAACGGCGGGGGACTCGGCCCAGTCGGGGAGCGCGGGCGGTTGCCGCGATGCCTGCGCCGCGGCTGCTGGAAGCCGTCCGCATCGACCTGAACTCCGCCGAAGACGCGGTGCACCTCAGAGCGGGGGCCGAGGCGTGTTGCAGCGGGCTGCCGGGAGGGCGCCGGGGCCGGCGGGGTCCGGGCGACGTCGCTGTAGGAACGCAGCGAGGACTCACTCTCCGAGTCGAACACGTTGCCACCAGAGGACACGCGGTCGCCGTCGGAGAGGGTCGCTCGGCGCCCAGCAGGGTCAGCACCGGAGGAAGCCATGGCGGGGGCCATGAGGGGAGGGGCTGGGGGAGGCTCGCGGTTGGGAGGAGGGCCGCCGGCGGGGATTCGACGGCAGCTGGCTAGAGGTGGGAGAGGGCTAGGCAGGGGTGGGAGCGGAGCGGAGCCATAAACATCAAAATATCATTGTTCTGGTTGCTGAGATACTGCAAATCGAGTTATAGAATCTACAACTGAAGTACCTGAAGCCACAACAATCTAGGATACTCTTTATCAGTAACAAAAACATAAGTTTATGAATTTGAAATATTGGATAGACAAACTAAAGGAAGATCTGATGTCACTATCAACCAAAAAGAAACAGAAATTTGTGCCATTCATCACTTCAGAAATTATGCGCAAAGAACTAAAGAGATATGGCTTTGTAATTGTAGATTTCATTAATATTAAGAATGAACCAAGAACGGAAGAAACACACCATGTTATCATACCAAAAAGGCAGAAACCATCAGCCAAACAAAAAAATAAAGACAACTTGGTGGTAGACTTTAGCAATGGTGCTATACTGGGATCTTACAAATCTTTCGTCAATTAATCAGGTGTGATAGTTGTGTTATCGGAACTGCATGAGAAAAATTGGAAGTGTGGAAAAAAATTGTGGCAGACGTACTTTGTATTGACTGGAAGAAATTGTGGTGAATTCTATGGTGTTTTAGTACCCAGATATTCAAATCGGCTCTCAAGAGTGTATGCTCCCAGGGTGAAACAAATGGTGTTCCTGAAGTCAAAAAATTCTGAAACAATCTACACATGTACATCTCCATGTTACTATATGTACATATATATTTACATGGGAAAAAGGCAAGTTTTGTGTCCTGTGCGAAAAAATAAATTTGGCGCTTCAAAAATTGTCGTTTCAGAGCACCAGGTTAGGTAGTTTTTTCCCACAGCACAATATATGCCATTTCTTCATGAAAATTTGCATGCCAATTGAAGATGCAAACATATATGACAGGGGACGCTTCCCTGAATATTCAAATCGGCTCCTGAGAGCACATATTCCTTGGGTGAGACAAACACTACCCAAGACAACAGAGTAACGACGTACCTCTAGAAGGGCATCATCAATAACTTCTCCAGGAGTTAAATTCTTCTCCCAAGCAAGGGACATATCCATATTAATTGTTGACGGAAGACCTGGCTTAACTGCGTGAAATATATGTGAACTCTTAATAATAGTGAGTAATCCACATGACGGCAAGAAAAATCTCTTATGAAAAGATCAGCTCAATAGGAAATATCCATCTTATTTCTGGGTATAGTTCACCCACATCTCATATACTACCATGTGTATAATAGCTTATCATTGTTAGTATGTTTTTATACCAATTTCTAACATACCCCAAAGCGAGATACATGAAAAAACTGCAGGTGCGGCCATGGTTTTGGCATATTCACTAAATTCCTTCATTTTTTAATAATCCCTTCAATTTCTACATAAAATAGTAGTATGTGAAAAAATTACACATGCTACCAGTAAATTATATGTATAGGTATGCTACCTAAGTGGTCTTATACACACAAATACTGCCACTACTGCACTACATACTCCTAGTTACGCTAGATACTCCCTAGACTGTACAAAATGCACATGGGTGTGACTACACTGGTAGTAGCAAAATGGCTTGCATTGCAATATATGAAATGTAACCGGAACATGCAGAACTAGTTTTTTCTAGAGAACATGCAAAAAACTTGTAGCAATTCTTTTCATTAAGATGGGAAGCATGATAAATATGAGTTTAGGAGCAGGCCAAACAAGTGTCCACACGCATACAATCTCATAAATGTAAAACAACATGAGAGCTTGTCATCTTACCTTTACATGGATGAGAGAGTTCACTATCAGATAAAGAAATCTTTAACATCGCTTCATAATTCGGCCTTACTCTGTCCAATTTGTTGGTTTTGAACAGAAAATCCTTCATGTGTAGCACAATAACATATATGATTAACATGGAAATGCAGTGGATTCACTAAACTTATGACCAGTTCTATACTTAAAGAGGTACATATGGCTCACCCTGATATACAGAGTCAATAAATCTGTTGAGAGATCCACTTTGATGTCCTTAACCTGAGCCAGAATATCATCACCACCAAGTATAGTTATGACGGCCTTATGTATATCAAGGAAAGGAATTCCGTTCCCATACAAATCATGGCTTCTAGCTGCAAGACATCTAACTGGCATTCCAAGCCTGCACACAATTTTATAAGTAGCTGCAGGTATATGAATGTACGAAAGAAATATAACAAATCAGACAACACAATTCCAGCATTCATGCCAGACTATGGAGTGAGAATTTCGAGGTATTAAACAAAATGAGGGTCGGGCAGTTTGATATCAACATTCTCAAAATCAGTACATATTAAGCGTCGGGCAGCTTGCTTGATCTATCAAAATGAAGATATTGAATAAATAAGGCACTACTGGAGTACTTTAATAGGAAGAATTAGAGAATGTAACATTACGGGGCAACGGACAATGCGTGCACATCATTTTTTTCAGATAGACAAGGCATGGACCCCTCCTTCAGTTGAAGACAAAGGTTGCTTATGATGCAGACTGCTTAATCCAGAAAATGATGGATGGCCAAATTCCAGGTGGTGCAGCTTTGGTGGAGGTAATAAATGTAATGATGCTAACATAAGACTTGACTGATCATTTGCACAGGAAAAAGACAAGGAATGAGAAAAGAAAGGAAAAGAGTACACTAAAGTGAAGCAAAGCTGACATAGTCCCACCAACTAACAGAATGTAACACATACTGCAGAAATATGACAAGTAATAAAGTTTCTATAAGTTGAAACAGGCCATTCTATCTTTTATCCTTTATCAGTTTGAACTTAGGACTATTCGCTAAGCTGCCGCTCGCAGTAAGAGAGTGGACCAGAACAACACCAAGTTTCACAGGCCAAAATGCAACTCATCTCCATCACCAGTGGACATGAAAAGCATTTGGAAATACGAAATTTTGAGTTAGTAGCTAACCTTATATCTACTACAGCATTGTCAGCAGACCAATCAGCATCGCAGGATAACTGCCAATGTCTAGTATTGGAGTTTGGACGAACTGTTATCCTCGTTTCATGCTTAATGACAATTGAATCTCTGCACCTCTACATTTCAACACTTGACATTAGGGTAAGAAAGCAAATATTTCTTGCTCGTTCAACTGGAAATGTTATCATACTTACAACTGAGAAAATAAAACTGTAAACACCAGATTTAGTAAACATGCTTGTCTCTTCGCTCAACTGAAAGATATACAGTCCATTTATGCTATTGCGCGATGAGGGTTTCTTGAGCTTTTTATAAATAAGCTTTGCATGAAGATGATCTTTGCTTCCAGGCAGATGATAAATCTCCATTGCCATCTCTAGATCATCATCCTTCACAATATATCTCTTGTCAAGGAGGCTGGTGGAGCAGGTAGTAGCATTTTGTGGCCGGATTACAGCTATTATTTCACGTGGAAGGTTATAACCAGCCGTTATAACTTTTTCAAACGGTACATCCTGTGACAGTAACAGATTAGATCAAAAATCAAACATAGTATGAACACAGAAAATTAAAGGCCAAAAATTTCAGTCCTGAAAATTTTGCAAAGATTTAACATAAAGATAAAAGTCTGTCGACTACTAACCCCATCTATAGCAAGATCATTGCCATGTAAATTCCGTAAGACCTCAATACACGCTGGAGCCTTTGCACTTTTCTTTCTAAGCATTTGACACCACGAATCCTCGTCCATGGTTTGACACTTCCATGTGTACAAAAAAACATAACTATAAGCATATAACATGCTCAAAGAAATTGCACCAGTAGTATGAACTATAGAGTACTTACCTTGTTATCATCTATCACGCTGATAGGGAAGGAGAAAGATTCCTTGATATTAAGGTGCACACTATCTTGACCTACCTCGAGTAAGCAACCTTGATCACCAGAGCACTCAATAGACCTTGAAAACGAATTCATTTAGCACTTGAAATTGAAACAAATTTCGTACACAGAAAAAATGAAGGCAAAAACCTGCATATAAGTCGAGCTTCACCTGCCACAAAAGAATAAGGTATTAGTGAGGAGATATCGGGCATGACGAATACTTCAGACCATGAAGTGAACTAACCACAGATATCTCCTCGAAGTCCTTCAACAACAACATATTCCAGTGTTCCATAGAAATTGCTTTTCGATGAGTAGAAATTGTTTTTCATTCGTGCAACTACTCCTGGTTGGATTTTCAGATGATCTCCTCTTCTCCATGTTTTTCCTTTTCTGCTAACCGAGGTGTGAACTCTAATAACTTCGACTGCATCATGGTAACGAAAGACAAGAAAAAAATTATATAGCAACAACAGCATGGTTTCTTAACTGAATAAATAGAAGAATAAAACTAAAAAAGTGAGCATAACAAATCACATGGTAATCCCTCACCATCTTTAGATATTCCAAGTCGCTCCTTGTTGCTTGGGTTGATAATAACAGTATGCTCGTCGTCCCCTCCGTCCATTTCCACATCATACTTTGCATGCATATTATTAATCCAGTCATGATACTGCTTCTCCAATTGCGTACGATTTAGTGATCTTTCACCTTTACGAGCATCAACACTAACCTCCTCAACTAGAAAAATAAACATAGAAGTACAACAAAGATTAGAATGATGGAGATTTATTCGTATAACTGACTAGTATATCAGCAAGTTTGAGAGGAAAAAAAACCTGAGCTGTGATTACGACAACTGCCATCAAAGCAGCGAAGTGCCTTAGTAAAAACATCGTGTTGTGCTAAATCAGTCTGCAGTTGAATACAGCTTTAACTGGTTAGACAATAAATACATACTGTGATACTGTAATAAAGAGAACTTGAGTTATGTGCAGGAGCACATAATTGCTACAGATGGGAACTCGGATTTTTCAATTTGATCAGACCGTACATGTTTGAAAATATGCATACGGCATTACAAAAGATTCGGGAAAAAAAATGATGATACGACAAAATAATAGAACTTCCAAAAGTAGAGAAACTAAATTGTGATAAAATCTTTAGGAAGCAGTAATATTGTTTAAATTACAAGTGGAGACGATTGTTCTGCTTACAGAGCTAAAGTCAGAGTGAGGGGAAGCAGCCACATAGGGTTAGGGTTTGATCAACTTTGAGCACGTCTGTTAGATGTGTATATATTGGTGCAGTGCATATACAGGGGTTCCATGCATACTTTGCTCACTTGTACCTCTATGTAGGCTTTTGGCCTTGGACTAATACAAGCCACATTCCTTGTAACATGGTATCGGGCCAGATTTAGGTTTTCTTTCTCACCCTCGATCGATTTCCACTGGTCTCCAATCTCTAATCCTAACCCCCGTCCCCCATCCCTATGTGGTTGGAGGGTACTCTTCTAATATTTCTAGATATTAAGAACACAAGCTTTGCCCACTCTCCCAAGCCTCCACTTGAACTAATCCTAGAGGGTGGGTGAGGGGATTTGAGAGGGGAGTGAGCACCACTTGAGCTTCAAATTTTCCCCCCTTTTGCAAGAGCATTTGAGCAAGTTATAAAAGCATCCTCATGCTTGTTTCTCCTGGGAGTTTGGGGACACCTAGATGGTTGGAGTCCACCGGGAGCATCTAAGTTGTGGATTTGCCAAGGGTGCAAGTGACGTCATGCATTATCTTCGATTTGGGGCTTCTTTGGTTTGCAACAATGGTCACCCCCTAGAAGCTCCAGTTCAAGTTGCATGTCAATCAAACTAGGAAGATCTCCTTAAGCTTGGGCCTCAAGCCAATTGGAGATAAGATCTATGATTTTTCTTACTTCGATCAAACTGTTAGCCCTCTATATAAAGAGGACCCAATGAGATAGAAAAAGCAAGCAAGAATTAGAAAATAACAACTCTTCTATCTTGCCCATGGTGGCGAGAGCCTACCCCCTACCCTCCCTAATCCAAGTATACAACAGTTCATACACCAAATCAACATAACACAGAAAACAAGGAAACATAAGGAAACAGCACGACATAAGCAGCACAAGACTAAACTCAAACAATTGTACCTTAGAAAGAGTTGGATTAAAACCCGCATCCGTTTCTGCAAACATAGAAATAACAATGAAGAAAGCACTAAAGCAACAAAGAATAGAGTTTTCTGATTCTTTCAGATATGAACTTAAAGTAATATTATGAAAACCTCACCAACAAAGCATTTCACTCTCTTGCAGCATCGCTTCAGGAGTTCAGCCTTTTGTCCTTTACTCTGTTTAGGTTCCATGAACGGAAGAGAACCCTGTGGCAAACAAAATATTGTCAGTTGATATCTCCAGCAGTAAAGATTAGCAAAATGTAAAAAAAAAAATGGAAGTGACGACATGGAGAAAGTTCTTTGTCAATGTCTGCAAAAGTACACAACCAACCACATAAGAGAACTTCGTTCTGAACGAAATTGAGCAACCGTTTCATAAAGCTAATTTTCTGTTTATAGGGCATAAGATGCAAATGTGGAGATTAGAGTAATAGAGAATCCTTGACACAAGTCCTCTGTTCATAGTACCAGTCAGAAGATAAGAACATCAACCTGTAGCTTTTTTAATCAAAAAGAAACTGAGGCAGAGATGATTTATGGACGAGTTTAGGACACGACCTGTTGATCTTTATGAACCCACAAATGCCTAGTGGTGTGAAACAGAAAGAAATACATGGACATGTATTTCATTAAGTAGCAAGTACAATATGACCAAATTATAAAACTTGTTAAAAGTCGTAAGTATAACAAAGAAAAGTTCATCTAATATCTGGGATTTTCCCTAGCATGAATCATCCACAGTATCTTACAGAAGTCGACCGCCTAGTTTCTAATCCCTCTGTCCCATAATATAAGCTGTTATTACATTTAATATACTCACATATTAGATGTAATAACGTCTTATATTATGGGACAGAGGGAGTACGTTGTAGACAAATATCACTGAGGTACTTATAGTAGCATGTAAAAGACAAAAGTTAACAACATGACCTAGTATTTGAGAAGCACCAAACTGAGAAACATAACTTAGTCCTGAACTAGACAGGTCTAGGAGGCTAAAGCAGAGTTTATAACCATTATGAGCAGCATCATTATTAGATGGTGAGAAATTCAAATGACACATAACATATTAAGCAAGAGCTTCTGTAGAGAACCAGCCAAAATTATCTCATGAAACGAGGTTCAGGTTGCTTAGGCCAAATTAGATAATGAAATGGTTCACTAATGAAACAATGTTTTAGTACTATTTCTGATAATAAAATGAAAGGACACGCAGACAGAATTATTAACAATTGGCACGCTTAATACTTCTAACAAGAAAAAATTGGCAAGGGTAGGTGAAAAGTTGAATATATTTATGGGAATATTAAGATGACATTCAATATAAATGAAGCTGCCCATGAATCAGCTTACCTAACACACACAGAAATAAAAGAAAATATAGTAGTAATACTGACAACGTGGAAAAGCACACAAATTGATCAGATTAGAAAAAACAATCATTGAAGTACATAGGAAAATGCTGGGAAGATTACAAAGACGGAGAGGAAAAGATAAGCTGTAGAAAAAACCCAGTATGGCAGACATCAGAATAGCCTTATGCAGGCACCAAAGATACACTTGCTCACTTGCTATGTGCAATCATAATCAAAAGAAATGTCTAAGAAGGAAACATCTTATTGGGGTGGGTTTTCGAGTACGAATAGCGTACCCATCTTGCATCAGGGAGTAACCGGCCAAGTCGGCGGACTGACACATGTGAAAAATTGTCAAAGTTTTCTTTCACCCCCAAGGCATTTTCGCTTAACTTTTCTAAAATAGAATCGATAGATTCTTTTCCCTGTGAAAAGAAATTGTTGTCATGGTAGGAAATTATAAGCTAGCTGTTTAATAGTTATTCCATTATACCTTGACAATTGGAAAGTATACACACTTGATCCGAGCATGTGCTTGGCGACTAGCTGTGATTCATCATGAGTATAAATTAGGGAAAGACATGCAGTAAAAATATATGTTTATAATTTTAAGTTAAAATAATTTGTTACCTGCATTTGTTGAAGTACAAGCAAATTTTAGATGCAGATGAAAATCAGGACCATTAGAAGAGTGCAGATTAGTAAGTGTCACTTCACTTTCCTGTATTTCTGCTAAATCTACACCATTCACCTGAAGATAAAACAGATCCAGAAAACACAGCTATAAAAACAAAATATACATAAGGCCCCTGAACATAGCAGAGCTATAGTCAGTATTTGATCATAAAGTAGACAAATCTAAGACAAGTAATTCGGGATGGAGGGAGTATGTCCATATTACATAAATATAGTAAGGCAGATCGTAACACAAGCTTGCTTGATTTCCTGGAGAACTCCGTTCATATTACTCCCCTGCCCCCACCCCCTTTCTAATTTTCAGAAGTCCAAATTACACCATAAGATATAAACTGCTCATGCCTTTTAACCAAGTGCAAATTTCATCCACTTGGACGATGACTACTCCTTAGTTGAAAGGAACATAGTGCAAACCAAAAATTCATTGGAAACAACACCACATGGGTTGCTGAAATCAGTATCCCGTATATGTGTTGTTATGTTTTGTGGGTGAAGCCCAGGGACAGCCCCATAAGATGCATGGTGTCTAAGGCTAGGGGTTTTCAAATTTGTCCAGTCAATTAACTCATCTCCCAAAGATAAGACTAGATTTCTCTTCCCAAGTATGTTAGACAACTGCAGCGACTTCCGCGGCCGGGCCTTCGTCCCGTCTGTTGAAGGAGACGACCAGGTCATGGAAGCCATGGCCAGGTTCGATGAGGGACTGCCGCTCATCCAAAACGCCCCTCCGTCCCCGCTGGCGGTCGAAGCCAGCAACGATCTTCTGGTCACGCCTCCTGCGGCCACAATCTCCGACGTCCAGCTGCCTCCTCCCGCAGCTTCCCCGACCATCTTCAACACCCGCCGGAGCGCTCGCATCTCCAAGTCTGAAGAGCCAACCTGTCTCTCAATGCTGGAGAAGGCCAAGCTGCGCAAGAGGATGAAGCTGGAGGGCAAGAAAGCGGTGAGAGGGCCGGATCTGCTGCTCCCGGAGGTGGAGCTCCTTGAGATCGCCGGGGAGGGGAGCCACCTATCCCGCGCGATGACGCATTGTGCTGGGAAGGTGCTGCTCCCGGAGGTGGATGTCAGACCCGAGTTGTCTGACGGACTAAATTCAGAAAACGCACTCAGAATTCAGAGAATATCAATAGCACAGCTTGATTTCAGAGGGAAGTTCTGCTAGGGTTTTGGTTACAAAAAGACCAACCGGGAACACCAGCGGCTAGGGTTTACCCCAAGGGAGAATAATCATGAGCACGCAGGCTCTCAAAACCTGGCTATATAGCCTTACAAGACTCTAGAAGGTGCGAGAAGCGCACATGGAGGAGAGGGGAGTGGTTGAGCTTTCCAGAGAGATCAACAGCGACGCCTTGACCACCCAGAGCCGTCCGATGAAAGATTAACGCACCACGTCTTCTGTAGCTTGCCGAAGCGGTACGAAGCCACCAGGAGCGTTGGATGGAAGATGGATGGTTCCCACAGCTTCACGCCCATGGTTAGAAGTCTGAATTCAACTGAATCACGAAAACAGAGAGAACACTGCAACTAGGTCCTGACAATTCCTCCGTGCGAGACCAGACCTGTCCTCAAGGCTGAAAGGAAGGAAACACCTTCTGAATGAACTGAGCATCCTCCCAGGTGGCGTCCTGCAATGGCAAGTTGACCCACTTGATCTTCCAGCGTACTACTGGTATGTCGATGTCCCCCTGAGTTCGAGGAACCAATTTCCTTTCCAGAAGCATTTCTGGTTCCAGTAGGATTGTGCCATCTGGGTTGATCAATGGAAGTTTGGGATTGGGCACAGCAGTAGGGCCGATGTGTTTCTTTAACTGGCTGATGTGGAATGTGTGGTGAAGCTTGCAATCCTCTGGTAACAGCAGCTTGTAAGCGACCTTGCCTATTTTTTGTAGGACTCTGAAGGGGCCATAGAATTTTGAATGAAGCTTCAGGCACCTGTGAATGCTTAGTGTGGTATGTCTATACGGTTGCAATTTTAAGTAGACCATGTCTCCCACTTCCAAAGACCGTTCACTTCTCTTTTTGTCTGCATAATGTTTCATTCTTTCCTGTGCTCTGAGTAGGTTGCCCTTGATCTGATTGGCCGTCTGTTCAGCAGTGAGCACAGACGGTAATGTGTCAGTGCTGTCCTCAGGATATAAAGCAGCTTCAGCTAGCATTTGAGGTTTCCTGTTGTACAAGGCCTGAAATGGTGTGATTTGGAGAGCTGTGTGAAAGCTTGTATTGTACCACCACTCAGCCAGGGAAAGCCACTGGTGCCACTTAGTTGGTTTGAGGAAAGCCATGCATCTTAAATAATTCTCCATGCACTGATTAACCCTCTCGGTTTGACCGTCTGATTGGGGGTGATAGGAGGTACTAAGGTGGAGTTTAATTCCCAGCTTCTTGAAAAGTTCCTGCCACAAGTTGCTAGTGAAGATCTTGTCCCTGTCAGTTACTATCACGGATGGAAGACCATGGAGCTTAAAAATATTATCCACAAAAGCCCGTGCTACAGAGCTGACAGTGATAGGGTGTTTCATAGCAATAAAATGGCTGTACTTGGTGAACCTGTCCACAACCACTAGGATTAAATCCTTGTTGTTGGATGTAGGCAGCCCTTCCACGAAATCCATGCTAATATGGCACCAAGCAAAGTCAGGGACCGGCAGTGGCTGTAACAGGCCAGGATATCTGCAATGCTCTGCTTTGTTGATTTGGCAAACAGGACACTGTTTGATATAGTCCACTATTGCTTGTTTCATGCCAGGCCAATGGAATAGTAGCTTGATTCTCTGATATGAAGCTCTGTGGCCTGAGTGACCCCCCAATTCAGAGCTGTGTAAAGCAGCAATTAATTTGTTTTGAAGGGGTTTGCTGTTTCCAATCACAACTCTGTCTCTGTATCTGAGAATACCATTCTGGAAAGTGTAGTTGGGCAAGCCTGCAGGATTAATGGATAATTGGGTGATCAAGTCTTTGCACTTGCTGTCAGATTTGTAAGTATCAGTAACCTCTCCTATCCAAGCAGGTTTGGCTATACTAACAAACAAACTATGGAGTTTGTGTTGCACTCTTGAAAGTGCATCAGCAACTCGGTTGGTATTTCCCTTCTTGTACTCAATTGTGTAATTGTATCCCAACAGTTTAACCAAGAGTTTATGCTGAATGCCTTCAGTAAGTTTCTGGTCTTGGATGTACCTTAGACTTTGTTGGTCAGTTCTTATTATCAGAGAAGAAGCTGAAAAGTAATGTTTCCACTGTTTGAGTGCTTCTATAATGGCCAAAGCTTCCTTGTCATAACTGGACCAAGCAATAGCTCTAGGTCCAATTGCTTTGCTGAAGTAAGCAATTGGCCTTCCACCCTGCATGAGAACAGCACCAATTCCATAAGCACAAGCATCAGCTTCTAGCACAAATGGTTTTGTGAAGTCAGGTAGAGCAAGGACAGGAGCTTGGGTCATCTTATGTTTTAGGGTGTTGAATGCCTCTTGCTGCTCATTTGACCACTGGAAATTGTCCTTCTTAAGGGCATTGAAAAGGGGTTTGCAGATATATCCATAATTTTGCACAAATCTTCTGTAATACCCTGTGAGGCCCAAAAAACTTCTCAATTGTGAAACATTTTCAGGGGCAGGCCATTGAGTAATTGCTTCAATCTTCACAGGGTCTGTGGCAACCCCATCTCCCCTAATAATGTGGCCCAGGTACTCCACCTGAGGTTGAGCAAAAATACATTTGCTTAAGTTGACCACCAGTTGGTTTTCCTGTAGGGTTTTAAAAACCTCCTCCAAGTGTGCCAAATGATCCTCCAATGTTTCACTGAATATCAGTATGTCGTCAAAGAAAACCAAAACAAATTTTCTGAGATATTTCTTGAGGATTTTGTTCATTAGCATTTGAAAAGTGGCAGGAGCATTGGTTAGGCCGAAAGGCATGACCAAATATTCATAATGCCCACAATGAGTAGTGAAAGCAGTCTTTTCAATGTCTTCCTCCTTCATTCTTATTTGGTGATAACCACTCTTCAAATCCAATTTGGTAAACACAGTAGCCCCATGAAGCTCATCCAGCAAATCCTCAATAACTGGAATAGGGTATTTGTTCTTGATAGTTTGGGAATTTACTTTTCTGAAATCATTGCACAGCCTCCAAGACAGATCCTTCTTTCTAATCAGAATAGCTGGAGAAGAATAAGGGCTAGAGCTGTCCCTAATTATTTGCTTATTGACCATGTCCTGGATGATTGTCTCCATAGCATTCTTCTGATGATGTGGCAGTCGATAAGGTCTTTGATTGACTACTTTGGCCCCGGGCATAAAAGGAATTGCATGGTCACAAGCCCTAGCAGGGGGCAGCATAGTAGGACTAGAGAAGACCTTTTTGTATTTTCCCATCATGGCCTTAATTTGAGGATGCGCAGGGGCCTTTGGTGTAGCTTCAGGTTGTAGCTTGTTTACAACAATGACTGCCCCACAGACTGATTGCTCCAATATATGCTTATCCATGCTAGATTCAGTGACAGGACCAGATGGCAAGCTCTCATCCGAGAAAGTGACCAACTTTTGTTTGTCCTTTGTAATCTGGAATTCCATGAGGTCAAAATCTAACTTCACAGGGTTGTGGGTGGACATCCAATCAGCTCCCAAGATAATGTCATAGCCCTGAAGTTTTAGAATTCAAAAATCTGAAACAAATTCCTCTCCCTGAATGATATATGGACAGTTTGGGGCCATGAATTCAGTCCATAAAGTGCCTCCATTGGCCTACGTCCTGCTTACAGTGTATATTGATCAATGGGAAAACAATGCAAGTGTAACTAGGTGTGTGTGTGTGTGTGTGTGTGTGTGTGTGTGCGTGCGTGTGCTTTCAGCTAAAATAACCTATTACTATTTTGTGCTTGACATTTGAAAAGAAGCCAATGTTGGCAGGTTCATTCTAGCCCCTTTTAGCAATCATCTAGCATCATTGATATAGCTAAAACTGGATACAGATGGCCATACCATTCAAGTAGGCCAACTTTTGGCTAGCAGAAGATCTTGCACTGCACAATTATCTAGATATTACAAAGATAAACATGTAAAATAAATAGCTCAGCATTTGATGAATAAGATGCCACTAAAAGAACAAGCTGAAAAGATCCACTCAACAATCAAAGGGGCAAGAAATAAAGGAGAAAAATCCCGTGTTTCCAGTAGTAACTATATGACAATAGTCTTATTATTCAAGCCTACAGTAGTGATAGGAAATTCTGGACAGACCTCAAATTGAACTGGCCTCCTTGTACTCGCAGATCCATTATCCTCGTCATACTGGAAGAATTGACAAGGTATTTCAGTTAGCATAATTTGTTGAGGTAGGTAACTGCACCAGTATGAATTTTAAGAACTTTGCACACAAAATAATTTTAATTCACTTGAGCTGAAAAATACTGAGTTGTAAACCTGTAGAGAGCTCCCAAAATGGCACTGGTTCAACAAGTTATTTGAGATTAGCTCAGACTTGACTTGCCTCAAAGCACAGAATTCGTAAATTCAAGCTGTGCTTCACTCATCATCAATTCAGAATCAGCTTGGACTAGATTTTTTTTACGCGTGCTTGAACTAGATTAAGTACATATACATACTATATTATTACAAACAAGAGGGCAGAATTGAGCTAATCTTGAGCCACATATGTTTCTACTTTGATCTTCTAATACTCCCTCCGATCTATATTAATTTCGCTGATTTAGTACAAAGTTGTACTAAATCAGACAATTAATATGGATCGGAGGGAGTGTTATTCTTTTAGTTTGAACCAATTTCTTAGTTCGTTTTGAGCTTGAGATATTATTTCAAGTGAAAGCATGAACTTTAGTGGGCTTGGTCGAGTTCAGCTTGTTTGAAACCCCAGTACGATGGATAATTGAGACTAAATCAAACAATATGACAATTGTACGAAACAAAATACATCTGACAGCTGCACTGTATCATTGCACTGTACATTCCAACCACATCAGTGAATTGGCCAAGACAAGGAACGAGCATCGTGACATAAATTCTAAAGCAATGTCATATTGCTAGTAAAATCATATGTTTTTCTCCAACATCCACAGAACTGCAAAGTATTCAGCATGTATGTTCGTTTATTTGTACTTCCATCTCATTCAATCAATGCTTCAATAAATGATTATGGATTTGTTCAGAAAGGAACCTGTATATATGGAAAATATATGTCCTTCAGAAATCCTCGAAGTTTAGCTGGCTCCAAGTGCCTATTCAAGCCGTGGATTTCCACCTGTAAATGTTGACAGAAGCATGTGCGTGGACACGCATAAGTGTCGCATTAATGAATTTAACAAGACTAGCAAAAAAAAATTATCATCACAAGAAATCCATGAATCTGGAGAACATAGGTTCCTGAATGCCAAGAACCAGTACTGTTTTGGGTCTAGTATTTGAGTTTGATAAGTCAGCAAAAGCTAGATCTCTAAATTCCATAAATCATCTCAGCTTTAATCGTAAGATATAATTAACCGGTGCATGACTCTCAACAGAAAAATAGCAAGTTACAAAATCAGAAGTAATGTGTACTAGATATTTTTAAGTGTTGCATAATCCTAGATAGTAGAGCTAATTTTGTTTCCTTAACCGTGGGTATATACAAATGATAAAGCTTTCACATCGACAAGGATAAACATGCCACATCAAACCATAGCTGATGCGGAGCATCCCAAGGTCATCCCCATGGACCTACCATCGTCTCACCAAGTGACTAGCGGACCAATGACACAAGCACGTGCAAGAGCCCTCGAAACTAAGGTGAACTCACTCCTCTCCGAACTACCACTTACCATACATGAGAATTGGCTACTACCTCAAGCGGAAACCCTATGTGTGATCAGGTGTTTGGAGGAAGGCCACGGACCAACTACATTCAACGGACAAGACGGTGAGGACGCCAAGTTCACGGGACAAGAAGAACTGCTCGAAGTCCCCAGGCTCCGGACGACCGACGAACCCCGGACGTCCGACGACCTCCAGGCTCCGGACGTCCGGCCCTCTCCGGACGACCGACACTTCCATACCCGAGCCAAAACTACGGATTTCCAAAGCGCTACGGACGACCGACGACCTCCAGGCTCCGGACGTCCGACCCCGACCGGACGTCCGACCGAAGTCCACCCGAGCCGAATCTACGGACGTCCGACAGGCACCAGACGTCCGGACCCTCGCAAGCCTCCGGACGACCGGTGACTCCCGCACGTCCGGCGCCTGTGCGCTGCCATGTGTTGGGGCGCAGCCCATGTACCCCCCCCCCCCCTTTCGCCCCCTTTTACACTAAGACTATATATAGACCTCTCCCTCCTCCTTTCTAGGGTTAGCAAAGGATTAGCTCATATTTCGTGTGAGAGCTTTGTTCATCCACTTGGATACCTTCTCCTCGGAGATTCGAGCCTCCACCGGAGAAGATCCCCCAAGCGGATTCAAGACCCCTTTTTAGGGAAGAACTCAAGACCTCCTCACGGAGAAGACCGGCTACCCTTGTATCGTCCTTAGTTGTCCGTGGATCGTGTATCTTTCCTTATGTACTCAAGGATCTAGCACATGTGTGACTTATTCGTGGTGGTTTAGTGTTTCCTCTTGTGTTTCTCCTTGTGTTTTCCCTCGTTTTCCCCCTTGTGTTCCTCGTGTTCTTCGCGGGGTCCGCTCCTTTCATGAAAGATCGGGCGATTAGGGTTCTACCCTACATCAATAGCCCTCATGCCAAACCTCATACAAATGGGTGGTAAGGAATATTTCTGCATAAGACATCAAAGAAACTTCAATATACCATTGTCTTTAGTGAAAATTCACTTTGTGTTACTGTGATTTATTGGTTTTCTTAAATGAGTATTTCCTCCAAAAATGGAATGGGCATACACAGGAGAAACAATGTATTTGATTTAGGGAGGATTGATTCTTCAAGTACATACTTGAACCAATGGACTCACGCAGAGCTAAAAACAGAAAGCTTTCCCTAAAAAAAATCCTTGTTCTGGTACTGAAGCACGAAAAACAATACAGACCACAACATTCTGAAATAAGATTTGACGTCCTGAATTTTATCCACACATCAAGAAACAAAAAAGGCATATTATGCTTGAATAATTGCTTCACCTTATTGTTTTTTTCTAATTTGACTTTGTACTACCACTCACACCATTGCTTGTTCTTTTTTGTTCCTCAATGTCTACGTCGCAATTAGACTTCAAAATTTGCATCGTGATATATTTATTTCGAGCCAATGTTATGTTGTTCATCAAATACAGAATTTGTCGTGAAGACTTGAATTACCTTTTGTAGTTTGGTACAAGAAATACTACAAGGTTTTACAATTTCAGATCCTATGTTTGAAGATGTCTAAGAGATCCACCCAGAGAAAGTGCCCAGTTAGGCAATGATCAATTGCAATTGGCCTAGTTATCTTGGTTTTCGGCCAGAACAGGTCTTTTGACAGTTTTCTGAATCCAGACCTCAACTACTGAATCATTGAGATTTTCGGTTCTATAAAGTAAAATATGATGATAAATCCTAGTGAAAGAACATATGCCTGTTAAGATTTTATCAGTATTGAAAGAAAATTTAAATTAAAGAAACGGTGAAGTAACAAATACTCCAATAACCAGGAAATAGGTATCAGTAAATATGGAGATTTCATACTTATGACCGTTACTTGACATGAATTGGTATCTTGGTATTCTATACCAAACATATGAAACATGCAATCACAACTCAGATATCAATTTAGCATTGCTGATGGGCTGATATTGCAGGGCATCAGAACATCTAAAAGACAGTCAAGATAACTGGATCACCTGTGTAAAACTTCGATGTGGCGACAGTGCCAACTCTTCTTCAGATGGATCTCTAACTCCTCCAGCAGTCTGCAATTCAATCGTGCTGATGTCTGCTACTTTGCCAAGGTACAGGAATATAATTAGAAAAACAAGGGGTTGGCAGAACACCTTCCAGCTGAGTTTAGATGAAGACTTCTCCAACAGAGCCTCCCTCGAAAGATGCAAGGTAAACACTTTCCTTGATTCCTTAGTTTTAGAAGAAACTATGGCAGTTCTATTGTAAAAGAAAGAACATGGCAATCAATTAAACTGAAAAACTTCAATCTTTGATATAGATTAGCTGGTAAATTCATACCTTCCAAGATGCATCGATGCAATAGTTCCACCATAGCCAAACATGCCAAAGAAAGGCTGTAGATATTCGATAGAGTAACAAATCAAGTACTCCACATATGAATTGTCGTCTATGAATATTTCATTTTAGTGAAGTACAGTGTATTTTCACGTGAAAAAATATATAGACGGAGAAGCAATGTAAAATACAGGACCAAGCAACTTCTAAAATCATAGTTTGTTATCTTCAAGAATTGCATAAAACTGTCCCTCAGTTGGCCTGATAAGCCAAATAATCGAAATGGCATACACCTCTTTATTTTGCCAACTATGGAAAATAACTGATACAGTAAGTGATATAGCAATCATAACATGCCCAGCTATACTTTAAAAGGTAGCATAATGAATTAAAAAAAATTGAGGAAGCCATACAATCACAATGGTAATAAATGATGTATATGAAAAAATCGTGCTTCTTTCTCCTTTAATTCTGTTAATCCCATCCAACAGAAGCTGAAACTCATTTGTACTCTCTCCTTTGAATAGGCATAGACATACTGCTAAAGTACATGATCTGTTTTACGGTACATCATTTAGAAAGTTTCAGCTGCAAAGGTAAATTCAAGAAAAATGAAGAGACTCCCATAACATCCAATGGTTACTTACAGAACATGTCCAAATGGAAATCATATATTAATGCAACTTAGATAAATGTCACTGAAGGATTGTTGATAAGGCAAACAAATTGCAAGAAATGGAATAAGTACGATCCATATGTTTGTGATATATAATTGCTCACCACTAAGTATGGCGCTTTCCCGCCGATACCTTGTTTCCGAAATACTCTGTGGTTAGAAGAACCCATTGTACCCCTAAATAAATAAGACTAAATGAGATCCAAACTATGTTGCATTAGGGCTTAAGTAGGATGGTTGTGCAATCGAACTCTGCATATGGAAACTATGAAGAAACATAATAAAAAAACAAAGTACAAGTACCCTCCATATAAACAATATTAATATCAAAAGGGCATTCAAAATGTTCATAAATTAAATAGTAATAACCATTTTTCCTCTTTATATCGTTACTGCTCTTTGAAAACGAAACACTAAATTACCCCCACCCCCCTTTTATGTTTCTCTTGTGCACTCCAACCTCCAATTTCCCCTAACACATTCGACAGAGTGAATACTTAAACTTCATGTGGTAAAACTTCAACTAAAGAGCGTTACCATTTAGAGATAGAATTATCTTCTGAACCGTCCATCCCCCTACCAGTATCAAAGACCACAATCTTTTCTCCATCAACAGTTATCCTACAACATGATCCAACACTCGTGTGAAAGTGATTCTGAGAAGTAATGAATCAAAGATAATAACGTTTGTCAGGAAAGAAAAGGGGAGAAGAAAACAGAGTAGATTGATGTAATGGTATAAAAGAAAAAACTGAAACCCAAAGATTCCATGCAATGAGCAGCTTTCCTTTTCTTGGTATATTTATCATTATGTTTGCGATGAGATCCTACTTGGAGGGTAATTTATACATGATTACATCTACTTAAAGCCAATTCTACAGCTAAGTATCTAGTGCTGCAATGGAAAAAAGACAAAACTGAAACTACAACCTGGAGCATAGCCCAGTGCATTATGAAAACTGCCTTTGTGCTTCAGCTGATAGTAACTAAGCTTTGATAATATATCATATTCTCTCCTGTATTTGTGACTAACATGATATTACTTGTGTAACCAGTTCGCTTTGCATTATGTGCAATGCATAGAGCATTTAATTCAGCAGGGAGTTATGAGGGAAACAGAGACATAGACAGGTCCAAAGTGGAATTGAAAGGGAAACAACCCAGCAAGGATAGCTACCGTCTGATACCATAATTGTCAATTGGGATGGCGATAAATGGGAACTAACCTGATTAACTTTATTTCTTTGCTACCATTTGACCACAAAGCCTGTAATGAGTTGTCCTGATGACAGGAAAAGACAACGAAGGTCAGATCTTCACAGGTGGTCACCTATGAAACTGAGGAGGCAAAATACTCGGACAAGAAAACTAACAACAAGGTCTGCAAGAGCACTCTCAGTGCTATATTCTGCCGGAAGCTCTTGAAGCAGTTCAGTCGGAGGTGTAAGGTCCCACATATTCTGAAGACAAGCAAGTAAACACATAAGCACAACGAATGTAAGGATTCATCTACATCATTTTCTTGTACATGTTAACTGCACCACGGCTTGGGTTTGGCACAATTACACCAATCGTTTATGAATAGTGAATGACACCGCAAAGATTATAGGATCCTCAAGGGATACTAAATTAGGAAATGTATCTTAGCATGATAGAATGAAAAATTCTCAGTGCTACATGACACAGATATGGAGTAAGATTAGTTCAAATACTGACCTCATATGTCCTGACAAATTCTTCACCATCCTAGCAAAGCAAATGGATAGAAAGAAAATGTGTTAGATGGTCTGCAGTCATTTCGTGAATCAGAACATGAATGAGTTGGGGCTTACCTGAAGTCTTAATATGTTAGTACCCTTAGTGACAAAATCACTGAACTGCACTTTCTTGTCTATCTTTCTGTCCAGCAGGTCCTCTAGATAAACATCGCCATCCCATTCAATTCCCCGCTTTTGACCACAATGTGAGGAGGCATCGCCCAACTCTTCCCGAATACGATGTAAGAAATCAGGAAGCGGCATCTCTTCTCCAGGATCGCGCAGCTTAAGGCTGGTGCTTGTGCCATTTGGCAACAGGATCTGAAACTGGTAGACTTTGGTTGCAGGACCGTGGTGTCCGTATTGCACCACGGCCCACTTCTCGGATGCGCTGCTCGCCATCTTCACATCAGCCAACGGGACCTGCTCAACACCGACTACAGGTTACATGATTTCCATATATAGAACGGGAAAGAAAACCCTCAAAAATCATAAAAGGGGAAAACAAGAACAGAGGAAAAACAGGGCAAGAACCCCAAAAGCCCAGAGGAGGGGGAGAAATTCCAAAATAAAATCGCGCATTCCATATAGAACGGAGACGGCTTCCCTCAATAACTAAAAAAAAAAAAGAACAGAGACGAGACGCCGCAAACCAAAACCCCAGGAGGAAAAAGGTCGATCCGACGAAGAGAAGACAGAAAGCATTGATTGTTCCAGGGCAAGAAGCCTAGCAAAGCAAAATCAAGGAACCCTCGGCAGAAAAACGCCAAAAGAAACGCAAAATCAAGAAACCGCCGGCAAAAAAAATCCCAAAAGAAATGCGAAATCAAGAAACCGTCGGCAGAAAAAACCCCAAAGAAATGCGAAATCAAGAAACCGTCGGCAGAAAAAAAAACAAAAGAAATGCGAAATAAAGAAACCGTCAGCAGAAAAAACCCAAAACAAGGGTAAAAAGGAGACCGGAAGGGCAGAGGGGGCGCAATGACGAAGAAGCAGGAAGAGGAAACGGGTCTGATGCCGCGATGAACTCTGTCGGAGCCAAGAGAGAAACCCTATCGTACCAGGGCAAGAAACCGGTGAGCGAAATCCACCCCCAAAAAAATGCGATTTCTCTCGCGCGGCACAATCGAAAAGGGGGAGCGGGGTGGGAAGGGGAAGGGAATCCAAAACGCACGCACCAATGAGAAAACCCCAAAGGGAAGCACGTTTGGTGAGGAGGAGGAGGCGATGGAAAAGCCCTTGGCGCAGGCAGCAGCTGGGAGTTTTGAATGCTGGGAAGGGAAAAGATGGGGTGGTGGGAAGACAAAGGGGCGTCAGTCTCAGCCGTCACTCGGTCCGGTCAGGTCAGGTCAGGTCAGAGCAAGTATAATAAGCCTAGTCAGCTGGCTATAAGGTTTTACATGTCAGCAAAAATCCTTACTGGAGGAGTGAGAAACGAAGAGAGAGAAGAGCCGGCGCTCCGTGTATCGCCCGGCTGCAGCTCAATCTTCGATGCAATACAGCCAGCATGCAGCCGGCGTGAGTGCTAAACGCAAGAGCTCCGTCTTTCCTGCCAATCATGTGAGCCTGTTTGACCTTCTTTACATGCAAACATTGAATAGTATAGTCCATCTAATAGCCAGCCTACAGCCAGCCTATTATACTAGTAGTCTTTTATCAAGCCTTTGGATGATGTGGCACCCATATACAGCCAGCAGTAGGCTCTTCTATTAGCCATGCTCTCAGGGACCAACGCGGAAGCTATCCTCGAGTCCTCCGTTGGCCGCGCTAGGCACAAATCTCTAAGGCCTTCTCTGTTCATAGGATAGGATAGGAATTTTATAGGAATAGGAAAATCATAGTAAGTGAGATAACATGCATGTCAATTTTTATAGAGAAAGAGATGTCATTTGATGCATAGGAAAGGATTTTTTCCTTTGAGTGCTAATGTATTTTTTCCTCCAAAACATGAAAGATTGATTCCTATCCTACATAGGAATAGGAATCCATTCCTACAAACCAAAGGGCTTCAAAAGAATTTTTCCTTTGCAAATCCTATCCTATAGAATTCCTACAAAAATCCTACAAACCAAAGGGGGCCGAATCAAACGTCGTCATGGTTCGACCTCCTATGATGGTTCGACCTCCTATGATGGTTCGACCTTCATGATCGCCTCGCTCCCCTCCACCCCACCCTCCTACGATTCCTGAAAAATCGGACTGCCTCCCCGCCACTCCACTCACGAGATAAAGAAAAAAGAAAAACAACGCACGTCCCCCACGTCCTCGTATCCCACCTCCCACTCCCTTCCCCAAATCCCTCGCTCTCGATTCCCTTCTCTCTAGAGAGGAATCACCGCCGCCGACCTCCTCCCGCCTACAGCGACGGAGGCGGACGCCGGGTTGGGTCGGACGCCCACGTGGAAGGAGCGGGAGAACAACAAGCGGTGCGAGCGCCGGCGTCGGGCCATCGCCGCCAAGATCTTCACCGACCTCCGCGCTCTCGGTGGCTACAAGCTCCCCAAGCACTGCGACAACAACGAGGTGCTCAAGGAGCTCTGCCGCGAGGCCGAATGGGTCGTGGTGGACGATGGCACCACCTACCGCAAGGTGAAGCCTCGCTTCTTGGTCTCGGGATCGAGATCGCCCCCCCCCCATCCCATGTTTCTTCTCTCCTTCCGTTTCCTAGATCTAGCCAGCCTTGCTTGGATGTGTAGATCTGATTGTTTGGTTCGATTCATGGCAGGGATACAAGCCGCCGTCGTCCGGGCCGTTTGGTGGGGTCTCGTCGATGGGCATGAGCTCCTGCTCGTCCTCGCAGCTGCTCAGTGCGCCGTCGTCGTCGTTCCCGAGCCCGGTGCCTTCCTACCACCCCAGCCCGACGTCATCCAGCTTCCCGAGCCCCATGCGCCTCGACAACCCCAGCCCCGCCTACCTCCTCCCATTCCTCCGTGGCCTCCCCAACCCGCCCCTGCTCCGGGTCTCCAACAGCAGGGGGTGAAGCAAACACTTATTGGGAGGTACTCAAAATTTGATCACTTTGTTGTAGAATCACGGTGCTGATCAACTAATCCTTGACTGATTTTGAATCTCTGCTAATAGTTCAACATCTTTTTTTAATCACAAGGTCTGAAAGGTATCATTCAAAATCTGCAGATGATCAGTAGTGTCAAACCCACATCCTCTCTGCCATCTTCTACATGAACTGCTTTGTAAAAAGTGAAAAATTGTTGCTCGTAATGTTGATGTGCAGACTACCAAATTGGGAATTTTTTTATCATGGTGAAACTACACTGTAAAAAGTGAATCATGTTAGTAATGTCTCCCAACTCTCAAACTGTTGCTCGTTATATTAATCTGCATAGTACCAAATTGGAAGATTTTCAATCATGATATGATTCTGAGAATGGATGCATGATTGCAGATGGCTACCAAACCGTAAAATTTCAACATTCAAAAGATGTATTTTGTACTGGCAGTTTTGATGCATGATTGCAGCTGCATGTAGGTTTCGGTTTGTCCAAGAACTGTCTATGTATACTGATAATGATTACTCCATCCGTCCCAAAATAAGTTCATTTTGTTTAGTACAGTTTATACTATATCAAAGATACTAAATCAAAGATACTTACTTTGGGACTGGGGGAGTACTCTGTTTTCAAATGGCGCATGGTGTACGCATGACAACTGTGGGTGTATAAATTAGTATCATGTTGCCTGCACGTTGAACTTATAATTCTTTTTCTGAATAATGTGTCATATTTTGATTGCTGTCAAAATGACAATTGCTATTTGCTTTCTAGACATCTTGTATGTGGCCTGTGGTGATAACAATTTTTATTTTTCTCAGGATTTGATTATGATCGTGAAGGGTACATTATGATTTACGAGCATTTAATCTTCTCTGATAATCAAAGCGCCGCATAGTCTTATGTGCATTCATCAGAGCTATTCCACAATTTTGTCCCCACTTATGCCTTTTTACACTTTTATATGTGTAGCTTTTAATTTTTTTAAGACATTCATTCTTTTTTTTCTAAGTCTTCATGTGTGCAGAATTACTTCTGCAGTGAGCCGGAGTGTGACGTCTTCTCACGGGCTACTGTCATCAATCAAGGTGGTCATTGGTCTATATCAAGCTTGACGAGTACTTCCTGAAGGCTGATTTCTGCTCCTGCCGTGTTGCTGACCGAGGCCCCATCTACGTGGGAGACTGCTATTTTTTGATAGATTGGTAGTGAGATGCTCGGATAGGAGAAAAGTGAATCGGAAGAGCATGAGAGATAGATATTGAGAACCTAAATAATGCACACACATTTACATATTTCATGTGATGGTAGTATGTCGTCGTAGTTTTTGTGTTGGTTGTCCTACTGAATGTTCCTGTCAGTCCTAACTCATCACATCACTCTCAATTTTCAGTCATTCTTGGAGCTTTTATCTCTAACTCTACAAAATCAGAAAGCATGTCTAAAGCTCAAGGTAATGTTGAAACTTGGAGGCGATCAAACCATATGCTTTTTGGGATGTAAGAGTTTAAACTAACTATTGCTTTTTGGGCTGTACGAGTTTGAACTAACTATCGCTAACATCCTGGCTTTGAATTTTTAGTTTGTATTTTTTTGCAAAAGTTTGTATTTGTCCATGGTCAAGATAGGGGGCACATAGAGCTTGGTTTGTTAAGCTTCTTTATATTCTCAAGGAGGTCAGGAGTTCCTCTTGAAAAGAAAGAGGACAGCCTTTAACTCAACCTACGCCTTCAAAGAGAACTGCTTGAACTCAAGATGCCCCTCCCAGTCATTTGATCGATGCAGAAATAACCTTTTATGAGAGTGACCTAAAAGTCAGATGTTTTACATTAAGCATACTTCTCTTGTAGGTCTATTTAACTTTGGGTTTGGGAGTATTATATGTTGTTTGAGAGGGTCTATTTTTTTAGAAAATATGATTTTGTTCTTTGTTTCTATACTTATCGAAGTTCATGTTTCTTTCCAGTTAGTTGTGAGAGGACTTCGTAAGTTTCCATTCAAAAAGGAGATCAAATAATATTTTGAATGATGACATAATAGATGAAAATAGAAGATTTTGAATAGGGCTTGCCCACACGACACTGTGGAAAAAGGTGAAGGGAAAGGAAGGGTGAGGAGAATAAAATGATGCAAGGGGAAGTTTTTAAAGACATACGACGATTGCCTAGGAAGAAATAAGAGGGAGAGAATCAATTTGTCCAGGAATTGAAACCAGTCCTATCATATCCGACACGCATTTTTTAATTCGAAAAATTATTTGATCATAATGCGTTTTTTGACCCGTGGCAACGTACGGGCATTCAGCTAGTCTAAATAAAGAGCGTTCACTTACGAGTCTTAAGAGCATCTTCAACAGCCGCGCTAAACAAGCGCGGCGCCGCAAATTTGGCCATTTTAGCGCGCGTAACCCACGGGGTGTCTCCAGCGGGCGCGCAATAACCGAGTGCGCGGTATAAGGAGTTGGGCGCGCTGTCCGATTCACTATCTCGCGTGGTGTATTTAGGGCGCCCGCTTCCGCACGCGGCACACTCGAGCGCTCGCGCCGCACTCTCTCCTCTCCGCCTCCTACGCCCCGCGCGCGCCGAGCCGGCGAACTGCACCCCATGGATGCACGCGTCGGCACCCCGCTCACCCCATCCTATAGTCGCGACCCATCCACCGCCACCGCCGCCCCTAGCGCGGGGGGTGTTGCCCTCGCCTCCGCCGGAGCTCCTCTGACCATCGGCCTCGCGCGCGGCCTCTTCATGCCGCCGCGAATGACCTCGGCGGCGGGTGGCGTCGTGTCGGCGCCGCCCTGAGACCCCCCCTCGAAGCTCCCCAATGCGGCGCGACCGAAGAAGGGCAAGGCATCGGCGAAGAAGAACAAGGCGGCGGACGGCTCCGGTACCTCGAAGGCGAGGAGGAAGAAGCTTGCAGGGCGTGGGGCGGGCGCGGCGGCTACCGAAGCGCCGGCGAGCTCACTCGTTGAGCCGGCGGCCGACGCGCACAACGTGTTCGACGAAATGCCCCTAAGGTAAAAAATCAATGTTTCTTTTCTTGTTATTTTTTGAATGCATTCATATAGATGGCTTATTCGCATTTTTCAAAAAACTTTGTAGTCTCAACGACGATGCATACATGTCAACTATGGGTGTTGGCTCCAACAATTCGCATTGGTCTCAAACCAATGACATGCATTTTGAAGACCATGAGTTCGAGGTGGACAAGAAGGGTGAGGGCATTGTCGACGCATCGAAAGGAAGAGCAGGCAATTACACCAACGCGGATGACATCTTACTATGCAATACTTGGTTGCAAGTGTCGAGGGATCCATCCGTTGGAGGTGATCAAAGTAGAGATGCTTATTGGGGCGGATGAAAGAACACTATGATGTTCACAACGTGAGTGGAATTGACCGCTCCGAGAGATCACTCCGGTCCCGGTGGTCGACAATCAACTCAGATTGTCAAAAGTGGGCGGCTTGTCAAAAGGCGGTTGACAAATTGAACCCAAGTGGCACAAATGAGGACGATAGAGTAAGTGGCATTTCCATACATGTTCATCAGACTTGTTGTTGGTGTTCGAAGTGCTAACTTGCTTTGTTTTCATGTAGTATCACATTGCACAAAACTTGTTCAAAGAAGAGGACAGGAAAACCAAGAAGGGGAAGATCAAGAAAGGAAGGGTCTTTACCTTGCCTCATTGCTATAACGTGTTGAAGGGTGATGAGAAATGGAAGAAGCGTGAAGATTTGGATGATTTGAATTTGAGCAAAAAACGCAAGCGAACAATTGAGTTGAATGATGATGGTGATGAGGAGGAGGAGGATGATGCATCAAGTGACGGCAAGAGAAGCCCCGCACCCAACTCGGTTTCATACTCGAAGCCAAAATGACCGGATGGGTGCAAGAAAGACGCAAAAGAAAAGAAGAAGAGGAAAGGATATGATGAGCTCAAAAATGCTATGGAATCTATTGTGAAGGTAAGAAAAGAAGCCAACGAGGTGAGGAAAATGGTAAGGAACCAAGATGTCGCGGACGAGGAGAGGAGGTTGGCGTCCGAGGAGAGGAGGGTGGCGGTCGAGGAGAGAATGGTGGCTTTGGAGGAGAGGAAGGTGAGCAATGAGGAGCGAACTAGATTGTTGGAATGGGAGAAGCACTTGTTCTTCTTGGACACATCCATCCTCAATGAGGTGCAAAAGGAGTATGTCAATCTTACCCGTGAAGAAGTCTTGATCCAAAAAGGAGCCATGATTCGCGCAATGGGTGGTGGTGGCCTTGGCGCCATGGGTGGCGGCGGCCTCGGCGCCATGGGTGGCGGTGGTCTCGGCGCCATGGGTGGCATGGGTGGCTTCGGAGGTTCCATGGGCGGTTTAGGTGCCATGGGAGGCATGGGTGGCTTTGGAGCACCCCCCGACGCTATGGCCGCAATGGGTGGCATGAGTTTTGCTTCTCTCATGGGAGGCATGGGTGCACCTCCGGCCTCCATGGGCAGAATGTTTTTCGATGTGCCTCCTCACACACATTCCCATGAAGGTGCCGTTGAAGATCTTACCAACACCGTCGGAGCTTCACGTGATGCGGTGCGCGATGGGGAGAGGGAGGAAGAATCATCTTCGGAGGAGGCAAAATCGTCTTCCGAAGATGAGGACAAAGACGAGGAGGAGGATTGATGTGTCTTTCGTTTGTGTCTTGAACTTGGTTTGCATTTTGAACTTGGTTGGATGAACTTGTGGGCATGATTTTAAACTTGTGGGCATGAATTTTTATTTATCAACTTGTTTGTGTGAAAATTTATATGTCATGTTCATTGAATTTTGAATGTTTTCAAATCCATTTTGTGTCCAAAATGCCATATATGCAATGCCCCGGCGAGTCGCGCGCGCTGCATTTTTTGTGCGCTGCTGGAGCGGCGCGCGCACTGCATTTTAGCGCGGCTGTTGGAGCCAGCGCTGGCTGCCGCGCAAAACCAGGCGAACGGCACGCGGCAAACTAGTTTTTAGCGCGCGGCGCGTAGCGCGGCTGTTGGAGATGCTCTAACATATGGACCATTTATCTGCCGTCCGATCTTTCACAAAGCCTGCATTTGAGGATCTCCTCACCGGGACTTCTCTCCTTTCCAGCCAAAAACAACCGCTAAGGGCTAGTTTGGTTCCACGGGATCCCCTCGGGATCCTCGCCATTTCCCCGGGCGAGAGACCCGCCTCGTATCTTCACCATGGTTTTTTCAGCGGCCTATTTGGTGTCATCGGGAAAAGGGATTTCTCAGCCTGATCCCCCCCCCCCGAAATCCCTGGGCTGCTCACCCTACCTCCGCACACTAGGAGATTTATTTCTCCTTGTCTCTCACGACGCAATGACAGGAGCTCCTCTGCCTCCACCTTTGCTCCTCTACCTTGTCCTACCCCACCTCTTTCTGGTGACCTCAGATGCCTTGGCACACGGGACCTACTCCACATCTGGATGCCCTCGACGGCCTACGTCCTCCGTCAATCTAACTCCCACCGGCATCCACCCCTCTCCTCAAGCTACAACAAATGGTTGCTTCTGTTCCACTTGGTGAGAATCCCCTCCTCGATTCCGTCCTTGTCTTTCTCCACTCCCTCCCTTCCTCTACTCCCATGGTTTCCTAAGATTCCCTTAGATTTGGGCTACGAGGTTTCACATTCCGAGGAAAAGGGTAGAGGTGACGGCTGCTGGTCATGAGGAATGGTGTAACATGGATATAAAGAAAGAGCTTGTAGGGAGACAACCCAATAGTTATCTTTATTTTTCTTTTCTGTTTTGTGGGTCAACATGGTTATTTCTTCTGTAGTGATTATGTTTGTGTCTTTTAATTTTTGTGCCAAGTAAAGGCTTTGGATGATATAAATGATAGTAAAATTGATGTTGTGCAAAAACAGAAACTTTCGCCCCAAGTGCTAGAATTTTATTTCTGTACTGGAACGTGATAAAATCCTGATATTTTTGCATTGTATTGGGTTACAAAATTATTTGTGTTGTCCTATTTTTCAAAATTTACAGAAGTATGGATAAATATTCTATCATTACGTATTGTCCTGTTTTACACATGTTTTAATTGCATAATGTGCTTATTTTAATGATGTTATGGATAATATCGGGGGGTATAAGTCATGGAGAAGTTAGAATAGAGTAGATATTATGTAAGGGCAATTATGAATTTATTTATAATAGTACCTAAAGTGGGTGATTGATTTATTATACTAACGGATCTGACGAAGTTTCTGTTGAGTTTTGTGTGCTGAAATTTTCATGTTTTGGGTGAGATCACGATGGATGAAGGAATAACAACATCTCTAGCATACTCCTTATTTCGTGGGCCTTTAAAACCATGATAAGGGTCACAAAAACGTGTTTCAAGGGTTGATTTTACCTCCCGCGGAACAGATCCTGCAAACGGCACTGTAAAAACGAATATTCCTCTCAGAGATGCTCCATGTCGTCCTCCTCAGCCTCCCCTCCTCATTCCCTGCCGTCCTCCAAAGGCCCTTGACGGTGGTCAATCACATCCGCAAGGTGGCTCTCATCCTGGCCGCCTCACCCCACCCTTCTCCGGCCCCAAATCGAACCGGCGGCGGCCGATTCCGACAGGTGGCGGCAGATTCCGGTGGGCAGCGGCTGATTCCAGTGAGGTATGCGATGGAATTGCGGCGGCGTGTCCTTCCCGACAAGGTTTGGACGGTATAAGGGTCACACTCAGTTTGGCCTTCAAGCCTTCAAATATATGGGTCTCGGGTGTGGGTTTTCGGTGCCCTTTAAAATATTTAAGGGTCGGACCGCTTTTACAGAATCTGTTATGGACACTTTTTTCGACCAAAACCTTAAAACCTGAAAATTATAATGGTTTGGCCACTTTTTAAGGAGTCTACTAGAGATGCTTTAAGGAGAGGGAAGACCATGAGCTTAGGGATGCCCAATGCACCCCAAGGTAATATTCAAGGAAGACCCAAGAGTCTAAGCTCGGGGGTGCCCCAGAAGGCATCCCCTCTTTCGTCTCTAATCTATCGGTAATATTACTCGAAGCTATATTTTTATTCGTCACATGATATGTGCTTTGCTTGGAGAATCGTGTGTTATAGTTTTATTTTGTTTGCTTGATTGCCACAATCATTGTTTGCTAGACGCACCTATTGAGAGAGACATACATTCATCATGACTTGTTAGAATGCTCTTTATACCTCACTTATATCTTTTGAGTTAAGGCAATTTGCTCATGTGCTTCACTTACATCTTTAGAGCACGACGATACTTATATTTTAGAAATCAATTGGACTCTCATGCTTCACTTATATATACTTGAGAGTTAAATAGGAAGTGGTAATTTGCACGGGCTATATGTTTAGTCTAAAAATGACAGGTATACCAAAGTGATATAATAAAAACTTTCATGTAGATCATTGAATGTGAATCGTATGATCAACGATATTGAAGTTATAATATGGAAGTTTACTAGTAGATAAGCATTAGTTAGTAAAAATATAGATGTTAAGGTTTGTGATTCACTATTTCATTAAAGTGTTAGTCATGACATAATGGGGAAGTTTGAGCACAATGTATCCTGTATTTATATCCTTTGTGTTGTCCGGGCCGGGGGTGTGTGATGGTTAACTCCTCCCAACCTCCTCCCCAGGAAGCATGCGAATAGTACTTTGCTTCGAGGGCTAATAGAACTTTCACAATAAGTATTTGAGTTCTTTATGACTAATGTGAGTTTTAGGACTAATGTCATTTTGCTTTGCGTGATCATAGATAGCTGGCATGATATTTGTGGCAAAGCCACTGTTCATCATTGTTATACGTGTTATGCTAGATCACTGCACATCATAGTACACTGCCAGAGGCATTCATATGTAGTCATATCATTTGGTTTATTGATAACCCACAAGTATAGGGGATCACAACAGTTTTCGAGGGTAGAGTATTCAACCCAAATTTATTGATTCGACACAAGGGGAGCCAAAGAATATTTGTAAGTATTAGCAACTGAGTTGTCAATTCATTCACACCTGGAGATTAATTATTTGCAAAAAAGTGATCAGTAGCATGGTAATATGATAGTTTTGATAGTAGCAGCAATAGCAATAGCAACGGTAACAGTGATAACAGTAATTTTGTAGCAAGTGCAACAGTAACAATAGTAGTGGTAACTTAGTAAGAACAATATAAGAGAAATTCGCAGGCATTGGATCGATGATTTGTTGGATGATATTCATCATGTGACGGTTATAACCTAGGGCGATACAGCACTAGCTCTAGTTCATAAATATAATGTAGGCATGTATTCCATAAATTGTCATATGTGCTTATGGAAAGAACTTGCATGACATCTTTTGTCCTACCCTCCCGTGGCAGCAGCGTCCATATGGAAACTAAGGGATATTAAAGCCTCCTTTTAATAGAGAACTGGAACAAAGCATTAGCACATAGTGAATACATGAACTCCTCAAACTACGGTCATCACCGGAAAGTATCCCGACTACTGTCACTTCGGGGTTTATGGATCATAACACGTAATAGGTGACTACAACTTGCAAGATCGGATCTAGAACATAGATATAATGGTGATAACATAAATGGTTCAGATCTGAAATCATGGCAGCCGGGCCCAAAGTGACAAGCATTAAGCATGGAAAAGTCATAACAACATCAATCTCAGAACATAATGGATACTAGGGATCAAGCCCTAACAAAACTAACTCGATTAAATGATGAATCTCATCCAACTCCTCACCGACCAGCGAGCCTACGAAGGAATTACTCACTCCCGGTGGGGAGCATCATAAAATTGGCGATGGAGAAGGGTTGGTGATGATGAAGATCGGAGATCACCCTCTCCGGGGCCCCAAAACGGACTCCAGATCTGGCCTCCCGATGAAGAACAGGAGGCGGCGGCGGCTTCATCTCGTGAAACACGATAATTCTTTCTCCCATAATTTTTTCTCCGAAAATAGGATTTTATAGAGTTGGAATCAGGGTCTGCGGGCCCACCAGGTCTGGGCGCGCTAGGAGGGGGCGCATCCTGGTGGGTTGTGCTCACCCAGGGCCCCCCTCCGGTGGTTCTTGGCTCCAGTATTTTTCTTTTATTCCATAAAAAATCTCCAAAAAGTTTTGTGCCATTCCGAGAACTTTTATTTCTGCACAAAAACAACACCATGGTAGTTCTGTTGAAAACTCCGGGTTAGTTTCATCCAAATCATGCAAATTAGAGTCCAAAACAAGAGGAAAAGTGTTAGGAAAAGTAGATACGATTGAGATGTATCATTTATCGAGTTGTAAGTAAATAGAAGTGAGCATTGTCCCGGTGTGGAAAAGAATGATGGATACTAATGAGTCCTCAAAAAAGTGGGGATGGGGTTCATGATATTGTTCTAAAAGGAAATGAGAAAAGAAAAAAAAGTGAAAAGGAATGAGAGAAAAAGAGAGAAGGGGAAATGCTAATATCCTTTTACCACACTAGTGCTTCAAAGTAGCACCATGTTCTTCATATAGAGAGTCTCCATGATTTGTCACTTTCATATACTAGTGAGAATTTTTACATTATGAGAATTTGACTTGCATATTCCGATGACGGGCTTCCTCAAATGCCCGAGGTCTTCATGAGCAAGTAAGCTGGATGCATACCCACTTAATTTCAGTAGTGGGCTTTCATACACTTATATCTCTAGTACATCCGTTGCATGGAAAATCCTATTCCTTGCATCGATATTGATTGAAAGGCCTCTCCATTGCCTAATGATCTGCCGAGTTGATGCGAGAGTTTCTCAGTTTTTGTCTTCCCATATAAACCACTACTATCATTCTCTTTGCCATCCAAAGTGCTAAGTCCATGGCTCACACTCAAATATCGTGTGGAGTTGAAAATGCTGAAGCGAGAAAAAGTATGATACAATTGCTTGGTTTGGTACCGTGGTGTTCATAATTTATACTTTGTGCTAGGAAGGCCGAGTTATGCCATGCTTACATGATTAAATGAGTAGGAATAACATTCTTTAACATGGATATTTTGAAAAGTAATGATTATTTTCTTGCATTCTTTTATATTATCATTTTGATATCAATTAAGTCATCGTTTCTCAACATTCATACCTAAAAAAATACATGATTAAGACATGTTAGGTAGCATTCAACATCAAAAAAATTATTTTTATCATTTACCTACTCGAGAACGATTAGGAATTAAGTTTGGGGATGCTGATATGTCTCAAATGTATCTGTAATTCTTTATTGTTTCATGCTATTATATCATCAATCTTGTATGCTTTATACGGAATTTTATAACATCTTTGGGAACTAACCTATTAACTCAATGCCCAGTGTCAGTTCTTGTTTTTGCCTATTTCTTTGTTTCACAGAAAAACCATACCAAACAAAATCCAAACATGATGAAACTTTACAGTGATTTCTTCTAGACCAGGAGAGACCCTAGAAGCTTCGGTGGGAGGCCATAAGATATACGAGAGATCCACAAGCTCACACGGCGCCCCCCAGGGGGCGCGCCACCTAAGCTAGTGGGCCCCTCGTAGCTTGGATTAACCTAATTCCAAGCATATAAATCCCCTAAAATCTAGAAACCACCAGAGTGAGACCAAACTCAATTTTATCACTACCGCAAGTCTTTGTTCTTCAGGGATCCCATCTGGAGGCCTTCGTCGGTACTCTGCCAGAGGGGGTATTAATCACGGAGGCCATCTTCATCAACCTTGCTGCCTCCGTGATGATAGATGAGTAGTTCCCACAGGACCTACGGGTCCATAGCAGTAGCTAGATCTCTCTCTCTCTCTCTCTGATCTTCAATACAATGTTCTCTTCGGAGATTGATTCGATGTAATTCTTTTGTGGTGCATTCCTTGGGGTCTGATGAATTGTGGGTTTATGATCAGATTATTCATTGAAAGTAATTGAGTCTTTTTAAAAGTTTTATTTTGTGTGATTTTATATGTATGATTTATCTTCGATCTACCCGTCTAGTTTGCCCAATTAGATTGATTTATCTTCAGTGGGGGAGGTTCATGGTAGTAGGTTCAATCTTGCGGTGTCCTCACTCTATGACAGGAGTAGTAGTGAGGCACGTATTTGTATTGTTGCTACTAATGGTAAAACTATGGGGTTCGAACATACTATTTGGTCTTACTTTGTCTACATTATGTCATCATGCTCCAAGCATTACTCTGTTTGTTATGAACTTAATACCTTAAGATGCATGCTGGATATCAGTCGAGAGGAGGAGTAATAGTAGTAGATGCAGATACATGTCAGTCTAATTGTCTCGGACATAATGCCTATATATTGATCATGCCATGAATAACGTCATAATTATGCGCTTTTATGTCAATTGCCTAATAGTAATTTTATCCACCATTCCTACACTCATGAGAGAGATGCCTCTAGTGAAAGCTATGGACCACGAGTCCATTCACTTCATATTACTAAAACCATAAATATCTTGCTGCAATTTATTATCATTTATTTTGGTTTACAATTTATCTATCTATCATTACCAGAATTAATCCTTGCAATTAACGAGTACAAGGGGATTGACAACCCTCTTGACCGTGTTGGCTACAAGTATTTGTTTTGTGTGTGTGGAGGTACTGCTTACACTAGAGGATACCCCGCGTGTTGCTGCGGAAATTGGTTGATAAAAATTTGGATTCATAGCATAAGAACCTAATAAAAATACATATGACTTGTTATATTTGATTATGCATAGTTGTGATAATATTTATTGAATATAAATATAATAATTAAATGGAAAATATTTTCCAATATATGATGATGCTAGTCTGACAAAGAGTTCAAAGGAGAATGGCACGTTACAAACAAAAGAAGTAAAAAAAATATGGAGAAGATGGTGCATAGTATAATGTAACTTTGAAATCTGGTTTCTCAGCATCCTCAAATCTTAGCATCTTATTGAATGATCAAATTATTTAATTTATCTCAATGGAAAGAAAAAAAAAAGCAATGCAACTTGATGTGCTGCTAACACAAAAATATTAGCAAATAATTTGTCTAAATATGTATACATACTAATCGGAGAAGGGAAAGAAAGACCACAACATGACTATCAAAGCAACATATGGGATGTATATGCAAAAAATACTATTTCGATACAAATTGCTTTTCTGCACCTTGAATGAATTCCTAGCTTTAATCTTTCTTGTGCACGTAACTTCACTAAACGTATATAGTGCCACGTACGAATATCTAGTATCCAGGTTACACAAAAAAGTTGTGACGTTTTGTGCTGAAAGCAGTACAAAGGAATCGGCAATCTAACATCGTAGGCTTTTTCTCCCCACAACAACTGGATCTGCAACATGCCTGGATCGGAATCAACATACACTGACATGTGGAGTAGATGTTGCATGCAGGCTTAGGCCAACTAGACGTCCTAGCAGCTGTGACACAACGTGGTGATCTGCTTGTGTATGGGATCAAAATCAGACAGATGTGTACTGGAAACACATCAAGAGATGAGAGAGATGCGTGAGCGACTTGTTGTTGTGTTGCATGATTCTTTGGTAGAAGGCGAATCAGATAGCCCAGACCAAGCGCTTCGTGGCGTTGCCCCACGCTGTCACGGAGCTCGACATCGGCATCATCCTTAGCAGTAGTGGCAGTATCTCGCCCTCTCGCTCATCTCTCCGTCCCCATTATCTATAGCCTTCATGGAGAAACCAAGCCTCGACAATGAGGCCATTGCTATTTAGGAACACATCATCGTATGAGAAGGATTGGAACGACGGGCGTGCAATGTTTGCTCTAGTGGGGTATTTAAAGGCGCCAATGGCTCAACTCCTCCTATGTTGCTCCTAGATTTATTACATGGAGAAGTTGAAGGGCCATGAGACAGTGGTAATGTGAAGAAACATTCGTTCCTTTTTTCATGGAGAAGTTGAAGGCCATGCGTTAGTCGGCATATGAGAACCATTAGTTTATTTAGCATTTTCTGCGTGAAGGGTATCCTGGCACAAACTGAACACTGAAGTCAAGGAACCTGAGACGCTGAGTGGAAGGCTGCATGTCCCACGATTGCAAATGGAGCGCATGACATGGTGGAGAAATGATGACGTGGCTACGTGATGATGTGGACAGGCTGCATGTTGAAAGAATTGGTAGTAGTGGGGATCAACTTCTTAATAATGTAAGATTTGTTTGCGTGAGTCTCCTACTGGTTTGATAAATATTGGTTCTTAACTGGGGGAATACTATCCAGCTGAACTGGTTTGATACATCACCCTTACTCTTCAGGTAAATCCCAATGTCTATCACAAGTAGCAATTGGCGAGCATAGTGGGGTTGGCGTAACGACCCCATTTGCCAGTTATGCTTTAGGGCCATGAGAACCACGCTTTGCTTGTGTGAGAAACCGTCACATTTTCAGTGGCACCAAAATGACTCACATTGAAGTGGCACACCTTGCATTAGAGGACATCATTCAAATGGCCATGGCATTTGGGCCTAGAGTAAAATTATAATGAGGAGTGGTTAGTGTGCGGTGTTGTTTTTTTTGGGTGGGGGTGATGTCTACTATGCAACTTTATTCTTGTAGACACGTGTCAGGCCTCCGAGCGCAGAGTTTTGTAGGACAGTAGCAATTTTTCCTCAAGTGGATGACCTAAGATTTATCAATCCATGAGAGGTGTAGGGTGAAGATGGTCTCTCTCAAACAACCCTGCAATCAAATACAAGAAATCTCTTGTGTCCCCAACACACCTAATACAATGGCAATTTATATAGGTGCACTAGTTCGGTGAAGAGATGGTGATAAAAGTGTAATATGGATGATAGAAATATATTTTTATAATGCAAATAAATAAAAACAACAAGATAGCAAATAGTAAACGGGCACAAAAACAGTATTGCAATGCTTGAAAATGAGGCCTAGGGTTCGTACTTTCGCTAGTGCAATTTCTCAACAGTGCTAATATAATTGAATCATATAACCATCCCTCAACGTGCAACGAAGAATCACTCCAAAGTTCCTATATGGCGAAGAACATACGAATAAATTGTTTGTAGGGTACGAAACCACCTCAAAGCTATTCATTCCGTTTGATCTATTCAAGAGTTCGTACTAAAATAGCACAAAGCTATTCTTTCCGTTCGATCTATCCTAGAGTTTGTGCTAAAATAACACCAAAGAAAATTTATATTCATAATACTCAATCCAACGCAAAGAACTTCAAAGAGTACCCCAAGATTTCTACAGGAGAAACAAAGACAAGAACGTGCATCAACCCCCATGCATAGATTACCCCAATATCACCTTGGGAATCCGCGAGTTGAGTGTCAAAACATATATCAAGTGAATCAATATGATACCCCATTGTCACCATGAGTATTCAATTGCAAGACATATATCAAGTGTTCTCAAAACCATAAAAGTATTCAATCCGATAACAACGAAATCTCAAAGGGAAAAACTCAATTCATCACAAAAAGACAGAGAGGGGAAAACACCATATGATCCGACTATATTAACAAAGCCCGCGATACATCAAGATCATGACATCTCAAGAACACGAGAGAGAGAGAGAGATTAAACACATAACTACTGGTAAAAACCCTCTGCCCCGAGGGTGGACTACTCCCTCCTCATCGTGGTGGCCACCGGGATGATGAAGATGGCCACCGGAGATGATTCCCCCCTCTGGCTGGGTGCCGGAACAGGGTCTAGATTGGTTTTCGGTGGCTACGGAGTCTTGCGGCGGCGGAACTTCTGATCTAGGTTAACCCGGAGGGTTTCTGGAATTTTTGGGAATCTATAGGGTAAAGAGGGGGTGCGGGAGGCCACCGAGGTGGGCACAACCCACCTGGGCGTGCCTGGGGGCCTAGGCACGCCCTGGTGGGTTGTGCCCCCCTTGGGGCACCCCTAGGTGCTGCTTTGGCCCATCTTGGGTGTTCTGGTCCATAAAAAAATCTCCAAAAAGTTTCGCGGTGTTTGGACTCCGTTTGATATTGATTTCCCGCGATGTAAAAAACAAGCAAAAAACAGCAACTGGCACTGGGCACTGGGTCAATAGGTTAGTCCCAAAAAATGATATAAAGTTGCTATAAAATGATTGTAAAACATCCAAGAATGATAATGTATTGGCATGAATACTTCATAAATTATAGATACGTTGGAGACGTATCAGCATCCCCAAGCTTAATTCCTACTCGTCCTCGAGTAGGTAAATGATAAAAGAAATAATTTATGAAGTGTGAATGGTAGCAAAGTGCACAAGTTTGATTAATGAAAAATTCAATCACTTTTCCCAGCATCATAACAACAATTCTTTCTTATAGAACTTCTCATGTTCTAGTAGCAACCAATTCACATGTTAAGGTTCAAACAATCAATTCTCTTGAAACTCAACAATCTATGTTCTTAGTCACCAAGCAATTGCAATTCAACTTATTCAACGGAGTTTAAGTAAGAGCTCCACATACTCAACCATCATATAGTCTTCTATGATTGCTAACACTCGTCGCATACACATGAGCAAAACGTTTCAACCGGACACATAGAAAGATAGGGACTTATGATTTTGCCTCCCAACGTATTCACCTCAAGGGTGATGTCAACAATAATAACTCATACTACCCATATCCAACTGGATATATGTGCCTAGATCTTTCCTCACCACATGATGCTTGCCAAAAGAGAAAAATAAAAAGGAATAGAGAGAATAACTTTGACTCTTTGCATAAAAGTAAATACATAAAAGTAAAAGATAGGCCCTTCGCAGAGGGAAATAGAGGTTGCCATGCGCTTATTTGTTTGTATGCTCAACCCCTTATTGCAAAAGAACGCCACATTATATTGCCCCTTATGATAGCAACCTTTATTATGCAGTCTGTCGCTTTTATTCTTTGCCATCACAAGTTCGTACAACGCTTAATTTTCTCTTACACTAAATGATCTAACACTTTTAGAAGAAATTTGTATTGCCTTTTTGCATCGATGACAACTTACTTGAAGGATCTTGCTCAATCCTTAGGTAGGTATGGTGGACTCTTGAAAATAAGATTTGGGTTTAAGATTTTTGGATGCACAAGTAGTATCTCTACTTGGTGCGGAATTTTTGGCTGGCAAAGATGGGGGGCAAGCACCACATGTTGAAGGATCTATGAAAATATAACTTCTATGTGAATATTAACAAACATAAATCATTACTTTGTCTTCCTTGTCTACTTGGTGCGAAATTTTTGGCTAGCAAAGATGGGGGAAAGCACCACATGTTGAAGGATCTATGAAAATATAACTTATATGTGAATATGAACAAACATAAATCATTACATTGTCTTCCTTGTCCAACGTCAACAATTTTGGCATATAATATTTTGATGGGGGCTCACAATCACAAAAGATTTCCAAGATAGTGTATTTGCATGTGAAGGTTCTCTTCCTTACACTAATTATTCGTGAATTGCTTGTATGACCAATATTGTGATTGTCAAGAATCAAAAGATTTCACTTTCTAAACCCAATGTGAAGCTACCACTAGGCATGATATGATTTCAACTTCTTGACATTCAATTTATTCAATAATTTACTCATAGGATATAAGTGAAGCACAAGATTAAATGACAAGCTACTCCAAAAAGATATAAATGAAGATCACGAGCATAATATTTCTTTCTCTCAAAATAATTTAATTGAAGCAAGAGAGAATTTATTCAAAAATACTAAAGCACATTGTGCTCAAAAATATATAAGTGAAGCACTAGAGTAATTCCATAGAAAAGGGCTTCATTGACGGGATGTGAATGCCGCTTACCTAGCCTCCCTGGTAACTATTTAAGGACTCTATTTTATTTAAAAACTTTCATATCTAAGTCCTTTATTAAAATAGCAAGCAAAAACAAAATAAAATGACATTCTAAGAATAGCACAACTCATGTGAAGAAGCAAAAACTTAGGCTCAACCGATACTAACCGATAATTGTTGAAGAGGAAAGGTGGGATGCCTATCGGGGCATCCCCAAGCTTAGATGCTTGAGACTTCTTAAAATATTATCTTGGGGTGCCTTGGGCATCCCCAAGCTTAAATACTTGAGACTTCTTAAAATATTATCTTGGGGTGCCTTGGGCATCCCCAAGCTTGAGCTTTTGTGTCTCCTTAATTCTTCTCATATACGGTTTCCCTAAATCTCAAAAGCTTCATCCACACAAAACTCAACAAGAACTCATGAGATAAGTTAGTATAACCAATGCAAAACCTTATCATTCTCTACTGTAGAAAATCACTAAAATTATTATTAAACATTGGATACTAAATGCCTCTGCATATTTAATACTCCCATCCTCAAATATCTACCCTAATAATAAAAGGGCTATTGCTTCTGCCCGTACGTCATATAATTTACCCCTAAAGTTGCTACAAATTACCGAGTATGCCACCTATAAGTCAAGAAAATCGTTTCGTTTTTTCCATCGCAGGTCGCCGCGCTAAATTTGGTTTATCAGCTAGCGAACCTCCCTTAACATCAGTAAAGATGTTGTAGCCTGGTGGCTAGAGTGCCACACATCTACCTAGGAGGTGCGGGTTCGAATCCAGTCCGTCATCCTTTTCAATTTTAATTTCCTTTTTTTTAATTTAGTTTTAGAAATTAAGAGAAACCACAAGGAGTACAAGACCTCTATATGAGGTAAACACGTTCCCTTTTTGCCAGTCATTATGTACCCTTGGCCTTTTAATGTGGGAGCTCATGTACAAAGTTTTCTTTACCAATTACTACACCCATGGTGCCAGGGCATGTTTTCTATGTGCCACACTTCAACTAAAAGTCATCTCAAGTCAGAAAAGAATTTCTTTATTTCCGTACCTGAACTCGCGAATCATGATTTATTTGGAAAAAAAATCATGCAACCTTGCAACCACAAAATATGAAGTTTTCCGTTTGTACTATCAAATATAAAAAAGTTCTATGTTTATTGTAATCCTCAAGAGAAAAAGTTACTGCCTGAGTGCACTTCTCTACTACAGATTTGAGTTTATTTTCTTAAAGTTCTATTAGTGTAACTCTTATTTTTCAACCTATTTTTGTCACTCACTTAGAATTTTAGTTCATATTAAAGATATGCAATCTTTGTTCCCACATATCTCGGTAAAGATTAAATTCAGCTTGACTGCAAATGCATTTTGCAGATACAATCGTCTCTCCCATTGCAACGCACGGGTCTTTTTGCTAGTAATCATTAAACAAGCAAACATATGCAAACAATGCATACATAACATCAATCTGCCAAAATAGTACAGTCTGTAAAGAATGCAAGAGTATAAATACTTACCTAACTCCAAAAGTTATGAAAATTTACCACATTGTAGAAAATTTATCAGAGCTTATTTTGCAAAAAGTTTCAACATTTTATCACATCCTTTCTTTTCTAGGGATTTTTTTCAACATCGATAAACTTTCTGTTTTGAAACAACAACTCATATACTTGCAAGATAAGCATGGCAAAGGTTATACTTGAATTTTTTTATTGAAATAGAAGATGCAAAACATTATTCTAAATAACAGAAAGCAAATTCTAACAAAATAAATTGATGCTCCAAGCAAAACATATATCATGTGATGAATGAAAACATAGCTCCAAGTGAGGTTACCGATAATGTTGGAGACGAAAGAGGGAATGCCTTCCGGGGCATCCCCAAGCTTAGTTACTTGGATATTCCTTGAATATTACCTTGGGGTGCCTTGGGAATCCCCAATATTAGGGTCTTGTCACTCCTTATTCTCCTCATATCGACATCTCACCCAAAACTTGAAAACTTCAATCACACAAAACTTAACGGAACTTCGTGAGATAGGTTAGTATGTTAAAGAGCAAACCATTTCACTTTGGTACCGTCAAAGACAAGATTCATAATTGTTTCCACACAATGCCTACTGTAGCATATAATTTTCACAATTTATATTGAGCAATATAAGCCATAGAAACTAGAAAACAAGCAAACTATGCACTGAAGACAGAATCTGTCAAAAACAGAACAGTATGTAGTAATCTGTACTCCAACCATATTTATGCTATTCCAAAAATTCTGAAAAATTAGGAAAACCTGGGTAATTTGTCTATTAATCTTATTCAAAAAGAGTCAGTATTTTATCACGCTTCTGTTAAAAATGAGAATTGTTTTCCTGAGCACAAAAGTTTCTGTTTTTCAGCAAGGTCAAATCAACTATCACCCAACATGATCCCAAAGGCTTTACTTGGCACTTTATTGAAACAAAAGCAATAAAACATGATTACTACAGTAGCATAATCATGTGAACACACAAAAATAGTAGGTAAAAGTGTTGGGTTGTCTCCCAACAAGCACTTTTCTTTAATGGCTTTTAGCTAGGCATGATGATTTCAATGATGCTCACATAAAAGATAAGAATTGAAACACAAAGAGAGCATCATGAATCACATGGCAAGCACATTTAAGTCCACCCCACTTCCTATGCATAGGGATTTTGTGAGCAAACAACTTATGGGAACAAGAATCAACTAGCATAGGAAGGCAAACACAAGCATAACTTCAAAACTTTCAACACATAGAGAGGAAACTTGACATTATTGCAATTCCTACAAGCATAAGTTCCTCCCTCATAATAATTTTCAGTAGAATCATGAAGAAATTCAACAATATAACCATCACATAAAGCATTCTTTTCATGACACAAAAGCATAGAAATTTTACTACTCTCCACATAAGCAAATTTATTCTCATGAATAGTAGTGGGAGCAAACTCAACAAAATAGCTATCATGGGATTGAAAATTAAAATCATGATGACAAGTTTCATGGTTATAATTATTCAATATAGCATACATGTCATCACCATAATCATCATAGATAGCAACTTTGTCGTCATGATCAATTGCAACCTCTTCCAAAATAGTGGATTCATCATTAAATAAAGTCATGACCTCTTCAAATCCACTTTCATCATTATAATCACCATAAATAGGAGGCATGCAATCATTATAACAAATTTGCACATCAAATCTTGGGGGACTAAAAATATCATCTTCATCAAACATAGCATCCCCAAGCTTATGGCTTTGCATATCATTAGAATCATGGACATTCAAAGAATTCATACTAACAACATTGCAATCATGCTCATCATTCAAATATTTTGTGACAAACATTTCATTAACTTCTTCTTATAACAATTGAGCACAATTTTCCGAACCATCATTTTCAAGAAAGATATTATAAAGATGATCAATAATATGATGCAACCTCAATTCCATTTTTTATGGTTTTCTTTTACGAGCCAAACTAGTGATAAAACAAGAGACTAAAAGATTCAATTGCAAGATCTAAAGATATACCTTCAAGCACTCACCTCCCCAGCAACGGCGCCAGAAAAGAGCTTGATGTCTACTATGCAACTTTATTCTTGTAGACACGTGTTGGGCCTCCAAGAGTATAGTTTTGTAGGACAGTAGCAATTTTCCCTCAAGTGGATGAACTAAGGTTTATCAATCCATGAGAGGTGTAGGATGAAGATGGTCTCTCTCAAACAACCCTGCAATCAAATACAAGAAATCTCTTGTGTCCCCAACACACCTAATACAATGGCAATTTATATAGGTGCACTAGTTAGGCGAAGAGATGGTGATAAAAGTGTAATATGGATGGTAGAAATATATTTTTATAATGCAAATAAATAAAAACAACAAGGTAGCAAATAGTAAACGGGCACAAAAACGGTATTGCAATGCTTGAAAATGAGGCCTGGGGTTCGCACTTTCGCTAGTGCAATTTCTCAATAGTGCTAATATAATTGGATCATATAACCATCCCTCAACGTGCAATGAAGAATCACTCCAAAGTTCCTATCTGGCGGAGAACATACGAATAAATTATTTGTAGGGTACAAAACCACCTCAAAGCTATTTTTTCCGTTTGATCTATTCAAGTGAAAGTGCAACTATCCCTGGGTGGTTTTGGTAATTCCTAACAACATATAGCTCATTGAGCTAATGCTATTCCAAGATGAATATTTCAGGAAAGCTCAATGGTTGGCATGGCATGGATTAGAAAGTGGACCCTTCAAAATGGTAAGGATAAAAGATTGGCTCAAGCTCAAAGCACAAGACTCTACATTTTCTATTTTAGTGATCCAAGATCACATTGAGTCTATAGGAAAAGCCAATAGTATTAAGAAGGGATGAGGTGTTGTCTAATGAGGTGCTTGCTCAAAATGCTTAGTGATATGCTCCAAAACCCTCCACTACTTTCTCATATCCACATATGTCCCACACCATATATCCAACTCGGCCCCACCGATTCTTTCTATCCGGCGCCACCGAGTTTAGTTAACATAGCCACTGCCAGAAACCCTAGTCTTTTCGGTCTCACCGATAGGGATCTTGGTCTCACCGAGATGGGACTGTAATCTCTTTGTTTCCCTTAATAATGTTTCGGTCCAACCGAGATGAGCGATCGGTCCCACCGAGATTGCAATGTAAACTCTCTGTTTCCCTTTCGTAACACTTCGGTCCAACCGAGATGAGCAAATCGGTCCCACCGAGTTTGCCTGACCAACTCTCTGTTAGTCCATTACCAAAATCGGTCTCACCGAGATTACGTTATGCCCTAACCCTAACGAAATCGGTCTCACTGAGTTGACATGTCGGTCCCACCGAGAATCCTAACGTTCACATTTTGAACTAAATCAGTCTGACCAAGTTTCATGATTCGGTCCCACCGAGTTTGGTGATTTGTGTGTAACGGTTAGATTTTGTGTGGAGGCTATACATACCCCTCCACCCACTCTTCATTCGTGGAGAGAGCCACCAGAACATGCCTACACTTTCAATACACATTTTCTGAGAGAGAACCACCTACACTTGTGTTAAGGTCAAGATATTCCATTCCAACCACATCAATCTTGATCTCTAGCCTTCCCCAAGTTGCTTTCCACTCAAATCTTCTTTCTACCAAATCCAATCCTATGAGAGAGAGAGAGTTGAGTGTTGGGGAGACTATCATTTGAAACACAAGAGCAAGGAGTTCATCATCAACACACCGTTTGTTACTTCTTGGAGAGTGGTGTCTCCTAGATTGGCTAGGTGTCACTTGGGAGCCTCCAACAAGATTGTGGAGTTGAACCAAGGAGTCTTTAAGGGCAAGGAGATCGCCTACTTCGTGAAGATCTATCCGAGTGAGGCAAGTCCTTCATGGGCGACGACCATGGTGGGATAGACAAGGTTGCTTATTCGTGGACCCTTCGTGGGTGGAGCCCTCCGTGGACTCGCGCAACCGTTACCGTTCGTGGGTTGAGGTCTCCATCAACGTGGATGTACGATAGCACCACCTATCGGAACCATGCCAAAAATCTCCGTGTCAACATTGCATTTGCTCCCTCAAACTCCTCCCTTTACCTTCATATGCAATTGTATTACATTCTGCTGCTATACTCTTTGAATTGCATGTGTAGGTTGATTACTTGTTTGTGCTAAGTTGCTAAAATCTGCCAAGAACTAAAATTGGGAAATGGCTAGATTTTTATCTGGTCAAGTAGTCTAATCACCCCCCCTCTATACATACTTTCGATCCTACAAGTGGCATCACAGCTTTGGTCTCCATTTGCTTTGATTTCCATAGCTTTTGGTGGTCATAGCCTTGGTTTCACAACCTAGGAGAGTATGGCATCTAGCGAGGGAAATTACCACCGTAGAGGTCCTTACTTTGATGGTACAAATTTTGCTAGTTCGAAGCATAAGATGAAAATGCATATTCTTGGATATAACCCCGCCGTTTGGGCTATTGTGTGTGTTGGCTTGCAAGGTGAATCCTTCGATGGGAGAGAACCAAACCGTGAAGCTACCGCGGAAGAGTTGAAGATGCTATAATAGAATGCTCAAGCTTGTGATATTCTCTTCAACGGATTGTGCCCCGAAGAATTCAACAAAATCAGCCGTCTTGAGAATGCAAAGGAAATTTGGGATACTTTGATTGATATGCACGAAGGTACCAACTCCGTCAAGGAATCCAAATTGGATGTGCTTCAAAGTCAACTTGACAAGTTCAAAATGAAGGATGGTGAAGGTGTCGCCGAAATGTATTCTAGGCCTTCTCCCATCACAAATGAGATTGCCGGCTTAGGAAGTGAAGAGATGACCAACAAATTCATCATCAAGAAGATCCTAAGAGCCTTGGATGAAAAAAATATGATACCGTGTGCACATTGATCCAAATGATCCCAATTACAAAGATCTCAAGCCAACGAAAGTCATTGGAAGAATTGTTGCTCATGAGATTGAAGGAAATATGCCCTAGAGGCAATAATAAAGTTATTATTTATTTCCTTGTATCATGATAAATGTTTATTATTCATGCTAGTGTGCACATTGATCCAAATGATCCCAATTACAAAGATCTCAAGCCAACGGAAGTCATTGGAAGAATTGTTGCTCATGAGATTGAAGGAAATATGCCCTAGAGGCAATAATAAAGTTATTATTTATTTCCTTGTATCATGATAAATGTTTATTATTCATGCTAGAATTGTATTAACCGGAAACATAACACATGTGTGAATACATAGACAAACAAAGTGTCACTAGTATGCCTCTACTTGACTAGCTCGTTGATCAAAGATGGTTATGTTTCCTAACCATAGACATGAGTTGTCATTTGATTAACGGGATCACATCATTAGGAGAATGATGTGATTGACTTGACCCATTCCGTTAGCATAGCACTTGATCGTTTAGTTTGTTGCTATTGCTTTCTTCATGACTTATACATGTTCCTATGACTATGAGATTATGCAACTCCCATTTACCGTAGGAACACTTTGTGTGATACCAAACGTCACAACGTAACTAGGTGATTATAAAGGTGCTCTACAGGTGTCTCCGAAGGTACTTGTTGGGTTGGCGTATTTCGAGATTAGGATTTGTCACTCCGATTGTCGGAGAGGTATCTCTGGGCCCTCTCGGTAATGCACATCACTTAAAGCCTTGCAAGCATTGCAGCTAATGAGTTAGTTGCGGGATGATGTATTACAAAACGAGTAAAGAGACTTGCCGGTAACGAGATTGAACTAGGTATTAAGATACCGACGATCGAATCTCGGGCAAGCAACATACCGATGAGCGATGACGAAGGGAACAACGTATGTTGTTATGTGGTCTCACCGATAAAGATCTTCGTAGAATATGTAGGAGCCAATATGAGCATCCAGGTTCCGCTATTGGTTATTGACCGGAGACGTGTCTCGGTCATGTCTACATTGTTCTCGAACCCGTAGGGTCCGCACGCTTAACGTTACGATGACAGTTTCATTATGAGTTTATATGTTTTGATGTATCGAAGGTTGTTCGGAGTCCCGGATGTGATCACGAACATGACGAGGAGTCTCGAAATGGTCGAGACATAAATATTGATATATTGGAAGCCTATGTTTGGACATCGGAAGTGTTCCGGGTGAAATCGGCAGTTTACCGGAGTACCGGGAGGTTACTGGAACCCCCCGGTAACCTAATGGGCCTTAATGGGCCTAGTGGAGGAAGTAGAGAGGAGGCCAAGGGGCAGCCGCGCGCCCCTCCCCCCCAAGTCTGAATTGGACAAGGAGGGGGCGGCGCCCCCCTTTACTTTCCCCTCTTTCTCTCCTCCCCCCAAGCCCTAGTCCAACATGGAAAGGGGGGGGAGTCCTACTCCCGGTGGGAGTAGGACTCCTCCTGGCACGCCCCTTTCCTAGCCGCACCTCCTCCCCCTTACTCCTTTATATACGGGGGCAGGGGGGCACCCCATAGACACAACAATTGGTCATTGATCTCTTAGACGTGTGCGATGCCCCCCTCCACCATAATCCTCGATAATATTGTAGCGGTGCTTAGGCGAAGCCCTGCGACGGTAGAACATCAAGATCGTCACCACGCCGTCGTGCTGACGGAACTCTTCCCCGACATTCTGCTGGATCGGAGTCCGGGGATCATCATCGAGCTGAACGTGTGCTAGAACTCGGAGGTGCCGTAGTTTCGGTGCTTGATCGGTCGGGCCATGAAGACGTACGACTACATCAACCGCGTTGTGCTAACGCTTCCGCTTTCGGTCTACGAGGGTATGTAGACAACACTCTCCTCTCTCGTTGCTATGCATCACCATGATCTTGCGTGTGCGTAGGATTTTTTTTGTAATTACTACGTTCCCCAACAGTGGCATCCGAGCCTAGGTTTTATGCATTGATGTTGTGCACGAGTAGAACACAAGTGAGTTGTGGGCGATATAAGTCATACTTCTTACCAGCATGTCATACTTTGGTTCGGCGGTATTGTTGGATGAAGCGGCCCGGACCGACATTACGCGTACGCTTACGCGAGACTGGTTCTACCGACGTGCTTTGCACACAGGTGGCTGGCGGGTGTCACTTTCTCCAACTTTAGTTGAACCAAGTGTGGCTACGCCTGGTCTTTGCGAAGGTTAAAACAACACCAACTTGACAAACCATCGTTGTGGTTTTGATGCGTAGGTAAGAACGGTTCTTGCTAAGTCCGTAGCAGCCACGTAAAACTTGCAACAACAAAGTAGAGGACGTCTAACTTCTTTTTGCAGGGCATGTTGTGATGTGATATGGTCAAGACATGATGCTAAATTTTATTGTATGAGATGATCATGTTTTGTAACCGAGTTATCGGCAACTGGCAGGAGCCATATGGTTGTCGCTTTATTGTATGCAATGCAATCGCGCTATAATGCTTTACTTTATCACTAAGCGTTAGCGATAGTCGTGGAAGCATAAGATTGGCGAGACGACAACGATGCTATGATGGAAATCAAGGTGTCGCGCCGGTGACAATGGTGATCATGACGGTACTTCGAAGATGGAGATCACAAGTACAAGATGATGATGGCCATATCATATCACTTATATTGATTGCATGTGATGTTTATCATTTATGCATCTTATCTTGCTTTGATTGACGGTAGCATTATAAGATGATCCCTCACTAAATTATCAAAGTATAAGTGTTCTCCCTGAGTATGCACCATTGCGAAAGTTCTTCGTGCTGAGACACCACGTGATGATCGGGTGTGATAGGCTCTACGTTCAAATACAACGGGTGCAAAACAGTTGCACACGCGGAATACTCAGGTTAAACTTGACGAGCCTAGCATATAACAGATATGGCCTTGGAACACGGAGACCGAAAGGTCGAGCGTGAATCATATAGTAGATATGATCAACATATTGATGTTCACCATTGATACTACTCCATCTCACGGGATGATTGGACATGGTTTAGTTGATTTGGATCGCGTGATCACTTAGAGGATTAGAGGGATATCTTTCTAAGTGGGAGTTCTTAAGTAATATGATTAATTGAACTTAAATTTATCATGAACTTAGTACCTGATAGTATCTTGCTTGTCTATGTTTGATTGTAGATAGATGGCTCGTGCTGTTGTTCCGTTGAATTTTAATGCGTTCCTTGAGAAAGCAAAGTTGAAATATGATGGTAGCAATTACACGGACTGGGTCCGTAACTTGAGGATTATCCTCATTGCTGCACAGAAGAATTACGTCCTGGAAGCACCACTAAGTGCTAAGCCTGCTGCAGGAGGAACACCAGATGTTATGAACGTCTGGCAGAGCAAAGCTGATGACTACTCGATAGTTCAGTGTGCCATGCTTTACGTCTTAGAACCGGGTCTTCAACGACATTTTGAACGTCATGGAGCATATGAGATGTTCCAGGAGTTGAAGTTAATATTTCAAGCAAATGCCCGGATTGAGAGATATGAAGTCTCCAATAAGTTCTATAGCTGCAAGATGGAGGAGAATAGTTCTGTCAGTGAACATATACTCAAAATGTCTGGGTATCATAATCACTTGACTCAACTGGGGGTTAATCTTCCTGTTGATAGTGTCATTGACAGAGTTCTTCAATCACTGCCACCAAGCTACAAAAGCTTTGCGATGAACTATAATATGCAAGGGATGAATAAGACTATTCCTGAGCTCTTCGCGATGCTAAAAGCCGCGGAGGTAGAAATCAAGAAGGAGCATCAAGTGTTGATGGTCAATAAGACCACCAGTTTCAAGAAAAAGGGCAAAGGGAAGAAGAAAGGGAACTTCAAGAAGAACAACAAACAAGTTGCTGCTCAGGAGAAGAAACCCAAGTCTGGACCTAAGCCTGAGACTGAGTGCTTCTACTGCAAGCAGACTGGTCACTAGAAGCAGAACTGCCCCAAGTATTTGGCGGATAAGAAGGATGGCAAAGTGAACAAAGGTATATGTGATATACATGTTATTGATGTGTACCTTACTAATGCTCGCAGTAGCACCTGGGTATTTGATACTGGTTCTGTTGCTAACATTTTCAACTCGAAACAGGGGCTACAGATTAAGCGAAGATTGGCTAAGGACGAGGTGACGATGCATGTGGGAAATGGTTCCAAAGTCGATGTGATCGCGGTCGGCACGCTACCTCTACATCTACCTTCGGGATTAGTATTAGACCTAAATAATTGTTCTTTGGTGCCAGCGTTGAGCATGAACATTATATCTGGATCTTGTTTGATGCGAGACAGTTATTCATTTAAATCAGAGAATAATGGTTGTTCTATTTATATGAGTAATATCTTTTATGGTCATGCACCCTTGAAGAGTGGTCTATTTTGATGAATCTCGATAGTAGCGATACACATATTCATAATGTTGAAATCAAAAGATGCAGAGTTGATAATGATAGTGCAACTTATTTGTGGCACTGCCGTTTAGGTCATATCGGTGTAAAGCGCATGAAGAAACTCCATACCGATGGACTTTTGGAACCACTTGATTATGAATCACTTGGTACTTGCGAACCGTGCCTCATGGGTAAGATGACTAAAACGCCGTTCTCCGGTACTATGGAGAGAGCAACAGATTTGTTGGAAATCATACATACAGATGTATGTGGTCCAATGAATGTTGAGGCTCGTGGCGGATATCGTTATTTTCTCACCTTCACAGATGATTTAAGCAGATATGGGTATATCTACTTAATGAAACATAAATCTGAAACATTTGAAAAGTTCAAAGAATTTCAGTGTGAAGTTGAAAATCATCGTAACAAGAAAATAAAGTTTCTACGATCTGATCGTGGAGGAGAATATTTGAGTTATGAGTTTGGTCTATATTTGAAACAATGCGGAATAGTTTCGCAACTCACGCCACCCAGAACACCACAGCGTAATGGTGTGTCCGAACGTCGTAATCATACTTTATTAGATATGGTACGATCTATGATGTCTCTTACTGATTTACCGCTATCGTTTCGGGGTTATGCTTTAGAGACGGCTGCATTCCCGTTAAATAGGACACCATCGAAATACGTTGAGACGACGCCTTATGCACTGTGGTTTGGCAAGAAACCAAAGTTGCCGTTTCTGAAAGTTTGGGGCTGCAATGCTTATGTGAAAAAGCTTCAACCTGATAAGCTCGAACCCAAATCGGAGAAATGTGTCTTCATAGGATACCCAAAGGAGACTGTTGGGTACACCTTCTATCACAGATCCGAAGGCAAGACTTCTGTTGCTAAATTCGGAGTTTTTCTAGAGAAGGAGTTTCTCTCGAAAGAAGTGAGTGGGAGAAAAGTAGAACTTGATGAGGTATCTATACCTGCTCCCTTATTGGAAAGTAGTACATCATAGAAACCGGTTTCTGTGTGACCTACACCAATTAGTGAGGAAGCTAATGATAATGATCATGAAACTTTAGATCAAGTTACTATCGAACCCCGTAGATCAACCAGAGTAAGATCCGCACCAGAGTGGTACGGTAATCCTGTTCTGGAAGTCATGCTACTAGATCATGATGAACCTATGACTACGAAGAAGCGATGGTGAGCCCAGATTCCGCAAAATGGCTAGAAGCCATGAAATCTGAGATGGGATTCATGTATGAGAACAAAGTGTGGACTTTGGTTGACTTGCCCATTGATCGGCAAGCAATTGAGAATAAATGGATCTTCAAGAAGAAGACTGACGCTGACGGTAATGTTACTGTCTATAAAGCTCGACCTGTTGCGAAAGGTTTTCGACAAGTTCAAGGGATTGACTATGATGAGACCTTCTCACCCGTAGCGATGCTTAAGTCTGTCCGAATCATGTTAGCAATTGCCGCATTTTATGATTATGAAATTTGGCAAATGGATGCCAAAACTGCATTCCTAAATGGATTTCTGGAAGAAGAGTTGTATATGATGCAACCAGAAGGTTTTGTCGATCCAAAGGGAACTAACAAAGTGTGCAAGCTCCAGCGATCCATTTATGGACTGGTGCAAGCCTCTCGGAGTTGGAATAAACGCTTTGATAGTGTGATCAAAGCATTTGGTTTTATACAGACTTTTGGAGAAGCCTGTATTTACAAGAAAGTGAGTGGGAGCTCTGTAGCATTTCTGATATTATATGTGGATGACATATTATTGATTGGAAATAATATAGAATTTCTGGATAGCATAAAGGGATACTTGAATAAGAGTTTTTCAATGAAAGACCTTGGTGAAGCTGCTTACATATTGGGCATTAAGATCTATAGAGATAGATCAAGACGCTTAATTGGACTTTCACAAAGCACATACCTTGACAAAGTTTTGAAGAAGTTCAAAATGGATCAAGCAAAGAAAGGGTTCTTGCCTGTGTTACAAGGTGTGAAGTTGAGTAAGACTCAATGTCCGACCACTGCAGAAGATAGAGAGAAAATGAAAGATGTTCCCTATGCTTCAGCCATAGGCTCTATCATGTATGCAATGTTGTGTACCAGACCTGATGTGTGCCTTGCTATAAGTCTAGCAGGGAGGCACCAAAGTAATCCAGGAGTGGATCACTGGACAACGGTCAAGAACATCCCGAAGTACCCAAAAAGAACTAAGGATATGTTTCTTGTATATGGAGGTGACAAAGAGCTCATCGTAAATGGTTACGTTGATGCAAGCTTTGACACTGATCCGGACGATTCTAAATCGCAAACCGGATACGTATTTACATTAAACAGTGGAGCTGTCAGTTGGTGCAGTTCTAAACAAAGCATCGTGGCGGGATCTACATGTGAAGCGGAGTACATAGCTGCTTCGGAAGCAGCAAATGAAGGAGTCTGGATGAAGGAGTTCATATCCGATCTAGGTGTCATACCTAGTGCATCGGGTCCAATGAAAATCTTTTGTGACAATACTGGTGCAATTGCCTTGGCAAAGGAATCCAGATTTCACAAGAGAACCAAACACATCAAGAGACGCTTCAATTCCATTTGGGATTTAGTCCAAGTGGGAGACATATAAATTTGCAAGATATATACGGATCTGAATGTTACAGACCCGCTGACTAAGCCTCTTCCACGAGCAAAACATGATCAACACCAAGGCTCCATGGGTGTTAGAATCATTACTGTATAATCTAGATTATTGACTCTAGTGCAAGTGGGAGACTGAAGGAAATATGCCCTAGAGGCAATAATAAAGTTATTATTTATTTCCTTGTATCATGATAAATGTTTATTATTCATGCTAGAATTGTATTAACCGGAAACATAACACATGTGTGAATACATAGACAAACAAAGTGTCACTAGTATGCCTCTACTTGACTAGCTCGTTGATCAAAGATGGTTATGTTTCCTAACCATAGACATGAGTTGTCATTTGATTAACGGGATCACATCATTAGGAGAATGATGTGATTGACTTGACCCATTCCGTTAGCATAGCACTTGATCGTTTAGTTTGTTTCTATTGCTTTCTTCATGACTTATACATGTTCCTATGACTATGAGATTATGCAACTCCCATTTACCGTAGGAACACTTTGTGTGATACCAAACGTCACAACGTAACTAGGTGATTATAAAGGTGCTCTACAGGTGTCTCCGAAGGTACTTGTTGGGTTGGCGTATTTCGAGATTAGGATTTGTCACTCCGATTGTCGGAGAGGTATCTCTGGGCCCTCTCGGTAATGCACATCACTTAAAGCCTTGCAAGCATTGCAGCTAATGAGTTAGTTGCGGGATGATGTATTACAAAACGAGTAAAGAGACTTGCCGGTAACGAGATTGAACTAGGTATTAAGATACCGACGATCGAATCTCGGGCAAGCAACATACCGATGAGCGATGACGAAGGGAACAACGTATGTTGTTATGCGGTCTGACCGATAAAGATCTTCGTAGAATATGTAGGAGCCAATATGAGCATCCAGGTTCCGCTATTGGTTATTGACCGGAGACGTGTCTCGGTCATGTCTACATTGTTCTCGAACCCGTAGGGTCCGCACGCTTAACGTTACGATGACAGTTTCATTATGAGTTTATATGTTTTGATGTACCGAAGGTTGTTTGGAGTCCCGGATGTGATCACGGACATGACGAGGAATCTCGAAATGGTCGAGATATAAAGATTGATATATTGGAAGCCTATGTTTGGACATCATAAGTGTTCCAGGTGAAATCGGCATTTTACCGGAGTACTGGAACCCCCCGGTAACCTAATGGGCCTTAATGAGCCTAGTGGAGGAAGTGGAGAGGAGGCCAAGGCGCAGCCGCGCGCCCCTCCCCGCCAAGTCCGAATTGGACAAGGAGGGGGGGGGCGCCCCCCTTTCCTTTCCCCTCTTTCTCTCCTCCCCCCCAAGTCCTAGTCCAACATGGAAGGGGGGGGAGTCCTACTCCCGGTGGGAGTAGGACTCCTCTTGGCGCGCCCCTTGCCTGGCCGCACCTCCTCCCCCTTGCTCCTTTATATACGGGGGCAGGGGGCACCCCATAGACACAACAATTGATCATTGATCTCTTAGTCGTGTGCGGTGCCCCCCTCCACCACAATCCTCGATAATATTGTAGCGGTGCTTAGGCGAAGCCCTGCGACGGTAGAACATCAAGATCGCCACCACGCCGTTGTGCTGACGGAACTCTTCCCCGACATTCTGCTGGATCGGAGTCCGGGGATCATCATCGAGCTGAACGTGTGCTAGAACTCGGAGGTGACGTAGTTTCGGTGCTTGATCGGTCGGGCCATGAAGACGCACGACTACATCAACCGCGTTGTGCTAACGCTTCCGCTTTCGGTCTACGAGGGTACGTAGACAACACTCTCATCTCTCGTTGCTATGCATCACCATGATCTTGCGTGTGTGTAGGATTTTTTTGAAATTACTACATTCCCCAACAGAGATGTCACTCAAGGATAAGGAAGAGCTTCACAACAAGTCAAGTGGTGCTTACAAAGCCTCATGTGATGCTCCCACATCATCAAGCGAGAAACAAACCTTCAATGAAGAATTGAGCCTAATGGTAAAGAACTTCAACAAGTTCTACAAGAGTAGCAGCAAAGAAAGAAGTTCCAAGTCAAGGTCCTACAATGAAAAAGGATCTTCTAGTCGTGAGCGCAATTGCTACAATTGTGGAAGACCCAGACACTACTCCAATGAGTGTACGACTCCCTATAAAAGAAGAGAATATTATCCCAAAAGAAGAAGTAGAAGAGAAGAATCACCACCAAGAGAAAGGAGGAGTAGATATGATCGTTATGAATGAAAACCCTCTCGGAGAAGCAAGGATTCGGAAAGAAAAGAAAAGTCGTCAAGGAGCTACACAAAAAGAAGACATCAAGCTCATGTTGGTGAATGGGTATCCGTCTCTGACTCCGACAATCACTCCGAATGAAGTTATCACTCCGACTCCGAATATACTCAAGATGAAGGTGTTGCCGGTCTAGCACTTGTGTCAACCAACTCCTACGGCATATTTGACTCACCAAATGAAGGAATTGGAAGGTGCTTCATGGCCAAAGGTCCAAAGGTAACACATCCCGAGTATGTTGATTTCAATAGTGATGAAGATGATTTGCTAGGTGATGATGATTTACTTGTTGACAACTCTAGTGATGAATACTATGATGAAACGTCAATTAATCATGCTAATCAGATAAAACAAATGATGATGATAAGAAGGAGATTGAGCGTCTAACTCAAGAACTAAACTCTCTTAAGTTAGCTCATGAAACTATCTTGGAAAATCATCGAGAACTTTTAAAGACTCATGATAAGCTACGCTTTGAAAAGCTCAACCTCAAGCAAGAGCATGAGTTTTTAAAGGCAATCAATGATGATCTTCGCAAGAAAAGTTCTTCTTACATTGCCAAGCGTTTACTCTTGTCTACTTACATGCCACAAGTTAAATCTAGCAACAAGAGCAAGAAAGATTCTTCATCTAGTGGTAACAACAATCTTGCTAATTCCAAAATTGTTGCTTCTAGTAGTTCTCTTGATTCCACTAATGATTCTCTTAGCGAAGTTACACTTGAGCAAGAAAATAGCTTATTGAAGGGAATTATTGAGAAAGGTGTTTACAAGAGCCTTGCCGGGAGTAAGCAATTTGAGGAAATTGTACGCAAGCAAGGAAGACACCGGAAGAATCAAGGTGTTGGTTTTGAACGAAAGTTCAATGCCAATGGAGTTGAGTGGGAAGAAGATCAATACCCCAAGACGAAGTTTGTTCCTCAACAAGAGAAGTATGATCCTACTTCTTTCAAGGGGACACAAGCTCAAGATGATCTTCCACCACAAGACCACAAGCAAAAAGGCAAGGACAAGCTTCAAGAGGAAATTGATGCATTTGAAGAAGCACCCAAGGCCTTGGTCAAGTGGGTTCCCAAGACCACATCAAGTTCTACTTCATCAAGTACAACTACAACTACAAGGGTTCCCATCAAGATGGTGTGGATCCAGAAGAAGAAGAACTAGAGAGTTCTTGAGGGTGACTCCGCCAACATACTTCACTACTATCATTTTGGCGAGGACAAGTGCAAACAACTTCCATACCTTGCACTAGTTCAAGGAGTCACAAACTCTCTTGTTGGTAAGACAAGGGACAAGGTAACCTAATGCTTTCATGGACATCATCTTGTGTATGCATCACTCTATGTCTATGGATATCCTTGTTTTTTCCTTGTGGGACTAACCCGTGTAGGTATTGAAAGTGCAACTCACTCCAAAGGATTGCTCCAAATGATCTACGTCAAACATTGAGCATCTACATCTTCAACACCTACATGAAGTCATCATCGACAAAACCCAAGGTTAGTTCATCCCTCTTAGGGGGGATATCACATCTAGGGGGAGCTTTGCTCAAACCAATTGAGCTAAAGCAACTCTAATGGTGTGAACACAATAATGCTTTATGTAAAAGTGGTAACCCCACTTGTGCTTAAACGACGAGTATGACCTATGATCAAATGTTCTCATTTGACTCCTAAGTCAATATACTCATATATAGATGACCTAGTCATCGCCAAATTGCTTGATAGATGCTAGAGTGTTTGTGCATGCTCTGTCACATATTTCATTTGTCATTTTATTGTGTGAGCATGTTGGTTGCATATTTTACTCATTTGAGGACATCCATTTGTTGTTTTGATTGTTTGGCTCTTTCTCTTTTGCCAAATGGATGGACAAGAATGCCGAAGAACTCCCTCGAGCTATCTATGCTTTTCTCGTCTCAAACTCTATTAATGCTACATCACAAAGTCTGATCAAGTCAGATTTGAACCACTCTGTGTGAGGAGCACTCGGAGTTCCCGATTCGTCATAGACTTAAACCTCCAAAACCTCTTTGTGCATCTCGGTCTGACCGATTCATCCTTTTCGGTCCTACCGAGTCACTAAGTTGATCTACAATTTTTCAATCTCGGTGCAACCGATTAGAACCTTTCGGTCACACTGAGTTGCAGTAACTGCCTGTAGTTTTGCATCTCGGTGCCACCGAGTCGTTCCACTTGGTCACACCGACAGGGTCAGGTTATATATACCGATGGGCCAAAATTTGGAAAAAATTTCCGAACCTCCTCGCCCGCGCATAACCTACTCTGCCTCCTCGGGTCTCCGGATCGTCCTCTCATCGCTAGCGACCTCCCACCGCTGGTCTCCGCCGCTGTCAACGGAAATCTTCACCGCCGTTGCCGCCGTAGCAAGTTCGTCGCCGAACTAGGGTACGAACTTGATCATTGTGCTAATCCTTAACTCCGATTCTTAGCACATTGCTTTGCCATGATTCTTGCCACGAATGAAATCATCCTGTCCAGCAAAAACATCCCATAGATTAGTTTTGATTTCAAAATTTAGGGTTAGGTCTCCGCCGAATTCATCTCGGACCGATCGAGTTGTAGAACTCGGTCTCACCGATTTTGGCTTAGACCAGAGCACACGCGTTTTCGGTCTGACCGAAAATTGCAAATTAGTGTGACCGAGTTCAATTCTCTGTGAAACCCTAGCAGTCTCGGTGCCACCGAACTGTGACTCGGTCTGACTGAGTTCACCAGTTCAGGTTCAAAAACTGCTTCGGTATCACCGAGTTTACAAATCGGTAGATCCGAAATGCTTTCTGTGAAGAACTAAAACTAAGTTTTTGAGTCAATCTTTTTGCAAAACTCCTGTACTTTGTCATGCTCATCTACTCTACCTCATCTATAATCAATTCACAGGGTCTGCTGACAGTTTTCCTGCACGATGTCTGACCAAAGTGATAGCCAGAACAAGTCTGAGGAGCAGGTTCAACTGAGTGAGGGCACTAGTCCCTCTAGTTCATCTGATGATGGCAGCAGGAGCACCCCAAGTAACTTGCCAAAGGAAGCCACCAGAACAAGAAAGAAGAAGACCTCAGATTTAGAGGATAAGGACTATGTGGCTGTTGAGGAAGAAGTCAGCTCCAAGAAAAAGGTGCTGAAAAAGGAGTATGGCTCAGCTGCTACAGTCAAGCCAGGGATGCATAAGAAGGCACCAGCAAAGAGAGTCCCCATGTCTAAGGCCAGAGCATCCACTGCTGAAACCTCCAAGCCTTCTGAAGAGGCAGTTGGAGAAGGCAAGAAAAGGAAGGAAAGGGTCAAAAAGACCACTGCCAGAGTGCTTGACAGATCATCAATTATGAGAGATGATGTTGAAGAGGAAGAAGATGCTGCACGAGCACCCAAAGCTCAAAAGCTCATGGGAGATGCAATCAGATCAGGGGCTGCTCCATCTAAGCCCAAAGTTGCTCCCAAGGCAGCTGCTCCAGCTCAGAAACCCAAGAGAAGCACTAGAAACATTTCCACTGAGGAAAAGAACAAGGCCCAGTGCCTGAAGCTGCTGAAGAAGATGAAACTCAAGTGCTAAGGAAGCTGAAACCCAAGATCCCTGACCACAATGATGCACATCCAGTTGCAGAAAACATGAAAATCAGGAAGGATGCAGGATTGAGAATATGGAGAGAGTCAGATCCATATGCTACCAGGAGAAGAACTGCTGTGGACTACAAGTTTCACACTAAGAAACAGCAGGACTTCTATGAGACAGTGTTGCTTGACAAGAAGCCCATTGTGTGTGACATGAAATGTGTAGACTGGGAGTACATCCAGAAGAATGAAGATCACTATCCTGGAGTGTATGACAGTTTTAAGGCATGTGGAGTTGATGAATTCGTTGCACAAAAGCTCACCAAGTGGAATGATGAGCTGATCATGCAGTTCTACTCCACTACCCACTTTTATCCAGATGGGAAGATTGTATGGATGTCTGAGGGTACTAGGTACCAATCCATAGTTGATGAGTGGGCCAAGCTTATAAATGCTCCTGAGGAACATGAGGATGACTTGGATGTTTATGTAGAGAAAAAGAAAGACCACAACACTATGGCCAACATGTACAAGGAGATCCCAGATGCTGCCTTGGATACACACAAGTTTGGATCTGTCCACTACCTGTTGTCTGGTCTGCCTACCATAAACTGGATATTAAGGCACACACTGCTACCCAAGTCAGGTGATCACAAGATGATCAGAGGACATGCTATAAACTTGCTGCACATATTTGATGTCCCACAGAAGTTCAAAGTCATGAGCCTGATTGTTGAGACAATCAAGAGGACTGCTGCTGATCAGAAGAGGAGTTGTGGGTATGCTCCACACATTCAGGAGCTCATTAACTCAAAGATGGGCACATGCACATATCTTTTGGACAAGGAACACCTGCTCATCTATCCTGAATTTGAAGACAACACTGTGGTGATGGATGAAAATGAACCATCTTCAGTTCAAGCACATGAGAAGAGAGAGAAGGCAAAGGCAGAGAAAGCTGCAAAGATGCCAACTGTTGAAGAGGCATCTCAAGTGTTCTTGAAATCCAAACGAGATCAACTTGGATATCTGATCCAATCCACCCTGAGGATTGAGAAGGGCTTGGCCACCCTGACAAAGAACCAGGAGAGTTTGGAGAGGATCGTTGAGCAGAAGTTCTATGATCTGGATGTCAAGGTAACTGAGATCCAAACTGCAGTTGAGCAGCTACAGGAGGAAGCAGAGGAGAGGAAGGGCAAGTCTACTACTGATGCATCAAGCGAGTGCCACGAGGTCCAAGGTCTGCTGCAGTGCCTGTGCCAGATACTCGAGTGATACGTCTCCAACGTATCTATAATTTTTGATTGTTCCATGCTATTATATTATCAACCTTGGATGTTTTATATGCATTTATATGCTATTTTATATGATTTTTGGGACTAACCTATTAACCTAGAGCCCAGTGCCAATGCCAGTTCCAGTTTCTGTTTTTTCCTTGTTTTAGAGTATCGCAGAAAAGGAAAATCAAACAGAGTCCAATTGACCTGAAACTTCACGGAACTTATTTTTGGACCAGAAGAGGCCCATGGAGTATCGGAGTTGGACCAGGAGAGTCTCGGGCTGCCCACGAGGGTGGGGGCGCGCCCACCCCCTGGGCGCGCCCCCTGCCTCGTGGACAGCCCGGAGGTCCACCGACGTACTTCTTCCTCCCATATATACCCATATACCCTAAAAACTTCGGGGAGCACAATAGATCGGGAGTTCCGCCGCCAGAAGCCTCCGTAGCCACCAAAAACCAATCTAGACCCGTTTCGGCACCCTGCCAGAGGGGGAATCCCTCTCCCGTGGCCATCTTCATCATCCCGGTGCTCTCCATGACGAGGAGGGAGTAGTTCTCCTCGGGGCTGAGGGTATGTACCAGTAGCTATGTGTTTGATCTCTCTCTCTCTCTCGTGTTCTTGAGGTGATACGATCTTGATGTATCGCGAGCTTTGCTATTATAGTTGGATGTTATGATGTTTCTCCCCCTCTACTCTCTTGTAATGGATTGAGTTTTCCCTTTGAAGTTATCTTATCGGATTGAGTCTTTAAGGATTTGAGAACACATGATGTATGTCTTGCGTGGGATACCCTTGGTGACAATGGGGTATTCTATTGATCCACTTGATGTATGTTTTGGTGATCAACTTGCGGGTTCCGCCCATGAACCTATGCATAGGGGTTGGCACACGTTTTCATCTTGACTCTCCGGTAGAAACTTTGGGGCACTCTTTGAAGTACTTTGTGTTGGTTTGAATAGATGAATCTGAGATTGTGTGATGCATATCATATAATCATACCCACGGATACTTGAGGTGACATTGGAGTATCTAGGTGACATTAGGTTTTTGATTGATTTATGTCTTAAGGTTTTATTCTAGTACGAAATCTAGGATAGATTGAACGGAAATAATAGCCTCATGTTATTTTACTACGGACTCTTGAATAGATCGATCAGAAAGAATAACTTTGAGGTGGTTTCGTACCCTACCATAATCTCTTTGTTTCTTCTCCGCTATTAGTGACTTTGGAGTGACTCTTTGTTGCATGTTGAGGGATAGTTATATGATCCAATTATGTTATTATTGTTGAGAGAACTTGCACTAGTGAAAGTATGAACCCTAGGCCTTGTTTCCTAGCATTGCAATACCGTTTACACTCACTTTTATCATTAGTTACCTTTCTATTTTTATATTTTCAGATTACAAAAACCTTTATCTACTATCCATATACCACTTGTTTCACCATCTCTTCGCCGAACTAGTGCACCCATACAATTTACCATTGTATTGGGTGTGTTGGGGACACAAGAGACCCTTTGTTATTTGGTTGCAGGGTTGCTTGAGAGAGACCATCTTCATCCTACGCCTCCTACGGATTGATAAACCTTAGGTCATCCACTTGGGGATATTTGCTACTATCCTACAAACCTCTGCACTTGGAGGCCCAACAACGTCTACAAGAAGAAGGTTGTGTAGTAGACATCAAGCTCTTTTTTGGCGCCGTTGCCGGGGAGGTTAGCGCTTGAAGGTATATCTTTAGATCTTGCAATCGAGTCTTTTAGTTTCTTGTTTTATCACTAGTTTAGTTTATAAAATAAAATTACAAAAAATGGAATTAAGTTTGCCTCATACGCTTCATCTTCTTAATATCTTCCGTGAGTATGATGGAATGGAAAATTGTGCCGAAGTGTTGGAAGAAGAATGCATTAAAATGTTTGGCACTAAATCTTTGAATGATGAGCATGATTGCAATGCTGTTAGTATGAACTCCTTGAATATCCATAGTACTAATGATGATTGCACTAGTTATGATGAAAATGTCTCCTATAAACATGTCAATTTTTGTGGAGTGCATTGGGTTTGCAAGTACACACCAAATAGGGAAGATAGATATTGCAAGAGGCATAAGCATTTAGAAACTAAATTGTTGCAAGAAAGGCTACATGTTTGTGCTGAAAGATTCAATATTTATCGCCATCCTTGTGAACTTTGCAATGAACATGGTCATTTAAAGCTCCAATGCTATTTGTTTCATGATCAAGTCATGTCCAAAAATTGTGATAACTTGATTACCCTTGAGCATCATAAAGTGCATAGTGTTCTTTTGGGTTATGAAGAAATGAAACGTATAACTGAGGGTATTCCAAAATTTAATCTCGATAAATTTCTTGATTTTGATCTAGAGGAAATTTATATGTATTGTGCGGTGAATTGCATTGAAAACCCTTGTATTGCCAATTACATAAAGAAAACAAAAAAAATAGAAGATGAAGAGAATACTAATGAAAGGGAAGAGACTTCCCAATATCCTCCTATTATTTCTTATGATGAATCAGGTAATGAGGAGGAGCCTTCTATTTAACCAATCTCATTAATAAGGAGCTCCAAAAAGGGGGTTGAACCCACACATGATGTGAAGAAGAAAAAGAAAAGACGGAGAAGCAAAGGTAAAAAGGTATCTCTCCCAAATGATGTTGCTCCTATTACTCCTTGTGATGATGATAATTGCTATACTATTGGTGCTATCCATACTATTAATGATGAAAGTGATTATGCTTATGATATGAAAAGGCCCAAGCTTGGGGATGCTATGTTTGATGAAGATGATGTTTTTGAGAATATATTTTCTGCAATTAATGTTTGTCCCAAGCTTGGGGATGCTATGTTTAATGAAGATGATATTTTTAGTCTCCCAAGTTTTGATATGCAAATTTATAATGATGATAGCATGCCTCCTACTTATGATGATTATATTGATGAAAGTGGGTTTGGAAGAGTGTCAACTTAAGGAAGTAATGATCCCACTATTTTGGAGGATGTTGAATCTTATTATGATAACTATGAAAGTGGATTTGGAGAGGTCATGACTTTATTTAGTGATGATTCCACTATCTTGGAAGAGGATTCAACCGATAATGATGAGAACAAAGTTGCTACGTATGATGATTATTGTGATGATACATATGCTATAAAAAGTAGTGATGATTATATTTATAAAACTTGTCATGATTATTATTACCCCTTTTCTGAACATTACTCTTTTAATGTGGAAACAATCTATAGTATTCGAGTCTCTTATGATACTCCCACTATTCCGATTGAGAAGAATTTTGCTTATGTGGAGAGTGGTAAATTTTCTATGCTTGTAGATCATGAAAAGAATTCTTTATATGATGGTTATATTGTTGAATTCATTCATGATTCTACTGAAAATTATTATGAGGGAGGAACATATGCTTGTAGGAATTGCAATAATATCAAGTTTCCTCTCTATGCGCTTAAAATCTTGAAGTTATGCTTGTTTTGCCCTCCTATGCTAGTTGATTATTGTTTCCATAAGTTGTTTGCTCACAAAATCCTTATGCATAGGAAGTGGGTTAGACTTAAATGTGCTAGTCACATTCTTCATGATGTTCTCTTTATGTTCCAATTCTTATCTTTTATGTGAGCATCATTGAAATCATCATGCCTAGCTAGGGGCGTTAAACGATAGCGCATATTGGGAGGCAACCCAATTTTTATTTTTGTTCCTCACTTTTTGCTCCTGTTTAGTAATAAATAATTTATCTAGCCTCTGTTATTATTGAGTTTTTATGTTTTAATTAGTGTTTGTGCCAAGTAGAACCGTTGGGAAGACTTGGGGAAAGTCTTGTTGATCTTGCTGTAAAAAGCAGAAACTTTAGCGCTCACGAGAATTGCTGCCATTTTTATTTGGATAGTGCTATTTAGTTAATTCTTTTTGAAAATGATTAATAGATAAATTCCTCACGTCCAGCAATTTATTTTAGAATTTTTGGGGTTCCAGAAGTTTGCGTTAGTTACAGATTACCACAGACTGTTCTGTTTTTGACAGATTCTGTTTTTCGTGTGTTGTTTGCTTATTTTAATGAATCTATGGATAGTAAAAGAGTTTATAAACCATAGAGAAGTTGGAATACAGTAGTTTTAACAGCAATATAAATAAAGAATGAGTTCATTACAGTAACTTGAAGTGGTGTTTTGTTTTCTTTCGCTAACGGAGCTTACGAGTTTTCTGTTAAGTTTTGTGTTGTGAAGTTTTCAAGTTTTGGGTAAAGATTCGCTGGATTATGGAATAAGGAGTGGCAAGAGCCAAATATTGGGGATGCCCAAGTAACCCCAAGGTAATATTCAAGGACAACCAAGAGCCTAAGCTTGGGGATGCCCCGGATGGCATCCCCTCTTTCGTCTTCGTTCATCGGTAACTTTACTTGGAGCTATATTTTTATTCGCCACATGATATGTGTTTTGCTTGGAGCGTCATTTTATTTTATTTAGTTTTGCTTGCTGTTTGAATAAAATACCAAGATCAGAAATTCTTAAATGTTAGAGAGTCTTCACATAGTTGCATAATTATTCGACTACTCATTGAGCTTCACTTATATCTTTCGGAGTAGTTTGTTGTTGCTCTAGTGCTTCACTTATATCTTTTTAGAGCATGGCGGTGGATTTATTTTGTAGAAATAGATGAACTCTCATTCATCACTTATATTATTTTGAGAGTCCTAAACAGCATGGTAATTTGCTTTGGTTATGAATTTAGTCCTAATATGATGGGCATCCAAGAGGGATATAATAAAAACTTTCATAGGAAGTGCATTGAATACTAAGAGAAGTTTGATACTTGATAATTGTTTTGAGATATGGAGATGGTGATATTAGAGTCATGCTAGTTTAGTAGTTGTGAATTTGAGAAATACTTGTGTTGAAGTTTGTGATTCCCGTAGCTTGCACGTATGGTGAACCGTTATGTGATGAAGTCGGATCATGATTTATTTATTGATTGTCTTCCTTATGAGTGGCGGTCGGGGACGAGCGATGGTATTTTCCTACCAATCTATCCCCCTAGGAGCATGCGCTTAGTTCTTTGTTTCGATAACTAATAGACTTTTGCAATAAGTATGTGATTTCTTTATGACTAATGTTGAGTCCATGGATTATACGCACTCTCACCCTTCCACCATTGCTAGCCTCTCTAGTACCGCGCAACTTTCGCCGGTACCATAAACCCACCATATACCTTCCTCAAAACAGCCACCATACCTACCTATTATGGCATTTCCATAGCCATTCCGAGATATATTGCCATGTAACTTTCCACCGTTCCATTTACTATGACACGCTCCATCATTGTCATATTGCTTTGCATGATCATGTAGTTGACATCGTATTTGTGGCAAAGCCACCATTCATAATCCTTTCATACATGTCACTCATGAGTCATTGCACATCCCGGTACACCGCTGGAGGCATTCATATAGAGTCATATTTTGTTCTAAGTATTGAGTTGTAATTGTTGAGTTGTAAGTAAATAAAAGTGTGATGATCATCATTATTAGAGCATTGTCCCATGCGAGGAAAGGATTATGGAGACTATGATTCCCCCATAAGTCGGGATGAGACTCCGGACTAAAAAAAGGCCAAAAAAGAGAAGGCCCCCAAAAAATGAGAGAAAAAGAGAGAAGGGGCAATGCTACTATCCTTTTACCACACTTGTGCTTCAAAGTAGCACCATGATCTTCATGATAAAGAGTCTCCTATGTTGTCACTTCCATATATTAGTGGGAATCTTTCATTATAGAACTTGACTTGTATATTACAATGATGGGTTTCCTCAAATTGCCCTAGGTATTCGTGAGCAAGCAAGTTGGATGCACACCCACCTAGTTTCTTTTGTTGAGCTTTCATACATTTATAGCTCTAGTGCATCCGTTGCATGGAAATCCCTACTCACTCACATTGATATCTATTGATGGGCATCTCCATAGCCCGTTGATACGCCTAGTTGATGTGAGACTATCTTCTCCTTTTTGTCTTCTCCACAACCACCATTCTATTCCACCTATAGTGCCATGTCCATGGCTCACGCTCATGTATTGCGTGAAGATTGGAAAAATTTGAGAACATCAAAAGTATGAAACAATTGCTTGGCTTGTCATCGGGGTTGTGCATGATTTAAATATTTTGTGTGGTGAATATGGAGCATAGCCAGACTATATGATTTTGTAGGGATAGCTTTGTTTGGCCATGTTATTTTTAGAAGACATGATTACTTTGTTAGTATGCTTGAAGTATTATTATTTTTATGTCAATATTAAACATTTGTCTTGAATCTTATGGATCTGAATATTCTTGCCACAATAAAGAGAATTACATGGATAAATATGTTATGTAGCATTCCACATCAAAAATTCTGTTTTTATCATTTACCTACTCGAGGACGAGCAGGAATTAAGCTTGGGGATGCTGATACGTCTCCAACGTATCTATAATTTTTGATTGTTCCATGCTATTATATTATCAACCTTGGATGTTTTATATGGATTTATATGCTATTTTATATGATTTTTTGGACTAACCTATTAACCTAGAGCCCAGTGCCAGTGCCAGTTTCTGTTTTCCCTTGTTTTAGAGTATCACAGAAAAGGAAAATCAAACGGAGTCCAATTGACCTGGAACTTCACGGAACTTAGTTTTGGACCAGATGAACCCACAGAGTATCGGAGTTGGACCAGAAGAGTCCCGGGCTGCCCACGAGGGTGGGGGGCGCGCCCACCCCCTGGGCGCGCCCCCTGCCTCGTGGACAGCCTGGAGGTCCACCAACGTACTTCTTCCTCCCATATATACCCATATACCATAAAAACTTCGGGGAGCACAATAGATCGGGAGTTCCGCCGCCAGAAGCCTCCGTAGCCACCAAAAACCAATCTAGACCCGTTCCGGCACCCTGCCAGAGGGGGAATCCCTCTCCCGTGGCCATCTTCATCATCCCGGTGCTCTCCATGACGAGGAGGGAGTAGTTCTCCTCGGGGCTGAGGGTATGTACCAGTAGCTATGTGTTTGATCTCTCTCTCTCTCTCTCGTGTTCTTGAGGTGATACGATCTTGATGTATCGCGAGCTTTGCTATTATAGTTGGATGTTATGATGTTTCTCCCCCTCTACTCTCTTGTAATGGATTGAGTTTTCCCTTTGAAGTTATCTTATCGGATTGAGTCTTTAAGGATTTGAGAACACTTGATGTATGTCTTACGTGGGATACCCGTGGTGACAATGCGGTATTCTATTGATCCACTTGATGTATGTTTTGCTGATCAACTTGCGGGTTCCGCCCATGAACCTATGCATAGGGGTTGGCACACGTTTTCGTCTTGACTCTCCGGTAGAAACTTTGGGGCACTCTTTGAAGTACTTTGTGTTGGTTTGAATAGATGAATCTGAGATTGTGTGATGCATATCGTATAATCATACCCGCGGATACTTGAGGTGACATTGGATTATCTAGGTGACATTAGGGTTCTGATTGATTTGTGTCTTAAGGTGTTATTCTAGTACGAACTCTAGGATAGATTGAACAGAAAGAATAGCTTCATGTTATTTTACTACGGACTCTTGAATAGATTGATCAGAAAGAATAACTTTGAGGTGGTTTCGTACCCTACCATAATCTCTTCGTTTGTTCTCCGCTATTAGTGACTTTGTAGTGACTCTTTGTTGCATGTTTAGGGATAGTTATATGATCCAATTATGTTATTATTGTTGAGAGAACTTGCACTAGTGAAAGTATGAACCCTAGGCCTTGTGTCCTAGCATTGCAATACCGTTTACGTTCACTTTTATCATTAGTTACCTTGCTGTTTTTATATTTCCGGATTACAAAAACCTTTATCTACTATCCATATACCACTTGTTTGACCATCTCTTTGCCGAACTAGTGCACCTATACAATTTACCATTGTATTGGGTGTGTTGGGGACACAAGAGAGTCTTTGTTATTTGGTTGCAGGGTTGCTTGAGAGAGACCATCTTTATCCTATGCCTCCTATGGATTGATAAACCTTAGGTCATCCACTTGAGGGAAATTTGCTACTGTCCTAAAACCTCTGCACTTGGAGGCCCAACAACGTCTACAAGAAGAAGGTTGTGTAGTAGACATCATCGAGCTTCAGTGCCAGCACCAGCTGCCACAACTCCAGTTCCACCTCCAGCTCCCACTCCATCAGCTCCAACTACTTCATCGGAACCCTTCGTCCTTGGAGTTCTCTCTACACCACCTCCCGAAGATCAAGCCTGAGAGTCGTTTAGCACTATGCATTTTTGAACTTTTTGGTAACTTGTTGCCAAAGGGAGAGAAAAATGTATAGATCATAGGCTTCGAGAGAGAGTGTTGGTTTTTATCTCTCTTGCTATTTTGTTTGAAACTTTGTTGTGTGCCTGTGTGAGCTACTTGTGAGATACTTGTTGATCATGTGTTTGATCATATGCTACCCTTAATGTTTGGTTGAATGATGCTATCTTTTATATCTCTTATATGATCATTCACTTGCTTGGTGATGAGTGCATGCTTTTAATCTCTATCATTTTGAGCGCTCCACCAAGATGTATGTGACATGGAAGAGTAACCCATAATCCTAATCGATTGTGCATTTGCATTCAAAAGCAAATTTTAAATAATGCAAAAATTTAGGGGGAGCTCTTGCTTATCACATACTTCTCAAAGCGATGATGTTTTTCAAATACTATTTATCATTTGTCGAAGCTTTGATCTATATGTTGTCATCAATTACCAAAAAGGGGGAGATTGAAAGTGTAACTATCCCTGGGTGATTTTGGTAATTCCTAACAACATATAGCTCATTGAGCTAATGCTATTCCAAGATGAATATTTCAGGAAAGCTCAATGGTTGGCATGGCATGGATTAGAAAGTGGACCCTTCAAAATGCTAAGGATAAAAGATTGGCTCAAGCTCAAAGCACAAGACTCTACATTTTCTATTTTAGTGATCCAAGATCACATTGAGTCTATAGGAAAGCCAATAGTATTAAGAAGGGATGAGGTGTTGCCTAATGAGGTGCTTGCTCAAAATTCTTAGTGATATGCTCCAAAACCCTCCACTACTTTCTCATATCCACATATGTCCCACACCATATATCCAACTCGGCCCCACCGATTCTTTCTATCCGGCGCCACCGAGTTCAGTTAACATATCCACTGCTAGAAACCCTAGTCTTTTCGGTCTCACCGAGATGGGATTGTAATCTCTCTGTTTCCCTTTGTAACTTTTCGGTCCAACCGAGATGAGCGATCGGTCCCACCGAGATTGCAATGTAAACTCTCTGCTTCCCTTTCATAACACTTCCGTCCAACCGAGATGAGCGAATCAGCCCATCGAGTTTGCCTGACCAACTCTCTGTTAGTCCATTACCAAAATCGGTCTCATCGAGTTTGTGTAATCGGTCTCACCGAGATTACGTTATGCCCTAACCCTAACGAAATCGGTCTCACCGAGTTGACATGTTGGTCCCACCTAGAATCCTAACGTTCACATTTTGAACTAAATCGGTCTGACCGAGTTTCATGATTCGGTCCCACCGAGTTTGGTGCTTTGTGTGTAATGGTTAGATTTTGTGTGGAGGCTATAAATACCCCTCCACCCACTCTTCATTTGTGGAGAGAGCCATCAGAACATGCCTACACTTCCAATACACATTTTCTGAGAGGGAACCACCTACACTTGTGTTGAGGTCAAGATATTCCATTCCAACCACATAAATCTTGATCTCTAGCCTTCCCCAAGTTGCTTTCCCACTCAAATATTGTTTCTACCAAATCCAATCCTATGAGAGATAGTTGAGTGTTGGGGATACTATCATTTGAAGCACAAGAGCAAGGAGTTCATCATCAACACACCGTTTGTTACTTCTTGGAGTCTCCTAGATTGGCTAGGTGTCACTTGGGAGCCTCCGACAAGATTGTGGAGTTGAACCAAAGAGTTTGTAAGGGCAAGGAGATCTCCTACTTCGTGAAGATCTACCCGACCGAGGCAAGTCCTTCATGGGCGACGTCCATGGTGGGATATACAAGGTTGCTTCTTCATGGACCCTTCATGGGTGGAGCCCTGCGTGGACTCGCGCAACCATTACCCTTCGTGGGTTGAAGTCTCCATCAACGTGGATGTACGATAGCACCACCTATCGGAACCACGCCAAAAATCTCTGTGTCAACATTGCGTTTGCTCCCTCAAACTCCTCCCTTTACCTTCATATGCAATTGTTTTACATTCCACTGCTATACTCTTAGAATTATGTGTGTAGGTTGATTACTTGTTTGTGCTAAGTTGCTAAAATCTGCCAAGAACTAAAATTGGGAAAAGGCTAGATTTTTATTTGGTCAAGTAGTCTAATCACCTCGCTCTAGACATACTTTCGATCCTACATCAAGAGTTTGTACTAAAATAACACAAAGCTATTCTTTCCGTTCTATCTATCCTAGAGTTCATACTAAAATAACACCAAAGCAAATTCATATTCATAATACTCAATCCAATGCAAAGAACTTCAAAGAGTACCCCAAGATTTCTACCGGAGAAACAAAGACAAGAACGTGCATCAACCCCTATGCATAGATTACCCCAATGTCACCTCGAGAATCCGCGAGTTGAGTGCCAAAACATATATCAAGTGAATCAATATGATACCCCGTTGTCACCACGAGTATTCAATTGCAAGACGTATACCAAGTGTTCTCAAATCCATAAAAGTATTCACTCCGATAACAACAAAATCTCAAAGGGAAAAACTCAATTCATCACAACAAGATAGAGAGGGGAAAACACCATATGATCCGACTATATTAACAAAGCTCGCAGTACATCAAGATTGTGACATCTCAAGAACACGGGAGAGAGATTAAACACATAACTACTAGTACAAACCCTCAACCCTGAGGGTGGATTACTCCCTCCTCATCATGGTGGCCACCGGGATGATGAAGATGGCCACCGGAGATGATTCCCCCCTCTGACAGGGTGCCGGAATGGGGTCTAGATTGGTTTTCGGTGGCTACAGAGCCTTGCGGCGGTGAAACTTCTGATCTGGGTTAACCCCGAGGGTTTCTAGAATTTTTGGGAATTTATAGGGTAAATAGGGGGTGCAGGAGGCCACCGAGGTGGGCACAACCTACCTGGGCGCGCCTGGGGGCCCAGGCGCGCCCCGGTGGGTTGTGCCCCCCTCGGGGGACCCCCCAGGTGCTGCTCTGGCCCATCTTGGGTGTTCTGGTCCATAAAAAAATCTCCAAAAAGTTTCGCGGTGTTTGGACTCCATTTGATATTGATTTCCTGTGATGTAAAAAACAAGCAAAAAACAGCAACTGGCACCGGGCATTGGGTCAATAGGTTAGTCCCAAAATATGATATAAAGTTGCCATAAAATGATTGTAAAACATCCAAGAATGATAATATATTGGCATGAATACTTCATAAATTATAGATACATTGGAGACGTATCAGGGGGGTCCTGTCATGGACACCTCCTATACCGAGCTTTATGTGCCACTAAGCCAGCCAACGCTCACGTAGATGGAAGTTGGGCCGGCCCATGATACGTCCATTTTGGATCATGTTTTTATGTTGTTACTTATTGCATTATGGACTGTTATTTCACTTTATAATATAGTTCTTATGCCTTTTTTCGCTTATTTTGCAAGTTTCACATGAAGAGGGAGATTGCGGGCAGCTGGAATTGAAGGAAATATGCCCTAGAGGCAATAATAAAGTTGTTATTTATATTTCCTTATATCATGATAAATGTGTATTATTCATGCTAGAATTGTATTAAGCGGAAACTTAGTACATGTGTGAATACATAGACAAACAGAGTGTCCCTAGTATGCCTCTACTTGACTAGCTCGTTAATCAGAGATGGTTAAGTTTCCTAACCATAGACATGTGTTTTCATTTGATGAACGGGATCACATCATTAGAGAATGATGTGATGGACATGACCCATCCGTTAGCTTAGCATAATGATCGTTTAGTTTTATTGCTATTGCTTTCTTCATGACTTATACATATTCCTCTGACTATGAGATTATGCAACTCCCGTATACCGGAGGAACACCTTGTGTGATATCAAGCGTCACAACGTAACTGGGTGATTATAAAGATGCTCTATAGGTGTCTCCGAAGGTGTTTGTTGGGTTGGCATAGATCAAGATTAGGATTTTTCACTTCGTTTATCAAAGAGGTATCTCTGGGCCCTCTCGGTATTGCACATCACTATAAGCCTTGCAAGCAATGTGAATAATGAGTTAGTTGCAGGATGATGCATTATGGAACGAGTAAAGAGACTTGCCGGTGACGAGATTGAACTAGGTATGTTGATACTGACGATCGAATCTCGGGCAAGTAACATACCGATGACAAAGGGAATGACGCATGTTGTTATGCGGTTTGACCGATAAAGATCTTCATAGAATATGTAGGAGCCAAAATGAGCATCCAGGTTCCACTATTGGTTATTGACCGGAGATGTGTGTCAGTCATGTCTACATAGTTCTCGAACCCGTAGGTTCCGCACGCTTAATGTTTGATGACGATTTGTATTATGAGTTATGTGTTTTGGTGACCGAAGTTTGTTCGGAGTCCTGGATGAGATCACAGACATGATGAGGAGTCTCGAAATGGTCTAGAGGTAAAGATTCATATATTGGAAGGTTGTATTCAGATATCGGAATTGTTCCAAGTGATTCGGGTATTTTACCGGAGTACTGAGGGGTTACCAGAACCCCCCGGGGGAAATCATGGGCATCATGGGCCATGGGAGAGAAGAGGGGACAACCCACAAGGGGGAGGCGCGACCCCCCTAGGGGAGTCCGAATAGGAAGGGGAGGGGCGTGGCCCTCTTCCTCTCCTCTCCTTCCCTCTTTCCCCCTCCGTTGGAAGGAAAAGGTGGGGGGCGAATCCTACTTGGACTAGGAGTCCAAGTAGGACTACCCCCTTGGCGCGCCCCTCCTAGGCTACCGGCCTCCTCCTCCCCCATTTATATACGGAGGCAGGGGCACCCCAAAGGTACACCAAGATTTCTTTTAGCCGTGTGCGGTGCCCCCCTCCACAGTTTACTCCTCTAGTCATAGCGTCGTAGTGCTTAGGCAAAGCCCTGCGTGGATCACATCACCATCACCGTCACCATGCCGTCATGCTGACGAAACTCTCCCTCGACCTTCTACTGGATCAAGAGTTCGAGGGACGTCATCGAGCTGAACGTCTGTTGAACATGGAGGTGACGTATGTTCGGTACTTGGATCGGTTGGATCGTGAAGACGTTCGACTACATCAACCGCGTTAACCTAACGCTTCTGCTTTCGGTCTACGAGGGTACGTGGACACACTCTCCCCCTCTTGTTGTTATGCATCTCCTAGATAGATCTTGCGCGATCGTAAGAATTTTTTTGAAATTGCATGCTGCGTTCCCCAACAATGGCATCCGAGCCAGGTCTATGCGTAGATGAGATGATATGCATGAGTAGAACACAAAGAGTTGTGGGCGATAATAGTCATACTACTTACCACCAACGTCTTACTTTGATTCAGCGGTATTGTTGGATGAAGCGGTCCGGACCGACATTACATGACCACGTTCATGAGACTGGTTCTACTGACGTGCTTCGCACATAGGTGGCTGGCGGGTGTCTGTTTCTCCAACTTCAGTTGAATCAAGTTTGACTACGGCCGGTGATGATGGAGATCATGATGGTGCTTTGGAGATGAAGATCAAAGCCACAAGATGATGATGGCCATATCAAGTCACATATTTTGATTGCTTGTGATGTTTATCCTTTATGCATCTTATTTTGCTTAGTACGACGGTAGCATTATAAGATGATCCCTCACTGAATTTCAAGGTACAAGTGTTCTCCCTGAGTATGCACCGTTGCTATAGTTCGTCGTGCTGAGACATCACGTGATGATCGGGGTGTGGTAAGCTCTACGTTCATATACAATGGGTGTAAGCCAGTTTTGCACATGCAGAATACTCGGGTTCAACTTGACGAGCCTAGCATATGCAGATATGGCCTCGGAACACTGAGACCGAAAGGTCGAACGTGAATCATATAGTAGATATGATCAACATAGTGATGTTCACCATTGAAAACTACTCCATCTCACGTGATGATCGGACATGGTTTAGTTGATATGGATCACGTGATCATTTAGATGACTAGAGGGATGTCTATCTATGTGGGAGTTCTTAAGTAATATGATTAATTGAACTTTAATTTATCATGATCTTAGTACCTGATAGTTTTTGCATATCTATGTTGTTGTAGATCAATGGCCTGTGCTACCGTTCCCTTGAATTTTAATGCGTTCCTAGAGAAAGCTAAGTTGAAAGATGATGGTAGCAACTACACAGACTGGGTCCATAACTTGAGGATTATCCTCACTGCCGCACAGAAGAATTATGTCATGAAAGCACCGCTAGGTGCAAGACCCGCTGTAGGAGCAACTCCAGATGTTATGAACGTCTGGCAGAGCAAAGCTGACGACTACTCGATAGTTCAGTGTGCCATGCATTACGACTTATAATTGGGACTTCAAAGACGTTTTGAACGTCATGGAGCATATGAGAAGTTCCAGGAGTTGAAGTTAATATTTCAAGCAAATGCCCGAGTTGAGAGATATGAAGTCTCCAACAAGTTCTATAGCCGCAAGATGGAGGAGAATAGTTCTGTTAGTGAACATATGCTCAAAATGTCTAGGTATCATAACCACTTGACTCAGCTGGAAGTTAATCTTCCTGATGATAGTGTCATTGACAGAGTTCTTCAATCACTGCCACCAAGCTATAAAGGCTTCATGATGAACTATAATATGCAAGGGATGGAAAAAACAATTCCTGAGCTATTCGCGATGCTAAAGGCTGCGGAGGTAGAAATCAAGAAGGAGCATCAAGTGTTGATGGTTAACGAGACCACTAGTTTCAAGAAAAAGGGCAAAGGGAAGAAGGGGAACTTCAAGAAGAACAGCAAGCAAGTTGCTGCTCAAGGGAAGAAGCCCAAGTCTGGACCTAAGCCTGAAACTGAGTGCTTCTACTGCAAAGGGACTGGTCACTGGAAGCGGAACTGCCCTAGTATTTGGCGGATAAGAAGGATGGCAAAGTGAAAGGTATATTTGATATACATGTTATTGATGTGTACCTTACTAATGCTCATAGTAGCGCCTGGGTATTTGATACTGGTTCTGTTGCTCATATTTGCAACTCGAAACAGGGGCTACGGATTAAACGAAGATTGGCTAAGGACGAGGTGACGACGCGCGTGGGAAATGGTTCCAAAGTCGATGTGATCACCGTCAACACGCTACCACTACATCTACCGTCGGGATTAGTTTTAGACCTAAATAATTGTTATTTGGTGCCAACGTTAAGCATGAACATTATATTTGGATCTTGTTTGATGCGAGACGGTTATTTATTTAAATAAGAGAATAATGGTTGTTCTGTTTGTATGAGTAATATCTTTTATGGTCATGCACCCTTTGTGAGTGGTCTATTTTTGTTGAATCTCGATTGTAGTGATACACATATTCATAGTATTGAAGCCAAAAGATGCAAAATTAATAATTATAGTGCAACTTATTTGTGGCACTGCCGTTTAGGTCATATTGGTGTAAAGCACATGAAGAAACTCCATGTAGATGTGCTTTTGTAATCACTTGATTATGAATCACTTGATGCTTGCGAACCATGCCTCATGGGCAAGATGACTAAGACTCCGTTCTCCGGAATAATGGAGCGAGAAACTGACTTATTGAAAATAATACATACTGATGTATGTGGTCCGATGAGTGTTGAGGCTCGCGACGGGTATCGTTATTTTCTGACCTTCACAGATGATTTGAGCATATATGGGTATATCTACTTAAAACATTTGAAAAGTTCAAAGAATTTCAGAGTGAAGTGGAAAATCATCGTAACAAGAAAATAAAGTTTCTACGATCTGATTGTCTCCATTTGAAACAATGTGGAATAGTTTCACAACTCACGCCACCTGGAACACCACAGCGTAATGGTGTGTCCGAATGTAGTGATCATACTTTATTAGATATGGTGTGATCTATGATGTCTCTTACTGATTTACCGCTACTGTTTTGGGGTTATGCTTTAGAGACGGCTGCATTCACGTTAAATAGGGCACCATCTAAATCCGTCGAGATGACACCATATGAACTGTGGTTTGGCAAGAAACATAAGTTGCCGTTTCTTAAAGTTTGGGGCTGAGATGCTTATGTGAAAAAGCTTCAACCTGATAAGCTCGAACCCAAATCGGAGAAATGTGTCTTCATAGGATACCCAAAGGAGACTACTGGGTACACCTTCTACCACATATCCGAAGGCAAGATATTCATTGCTAAGAATGAATCCTTTCAATAGAAGGAGTTTCTCTCAAAAGAAGTGAGTGGGAGGAAAGTAGAACTTGATGTGGTAATTGTACCTTCTCTGGAATTGGAAAGTAGTGCATCAAATAAATCAGTTCGAGTGACTCCTACACCAATTAGTGAGGAAGCTAATGATGATGATCATGAATCTTCAGATCAAGTTACTACCGAACCTCGTAGGTCAACCAGAGTACGATCCGCACCAGAGTGGTATGGTAATCCTATTCTGGAAGTCTTGTTACACTACTGCAGGATGCTGCTAACGTGACACTACGATCAGAGACCCTTCGAGAAACTGTGTGCGAAGCAATAATCACAAACGGTGCTGTATGAAAACCGTCAGAAATGATGCAAAACATTTCCGATGAATGATACATCAAACATGGTTCAGATTATAGTTGTGTGTGTGATGAGGGGCATACGGTTGATTTGCACAAACTGTTTGCGATGAGACAGAACAACAAAAACGGGCAGCCAGATCAAGGTGCGTGCGATATACGGCATACAGTTCACTTCGATGAATCATTTGCGATGAGTGAGGTGAACACAAACGGTTCAGCGTAACAAGATGTGTGTGATACCCGGTGATAACCCACAAGTATAGGGGATCAATTGTAGCCTCTTTCGATAAGTAAGAGTGTCGAACCCAACGAGGATCTAAAGGTAGAACAAATATTCCCTCAAGTTTTATTGACCACCGATACAACTCTATGCACGCTTGACGTTCGCTTTACCTAGAACAAGTATAAAACTAGAAGTACTTTGTAGGTGTAACGGGATAGGTTTGCAAGAATATAAAGAGAACGTAAATAAAAACTAGGGGCTGTTTTAGGTAAAGAAGCAATAAAGTTAATATAGCGAGTGTGGGAAAGTGGTGGTAGGAGTTGCGAAATTGTCCCTAAGAAATTGACTACTCTACTAGACCGATAGCAACTTTTATGTGGGAGAGGCCACTGCTAGCATGTCATCCCTCACTTGGAATTCTATGCACTTATGATTGGAACTATTAGCAAGCATCCACAACTACTAATGTTCATTAAGGTAAAACCCAACCATAGCATTAAGATATATTGGTCCCCCTTCAATCCCGTATGCATTAGTTTCTATGCTATGTTGAAGCTTCTGTCACTCTTGCCCTGCAATACGTAGTCCTATCAACATACAACTAACCCTATGGTGTGATCCACGCGCGCACTCATATGATGGGCACCAAAGGACAACAACATAACCACAAGCAAATTACACCAATCATAGAAATTCACCAATTATCGATAGGACAACGAAAATCTACTCAGACATCATAGGATGGCAACACATCATTGGATAATAATATGAAGCATAAAGCACCATGTTCAAGTAGAGGTTACAGTGGGTTGCGGGAGAGTGGACCAATGTAGATAGATGGGGGAAGGTGATGAAGATGTTGGTGAAGATGACGGAGGTATTGGTGTAGATCGCTGTCACACGATGATGGCCCCCGCGGCGTTTGATACGTCTCCAATGTATATATAATTTTTGATTGTTCCATGCTATTATATTATCAACCTTGGATGTTTTATATGCATTTATATGCTATTTTATATAATTTTTGGGACTAACCTATTAACCTAGAGCCCAGTGCCAGTGTCAGTTTCTGTTTTTTCGTTGTTTTTGAGTATCACAGAAAAGGAAACCAAACGGAGTCCAATTGACCTGAAATTTCACGGAGATAATTTTTGGACCAGAAGAAGCCCACGGAGTACCGGGGATGGGCCAGAAGAGTCCCGAGGCCACCACGAGGGTGGGGGGCACGCCCCCTACCTCGTGGCCGCCTCGGGGACCCCCCTGACTTGTTCCCGACTCCAACACCTCTTATATACCCAAACTTCCATAAAGAAACCTAGATCGGGAGTTCCGCCGCCGCAAGCCTCTGTAGCCACGGAAAACCAATCTAGACCTGTTCCGGCACCCTGCCGGAGGGAGGAATCCCTCTCCGGTGGCCATATTCATCATCCCGGCGCTCTCCATGAGGAAGAGGGAGTAGTTCACCCTCGGGGCTGAGGGTATGTACCAGTAGTTATGTGTTTGATCTCTCTCTCTCTCTCTCGTGTTCTTGATTTGGCACGATCTTGATGTATCACAAGCTTTGCTATTATAGTTGGATCTTATGATGTTTCTCCCCCTCTACCCTCTTGTGATGAATTGAGTTTTCCCTTTGAAGTTATCTTATCGGATTGAGTCTTTAAGGATTTGAGAACACTTGATGTATGTCTTGCATGTGCTTATCTGTGGTGACAATGGTATATTCACGTGATCCACTTGATGTATGTTCTGGTGATCAACTTGCGAGTTCCATGACCTCGTGAACTTATGCATAGGGGTTGGCACATGTCTTCATCTTGATTCTTCGGTAGAAACTTTGGGGCACTCTTTGAAGTTCTTTGTATTGGTTGAATAGATGAATCTGAGATTGTGTGATGCATATCGTATAATCATACCCACGGATACTTGAGGTGACATTGGAGTATCTAGGTGACATTAAGGTTTTGGTTGATTTGTGCCTTAAGTTGTTATTCTAGTACGAACTCTAGGATAGATTAAACGGAAAGAATAGCTTCGTGTTATTTTACTACGGACTCTTGAATAGATCAATCAGAAAGAATAACTTTGAGGTGGTTTCGTACCCTACAATAATCTCTTCGTTTGTTCTCCGCTATTAGTGACTTTGGAGTGACTATGTTGCATGTTGAGGGATTGTTATATGATCCAATTATGTTAATATTGTTGAGAGAACTTGCACTAGTGAAAGTATGAACCCTAGGCCTTGTTTCAACGCATTGCAATACCGTTTTCGCTCACTTTTATCATTAGTCACCTTGCTGTTTTTTATATTTTCAGATTACAAAAACCTATATCTACCATCCATATTGCACTTGTATCACCATCTCTTCGCCGAACTAGTGCACCTATACAATTTACCATTGTATTGGGTGTGTTGGAGACACAAGAGACTCTTTGTTATTTGGTTTGCAGGGTTGTTTGAGAGAGACCATATTTATCCTACGCCTCCCACGGATTGATAAACCTTAGGCCATCCACTTGAGGGAAATTTGCTACTATCCTACAAACCTCTGCACTTGGAGGCCCAACAACGTCTACAAGAAGAAGGTTGTGTAGTAGACATCAAGCTCTTTTCTAGCGCCGTTGCCGGGGAGGTTAGCGCTTGAAGGTATATCTTTAGATCTTGCAATTGAATCTTTTAGTTTCTTGTTTTATCACTAGTTTAGTTTATAAAAGAAAATTACAAAAAATGGAATTAAGGTTGCCTCATATGCTTCATCTTTTTAATGTCTTTCGTGAAAATTATGGGAAGGAAAATTGTGCTCAAGTACTAGAAGAAGAATGCATTAGAATGTTTGGCACTAAATATTTGAATGATGAGCATGATTGCAATGTTGTTAGTACGAATTCCTTGAATACCCATGATGCTAATGATATGCAAAGCCAGAAGCTTGGGGAAGCTATGTTTGACGAAGATGATATTTTTTGTCCCCCAAGTTTTGATGAGAAAATTTATTATGGTGAAAGCATGCCTCCTATTTATTATGATTATATTGATGAAAGTGGATTTGGAGAGGTCATGACTTTATTTAGTGATGAATCCAATATTTCGGAAGAGGTTCCAATTGATTATGAGAACAAAGTTGCTATATATGATGATTATTGTGATGACATGTATGCTATAAAGAATAATGATAACCATGAAACTTGTCATCATGATTTTAGTTTTCAATTGGATTATGCCTCACATGATAGTTATTTTGTTGAGTTTGCTCCCACTATTATGAATGAGAAGAATTTTGCTTATGAGGAGTATAGTAAATTTTCTATGCTTGTAGATCATGAAAAGAATACTTTATGTGATGGTTATATTGTTGAATTCATTCATGACTCTACTGAAAATTATTATGAGGGAGGAATATATGCTTGTAGGGATTGCAATAATATCAAGTTTCCTCTCTATGTGCATAAAGTTTTAAAGTTATGCTTGTTTTGCCTTCCTATGCTAGTTGATTATTGTTCCCATAAGTTGTTTGTTCACGAAATCCCTATGCATAGGAAGTGGTTTAGACTTAAATGTGCTAGTCATATTGTTCATGATGCTCTCTTTATGTTTCAATTCTTATCTTTTATGTGAGCATCATTGAAATCATCATGCCTAGCTAGGGGCGTTAAACGTTAGCGCTTGTTGGGAGGCAACCCAATCTTTATTTTTTTGCTCCTGTTTAGTAATAGATAATTCATATAGCCTTTTTATATGTGGTTTTATGTTTCAATTAGTGTTTGTGCCAAGTAGAACCTTTGGGAAGACTTGGGTGAAGTCTTTGCGATCTTGCTGTAAAAGACAGAAACTTATGCACTCACGAGATTAGCTACCATTTTTTACTGGAGAGTGCGTTTAGGTTGATTATTTTTGCATATGATTAATAGACAAACTCCTCAGGTCCACAAATTTATTTCAGAATTTTTGGAGTGACAGAAGTATTCGAATGATACAGATTACTACAGACTGTTCTGTTTTTGACAGATTCTGTTTTCATTGTGTTGTTTGCTTATTTTGATGAATCTATGAGTAGTATCGGAGGGTATGAACCATAGAGAAGTTGTAATACAGTATATGTTACACCAATATAAATAAAGAATGAGTTCACAACAGTACCAAAAGTGGTGATTTTATTTTCTTATACTAACGGAGCTTACGAGTTTTCTGTTAAGTTTTGTGTTGTGAAGTTTTCAAGTTTTGGGTAAAGATTCAATGGACTATGGACTAAGGAGTGGCAAGAGCCTAAGCTTGGGGATTCCCAAGGCACCCCAAGGTAATATTCAAGGACAACCAAGAGCCTAAGCTTGGCGATGCCCTGGATGGCATCCCCTCTTTCGTCTTCATTCATCGGTAACTTTACTTGGAGCTATATTTTTATTCACCACATGATATGTGTTTTGCTTGGAGCGTCATTTTATTTTATTTTGTTTTTATTGCTGTTTGAATAAAATACCAAGATCTGAAATTCTTAAATGTTAGAGAGTCTTCACATAGTTACATAATTATTCAACTACTCATTGTGCTTCGCTTATATCTTTCGGAGTAGTTTGTCATTTGCTCTAGTGCTTCACTTATATCCTTTTAAGAGCACGGCGGTGGTTTTATTTTGAAGAAATAGATGAACTCTCGTGCTTCACTTATATTATTTTGAGAGTCTTTTAGAACAACATGGTAATTTGCTTTGGTTATGAAATTAGTCCTAATATGATAGGCATCCAAGCTGGGTATAATAAAAACTTTCATATAGAGTGCGTTGAATACTATGAGAAGTTTGATACTTGATGATTGTTTTGATATATGAATATGGTGATATTAGAGTCATGCTAGTTGAGTAGTTGTGAATTTGAGAGATACTTGTGTTAAAGTTTGTGATTCCCGTAGCATACACGTATGGTGAACCGTTATGTGATGAAGTCGGAGCATGATTTATTTATTGATTGTCTTCCTTATGAGTGGCGGCCTGGGACGAGCGATGGTCTTTTCCTACCAATCTATCCCCCTAGGAGCATGCGCGTAGTACTTCGTATGCATCAATTTCTATGCTAGGTTGAAGCTCTGTCACTCTTGCCCTCCAATACATAGTCCTATCAACATACAACTAACCCTATGGTGTGATCCACGCGTGCGCTCATATGATGGGCACCAAAGGACAACAACATAACCAAAAGCAAATTAAACCAATCATAGCAATTCACCAATTACCGATAGGATAACAAAAATCTACTCAGACATCATAGGATGGCAACACATCATTGGAAAATAATATGAAGCATAAAGCACCATGTTCAAGTAAAGGGTACAACGGGTTGCGGGAGAGTGGACCACTATAGATAGATGGGGGAAGGTGATGAAGATGTTGGTGAAGATGATGGAGGTATTGGTGTAGATCGCCGTCACACGATGATGGCCCCAGCGGCATTTGATACGTCTCGAATGTATCTATCATTCTTGATTGTTCCATGCTATTATATTATCAACCTTGGATGTTTTATATGCATTTATATGCTATTTATATGATTTTTGGGACTAACCTATTAACCTAGAGCCCAATGCCAGTTTTTGTTTTTCGTTGTTTTTGAGTATCACAGAAAAGGAAAACCAAACGGAGTCCAATTGACCTGAAATTTCACGAAGATAATTTTTGGACCAGAAGAAGCCCACTGAGTACCGGAGATGGGCCAGAAGAGTCTCGAGGCCACCACGAGGGTGGGGGCGTGCCCTACCCCCCCTGGGCGCCCCTACCTCGTGGCCGCCTCGGGGACCCCCCTGACTTGTTCCCGACTCCAGCACGTCTTATATATACCCAAACTTCCATAAAGAAACCTAGATCGGGAGTTCCGCCACCGCAAGCCTCTGTAGCCACCGAAAACCAATCTAGACCCGTTCCGGCACCCTGCCGGAGGGGGGAATCCCTCTCCGGTGGCCATCTTCATCATCCTGGCGCTCTCCATGAGGAGGAGGGAGTAGTTCACCCTCAGGGATGAGGGTATGTACCTGTACCTATGTGTTTGATCTCTCTCTCTCTCTCTCTCGTGTTCTTGATTCGGCACGATCTTGATGTATCGCGAGCTTTGCTATTATAGTTGGATCTTATGATGTTTCTCCCCCTCTACTCTCTTGTGATGAATTAAGTTTTCCCTTTGAAGTTATCTTATCGTATTGAGTCTTTAAGGATTTGAGAACACTTGATGTATGTCTTGCATGTGCTTATCTGTGGTGACAATGGGATATTCACGTGACCCACTTGATGTATGTTTTGGTGATCAACTTGCGAGTTCCGTGACCTCGTGAACTTATGCATAGGGGTTGGCAGACGTTTTCGTCTTGACTATCTGGTAGAAACTTTGGGGCACTCTTTGAAGTTCTTTGTATTGGTTGAATAGATGAATCTGAGATTGTGTGATGCATATCGTATAATCATACCCACGAATACTTGAGGTGACATTGGAGTATCTAGGTGACATTAGGGTTTTGGTTGATTTGTGCCTTAAGGTGTTATTCTAGTACGAACTCTAGGATAGATTGAACGGAAAGAATAGCTTCGTGTTATTTTACTACGGACTCTTGAATAGATCAATCAGAAAGAATAACTTCGAGGTGGTTTCGTACCCTACAATAATCTCTTCGTTTGTTCTCCGCTATTAGTGACTTTGGAGTGACTCTTTGTTGCATGTTGAGGGATAGTTATATGATCCAATTATGTTATTATTGTTGAGAGAACTTGCACTAGTGAAAGTATGAACCCTAGGCCTTGTTTCAACGCATTGCAATACCATTTTCGCTCACTTTTATCATTAGTTACCTTGCTGTTTTATATTTTCAGATTACAAAAACCTATATCTACCATCCATATTGCACTTGTATCACCATCTCTTCGCCGAACTAGTGCACCTATACAATTTACCATTGTATTGGGTGTCTTGGGGACACAAGACACTCTTTGTTATTTGGTTGCAGGGTTGTTTGAGAGAGACCATCTTCATCCTACGCCTCCCACGGATTGATAAACCTTAGGTCATCCAGTTGAGGGAAATTTGCTACTGTCCTACAAACCTCTGCACTTGGAGGCCCAACAACGTCTACAAGAAGAAGGTTGTGTAGTAGACATCAGCGTTCCGACGCCACCGGGAGAGAAGGGGAGAGGGCCCCCTCCTTCTTCTTCTTCCTTGACCTCCCCCTAGATGGGAGAAGGGTTTAACCCCTGGTCCATGGCTTCCATGATGGCGGACGGGCGAGAGCCCCTCCGAGATTGGATCTGTCTCTCTCTATTTCTGCGTTCTAGATTTTGGCCTTTCACCGTTTCTTATATTCCCGGAGATCCGTAACTCCGATTGGGCTGAAATTTTAACACGATTTGTATCTGGATATTGGCTTTCTTGCGGCGAAAGAAGTGCACCAACCGCCTTACGGGGTGGCCACGAGGGTCATGGGTGTTCCCACCCCCTTGGGGCGCGCCCTCCTGGCTCATGGCCCCCTCGAGCATCGTCTCGTGTTGATTCTTCTTCCCAAAAATCACATATATTCCAAAAAAATCTCCGTAAGTTTTTATCCCATTTGGACTCCATTTGATATGGATTTTCTGTGAAACAAAAAATATGCAACAAACAGGAATTGACACTGGGCACTAGATCAATATGTTACTCCCAAAAATAGTATAAAAAGTTGCCAAAAGTATATGAAAGTTGTATAATATTGGCATGGAACAATCAAAAATTATAGATACGATGGAGACGTGTCACCCGACAAATAGGTCAGTAATCAGAATTGTGTGCGATCATTATAGACAACCCATATGATCTTTTTTTTTTGAATTGTGTGCTCATCAGGGCACATAGTTCAACAAACCAACCTGTTGGCGATAATGTAGAAGATCTCTGTCGAATACATATTACTATCCGTCTACAATGAGATTGATAGGATAAACAGAGATATATACAGTCTACTTAATTTAGTCCTTCTTCTTCTTGTTGTTGTTCTTGTTGGATGGCCCCGCGACATCGTCTTGGCGAGGACGCTTCCTGCCGCTTTTCATCGCCGCCGTCGTCGTCATCGTCATTGTTGTTGTCGTCGTCCTCCTCCTCGTTTGACCATTCCTCCTCCTCATCGTCGTCGTCCTCTTCTTCATCCTCCGATGGCTCCTCGTCCATCTGGTTGTCGTCTGACAACTCCGGAGGCGGTGTCCCTTCCATGAACCGGATATAATCGAGGTCTAGGCTCGACGTCGGACTCATGGAAGACGAGCGGGATGATTCTGATGTTGACCTATCATCGGGCGCCAGACTACTGGCCGAACTGTTGTCCTCGCTATCGCTCGACATGTCTGCAGAGTGTGTGCCAGTGTGTAGCGCGGCCTACCGGGGACGATGAAGATGGTGGACACTTAAGCGCAGTTTGCAGAGAAGAGGAACTGTCAATTGAAGCGGGGGTTGACATATTATCTAACCGCTGATATAATCAACTGCAATTATTTGTACCCAGTCGCGCCAAATTCCCAGGGTTGTGCAGGACTCCTATTGGCTATTTGGCTACTTTCCTTTTTCAGGACAAAAATAAGGAACGGGTTTTTGGATTATGCACCGGTACCAGTACGAACGGAGTAGGACAGTTGGCAAGCAATACATTGAGCTCTTCTTATTGATAAAGCCAGTAATAATCAAACTAGAAAGGAAAAGAAAAAAGACAAACAAAAATATTGCACGAATCTTCGCGTGACATCAATGGCATAGGACCTAGATGTGCATTACTTAGAGCACGTCTAGATGTGCTTTAGCAATACTGTCAAACAAAACCCCTAATCATAATTGCAAACAGCGTATAGAACATGGCTATGTGACAGCCACAACTACATGATACGTCTCCATCGTATATACTTTTCCAAACACTTTTGCCCTTGTTTTGGACTCTAACTTGTATGATTTGAATGGAACTAACGCGGACTGACGCTGTTTTCAGCAGAATTGGCATGATGTTATTTTATGTGCAGAAAACAAAAGTTCTCGGAATGACCTGAAACTCCACGGAATATCTTACAATAAATAATAAAAATCCTTGCCAAAGATGAAGACCAAGGGGCCCACACCCTTCTCACGAGGGTGGGGGGCGCGCCCCCTACCTCGTGGGCCCCCTGGAGACCTCCGGACTCCAACTCCAACTCTGTATAACTGCTTTCGGGGAGAAAAAATAGGGGAGAAGAAATCATCGCGTTTTACGATACAGAGCCGCCGCTAAGCCCTAAAACCTCTCGGGAGGGCTGATCTGGAGTCCGTTCGGGGCTCCGAAGAGGGGGATTTGTCACCGTCGTCATCATCAACCATCCTCCATCACCAATTTCATGATGCTCATCGCCGTGCGTGAGTAATTCCATCATAGGCTTGCTAGACTGTGATGGGTTGAATGAGATTCACCATGTAATCGAGTTAGTTTTGTTAGGGTTTGATCCCTAGTATCCACTATGTTCTGAGATTGATATTGCTATGACTTTGCTATGCTTAATGCTTGTCACTAGGGCCCGAGTGCCATGATTTCAAATCTGAACCTATTATGTTTTCATCAATATATGAGAGTTCTAGATCCTATATTACAAGTCTATAGTCACCTATTATGTGTTATGATCCGTTAACCCCGAAGTGACAATAATCGGGATACTTACCGGTGATGACCGTAGTTTGAGGAGTTCATGTATTCACTATGTGCTAATGCTTTGTTCTGGTTCTCTATTAAAAGGAGGCCTTAATATCCCTTAGTTTCCATTAGGACCCCGCTGCCACGGGAGGGTAGGAAAAAAGATGTCATGCAAGTTCTTTTTCATAAGCACGTATAACTATATTCGGAATACATGCCTACATTACATTGACGAATTGGAGCTAGTTCTGTGTCACCCTATGTTATGACTGTTACATGATGAATCGCATCCGACATAATTATCCATCATTGATCCAATGCCTACGAGCTTTCCATATACTGGTTTACGCTTATTTACTTTCCTGTTGCTATTGTTACAATCACTACAAAATACCAAAAACATTACTTTGCTTTTGTTAGTCTTTTGTTACCGTTACCATCGCTATCATATTACTTGCTACTAAACACTTTGCTGCAGATACTAAGTTTCCAGGTGTGGTTGAATTGACAACTCAGCTGCTAATACTTGAGAATATTCTTTGCCTCCCCTTGTGTTGAATCAATAAATTTGGGTTGAATACTCTACCCTCGAAAGCTGTTGCGATCCCCTATATTTGTGGGTTATCAAGACTAATTTCTGGCGCCATTGCCGGGGAGCATAGATCTATTCTTTGAGTCACTTGGGATTTATATCCGCTAGACACTATGAAGAATATGAAAGACGCTAAGACAACAATTTATCCCTCAACTACGAGGGGAGGTAAGGAACTGCCATCTAGCTCTGCACTTGATTCACCTTCTATTATGAGTAAGCTTGCAACACCTAAACCCGCTTCTGCTATTCGTTCTGATATGTTGCATGTTATTGATGATGCTACTTCTGCTATACATGATACTTATGATGAAACTACCTCTATGCCTGATACTACTATGCCACTTAGTGATTTTCTCGAGGAACAAGACTTGCTAGGGCTAGAGAGATTGAAAATATTGAATCTGATTATGAAGATGAAAGTGATGATGAAGAATCACTTGTTATTCCTGAAGGTTATTTATTTGATCAAGATGCTTCTTAGCTATTTTAGCTTGCAAAGATAGATATGAACTCAAAAGGTTATTAGCTAACTGGAATAAGCAATCTCTGAATGTTAGGATGAGACCTGACCCTACTTTTGCTACTTCACCTATCTGTGTTGCTGATAAGGATTATGAATTCTCTGTTGATCCTGATATAATTACTTTGGTTGAATCTGATCCTTTTCATGGCTATGATCTGAAACTGTTGTAGCACATCTTACTAAATTAAATGATATAGCCACCCTGTTCACTAATGATGAGAGATCGCTACTTTTATATCCTTAAAATATTTCCGTTCTCATTAAAGGGTGATGCTAAGATATGGTTTAATTCTCTTGATCCTGGTTGTGTGTGTAGTCCCCAGGATATGATCTATTACTTTTCTGCTAAATATTTCCCTGCTCATAAGAAACAAGCTGCTTTAAAGGAAATATACAACTTTGTGCAAATTAAAGAAGAGAGTCTCCCACAAGCTTGGGGGAGGCTTCTCAAGTTACTTAATGCTTTGCCTGATCATCCTCTTAAGAAAAATGAAATACTTGATATCTTTTATAATGGACTAACTGATGCTTCCAGAGATTACCTGGATAGTTGTGCTGGTTCTCTTTTCAGGGAAAGAACACTGGATGAAGCTGAAATCTTATTGAATAATATGTTGCCAAATGAAAATAAGTGGGCACTTCCTGAGCCAGCTCCTGCTCCAATTAATGATCCTATTCCTAAACCAACTCCGAAGAAGAGGGGTATTCTATTTCTCAGCCCTGAAGATATGCAAGAGGCAAAGAAATCTATGAAAGAAAAAGGTATTAAAGATGAAGATGTTAAGAATTTACCTCCTATTGAAGAAATACATGGTCTTAATTTACCGACTGTTGAAGAAACATATGATCTTAATCCTTTATTTATTGAAGAACCTCCAGACCCCGATAACCCGACACAGGTAGTAAAGGTAAATTCTCTCTATAGGTATGATAAAGCTGAAATCCCTCCTACTAAAATTACTAGTCAATGCTTGGATGAGTTTGATAATTTTATGTTTAAGCAAGAAGACTTCAATGCTTATTTTGGTAGACAATTAAAACAAGATGCTGATATGATTAAATACTTGGGTGATTATATGGCTAATATTAGAGGTGAACTTAAACTTGTTAGCAAACATGCTTCTATGGTTACCACTCAAGTAGAACAAGTACTTAAAGCTCAAAAAGAATTGCTCAATGAGATGAATAGTAAGAAAAATATTATGCTGTTAAAGTGGCTACTAGAACTGGTAGAATGACTTAGGAACATTTGTATCCTGAAGGACACCCTAAGAGAATTGAGCAAGATTCTCAGAGAAATAATATTGATGCACCTAGTTCTTATAAAAAGAAGAAAAAGAAAAATGATAGAACTGTGCAAACTTCTAGTGAACCTACTGCTGAACCACCTGATAATCCAAATGATATATCTATGTCTGATGCTGAAACACAATCTGGCAATGAACATGAAACTAATAAAAATGCTAATGATGATGTTCATAATGATGCTCAACCTAGTAATGATAATGATGTAGAAATTGAACCTGCTGTTGATCTTGATAACCCACAATCAAAGAATCAATGTTATGATAAGAAAGACTTTGTTGCTAGGAAACATGGTAAAGAAAGAGAGCCTTGGGTTTAGAAACCCATGCCTTTTCCTCCCAAACCATCCAAGAAAAAGGATGATGAGGATTTTGAGCGCTTTGCTGAAATGATTAGACCTATCTTTTTGCGTATGAGATTAACTGATATGCTCAAAAGAAATCCTTATGCTAAGTACATGAAAGATATTATTACAAATAAGAGAAAGATACCGGAAGCTGAAATTTCCACCATGCTTGCTAATTATACTTTGAAGGGTGGAATACCAAAGAAACTTGGAGATCCAGGAGTACCTACTATACCATGCTCCATTAAAAGAAACTATGTTAAAACTGCTTTATGTGATCTTGGAGACGGTGTTAGTGTTATGCCTCTCTCTTTATATCGTAGACTTGATTTGAATAAGTTGACACCTACTGAAATATATTTGCAAATGGCTGATAAATCAACTGCTATACCTGTCGATATTTGTGAGGACGTGCCTGTTGTGGTTGCAAACGTTACTATTTTAACGGACTTTGTTATTCTTGATATTCCCGAGGATGATAGTATGTCTATTATTCTTGGAAGACCTTTTCTTAATACTGCAGGGATGTTATTGATTGCAACAAAGGCAATGTCACTTTTCATGTTAATGGTAATGAGCATACGGTATATTTTCCGAGGAAACAACCTCAAGTTCATAGTATCAATTTTATCGGAAAAATTCCATCGATTATATTTGGAGGTTTTGAATTTCCTCTTTCTACTGTCAAGAAGAAATATGATATACTTATTATTGGGGATGTGCATATCCCTGTTGAGGTAACCTAGTGTTATTCGAAATTTCTCCGGTTTCATGTTAATCAGAATGAGTTTGTTAACAAGACTTGATCAACCTTGTTAGTGGATTCCTTTTGACAAGCATGAGATGGATGAAACTAGAAGCACAACCTTCTGTACCCCACTTTTACTTTATGTTATTTAGTTGAAATAAAATAAAAATAAATAATTTCCTGTCTGTTGTCTGATTATCCGTGCAATACAAAAATACCTCAAAAATAAAAGTTCTCCAAATGCCCTGAAAATTAAATATGATTTTTTATAGAATATTTGAGGATTTATGGAACAAAGAACACACCAGGGGGGCCAACCACCTTGCCACGAGGGTGGAGGGCGCGCCCACCCCCCTATGGAGCGCCCCCTGCCTCGTGGGCCCACGGTGGCCCTCCTCCAATTATTCTTTCAGCCACACACTTCATCTTCCTCCCCCAAACACGAAAAACCAGGTCGAGTCCAAGCTCGTTTTGCTGCCATTTTCGATCTCCTTGCTCAAAGCACCTCTCACAAAACTGCTTGGGGAGATTGTTCCTTGGTATGTGACTCCTCCATTGGTCCAATTAGTTTTTGTTCTAGTGCTTTATTCATTGCAAATTTTTGCTGCTTAGGTGACCCTGTTCTTGAGCTTGCATGTCAAATTTATATGGTCAAAAGTAGTTTTGATGCATGATATAGGCCCTAGGCACTTGTAGGAGTAGTTTCTATCAATATTATTGAGTTTGGTTTTATTTTTGAAGTTACTAAAAATTTCAGAATTTTTCAGAAAATGATGAGGAGATTATTGAGGGGCTCATCGAGCCAAAGCTCGAAGGAAAAGGCACCTAAGCCTAAGTTTAATTTGCCGCGCACCACGAAGGTTCGGGCGTGTGAATGGCCTTCCGAGGATTTCTTGAGAGCAGCCGGGATTTATGAAGATTTTCATAAGTTGGCTCATAATGCAGGCCTCACCGCTTTCCTCCACGACCAATGCGATCAGTATCTCTTGCTCACAAACACCTTTGTGCAAAATTTTCATTTTCATTCTAGGAACTCACCACCTATGGTGGAGTTTCATTTATATGATGAGCATAAGGAGATGTCACTTTATGATTTCTGTCGGATTTGTTTGGTCCCTTTTGGGGGCAAGACAGAAGAACCACATCATGATGATGTGGAGGGATTTATTAATACTATCACTGTAGGAGAAACTAGGAAGGTTTCCGATGCACGAATTACTAGCATACATTTTCCTGTTTTACATTACTTTGCATTATTTGCTAGTCGTTGCTTAATTGGACGGGGAAACTGTGGAAACCTTAGTATCCCTGATATAATTATTTTGCTCCAAGGTTTATATAGTGATAACACTTTTAGTATGGGCGGCATTATTGCTAGACGGTTAAGTATGAACCGTACTAAGGGTCCCATCTTTGGAGGCATCTATGCTACACGCCTAGCTACACATTTTAACATACCTATTAGGCATGCTGAGAAGGAAGAAAAAGTGTTGCCTCATATTTATTTAGATTATAAAAGTATGGTGGCACATGATTTTATTGTTAAGAATAGGGCAGGAGAGCTTAAATATCAATTGTTCTTTAATAAACATCATCCTGAGACTATTACCTTGCCTGCTCCTTCTTTGTTTGATTTGACTGTAGGCAAGTACCTTGTTCCGTTGATGGCTATCCACGCCTACCGGAACCCTGCACCAGCCGAGGAGCCAGAACCGGAACCCCAATTTGATCCTTCACGACAGTCTAACTATCAGTGGGATCCGGAGATGATTGCCAGCTAGTGGCAATCGGAGCCTTCTTCTTCCTCATTGCAGTATGACCCCAACTATTATTATGGATATCAGCCAGGCCAGCCGTGGCCATAGACCAACTTAGGCCAAAAGCCTAAGCTTGGGGGAGTACGTATTTCTCACCGACATTACATTTATGTTCACACACACTCATTGCTAAATGTCGGTGCTCATACTTTTTCATTGTATCATCCATGCTAGTTTATTTTCTTTTATGCTTTCTTCTTGTGTGTTTAATAAAACTTAAGAAAACCAAAAAAATTAGTTGTAGCTTTTAATTAATTTACTTTCCATGCTTGTAGTAGTAATTAAAAAGAAAACCCAAAAATATTTCTTGTTCTTCTTTTGCTTGTTGGGAGCCTTCTCATGTAAATAGTTTTATTTCTTTTCTTTTCTTTGGGGGTCAGTAGGAGAAGACCATGATTAAATTGTTGAAATGGCTCTTATATGCATTATTGTTTATCTGACAAAAGAGCCCGTATTGCTTTGTCTTCTCCTTTTTATTGAATGCTCGCAGATTCCAGCTTAGTCCAATGCACGTGCACTCTTATTATTATTCACATCGTTCGGTCGTGCAAGTGAAAGGCAATTATGATGATATATGATGGACTGACTGAGATGAGAAAAGCTGGTACGAACTTGACCTCTTTTGTTTTTGTAAATATGATGAGTTCATCGTTCTTGATTCAGCTTGTTTTGAATAAACATGTTTGCAATGACAATTAGAGATCATAGTTGCTTGTGCCATGCTTGATTAGCTATGAGTTATAATGGTTTACCTTGCGTGCCAACATGCTATTAAAGTGGTTATGATGTGGTATGATAGGGTGGTATCCTCCTCTGAATGATTTAAGTGACTTGACTTGGCACATGTTCACGCATGTAGTTGAAACAAATCAACATAGCCTTCACGATATTTATGTTCATGGTGGATTATATCCTACTCATGCTTGCATCCAATGTTTATTAATTTTAATGCATGTACATGACTGTTGTCGCTCTCTAGTTGGTCGCTTCCCAGTCTTTTGCTAGCCTTCACCTGTACTAAGCGGGAATGCTGCTTGTGCATCCAAACTCCTTAAACCCCAAAGTTATTCTAGATGAGTCCACTATACCTTCCTATATGCGGTATCTACCTGCCGTTCCAAGTAAATTTGTATGTGCCAAACTCTAAACCTTCAAATAATCATCCTATTTTGTGTGCTCTAATAGCTCATGTATCAACTAGGTTGTCTGTATCTTCCATGTTAGGCGGGTTATTCTCAAGAGGAGTGGACTCCGCTCCTCACTCACGAGATAAAGGGCTGGTCATCGGGATGCCCAGTCCCATGATCTATGCAAACTAAATCAAAATAATTGCAAACAAAACTCCCCTGGGACCCGATGTATGTTGGAGGCACTCGTTGTTTCGAGCAAGCCATGGATTGATGTTTGTTGGTGGAGGGGGGGGTATAAACTTTACCATTCTATTTGGGAACCGCCTATAATGTGTGTAGCATGGAAGATATCGCCATCTCTTGGTTGTTATGTTGACAATGAAAGTATACCGCTCAAAATATTATTCACCTCTATTTCAAAACCGAGCTCTGGCACCTCTACAAATCCCTGCTTCCCTCTGCGAAGGGCATATCTATTTACTTTTATGTTGAGTCATCACCCTCTTATTAAAAAGCACCAGTTGGAGAGCACCGCTGTCATTTGCATTCATTATTGTTAGTTTGCATTGGGTGTGACTATGATTGGATCTCTTTTACCATGAATTACAATGTCTAGTCAGTCCTTGATCTTTAAAGGTGCTCTGCATTTGTGTTTTGCGGTCTCAGAAAGGGCTAGCGAGATACCATCTTGTTATATCATATTATGATTGTTTTGAGAAAGTGTTGTCATCCGAGATTTATTATTATGGCTTGCTAGTTGATTATGTCATTGATATGGGTAATCATGAGACCTGAGAATTATTGCAAATGTGGTTAGTTATAATCTTTGCCGAAAACTTGAATTCTAGCTTGACATATTTATAACAACAAGAGCAAACAGAGTTTGTAAAAGTTTTTCTTTCTTTCTTTCAGTTTGTCAACTGAATTGCTTGAGGACAAGCAAGGGTTTAAGCTTGGGGGAGTTGATACATCTCCGTCGTATCTACTTTTGCAAACACTTTTTCCCTTGTTTTGGACTCTAACTTGTATGATTTGAATGGAACTAACCTGGACTGATGCTGTTTTCAGCAAAATTGCCATGATGTTGTTTTATGTGCAGAAAAAAAAATTCTCAGAATGACCTGAAACTCCACGGAATATCTTACAATAAATAATAAAAAATCCTCGCCAAAGATGAAGACCAGGGGGCCCACACCCTTATCACGAGGGTAGGGGGTGCCCCCCCACCTAGGGCGCGCCCCCTACCTCATGGGCCCGCTGGAGACCTCCCGACTCCAACTCCGACTCTATATAACTTCTTTCGGGGAGAAAAAAATAGGGGAGAAGAAATCATCACGTTTTACGATACGGAGCTGCCGCCAAGCCCGAAAACCTCTGGAGAGGGCTGATCTGGAGTCCGTTCGGGGCTCTGGAGAGGGGGATTCGTCGCCGTCGTCATCATCAACCATCCTCCATCACCAATTTCATGATGCTCACCGCCGTGCGTGAGTAATTCCATCGTAGGCTTGCTGGACGGTGATGGGTTGGATGAGATTCACCATGTAATCGAGTTAGTTTTGTTAGGGTTTGATCCCTAGTATCCACTATGTTTCTGAGATTGATGTTGCTATGACTTTGCTATGCTTAATGCTTGTCACTAGGGCCCGAGCGCCATGATTTCAGATCTGAACCTATTATGTTTTCATCAATATATGAGAGTTCTAGATCCTATCTTGCAAGTCTATAGTCACCTATTATGTGTTATGATCCGTTAACCCCGAAGTGACAATAATCGGGGTACTTACCGGTGATGACCGTAGTTTGAGGAGTTCATTCACTATGTGCTAATGCTTTGTTCCGGTTCTCTATTAAAAGGAGGCCTTAATATCCCTTAGTTTCCATTAGGACCCCGCTGCCACGGGAAGGTAGGACAAAAGATGTCATGCAAGTTCTTTTTCATAAGCACGTATAACTATATTCGGAATACATGCCTACATTACATTGACGAATTGGAGCTAGTTCTGTGTCACCCTTTGTTATGACTGTTACATGATGAACCGCATCCGGCATAATTATCCATCATTGATCCAATGCCTACGAGCTTTCCATATACTGGTTTACGCTTATTTACTTTCCTGTTGCTATTGTTACAATCACTACAAAATACCAAAAACATTACTTTGCTTTCGTTACTCTTTTGTTACCGTTACCATCGCTATCATATTACTTGCTACTAAACACTTTGCTGCAGATACTAAGTTTGCAGGTGTGGTCGAATTGACAACTCAGCTGCTAATACTTGAGAATATTCTTTGGCTCCCCTTGTGTCGAATCAATAAATATCCCAGGTTGAGGGCCACCCTGGCGCTTCTCAGATTTAAAGCAACAAATGGTCTATCAAACAAGGGCTTCACAGAGATGTTAGGTCTTTTGAAAGAAATTCTTCCGGAAGATAATGTGCTCCCTAGAAGCACGAATGAAGCGAAGAAAATTGTTTGCCCATTGGAACTGGAAGTATAGAAGATACACGCTTGTGTGAATGATTGTATATTGTATCGTGGTGAGTACAAAGATTATCGTGCATGTCCCACATGCAAGCATGCACGATACAAGCGCAGGAGAGCAAAGGACAAGTACAAATTGGACGACGAGATCAAGATAGGAATCCTGTTCAAGGTTGTTTGGTACTTGCCTTTAATTCCAAGGTTGAGGCATTTGTTTGCAAACCCTAGAGAGGCAAAGAGGTTGCAGTGGCATCATGATGAGAGAATTGTGGATAGGTTTATGAGGCACCCGAAAGATGGGCCTCAGTGGGGATTAATCGACAACAAGTTTGAAAATTTTGCCAAGGATCCTTGAAGTATAAGGCTCCAGGAGTGTACTGACGGGATGAATCCTTTTGGTGATAGGAGCACCAATCACAGCACATGGCCGGTGCTTCTGTGCATATATAACCTAGCTCCTTGGTTATGTATGAAGAAAAAATACATTATGATGTCAATGATTATCCAAGGCCCGAAGCAACCTGGAAATGACATCGACACTTACTTTCAGCTACTAGTAGAAGAACTGCTGATAGTGTGGATAGATGCGCCTGCTGTAAAATGTTATGATGCTTACAAAAAGGAGATTTTCGATCTACATGCGATGCTGGTGCACACCATTCAAGATGTGCCGGCATTAGGCAACACATCCAGGCAGAAAACAAGGGGAGATGTAGGGTGTGTCACATGCATGGATAGTACAGCTAGCAGAAGGCTTCCCAACTCGTGCAAAACAGTGTATTTGCGTCATCGTAGGTTCTTACGGAAAAATCACCCATACCGAAAGATGAAAGCTGAATTTGATGGTACAGCAGAGGTAGCTGAGGGCCCAAGACCCTATGAAGGGGAGGTGGTCCACAACATGGCTAAAAAATTAATGTTGCGCTTGGCAAGAACCACCCTTTGATGGTGAAACTAACACCCAATGATCAAGTGTTTAAGAAGAAATTGGTGTTCTGGAAATTACCTTACTGAGAGATTCTACGTGTACGTCACTGCATCGATGTCATGCATGTAGAGAAGAACGTATGTGAAAGCATCCTTGGTACTCTGCTCAAGATTAAAGGTAAAAGAAAGGATGGTGACGGTTCACGACTCAATATGCTTGCTGATCAATCACAACGCAAGAGTGAAGCAGAAGATGATGACAAATTCATCTAAGCTCGCCAGCAACACAGTTCTTCACCTATTTGTTGTCAGTTAAGACACCCTCTTCCTACTGCGTAAACATCAGAAGTCTCGTGGATGTGAGCTCAGGTAAAATGAAGTTGGGACACATGAAGTCACATGATTGCCATGTAATGTTGACACAAATCCTACGGTGGCCATCAGGAATCTGATGGACAAAGATATAAGAAACACACTCATTGACCTCTGTGATTTCTTCAACCAACTATGGCTGAAAGTTGTAAATCCTGAAGAGTTGGATCATATGCAAGATTATATTGCAAGAATATTGTCCAACCTAGAGATGTTTTTCCCACCGTCATTCTTCGATGTCATGGTCCATCTCACTATGCACCTTGTTGACGAGATAAAGTATTGTGGTCCTGTGTTTCTTCACAACATGTATCCCTTCGAGTGGTTCATGGGAATACTGAAGCGCTTTTGTCGGAACCGAAACCATCCAGAGGCAAGCATCCTACAAGGTTATACCGCAAAGGAGGTGGTTGAGTTTTGCACCAAATACATGAAACAAAGACCTATAGGTTTTCCCCTCTCTCGCCACGAGGGAAGGCTGAAAGGTAAGCCGGTCCTTGCTGGCACGCAAATGGCTGCACCCGGAGAATTGGCAGAGAAAGCCCATTTGACGGTACTGCTTAACAGCCCAGTTCTCATTGCTTATGTCGAAGAACACTTGGCGGAGATACGCCAAAGCTTCTTACCAATGGTGCCTTCATAAGAAGTGGAGATGAAGGAGCACACTAAGAAGTTCGCCGAATGGCTGAAGAATCGTTTAGCACAAGGATCCATCGATGACATTGCTACGTGGTTGGCACAAAAGCCATCACCTACGGTGTTGACGTACCAAGCATATGACATAAATGGATACACGTTCTACACTGAGGAATGTGATAAGAAGACCTCGTATTAGAACAACTCTGTTCGAATAGAATGCATGACTGTAAATGAAGGTGATAAAAGGGTATACTATGGAACCATCAAAGAGATTTGGGAGCTTGACTATGTGAAATTTAAGGTGGCATTATTCAGGTGCACATGGATCCCTCTTGGTCAGGTAAGGATTGATGAGTATAGGAAGACCTGTGTTAACAGGACAACGATGGCATATCACACGGACCCATTCATTCTTGCCAGCGATGCTACCCAGATTTTCTTTGTGGAAGACCCCTTGCATAAGAACGGCCATTTAGTGATGCATTGGAAGAGAAGGGTACTGGGTGTCGACGATGTTGTCGATGAGGACGAGTACGGGAATTTGATGAGTTGCCAACCAAGGAATCACTCACCCGTGCAACAGAGCAGCGTAAAATCATCAAAAAACCCAAGTTTATTCGGGGTCAACTTAATGATCCTAGTTCCCCCATGTACATGGGAATTAAGCCATGAGACTAGTCTTTATGCCTACCCTGCAACTTAATTCGTTCAATTTAGAACTGTCGCGTGTACTCAATTTGTGAGTTATGCCTGGTTTTCTGTTGATGTAAGAATCGTTAATATGTTGAACTTGATATGCTGTCAGCTCAGGCAATGTATATGAACTGTTTTTTGTTATTATTATTATTATTATTATTATTATTATTATTATTATTATTATTATTATTATTATTATATCATAGAGGTAGCACACTCAATCGATCTCACTACAGTATGTGCGACCAAAAATATGCAATCTGGTTTGCGAATAGCACACGGTTCGTTGATGAAAGCCGCGTGCCGACCAAACCCCGCCACCCGCCCACGATCTGACTTGTGCTTTCTGATTGGCCAGAACCCAAACCCCACGGATAGTACGTCTGCATCGTTGGATGCTCCCAGATCGAACGGCGATCCTCATCCCTTTCGATAGCACATGTAGTTCCGGTTGTAATTTTATTTTTATGCACAAAATGCACGTTAATCTCAAAAATGTCTTAAATATAGCTAACGATACCTGAAATGCACCAGAAAATCAAACCCATGGTATAATGGTGATTGCGTACCGTGGAAATTTTTATGAGGCCAAACGATGAAGTCACCGGCCACAGGAGTTTGAATTGACACGTCTCCTTTTGGAAAACCATGATCCTTCATGTGAGATGCTCCGGTTTGGAAGGAGTGGTCATCAAAACTTGTGCCAAACTTTACCAATTTTTTTTCCATGGGGTCGTGAGAGCACGCCACAGGCACACATCGATTTTGATGATGTCTGAACTCCATCTGAATTTTCCATAATTAAAATACCAACTAGGCCTACGCCAGTAGCCGCACCTCGCGGCCGAAATGTTTGAAACTTCTCCCCGCTTCTTGAACAAACGGATGAAAACTCACAAAGCGACATGCAAATGATATGTACACCTTTGCTAGGCTGATAATAAGGGGGTATCATAGCTAGTATCATGCATGCCAACTAGGAAATTTTGATGAGCTGTCATAGAATTAATTAAAGAAAGAGAGGGTTAAGTATCATATCATGAAACCGTATCATAATAAATGTTATGCTACTATGTGTCATGCATGACAATATAAATAAAGTACTACATATGATACTAGCTACTCTATGATACTATGCATCACAACAGGTAAGTACAAAATAGAGTGACATAAGACTAGCCACAATGGGTAGTAACATAGAATGTTACTAGTCTATGTTACGTCAAGCGAGGAGAAAATACTAGTTTGCAAAATTGGCTTAAATGACCATTAGTTTCTACCTTGGTACCTGTAATATGGGTTTGTGGCCTTGTATACAAAAATGGAGGAAGTACTATAGTAAGACTATACCCACAGTGGGAGTAACATAGGTAGTAACATCACACATATCCACTTTCCTCCATTTCTTCATTTATTGCTTGCCACATCATCTATTTTATCTAGATATGTGTGATGTTACTACCTATGTTACTCCCACTGTGGGTAGTCTGGCTATAAGGAATAGAATAATATATGTGTGCTTATTAGTTGGAGGAAAGAGAAGAGAAGCGGGCTCTTGGTTAGTAGAGCCAGCTGCAACACGAGACCCAAGACACTTTGTGAGGATGTAAGGCGGGCCAACTATTGATAAACTAGTACGTATATAAAACTTATTATTGTACATGCCCGCTAAGAGGTTGGCTATATATGAGATGGCAACTTCTTATAGCCGACCCTTGGTTGTAGTATTAACCATGCTTTTAGTGAGGTAGCTACTATATCATAGACGACTAGCTAGTATCAGACTAGCCACAGTGGGAGTAACTTCAGTAGTAACACCGACTCCAACTCAGCAAACTTGCTTATGTGGCAATAAGTTAATGGGGAGAGAGATAGATCAGTAACTTAGCTAGTTACTGTAGCATCACATGTCCCAATGCAATATGAGTCTGTAACCCTAGAAATGAAGCTTTGCATGGCACTACACTTACTACCCACTATGAATGTAGTAACATATATAGTCTAGAGATATGTGTATGTTACTAGTGTACTACTCTCCATTGTGGCTAGTCTCGTACTCCCTCCTTTCTAGTTTAGGCTGGTTGTAATGGTATTATCATAAGCGGTATCATGCATGCCAACTAGACTTTCTAGATGATGTGGCACACAAGAGAGGATGTGGTATCATATCATGATACTATGTCATATTAAATGTTGTACTACTACTTTGTGTGATGCATGACAATTAGTAAGGCAACCTAAGATGTTAACTTATGATACTATGCATTATAAAAGTAGTATCCTAGCTACACTATCATATATATGCATGATACTACTAGTATATATCATTGCATCTCAAAATTTTAGTTTTTCCATTCTATAAGGATCAATTTGGTTGTTTCCCATCACATGTTCAGATTCCAAGGTGCATTAAATCATTGCACACAAGAATTAAGAGAAAATTGACAATGCATGTACTTTACGCATGCATGCATTGCAATTAATGCATTCATAAATATAATTTTTTGAGGAAACAAGATCATTAATTAGGTGCTTTTGCAAACTACAAAAAGTATTCCACCACTCACCATTTACGTTGGTTGGTGAGATTTTTGAATTGAGCCCTATAAACCGGAAAGGAGGGAGTAGGGCTCAATTCAAAAATCTCACCAACCAAGGTAGATGGTGAGTGGTTGTCGGATTTCGGGTTCTGGCAAAACCCTTGAGGTTCGAACACTGGGGTGTGCACGAAGATCTCTCCCCCCTGCACTCACCCTCACCGCGATCTCAAGGCTCAGCGTGTCGAACTCGCAGAACAAAGGGACACAAGATTTATACTGGTTCGGGCCACCGATGTGGTGTAATACCCTACTCCAGTGTGGTGTGGTGGATTGCCTCTTGGGCTGAGGATGAACATTTACAAGGGAAGAACAACCTCCTAAGGAGAGGTGCTCTTGTGGTTGGTGAGTTTGTCTGGTTGCCTTAGTGGAATGGATCCAGTCCCAGATCCCCCTCTCTACGGTGGTGGCTAGTCCTATTTATAGGGCCCTGGTCCTCTTCCCAAATATTAGGCGGGAAAGGATCCCACAATGACCAGTTTGAAGGGGGACAACTAGTACAGGTTATCCTGACAAAAGGCGGTCTTCGCCTGCCAAAGGCTCTGGTGGTGACGTCGTCCTAGGCTCCATGGTGACCTCCGTCGTGCCGTCCTGCTGGTCTTGGTCTTGTTGCACCGATATGGAAACCTTTGCCTGATGCCTCGGGACTCCTCGCCTGCGCTTGCCTCTTCAGCACCAAAGAGGAAATGAGGACACTGTGCGCGCTGGCGCCCGCCTGGCCCTGGTCGTCATGGCTTGCGTCACAGGAACCTCGCGAGGTGCCCCTTGCCTTGATCTCTCCACCCTCACGAGCCAGCCTAGTGAGCCTGCCCCCGAGGAGGTCTTGCGTCATCCGCCTCGCAAGGGTCTTGAGTGTTTGCTGGTGAAGATGGGCCGTACGGGGCCGCTGGCGGAGCCACGCCATGGGCCGCAAGCAGGCACGTCTGGGGACCCCCATTCCCAGGACGCCGACAGTAGCCCCCGGGCCCAAGGCGCGCTCGGACTTGGCTTCGAGGCGAAGCCAAGGGGCAAATGCGAAGCACCGTGGGCCCCAATAGCCTGCGGCCTCGGCTGACGCGTGGCGATTGATGGGACATGGGCGTCTCCGCTTCCCCATGCTGCCTTGATATCCGCCTGGCTAGGCGCCCACTGTGACCTATACAGTTATTCCCTCGTTGCTGGCAACGTACTTCCCCAATTCCTCCGCCTTCCAAAACAACAACCTCTTCTCCCAACTCGACTTGAGCTCGGCCCTCCCCGTCGCCATGGCGCCGAGCCGAACGGAGAAGGGGAAGAAGAAGTCCCGGTCTCCAGCCGAGCCACCTCCGGCCATTGAACCTGCCGTTGGTCAGTCACTGGTGCTCAACCAGGAGGCCATAGACAAGGTCCGCCCAGCGCTCACCACTGGCTTCAATGAATGGGGAAAGACGGTGGCCTGGCCTGCATCCCGCGCCTCTGTTGATAGGACAGCAACCGATGTCCAATTCTTCATTGATGCCCTGTGGGCTGGCCTGGTTCCTCCCTTCTCTACTTTCTTCAACGCCCTGCTGTCTCACTATCAGATCCATATGCTGCACCTAGATCCCCAATCTGTCGCCCTTCTTGTTGTTTTCGCCTTCGTTTGCGAGGCCATGGTGGGCATTGCCCCTTCCATGGCCCTACTTCGCCATTTCTTCTCGCTGCACCTGTCCGATCCTTGGCAATGCTCGGGATGCCTGAGCTTCCAGGCCGTGGCTATGACGGCCGACTCAGGGATTGACTTTGAGCTCCCACCATCTGCGAGCGGGTTTCGGACAAGGTGGGTGTTTGTGGACGTCGGTGTGCTCAGCCCCTACTCTCGCCCCCTTTGGTGCCCGCCATTCCGAGCTCCGGCTGGGGCCACGAGAAGCTCGCGGACCCATGCCTTGCCTTCGTCTGGCTCCGGTTGAAGAGGCTGAAAGATCTCGGCGTGACCGCGCCCATGGTGATGAAGGAGTTCCTCTGACGCCGCGTTGCTCCACTCCAGCACCATTCTCGACCGATGTGGGCCTTGCACGACAATAATGATCGTATGAGGCTCCACGTGTCCGGGCTTCCGCCTGAGGCGCGACGAAAGGTGCTTGAGGTCCTGACGAGCAACCCTTTGCCTGCCGACATGCCGCAGGAGGGTTGTATCTTGTACTGCTGCTCGAACGGGGTGGAGTTCGTGAGGCAGATGCCCCCTTTCGATGAGTGGGGGCTGCGTCCAGTCGACCTTGGAGGGCCTCGCGAGAACCCTGTCTGCGTGTTTCCCCTCCTTGGCGCCAGTGCCGAGCTCGCGCCGAGAGTGCGCGCTGGGGGGGGGGTGCTACCTCTTTTAGCACTGCATTGGTTTTCCCCGAAGAGGAAGGGATGATGCAGCAAAGTAGCATAAGTATTTCCCTCAGTTTTTTAGAACCAAGGTATCAATCCAGTAGGAGGCTACGTGTGAGTCCCTTGTACCTGCACAAAACAAATAAATTCTCGCAACCAATGCAAATAGGGGTTGTCAATCCCTATAGGGCCACTTATGAGAGTGAGATCTGATAGATATGATAAAGATAATATTTTTGGTATTTTTATGATAAAGATGCAAAGTAAAATAAAGGCAAAGTAAATAACTAAGTAGTAGGAGATTGATATGATAAAGATAGACCCGAGGGCCATAGGTTTCACTAGTGGCTTCTCTCGAGAGCATAAGTATTCTACGGTGGGTGAACAAATTACTATTGAGCAATTGACAGAATTGAGCATAGTTATGAGAATATCTAGGTATGATCATGTATATAGGCATCACGTCCGAGACAAGTAGACCGACTCCTGCCTGCATCTACTACTATTACTCCACTCATCGACCGCTATCCAGCATGCATCTAGAGTATTAAGTTAAAAATAGAGTAACGCCTTGTAACACCCTCGATGCCACTATAGCTCCCATGTGTCGAGGCACGACTTAGAGACATAATCACATTGAAGGCATATGTCGCAAGTTAGGCAATCTTCACAACATCCCATGTAATATAAATAATAAAGGGGAGATAACATAGTTGGCTTACACTCGCCACATCAATCAAGTACATAAATAACATTACATCATCCAAACACTCATGGCCCGACTATGGCGCCAAAATAAAAGAGAACCTAACGAGCGACACGGTCCCGATCACCCCCAACAGGGCACCACTACTGATCATCAGGAAAGGAAACATAGTAACATTGAGAGTCCTCGTCGAACTCCCACTTGAGCTCAAGCGCGTCACCTGGAGCGGAATCATCAGGCCCTGCATCTGGTGTAATAGTAATCTATGAGCCACAGGGACTCAGCAATCTCGCACCCTCACGATCAAGACTATTTAAGCTTATAGGTAAGGCAAGGTAAAAATATATGTGGAGCTGCGGCAAGCGACTAGCAAGTATGGTGGCTAACTTATTCGCAAAAGAGAGCGAGAAGAGGAGGCAAAGCGCGAGCGAGAAACTAGAGAACAACCTGCGCAAACATTACTCCAACACCATGTCCACTTCCTGGACTCCGCCGAGAAGAGGCCATCACGGTAACACACTCGGTTGATTCATTTTAATTAAGTTAAGGTTCAAGTTATCTACAACCGGACATTAACAAATTCCCATCTGCCCATAACCGCGGCCACGGCTTTCGAAAGTTCAAATCCCTACAAGGGAGTCCCAACTTAGCCCATGACAAGCTCTCACGGTCAACGAAGGAATAGACCTCGTCCCAAGACGTTCCGATCAGACTTGGTATCTCGGTTCTTCAAGACACTTCGACAGGTTAAAACAAGACCAGCAACACCGCCCGAATGTGCCGACAAATCCCGATAGGAGCTGCACATATCTCGTTCTCAGGGCACAATCTGATAAGCAATCCGTACAACTAAAACCAGCCCTCAAGTTTCCCCGAGGTGGCGCTGCAAGGGGCTCTAGGTTGGACCAACACTCAGAGGAGCACTGGCCCGGGGGGGGGGGGTTAAATAAGATGACCCTTGGGCTCTGGAAACCCAAGGGAAAAAGAGGCTAGGTGGCAAATGGTAAAACCAAGGTTGGGCATTGCTGGAAAAGCTTTAATCAAGGCGAACTATCAAGGGGTTCCCATTATAACCCAACCGCGTAAGGAACGCAAAATCCGGGAACATAACACCGATATGACAGAAACTAGGGCGGCAAGAGTGGAACAAAACACTAGGCGAGAGGCCGAGCCTTCCACCCTTTACCAAGTGTATAGATGCATTAAGATAACAAGATAATATAATGATATCCCAACAAGTAAATAAATGTTCCAACAAGGAACGACCTTCAATCTTCACCTGCAACTAGCAACGCTATAAGAGGGGCTGAGCAAAGCGGTAACATAGCCAATCAATGGTTTGCTAGGTCATGGTGGGTTAGAGGTTTGACATGGAAATTTGGGAGGCTTGAAAGCAAGTGGTAGGCATCATAGCATTGGCATAGCAAAAGAGCGAGCAAACTAGCATAGCAAAGATAGTAGTGATTTCGAGGGTATGATCATCTTGCCTGCACAGTTGTCAGAGTTGACTGGATCCTCGAAAGCAAACTCAACGGGCTCCTCGTTAGAGAACTCGTCTCCCGGCTCTACCCAAACAAGACAAACAAGCAACAAGGACACAATCAACCACGTGCAAGGATCCAACAACATGATGCAAAGATGATATGCTATGCGGGATGCGATGCGGGATGCATATGCAAGATATGACAGGAAATGCATGAACCTGGCCTCAACTTGTAAATCCAAGTGTGCCAATGGAAAGATGAGATGAAATCGCTTGAAAACGATATAAATAACGCCGGAATCGGAGTTACGGTTTGGAAATGGCAAGCGATTCAATTATGACACCGGTCTGCGATTTACAGCAAGTAGCCTTCTAAATGCAATGAAATGAACATGCTACAGCACCCAAACATGACAACAAAATACATGGCAGGGATGCATACAAGATTCTTAACAAAAGTCTAGCACTGAGCTACGGCCAATTCATCCACTAACAGGTTCAAACAAGCATAGCAAAAATGCATATGGGAAACAGATTTCAGACTTAGTGAAATTAACACTTGTCTGGAATTTTAGATCAGGTAGCACTCTTCGGAGCAACAAAACTACATGCTACAGGACCTGAACATGGAAAAGTAAAGCATGGCATGGAGCTACTCAAAGAGCTTAACAAAAGTCCCTTAGTGACCTTGAGCCAAAAGGGATCAGAAAATACAATTGCAAGCATGTGAACATAGCAAAAACATAATCAGTTTTCAGACTTGGTGAAAACTGGCACATGCTGAAACATAACTCAAGTAGGCATGTTTACGAGCTCGATGCACTCACTACGGTGCAAGTCATGACAAGACAAGCATACATCTATCAAGAACACACAAAATGCAAGCTAGACATGGCCAGAACAATAACATAGCATGCACGGATCAACTACAACATCATCGGCAAAATTGCAAACAAGTTGACAATCTGCCCAGATTCACAAAGTAGCAAAAGTAGAGCTCGATTGACTCAAGATAGGTTGCTCCATAATTGCAAACAAAGACATGGATGGATATAGCACTACAATATTAACAAAACATCCTTACTGATCTTCCTCAAAAGAGGCACGGATCACTAGGAAACAACATGAACATATGGCCATATGAAATAAACAGACCAAGGACTTAGTGTGGAATTGCTAAGTCCCTGAAATCAGAATTAACAAGTGCACCACTTTGCAAGCTTGTGCTAGTCACCACACACATCACAAAAATACATGGGTTGCACCTTTGGAAAGAAGACAAAACCCTTAACAAAACATATGTACAGCATCAGGGCATATCATGCACACAATAATCATGGCAAAAATGACAAAAACCTAAATGGAGTAGCAGATCTGACAATTAACTCAAGTAGCCCTCTTCTAACAGCATTTCGGGCATCAAGATGAACTCAAATGAAAATTATGCAATGGAATGAAATGATGTACTCTCTAAGATGAACATTTTGATATGCCATATGCATGAATCGGAGCTACGGATGCAAAGTTACGAGGCCTTGAACAGGAGCACTTGGATCTGGGATATCTCGGGACAGACGAAATTTTTACCCTAGGGTTTACTGTTCACGCCAGATCTGGATCACGGCACGCGGATCGAGGTCCACCGGAGCACTGTACGCCGGCGAGGGGAGTCGAGGTCGCCGGAGTCCGGCCGGAGGAGGATGAAGGCGGAGAGGCGGCGCCGGCCTCGGGCGGCGTGGGCGGAGGTGAGGGGCGCGGGCCCGGGGCGGAGATGGTGAGGGGCGCGGTCGAGGTGGCGGTGGCCGGCGATGGGGCACGGCGTCGCCGGCCGGCGAAGGGTGGCGCGCGGTGTCACGGGCGAGGAGGAGGCGAAGGCGGCGCGGGCGAGCCCCTCTGGCCCGAGCGCGGGCCGGCCACGGGCCGCGGCGGGCTCCGGCGGCGGGGATGTGGGCGCGCGGCTCGGCGAATGGGAGGCGAACACGTGGCACCGGCGGGTGGTGGCGGACGCGTCCGGCCCGAATCGGACGTGTCCGTCGGCGAGAGGTGGGAGGAGACTAGGTTAGGGTGGATTTGATCCGGAATTTTCGGGGAGGGGATATAAATAGGCATAGAGGGAGCTAGGAGAGTCCAAATGAGGTGCGATTTTCGGCCACGCGATCGTGATCGAACGATCTAGATGATGGAGAAGACTTAGGTGGGTTTTGGGCCAAAATGGAGGGGTGTTGGGATGCAACACACACGAGGCCTTTTTGGTCCCTCAGTTAACCGTTGGAGTATCAAACGAAGACCAAATGGTACGAAACTTGACAGGCGGTCTACCGGTAGTAAACCAAGGCTGCTTGGCAAGTCTCGGTCCAATCCGGAAATGTTTAATCCCCACACACGAAAGAAAGCTAGAAATGACCACCGGAGGAGAACGAAGCGCCGGAATGCAAAACGGACAACGGGGAAAATGCTCGAATGCATGAGATGAACATGTATGCAAATGCAATGCACATGATGACATGATAAGAGGTGCATGACCATGACAACAACACACGGAGACAAAAACCCGAACCCGAGAAAATAAAATAACTTAACGCCGGAAACGGCAAGAGTTGGAGTACAAATTGGGAAAGTTACATCCAGGGTGTTACACGCCTTAAGCAAGATGACATGATGTAGAGGGATAGACTCATGCAATATGAAGAAAACCCCATCTTGTTATCCTCGATGGCAACAATACAATACGTGCCTTGCTGCCCTTACTGTCACCGGGAAAGGACAACGCAAGATTGAACCCAAAGCTAAGTGAGGGAGTCCGGGATTAGGGGGTCTCCGGACAGCCGGACTCTATCCTTCAGCCGGACTATTGGACTATGAAGATACTAAATTGAAGACTTCGTCTCGTGTCCGGATGGGGCTCTACTTGGCATGGAAGGCAAGCTAGGCAATATGGATATGGATATTTCCTCCTTTGTAACCGACCTTGTGTAACCCTAACTCTCTCCGGTGTCTATATAAACCGGAGGGTTTAGTCCGTAGGACAACATACAATCATACCATAGGCTAGCTTCTAGGGTTTAGCCTCTCTAATCTCGTGGTAGATCAACTCTTGTAATACTCATATCATCAAGAATAAATCAAGCAGGACGTAGGGTTCTACCTCCATCAAGAGTGCCCGAACCTGGGTAAAACATCGTGTTCCCTGCCTCCTGTTACCATCCGCCTTAGACACACAGTTCGGGACCCCCTACCCGAGATCCGCCGGTTTTGACACCGACATTGGTGCTTTCATTGAGAGTTCCTCTGTGTCGTCACCGTTAGACTTGATGGCTTCTTCTATCATCGATAGCGATGCAGTCCAGGGTGAGACTTTTCTCCCCGGACAGATCTTTGTGTTCGGCGGCTTCGCACCACGGGCCAACTCGCTTGGCCATCTAAAGCAGATCGAAAGCTACTTCCCTGGCCATCAGGTCAGGTTTGGAAGCTTAAATTACATGACCGATATCCGCGGAGACTTGATCTTCGACGGATTCGAGCCCCTGCCTTGTGTGCCATGCGGTCACGATGAGTACGATTTAGCTCTACCATCGGACCGTATTCAGGAGATCACACCGGCAGCCGCTCCAACCCTCAATTCGGAGCCAGTTGCACCATCCATGGACGGGTGGATGGACCCCGCCACGGAGGCCTTACCCTCAGCGGCGATCGAGCCGAACATCGACCTTAACCTGTACGAGAGCCGTGTTGTCAGACTGCCGGATCCTTCTCCGTCCACGGACTCCGAAGCGCCTGCACCCGTTCCTAGTGAATCCGATTGGGCACCGATCATGGAGTTTACCTCCGCGGATATTTTTCAGCACTCGCCCTTTGGCGACATACTGAACTCATTAAGGTCTCTCTCCTTGTCAGGAGGATCCTGGTCGAACTATGTCCGGCAGGATTGGGATGCGGATGACAAAGAAATTCGCTGCCCACCCACCACCCACTTAGTAGCCACTGTCGACGACTTAACCAACATGCTCGACTCCGAAGACATTGATGGTATGGACGGCGATGTGGGAGACGAAGAGGAACCACTGCCCACAGGGCACTAGACAGCCACCTCATCATACGATATATACATGGTGGACACACCCAAAGAAGGCAATGGCGATGAGACATCGGAGGATGACTCCTCCAAGAAGCAACCCAAGTGCCGACATCAGCGGCACCGCTCTAAGTCCCGCCAAAGCAAAAGTGGTGATTCCGGCACAGGAGATAATAACACTCCGGATAGTGCCGAAGATGGCAACAATCCCCTCCAGCATGATCTAGGACAGGAGGATGGAGAGGCCAGCCCTCTAGAGAGAGCGGCAGATGGAGAGGCGGAGGATGATAATTACATGCCCCCTCCGAAGACGAGGCAAGCCTCGATGATGACGAATTCATCGTGCCAGAGGATCCCGTCGAACAAGAGCGCTTCAAGCGCCGGCTTATAGCGGCAAACAGCCTTAAGAAAAAGCAGCAACAGCTTCAAGCTGATCAAGATCTGCTAGTTGACAGATGGAGTGAAGTCCTCGCGGTCGAGGAATATAAACTCGAACGCCCCTCCAAGAGTTACCCAAAATGCAGGTTGCTACCCCGACTGGAGGAAGAAGCATATGACGTGGCTGATCGGCCACCTCGTGGCCGCGATAGAGAGGCATTCCAGCCAAAATCTCAGCCTGCACCCCGACGCCATTCAAATAAACAGGCATGGGGAAATATGCCAGACCCGCGAGACGTATTGGAGGACAAAGCAAAACATGCAAGATCGATCTATGGATCACGAGGGCGCGCCACTATGCGAGACGATAAACGTCACACCGGATACAGTAAAAGTAAATCCGGCCGGGCCGAACACAGCAGGCAAGACTCATTGGAGCTACGTCGTGATATAGCCCAGTACAGAGGTGCCGCACACCCCTTATGCTTCATAGATGAAGTAATGGATCATCAAATCCCAGAGGGTTTCAAACCCGCAAACATAGAATCATACGACGACACGACAGATCCTGCGGTATGGATCGAGGATTTCCTCCTGCACATCCACATGGCCCGCGGTGATGACCTACACGCAATCAAATACCTCCCACTCAAACTTAAAGGACCAGCTCGGCATTGGCTCAACAGCTTGCCAGCAGAGTCCATTGGTTGTTGGGAAGATCTGGAAGCCGCATTCCTCGACAACTTTCAGGGCACTTATGTATGACCACCAGACGCTGATGACCTGAGCCATATCATTCAGCAGCCAGAGGAATTGTCCAGGCAATTCTGGACACGGTTCCTAACAAAGAAAAATCAAATCGTCGACTGTCCGAATGCAGAGGCCCTAGCAGCTTTTAAACACAACATCCGCGACGAGTGGCTAGCCCAGCACCTTGGTCAGGAAAAGCCAAAAACTATGGCAGCCCTCACGACACTCATGACCCACCTTTGTGTGGGAGAAGACAGCTGGCTGGCTCGTAGTAATAACATATCAAAGAACCATGGTACTTCAGATACCAAGGGCGGCAATGGCAGGTCACGTCGCAACAAACATAAGCGCCGCATTAACAGCGACAATACCGAGGATACAACAGTCAATGCCGGATTCAAAGGCTCTAAACCCGGTCAGCGGAAAAAGCCATTTAAAAGAAGCACTCCGGGCCCGTCCAGTTTGGACCGCATACTCGACCGCTCGTCTCAAATACACGACACCCCCGACAAGCCAGCCAACCACACCAATAGGGATTGTTGGGTATTCAAGCAGGCCGGCAAGTTAAATGCCGAAAACAAAGATAAGGGGCCACATAGCGACGACGAGGACGAGCCCCGGCAGCCGAACACCGGAGGACAGAAGAGGTTCCCTCCACAAGTGCGGACGGTGAACATGATATACGCAACCCACATCCCCAAGAGGGAGCGGAAGCGTGTGCTCAGGGACGTATATGCGTTGGAGCCAGTCGCCCCAAAGTTTAACCCATGGTCCTCCTGTCCGATCACCTTCGATCGCAGGGACCACCCCACTAGTATCCGTCATGGCGGATTCGCCGCACTGGTCCTTATGGATGGCGGCAGCAGCCTGATCATTGACGGATTTCACCTCACTCGAGTCCTTATGGATGGCGGCAGCAGCCTGAACCTGCTTTACCAGGACACAGTGCGCAAAATGGGTATAGACCCCTCAAGGATCAAACCCACAAAAACGACCTTTAAAGGCATCATACCAGGTGTAGAGGCCCATTGCACAGGCTCAGTCACACTGGAAGTGGTCTTCGGATCCCCAGATAACTTCCAAAGCGAAGAGTTAATCTTCGATATAGTCCCGTTCCGCAGTGGTTATCATGCACTGCTCGGGCGAGCCGCATTTGCGAGATTCAACGCGGTACTGCATTATGCATACCTCAAGCTCAAGATGACAGGACCTCAGGGGGTCATTATAGTTAACGGAAACACAGAGCGCTCTCTCCGAATGGAGGAGCACACTGCGGCCCTCGCAGCGGAAGCGCAAAGCAGCCTCTTAAGGCAATCCACTAGTTCGGCGTTTAAGGACCCAAACACCTTCAAGCGCGCCCGGAGTAATCAGCAACAGGACCGCCTGGCACGTTCCGAGCTCGAATAGCAATGCGGCCCCCACCCTGGCCCAAGCCAAACGGCGAAATTCGTGCCACGCGTACATAATTACGCATTAAAAATACCATGGGCACAGGCGGGGAGGGGGGCATGACTACGGCACGCCCCAAGACGCGGCTTAAACCGCACTAGGGGCTTCCCGTTTTGTTATTTTCTTTTCAGGACTTTAATCTCTAGAAACCCGGTCCGGCAGCATGATTGCCGAACATATGATGCAGCAACAAAGAAGGCAGAAAGCTAGGTCACACCACAGAACTCCCAGGTGGATTACGATAACGAGTGTAATACTTGCCTTAATACTATTCTTCAGCTCGCCCTTGGAGGGGACATAGTCCTACTTTTTGCTTATTGCACTGCATGTATCATTCTGCTTTAACGCACCTTTTTGAATAAACAATGCATAGCATTAAGACTATTATTGCATTCTTCTTTATGTATATATATGTTCATTCATAACATCCAGCACCCGTACACTCTGGTACGGCCAATACGCTAGGGGCTTAAGCATACCCCACAATACGGCGTGAGAAGTCCGGACACTTTCAACAGTGCGGCACCCCGAACTTATAGCACTATATGCATCAGCTCCGAATCATGTCTTGGGTCAATAGTTGAGTTTGCCCAGCTCCCATGTTTTGGTACCTTACGTTCCGCTATATCGGCTAAGGTAGCACTGGGAGAACTACTGCGATTGTGCCCCAGTTCTGCTGGGCTAAGCACCTCAGTAGAGAAAGCTAAAACTGACTGTCATGATAAGGCGAGAGACTGGTTGCTATTCAAGAGGTTTTCAAGTCCTTAAAGACTTATGCCGCTTAGAGCGAGGAGTCGGCCCTATCCGTCTTAAGGCGTGTATAGCACCCCGAGTTCGGCCTTCCGAACACTAGGGGCTTCGCCGAAATTTAAAATTATAGAATTCTATGGCTAAGTGAGAGTGATAACGCATTATAGTCCGATTGCCTTGTTCATTGTGCTGAGCACCTCCCTCGAAGGACCCAAAAATGGGAACAAGAGTGCTCAGGTTTATCCCGAACACCCCAACACTCGTGGCATGGGGGCAAAAGCCGATGACTAGCCATCTCTCAGATTTGATAAACAGCCGAATAGAAGGTAATATTTTAAATTCAAACAAGCGTTGCATAGCGCATATGAACAAGTTTTCATGAATACAGGATTACACGAGCGGGTTTATTCAAATATTGTATCTTTGGTACACTCGTCCGCTACGAGGCGGGCACCCTTCAGGACACCCTCATAGTACTTCTTGGGGTGGCGATGCTCCTTGCCCTCCGGCGGCCCTTCCTTGATCAGCTTCACGGTGTCCAGCTTGGCCCATTGTACCTTCACACGGGCGAAAGCCCGGCGTGCACCTTCGATGCAAACGGACCGCTTGATCACTTCCAGCCGTGGGCAGGCATCCACAAGCCACCTCACCAAGCCGAAGTAGCTGTTGGGAAGGGCGTTGCCAGGCCACATCCGGACTATCAAGCCCTTCATGGCCTGTTCGGCCGCCTTGTGTAGCTCGACCAGCTGCTTCAGCTGGTCGCTCATAGGTACTGGGTGTTCGGTCCCAGTATACTGGGCCCAGAAGAACTTCTCCGTCGAGCTTCCCTCCTCGGCCCAGTAAAATTTTGCGGCATCCGACACGCTGCAAGGCAAATCTGTGAATGCTCCTGGAGAGCTCCGGATTCGGGTAAGTAACAAGTAATTTATTTTCACATGCTTACTTTGCATATAGAATGCCTTACCCGCCGCTATCTGCTTCATCACATCAATCTCCTGGAGGGCCTTTTGGGCTTCGGCCTTGGCACTCTTTGCACCCTCAAGGGCCGTGGCAAGCTCAGACTCTCGCGTCTTCAAGTCAAGCTCCAGCACCTCGTGCTTCGTCTCGAGAGCGTGGAGCTCTTGCTGCACCTCGCCCACCCGTGCCTCATGCCTCTCCCGCTCGGTGCGCTCCTTGGCCGCTTTGTTTTCGGCCTCGGACAACGCTTGCTTCAGGGTCGCCACCTCGGTCGTGGCCCCTGGCAAACTTATGAGAATCCTGTTATTTTGCAATCGCTTTCCTTTTATATAGATCCATAGACTAGGTACTACTTACCTTTGTTCTCCTCGAGCTGCCTCTTGGCAAGGCCGAGCTCTTCCTTGGACCCTTTAAGGTCCTGCTTCAGTGCGGCGACCTCCGCAGTCAGTGCGGCAGAGGCCAGTAGTGAAGCCTGCATATGCATATAGACATACTTATATTAGACTCCTGCAATATTGTTTGATCCTCTGTTCAGCTTTTCTTTGTGAACACCGAACAGAGCATCAGGGGCTACTGTCTATGCGGTAATATTTCTCCTATATTTCAAAAACTTACCTCAAAGCCTGTTAGAAGGCTGGCATAGGCTTCAGTCAGTCCGCTCTTGGCGGACTGAACCTTCTGGACCACCGCACTCATAATAGTGTGGTGCTCTTCGTCAATGGAAGCGCTGCGAAGCGCTCCCAGCAGATTGTCCGGTGCCTCAGGATGGGCATAGGTCACCGGCACAGGCGTCTTGCCCCTCTTGGAAGGAGGCCGCCTGCCCGAGTCTGGAACAACTGGAGGTTCCGGCATGGTGTTCAGCTGAGGGCCGAACTCGGAGCCCTCGGGGGCTTTGCTCCCCTGCTCCCGGAGTCCGGAAGGTCGCTTTGAGGCGCCTCCGGGACTGTCTCCCCTCGACCCAGTTCCTCTTGAGACAACACCTCGGCGTTGTCCATAGGGCAAGGGGAGGTGGCGGTCGGAAGTGGATCGCTATCCATATCCGACGAGCCCAGGGAGCCGTCCGATGAGGATACGTCGATACGGGTTCGGGGCGGTCTGCACAATCATAATTCGGTGTTAGGAGAAGCAGTGCGACAAAGGAATGCCATGAGTTACTCTGGTATCCAAATACTTATGACTTCGCCAGGGGCTTGGCCCGGAGCAGCCACTCATCTTCGCCTTCGGCGGCGGTGGTGGAGTAGTCCGGAAGGAGAGTCCTTCCCTTCTTGGACCCTTCGGCCCCCCAGTAGGGGCGGCCTTCCTTTTCTTGTCTCCCCCGACTGGAGGGGGAACATCTTCATCTTCCTCCTCGTCTTCGGGGGAGGAGTGCGTCACGGAGTTATCGGACGATGAGTCTGATAACACCTGGCGTCGGGAGCTCTTTCGGGTTCCCTTGGCCTTCTTGGTCTTCTTTGGCACCTTGTAAGGAGCCGGAGTCAGCATCTCCGTCAGGAGAGCATCCGCAGTGTCTTCAGGCAGAGGGGGCGGACAGTTAATCTGCCCCGACGTCTCCACCCAGTCCTATCAAAGGCATGGAGATCAGACCCCGCACATGGTTAAGCTAGGGGAAATAAATATCCTACCGGATGTATAGAACTCACCGAATGCGCTCGGCGCTTCGCGCTTAGCCCGCGGTCCTCGGTGAGAGAGGGAGGAACCTCGACGCCCTTGAACAACACCTTCCATACGTCCTTGTGCGTCATGTCGAAGAGCTCGCTCAGAGTCTGGTGCTGGGCCGGGTCGAACTCCCACAAGTTGAAGTCCCGTTGTTAGCACAGGAGGATCCGGCGGATGAGCATGACCTGGACTATGTTGACAAGCTTGAGCTTCTTGCTTGTCATGTTCAGGATACATTTCTAGAGTCCGTCCAGCTCCACCGATGAACCCCACGACAAGCCCTTCTCTTTCCAAGAAGTGAGCCGTGTTGGGAATCCGGATCGAAACTTGGGGGCAGCCACCCATTTGGTGTCGTGCGGCTTGGTGATGTAGAACCATGCCGATTGCCACCCCTTTATGGTCTCCATGAAGGAGCCTTCAAGCCATATAACGTTGGGCATCTTGCCCACCATGGCTCCGCCGCATTCTGCTTGTTGGCCGCCCACCACCTTCGGCTTGATATTGAAGGTCTTTAGCCATAGGCCGAAGTGGGGGCGGATGCGGAGGAAAGCCTCACAGACGACGATGAACACCGAAATGTTGAGGATGAAGTTCGGGGCCAGATCATGGAAGTCCAGCCCGTAGTAGAACATGAGACCGCGGATGAATGGATGAAGGGGAAACCCCAGTCCGCGGAGGAAGTGGTGGAGGAAAACTACCCTCTCATGGGGTTCTGGGGTAGGGATGATCTGCCCCGCAGCGGGCAGCTGATGCGCGATATTCGCGGCTAAGTATCCGGCTCCGCGCACCTTTTTGATGTGTTCCTCCGTAACGAAGGCAGCCATCCACTTGCCTCCCGCTCCGGACATGTTTGGAGGAGGTTGAGGAGAAAGATGTGGACTTGGGCGTTGGGGCTCGAGTGCGCAAGAATGGATGGGCAAGGAGGAAGAAGGCGTGGGTAGAGAAAGGTTAAACCTTATCCCTTTATAAGGGCGGCCAAAACTATGCGCCCCCACTAGCCTAGTAAAACTCGCTTACCCCCCAAGCGCCATAATCGATGGCGCGGTTGGGTTACCCATGCCTGTATTGATGAAAATCCCGTAATAAGGGGAACACGTTCTCTGCTTTGACAAGATGTATCAAGAAACTGCCTTGCGTTATGAGCGGGGCTAGTCAAAGGAAACGGTTCGAATAATCACCGGGCTACGACATAATGTTATGTTGCCAAAACGTGTCGGCAGATTAGATTTGTGGAAATATTATTCTCTCTACGGTGCTATGTGGAAATTATTTTGCAGGGTTGGACACTATCCTTGTATTCAAATTCTTCCGTGATGTATTCGGAGGAGGAACCCGCCTTACAATGCCGAAGAAAATACTGCGTGCCGGGCTCATCGTCATTGAAGCCTGGTTTAGGGGCTACTGAGGGAGTCCGGGATTAGGGGGTCTCTGGATAGCCGGACTCTATCCTTCGGCCGGACTATTGGACTATGAAGATACTAAATTGAAGACTTCGTCTTGTGTCCGGATGGGACTCTACTTGGCATGGAAGGCAAGCTAGGCAATACGGATATGGATATTTCCTCCTTTATAACCGACCTTATGTAACCCTAACTCTCTCCGGTGTCTATATAAACTGGAGGGTTTAGTCCGTAGGACAACATATAATCATACCATAGGCTAGCTTCTAGGGTTTAGCCTCTCCGATCTCGTGGTAGATCAACTCTTGTAATACTCATATCATCAAGAATAAATCAAGCAGGATGTAGGGTTCTACCTCCATCAAGAGGGCCCGAACCTGGGTAAAACATCGTGTTCCCTGCCTCCTATTACCATCCGCCTTAGACGCACAGTTTGGGACCCCCTACCCGAGATCCGCCGGTTTTGACACCGACACTAAGCACTTCTCCCATTGCAAGAAAGATCAATCTAGTAGGCCAAACCAAACTGATATTTCAAAGAGACTTGCAAAGATAACCAATCATACATAAAAGAATTCAGAGAAGATTCAAATATTATTCGTAGATAGACTTCATCATAAACCCACAATTCATCGGTCTCAACAAACACACCGCAAAAAGAAGATTACATCGAATAGATCTCCACAAGAGAGGGGGAGAACATTGTATTGAGATCCAAAAAGAGAGAAGAAGCCATCTAGCTACTAGCTATGGACCCGTAGGTCTGAAGTAAACTACTTACGCTTCATCGGAGAGGCTATGGTGTTGATGTAGAAGCCCTCCGTGATCGATGCCCCTCCGGCGGAGCTCCGGAATAGGCCCCCAGATGGGATCTCTTAGATAGAGAAAGTTATGGCGGTGGAATTAGGATTTTGGCTCCGTATCTGATCGTTTGGGGGTACGTGGATATATATAGGAGGAAGAAGTACGTCGGTGGAGCAATAGGGGGCCCACGAGGGTGGAGGGTGCGCCTAGGGGGGGGGGGCAGGCGCGCCCCCTACCTCGTGGCCTCCTGTTAATTGGCTTGACATAGGGTCCAAGTCTCCTGAGTTGTATTCGGTGAGAAAATCACGTTCCTGAAGGTTTTATTCCGTTTGGACTCCGTTTGATATTCCTTTTCTTCGAAACCCTAAAACAGGCAAAAACAGCAATTCTGGGCTGGGCCTCTGGTTAATAGGTTAGTCCCAAAAATAATATAAAAGTGGATAATAAAGCCCAATAATGTCCAAAACTGTAGATAATATAGCATGGAGCAATCAAAAACTATAGATACGTTGGAGACGTATCAAGCATCCCCAAGCTTAATTCCTGCTCGTCCTCGAGTAGGTAAATGATAAAAATAGAATTTTTGATGCTGAGTGCTACTTGGCATAATTTTAAGGTAATTCTTCTTAATTGTGGTATGAATATTCAGATCCGAAAGATTCAAGACAAAAGTTTATATTGACATAGAAAATAATAATACTTCAAGCATACTAACAAAGCAATCATGTCTTCTCACAATAACATGGCTAAAGAAAGTTATCCCTACAAAATCATATAGTCGGCTATGCTCTATCTTCACCACACAAAATATTTAAATCATGCACAACCCCGATGACAAGCCAAGCAATTGTTTCATACTTTTGACATTCTCAAAACTTTTTCAATCTTCACGCAATACATGAGCGTGAGCCATGGATATAGCACTATAGGTGGAATAGAGTGGTGGTTGTGGAGAAGACAAAAACGGGAAGATAGTCTCACATCAACTAGGCGTATCAACGGGCTATGGATATGCCAATGTGAGTGAGTAGGGATTGCCATGCAACGGATGCACTAGAGCTATAAGTATATGAAAGCTCAACAAAAGAAACTAAGTGGGTGTGCATCCAACTTGCTTGCTCATGAAGACCTAGGGCATTTTGAGGAAGCCCATCATTGGAATATACAAGCCAAGTTCTATAATGAAAGATTCCCACTAGTATATGAAAGTGGTATCATGAGAGACTCTCTACTATGAAGATCATGGTGCTACTTTGAAGCTCAAGTGTGGTAAAAGGATAGTAACATTGTCCCTTCTCTCTTTTTCTCTCATTTTTTTATTTGGGCCTTTTCTCTTTTTTATGGGCTTTTTTTATTTTTTTATTTTTCGTCCGGAGTCTCATCCCGACTTATGGGGGAATCATAGTCTCCATTATCTTTTCCTCACTTGGGACAATGCTCTAATAATGATGATCATCACACTTTTATTTTTCTTACAACTCAACAATTACAACTCGATACTTAGAACAAGATATGACTCTATATGAATGCCTCCGGCGGTGTACCGGGATATGCAATGATTCATGAGTGACAAGTATGAAAGAATTATGAATGGTGGCTTTGCCACAAATACTATGTCAACTACATGATCATGCTAAGCAATATGACAATGATTGAGTGTGTCATGAACGTAACGATGGAAAGTTGCATGGCAATATATCTCGGAATGGCTATGGAAATGCCATAATTGGTAGGTATGGTGGTTGTTTTGAGGAAGGTATATGGTGGGTGTATGATACCGGCGAAAGGTGCGCGGTATTAGAGAGGCTAGCAAGGGTGGAAGGGTGAGAGTGCATATAATCCATGGACTCAACATTAGTCATAAAGAACTCATATACTTATTGCAAAAATCTACAAGTTATCAAAGCAAAGTATTACGCGCATGCTCCTAGGGGGATAGATTGGTAGGAAAAGACCATCGCTCGTCCCCGATCGCCACTCATAAGGAAGACAATCAATAAATAAATCATGCTCCAACTTCATCACATAACGGTTCACCATACGTGCATGCTACGGGAATCACAAGCTTCAACACAAGTATTTCTCAAATTCACAACTACTCAACTAGCATGACTTTAATATCACCATCTCCATATCTCAAAACAATTATCAATATCAAACTTATCATAGTATTCAACACACTCATAAGAAAGTTTTTATTATTAATCTTGCATACCAAGCATATTAGGATTTTAAGCAAATTACCATGCTATTAAGACTCTCAAAATAATCTAAGTGAAGCATGAGAGATCAATGTTTCTATAAAACAAATCCACCACCGTGCTCTAAAAGATATAAGTGAAGCACTAGAGCAAAATTATATAACTCAAAAGATATAAGCGAAGCACATAGAGTATTCTAACAAATTCCAAATCATGTATGGATCTCTCAAAAGGTGTGTACAGCAAGGATGATTGTGGTAAACTAATAAGCAAAGAATCAAATCATACAAGACGCTCCAAGCAAAACACATATCATGTGGTAAATAAAAATATAGCTCCAAGTAAAGTTACCGATAGAAGTAGATGAAAGAGGGGATGCCTTCCGGGGCATCCCCAAGCTTAGGCTCTTGCCACTCCTTGTTCCATAATCCATCAAATCTTTACCCAAAACTTGAAAACTTCACAACACAAAACTTAAAGTAGAAAATCTCGTGAGCTCCGTTAGCGAAAGAAAACAAAAGACCACTTCAAGGTACTGTAATGAACTCATTCTTTATTTATATGAGTGTTATACCTACTGTATTCCAACTTCTTTATGGTTTATAAACTAATTTACTAGCCATAGATTCATCAAAATAAGCAAACAACACACGAAAAACAGAATCTGTCAAAAACAGAGCATTCTGTAGTAATCTGTAGCTAGCGCAAGATATGGAACCCCAAAAATTCTAGAATAAATTTCTGGACGTGAGTAATTTATCTATTAATCATCTGCAAAAAGAATTAACTAAATATCACTTTCCAAATAAAAGTTACAGTAGTTCTCGTGAGCGCTAAAGTTTCTGTTTTTTTACAGCAAGTTCAACAAGACTTTCCCCAAGTCTTCCCAACGGTTCTACTTGGCACAAACACTAATTAAACACAAAAAACACAACCAAAACAGAGGCTAAATAATTTATTTATTACTAAGCAGGAGCAAAAATCAAGGAATAAAAATAAAATTGGGTTGCCTCCCAACAAGCGCTATCGTTTAACGCCCCTAGCTAGTCATAACAAGCAAGAATAGATCTAGGTATTGCCATCTTTGGTAGGCAATCCATAAGTGGCTCTCATAATAGATTCATAAGGTAATTTAATTTTCTTTCTAGGAAATTGTTCCATGCCTTTCCTTCACGGAAATTGGAATCTAATATTTCCTTCCTTCATATCTATAATTGCACCAATCGTTCTAAGGAAAGGTCTACCGAGAATAATAGGACATGAAGGATTGCAATCTATGTCAAGAACAATAAAATCTACGGGCACATAATTCCTATTTGCAACAATAAGAACATCATTAGTTCTTCCCATAGGTTTCTTAATAGTGGAATCCGCAAGGTGCAAGTTTAGAGAGCAATCATCAAAATCACGGAAACCTAACAAATCACACAAAGTCTTCGGAATCGTGGAAACACTAGCACCCAAATCACATAAAGCATAGAATTCATGATCTTTAATTTTAATTTTAATAATTGGTTCCCACTCATCATAAAGTTTTCTAGGGATAGAGACTTCCAATTCAAGTTTTTCTTCATAAGATTGCATCAAGGCATCAACGATATGTTTAGTAAACGCTTTATTTTGACTATAAGCATGATGCGAATTTAGCACGGATTGCAACAAGTAAATACAATAAATCAAATAGCAATTTTCATAGTTAAATTCCTTGAAATGCATAATAGTGGGTTTAGCAACATCTAGAGTTTTAATTTCTTCAATCCCACTTTTATCAAATTTAGCATCAAGATCAAAAGATTCAAAATTCTTGGAACGCCTTCTAGGTAAAGGTGGATCATATTCAGTCCCATCATTATCAAGATTCATATTGAAAAACAAAGATTTAATAGGGGACACATCAATAACTTTTAGATCTTCATCATTATTTTTGTAGGAACTAGAAGAACACGCTTTTATAAAGGCATCTTTCTTAGCACGCATCCTAGCGGTTCTTTCTTTGCACTCATCAATGGAAATTCTCATGGCTTTGAGAGACTCATTGATATCATGCTTAGGTGGAATAGATCTAAGTTTCAAAGAATCAACATCAAGAGCAATTCTATCAACGTTCCTAGCCAAATCATCAATCTTAAGCAATTTTTCTTCAATCATAGCATTAAAATTCTTTTGCGAAGTAATAAATTCTTTAATATTAGAATCAAAATCAGAGGGCATCTTATTATAATTTCCATAGGAATTGTTGTAGTAATTTCCATAATTATTAGAGGGATTACTAGGATAAGGCCTAGGAATGAAATTTCCTCTAAACGCGTTGTTACCAAAATTGTTCCTACCAACAAAATTCACATCCATAGATTCATTATTATTTTCAATCAAAGTAGACAAGGGCATATCATTAGGATCAGAAGAAACACTCTTATTAGCAAATAATTTCATAAGTTCATCCATCTTTCCACTCAAAACATTAATTTCTTCTATCACATGCACCTTTTTATTAGTAGATCTTTCAGTGTGCCATTGAGAATAATTAACCATAATATTATCTAGAAGTTTAGTAGCTTCTCCTAAGGTGATTTCCATAAAAGTGCCTCCCGCGGCCGAATCTAAAAGATTTCTAGAAGCAAAATTCAATTCGGCATATTTTTTTTGTATAATCATCCACAAATTTAAACCATGAGTAGGGCAATTATGTATCATTAATTTCATTCTCTCCCAGGCTTGTGCAACATGTTCATGATCAAGTTCCTTGAAGTTCATAATATCGTTTCTAAGAGAGATGATCTTAGCGGGAGGAAAATACTTAGAGATAAAAGCATCTTTGCACTTGTTCCATGAATCAATACTATTTTTAGGCAAAGACGAAAACCAAGCTTTAGCACGATCTTAAGCGAAAAAGGAAATAGCTTCAATTTAACAATATCATTATCCACATCTTTCTTATTTTGCATGTCACACAAATCAACGAAGCTATTTAGATGGGTAGCGGCATCTTCACTAGGAAGGCCGGAGAACGGATCTTTCATGACAAGATTTAGCAAAGCAGTATTAATTTCACAAGATTCAGCATCGGTAAGAGGAGCAATCGAAGTGCTAATAAAATCATTGTTGTTGGTATTGGTGAAGTCACACAATTTAGTATTATCTTGATCCATCGCGACAAACAAGCAAACTAACACACAAGCAAACAAAACGCAAGCGGACAAAAAGAGGCAAATAGAGGGAGAGAGGGCAAATAAAATGGCAAGGGTGAATTGGGGGGAGAGGAAAACGAGAGGCAAATGGCAAATAATGTAATGCGGGAGATAAGGGTATGTGATGGGTACTTGGTATGTTGACTTTTGCATAGACCTCCCCGGCAACGGCGACAGAAATCCTTCTTGCTACCTCTTTTAGCACTTCGTTGGTTTTCCCCAAAGAGGAAGGGATGATGTAGCAAAGTAGCGTAAGTATTTCCCTCAGTTTTTGAGAACAAAGGTATCAATCCAGTAGGAGGCTACACGCGAGTCACTCGTACCTGCGCAAAACAAATAAATCCTCGCAACCAACGCAAATAGGGGTTGTCAATCCCTGTTGGGCCACTTACGAGAGTGAGATCTGATAGATATGATAAAGATAATATTTTTGATATTTTATGATAAAGATGCAAAGTAAAATAAAGGCAAAGTAAATAACCAAGTAGTAGGAGATTGATATGATAAAGATAGACCCGGGGGCCATAGGTTTCACTAGTGGCTTCTCTCGAGAGCATAAGTATTCTACGGTGGGTGAACAAATTACTGTTGAGCAATTGACAGAATTGAGCATAGTTATGAGAATATCTAGGTATGATCATGTATATAGGCATCACGTCCGAGACAAGTAGACCGACTCCTGCCTGCATCTACTACTATTACTCCACTCATCGACCGCTATCCAACATGCATCTAGAGTATTAAGTTAAAAACAGAGTAACGCCTTAAGCAAGATGACATGATGTAGAGGGATAGACTCACGCAATATGAAGAAAACCCCATATTGTTATCCTCAATGGCAACAATACAATACGTGCCTTGATGCCCTTACTGTCACCGGGAAAGGACACTGCAAGATTGAACCCAAAGCTAGGCACTTCTCCCATTGCAAGAAAGATCAATCTAGTAGGCTAAACCAAAATGATAATTCGAAGAGACTTACAAAGGTAACCAATCATACATAAAAGAATTCAGAGAAGATTCAAATATTATTCATAGATAGACTTGATCATAAACCCACAATTCATCGGTCTCAACAAACACACTGCAAAAAGAAGATTACATCGAATAGATCTCCACAAGAGAGGGGGAGAACATTGTATTGAGATCCAAAAAGAGAGAAGAAGCCATCTAGCTACTAGCTATGGACCCGTTGGTCTGAAGTAAACTACTCACACTTCATCGGAGAGGCTATGATGTTGATGTAGAAGCCCTCCGTGATCGATGCCCCCTCCGACGGAGCTCCGGAACAGGCCCCAAGATGGGATCTCGTGGATACAGAAAGTTACGGCGGTGGAATTAGGGTTTTGGCTCCGTATCTGATCGTTTGGGGGTACGTGGATATATATAGTAGGAAGAAGTACGTCGATGGAGCAACAGGGGGCCCACGAGGGTGGAGGGCGCACCTGGGGGGGGGGGGGGGCAGGCGCGCCCCCCTACCTCGTGGCCTCCTGTTAATTGGCTTGACGTAGGGTCCAAGTCTGCTGAGTTGTATTCGGTGAGAAAATCATGTTCCCGAAGGTTTCATTCCGTTTGGACTCTGTTTGATATTCCTTTTCTTCGAAACCCTAAAACAGGCAAAAAACATCAATTTTAGGCTGGGCCTCCGTTTAATAGGTTAGTCCCAAAAATAATATAAAAGTGGATAATAAAGCTCAATAATGTCCAAAACAGTAGATAATATAGCATGGAGCAATCAAAAATTATAGATACGTTGGAGACGTATCAGGGGGGCTGCCGAGGTTTGTTGATGCGACTGTTACGGTGCCGACCCCGCTCGAGGCCCCCAAGGCGCCATCTCCCGGGGCTCATGACCTCCGTCCTGAGGTGACGGTTGAGGGGGCGACACAATCCACTGCTCCTGAGGCTGAAGCCCACGAAGCCCCGTCGGGCCACCCTGAGGCAGGGCCCGATGGCTCCCCTCAGCCCAGCGCTCCTGAGGTCGTCCCCTCAGGAGCCTCACCAGCCGCGCCCATTGTTGGCGACCGCATCCAGGGCTTCGACCGGCTCTGACTAGACTTCGATGCACTCCGCAAGAGGAAGGGGTCTCCAAGCTGCAGTGGCGATGCATTCTGGCCATTGAAGCAGAGGAAGTATATTGCCATGGACGAGTGAGTACCTTACCCTTGTAATTTCTTAGGTGCCATCTTCTCTTCTGATCGTGGTTTCTCATGCCTCCTTTCGCCAGGGTGATGAAACCTCCAGACGTGCAACCTCCTCCTACCTCGGGCCCTTTGTTGATTCTGAGTGTCTCGCGCCAGCCCGCTATGCTCGGTGCAAGATCGGCGGGGGATATGGGTGTGCCGGCCTGGCGCCTTGACCCTGTGCTCCTGCTGCCCTTCCTTCACGGCCCGGTCAGGGGTGCGGGGGGGGGGGGGGGGGTGTGCCAAGGGCTCCACCCTTGGTTGTGGATAACGGTTGGGTGACCTCGATCCTGGCTTCTTGTCGAGCGACGGGCCCTTACCCATCCGGGGCCCCGCCGAGGCCCAGACGACGATTGGAGGAGTGCCGGCCTCCAGCCCCCTGCTAGGAGGGAGCGAGCCGCTTTGGATTCCTTCGGCAACCCCTGCTGTGGGGGATGGACCTGGTCACGCGCTCAAGTTTGCGCGTGAGCGGGGTGTCGTCCACCGCGAGCTCTTTCAGGAGGCAATGGGTGCGCTGAGCTGACTCGGCGGGGAACTCGTGGATGTTGACACTCGACTTGAAGCTGAGGGTCTCCGGCTGGCGGAGGAGTGGCATCAACTGAAGGTGGCTATCAACCTCGGGCACCTCCAGCGCGAGCACGCCAATGCGAAGGCCGAGGCATCCCTGGCAACCTCGCGAGAGGCTAGCGCTCGGGCCTTGGAGGAGGCTAGGGAGGCGGACAGCCGCCGCGCGGCCGCCGAGGAGTGCATGCGGGAGCTCCAGGCCTTGAACGCCTCCCTGGAGTAGCAGGTGTAGGCGTGCAGAGTTGCCTTGGCGTTGATGAAGGGTGCATCGTCTGACGAGGAGGAGATCTCGAGGCGCAAGGAAGCACTGTTGCTGGAGGCCACGGAGCGCAACCTTGAGCTTGAGCGGTTGGAGACGAGAGAGTGCCAAGTCGCCCAAGCAGAGGATGCTATCGGCGCGCGCAAGGCCAGGGCCCAGGAGGAGGTCGACCGCATGATGGCCGAGGCTCGTGGATCTTGCTGGCAGGTATGACCTGAAGCTGAAGCTCGTGGAAGCCGAAGGTGTGGGCAGGACCGCTGCCCTCATGTCAGGGCTGGCTAAGGCGGAACAGCGCGAGAGAGCCACCACAGCCACCCTGACCTCGGTGCAGGCTGAGCTGGCCTCCGCCCGTGCTGAGTGCTCTCTGTTCAGCAGCGGGTTGACAGCGCCGAGTCCTTCACGCAACAGAGCATGGAGGAGGCGCTTCGAGGGCAGACGCTATTACGCGAGCATGCTCCCATGCTTCAGGACCTCAGGACGAGGGCCAATCAGGCGCTTGGTACCATCTACGATGAGCACGCTCCCCATCCACACGTCGAGGACTACGCCAGTCATCTTCGCTTCTTCAATGACGTCATGACGCGCCTGGAAAAACAAGCTAAGAGGGCTGATACATCCATTTTGCATCATGCTTTTATGTCGATATTTATTGCATTATGGGCTGTTATTACACATATGTCACAATACTTATGCCTATTCTCTCTTATTTTACAAGGTTTACATGAAGAGGGGGAATGCCGACAGCTGGAATTCTGGGCTGGAAAAGGAGCAAATATTAGAGACCTATTCTACACAACTCCAAAAGTCCTGAAACTTCACGGGAGCACGTTTCAGAATATATAAAAAATATTGGGCGAAGGAAGTACCAGAGGGGGGCCACCCACCATCCACGAGGGTGGGAGGCGCGCCCTACCCCCTGGGCGCGCCCCCTGCTTCGTGGGCCCCCTGGCAGGCCTCCGGTGGCCATCTTCAGCTATATGATGTCTTTTGCCCTTGAAAAAATGATAAGCTAGCTCACGGGACGAAACTCCGCCGCCATGAGGCGGAACCTTGGCGGAACCAATATAGGGCTCTGGCGGAGCTGTTATGCCGGGGAAACTTCCCTCTGGGAGGGGGAAATCATCACCACCGTCATCATCATCGATCCTCTCATCGGGAGGGGGTTAATCTCCATCAACATCTTCACCAGCACCATCTCATCTCAAACCCTAGTTCATCTCTTGTATCCAATCTTTGTCCCAAAAACCATAGATTGGTACCTGTGGGTTGCTAGTAGTGTTGATTACTCTTTGTAGTTGATGCTAGTTGGTTTATTCAGCGGAAGATTATATGTTCAGATCCTTTATGCATATTAATACCCCTCTGATTATGAACATGAATATGATTTGTGAGTAGTTACGTTTGTTCCCGAGGACATGGGAGAAGTCTTGCTACAAGTAGTCATGTGAATTTGGTCTTCGTTCGATATTTTGATGAGATGTATGTTGTCTTTCCTCTAGTGGTGTCATGTGAACGTCGACTACATGACACTTTACCATTGTTTGGGCCTAGAGGAAGGCATTTTGGATTAATAAGTAGATGATGAGTTGCTAGAGTGACAGAAGCTTAAACCCTAGTTTATGAGTTGCTTCGTAAGGGGCTGATTTGGATCCATATGTTTCATGCTATGGTTAGGTTTACCTTAATAGTTCTTTTGTAGTTGCAGATGCTTACAAGAGGGGTTAATCATAAGTGGGATGCTTGTCCAAGGAAGGGCAGTACCCAAGCACAGGTCCACCCAATATCAAATTATCAAAGTACCGAACGCGAATCATATGAACGTGATGAAAACTAGCTTGACGATAATTCCCATGTGTCCTCGGGAGCGCTTTCCTTTATATAAGAGTTTGTCCAGGCTTGTCCTTTGCTACAAAAAGGATTGGTCCATCTTTATGCACCTTATTTACTTTTATTACTTGTTACCCGCTACAAATTACCTTATCACAAAACTATCTGTTACTGATAATTTCAGTGCTTGCAGAGAATACCTTACTGAAAAATGCTTATCATTTCCTTCTGCTCCTCGTTGGGTTCGACACTCTTACTTATCGAAAGGACTATGATAGATCCCCTATACTTGTGGGTCATCAAGACTCTTTTCTGGCGCCGTTGTCGGGGAGTGAAGCGCCTTTGGTAGGTGGAATTTGGTAAGGAAAATTTTATATAGTGTGCTGAAATTTACTGTCACTTGTTACTATGGAACATAATCATTTGAGGGGATTGTTCGGGGTATCTTCACCCCGACCAGTAGAGCAAAGAGTTGCTCCTCAACCTACTAAACCTACTGAAAATGTTTACTTTGAAATTCCTTCGGGTATGGTAGAGAAACTACTAGCTAATCCTTTCACAGGTGATGGAACATTACATCCCGATTTGCACCTAATCTATGTGGATGAAGTTTGCGGATTATTTAAGTTTGCAGGTATGCCCGAGGATGTTATCAATAAGAAGGTCTTCCCTTTATCTTTGAAGGGAAATGCATTGACATGGTTTATGCTATGTGATGATATGGGATCATGGAACTACAACCGATTGAAATTGGAATTTCATCAGAAGTTTTATCCTATGCATCTTGTTCATCGTGATCGTAATTATATATATATATATATATAATTTTTGGCCTCGCGAAGGAGAAAGCATCGCTCAAGCTTGGGGGAGGCTTAAGTCAATTTTATATTAATGCCCCAATCATGAGCTCTCAAGAGAAATTATTATTCAAAATTTTTATGCTCGGCTTTCTCTCGATAATCGCTCCATGCTCAATACTTCTTGTACTGGTTCTTTTATGATGAAGACTATTGAATTAAAATGGGATTTATTGGAAAGAACTAAACGCAACTCTGAAGATTGGGATCTCAACGAAGGCAAGGAGTCAGGTATAACACCTAAGTTTGACTGTGTTAAATCTTTGATGCATACCGATGCTTTCCCTGAATTTAGCACTAAATATGGACTTGACTCTCAGATAGTAGCTTCTTTCTATGAATCCTTTGCTACTCATGTTGATCTCCCTAAGGAGAAGTTGTTTAAATATAATCCTCCCATTGAAGTAAAAGTAGGTGCACCTATTAAAGTTGAAGAAAAGACTATCACCTATAATGATTCTGTTGTTCCTACTGCTTATATTGAGAAACCACCTTTCCCTGTTAGAATAAAGGATCATGCTAAAGCTTCAACTGTGGTTCGTAAGAGTAATACTAGAACACCTACACCCTCTAAGAAAATTAGAGTTGAACCTAGTGTTTCTATGGTTAAAGATCTCTTGGCCGATAATATTGATGGGCATGTTATTTACTTCTGTGATGAAGCTGCTAGAATTGCTAGACCTGATACTAAAAATAAACATAGACCTGTTATAGGCATGCCTGTTATTTCGGTTAAAATAGGAGATCATTGCTATCTTGGCTTATGTGATATGGGTGCTAGTGCAAGTGCAATACCGCATTCCTTATATAAAGAAATTATGCATGATATTGCACCTGCTGAGATAGAGGAAATTGATGTTACAATTAAGCTTGCCAATAGAGACACTATTTCACCAGTTGGGGTTGTTAGAGATGTTGAAGTCTTGTGTGGGAAAGTTAAATATCCTGCTGATTTTCTTGTTCTTGGTTCCCCACAAGATAACTTTTGTCCCATTATATTTGCTAGACCCTTCTTGAATACTGTTAATGCTAGGATAGATTGCAAAAAGGATGTTGTTATTATTGGTTTGGGGGATATGTCTCATGAGTTTAATTTTGCTAAATTTCGTAGACAACCCCATGATAAAGAATTGCCTAGTAAAGATGAAATTATTGGTCTTGCTTCTATTGCCGTGCCTCCTAATGATCCTTTAGAACAATATTTTCTAGACCATGAAAATGATATGTTTATGAATGAAAGAAGGAAAATATATGAAGTATTCTTCATACATGGACCTATTTTGAAACACAACTTGCCTGTTGAAATCCTAGGGGATCCTCCTCCACCCAAGGGTGATCCCGTGTTCGAGCTTAAACCTTTACCTGATACTCTTAAATATGCTTATATTGATGAGAAAGAGATATATCCTGTTATTATTAGTGCTAACCTTTTAGAGCATGAAGGAAAGAAATTATTGAAAACTCTGAAGAAGTACCGTGCTGCTATTGAATATACTCTTGATGATCTTAAGGGCATTAGTCCCACTCTATGCCAGCACAAAATAAAATTGGAGAAAGACGCAAAACCGTTTGTTGATCACCAACGACGGTTAAATCCTAAGATGAAAGAAGTGGTAAGAAAAGAAATACTAAAGCTTCTGGAGGCAGGTATAATTTATCCCGTTGCTGATAGTCAGTGGGTAAGTCCTGTCCATTGTGTCCCTAAGAAGGGAGGTATTACTGTTGTTCCTAATGATAAAGATGGATGGACCCCACAAGGAATTGTTACAGGTTATAGAATGGTAATTGATTTCTGCAAATTAAATAAAGCTACTAAAAAGGATCATTACCCGTTACCTTTTAATGATCAAATGCTAGAAAGATTATCCAAACATACACATTTTTGCTTTCTATATGGTTATTCTGGTTTCTCTCAAATACCTGTGTCAAAAGAGGATCAAGAAAAGACAACTTTACTTGCCCTTTTGGTACCTTTGCTTATAGACGTATGCCTTTTGGTTTATGTAATGCACCTGCTACCTCTCAAAGACGTATGACTGCTATATTCTCTGACTTTTGTGAAAAGATTGTTGAGGTTTTTGAAGGAAATATGCCCTAGAGGCAATAATAAAGTTATTATTTATTTCCTTATATCATGATAAATGTTTATTATTCATGCTAGAATTGTATTAAACCAGAAACATAATACATGTGTGAATACATAGACAAACAGAGTGTCACTAGTATGCCTCTACTAGACTAGTTCATTAATCAAAGATGGTTACGTTTCCTAACCATGGACAAAGAGTTGTTATTTGATTAACGGGATCACATCAGTAGGTGAATGGTCTGATTGACTTGACCCATTCCATTAGCTTAGCACCCGATCGTTTAGTATGTTGCTATTGCTTTCTTCATGACTTATACATGTTCCTGTGACTATGAGATTATGCAACTCCCGTTTGCCGGAGGAACACTTTGTGTGCTACCAAACGTCACAACGTAAATGGGTGATTATAAAGGTGCTCTACAGGTGTCTCCAAAGGTATATGTTGGGTTGGCGTATTTCGAGATTAGGATTTGTCACTCCGATTGTCGGAGAGGTATCTCTGGGCCCTCTCGGTAATGCACATCACATAAGCCTTGCAAGCATTGCAACTAATGAGTTAGTTGTGAGATGATGTATTACAGAACGAGTAAAGAGACTTGCCGGTAACGAGATTGAACTAGGTATTGAGATACCGACGATCGAATCTCGGGCAAGTAACATACCGATGACAAAAGGAACAACGTATGTTGTTATGCGGTCTGATCGATAAAAGATCTTCGTAGAATATGTAGGAGCCAATATGAGCATCCAGGTTCCGCTATTGGTTATTGACCAGAGACGTGTCTCGGTCATGTCTACATTGTTCTTGAACCCGTAGGGTCCGCACGCTTAAGGTTTCGATGATAGTTATATTATGAGTTTATGCATTTTGATGTACCGAAGTTTGTTCGGAGTCCCGGATGTGATCACGGACATGACGAGGAGTCTCTAAATGGTCGAGACATAAAGATTGATATATTGGAAGCCTATGTTTGGATATTGGAAGTGTTCCGGGTGAAATCGGGATTTTACCGGAGTACCGGGAGGTTACCGGAACCCCTCGGGAGGTATATGGGCCTTACTGGGCTTTAGTGGAAGAGAGGAGAGGTGGCCAGGGCTGGGCCGCATGCCCCTCCCCCCTAGTCCGAATAGGACAAGGAGAGGGGGCCGGCGCCCCCCTTCCTTCTCTCTCTCCTCTTTCCCCCTTCCTGAATCCTATTCCAACTAGGAAAGGGGGGGAATCCTACTCCCGGAGGGAGTAGGACTCCTCCTGGCGCGCCACCTCCTGGCCGGCCGCACCCCCCCTTTGAACCTTTATATACAGAGGCAGGGAGCACCCCTAGAGACACAAGTTGATCCATGTGATCATATTCTTAGCCGTGTGCGGTGCCCCCTTCCACCATAGTCCTCGATAATATTGTAGCGGTGCTTAGGCGAAGCCCTGCGACAGTAGCACATCAAGATCGTCACCATGCCGTCGTGCTGACGGAACTCTTCCCCGACACTTTGCTGGATCGGAGTCCAGGGATCGTCATCGAGCTGAACGTGTGCTAGAACTCGGAGGTGCCGTAGTTTCGATGCTTGATCGGTCGGTCCGTGAAGACGTACGACTACATCAACCTAATGCTTCCATTGTTGATCTACAAGGGTACGTAGATCACACTCTCCCCTCTCGTTGCTATGCATCACCATGATCTTGCGTGTCCGTAGGAATTTCTTTGAAATTACTACGTTCCCTAACAGTGGTATCAGAGCCTAGGTTTTATATGTTGATGTTATATGCACGAGTAGAACACAAGTGAGTTGTGGGTGATATAAGTCATACTGCTTACCAGCATGTCATACTTTGGTTCGGCGGTATTGTTGGATGAAGCGGCCCGGACCGACATTACGAGCACGCTTACGCGAGACCGGTTCTCCCGACGTGCTTTGCACAAAGGTGGCTAGCGGGTGACAGTTTCTCCAACTTTAGTTGAACCGAGTGTGGCTACGCCCGGTCCTTGCGAAGGTTAAAACAGCACCAACTTGACAAACTATCATTGTGGTTTTGATGCGTAGGTAAGATTGGTTCTTGCTTAAGCCCGTAGCAGCCATGTAAAACTTGCAACAACAAAGTAGAGGACGTCTAACTTGTTTTTGCAGGGCATGTTGTGATGTGATATGGTCAAGACATGATGCTAAATTTTATTGTATGAGATGATCATGTTTTGTAACCGAGTTATCGGCAACTGGCAGGAGCCATATGGTTGTAGCTTTATTGTATGCAATGCAATCGCACTGTAATGCTTTACTTTATCACTAAGCAGTAGCGATAGTCGTGGAAGCATAAGATTGGCGAGACGACAACGATGCTACGATGGAGATCAAGGTGTCATGCCAGTGACGATGGTGATCACGACGGTGCTTCGAAGATGGAGATCACGAGCACAAGATGATGAAGGCAATATCATATCACTTATATTGATTGCATGTGATGTTTATCTTTTATGCATCTTATCTTGCTTTGATTGACGGTAGCATTATAAGATGATCTCTCACTAATTATCAAGAAGTGTTCTCCCTGAGTATGCACCGTTGCGAAAGTTCTTCGTGCTGAGACACCACGTGATGATCGGGTGTGATAGGCTCTACGTTCAAATACAACGGGTGCAAAACAGTTGCACACGCGGAATACTCAGGTTATACTTGATGAGCCAAGCATATATAGATATGGCCTCGGAACACGGAGACCGAAAGGTCAAGCATGAATCATATAGCAGATATGATCAACATAGCGATGTTCACCAATGAAACTACTCCATCTCACGTGAAGATTGGACATGGTTTAGTTGATTTGGATCACGTAATCACTTAGAAGATTAGAGGGATGTCTATCTAAGTGGGAGTTCTTAAGTAATATGATTAATTGAACCTAAATTTATCATGAACTTAGTACCTGATAGTATCTTGCTTGTTTATGTTTGATTGTAGATAGATGGCCTGTGCTGTTGTTCCGTTGAATTTTAATGCGTTCCTTGAGAAAGCAAAGTTGAAGGATGATGGTAGCAATTACACGGACTGGGTCCGTAACTTGAGGATTATCCTCATTGTTGCACAGAAGAATTACGTCCTGGAAGCACCGCTGGGTGCCAGGCCTGCTGCTGGAGCAACACCAGATGTTATGAACGTCTGGCATAGCAAAGCTGATGACTACTCGATAGTTCAGTGTGCCATGCTTTACGGCTTAGAATCGGGACTTTAATGATGTTTTGAACGTCATGGAGCATATGAGATGTTCCAGGAGTTGAAGTTAATATTTCAAGCAAATGCCTGGATTGAGAGATATGAAGTCTCCAATAAGTTCTATAGCTGCAAGATGGAGGAGAATAGTTCTGTCAGTGAGCATATACTCAAAATGTCTGGGTATAATAATCACTTGATTCAAATGGGAGTTAACCTTCCAGATGATTGCGTCATTGACAGAATTCTCCAATCACTGCCACCAAGCTACAAGAGCTTCGTGATGAACTATAATATGCAAGGGCTTCTAGATTATTGACTCTAGTGCAAGTGGGAGACTGAAGGAAATATGCCCTAGAGGCAATAATAAAGTTATTATTTATTTCCTTATATCATGATAAATGTTTATTATTCATGCTAGAATTGTATTAAACCGGAAACATAATACATGTGTGAATACATAGACAAACAGAGTGTCACTAGTATGCCTCTACTAGACTAGCTCGTTAATCAAAGATGGTTACGTTTCCTAACCATGGACAAAGAGTTGTTATTTGATTAACGGGATCACATCATTAGGTGAATGGTCTGATTGACATGACCCATTCCATTAGCTTAGCACCCGATCGTTTAGTATGTTGCTATTGCTTTCTTCATGACTTATACATGTTCCTGTGACTATGAGATTATGCAACTCCCGTTTGCCGGAGGAACACTTTGTGTGCTACCAAACGTCACAACGTAAATGGGTGATTATAAAGGTGCTCTACAGGTGTCTCCAAAGGTATATGTTGGGTTGGCGTATTTCGAGCTTAGGATTTGTCACTCCGATTGTCGGAGAGGTATCTCTGGGCCCTCTTGGTAATGCACATCACATAAGCCTTGCAAGCATTGCAACTAATGAGATAGTTGTGAGATGATGTATTACGGAACGAGTAAAGAGACTTGCCGGTAACGAGATTGAACTAGGTATTGAGATACCGACGATCGAATCTCGGGCAAGTAACATACCGATGACAAAAGGAACAACGTATGTTGTTATGCGGTCTGACCGATAAAAGATCTTCGTAGAATATGTAGGAGCCAATATGAGCATCCAGGTTCCGCTATTGGTTATTGACCGGAGACGTGTCTCGGTCATGTCTACATTGTTCTTGAACCCGTAGGGTCCGCACGCTTAAGGTTTCGATGATAGTTATATTATGAGTTTATGCATTTTGATGTACCGAAGTTTGTTCGGAGTCCCGGATGTGATCACGGACATGACGAGGAGTCTCGAAATGGTTGAGACATAAAGATTGATATATTGGAAGCCTATGTTTGGATATCGGAAATGTTCCGGGTGAAATCGGGACTTTACCGGAGTACCGGGAGGTTACCGGAACCCCCCGGGAGGTATATGGGCCTTAGTGGGCTTTAGTGGAAGAGAGGAGAGGTGGCCAGGGCTGGACCGCGCGCCCCTCCCCCCTAGTCCGGATAGGACAAGGAGAGGGGGCCGGTGCCCCCCTTCCTTCTCTCTCTCCTCTTTCCCCCTTCCCGAATCCTATTCCAACTAGGAAAGGGGGGGAATTCTACTCCCGGAGGGAGTAGGACTCCTCCTGGCACGCCACCTCCTGGCCGGCCGCACCCCCCCTTTGAACCTTTATATACGGAGGCAGGGAGCACCCCTAGAGACACAAGTTGATCCAGGTGATCATATTCTTAGCCGTGTGCGGTGCCCCCTTCCACCATAGTCCTCGATAATATTGTAGCGGTGCTTAGGCGAAGCCCTGCGACAGTAGCACATCAAGATCGTCACCACGCCATCGTGCTGACGGAACTCTTCCCCGACACTTTGCTGGATCGGAGTCCGGGGATCGTCATCGAGCTGAACGTGTGCTAGAACTCGAAGGTGCCGTAGTTTCGGTGCTTGATCGGTCGGGCCATGAAGACGTACGACTACATCAACCTAACGCTTCTGTTGTCGATCTACAAGGGTATGTAGATCACACTCTCCCCTCTCATTGCTATGCATCACCATGATCTTGCGTGTCCGTAGGAATTTTTTTGAAATTACTACGTTCCCCAACAGTTTTCATGGATGATTTCTTCGTATATGGAACTTCTTTTGATGATTGCTTAAGCAACCTTGATCGAGTTTTGCAGAGATGTGAAGAAACTAATCTTGTCTTGAATTGGGAGAAGTGCCACTTTATGGTTAATGAAGGTATTGTCTTGGGGCATAAAATTTCTAAAAGAGGTATTGAGGTTGATAAAGCTAAGGTTGATGCTATTGAAAAGATGCCATGTCCCAAGGACATTACAGGTATAAGAAGTTTCCTTGGTCATGCCGTTTTTTATAGGAGGTTCATTAAGGACTTCTCTAAAATTTCTAGTCTTCTGACTAATCTCTTACAAAAATATGTTCCATTTATCTTTGATGATGATTGTGTAGAAGCATTGAAATACTTAAGAAAGCGTTGATTTCTACACCTATTGTTCAACCACCTGATTGGAACTTACCCTTTGAAATTATGTGTGATGCTAGTGAATATGCTATAGGGGCTATTCTAGGACAAAGAGTTGATAAGAAATTAAATGTTATCCAATATACTAGTAAGACTCTGGACAGTGCCCAGAGAAATTATGCTACGACTGAAAAATAATTTTTAGCAGTTGTGTTTGCTTGTGATAAGTTCGGACCTTATATTGTTGATTCTAAAGTAACAGCTCACACTGATCATGCTGCTATTAAATATCTTATGGAAAAGAAAGATGCTAAACCTAGACTTATTAGATGGGTTCTCTTGCTACAAGAATTTGATTTGCATATTATTGATAGAAAGGGAGCTGAGAACCCAGTTGCAGACAACTTGTCTAGGTTAGAGAATGTTCTTGATGACCCATTACCTATTGATGATAGTTTTCCTGATGAACGATTAGCTGTCATAAATGCTTCTCGTACTGCTCCATGGTATGCTGATTATGCTAACATTGTTGCTAAATTTATACCACCTAGTTTCACATACCAGCAAAAGAAAAAGTTTTCTATGATTTAAGGCATTACTTCTGGGATGACCCACACCTTTATAAAGGAGTAGATGGTGTTATTAGACGTTGTGTACCTGAGAATGAACAGGAACAGATCTTATGCAAGTGTCATTCTGAGGCATATGGAGGACAACGCGCTGGAGATAGAACTGCCCATAAGGTATTGCAATCCGGTTTTTATTGGCCTACTCTCTTCAAGGATGCCCGTAAGTTTGTCTTGTCTTGTGATGAATGTCAAAGACTAGGTAATATTAGTAGACGTCAAGAAATGCCTATGAATTATTAACTTCTTATTGAACCATTTGATGTTTGGGCTTTGATTATATGGGACCGTTTCCTTCCTCTAATGGGTATACCCATATTTTAGTTGCTAATGATTACGTTACTAAGTGGGTAGAAGCTATTCCAACTAGTAGTGCTGATCATAACACCTCTATTAAGATGCTTAAAGAAGTTATTTTTCTGAGGTTTGGAGTCCCTAGATACTTAATGACTGATGGTGGTTCACATTTTATTCATGGTGCGTTTCGTAAAATTCTTGTTAAGTATGATGTTAATCATAGAATTGCATCTTCCATATCATCCACAGTCTAGTGGTCAAGTAGAATTAAGTAATAGAGAGCTTAAATTAATTTTGCAGAAGACTGCTAATAGATCTAGAAAGAATTGGTCCAAGAAACTTGATGATGCATTATGGGCATATAGAACTGCATACAAAAATCCTATGGGTATGTCTCCATATAAAATGGTTTATGGAAAAACATGTCACTTACCTCTCGAACTTGAACATAAGACATATTGGGCCATTAAAGAGCTCAATTATGATTTCAAACTTGCCGGTGAGAAGAGGCTTTTTGACATTAGCTCACTTGATGAATGGAGAACCGAGGCCTATGAGAATTCCAAACTATGGAAGACCATTGCGGAAATGGAGAGCGACCCAACGGCTCTCGTACGGCCAGGCGATTCGTGAGGCGAACCCTGTGGCGACGGTGGGGGGGGGGTCCCCTTGGCGGTGGAGGACGGCTGGACGGCGACTCGGCCTGCCGAGGGGCGCGCGCGCTGGTGTGCTCCGTCCGGTGGGTGGTCCCCGACCCGCCCCCCTCCGGCGGCAGGTTTTGGGCGCTGGCGGGGGTCGACTCCGATGACGACGATGAGAAGGCCAACCAGGTAAGTAGCCAGGTAAGTGGCGGTGGTTCGCCGAGGCCGCGTGCGGCGTGCTCGGTGGGTGACTATGTCGCTCGTGCGGAGGAGCTTGGGGGCTCCCTCGTGGCTGGTCACCGGCGTGCTTTTGCCCCTGGTGGGCATGGCGGGCGCCGCCTGGCGTCGCAGATCTGGCGACCGCCAAGGGGTGTGGATGCGGGCCCAGAGGGCCGCTCCCGCGTCCTGTTGGAGCTGGGGCGCCGTGATTTGGTGCTGGCTGTGCCGCCTTCGAACTCGGTGAGCTCTCCGTCGTCGACAGTGGTCGGCGGCGGCGGCGGGGCTGCCCCTGCCAGGGAGCCGCGGGTCCAGGCTAGGGTTCCGCTGTCGATGACGATCGGGCCTGATCCTCTGCTGGGCCTGGAGGAGTGGCCTAGTTTACCAGGGCGTGGGCCGGGGGGGCTAGTGGGTGACCCGCCCGTTTCTTTGCCAGTGGGGGCGTAGGGGCACTCCCTAGTGCTTGGGCCTGGCCTGCCTGGCCCGTTGGCCTTGTGCACGCCTGTGATCGGCCCGGGCCCAGTGCGGTGGTGGATGAGCGGCCGCCCCCCCTTTATAAGTGGATGTGGTTGCCAAAGGGTGCCCTAGATCTTTCGCTAGGGTTTCCCGCATCCCACTCGCAAGTGCGGCGATTTGGGCATCGCGCTCGTCGCCTGCTCCGCTCCATCCCTCCTCCCCCTCTCACCTGCTCGTTCACGACCGCGGTGCGGATGGGAACCCGCCGCGTGGAGAAGCCCCCCATGTCGCCTCCGATCCCGGCGGCTGAGCGCCAGCGGGAGCAAGATCTGCGGGCGAAGGCGCTATCCAAGGTGCGGGCGCCCCGCGCGGAGGAGGGGGGCTGGGGGCCGCCGCCTCCTTGGTGGCTCGCGGAGCAAGAAAGGAAGAAGCAGGAGGAGCACGAGCGCAAGAAGAAGAAGAAGGAGGAGTACCGGCGTCGGGGTTTGGAGCAGAAGAAGGAGCTCAAGAGGAAGGAATCCCAGTTTCCTCCGAGCGGCGAACGGATCGGGGATCCTTTAGCCAAGAAGCGGAAGCAGAAGGGCGGGGGGGGGGGGGGGGGGCTCGGCGCTGCTGTCTTTGGTGGCCGGGCCATCAGCTTCGAAGGTTCGGTCGATGCCCCAATTCCAGTGCAGGAGTCCGACGGGCTGGAGTGCTTCAAATGTGGTCGGGTGGGCCATTATCAGAACATGTGCCACTTCAAACCCCTCTGCGTCGTCTGCCATGAGGAGGGGCATGCGTCGGCGCACTGCCCCACGCGGGGCGACATCTGATGCTCTAGATCATGGGCAACGCCATCCCCGGCGAGGGATTCTTCTGCTTGCCTTTCGTGGAGACGGAGGGCGAGGAGGTTCGCGCCCCGCTGGTGGCGGACGCTGCGGTCATCTCGGCGGCGCCCGGAAAGCTGTCGGTCCCCATCTTGGAGGCGGAGCTCCCCCACCTCTTCGAGGGGGAGTGAGACTGGCAGGTGACGGCCATCGGTGACAACATGTTCTCGGTCGTCTTCCCCAACAAGTTCATGCTGCGAATGGCGACTCGCAGCGGCAAGCTGTACCTCTCCCTCAACGACATCATGGTGGAAATCAAGGAATCTCTCTTGGAGGAGCCCAAGGCCGAGATCATGCCGGATGTGTGGGTCAAGCTGTGGGGTGTGCCGCCCAAGCACGGCAGCGTTGATCGCCTCATGGCCGGGACCGTGATGATTGGGCACCCTATGGAGGTGGACAAGGCGTCGCTGGTGGGGCTCGGTCCGATGCAGATGCGGTTCGTGTGTCGCTCCCCGGCTAAGCTTCGGGGTATGTCCAATTGTGGTTCAACAGTGAGGGTTACACCATTCGGTTGGAGGCCGAGGCGGATGGTCTGCAGGGTGTTGCGCCCACTCCCCCTCCCCCTGCTAGCTTGGACAAGGGACCGGATGGTACGGATAAGGATTGTGACACGAGCATGGGTGATGAATCAATCGATACAACGACTTGGGACAAGCTGGGTATCAAGGACAAGGAATCCGAGGCCGCGGCTCCGGCTGCGGGGGCTGCGATGGACCAGGAGGAGCGTCAAGTGGTAGTGGGCAGCAACGAAACGGGCTTCAACCAGTGGGGCTCCAACATGTCGCTCGGCCTCGACATCGACAAGGGCATCTCGGCTTCCTGTGACTCGGAGGGATGCTCGATGCTCGTCTCCCCAGTGGTTGCAGAGGTGGGTGGGGTGCGCGCATTCGCGATGCGCTCACCCATGCCCGTGATCGGCCTCGGTGGCGGCGGGACGCGTCTCCACAAGAAGACGGCGGGCCGCAAGACTCCCCCGGTGGCACCGGTGAGCCCTCCATCGGTCCATGCAGGAACGCCTGCCTCGCACCGGCCGGTGGTGATGGCACTGGCCTCTCCTGGGGGTCCGGCTGTGTGGGTTCCCCGACTCATAAGTCGAGATCACCGAATGCACGTGTACAGTGATCCCAGAGATCAATGCTCACTGAACACACAGAAGCTGAATAACAAGAGTCTTACATCCATACATACTGTCTTACACAAATTATGACCATTATGGTCAAGTCTCACATTGATAAAGCCTTACGGGCTGAACATCAAATGAAACACAAGCAGCGGAAATCTTCGTCGATAAGTAGAACCCATGCCATCTGCCTTAACCCTACAGGCATTCTGTCTGGGAAACGTCCTAGTTCGCATGTTCGTCTCCAAAGAACTCTTCTTCGAACTCCTGTTCTTCCATGCCCGGCCAATTAAATAACCAGTGGCAAGCCAATGAGTACTTTGAATGTACTCGCAAGCAACCCATGTTTTGGTTCAAGGTACAAAAATGCATGATATAGGTAAATTTTTTGCGGAAAGCTAGTTTTGAGTGCAATGACATGTTCAACAACTTGTAAGACATGCATCAGGAGAATTCAATTAACCATGAGGACAGGTTACAGATATCAACATAAAAAGAGTGGGCACCAACCCAACTCAATCATGTCAAGTCCTTTGACTTGACCCAAGTAGTTCTCCCCACTTATCCACACACACACTGGTTTGTAAACATGTGGACGTAGCCCAAGAGCGGTTACCCAACTGTCCTTGACCGTGGACACGGCTATTCGAATAGTTTTACACTCTGCAGAGGTTGCACACTTTACCCACAAGATCCGGGGAACTTCCGTGTCATCCCTGACCCGCGGTACCTCAAGTACCCGGGGTAAGCACCCGATCACTATCTTTCCCTAGACGACACTAATAGGGAGTCCACTCGTTGTTCCGTATCCTCACGATGTACATCATAGGAGACTCACTCGAGATCGTAACATCCGAGAGGGGACACAACGGTGTATCCGGTGCCCTGTGAAAACAGTCATGGCCGCCCTACCTGGCACGACCCCGTCCCGAGAGAGAGAGCACCAACTCTCCCCCATCACTAGTAATGCGGGCTCCAAGCTAGTATCGGCCTAGGTAATCAATAATGCCCTTTCCCATATAAGGTAGAGTGGTTGCGCATGTAAGGTTGGAATAACGGTCGCAACTTAAACCAATCCATTTTTGAAAACAACACACACACTTGCCTCGGTACACCACTTCGTCATCAAGTGGCTACCCAACTCATCATCTCCCTCGGGCATAAGTGGCACCCGATGGGGTTTTCGAAAAGTCCTTTGAAAATACTTTGTCCCCATCAGTATGCATATTCCCGTCCCTTTTTGCGTAGCTCTACTTTAGCATCCTATCTACTCCCACCGGCATAACCCTCATAAGAAGGTAGGGTCATGCACAATGCAAGTATCAACAAGGAGGAAATGAAGGCAACCCACCAAAGTGGCTACCATCTCATCATGATTCCGATGCAACAATAATAAAGTGCTATATGAAATACATAAAAGGGTTTCATAGACATGGTCAAAGGGCTGCTTTCCTGGGTCAACAAAGTCTTTTGGGTCTTCAAAGTCTTCTGGTCCAACTCCTTCGTCAGCAACGCAATCTATCGTCGCAAAATAATAACAAGAAAATAAGGCAATAATAAAACAGAAAAACCAAAGTGCTCAGAAAAATGTCAACTCATTTTTGTTAAATACTAGGTTGAAAACTAAGAAGGGGAAAATTCCTAGTTTTGGATTTGGAGTAGCAGAATAGGAGAAATGGGTTTTTGAAGGTTTATTTAAATGCTTAAAATCACATTTAAATATTTACAGTGAAGGAAAGGTTGTTGGATTTGAATGAAAGTTGCACCATTAAATAGGTTGCAATACTTTAGGAATTTAGGAATTGGAATTAATTTATTTGGACATATATTTTATCCCGTGGAATATTTGCAAGTTTCCAGAAAAGGAAAAGGAGAAACAACACTGTGCAACTGGGCCAGAAGGACCACAGTGCAGCAGTCCCAGATGGGTTTCAGCCCATGCCAGGCTGCCACGTCGAAGGCGTAAAGGCAAAATACGCCTTCAGCCGACGTAGCGAACCGGTACGCGCGCGCGTGCGTTTTAAACCTGACGGGTGGGTCCCACCCGTCAGGGAATGAGGCTGACGGACAGGGCCCACGGCCGTCGTCGTCTACCTCCGTCCAGAGGCGACGGCGAGCTCGCCGACGGTGATATAGGGCACGGGAGGATGTGTGGGTGGTACCGTTGTGCTCAGGGAGAATCCGCCGTTCGGATGGAGGTTGAGTTGGTCGCCGAGGTGGCCTGGTTCGCCGGCGACGAGGTCTTGCAACGGAGGAGCTTCGGGTGGTGGTCATTCCAGTCGACTCCGGCTGCAAACGAGGCGGGGGAGAGAGGGGAAATGATCAGTGGGAGGAGGCGGTTTCAGATCGGGGCAGAGGAGGAGCGGGGGAGGCCTGTACCTCGCGAACTCCGGCGAGCCGAAGTGGTGGAGCTCGAGCTCGAGCTCGGGCGGTTATGGAGATGAACTGGGGGCGCAGGGGGATGTTTTGGCGGTGCAGAGAGCGAGTGGTGAGGAGAGGAGGGCTCGGGGAGGCCTTTAAATAGGCGACCGGCGGGGTGCCGTGGACTCGTGCGCCAGCGGGCTCCTGCTCGTTGCTGCAGGGCTCGGGGGAAGACGGCGTGGTGTCTGGGGTGTTCCTGGACCTCGACTACATCGGGAGGGACAGAGAGAGGGAGTGGGGAGAGGTCAGAGGTGCGCGCGTGTGAGCCGCGCCATAGGCGCACTCGGGGGGCCGGTGTTTGCTAGCGCGGAGGGGCGAGGAGGAGGAGAGAGGAGGGGTCGACCGCGTAGCATGTTGCGGATGCCGGGGCGCATGGGTAGGCGCGCGGGGAGGCCCGAGGTAGCCGGAGGTGGTTGGAAGGGGGCGGCTACAGTGCGGGAGCGCACTGTAGCGCGCTCCAGAGCGCCCAAATGATCGGCATGGCCATTCTTTATGCATGGTGAGCGCGCCTTTTGGTGTCTAGCAGGTCTAGGAGTGAGTAAAGAAATGGGGTGGTGCATTGGATGCCATGGATGGCTACTAGAGTGAGGAGGGAGGTGAGGAAGAGGGGTACAGGGGCTGTCCAGAGGGGTAAATGAAGTGGTTTCACCCCTCAATCATTGAGCTAAGGTGCAGCCATTGTTACTGGAGGTAGAGGAGGTCTAGGAGGGGCTGTGGTAAAAAGTTGAGTTCAAGGATAATAGTTTTAGTGGTAAAAATGGTGATTTTTGAAAAGTGGCAGAAGGTGTTTGATAAAGGTTTTGGCAAGAAAATGATTTCCAATTGCCATGAAACTCCACAGGGTGAAATGACACATATAATTAGGGCCTCTCACCAATTTGGAGCTTATTTGGGCAAAGTTGCCAATGCAACTTTTGTAAACCCTAGAAATGAGCAGAAATAGACTTGTGTAGATCTAGTTGAGCATAACACTTCTCCTTGATGCACTACTTGGTGTAGTGGCCTCATTTGGTCATGCGAACATGCTCACAAAAGTTGGGGTTAAGGGGAGAAAGTTGGTAGTACAAACTTGCTCAAATTAGGTTCTGAACAGAAAGGGCTATGGGGCATTTTGGTGGACCAAAATGACCTTGATTGAAGTGAGGCTTTGCAAGATCATCACAATATGCATTTGTGACTTGCTGGATTTTTCTTGGATTTTTATGGAAATGTTTCCTGTAGAAATATTTCAAATCCTTGAAATGGGCAGAAATGGTTTTGGGAGGTTTTGTCCAATATTTTGAACATGACCATGTGTTGAAACTCTTATATATGGGAAATATATGCCCACTGAGTTTCCCTGATTTTGTCAAATATTTTTAAAATAATAAAATAATTTTTCCCTATTAAAGACCATTTTTGGCCTTTAGAAAAAGCTTTTAAATAAAATAGGAAAATAACTTTTAAAATTATATTTTTGGGGTTTATGGGAATCCTATATCTAATAGGTTTCAAATATACCTTTTGAAATATTTTTCATACCCCAAATCAGGTACTTGCAGTGCAAACCTCAATCCAGGGGTATTTGGAAAACTAGTTTTTGAAAATACTATTTGGCCAAATTATTTTTGTAAGAAAATACTATATTGTACTATACACATGGCATGATCATTGGGCAGAAGTTTGGGGCAAGGAGATGAAGTACAAACGGTGGAGTAGTTGACTTTAAAGAGCACTTGAAAAAATCACAGAGAGAAAACCAACTCCAAAATAAAAGAAAAATAATGCAAAAGTTTTTGTTGGCCCAACTTTTCATGCTTTATTAATGCAAATGAAGTGTTACAAAATGCAGGGTGTGACAGACCTACCCCCCTTACAAGAATCTCGTCCCCGAGATTCCTAAACTAGGCTTTAAAGAGGTAGTCTTCACGTTCCCAGGTTGCTTCTGCTTCAGTGTGGTTGCTCCTTGGAGTACTTGATGGTGTGGCTTCGAGTGCGTCACTCAGCCTCATCCAAAATGCAGATGGGCCTCTCACGGTAAGTCAAATCAGGCTGAAGGTCAATGGCTTGGTGATCAACGTCCTTGTAAAGATTAGGCTTGTCTGGGACTTGGAGACACTTCCGGAGTTGTGACACATGGAATACGTTGTGCACATCAGATAGTTCAGGTGGCAGTTCCAACTGGTAAGCCACTTCTCCTCGTCGGTCAGTGACCTTGAAGGGGCCGATGTATCTTGGGGCGAGCTTTCCTTTGACATGGAAACGCTGGGTTCCCTTGAGAGGTGTGACCCGGAGATAGACATGGTCTCCAACTCGGAAGGTCATGTCTCTCCGACGTGAGTCAGCGTAGCTCTTCTGCCTTGACTTGGCAGTCTTCAAACGCTCTCTGACAAGCTGGACTTGCTCTTCTGCTTCATGGAGGATATCGGGCCCAAAGACTAGTCCTTCTCCGGTCTCTGACCAATTGAGGGGTGTGCGACACTTGCGTCCATACAACACCTCAAATGGTGCCATCTGGAGGCTTGACTGATAACTGTTGTTGTAGGAGAACTCGGCAAAAGGAAGGCAATCTTCCCACCTTGCTCCATATTCTAAGACACAGGCTCGGAGCATGTCTTCGAGTATCTGATTCACTCGCTCTGTCTGACCTCCGGTCTGTGGGTGGAAAGCAGTGCTGAAGGACAACTTGGTCCCCATGGCCTCTTGGAACTTCTTCCAGAACCTTGAGGTAAACTGGGTTCCTCGGTTTGACACAATCTCCTTGGGAGCACCATGAAGGCTTACAATTCTGTTGATGTAGAGGCTGGCTAGCTGGTTTCCCTTGTAAGTCGTTTTGACAGGAATGAAATGGGCTACTTTGGTCAAATGGTCGACTATGACCCAGATGGAGTCATGTCCCTTATTTGACCTAGGTAATCCAGTGATGAAGTCCATTCCGATTTTATCCCATTTCCATTCAGGCACCTTGAGAGGCTGTAACAATCCAGCGGGTCGCTGATGTTCAGCTTTGACCCTTTGGCATATGTCACACTTAGCGACGAAAGTGGCTATCTCTCTCTTCATGCCATGCCACCAGAATCTTTCCTTTAGGTCTTGATAGATCTTGGTTCCTCCGGGGTGGATGGAATACGGGGTGTCATGAGCTTCTTGCAAGATCAAATTCTTGAGCTCAATCTTGTTGGGTACGCAAATGCGATTCCCAAACCACAAAATTCCTTGCTCATCCTCTGAGAATCCTGGGGCCTTGCCTGCCTTGATCTTCCTCTTGATGCCTTCAATACTCTCATGTCCCTTCTAAGCTTCCTTAATATCATCCATCAGGGTAGGCTTGACTTCAAGGTTGGCTAAGAATCCTGGTGCAACCAGTTCCAACCCGAAGCTTTCAAGTTCTACATACAAGGCGGGCAGGCTTTCCTTAAGCATAGCATTCAAGGAACAAGCCTTCCTGCTTATTGCATCTGCTACCACATTAGCCTTCCCAGGGTGGTATTGAACACTGAGGTCATAATCCTTGATCAACTCTAGCCACCTTCTCTGCCTCATGTTCAACTCCTTCTGAGTGAAAATATACTTCAGACTTTTGTGATCTGTGTATATCTCACACCGCTTCCCTAGGAGGTAATGTCGCCATGTTTTCAGAGCATGAACTACAGCTGCCAACTCAAGGTCATGAGTAGCATAGTTCTCTTCATGAGGCCGTAGTTGCCTTGAAAGGTAAGCTACGACTCTACCCTCTTGCATCAGAACACCTCCCAGTCCGGTTCTTGACGCATCACAATATATCACAAACTCCTTGTGTATATCTGGTGTGGCCAGAACTGGGGCGGTGTTCAATTTCTTCTTCAGCTCCTGGAAGCTTTCTTCACACTTCGGCGTCCATTCAAACTTCTTGTCCTTCTTCAAGAGCTGAGTCATGGGTCGTGCAATGCTTGAGAATCCTTCAACGAACTTGCGGTAATATCCCGCGAGTCCGAGGAAGCTTCTGACTTCCTTCACATTGCTTGGGGATTGCCATTCAGTCACGGCTTCAATCTTAGTGGGATTGACCGACAATCCTTCTTCAGTCAGAACATGACCCAAGAATCCAACTTCGCGCAGCCAAAATTCGCACTTGCTGAACTTGGCATACAGTTGGTGCTCTCGAAGCTTGTCTAGGACCATCCTCAAGTGTTGCTCATGCTCTTCTTCCGTCTTCGAGAAGACAAGAATGTCATCAATGAAGACAACGACAAACTTGTCCAAATATTCCATGAAGACCTTATTCACGAGATACATGAAGTAAGCTAGGGCATTGGTCAATCCGAAGGACATGACCGTGCACTCATACAGGCCATATCTGGTTACAAATGCCGTCTTCGGAATATCTTGGGGTCTGATTTTCAGCTGGTAGTACCCAGATCTGAGGTCAATCTTGGAGAACACCTTGGCCCCATTGAGTTGATCAAACAGATCTTCAATCTTGGGAAGTGGATACTTGTTCTTGATTGTAACTTCATTGAGGGAGCGGTAGTCAATGCATAAGCGGATGGTACCGTCCTTCTTTGTCACAAACAGAACAAGTGATCCCCAAGGGGAGGCACTAGGGCGGATAAATCCCTTCCTCAACTGCTCTTCCAGTTGCTTCTTCAATTCTGCTAACTCTTCCGACCCCATTCTATAAGGCTTCTTATAGATGGGTCCTGCTTCGGGTATGAGTTCGATGATGAACTCAATGTCTCGGTCAGGAGGCATTCCTGGTAGCTCATCGGGAAAGACATCGGGGTATTCGCATACTACCAGCACTTGCTCCAATCCAACTTCTGACAGAGAGTTGACTTGGTTGGCTTGAGCAGAGGAGGGGTTGGAGGCAAATTTAACTTCGACTCCTTGGTCATTGGTCACAGTGACGGTCTGGTTGGCACAATCTAACAAGCCTTGGTGCTTGATGAGCCAATCCATTCCTAAGATCACATCCAAGCCTTGCGATCTTAAGATGATAAGGTCTGCTTGGAAGTCTACCCCATTAATGACAATCCCGACTCCTTTACATCCTATCTTGGCTCTCATCTCTGCTCTGGGGGTTTGTACCACCATAGGGTTATTCAGGGGTGTAGGGGTCATGCCACTTTTTAATGCAAACTTTTGGGTGACAAATGAATGTGTGGCTCCAGAATCAAACAAGACAGTTGCAGGTGCTGAGTAGACAAGGAACGTACCCAGCACGACGTCCGGGTCTTCCTGGGCTTCTTCTGTAGTGACATGATTCACACGACCCTTGCCGTTGTTGGGCGGGTTACGGGGAGCTTGGTTCCTTGGTGGCATTCCACGGCCTTGTCCTGGGTTCTGCGCATTGGGGCGCGGGGCGTCGGGCTTCTTGTTGGGGCAATTCTTGGAGTAGTGTCCTGGCTGACCACATCCAAAGCAAGTGACTTGGTTGGGGTTGCTGCTCTTGCCGGCATTGTTATTGGGGTTGTTGTAAGCTGGCCTGGGGTTGGCATACTGCTGAGGTGGATAGTTGGTGCGGGGTGCAGGAGCTCTTGGCTGCTGATAGGTTGGCTTGACCGGGGCTGGCTGCCACGGGCGAGGCTTCTGGTTGCTGGAGCTACCCTTGCTGATCATCTTGCGCTTACGGGTATCATCCAAAGCACGTCGCTTTTCTTCAAGCATGAGTGCCTTGTTCACCAGATCAGGAAAGGTCGAGTAGTCACACACAACAAGCGAGTACTGTAGAGTCTGGTTAAGGCCTTCCATGAAGCGCTCCCTTTTGGCAGCATCAGTGCTGACATCTTCAGGGGCATACCTTGAGAGAACACTGAACTTCTGCATGTACTCCTTGACCGTGCTACTACCTTGCTTCAGGGCTCGGAACTCACGCTTCTTGATGGCCATGATTCCGGAAGGAATGTGGGCCTTGCGGAATTATGCCTTGAAGTTATTCCAAGTGATGTTTTGCTCAGCATGCATGGCCTTGAATCCATCCCACCAAGCTCTAGCAGTTCCCCCGAGACAGTGAGCAGCATATGCCACCTTCTCACGGTCCTCAGTGCATCCGACTAGTTCCAATAGATCCTCAATGGTGCGGACCCAGTCGTCTGCATCCAGGGGTTCAGCAGTCTCGATGAAGGTGGGTGGTGCATGCTTCTTGAACTCCACCAATGTGGAACGTCCATTGCCGTTTCCCACCGGCTGGCGATTGACAGCTTGAGCAATCATCTGGAGGGCTGCAGTGTTGGCTTGGCGTTCCTCTCGGAAGGCTTGGAGAAGCTGAGCCATGTCCATGTTTGGAGGTGGTGGCGGTGGTGGAGCTTGTCCTTGGGTTTGGTCCTGACTGGCTCCTTCTCCGGCTTCTTGCTGCTGGGTAGAGGTACAAGTACGAGTTACAACATGCATCTTGTTGGAGCGGTCAAGGTCTCATGATTGGGAAAGATGGGGAAAGCAATATAGATGGGACACCTAGTAAGGGGGTTGGTATGACACTAATTGTTTTCATGCAAGGGCCAAAAGGCCAAACACATTCATTAAAATCCAAATGGGTGATGTAGTCGCTTACAAGTTCCCGAAGGAAAGTACGACGTCCATCAAACACATCAAAAGCAAACACAATGCTACATGGTTTCATATGAACCATTACAAGGACTCGACTTCGCATAGGGGTACACGACCTATCCTACCGTAAGGGTTACTAACGGGCATATCCGGGTTGCGAATGATGCCTAAGTGGTGGAATGCTCGGTCGCGTAGTCTGGCTCTTCTGGGTCTTCCTCCTCGTCATCGGTGGCCTGACTTTCCTCTTCACTTGAAGGGGTGGGGGAGTGGAGGAGCTCAACACGGCGTTGTTTTGCCGGTGGTGCGAAGAGCTTGCGGTATTCCTTTGCGCTCCCGCGGTGTTGCTGTGGTGGTTCTCCATCCTTTGGGGTCTTCCGCCTCTGTATGCGATTGCGGGTTGTCCAGGGGGAGCACCTTCCTTCTTGATCCTATCCGTCTTTCCTTGTGCTTGAAGAAGAAGTGCCTTGGTCTCATGAAGTTCCTTTCGGAGTTCCATTGATTCAGAGGCCAAGTGTTGTGCCAAACTATCGGCACAAAGGCTGAAGTAGGTCTGGAATCGGAGTGGAAGTCCTTCTTCTAATGGTGGAGCTGGTGCACTGCTCTCATCCTCACCTTCCTTCCGATAAGGCAAGAAACGGGTTGCCAACTTGTCTGCCATCTCTGGAAGAAGGTCTCGGAGGCGGGTGAGTGCCTTGAGGGTTGCTGTCTCGACGGCAAGAACCAATGTTGCCATTTGGGGTCCCTCGAAGAACCAGCTTGTTGGAGAGTCATTGGCCTTCACGATCACTTCCACATGATACTCCGTCTCGGTGTCATTGATCCAATGCTCATGGTAGGCGAAAATGGGGGGGCTCGGTGAAACTGGCACTTCTTGAGGCTATCCTCGAGAAGCACGGGAAATCCTGTAGTCAGGAAGTCTTCAGGTACGGCAGCCATCTACAAAGGTTGAATGGGAGAGGTCAATAAGGGAAATATATCTTGGGTTGGGTAAGCTTTAGAAAAGAAGAGAAGTTTAGATGGTCTCAAGCTAACTAACGCCCATGCTAACTAAGGCTTCCTACAGTCAGGATGGCTCTGATACCAGCTCTGTGGGGACCCTGAGTCATAAGTCGAGATCACCGAATGCATGTGTACAGTGATCCCAGAGATCAATGCTCACCGAACACACAGAAGCTGAATAACAAGAGTCTTACATCCATACATACTGTCTTACACAAATTATGACCATTATGGTCAAGTCTCACATTGATAAAGCCTTAAGGGCTGAACATCAAATGAAACACAAGCAGCGGAAATCTTCGTCGATAAGTAGAACCCAAGCCATCTCCCTTAACCCTACAGGCATTCTGTCTGGGAAACGTCCTAGTTCGCATGTTCGTCTCCAAAGAACTCTTCTTCGAACTCCTGTTCTTCCATGCCTGGCCAATTAAATAACCAATGGCAAGCCAATGAGTACTTTGAATGTACTCGCAAGCAACCCATGTTTTGGTTCAAGGTACAAAAATGCATGATATAGGTAAATTTTTTGCGGAAAGCTAGTTTTGAGTGCAATGACATGTTCAACAACTTGTAAGACATGCATCAGGAGAATTCAATTAACCATGAGGACAGGTTACAGATATCAACATAAAAAGAGTGGGCACCAACCCAACTCAATCATGTCAAGTCCTTTGACTTGACCCAAGTAGTTCTCCCCACTTATCCACACACACACTGGTTTGTAAACATGTGGACGTAGCCCAAGAGCGGTTACCCAACTATCCTTGACCGTGGACACGGCTATTCGAATAGTTTTACACTCTGCAGAGGTGGCACACTTTACCCACAAGATCCGGGGAACTTCCATGTCATCCACGACCCGCGGTACCTCAAGTACCCGGGGTAAGCACCCGATCACTATCTTTCCCTAGACGACACTAACAAGGAGTCCACTCGTTGTTCCGTATCCTCACGATGTACATCATATGAGACTCACTCGAGATCGTAACATCCGAGAGGGGACACAACGGTGTATCTGGTGCCCTGTGAAAACAGTCATGGCCGCCCTACCTGGCACGACCCCGTCCCGAGAGAGAGCACCAACTCTCCCCTGTCACTAGTAATGCGGGCTCCAAGCTAGTATCGGCCTAGGTAATCAATAATGCCCTTTCCCATATAAGGGTAGAGTGGTTGCGCATGTAAGGTTGGAATAACGGTCGCAACTTAAACCAATCCGTTTTTGAAAACAACACACACACTTGCCTCGGTACACCACTTCGTCATCAAGTGGCTACCCAACTCATCATCTCCCTCGGGCATAAGTGGCACCCAGCGGGGTTTTCGAAAAGTCCTTTGAAAATACTTAGTCCCCATCAGTATGCATATTCCCGTCCCTTTTTGTGTAGCACTACTTTAGCATCCTATCTACTCCCACCGGCATAACCCTCATAAGAAGGTAGGGTCATGCACAATGCAAGTATCAACAAGGAGGAAATGAAGGCAACCCACCAAAGTGGCTACCATCTCATCATGATTCCGATGCAACAATAATAAAGTGCTATATGAAATACATAAAAAGGGTTTCATAGACATGGTCAAAGGGCTGCTTGCCTGGGTCAACAAAGTCTTTTGGGTCTTCAAAGTCTTCTGGTCCAACTCCTTCGTCAGCAACGCAATCTATCGTCGCAAAATAATAACAAGAAAATAAGGCAATAATAAAACAGAAAAACCAAAGTGCTCAGAAAAATGTCAACTCATTTTTGTTAAATACTAGGTTGAAAACTAAGAAGAGGAAAATTCCTAGTTTTGGATTTGGAGTAGCAGAATAGGAGAAATGGGTTTTCGAAGGTTTATTTAAATGCTTAAAATCACATTTAAATATTTACAGTGAAGGAAAGGTTGTTGGATTTGAATGAAAGTTGCACCATTAAATATGTTGCAATACTTTAGGAATTTAGGAATTGGAATTAATTTATTTGGACATATATTTTATCCTGTGGAATATTTGCAAGTTTCCAGAAAAGGAAAAGGAGAAACAACACTGTGCAACTGGGCCAGAAGGGCCACAGTGCAGCAGTCCCCGATGGGTTTCAGCCCACGCCAGGCTGCCACGTCGAAGGTGTAAAGGCAAAATACGCCTTCAGCCAACTCAGCGAACCGGTACGCGCGTGCGTGCGTTTTAAACCTGACGGGTGGGTCCCACCCGTCAGGGCATGAGGCTGACGGACAGGGCCCACGGCCGTCGTCGTCTACCTCTGTCCAGAGGCGACGGCGAGCTCGCCGGCGGTGATATAGGGCACGGGAGGATGTGTGGGTGGTACCGTTGTGCTCAGGGAGAATCCGCCGTTCGGATGGAGGTGGAGTTGGTCGCCGGGGTGGCCTGGTTCGCCGGCGACGAGGTCTTGCGGCGGAGGAGCTTCGGGTGGTGGTCATTCCAGTCGACTCCGGCTGCAAACGAGGCGGGGGAGAGAGGGGAAATGATCAGTGGGAGGAGGCGGTTTCAGATCGGGGCAGAGGAGGAGCGGGGGAGGCCTGTACCTCGCGAACTCCGGCGAGCCGAAGCGGCGGAGCTCGAGCTCGATGTCGAGCTCGGGCGGTTATGGAGAGGAACTGGGGGCGCAGGGGGATGTTTTGGCGGTGCAGAGAGCGAGTGGTGAGGAGAGGAGGGCTCGGGGAGGCCTTTAAATAGGCAACCGGCGGGGTGCCGTGGACTCGTGCGTCGGCGGGCTCCTGCTCGTCGCTGCAGGGCTCGGGGGAAGAGGGCGTGGTGTCTGGGGTGTTCCTGGACGTCGACTATGTCGGGAGGGACAGAGAGAGGGAGTAGGGAGAGGTCAGAGGTGAGCGTGTGTGAGCCGCGCCATTGGCGCGCTCGGGCGTCCGGTGTTTGCCAGCGCGGAGGTGCGGGGAGGAGGAGAGAGGAGGGGGCCGACCGCGTAGCGTGTTGCGGACGCCGGGGCGCATCAGCAGGCGCGCGGGGGAGGCGCGAGGTGGCCGGAGGTGGTTGGAAGGGGGCGGCTAAAGTGCGGGAGTGCACTGTAGCGTGCTCCAGAGCGCCCAAATGGCCGGCATGGCCATTCTTTATGCATGGTGAGCGCGTCTTTTGGTGTTTAGCAGGTCTAGGAGTGAGTAAAGAAATGGGGTGGTGCATTGGATGCCATGGATGGCCACTAGAGTGAGGAGGGAGGTGAGGAAGAGGGGTACAGGGGCTGTCCAGAGGGGTAAATGAAGTGGTTTCACCCCTCAATCATTGAGCTGAGGTGCAGCCATTGTTACTGGAGGTAGAGGAGGTCTAGGAGGGGCTGTGGTAAAAAGTTGAGTTCAAGGAGAATAGTTTTAGTGGTAAAAATGGTGATTTTTGAAAAGTGGCAGAAGGTGTTTGATAAAGGTTTTGGCAAGCAAATGATTTCCAATTGCCATGAAACTCCACAGGGTTAAATGACACATATAATTAGGGCCTCTCACCAATTTGGAGCTTATTTGGGCAAAGTTGCCAATGCAACTTTTGTAAACCCTAGAAATGAGCAGAAATAGACTTGTGTAGATCTAGTTGAGAATAACACTTCTCCTTGATGCACTACTTGGTGCAGTGGCCTCATTTGGTCATGTGAACATGCTCACAAAAGTTGGGGTTAAGGGGAGAAAGTTGGTAGTACAAACTTTCTCAAATTAGGTTCTGAACAGAAAGGGTTATGGGGCATTTTGGTGGACAAAAATGACCTTGATTGAAGTGAGGCTTTGCAAGATCATCACAATATGCATTTGTGACTTGCTGATTTTTTCTTGGATTTTTATGGAAATGTTTCCTGTAGAAATATTTCAAATCCTTGAAATGGGGAGAAATGGTTTTGGGAGGTTTTGTCCAATATTTTGAACATGACCATGTGTTGAAACTCTTATATATGGGAAATATATGCCCACTGAGTTTCCCTGATTTTTGTCAAATATTTTTAAAATAAAAAAAATTCCCTATTAAAGACCATTTTTGGCCTTTAGAAAAAGCTTTTAAATAAAATAGGAAAATAACTTTTAAAATTATATTTTTGGGGTTTATGGGAATCCTATATCTAATAGGTTTCAAATATACCTTTTGAAATATTTTTCGTACCCCAAATCAGGTACTTGCAATGCAAACCTCAATCCAGGGGTATTTGGAAAACTAATTTTTGAAAATACTATTTGGCCAAATTATTTTTGTAAGAAAATACTATATTGTACTATACACATGGCATGATCATTGGGCAGAAGTTTGGGGCAAGGAGATGAAGTACAGAAGGTGGAGTAGTTGACTTTAAAGAGCACTTGAAAAAATCACAGAGAGAAAACCAACTCCAAAATAAAAGCAAAATAATGCAAAAGTTTTTGTTGGCTCAACTTTTCATGCTTTATTAATGCAAATGAAGTGTTACAAAATGCAGGGTGTGACAGGCTGGCGGTACCCCGACGACCGTCCCCCCTCCTTCCTCTGATGCGCTTCGGGAGGAGGTGACCAAGACGGTGCCCATATCCACGGCCAAGCGCTCCAAGGAGGTGGTGGCGACTGCGGCGTTGCAGGAGAGGGCAACCTCGCACTCTAAAGGCGCCAAGGGCAACCTTCCAGCACTACAACGCGCCCAACTCCTGGTGGCCTAGAAGAAGATGGAAATCGTAGGTAATCCCCTGCCTCGTTTTACGATTTTCGACGACTATTCTGACGAGCGTTTAGGGGCTATTTTAGAGGATAGTGGCATTGATATGTCCGATGTGGGTGAAGCTCGCGAACTTCTATCTCTCATTCACTAGAAGGAAATCGCGCAGGCTGCGCTCGCCCAGGCAGCGGCGGCCCGCGTTGCGCCAGCAGCAGATGAAGCAGGGGCTTCTCTGTTGTCCGTTGCGCGGCCCGATCAGGAGGACACAACAGCAGGGGCTGCGCCGTCCCCCTCAACCCGCTGTCCTGTCAAGACATAGCGTGGGGCCAAAGCGGTTACCGCTCGAGGTATCTGCCTCCGCAACCGCATTATATAATGTGTTTCATCTTCTGGAACATCCGAGGCTTCGGCCACGCTAGGAGGCGGACCCAGTTGAAAGAATTCATACGTGAAGAGGGCATCGACGTAGTTGGCTTGTAGGAAACCATAAAGGCTGATTTTTTTTGATCGGGACCTGCTAGCTAACGACCCGCTCGAATGTTTTGCGTGGCAATGGGTGTCGGCGGTGGGACACTCGGGGGGGGGCTGCTTGGCATTAACCAAGTTTGTTGCGAGGTGGTGTCGTGGGATGCTGGTAGATTCTTCTTGTCGGCACACGTGCGCCACCGCGCCACCCCTCGCGAGTGGGAGGTTATTGTGGTTTATGGCCCGGCCGACCACTCGCACTCCCATGAGTTTTTGGGTGAACTACAGGAGAAGGTTGCGACCTTGGGTGTGCGTAACTTGCCACTGCTAGTGGGTGGCGATTTCAACTTAATTCGTTCGGGAGCGGATAAGGACAGCGGGATCATTAATTGGACAAGGGTGTCCTTGTTGAATAATGCGATAGCATCTATGGCCCTTAGGGAAGTGGCTCGCGTGGGCGCACGCTACACCTGGACCAACAAGCAGCTTACGCTGGTGCAGTCTGTGCTGGACCGGGTTTTTATGTCCGCGGAGTGGGAAATGCTATTTCCCATGTGCTCCCTACACGCTGAAACGAGGATCGGGTCAGATCACATCCCCTTAATCCTTTCCTCAGGGGAGGAAAGGTTAAAATGTAGCCCTCATTTTTTCTTTGAAACCGTGTGGTTCGAGTCTCCGGACTTTGAGCAAATCTTTCTCTCCAAATGGGAGACATGCGTCGCCCGGATCGGGCACACGCGCGGGCCAATGGAGTTTTGGATTGCCGTAGGGGTGGGAATGCGTGTGGCTCTCAAAGGTTGGGGGGCCAACCAGGGCCGTGAGGATAAGCTGCTCCGATCGCGTTTGACCGTGGACTTGGCTAGTATGGACGCAGTTGCGGATGCGCAGGGTTTCTCGGAGCAAGATTGGGCTCAGCGCTATGCATTAGAAGCCCAAGTCGAGTCCCTCCTTAGAGCATAGGAGGAGTACTGGCATAGACGCGGTGGAATCAAGTGGACGCTCAAGGGTGACGCGAACACTAAGTAGTTTCATGCCTACGCTAACGGCCAACACCGTAAGTGCGCCATCCTGAGACTGCAATCCGAGCAGGGGCTCCTTTTGCGCAAACAGGACATCGTCCGTCGCATTTACGATTTCTACATCCAACTGATGGGCTCTAGGGAGGAGTCCCGCGCTCGGCTGCGGCCGGATGTTTGGTATCCAGCGTTGCGGGTCACAGACGAGGAAAATGAGGGCCTGGGGCTGGCCTTCCTCCCGCAGGAGATTGATGTGGCAGCTCTTGGGATGAAAACAGACACCGCCCCTGGTCCGGATGGGTGGCCGGTGGCAATGTTTAAACGGTTTTGGCAAGTGCTCAAAGGGCCAATTTTCGACGTATGTAATGGGTTCATGCGTGGCAATGTAGATATCTCTCGCCTAAATTTTGGGGTTCTCTCTCTGATCCCCAAAGTACAGGGTGCAGACTGTATTAGACTATTTCGTCCCATTGCACTTATTAACGTCCCGTTTAAAATCTGTTCTAAGGCTTGTACTACACACTTGTCTCCAATAGCCCATCGTATTATTAGTAGGAACCAGTCGGCTTTTATACATGGTCGCAACATTTTGGAGGGGCCATTGGCCCTCCAAGAGATCGTTCACTCGCTCAAACGCACTCGAAATCCGGCCATTCTTTTGAAATTAGATTTTGAGAAGGCGTATGATCGAGTGAACTGGGAGTTTCTCCGACAAGTCCTCCTGGACTGAGGATTTTCGTCGGTGTGAGTTCATCGCATGATGCAATTGGTCTCGGGGGGCCAAACGGTGATTGCGGTGAATGGAGAAGTAGGGAACTTCTTCCGCAACAAGCGTGGGCTGCGTCAAGGGGACCCAGCCTCGCCGTTGCTCTTTAACTTTGTGGCGGACGCCCTGGGTGCCATGCTAGACAAAGCTCATATTGCTGGCCACATCAGGGGAGTGGTCGGCAATCTGATCCCAGGAGGCGTGTCACACCTACAGTATGCGGATGACACACTCCTCCCTTTCGAGCCGGACTTACACAGTATCGCAACGGTTAAGGCCATTCTACTGTGCTTTGAGCTTATGTCTGGGCTAAAAATAAACTTCCACAAATGTGAAGTGGTGTCCATAGGGATGGACGCGGCCGAAAGTCTACGGGTAGCCAATTTGCTTAACTGCAAACTTAGGAAATTTCCGTTCACCTACCTCGGCCTTCCGATCGCAGAGAAGAAATGCTCGGCCAATTGGGAACCTCTCAGCACTAAGGTGGCGGGCCGGGTTTGTCCGTGGAGAGGTCAATTTATGTCTTCAGGGGCTAGACTTATCTTAACTAATTCCAGCCTCTCGTCCCTACCTATGTTTGCCATGGGGCTGTTCTTGCTGGCTAATGGGGTCCACACCAAAATGGACACTCCACGGGCCCGTTTCTTTTGGGAAGGAGCAGGACCAAAACGTAAATACCATATGGTTAAATGGCAGGCAGTTTGTAGACCTAAAGCCCAGGGGGGCCTCGGGATCATCAACTCTAAGTTGATGAACATTGCACTCATGTGCAAATGGATGTGGAAGTTGTCTCAGGGAGAGACCAGCCTCTGGATGGACCTCCTACGTGCCAAATACTTCCCTGATGGGAATTTCTTTGAGGCAGCATCCCATGGTTCTCCTTTCTGGAACTCCATCCAATCCCTAAAACCGTTCTTTGCCAGGGGCGTGAGGTTCTCGGTTAATGTTCCACGCATTTCTGGCACGACGTTTGGATTGGCCAATAACCTCTTTGGTCGGAGTTTGGCCAACTTTACTCCATCGCTGTCGAGCCCAACCAACTAGTCGCTTCGGCACTAAGTTCCTCCCTGCCTCCTATCTACTTTAGATGGGAGCTCTCGGGGCCGGAGATGGAGGATTGGGATCGCCTACGGGCTAAGAGAGCGGACGTGCGCTTGTCGAACACCATGGATTCGGTCTCCTAGAGACTTTCGGGCTCTTGCAAGTTCACTGTCAATTCCCTTTATAGAGAGTTGTCCCGCGTCCATGTCCCTATGGCTGCCACGGGGCTTTGGAAGGCTTGAATTCTTCTCAAGATCAAGGTTTTCCTCTGGCAACTTTGCCAAGATCGCCTCCCTACTTCTATCAATATAGCCAAGCGCAATGGCCCGGCCTCCGGACCTTGTGCTTTGTGTGGTGTCCCAGAAGATGCTGACCACGCGTTCTTCCGGTGCTCTTTGGAGCGCTTTGCTTGGAGCACGGTCCGTGAGGCCGCGGGTGTGGATTGGGATCCACGCTCCCGCTCCGAGCTTGTGTCATCCTTCTCCTTGGTCCAGGGCTCTTCGCGCCGGGTCATGTGGACATGTGCGGCGGCCATGTTATGGGCTTTATGGCATATCTGTAACAAGTTTACTATTGAGGGAGTGTTCCCCTCTCACCCTGCTGACGTAATCTTCAAATGCATCTTGTTCTTGCAGCAATGGGCCCCGCTTGGAAGGCAACAGGACTCTGATCTCCATCGTCATGCTCTTGCACGCCTTCGCACTGTCTACTCGGTGTCTCGAGCCCCGTCGCCCTCTGCCGCTGCCTCATAGGTATGGGCAGCCCCTTTTGGACGTGTTTCCTCTGAGCCTGTGTGCTCGTATGCTGGCTGGATACGCCATGTAATGCACATTATTCCTACGCCGGTTCCTTTTTGGTGTGTCCGGGACCCCGGAAGACTAGTTTGGTTGTGGTTGTTGGTTGTCTGGTTGTGCACGCTGCCTATGTTGAGGGCTTTATTAATTTAAAGCCGGACGTCCCTGACGTCTATGTTCTAAAAAAAGAATGCCAAACTGTTTAAGGAAAAAGTTAAAAGATGGCATGACAAAAGGATACAAAAACGTGAGTTTAATGTAGGTGATTATGTATTGTTATACAACTCTCATTTAAGATTTTTTGCAGGAAAACTCCTCTCTAAATGGGAAGGTCCTTACGTCATCGAGGAGGTCTATCGTTCCGGTGCCATAAAAATCAACAACTTAGAAGGCACAAATCCGAGGGTGGTGAACGGTCAAAGAATCAAACATTATATCTCAGGCAATCCTATAAATGTTGAAACTAATGTTATCGAAACCGTAACCCAGAGGAATACATAAAGGACACTTTCCAGAATGTTTCAGACTCCGAAAAGGAATAGGTATGAGGTACGGTAAGTAAACCGACTCCAAAACAGTTCTAATAGCAATTTTCTCCATTTTGGAATATTTAAGAAAATAGGAAAATAAGAAGTAGTCCGGGAAGGACACGAGGCGTCCACGAGGGTGGAGGGCGCGCCCCCTGCCTCGTGTGCACCTCATGTGCTCTCCGGACTCCGTTTTCTTCCATGATACTTCTTTAGGTCGGTAAAAATTCATTATATAATCTCCCGAAGGTTTTGACCACCGTACCACGCAAATATCCTCTGTTTTGTTTCGAGCTGTTTCTGCTGCAGATTTAGAGCAAGATGTCATCTCAAGACTCCGACGGAGAATGCTATATCTCACATCTCATTGCTGATCGAAAGACCGATGGGGACCTATCTCCTTGTGGTCGAACTACAGATGATGAGGAGGATGCTCACTTGAGGATGATCAATGATTCAAGTTCGGAGGAGGAGGAAGTCCCTCTACCTCAACCTGGGGATATGCACATGAAGTTCAACAAGTCTAGTCTCCCCAAGAGGGCTAAACTGTCTAACAACCGATCTATTCCTTCTCGTTTTTGGCAGAAAAACAAAGGAGATTTATGTGACAAGATCTTGAAGCTGGAATCGGAGGTTGATGATTTAAAGGAGGAGATCGCTCTTCTCAATTACAACATGAAAAAGCTGAAGGCACAATTGTCATCATTCATCATCATCACCAGCAAAGAAGAACTGAGTATCTGGTATGGGCACTCCCCTTGGCAACTGCCAAGCTTGGGGGAGGTGCCCCGGTATCGTATCACCATCACACCTTTTTATCTTTACCGTTTTTCCTAGTTCGATCCTTTTGGTAATATCTTGATCTAGTAGAATAAATTTTTAGTATGATCTAGTTTTGAGTTTTGCTTTATGAGCCTTCTTTGTAATCGAGTCCGTGAGCTATTTATAATAAAGATTAGTGTTGAGTCAAGGGCTTTGCCATCTTGCTATGATCTTGAGGGAATGAAAATAAAAGGAAGAGAAAGAATAAAAAGAATCAAAGAGATCATATGGATCTTATGGAGAGTAATGACTTCACATATAAAGAGTGTGATGAATAAAAGTTGTTGAGAGTTGACAAACATAGTTTTGGTCATCGTTGCAATTAATAGGAATTAATAAAGAAAGAGAGGTATTCACATATAAATATACTATCTTGGACATCTTTTATGATTGTGAGAACTCATCAAAATATAGCATGCTAAAGAGTTGATGTTGGACAAGGAAGACAACGTAATGGGTTATGTTTTATTCGAAATAAATTATATTGTCATGGATCATCCAACATGTTGGGCTTGCCTTTCCCTCTCATACTAACCGAATTCTTTGCAACAAGTAGAGATACTACTTGTGCTTCCAAATATCCTTAAACCCAATTTTTCCATGAGAGTCCACCATATCTACCTATGGATTGAGTACGATCCTTCAAGTAAGTTATCATTGTTGCAAGCAATAAAAATTGCTCCCTAAATATGTATGATTTATTAGTGCGGAGAAAATAAGCTTTATACGATCTTGTGATGTGGAAGAAATAAAAGCGATGGACTGCATAATAAAGGTCCATATCACAAGTGGCAATAAAAAGTGACGTTCTTTTGCATTAAAATTTTGTGCATCCAACCATAAAAGCACATGACAACCTCTGCTTCCCTCTGCGAAGGGCCTATCTTTTATTCTTGTCTTATACTTCATACAAGAGTCATGGTGATCTTCACCTTTCCTTTTTACATTTTATCCTTTGGCAAGCACAATTTGTTGGAAAGATCCTAATATATATAGCTAATTGGATGTGAGTTTTCATGAACTATTATTGTTGACATTACCCTTGAGGTAAAAGGTTGAGAGGCAAAACTATAAGCCCCTATCTTTCTCTGTGTCCGATTAAAACTTCATACCCATAAGTATTGCGTGAGCGTTAGCAATTGTGAAAGACTAAATGATAGTTCAGTATGTGGACTTGCTGAAAAGCTCTTATATTGACTCTTTCCGATGTTATGATAAATTGCAATTGCTTCAATGACTAAGATTATAGTTTGTTAGTATTCAATGAAGTTTATGATTCATACTTGAAACTGTGAATGAATTATTACTTTAGCATAAGAGATCATATGACAATATATATATATATATATATATATATATATATATATATATATATATATATGTTGTTGTTCTAAGAATGATCATGATGCCCTCATGTCTGTATTTTATTTTATCGACACCTCTATCTCTAAACATGTGGACATATTTTTCAATAACGGTTTTCGCTTGAGGACAAGTGAGGTCTAAGCTTGGGGGAGTTGATACGTCTATTTTGCATCATGCTTTTATATCGATATTTATTGCATTATGGGCTGTTATCTATTATATTATTAAAACGATAAAAAAAGAGCGATGTAGATTTGACTGTACAAGAGTTTATTTTATCAACGGTTTAGATTCTATGTAGGTGAGTCATAAAAAAGACACCGAACACAAGTTGAATACAAATATAAAAATCCTTTCCTTGGTAGCAGCAGAGATCTGGAATCCTTAGCTAAAAAAGGGAACGATGTAGATTTGACTGTACAAAAGATATGTTTTATCAACGGTTTAGATTCTATGTAGATGAGTCATAAAAAAGCACCGAACACAAGTTGGATACAAATATAAAAATCCTTTCCTTGGTAGCAGTAGAGATCTGGAATCCTCGGCTAAAAACAAAGAAACAAAAGTGAGATTAGAATTCCCTATCTCCGTATCATACACGGGATGACGGGACAATAAATCAATCTGCTCTCCGGCCGCTCTCGGATGGCAGCACACACGCAACAAAGAAAGATACACGTGAAGTCAATCCGAGTCTGTGTGCATAGGTGTATGCATTGATCATACTTGGACACGTTGACGGGAAACAACAAAAAACTTAGTCAAGCCGATCCATCTACAGGAACAAAAGCCTATGTTACCGATCCATATCTGCTATATATCATGGTGTTGTGCTGCGAAACACACACACACAAACACATCCACAGGATCCCGCTTCTTACAAGATTTGACGAAAGAGCTGAGTCAACCTAACTTATTCTCCATGCGCAAAAAACAAAAAACTTAATGTATTATCCATATATCCATAAGAAACAACTTAACATATTATCCATGTTCACTCATATGTGTTTACTGGATGCAAAGAAAAAACTAAACATATTCTCCATATATCCATTAAAAGTAACTTAACGTATTATCAATGTTCACTCTTCATACGTGTCTACTGGACTGAATATCATGACTCTTCCTTTCTAATATATGTGAATATTTAGTTTTCTCATGCCCCATGTGGTCCTTTTAAATATATGTATAATATTCCCTAAAGAAATATGTATATACTACTAATTGACAACCACTCCCCTTGAAGGAAATAATATTATATACTCCCCGTGACTTATATTAAGTTAATGAGGGAGTATGTCGTACAAAAGATTTTGATTTAGGGTATGTCACATAGAAGACACTTATATGTACTGAATAAATATAAAACATATAAAAGTTGTACAAGATCGTCTAGAAAAAATATAAAAAATAATATTTTGAATATACTATTAATTGACAAATATTTTTAAATAATATTTAAGGCAAAAATGCCTGAAGCTTTTTTAAGGATATGCCGTATAGGAGCCACCTATATCTACTGAATATAAATATGTAGCGCATGTGATATATAACAAAGCTTTTTTGAGACACATACCTATAAAAAAATCTATACCGTCTAAGTCAACTTAAAGGTATTAATCAAAAGGAAAGGAAATAGATGATAGTACATGTCCTGATAAAAAATGCCTATACAAGCGCTTAAAATCTACAATGTAACAGAAAACATGCAGCTGATGTATTTCTGGATTTGTAGATTTAATATTTGGAGTCAATAATCAGAAAACAAAATCAGCTGAAAGCCATGATAAAAATAAAAATAACAAATGATCAATTTATATAGAAACGAGAAGACCACAAAGAAGATTTCCTCAAAAGAAGATCATAGTATAGAGCCATAGACCTGAATTACTTTAAAGAGTGGTATGAATGTATCTACCAGTTGGAGGAATAGTTAATTTCCTAAGGTAGATCACACCTAGCCCTATGTAGCAAGCTAAAAGAATGTCTTAAAACAAACTAAAAACGTCAAAAAAGCCTTGACAATATAGCAGCTCAAAAAGATGGAGGAATGTGTGTCTTCGTTAAACCTTTGAAAGCTATCTATAACATGTATCTAATTGCATTGACTTGGAATGATACTCAAGCTAAACAAGAATTTAGAATAATATAAGCTAGCATGGGAGGATCTCAAGGTATCAGCCATGACTATATGTAAAGTTAAAGAAACACCAGTGAATTACAATGAGGTGAAAATCTGACATAAGAGATAAAACACTGGTCGAAAAAATACACAACAATGGATGGGAAGGAGTAGATGATGGCAAACTAAATGATCAATCTGAAAAGTATCTATGGCTACAAACGGTAAACCTACAACGGCCAATGCTACATGTATTTGTTATTTGTCCTTATCACTAACCTGATACGCCTTAATGGAAATATTTCTGCAGAACTGTAAGCATGTTTTCGCAGAACGTACATGTTGTTATATGTTGAATAATGATCATGGAACTCTGGTATAAGCTAAAACAATACAAAATATGATAGATGAATCTAGCCGCGCAAATGTGCGGGTTACACCACTAGTTACACATTATGTCACAATACTTATGCCTATTCTCTCTTATTTTACAAGGTTTATATGAAGAGGGAGAATGCCGGCAGCTGTAATTCTGGGCTGAAAAAGGAGAAAATATTAGAGACCTATTCTGCACAACTCCAAAAGTCCTGAAACTTCACGAGAGCATGTTTCAGAATATATAAAAAATATTGGGTGAAGAAACTACCAGAGGGTGGCCACCCACCATCCACGAGGGTGGGGGGCGCGCCCTACCCCCCTGGGCGTTCTCCCTGCCTCGTGAGCCCCCTGGCAGGCCTCCGGTGGCCATCTTCTGCTATATGAGGTCTTTTTCCCTAGAAAAAATGATAACCTAGCTCACGGGACGAAACTCCGCCGCCACGAGGCGGAACCTTGGCGGAACCAATCTAGGGCTCCGGCGGAGCTGTTCTGCCAGGGAAACTTCCCTCCGGGAGGGGGAAATCATCACCACTGTCATCATCATTGATCTTCTCATTGGGAGGGGGTCAATCTCCATCAACATCTTCACTAGCACCATCTCATCTCAAACCCTAGTTCATCTCTTGTATCCAATCTTTGTCCCAAAACCTCAAATTGGTACCTGTGGGTTGCTAGTAGTGTTGATTACTCTTTGTAGTTGATGCTAGTTGGTTTATTCGGTGGAAGATTATATGTTCAGATCCTTTATACATATTAATACCCCTCTGATTATGAACATGAATATGATTTGTGAGTAGTTATGTTTGTTCCTGAGGACATGGGAGAAGTCTTGCTATAAGTAGTCATGTGAATTTGGTATTAGTTCGATATTTTGATGTGATGTATGTTGTCTTTCCTCTAGTGGTGTCATGTGAACATTGACTACATGACACTTCACCATTGTTTGGGCCTAGAGGAAGGCGGGGAGTAATAAGTAGATGATGGGTTGCTAGAGTGACAGAAGCTTAAACCCTAGTCTATGAATTGCTTCGTAAGGGGCTGATTTGGATCCATATGTTTCATGCTATGGTTAGGTTTACCTTAATACTTATTTTGTAGTTGCGGATGCTTGCAAGAGGGGTTAATCATAAGTGGGATGCTTGTCCAAGGAAGGGCAGTACCCAAGAACTGGTCCACCCACTTATCAAATTATCAAAGTACCGAACGCAAATCATATGAACGTGATGAAAACTAGCTTGACGATAATTCCCATTTGTCCCCGGCAGCGCTTTCCTTTATATAAGAGTTTGTACAGGCTTCTCCTTTCCTACAAAAAGGATTGGGCCATCTTGCTGCACCTTATTTACTTTTATTACTTGTTACCCGTTACAAACTACCTTATCACAAAACTATCTGTTACCGATAATTTCAGTGCTTGCAGAGAATACCTTACTGAAAACTGCTTATCATTTCCTTCTGCTCCTCGTTGGGTTCGACACTCTTACTTATCGAAAGGACTACGATAGATCCCCATACTTGTGGGTCATCAAGGGCCCGCGAGCTTGTGGACGAAAAGAGCCGGGGTCTCCTCTGGCGCGCATTGTCCCGAGTCTTCAGCCATCTCCCGAACACCAATCCTGACTTTGATTTTGATGTCGCCATTGCCCTAGTGCCCGAGGTCATCCGGGACAACCTAGCGCACTGGGTGGACAACAATGTGGACGCCCTAGTTAGGGCCTTTGCTTCTGATTACGACGCGGTGGTGGTCGAGGCGGATGAGGGCAACGTGGTTGATGGCGGTGAAGACAGCAACAACGATGGCGCCAGCAGCCTACCCGGAAGCGATTCGGGAGATGAGGCGAGCGACATGCCGGCTGAGCCCGCGCTCCTTTATTTTGAACCTGCACGCTAAAGCTTGGGCACGGCCCCTCACAATGTAAGAGCATTTTGGGGAGGGGAAGCCCCTCATGTAAATAGACTACCACTTTATTCCTTAGGCTAGGCTTAAAGCGCACTTTTGGGTGCTCGCAACACCCCTTGCGGGCTTCTTGACGTAACTTACTTTGGTTTAGTCGGGCTTCAAACTAATTTGGCAGCTGCGGATGTGCATTCCTTCTGAGAGGAGCCCCTCACGAGCTCGTGAGGTTTTGGTTTCCTGAGGGGTCCGTCGGTCCACCCGGGAGGGTCTCGCGAGAAGCGAGCGCCAGCAATGGCAAGGTGTGCGCGTAGCGCGTGTACACCGCTGCCAGCCCCCGCTCGCGAGGCGCTTGGGAGGGGGGAGGTAGCAGACGCGAACCTCAAACAAAACACAAATCCAGAAACTCACGAAATCAACACGAATGAGAAAGGATGCTCCCATGATTGCCAATGGAAATGCAGCTTCAAATTCAAGATCAAAAGATGCGAGCCTGAGCTACAGAAAAGAGGTCAAAACAAATGGACGCGTCCGACACCTAGCTAGTCTTCTTGTCTTCCCACCAGCACAGAGCATAGTGCTTCCACTAGGACATGGGCATGAGCTCCCGAGGCCTGAGGGCGGCACTCCGGAGACTCCGGGGCATGTACAGCCCCACTCATTATTACGTGAGAGTATCACGAGCGGAGACCTTCATAGGCGTGAGCCTTGCTTCATATCGCCAGGCGAGGGCCCCGCCTTGCGCCGCCCTCGACCACCGTTGGGGCGTCCGGAAACCAGGACGATGCCAAGGGCCAAAGGGGATGCTAGCGGCGCCCTCGGCGACCACAGGCCATCTGCCGTGGGGAAGACTCGCTAGTGCCTCCCCGGCACAGGACCTACCTCCGGGCGACGCCTTGCTCCATGCGATGCGGCGAGGGGCCTTGCTCCCAGCTCCTCCCACGCGGCCCCCAATGTGCTTCCCCTGGTGGAAGGGGGGCTGCCGTGTTGAGGCCGTCGTCCACTGCTACGACCTGATTCACTCGAGACCCATGGTTAGTGTAAGCCTGCTCCTGAGAGATTAGTGGTACCCTATAGTCGTTGTCACCAGCGTGGTCGGCGAGGCTCCCAGGTGGCTCCTGGAAGGCCGAAACTTCCAGTGTCTCCTCTTCCCAACCTGGCTCGAGGAATGAGCCGGGGTCATCTTCCGGTGTCTACTCCTGGTCCATCATGCGGGGCACATAGGCCTCCAGAGCCGTCGCCCCAGAAACCTTGCTGAGGTGCCCCGCACTCCACGTCGCTTGGCTTGGCGCGCCACTCTGAGGATGGTAGGGCGGCGTCCTGCCAGGGCCGTGGGTGGCAATGCTTATGCCTACGCCCATTCGGGGAGGCACATGTGCGGTTGGGTGTCTGGTGCCGCAGGTTGCACCGATGCCGACAAAACCTCCTGGTGGGGTCGGGGGCGTGCGGGCGCGACGGGGCCCACTGTGCAATCCGGCCACAGCCTGAGGCATAAGCAAGGAGCAGAAATGCAACGTAACCCTGGCTGTGGCGTCCAACATCTCGGCAACATGCTCCAACAACGCATCTCGGCCGCTCTCCATCAGTCGGCACCACAGCAGCTCACGCGCCACTGTGAGCGCGGCCCTCATGTTCGCTTGTTCTTGTCGGAAGTGCGGCGCCATCACCGCGGCGTAGCTTGAGGCCCTTGTGACGGCCCGCGCGCGCCGCGGGGTAAGGGTGGAAGGCGTCGGACCATGCCGCCCGTGCCTCACGGTGTTTGGCGGTGTGCGTGTCGCCTAGAGCACGGAGTTGAGGTCTTCTTGGACGGACGATGCCACCCGGGCTGGCCAGGCTGCCCATTGGTCGGTGTCAGCCTTCGGGTCATCGAACATCGGTGCTGTGGAGCATTGGCGGGTCTGCTAATGGAAGAGAGGCTTCGGTGCACCCCTACCTGGTGCGCCAAATGTCGGATTTCGGGTTCCGGAAAACCCTTGAGGTTCGAACACTGGGGTGCGCACGAAGATCTCTCCTCCCCCTTGCACTCACCCTCACCGCGATCTCAAGGCTTAGCGTGTCGAACTCGCAGAATAAAGGGACACAAGATTTATACTGGTTCGGGCCACCGATGTGGTGTAATACCCTACTCCAGTGTGGTGTGGTGGATTGCCTCTTGGGCTGAGGATGAACAGTTACAAGGGAAGAACAACCTCCTGAGGAGAGGTGCTCTTGTGCTTGGTGAGTTTGTCTGGTTGCCTTGGTGGAATGGATCCAGTCCCAGATCCCCCTCTCTATGGTGGTGGCTAGTCCTATTTATAGGGCCCTGGTCCTCTTCCCAAATATTAGGCGGGAAGGGATCCCACAACGACCAGTTTGATGGGGGACAACTAGTACAAGTTAGCCTGACAAAAGGTGGTCTTCGCGTGCCAAAGGCTCTGGTGGTGACGCCGTCCTAGGCTCCATGGTGACCTCCATCCTGCTGGTCTTGGTCTCGTTGCACCGATATGGAAACTTTTGCCTGATGCCTCGGGACTCCTCGCCTGCGCTTGCCTCTTCAGCACCAAAGAGGAAACAAGGACACTGTGCACACTGGCGCCCGCCTGGCCCTAGTCGTCATGGCTTGCGTCACAGGAACCTTGCGAGGTGCCCCTTGCCTTGATCTCTCCACCCCTCGCGAGCCAGCCTAGTGAGGCCGCCCCGAGGAGGTCTTGCGTCGTCCACCTCGCGAGGCTCGGACCCTCGCGAGGGTCTTAAGTGTTTGCTGGTGAAGATGGGCCGTACAGGGCCGCTGGTGGAGCCACGCCATGGGTCGCAGGCAGGCAAGTCTGGGGACCCCCATTCCCAGGACGCCGACAGTTGTGATATACTTTTTGTAGTTTGCAAAAACACCGAATTAATGCTTTTGTTTTCCTCAAAAATTTATGTTTTCCAATGTATCAATTGCAATACATGCATGCATATATAAAGTACATGCATTGGTCAACTTTATCTTAATACTTGCATGCAATGAGTTAATGCACCGTGGAATCTTGACATGTGATGGGGAACAACCAAATTGAGCCTTATAAAATGGAAAAACTAAAATTTTGAGATAAGCCTATAAACCGGAAAGGAGGGAGTATATATGCATGATACTAGTATATGATCGGCAATACCTACGTAATGCGCGCATGCATAGTATCATAAGTTAGTATCTTAGGTTCCTTATTAATTACCATGCATGACACAAAGTAGTACAAAATTGAAGGCGAAATGATGAACTCATGTTTTCATGCAAACAAAAATATGATGTTAGGTAATGTAAGTGTTTTCAAAGAGCACACAGTTCACTCACGAAAGCCGTGTGTCCACTAAACCGTGGCCGATGCACCCCCACCCCTCTGCCACGTGCGCGATCTGTGTCATGCGTTCTGATTGGCCAGAACCCAAACCCCACGGATCGTACGTCTGCACCATTGGATTCTCCTTGATCGAACGGTGATCCTCATCCCTTTCAACAACACATGTACATGTTTTCAAATAGCCCCTCCCAAACAATGTTTTCAAATAGCACACGGTTCACACACGAAAGCCGTGTGCCTACCAAACCGTGGCCGATGCCCCCCTCGCTGTGCACGCAATCTGAGTCGTGTGTTCTGATTGGCCAGAACCCAAACCCCACAGATCGTACGTCTACACTGTTGGATGCTCCCAGATCGAATGGCAATCCTCATCCCTTTCAACAGGAAATGCAGTCCGTCTAGGAATTGATTTATATGACAACATACATGGTAAATGCCAAAAAATGTCTTACATATAGCACACGAGACCTGAAATGCGCCAGCAAATTAAACCCGTGGTAAAACTATGATTGGTTTACGTGCAAAAAATTTAGAGGCAAAATGATGAACTCACGTCTTCATTTCAAAATTAATACGTCTTCATTTCAAACGAAATTATTCTGTTTGTGCACATGAGCGCTTAGAGGAAACCGTTTGCATAGGCCTTTCAACGCGCGCGGCGACCGGGTATATTTTTCACCCTTTTCACCTAGGCCGCCAACACCCCCCACGTTCGCCCACGTTTCACTCAACTAGTCCACCCAATCTCCTTTGCCAGCTCTCCCCTCCCCTAGATCCACAGCAGAACCCTCTCCGGCGCCGTCGTGCTCACCCCGGCCGTGTGCCCGCTCTTCGGAGTCAAGCCTACCTCCACTGCCATTCCCAACAGGCGGCAGCCCGCGCTCGTCATCGTCGTTTGCTCGCCAGCCACCCTTGAGCATATTGATGCAGTGACCCTCGCCTCTCCTGTGGTTCGGTCGGGTTTGCATTAAGAAGCCTATTAGTTACTGCTCTCCATCACGGTGAGGCATATTTCCTCACAATCCCTCTTCCAATTTCGTTCTGTATGTCCCCAAATTGGCTATAAAATAATGGAGAGCGTATATATGTTCATTATCTACCTTCCTTACTACATATAAGCTGTATGTGTTCCAATAAGTTACTGCCTATTTACAAATCGCGGGTGCCCGAGCCACGCGAACTTAACAAATTAGCCGTACATTTTCTAAATTATTGCATGGCATGTTTAGAAAGCTTGATACCATGTTAGTTTTATGCTTATCCTCCTTTCCTGAGTTTCACATGTGTTCTCTGTAGATGCCGAGTAGCAGCGACAACACTCATTCACGTCGTATCTTCATCTGATTCGGACAACCCCAGGTCTTCAGCAGTTTGTGAGGGATCAAGTAGTCTTGAACGGGATAGAGCTGCAGCAATTACCCTTCCGGTTAGGACATAGAGGAACGCTCCAAGGAAGCCCACAAACTAGCCTAAAGGTGTATATGAAGTTACCGAGATTGATTTAAAGTCCTGGGCTCCAACTAAACCAAATAAAGCACGCATGAGGTTCAGGAGTGTGTGTGGATTTGTTGGCAGGGCAAGGCTCAACATTAATCTGTCGGAGTTTCGGAAGGCTGACACAGAAACACGGTGAAGGATAGTCTGGGAGATCATGGATCACTTCAACATTCGAGAGCAGTGGAGAATGCAGGTGGAACACGCTGCACTGAACAAGGCTAGGGATGCTTGCAGAAATTGGAAGCACGTGCTGTACAAGAAGTAGTTGAGAGAAGGCAAGGACCCAATCCCCGCATACCCCCAAATTACAAAGGCAGACTGGGTAGAATTCAAAAGGGTCAAGGCAACTCCAGAGTTTGCTGAGAAGAGTTTCAAGCAATCAGAACTTCAAAAGAAGAACATACATCCCCACCGTATGGGTGTGGTAGGATACTACGACATGAAACCGATACGGGAACAAGAGGAGAAAGAAGCAGCAGCGGCGGGTGGGAATCCGTCCTTCAGTGAAATCAGGGGCGGACGCGCTAGAGACTACTTGCGGACACATGCAAAGAGGCGTGATGACGGAACTTATTACTTTGAAAACGCACTTGACGCCAAACTGTATGAAGTGATGGTAGAGGCTTCCAAGATCCCTGGAAGGTTCTATAGGAACTCAGGGCCATGTGACATTCTGTCCATTTCTCTGGAGACAAAAGAGCCCCCTGGCCGTGCAAGGGGTATAGGTGTTAATGTCCCGCACAAGAGGGCTTTCACACTCAGCAAAGAAGAGAGGCTCAGCATGAAAAAAGCGAGGAGTGAAATGAAGCAGAATGCATTGTTTGAAAAGTTGAAGAAGGAGATTTATCCGGCTGTTCGAAAGGATGTTGAGGAGTCAATGATGATGTAGAAGACTCTAACACTGACATATAGCTAGCATATGGGAGGGGAGGCGGGCATGGACGATGCTGCTTATTGCGCGACAACACGACACAAGAGTAGCTGTGCATCATCTAACCCCAGCGACACTGAGACTGCAGCTGCTCGTGATGATGATATATCTGATCTATCAGGAATGAAAGATAGATTGAAGGGCATGCTTACACATTATGAAGGTACATTAAAATGTGCAACAGCCTGGGTTTGCCCACCCTCCTTGGAAGATGGCCTCTTCTTGGACAATGTGCGATGGAAGTCGGGCTGTGTGAAGTGCTACATAACTGAAGTAAAGCCTAGATTCAATGGATTTGCCCTGAAGAATGCCCTAGGAGACTTCAATGAGCAAAGGACCTTGGGATAAACACTGTTACATCACATCCAGTGGCCATAAAAGGAAATAGAGTTCACCGATGAGATTCCTGAAGCCCCGCCAAGAGCAACCACTGTCGCCCCTCAACTGGTGACGCTCTCCTTGGCATAGCAGCTCTCGCGGGCTGATGCATCAACCTGTGATCAGCCGGCCCGACTTTGTGGCGTACAGGCCATGTCATCCTCTGCCCCAAAGAAGCCAGTGGCAAGGCCTACAACTGCTGATGATGCACCACCGGTTCAGATGCCGGCTGCTGAAGCAGCGGGGGGAGACTCAGCTACAACACATGCTCAGCAGACCAACCTGGTGGAGCAGACTGCTAAGCAGTCTGATGCTTTGGAACCGCCTGCTAAGCAGTCTGTAGGTCCAGAACCGCCTACTAAGTAGTCTGTAGGTCCAGAACCAACTGCTCATCAGTCCGTCGGCTCGCAGGCACGTGATCAGCATACCAATGCATCAGCACTTCCTGCTCAGCAAACCAACGCGTTGGCACGGCCTCCTCAGCACACCGACAAGTTGGCACCACCTGCGTAGAAACCTGACATAGCTTCAACGCATGGTCAGCAGTCCGATGTCTCTGCTCCTACAGCCCAGCAGTCTGTCACAGCAGCACCGCCAGCTCAGCATTTTGGCATAGATAACCGTCTGCTAAGAAGTCTGTCCAAGCTTCACCGTCTGCTCGGCAGTCTACCTTGCAGGCAACCAGACGTTCTGCTAGAAATGCTTCAAGTACCAAGAAGGAAGTGTCCAAAAGGCTACAACCATGACCACGAGAAAGGGCAGCGGGAGAGTGAAGAGGAAAGCAAACGACTGCTTCTTACTTAAAGTACTCATCGCCCAGAACCAAATTAACAGCAGCTTGTTCGAATCGGGGAGTAATATTATTTCTGACGCCTTGGATGAAGAAGAAGTAGAATTGTTGCTTGCTAAAAGGAGAGCAAACATAGTTGAAGCACGCAATTACGTCCATGTCTAGCCATTTCTTGTTGGCGAATACTTTGATGAGTGCAGCTCCAGTTGCCGCGAGTTACATGAATATTGCATGGATAAAATGTCAGTAGGTTATCATGCTTTGCTAGTCCACTACAATAGAGATCATTTCCGGCATGATGGTGGTTCCATCAATGTGAGTTTCGAGGACTTACATCTCTTCTTCAACTTCAACGTGCTCGATGCCACTCTTCTTAGATGCCTGATTTTGTAAGTACTTAACAAACTATGATCAACTTCTCCATACAAAGCTGTAAATGATAAACATATAACGGCATTTCATTCCTCTCAGGGGATTAAATGCGCGGAGAAGAATAAGGGAGAGTTTGTATTTCATAGATCCTGCATTAGCAAATGGCACAACATTAGATGGTAAGGACCGACGAGACTGGGCCGTTAACATGGTCCTCCGTATCTTCGAAAACACGTCCCATGCACAATCATTTCTCTAGCCATATCATGAATGGTAAGTCAAGTAAACAACCACACATACACTGATTGTCTTTCAGATTTCGACATCATTCGTAAGTTCATGTCTTTCTTAATATGTAGCAATCACTGGATATTGGTATTCATTGTTCCAAACAAGAACATAGTTTACTACATCGATTCTTTGAGAGAGTCAACAAACGCTCAGGATCTGACGCATGTTCAGCAATTCTTGGATAGCTATTGAATGCTATGATGTTGAAATTAATTTGCATTCATATCTGGTTCAATAATTGATGTTGTGAAAATTCATCATCATTTCCAGAGTGCTCGCATTGTGGAAAACTAAACCAAGGAACTTATTGAAGATGGAACAACCCATGCAGCACGAGATCGTTTCTCTGGTAACACACCAAAATCCGTTATTTTCAGAAAATTTATCCAACAGTCAGCAAATACCTTTCCTTACGCTAGTCAAATGTTCAAGATTCTAAATAAACCTCTTTCTATTTTGTCCAAAGAAAAAAAATACATCTAACACGGGTTAGGTTGTTCCTAACATGACAAATACATGACTAATTTTGTACAAAAAAATTCAGTGTCCTCAGCAAGAAGCAGGGACCAACCTTTGTGGATACTATGTTTGCAGACACATGATCTCCATCTGCAAATCTGCTGATAGTTGTGACGATCCTCGCAAATTAGTACCAGTAAGTCTATCTTAATTAATATCTTCTACTCCACTCATATGGCACATTCTAATCTTAAAAATACTGCAGCTCATCTTAAAACCGAGGACCCCTGAACCGCTCCCGGCTGGTGAATTGCTGATGGTTCGAAGATTTATCAGCGACCTCTTCCTGGATAACTACATCAATCTCACTAGTGATAATGAATATTTCAGCATGCCTTCTCCTGAAACATTGAGTAAGAGTTAGCCGCTAATCATATAACGCATGGATCCATTGTTTTCCATCTGATGAGGTCTTCGTATTTCGTACACTATGATTAATTATGTAATGCATATATGTGTGGACACTATTTCTAATCATTGGAATTTAGCTACCATATGTTCAATTGCAATTGTTGCGAAATCTAATGAATGTTCTTCCTGTGGACACTATTTGTTCAATTGAATATTATGGTGAATTTGCTTTTTGCGTGCCAATTCAAAATGGGATATTTTTGTTTATTTGTTCAATTGAATATTGTGGCGAATTTGCTTTTTGCGTGCTGATTCAAAATGGGATATTTTTTGTTTTAACCTGGCAATTGCTCCACACACGGTTCAACTAAATGAGTGTGTGTGATCCACATCGGAAAGCATACGTCAATCATAGCAGAACCGTCGGTGATACTCAGCAGATCGCAAACGATTTGCAGCGCTACTACGTGTGCGTAGGTTCTCCGGAACCATTTGTGATATCGCGTTATCGCACACGAGAACTGGGAGTAAACCATGGCCAATGCAAAATACAATCCCAATCGTAATTTTTTTCAGGAAATGTGTGGGATCCCAAACGAAAAGCACACGTCACTCTTGCGGCAACCTTCGGTGATACCTAACAAGTCACAAATGGTCTGCAGCACTTGAATGTGTGCGAAGGGACTCCTGAACCGTTTTTGATAGAACATTATCGCAGGCAATAATTATTGGAAAACATGTGCGATGTAGTCTAGCATGGCAGACGGGTTACGCAGAAAACTCATGTGCGATGGGGCACAAATCGCACACAGTTCATATGTTGGCCCGTGTGCCTTACATACTGTTTCCCAAACGTTTCGTTACGACAGACCATATGATTTCAACGCGTCATTAGAAATGCTTAATCACTGATACCACACATGCGAAAGAATTTAGTGTGTGCTGCCTCGCACACGATTACATTTTGGAAGGCCTCTGGATCACTCCTCCATATCCCCGACGGTTTCAGGGTCATGTGGGAAGGACCCCCTATCGCCCACACTCACTTGGCGACAGTTCCAAATGCCGTCGCGGAAAGGGGTTAAAAACCGTTTGTTTAGGACCGACGCGCACCAGTGTTACTAGACCATGACGAACCTACGAACTATGAGGAAGCGTTGATGAGCCCAAATTCCACGAAATGGCTTGAGGCCATGAAATCTGAGATAGGATCCATGTATGAGAACAAAGTGTGGACTTCGGTTGACTTGCCCGATGATCGGCAAGCCATGGAGAATAAATGGATCTTCAAGACGAAGACTGACGATGATGGTAATGTTACTATCTACAAAGCTCGACTTGTCGCGAAAGGTTTTCGACCAGTTCAAGGAGTTGACTACGATGAGACTTTCTCACCCGTAGCGATGCCTAAGTCTGTCTGAATCATGTTAGCAATTGCCGCATTTTATGACTATGAAATTTGGCAAATGGATGTCAAAACTGCATTCCTTAATGGATATCTTAAAGAAGAGTTGTATATGATGCAACCAGAAGGTTTTGTCAATCCTAAAGGTGCTAACAAAGTGTGCAAGCTCCAGCGATCCATTTATGGATTGGTGCAAGCCTCTCGGAGTTGGAATATACGCTTTAATAGTGTGATCAAAGCATATGGTTTTATATAGACTTTTGGAGAAGCCTATATTTACAAGAAAGTGAGTGGGAGCTTTGTAGTATTTCTAATATTATATGTGGATTACATATTGTTAATTAGAAATAATACAGTATTTCTGGATAGCATAAAAGGATACTTGAATAAGAATTTTTCAATGAAAGACCTCGGAGAAGCTGCTTACATATTAGGCATCAAGATCTATAGAGATAGATCAAGACACTTAATTGGACTTTCACAAAGCACATACCTTGATAAAGTTTTGAAGAAGTTCAAAATGGATAAGTCAAAGAAAGGGTTCTTGCATGTGTTACAAGGTGTGAAGTTGAGTCAGACTCAATGCCCGACCACTGCAGAAGATAGAGAGAAAATGAAAGTCATTCCCTATGCCTCAGCCATAGGTTCTATCATGTATGAAATGCTGTGTACCAGACCTGATGTGTGCCTTGCTATAAGTTTAGCAGGGAGGTACCAAAGTAATCCAGGAGTGGATCACTAGACAGCGGTCAAGAACATCCTGAAATACATGAAAAGGACTAAGGATATGTTTCTCGTCTATGTAGGTTACAAAGAGCTTGTCATAAATAGTTACGTTGATGCAAGCTTTGACACTGATCCGGATGACTCTAAGTCACAAACCGGATACGTATTTATATTGAATGGTGGAGCTGTCAGTTGGTGCAGTTCCAAGCAGAGCATCGTGGCGGGATCTACGTGTGAAGTGGAGTACATAGCTACTTCGGAAGCAGCAAATGAAGGAGTCTTGATGAAGGAGTTCATATCCGATCTAGGTGTAATACCTTGTGCATCGGGTCCAATGAAAATCATTTGTGACAATATTGGAGCAATTGCCTTGGCGAAGGAATCTAGATTTCACAAGAGAACCAAACACATCAAGAGACGCTTCAATTCCATCCACGATCAAGCCAAGGAGGGAGACATAGAGATTTGCAAGATACATACGGATCTAAATGTTGCAGACCCGTTGATTAAGCCTCTTACACAAGCAAAACATGATCAGCACCAAGATTCCATGGGTGTTAGAATCACTATTATGTAATCTAGATTATTGACTCTAGTGCAAGTGGGAGACTGAAGGAAATATGCCCTAGAGGCAATAATAAAGTTGTTATTTGTATTTCCTTATATCATGATAAATTTTTATTATTCATGCTAGAATTGTATTAATCGGAAACTTAGTACATGTGTGAATACATAGACAAACAGAGTGTCCCTAGTATGCCTCTACTTGACTAGTTCGTTAATCAGAGATGGTTAAGTTTCCTAACCATAGACATGTGTTGTCATTTGATGAACGGGATCACATCATTAGAGAATGATGTGATGGACATGACCCATCCGTTAGCTTAGCATAATGATCGTTTAGTTTTATTGCTATTGCTTTCTTCATGACTTATGCATATTCCTCTGACTATGAGATTGTGCAACTCCCGAATACCGGAGGAACACCTTGTGTGCTATCAAACGTCACAACGTAACTGGGTGATTATAAAGATGCTCTACAGGTGTCTGCGAAGGTGTTTGTTAAGTTGGCATAGATCAAGATTAGGATTTGTCACTCCGTGTATCGGAGAGGTATCTCTGGGCCCTCTCAGTAATGCAGATCACTATAAGCCTAGCAAGCAATGTGACTAGTGAGTTAGTTGCGGGATGATGCATTACAGAATGAGTAAAGAGACTTGCCGGTGACGAGATTGAACTAGGTATGTTGATACCGATGATCGAATCTCGGGCAAGTAACATACCGATGATTATGTTGTTATGCGGTTTGACCCATAAAGATCTTCGTAGAATATGTAGGAGCCAATATGAGCATCTAGGTTCTGCTATTGGTTATTGACCAGAGATGTGTCTCGGTCATGTCTACATAGTTCTCGAACCCGTAGGGTCCGCACGCTTAACGTTCGATGAGGACTTGTATTATGAGTTATGTGTTTTGGTGACCGAAGTTTGTTTGGAGTCGCGGATGAGATCACGGACATGACAAGTAGTCTCAAAATGGTCGAGAGGTAAAGATTCATACATTGGAAGGTTGTATTTGGACATCGGAATGGTTTCGAGTGATTCGGGTATTTTATCGGAGTACCGAGGGGTTACCGGAACCACTACAAAAAAGGCACATCCGTGACACTTCTATGACAATAATTGTTACAAAACACGGTATCATCATAGATGTGGTGGGGATCCTACTTCTATGACAAAAAATCATGACAGAAAATGGGCTTTTCATCCTGGGCGGGCCGGAGACGCAGCTGCATGACATTCTTTGGGCCGTCCATGACGGAAAAAACCGTGGTAGAAGCGAGGGCGAGGAAAATATCGGGGTGTTCCCGGTTACGGTGGGTGGTCATGGCCGAGCGATGCATGTTTCTCTCGTACATGCACGCGCGTGGGTGCGAGGCGTTGGGCTCTAACTGAACTCGGGCGAGGTGTTGGGATCTAATTGAACCCGAGCGATTGCACTGCAGGCTACGCGTTACTGAACTCGAGCGATCGATCGATGGCTGTTAACTGAACTCGATCGAGCGATTCCTTCGCTACTGCTGCTAACTGAAGCCGATCGACGCTGCCTCTGGATGAACAGTGAGCATTGCTAGGGGGTTTGGATGAACAGTTCCCGGTGGGGGTGGACGAACAGGACCCCGTGGTGTTGCCTCTGGATGAACAGTGAGCGTTGCTGGTGGGGGGGGGGGGTTTGGATGAACGGTTCCTTGTGGGGGTGGATGAACAGGACCCCTGGTGTTGCCTCTGGATGAACATGACCCCGATCGATCGAGCCGGTTGGGGCTGGATGAACAGGACCCCGTGGAGGGCTGGATGAACAGGACCACCTCGTGGAGGGCAGGATGAACAGTAGACGGTGGAGGGCTGGATGAACAGTAGCCCGTGGAGGGGTGGTTGAATAGGAGCCCGTGGAGAGGGCTGGTTGAACTGTAGCTGGTGGAGTAGCGCGTGGTGGAGGTTGGATGAACAGGAGCCCGTGGATGAACAGTCGCAGGTGGAGGCTGGAGGAGGTCGACGGTGGATGAACAATAGCCCGTGGAGGCTGGAGGGGGTCGACGGTGGAGATGAACAGTATCCCGTGGAGTCCCATTTTGCGGTACGCCACACCCCTCCCGATGAACAGGACCCCCGTTTCTACCGTAGCGCTCCAACACAAGTTCGTTTCCTCCGTTTTGCGGTACGCCACACCCGTCCTGATCAATAGGACCCCCGTTTCGACTGTAGGAGGTTCGTTTCCTCCGTTTTGCGGTACGCCAGACCCCTCCCGATGAATAGGACCCCGTTTCGAATGTGGCCAGTCGAACACATGGTCGTTTCGTCCATTCTGCGGTACGCCAGGCCTCGTTTCCATCGGCTGTTCTGTCCAAGCCGGTTGGCACCCACGCGTTCCGTTGCCTCTCGATGAACACGACGCATTCCGTTGCCTCCCCATGAACACGACGACGATGCAGTTTCTCTGTTCCGACCCAGCCATGTACACGAGCCTTGGCCGTATGTATGCGCAAGCATGCATTCGAGACCCCACCCGTATGTACGTACGTGGCCGTATTTACTTTCTTGCACCCTGGCCACTGTACATACGTGTACATGCTACGTGCGCGCCTCTACTACGACACGTGCGCGCCTCTACATTGACGAGTATGTACGTACACGTTCGCGACCAGAATGACAATGCTACGTACGCTTTGACCAGGTGGGTCCTGACTATCAGGCACTTCCTTGCGTGCGAATATGTAGCTGGTGGATCCCAGCAGTCAGGGGGCGAATCGTTTTTTTTGCCTGTACGCACTTCCTTGCGTGCGAAGATGTCGCTGGTAGGTCCCAGCAGTCAGGGGGAATGTTTTTTCATGAAATACGATTGCCCGTCCGGTGGGTCCCTGCTATCAGGTGGAGGAATCATTATTTTCCGCGTAATAAGGAGGCACTTCCTTGCTGCGGCCGTGGACCCAGCTGTCAGCCTCTCCACGTACAGTCCACGTCCGATGGAAGCCATTCCTTGACCACGTTGACCACGCTGCACCGAGAGCACCAGGGCGGTGGACGACGGCGAGGCCTAGGAAGGGGACGGCGCGGAGCCGGGGAAGACGCGGCAGTGGATGCCCACGCGTAGAGGAGTACGAGGGTTCACTGGTTCACTGCGGTGTGAGGCTGCCGTTGCCGCAGAATAATAGGGGGTGTGGGTGAGTAGAGGGATGACCTGGCAAGCGGTGGGAATAGTAGGGGGCGATGAGGCCTCCACGACAGCACAGTCAACCATGGGAGGCAGGAGCATGCGGCATGACCAGCGCTGCTTTGGGCGGCTGGAGTAGGAAGACCAGAGGTCGAAGAAGCACTACGGTCGTTGGATGGACATCGTACGGTCACTGGAGCCAGAATCGTTCATATTGACTAAGTTGACTACGGCCATTTTGCATCATGCTTTTATATCGATATTTATTGCATTATGGACTGTTATTTCACTTTATGTCGCAATACTTATGGCTATTCTCTCTTATTTTACAAGGTTTCCATAAGGAGGGAGAATGCCGGCAGCTAGAATTCTGGGCTGGAAAAGGAGCAAATATTAGAGACCTATTTTGCGCAACTCCAAAAGTCCCGAAACTTCACGGAATATCTTAAAACAAATAAAGAAAAATCCTCGCCAAAGATGAAGGCCAGGGGGCCCATACCCTTCTCACGAGGGTGGGGGGCACCCCCCCTAGGGCGCGCGCCCTACCTCGTGGGCCACCTGGTGGCTCTCCGACGTCCATCTTCTCCTATATTAGGTCTTTCGATGAGAAAAAAATAAGAAGGAACTTTTCAGGACGAGACTCCGCCGCCATGAGGCGGAACCTTGGCAGATCCAATCTAGAGCTCCGGCAGAGCTGTTCTGCCGGGGATACTTCCCTCCGGGAGGGGGAAATCATCACCATCGTCATCACCAACGCTCCTCTCATCGGGAGAGGGCAATCTCCATCAACATCTTCACCAGCACCATCTCATCTCCAAACCCTAGTTCATCTCTTGTATCCAATTCTTGTCTCAAAGTCTGGGATTGGTGCTAGTAGTGTTGATTACTCCTTGTAGTTGATGCTAGTTGGTTTATTTGGTGGAAGATCATATGTTCAGATCCTATATGCATATTATTACCCCTCTGATTATGAACATGAATATGCTTTGTGAGTAATTACGTTTGTTCCCGAGGACAAGGGAGGAGTCTTGCTATGAGTAGCCATGTGAATTTGGTATTCGTTTGATATTTTGATAAGATGTATGTTGTCTAGCCTCTAGTGGTGTTATGTGAACGTCGACTACATAACACTTCACCATTATTTGGGCCTAGAGGAAGGCATTGGGAAGTAATAAGTAGATGATGGGTTGCTACAGTGACAGAAGCTTAAACCCTAGTTTATGCGTTGCTTCGTAAGGGGCTGATTTGGATCCATATGTTTCATGCTATGGTTAGGTTTACCTTAATACTTTTGTTGTAGTTGCGGATGCTTGCAATAGAGGTTAATCATAAGTGGGATGCTTGTTCAAGTAAGAACAGCACCCAAGCACCGGTCCACCCACATATCAAATTATCAAAGTATCGAACGCGAATCATATGAACGTGATGAAAACTAGCTTGACGATATTCCCATGTGTCCTCGGGAGCGCTTTTCCTATTATAAGAGTTTGTTCCGGCTTGTCCTTTGCTACAAAAAGGATCGGGCCACCTTGCTGCACTTTATTTACTTTTGTTACTTGTTTCTCGTTACAATCTATCTTATCACAAAACTATCTGTTACCACTTATTTCAGTACTTGTAGAGAATACCTTGCTGAAAACCGCTTATCATTTCCTTCTGCTCCTCGTTGGGTCCGACACTCTTACTTATCGAAAGGACTACGATAGATCCCCTATACTTGTGGGTCATCAGAGGGTCCCAGGTGTCAGGTGGAGGAATCGTTATTTTGCGTGTAATAAGGAGGCATTTCCTTGTGTGCGGCCGTGAACCCAGCTGTCAGTCTCTCCACGCACAGTCTACTTCCGATGGTGTCGTTCGTTGACCATGTTGACCACTCCATGCTGAGCGCATCCAAGGTGGTGGACAACGGTGAGACCCCGGATAGCAACGAGCCGGAGATGGGAAGACACGGGAGTAGAGTCACAGACGGAGAGGTGTACAAGGGTTAACTGGTTCTGGTGCGGTGTGGTTCGGCAGTCGTTGGAGAAGAATAGGAGGTGTGGAGGGGTGGAGGGATGGCCTAGCCAACGGTGGAGTAGCGCTTCACAGCGAAGCGTGCTAAGTAGAGCTGCTAGCAGCAGGAGGCGGGAGCAGGTGGTCCCGGTGGCGTTGGAGGAAGAAGACGAGAGATTGAAGATGGATGCTGGTTGTTGGATGTAAATCCAAAGGCTAACGATGTGAGAATCATTTATTGATTAAGTTGACAACGACTTGCATTGGCTTCGACCTATTGGCCCACATTTCAGCCTCCAAAAATGTGGCACGTATTCAACCCATTTTTTCAGAATTTACAGTCTTTTTTTGCGGGGTAGAATTTACAGTCAATTTGATCTTTTTTCAATTACAGTCCATTAGCTGGGTTGCTTGAACAAATAATGTAGCGTCCATGCGGCCCATTTATGTCTTTCCTAAAAAATTACAGGCCATTTGCACTTTCTCGAAATACATGATTTTGCTGGGCTTATTCTAATTATAATGTTGGGGTGGGCGCAGCAACGTTATCAAAAAATAAAAAGGGGCTGAGCATCTTGTTATATATATATTTAAATAATAAGTGATTTATTATTACATTGGTCCTTAAATCTTGCCAAGCTTTTGTACACAATCACCAGGATTTTCATTGCCAAAAAATCCAGGATTTTATTGTTAAGAAATTATTTTTATAAGTTAATAAGATGTGGGATATTGTTTTCTTACATATGTAAGTATCTGTTAAATATATGATGACAATAACAATAATATATAATAACATATAAAATAATTTAAATATATAATATAGTTAGAAGCGAAACATAAGTTGGACCAGGCGTTCCTATTCTTATATAGAAAAATAGAACAGACCTGTGCGTTTTCTTCATAAAAAAAATACATAAATTGGGTTGCCGATGTTTCAGGAAAAATAAAACCTCGGATGGGAGGTCCATAGGGCGGTCGATACATGACGGCCCTCAAGAAAATACAAACAGGCCTATGGACCTCCCATCCGAGGTCGTGGGCTGCGCATGTTAAATATACGTTGAAGCACCTAAAAAATGTAACTATGTTGACAAAACCGTTGGCCCCAACGTCAGTATAGCATTAGGAGGAAGTATTTTTTCGATGAGGCACTTGCTTGCGTACGGCCATAGACCTGGTGGGTCCCGACTGTCCGCCTCTCCACGTACAGTCCTCTCCAGATTCCTCTTGTTTGTTCAGCATGTTCACAACGACAGACAGCGGCGTCACGGCGAGCGCACAAAGGCGCCGGAGAAGATCCGACCACCCGAGGAAGTGCCTTATTAGTAACGAAACAACTGAACTAGCCTAGTGGCCGAGTGACACTACCCGACAGCTATTCCGCCCGGGTTCCATTCCACCTGTGCAGAGAAAATATCTCCAATTTTTTGCCTCTGCCTTTATTGACATGTGGGTCCCAATTGTCATCTACGCACACCACGTCCAACACCTGCCAAAACTTCGTCCCTTGTTTTCTCTGTTTTTCGCACACTCGACATTGTGTGGGCATCTTGAAAATAGCATATCTTTTTGACTGTGCATCATATGAAGATGTGCTATGCATGAATGTTGATCAGCATGATGTTAACTGGCTGGTAGTTCCAGTTTCGACCATGAATAAAACTTCCAGCATGATGTTAACACTGTTTAAAAAGGCCGTGTTAATATAAATGCTCTACCTCTGAAAGTTGCAGTTTTCTTATCTGAAACTGAACTTGGAGTTTCTTATCTGAAACTGAAACTTGCAGTTTCTTCTCCGAGAATCACCTGTCAGTGACCGAAAGGCAGGGGAACCTCTCCTCTCCATCATCTCCATTCCAAAACCACCGTCTCGCCTCTCCCTCTTCTCCATTTCAAAACCACCCCCTCTCCTCTCCATCATCTCCATTCCAAAACCACCGTGTCGCCTCTCCCTCTCCTCTATTGCAAGACCACCGTCTCTCCTCCCATCTTCCAAAGCTAGCACCGAACCACTCAGTAGGACATCTATGGAGGGGATGCAACAGTGAATCAGGCAGATCACCAGCGGCGACCAAGCAAAGTTAGCCGGGTTGAAGGAGATCCATACTTGGTTTGACAATGAGTGGGAGATTTCGAGGATGGTGAGGGCCATGTGGCAATGTATGGGGAAGAGCGAGACGACAACAATGAGGGCGAAGATGTACTCCTCGGTGGCAGTCACGCCGCAGTCCTTCGAGTTCATCGAGTATCTCCTTTGGGTGACGGAGCAGACAGATTTGCCCGAGGGGAAAGTCAGGCGGAGGTGGTGGGCGTACAGGTCGAAGGTCGAGCACCCAGAGGATAACGAATCGATCGAGTACGGTGTGCCGTTCGTGAGGGTGCAGAGCCAGCCGGAGCCACAGGAGTATTCGTTCTCCCACCGCAAGAGGAGGCCGGATGGCGCGACGTCGCTTCCCCGCTGTTCTCCACGGTTCCCTTGATGCTTGCCTCGTTTCAACAGCGTCAGTAGGGTTTAATGTAAGCTTCGCACTAACCTAATCTTCCATCTGCTCATGCTTACAATCAGTGTGACAACTAATAAAAATCATGCTTACAATCGGTCTCCGAGTACTACTCCAATCACCCTAAAGTAGCTCTGGACCTTTGGGTCAAAGTTGTGACACTTTGTACAAATAAAGAAAAATAGATTGGTGCTTCTTTCAGAAAAGAGTACACCCCTAGAAAACTGCCAATATAAGCTACTAGTATTTTTTAAGTCTAAGCTACTAGTATTTGGTTAGAGGATTTGCTGCTGAGAAAGATCCGTCCACAGTGAGCGCCACACATCCCACTTATGGTGGTGGATGCCAATGCTTAGATGGAGCAGGGTTGGTGTCGGTAATTTTTACTTGGCACCTCGCACTCTGCATATATGTTGGTTCCATCCGTACATTTGTGCAGTTCCACCAAAATGCAGCTGAATAACCCTGTTTGCACAGATAATGAAAAAGCGTGATTACATTATAGTGCCACTAGTTGATGAAACATACACTAATAAACAGAAGAAAATATTACATCATACTGGAAATCGACCCAAGTCTCCCCGATACACCTTCTGCCAGTGATGAACATCAGTGTACAACGGTAGTACAAGGAGGGGCCTTGAGACATTCAAATCTCTATTTTTGTGCAGATCAACTGAAATTAAGCACCCCAGTTTGCAGAAACGCTTAAACATTAACAATGGGACTAGTTGATGAAACATACATTAATAAAGAGAAGCACTTTCTTTATCTACATTGGAAATGAAATGATAGAGAGGACACTCGCTCTATTTTAACTGTGTTATTACTTCATTTTATCAGTGACACTAGGGTCGAGCAGGTGGCAAACAAGGTGTACCATGCATCGCAAAGATGAAGGTCGGGGTGCTTAGACTGGGATGCTGAAGCTAGCTCTTTCAGTCCCTATCTCCCCCTAATGTTTCTGTGGTAGCATTTGGGTTGTAATCCAAACTTGGTCGAGCTAGTGCTGCATCCCCCTACCTTCCTAGCTTATGTGGCGAACTTGTCTCCTGCTAGTACTCAGTCCGTTCTAGTAGTAGTTGCATAACTGCCCGTTTACACTGAGATGTTGTCGGATAATGGTTCTCTATGGTTGAGTTTCTTTAATGAAATCGGAGGGAACCCCCTCTTTCGATATATAAAAAATAGTGGCACTAGCGGTGCCAAAACATTGCCTCAAATTAATAGTGCCAATAGATTAAGGTGCAAAATAATAACATTACTGCTTTATCATGGTAGTGCCATAACAGTAGCACAAGAGCAGGATCAACATGCAGGATCTTTGGCAAACGGTCAGACCAAAAAGGAACATACCTCGTGATGGGAACCATATCTGCAGTCAATGCCATCATAGAAGGGATGACGCCACTCACCAACATGGATGATTCAATTCATGGGACCTTTTGGTGCAGTTCACCTAAAATGAAGCAATGTCCCATGAGCTAGCAGCTTCTTCTTCTTCCTTTTTAAAGAAAAGGGCTCCAGCCCCGGTTCCATTTCCATCAGAAAATGAAACCCACAAAGCTTCTTCTTCATTAGTTGCAATAAAATTGAGCAACATCAAGGTTGGTTGTGAAGCTCCTGGAGAGTAGGCGGACCAGGACAGTTGCATCTCTAACGAAAAGAAGCAACTTATCTTAACGGGAAATTTAGCAGGACATGAAAAAAAGTGCCATTGATTCATATTACTGGAGGCATTACATTGAAAAAAACATTGGTTTAACGTGTCCTTACTTTTAACAATGCGACTGCTACATTTTACCAGTGGCATTACATAAGAGCGGCTCGGGGCAACAAACAACAGAAGATGATATCTAGGTTGGTCCCATTTTTGTTCGGTATATAGCCACCTTATACTTCTGGGAGGCTAGCAAATCTAGTGCTGGACTTACTCTGTTTACTTGTCCCCCAGTCCCCACTTTATTTCCTTTTTCAACCAATAGATCGAGTTTATATTGAGTTTGTACTGCGTTCCCTTTATTTCCGTATTAGACCTAGAGACCAGTTGGATAGCCAGTCTCTGCTACTTTTCGCCCCCATTATTTCCTCTTTCGACCAAGTCCTAGACTCAGGTAACAAATCTTCCCCCACCCCCACCCCCTTTCTTCCTTGTTTGAACCAAGTACTACTAGATTCGAGTGCATGAACTAGTTTTACCTCTTAACAGTAAAAAATTAGGTGGTTTTCGAACAGCTGATTGATCCTATCTACACGAGGGGGGCTGAGAAATAGTAAAAGATACAAATGCAGCGACGTCAGGAGCTCGGGAAGTAGAGCAAGGACGGTTTCGAAGGAAGTTATACCTAAGGGTCGCCGGGATGTCGCTAGGTGGGCGGCGGGAGGCCGGATGTGCCCCACACTACAACAGCGAGGAAGAAGGGGTGGGAGGCTCTCCCTCGGCAGCGATGCTTGGGAGAGAACAGCAAGGCACACTGATCAAGACGCGCCGGCAGTGGGTAAGAGCCATCGCCGAGGATGACCGTGTGAACGTTGCACCTTCTCACCTTCCCCGGCGGAGAGGATCCGGCTAGATCTGCGACCAGCGGTGAGTAGAGAGAGAGAGTGTGGCCACCACTGTGGTGTTTAGATCTGGAGAGGACGAGACAGTGTGAAGAGAGCAACAATAACAAGCAAGCGCGGAGGCTCCTGTCTATATAGTAGAGTACTAGTTTTCTTTTGCCTATCGGTCGGAGCTGGCTTGACCTCGGCAATGACTATTGAGAAGTCTTCATGCACGTGCCCCGGAGGGGCAGTTGTTGTCATTTTGATCTGAAGCACCGGATTATAACATATAATACGAAAAAATGCCACATGACAAGAAATCATAACCTCACTGCCCAAAGGAGACAAGATGAATCCTGACGGATCAAAGCTCAAATTAAAGATAAACTCGTAGAAAAGGGGGCCGTCGATAGATGTCCTAGTTAACATAGCTGGCTTGACTTAGATGGCAGCGGAGTAGTCTTCGTGCATGTGCCCTCAATGACTAGCCCAACTCAGTTGTCGCTGTTTAACCCTCGCAGTGATCCAAAGCACATGACACCTAATTTTGCGAGATGAAAAGAAACCTTTTTTTAGATTTCTCACCAGAACTACAGCCCTGTACAACACAGCCTGCACGATATGTACACGATAGCCAATCCAGGCGTATCTACTGGAGTCTGCTCACATGCATGGACAAACTGATCTTCCGTGTCTTGCAGGGATCGTCCAGGTACCAACATATGTACTTCTATTAACTCACCCGACTTGCGGGGCCGGGGAGTGTGCCTATGGTCGGTTCTCAATTGCGGTCCCACAAACGCAATATGACGCGCATTCCATTCAGAGAGCGGCGTGCCAGACCGACCGACCATCTGGGGTGCGACGCGAACGCGACGGGTGTGCTGTATACTCCGTACATGTGTACCGCCGTTTTCTTGAGGCTTTGCTCCATGGCGCAATCCATGGAGTCAAAATTAGTATACTGTACTATTTAAAAGTCGAGGGCGGGGCTTTTCCTGCGCGGTAGGTGGGGCAGTTCCGCCTAGTCGGTTCGACAGAGACGCGAGAAGATGAGGGAGTAGGCTACTGCAAACATAGGGCTGTGTGATTTGACAGTGAGTTACTACTGGACAGGTGGGGCCTGGTGATTTGACTTGCCATTATCATTTTAACTGCGGCGCTACGAGGCTTGAGTCTCCCGATTCCTGACCACCTCCATATAGGTGCCTCTCCCGATGCTCCACCATGTAGAGGTTGGGTCTTGCTTGAGAGCCCACTCCTCCAATTTTTCCTCGCCTCTTTCCCCCAGATATGCAAAAATGCCATGTAAAGTGGGCTTATAGCCTACTATTGTACTTGATCCTATAGGTGCTAAGCCTGCCACATAGGCATAAAGTCTGATGTCGTACGTTAATTAAGAAGAGAGAGACTAGTTTGGTGACCCCAGGAAGAAACGGTGACAAGTGCGTGTACCTAGATGAAGCAAACTTAGCAACAAAAAACTAAGCACCTATGCATTGGGGACTTGAGTTGCTAAGCCATTTAATGCCCATAGCACCTCATCTAAGCACCATTTCATTGGAAGAGCTCACTCCTTGGCAAATGCAATAAATACTACGAAGAAAGAGATAGAGAGAAGTAAACAAAAATTACTCTTATAGCCAACCTTATAGCTAACCTTGTTGTATGAGTGACTAAGTGATGACTATGTATAACATACCAACATCAGGTAGCCTAACACACCGTGTTAAATCTCCAAGGGCACGACCGCGCGAGCGAGGCGACGGTCGTGGTAGGCGCGACCATGATACGGGCTGCTGGCAGCCCTTGGATCTGAGATCGAACGGTCGCATGCTAAGTTGCTGAAAATTTGCAGAATAACCCTCCAAGATAGGATATTCACCCATAGGTCTAGAATCACGCCATGCAACCATTCGATCTCAGATCCAAGGGCTCTCGGAAGGCCGTATCATGGGAGAATGGAAAGCTTCGTATCACCTATAATTTGCCCGACGCTTGACATGACATCAAAAGCCATTTAATTGGGCGTCGAGTAGACATGACATATAATTGGGCCCCCATAGTACTGTGCATGAATCCATTTATCCACCAGGCAAGCTACTACCCTGCCATTCGCACGTGCCCCCCACTCGACATTTTTACAATCGATAAACCGCTCCTAGTCGTCCCGTCCTTTCACATTACGGCAGTTCCACTAATCCTAACTCTCCTCCCAAATCCATGGCATCCCAAATCTCCATGATCGGGGGTGAGTAAAAGGTTAGAACCATCACCAGTGATTAATTCTACTTCATCTACACCCGTTCTTCCGCAAAGGTCAAAGAATGCCTTGCTCGCTTCAAACGCATGTTCGAAAACTCAAATGATGAGTGGGTCGCTGGGCTAGATGTTGAGTACACCATAGTCCTGGGAAGCGAGAAGAATCTAAAGGAGGCAGAGAAGAAGAAGCCCGCCGTGATCCAGGTTTGCATGCATGACTTATGCTTGGTCTACCACATATGCCATGCCGACGTTGAGTGCCAGGATTTTAAGAATTTCCTTAAGGACGGCTGAGTCAAATTCGTTACTGTAGACTTTAGGAATGACAAGGAAATCCTGGGTCGAATAGGCCTCATTGTAGGCGACCCCTTCGACCTCCATAAGAAAGGGCTGGTGCCCTCCCGTGATCAGCCTTCAATACTGACCCTGGCAGGAGCCATGGTTCATCCTTCGTATGGTACACTGAAGAAACCTCCGTTCAAGTTTCATCATGCATGGGAGTGGAATGTACTAGATATAGACCACATCCACTATGCTGCAATGGATGTCTACCTTTGTTTCAATATCTACAAGGGTTAGATGAAGAGCAAGAGCCAAGTGTGCGGTTCAAGCAAAGAAGTATCGGCCAAGAGGAAGAGGGACAAGGACGAAGTCGAGGACGTGGATGAGGAGTCCGAGTAAGGTGGCAGTGTCGTTGCTCATGGTGGTTCTAATGCAGTGTCTACCGGATTAGTTGCTTAGTTTAATTTCAGGTGTGCTTAGTTTTATTTGAGGGGTGTGTTGTACTGAGACCCCAGCAGAACTATGTTATGTTTCTTCTCGTTATATTTCATACATTTCATCTTTTAGTTGGTATAGTACTACCACTCGTTTCTTCACATTATATACGTACAATATATATGGCCAACATCATATAGCCAGCAGTTTAGTTGTCAAAGAATTTCAGGGTGCTTAGTTTTGTCAAAGAATTCCAGGGTGCTTAGTTTTATTTGAGGGGTGTGTTGTGCTGGAGACCATTAACTTATCATTGTGAGAATCGGCTTATTTTTGCCATGTAACATGGTCAAAGGGTTTGACATGAAAATAACAATGTCTAATGGCATTTCTAATATACGCTGCCTCCCCCCATATTTTATTTACAGAGGCAACATAGAACTATATGAGTGCCTTGTTAAATTTTGGAATTATTCCGAGTTCGTTTGGACTTTTTAATACATTAATTGAGTTTCTGGTCATTTAATGTGCATAATTCAAATTTGAACTACAAGCACATGCTCCCGTGCACCAAAGTTGATTGAAAAATCACATGTGTGTCGTCGGATGAATTTCTAGGTCACATGCAAGAAATGGGAATGAAATTCAAACATCTGGGCATTGTGGTTCGGCCAAGAACATTGAGAAGCTTGGTTTTAAAATTCTTGTAAACCCAAAACACGCCTGAAAATCATGAAACTTGGCATGGTGTCTTGTCATGGTACTACCATGCTATGGTAAAAAAAATTGTAGAATAGGAACAAGTTTGTGGTATAAGTTTCTTGCAAACCGTAGCTTCTCTCAAGAAGGCTCGTGGTTCTAAGAGGGAACCTGTCACCTTTGTGTGCATAATTCAAATTTTAAATACAAGCACATGCTCCAGTGCACCAAAGCTGGTTGAAAGATCACATGTGTGTCCTTGGGTAAATTTCTAGGTCCCATGCCAGAAATGGGAATGAAATTCAAACATCTGGGCGTCATGGCTCGGCTGGAAACATTGAGAAACTTGGTTTTTTTAATTCCTGTAAATCCGAAACACGCATGAAAATCATGAAACTTGGCTTGGTGTCATGACATGGCACCATCATGTTGTGGTAATTTTGCTGTCCGATTTGCGAAGGCGCACACATTAACAATCAACAAAGTCATTTTGGAACAAGTGCGGTCACGTTACAATCGGAAACACAAGTATTATTGAAACCATGGGCGTTCTAGTTACCATTTACGTGCCGCCACGCGTCCCCTTTTTTATTGCTAGGAGGCGCCGTGCAGGGTAGCTATTTGAGTACGGGAGGCGTGCAAGCCCTTTGACCTCCATTTGCCATCCACCTCTCTCCCAAGGTCTCCATTAATGGCGCCCGAGCCTCTGTTTAATGGCGTGGCAATGTCTCACTCGATTGAGATTTAAGAGAGAAAAAAAGGAAAATCTAAAAAGAAAATTTTGTACGGATCTTGATGTAAGATCCGACGGATCTACATAGCATCTACTGTGACTTATAGCAAAACTGATGAATATATATAAGGACGACGAGAGTGGATAATAATTTTCTTACATAATTAGGAAGATAATTAAAAAAGCCACATGCGGCTACGCCCGAAATACAGAAGGGCAAAAGAAGAAGGAAGACGCATACAATGATCTGGCTCGTTGATCTCTACTTTATGCGCTGCAGGTCGCGGAGACTAGTTCTCGCGACGGGCGATGATCTCTTTCATAAGTTTCATGTCCTTAATACGCTGCTTGGCAACATCCATGGATTCCTCCACCAGCCTGTTGCGCTCGATGCGGAGCATGACATTCTCATCCATAAGTTTCTTGATGATGACGCCCATCCTCTGCAACAAGGTAGCGGTCTCCTCCTCCTTCTTCGCCCTTCCGGCGATCTTCGCCCTCAATAGGTCGCGCTCGCCCCGGAGCTTTGCATTGCCCTCCCCTAGTTGCCGGATGATGTCGGTAGCCTTGTCCTGCATCCTTGCCCAGCCGGAGATCTGATCCATCTGGCTATGGACTATCGCATGCAAGTGCCTGTAAGAATCCTCGCCTGCCCGCGAGAAATTTTCCTGGGCCGCCGCGACACAACGGGACTTCCCTGCTGCTTCGACGACGCGGCGGGACATCTCTGCTGCTTCCGTGGCATGGCCAGACCAGTATGCTACATCGATGGCGCGGTGGGACCTCTATGCTACTACTACTGCGTGGCTAGACATGTCGGCTGCTTTTGCGAAGAGGCGGGACATCTCTCGTGCTTCCTCTTCCATGCTCACCTCTCCCTGGTGGAAATCTCTCGACCCAAAACTCACGCTGGCTATGCCTTGATTGACTTGATTGTTTGTTGTGGATGAGGAGTTGAGGAGGAATGTGCAGTCATCTTAGCATAGTAGTATTTATAATCGAGTACTACTAATACGCTGCTAAGTGGGAAACCGTTTAGGTTGTGATCGGTGTGAACATGTTTGCAATTAAATATAGCATGGTAGTAGTAGTAATTTGGAATGTGACGAGACGCGCTCAAAATTTATTGACGGTTCTAGTTTCGAAGTGCGGCACTATTCCCGGATGGCATAACGTCGGCACGTTTTCTCGTCCGTGGTGTAGCATATGCCATGGTACTAGTTCTTTTTCTACTACTGTGTATGTGCAAAAACTGGCACCATCAGATACATATCTTACACTTGGCGTTCGACAGGAATAGCCTCGTGGCGAGCTATAGACTAGTCTTTTTTTTTCAGACGCATTACACCTATCTCTCGGGACTTCTCGCATGCACCATCACTGCTCCCTAGGTCGATGCCACCCACATACAGTTGTACTCTGAGAAGATGTGCACGCACGCACTCGTCCTCTCTCACACACGCATCTGTAGCTACGAATTGTAGTGTTCTCAACCATCCGATTGTTTCTATCATAGGTTTCATGTTGCTCCTTGGCCTTGAGATTGAGAAGTTTAAAACGCAGAGGCTAAGATGGAGGCGCGAGGTTTTGGTTAATGTGCGGGCCGCACACGACACCAACACGACACAAGCTTCGTCTGCCTGGTGCGCATGCAGTCGGGTGAGTTGTCCAAGTATAGACACAACCAGGCCCTTGTTGCTATCCGCACCTCAACTTTGGCTGGTCATAGTGGAGAGTAGCATAGACTAGTAGTCTATGTTACGAGTACCTTCATAGTGGGTAGTATCATATAGTATATGCATAATTTGGCGACGAGCGCTCTCTATATGTACCACCTTTTTTCTTTAATTACATCTTGTTAGTTTTGCTCCATGGCGCAATCCATCGATACTACTACTGTACAAATGTATATATTTTTTAAAAGGCTAGAGGGCGGGGCAGTCTAGCTTGTTCCTTTTCACGAGAGGCGAGGGCCTTTGTGATTTGACGGCTCATTACTGCTGGAAGGCGGGGCCTTGTGATTTGACTGCTCGTATAAATGTGCCGACGACCTGAGGAGCAGCAAAGAACCGTGTGGTATACTCAAGTTTTCCACTGGAGTACGACGGAGGAGCATGAAACACGGCAGCCCAGTGCCATATCCTCTACTCTCTAATCTTATTATATATTACTAGCAAGAGGAATTGTTCTATTGGTGATAAAGAATGATCTAATTTGCTAGTCATCTCATTTTTAGCATTGTTCTATTCATGCCTCGCAGAGAAGGTGACACGTGCGGCCAAACACCTGAAGCAAAATAAGAAACACAGGAGCAAAAGAAGAGGAGGATTATCACCCCCAAAAAAGAAGGAAGACGCACACACACAAGTCTGGGGCGCTGCTCTCACTACATGAAGGGTTGCTGGCCGCGGAGTCGTAACTACTTCTTCATCGCCTCCACGACCTCCATATCCTTGCGCGTCTCCTCCGCCATCTTCATCATTGTGTCCATGACGCTGGACTTCTCGACGCGAGCCTTCATCATCTGTTCCACGGCCGCATTACGTACCTTGACAGCAGCCGGGTGCTCGATGCGGAGCTTCGCCAACTCCTTCTGTTCCATGATGAGGGCCTGCAACATCTTCATCGAGGAACTACTATTCTCATGGAGCTTCTTCCAGCCGGCGTTCTCCTCCTTCAGCAGGTCGAGCTCGTGGCAGAGCTTCACCTTGTCCTCCTGAAGTTGCAGGATTTTGCCGGTCGCCTTCTTCTCCGAGGCAATGCTCTTCTTCAGCATCATCACCAAGCCGGCGGTCAACTCCCCCTGCTCATTGAGCTCAGCGGGCATGTCGTCGAGGTTCTCCTTCAGCAGCTCCACCAAGCCATGTATGAACTCCTTCTGCTTATTGAGGTGCTTATTGAGATGACCGGGCATGCCGTTGAGAGATAACAACTCCAGCCCCGCATGTTCGCCTCCGCATCTAGGGCGCTCCTAGGAGCCATCGCCTGCCCGTGAGAGATCTTTCGAGGTCTCTGCGTGGCGGCGAGCCCTCTCTTTTTTCCGCAGCCTTGGTTGCCACTCCCTTGTTACGAGTAGTTCCCGACCTAGAGCTCTGCACACCGGCCATGGCAAGGACTGACGAAGAAGGAGGACTTATGAGGAGGAAGGTAGAGTAATTTTTGGTTAGGTAGTTCCCATTTTTATAACCTAAGTACTAGCACTAGTACTAAAACCTGCATAGTGGGAACACGTTCAGGTTTGGTACATACTGGTAGGTGTGAGCAGGCTTGCACTTAATTGTAGCAATAGTACTTTCGAATGTGATGGGAACAAGGTAAATATTAATTGATGGTTTTTGGTTTCGAGGCCCGAAACGGCTCTCGATGAGTTTAGTGGAACATAAATTTCAAGTAGACTACACTGCTCAAATGCGTAAATATTATGTTACTGTCAAAAATTGGCACAAAATACGAAGGAGACCAATGGAAGTACTACTAGAAACCCATGATTTAACTACTCGCATGCGCGCAGTGGAGTAGTAATGTCTTTCTTCCGCCCTCATGTCCACCCAATTTGCATGCGCTGTATTAATTGACCATCAATGAAGTGAAGGACTTTACACGCGTCAAATTATCACATGGGGTGGATCTTGGTACAAAATTGCGTCCGCCCGTGTACCCGCGTGTGCGTGCGAGGGAATGAGTGTGTGTGTGGCATGCGTGCACATCTTCGCTTCATGCATGCACCGCCAGTGCGGCTCAGGGAGGACAAGTACATTCTTCTGGAACCAGCAGCACGTCACTATGATCAATCCACACAAGGATGTCACGACAATGCCTCCACATGTGCCACGTGGCATCATGAACTGTAAGAGAGACACTGTGTAGTGTGCCATTGTGTTTTGCACATACTCGGAGTACTAGTAAGGTACACGTGCATTGCACGCGTCAGATTTTGCAACCAAATTATGAATAAATACCACACTGTAGCATGTAAGCTCTGAGTCATATAGCCTGATGTAGACCTTCGTTTAATTCTTATAGTTCATCTCATTCAAAATCAATTAGTTTTTATAACAAACCTAGGGCCTCTTTGATTCGTAGGATTTCCAAAACGCGGGAATAGGAAGAACATGGGGTTAGAGTGGAATGTCGTCTTGAATCCTGCAGGATGGTACGAGTGTTTGATTGTTCATAGAAAAACGCAGAATTCTTTCATAGAGGTTTGAGTGGATGTGATGTTTCCTATGAAATCTAGTGCAAATGAATCATATGGAAAAATTCCTATGGTTTACAATCCTACGAATCAAACAACCAACATAGGAAAAATTCCTAAGGATTAGAATCCTCTAAAATTCCTTCGAGAATCCTTTGAATCAAAGAAGCCCTTAATCTATTTTATGATTCATGGAATTGTGCGTTGTAAAGCATAAAGTAAAAACAAATAATGGCAATTCAACTTGAAAAAAAGTTTGGGCAATTGTGATACGAAAGATTCTAGAACAAAGGAGAACCACTGTTGTTTTGAGATTTGTGCATTATGCTTAAGTTCAACCATGGAGTCTGCTAGATTGTACATGTGGAAAAATCCGGTGGGGGCCTAGAAGATGGTGCGAGGGGCCGAGTGGAGGGAGACTATGAAGGAGTGCACAACTACGAGATCGATATTTAGAGAGAGGGGGCGAGAACGTGCGCTGTTGCGCGCAGTGGCGGAGCCATGAAAAATGTCCCATGAGCTAGGGGGCCAAGCATTGCTAATCCTTTACGAGGAGGGACAATTCATCAACTTAAACCATTTTTACCAGCAATTGTCTAATAATCACATTCATATTAGCAACGATATATAGTGATGTTAAGGGGGGGGGGGCAGGGCCCTTGCTGCCCCCTGTCTTCACCATTGTGCGCGCGTCTAAGAGATGAAGCGGAGGCATGGATGATGAGAGGGGGGCGTTGGATATATAATTAATTTGGGTGTATTAGCTATATATGTAATCCTATATAGAGAGGTATAGATTGATCGATGTGGACGTGGGAAAGAGGGTGAGACCTCACTAGATATATAGATTGATCGGTTTATGTGGACAACTATGAAAGACCTAGCTATACACACACACACATAGAGGAACATCGATCGTTGCGCATGCACGTGAGAGATAAAGAATGCCCAATATGATGGAGAGGGGGATGTGTGTGTGTGTGCCTTCATGGGAGACCGACCTGAAGAAAAAGATTGCATGTGTGTGATGGATAATGCCTGCTGGTAGTGTGTGTGCATGCAGGCACGAGAGAAAGTTAGTGGTACAATTATAAAGAGAAGACCAATGTGTGGATGTAAAATACTAGGTGAGGTCATAATCAATGTAAATTTGAATTCAAATATTTGAATAAGAGATCATGATGTTTGAAACCCATGCATGCATGGATATAACGGAGATCTGCGCGGTGTGGTTTGGAAATGAGCATGTTGTAATGTATACACATTGAACAAGGTCAGACTGGTTTGAATTTGAGATACCGACGGTGAACATCGTTTGGCCACATTGCATCCGTGCATGGACACACTATTATAGTTGGAGATGATGGGTGGCTTTCACATCACATATCTATATCTATACCCCTATATATATATATATATCATATTTTATAGTTTTTATATAGTGTGCGGATAACTTTAACTTTGAAAGATGGTCGTTGGATGAGGCCAATCCGATGGTGCAGAGCTGGCAAATTTAAGCACTACTGGTTGTTGGACATCATCTAGATTCCACCAGATTCTGCCACATGTACAATCTAAAGACTCTATGGTTGAACTTAAGCATAATGCACAAACCTCAAAACACAAGCACTTCTTCTTTGTTCTAGAATCTTCCGTATCAGAATTGCCCAAATGTTTTTCTACATGATTTGTTTTTACTTTATGCCTTACAACGCACAATTCCATGAATCTTAAAATAGATTAGTTTTCTAATAAAAACTAGATGATTTTGAATCAAATGAACTATAAGAATTAAACGAACATCTACATCATGCATATATGACTCAAAGCTTACATGCTATAGTGTGGTATTTGTTCATAATTTGGTTGCCAAATCTCATGCGTGCAATGCAGGTGTACCTTACTAATCTAAATGGTGTCTGTGTGTGTTGTGCGTGTTAAACACATTGTACGTAGTATATCATACTAGTCTAAATTGTCTTTTTTTTCTTTTGGGTACATGTTAAGCTTGTTCTCCCAAAATTTCAAGCCGCGCCTTGTTATGCTGAAATTTCAAGCTAGCACCTCTGTCTATCGTGCTGCGAAACTCCCGCCTCTTCAACCCGTGCCTTGTTACCCCAAAACATTTAAGATAAATATTTTTCTCGTTGTGCTCCGGCAACTCCCTCCATCTCAACCCGTGCCTTGCTATTCCAAAATTACAATGCGCGCGAAAACTCGCACCTCCCGTGAAATCCCGACACGCGAAATGCCCGTGATACCCCTGAACCGAAAGAACCACCTCAAATCGGTGGGGGTACTTTCGTAACTTACCCCACATTTCGGACAAGCGCGTCCCTAAGCCATGGTTCCCCACTCCTATCCCATCCGCCCACCCATTCGTACATCGAGGCCGGCAAAACCCGTGAAGCCCCACACCCTCCTCCGTCCGCCACCCAGCCGGAGCCTCTTCCCCGACGACATCGTCCACAGCAACACCTCGACGTCCCTCATCCACCGTACCAGATGAGGATCCGTCGTCGATCTGGTCGTCCCGCCGGTTCAGCCACCCCGTCCTCCACCTCCAAGGAGCTGCTCCGACGTTCCCCTCGTCTTTCGCGTCACCTCCATTCCCACACCGCCGTCTTCACCTGCACCACCGGCAGAGCATCATCATCACTGTTTCCTCGGATGAAGCTATAGCCTAATCGGCACCACCAAAGAGGTTGTACACTAATCGCCGCATTTTCTTCTTGATTTGATCTCACAGTGCTGCCGGCGCTCGGTCCCGAGCCGACATGGCGCGGCTCCATCCACGGCGGCGGCGTCGGCCACTTCCTCCACGGCGTCGCTCCCTCGGCAGCAACGTCCACATCAGTAGGAGCTGCTGCTCCTTTAGCTCTCGCTCGCGCTGGTTCTCTGCTCTTGCTCTCGGTCCCTTGCCTGGTCTGCTCTTGCTCGCGCTGCTGCTCTTGCTCTTGCTCTTGCTTCCGATGCTGCTCCGATTTAGCTACACTTCAGTCGACTAAATCGACTTTTGGGTCAGTCGATTTTTAGGGGGTGGGGGGCTCGCCGGAGTTAAGGAAGAACCAGATGCAGCGGGGACGGGGGCTCGCTGGAGAGGTACCACACTATCTATCTTAGGGTTCAGGGTGGGGGCGATGGTCGCCGGCGGTGGTGGGGTGGTGCCGTGGGGATCGCCGGAGAAAAAGCTCGGCACGGGGGGGGGGGGGCGCTACAGGGATGGCCGTGGCAGCGGCGGACCGGCGGTGGGGAGTGTTTTCGGGGCGGGCGGGCGACGGGGGGCGGCTGTTTGGCCGGTAGTGGCTGGCGGCTGAGGGGGTGGAGGTTGAAGATGAACTGCAGGCCCTTGATTTCGTATCCAATGGCTGCAAAATCGATTGACCAGAGATGAAAAAGTCAGTCAACTGACGTGTAGCCTCACCTCTAGTGCATTCAGTTTCGACAGTAAACTTCAGTTTCGACAGCAAAATTCAGTTTCGACAGTTAAGTTCAGTTTCGATAGTAAAATTCAGTTTCGACAGCAAAATTCAGTTTCGACAGTTAAGTTCAGTTTCGACAGTTAAATTCAGTTTCGATAGTTAAGTTCAGAGATGAGCGGCTGATGTATACATCTAGCACTTTGTGGTTATGTATTTTACGTCATCTATTGGAGATTCTATTAGAATTCCACTCAGGTTAACATTGTCTCTCTTGTCCTACTTCAGCCTCGGCGTCGTACAACTCATCGGAGCTGCTCCAACGACGAAACCCTCCATCACAGCGGAGCAGTACCTCGGGATCCATCTCCAGACGCCTAAGATCTTCTTCCCCTCCTCCGACAGCCAAGTCAGCCGGAGCATCCTCATCGGCCAACCCAATCACGCTGAGATCGACATGGCTTCGCCAAAGAGGTTGTACACTTCTTGTTGTTTGACTTAATCTCACCACGCGTCTTTGCATCCTGTGATCTTCCAACTCTTGTGAACCAAACACCCAGATTGGCAGAAATCCTGTGTTTTTAAATTCTCTGTTTTGCACGTGCATTCCTATCCTATTCCTGTCTATTTCCTATCCCTGCATTGTTAGAATCCTCAAATTCAAACAAGCCCTTACACAATTACTTCTATTACAGATATGTGTCAAAGAAAACCTTGTGTGGTTTGTCCTGCTCCTGCGGTGCTGTGTTCCACCCCAGCTCAGCTGCTCCAATGATGAAAGGGTTCACCACAGCAGGGATCCGCTCTCCAAACTGTCTTTCACCACCTCAGATCTTCTTCCTCGCCACCGGCAGCCACGAAAACTGCATTACCATCATCAACTAAGTAGATGACCTTGAGGACTACACGGGTCCGCAAGATAGGTCACACTCTTCCATGTCTGCTTACATTATGCAATGCTTAATATGATGACATGCTACTTTATCGTCGTGTTTACCTATTAGACTCCGACTCAGGTCCAAACTTATGCTTAAACTTGAGTTTTTAAATGGTTGTGGGGTACATATTGGGACAACAATCAGTACTATCTGTCTACTATCTGGTTAATCTCGGGTGTCTACTATGAGTTTCATGTTGGGTGCAAACAAACATTAAAGGAGCCATTATCTGTATTTTTTAACTAAAACTATTATCTACCTGCTATCATTTGTTTTGGGTCTATCCACAGTTTGCTACCATCACTCTGGATTTGTGCATGCACTCCTTACATAATCTCACTATGTTTTATTCCTATGCATGTCAGTTATTGTACACAATGGAACTAAACATGTAGAGAAAAAGAGACGAGCCTTGCGTGGCAATAAAATTTCATGCAGACATCGCTCCATGGTGGGCGCAAAGGCAGCCCCCCTCCACCCATTTCGGATCGTAATCAAGAGGAAGATAACTGTTCTGAGGGGGATTCAGAAGCACAAGACCACTCCTATTTACCCCATGAGGTCTTCGCTCTAACTTGGCATGCTGATGTTGGTAAAATCATGCATATGGTGCCTTGCATTGCTTACTGTATACATCAAAGATTTCATCTGCTTAGTTTAGACATGCTTTGTGTCAATGCCATCTGTTTAGTTTCTTTATCGTATATGTGAATCATGCAATGCCATCTTGTTTAGCCAGACATCATATATGTGAATTTTGCAATGCCGCCCTGGTTAGCCAGTCATCTTATATGTGAATTATGTCATGACATCATTTTTTATAACGTGTTAAATTTGTCAACAATTTTAGTACATTCAATTACTCTTCCTGTGCATCAGCCATTCGTCACGGTCATGGAAAAATCTGGACTGGAAACAAGGTCTTCGGAGCAGACAATGCTATCTGACGAAGCGCATGTCTTACTGGTTACAGATAGCTCCTCAGAGGAGGATTCAGAGACAGATGACCAGTCCTATCCCCCCCCGCCCCGAGGTGCATGCTCTAACTTGGCAGGGTTATGTTGCTCATATCATGCGTATGGTATCTTGCATTGCTATGTCATTTGCTTAGTTTAGACATGCTTTGTGTGAATGCCACCTGTTTAGTGTCTAGTTACCATATATGTGAATTATGCAATGCCATCTTGTTGCAAGACATTATATATGTGAATTATGCAATGATATCTTGTTGCAAGGCATTATATATGTGAATTATGCAATGCCATGCTGTTTAGCCAAGTGTCATATATGTGAATTATATCATGTCGTCCTTTTTTTGTATTTCTCATTGCTTTTGTCGACAATGTTTGTATATTCAACTGCTCTTGCTGTGCATCAGCCATTTGAATTGGTGATGGACAAATCTGGAGTGAAAACAAGGTCTTCAGAGCAGACAATGCTACCTGGTGAAGCAAATATCTTGCTGGTTACAGATAGCTCTTCAGATGAGGATTCAGAGGCAGATGACCTGTCCTATTATCCCCTTGAGGTGTATGCTCAAACTTGGCAGGGTTATATTACTCATATCATGCATATCTTGTATTGCAATGCTTAGTTTTTACATCATATATGAAAGTGCGTTATATCGACTAGGGGGGGGTGAATAGGCGATATTTCTGAAAGTCTTCAGAACATGGGAGTTTTGAAGACAAACGATAAAATTAAACCTATTACCATGCAGTGGAAGGTAGACTACACTAGGCAAACCATAGTCAAGTATTCAATGAAGTGAAAGCACAAAGACTAATAGCAGCTAGGTAGTAAGGATCAGGTAGGAAGATATTGTGAAGCCAAACAGAACACACAGTCACTCAGTGAAGACAAATGATAGAGCAAACATGCAATGACTTCACAAGGAGGAACAGTAAGTAAAGTGAAGTGAAGATGAAACCAGTGACTCGTTGAAGACAATGATTTGTTGGACCAGTTCCAGTTGCTGTGATAACTGTACGTCTGGTTGGAGCGGCTAGGTATTTAAACCTTAGGACACACAGTCCCAGACACCCAGTCCTGAACACACAGCTCAGGACACCCAGTCCTCACCGTATTCTCCTTGAGCTAAGGTCACATAGACCTCGCCCAATCACTCTGGTAAGTCTTCAAGGTAGACTCCCAAACCTTCACAGACTTCGTTCACTGGCAATCCACAATGTCTCTTGGAAGCTCAGAACGCGACGCCTAACCGGCTGGGGGATGCACAGTCCTCAAGTGTAATAAGTCTTCAGATCACACAAACAAGAAGACTTAAGTGATGCCCAATTCTCTCTGGCTCTGGTGGTTAGGGCTTTTATCCTCGCAAGGAATTCTCTCTCAAAGGCTTCGAGGTGGGTTTCTCTCAAACGACAAAAGCCGTGCTTTCAATCTGAGCAGCCAACCGTTTATGGTTGTAGGGGGTGGGCTATTTATAGCCACTTGGCAACCCGACCTGATTTGTCCGAAATGACCCTGGGTCACTAAGGAACTGACACGTGTTCCAACGGTCAGATTTCAAACTCACACGGCAACTTTACTTGGGCTACAAGCAAAGCTGACTTGTCCGACTCTGGACAAGATTCGCTCTCATTGTCTTCACTCGAAGACATAGGTTTTTGGTTTAGGCATCACTCCAGTCATTCTAACTAGTTCTCTTGGACCCCACTTAACAGTACGGTGGTTCCTATGACTCAACACAAAAGAAAAAGAACTACGAAAGATCTAAGTCTCCGAGCTCCATAGGCTTCATATCGTGTCTCCTCTTGTCATAGTCTTCAATGTGAATATCTTCATATACCACCTTTGACTTCAATGTCTTCATAAAGTTTTAGGGGTCATCTCTGGTAGTAAAACCGAATCAATGAGGGACTTCTACCTGTGTTATCCTGCAATTCTCACAAACACATTAGTCCCTCAACTAGGTTTGTCGTCAATACTCCAAAACCAACTAGGGGTGGCACTAGATGCACTTACAATATACACAATATTGAATGACATCTCCTTAGTTGACACATCATATATGCGATTGCCCTCTTCTCACTTCCTTAGTATATAAATCATATATTTGAATTATATCCTGCCATGATGTTTACATAGACAACATGTATCTGAATTATGGCATGCCAACCCATTTTCTAAAGACATAATATAGTTATATCATCTCATCTTGTTCACACTTCACATAGTCATCATATTTTGAATTATGTCATTCTATCCGTGAATTATATCATGCCATCATGTTTCCATTGACGGCATGTTTGTGATTTATGGCATGCCAACCACTTTAATAGACACATCATATAGTTATATCATGTAATCCTATTTACATAGTCATCATATTTTGAAGTATGTCATTCTATCCTGTTTAGTTAGCCATCATACATGTGAAATTGTGTCACGCTATCCTGTTTAATTAGCCATCATATATGTGAAATTATGTCCTGCTATTCTATTTGGTTAGACAACATAAATGTGAATTATTTCAAGCCCTGTTTTCTTCCCTACTATTCATTGCACCTGTCTATCTTACAATGTATGTACATTCAATTACTTTTCTTGTTTATCAGCCATTTCAATTGGAGGGGGTGATGGCAGTATCTGTGGGAGTAAAAACACGTTCTTCAGAAAAGATCGTGCTACCTGTCGATGGAGATAGAACCATGGTTGTACTTGCCCAAGAACCAGCCCCACCACACATAACCCAGACTCACGCAGATTGTACCCCTACCTAGTTGAACAAAGAACTAGCTACACCCCTTCTAACCCCAACCCCAGCAGATAGTAACCCAGTTCCCATTGACACATCATCATCTCCACCATAGAGCACCCAAACACGAGAAGTTAGTAAGGCAACTTCAGTGTCCAAAGCACGAGGACCACCACTCCGAACCCCAAGTCAATGCTTAAAGCACAAGAAGAATTGTTCTCAGGTCAGGTTCTGTAGCTATGGTTCATACTACTTTGCTCTTGCATCACTGTATTTACTCATACCAACTAATTTCAAATCTGAAGGATGCAATTGAAACTCCAATGGTGCAACAGGTATGTTTTAAACCTGTTTCTTTAACGTGTTTTCTGTTGTAGCTTGCTCTATGTTGATTTCAGTTTCAATTGAATAAACAGTTATATTTTCATGCCATGCACCTTACAAGTGTTGTTATTGTTGTGTAGTTTCCCACACATATTCTATCTATGCTGCTTGATACGTCTCCAACGTATCTATAATTTTTGATTATTCCATGCTATTATATTATCAACCTTGGATGTTTTATATGCATTTATATGCTATTTTATATGATTTTTAGGACTAACCTATTAACCCAGAGCCCAGTGCCAGTTTCTGTTTTTCCCTTGTTTCAGTGTTTTGCAGAAAAGGAATATCAAACGGAGTCCAAACGGAATGAAACCTTCGGAAAAGTTATTTTTGGAAAGAAAGCAATACAGGAGACTTGGAGTGCATGTCAGGGGATCAACGAGGAAGCCACGAGGCAGGGGGCGCCCACCCCCCTGGGCACGCCCTCCACACTCGTGGGCCCCTCGTGGCTCCCCTGATGTATTTCTTCCGCCTATATATATCCATATACCCTAAAACTATCGGGGAGCACAATAGATCGGGAGTTCCACCGGCCAGAAGCCTCCATAGCCACCGAAAACCAATCTAGACCCGTTCTGGCACCCTGCCGGAGGGGGAATCCTTCTCCGGTGGCCATCTTCATCATCCCGGTGCTCTCCATGACGAGGAGGGAGTAGTTCTCCCTCGGGGCTGAGGGTATGTACCAATAGCTATGTGTTTGATCTCTCTCTCTCTCTCTCGTGTTCTTGAGGTGAAACGATCTTGATGTATCGCGAGCTTTGCTACTATAGTTGGATCTTATGATGTTTCTCCCCCTCTACTCTCTTGTAATGGATTGAGTTTCCCCTTTGAAGTTATCTTATCGGATTGAGTCTTTAAAGATTTGAGAACACTTGATGTATGTCTTGGCATGCATATCTATGGTGACAATGGGATATCACGTGATTCACTTGATGTATGTTTTGGTGATCAACTTGCGGGTTCCGCCCATGAACCTATGCATAGGGGTTGGCACATGTTTTCGTCGTGATTCTTCGGTAGAAACTTTGGGGCACTCTTTGACATTCTATGTGTTGGTTGAATAGATGAATCTGAGATTGTGTGATGCATATCATATAATCATACCCACGGATACTTGAGGTGACATTGGAGTATCTAGGTGACATTAGGGTTTTGGTTGATTTGTGTCTTAAGGTGTTATTCTAGTATGAACTCTAGGGCTGTTTGTGACACCTATAGGAATAGCCCAACGGATTGATTGGAAAGAATAACTTTGAGGTGGTTTCGTACCCTACCATAATCTCTTCGTTTGTTCTCCGCTATTAGTGACTTTGGAGTGACTCTTTGTTGCATGTTGAGGGATAGTTATGTGATCCAATTATGTGATTATTGTTGAGAGAACTTGCACTAGTGAAAGTATGAACCCTAGGCCTTGTTTCCTAGCATTGCAATACCATTTGTGCTCAGTTTTATCATTACTTACCTTGTTGTTTTTATATTTCCAGATTACAAAAACCTTTATATACCATCCATATACCACTTGTATCACAATCTCTTCGCCGAACTAGTGCACCTATACAATTTACCATTGTATTGGGTGTGTTGGGGACACAAGAGACTCTTTGTTATTTGGTTGCAGGGTTGCTTGAGAGAGACCATCTTCATCCTACGCCTCCCACGGATTGATAAACCTTAGGTCATCCACTTGAGGGAAATTTGCTACTGTCCTACAAACCTCTGCACTTAGAGGCCCAACAACGTCTACAAGAAGAAGGTTGTGTAGTAGACATCAAGCTCTTTTCTGGCGCCGTTGCCGGGGAGGCGAGGAAAGCGGCACTAACACCCCGTCAACTAAGCTCTTTTCTGGCGCCGTTGCCGGGGAGGGAAGGAAAGAGGCACTAACACCCCGTCAACTAAGCTCTTTTCTGGCGCCATTGCCGGGGAGGTGAGTGCTTGAAGGTATATCTTTTGCAATCGAGTCTTTTAGTTTCTTGTTTTATCACTAGTTTAGTTTATAAAAGAAAACTACAAAAAAATGGAATTGAGTTTGTCTCATACGCTTCATCTTTTTAATATCTTTCGTGAGTATGATGGAAAGGAAAATTGTGCCAAAGTGTTAGAAGAAGAATGCATTAAAATTTTTGGCACTAAATCTTTGAATGATGAGCATGATTGCAATGTTGTTAGTATGAACTACTTGAATATCCATAGTACTAATGATGATTGCACTAGTTATGATGAAAATGTCTCCTATAAACATGTCAATTTTTGTGGAGTGCATTGGGTTTGCAAGTATACACCAAATAGGGAAGATAGATATTGCAAGAGGAATAAGCACTTAGAAACTAAATTGTTGCAAGAAAGGCTAGATGTTTGTGCTGAAGATTTAAATTTTCTTGGCCGTACTTATGGACTTTGCAATGAACATGGTAATTTAGCTATCCGATGCAAATTGTTTCATGATCTAATCGTGTACAAAAATTGTGATGACTTGATTTCCCTTGCACACTATAATGAACTTAGTTTGCTATGGGCTACGAAGAAATGAAACGTATAACTAAGCATCTTCCAGAATTTTCCTGTTATAAACTTCTTGGTTTTGATCTAGAGGAAATTTATATGTATTGTGCGGTGAATTATATTGAAAGTCCTTATATTGCCAACTACATAAAGAAAATAAAACAAATAGAAGATGAAGAGAATACTAATGAAAGGGAAGAGACTTCCCAATACCCTCCTATTATTTCTTATGATGAATCAGGTAATGAAGAGGAGCCTCCTATTCAACCAATATCATTAATAAGGTGCTCCAAAAAGATGATCGAACCCACACATGATGTGGTGAATAAGAATAAAAGAAAAAGGAAGAGAGGTAAAAAGATATCTCCCCCAAATAATGTTGCTCCTATTACTATTGTGCCTCATGAAAATATAATTGTGGAAGATAATGATACTTCTTATGATCTTGAAAATCTTTTTGGCACTTGCTTCGAAGAATATGATAATTGCTATACTATTCGTGCTATCCATACTATTAATGATAAGAGTGATTATGCTTATGATATGAAAAGGCCCAAGCTTGGGGATGCTATGTTTGATGAAGATGATGTTTTTGAGAATATATTTGCTGCAATTAATGTTTGTCCCAAGCTTGGGGATGCTATGTTTAATGAAGATGATATTTTTATTCTCCCAAGTTTTGATATGAAAATTTATAATGATGATAGCATGCCTTCTACCTATGATGATTATATTGATGAAAGTGGATTTGGAGAGGTCATGACTTTATTTAGTGATGTATCCACTATTTCGGAAGAGGTTTCAATTGATTATGATGAGAACAAAGTTGCTACTTATGATGATTATTGTGATGAAACTTATGCTATAGAAAGTAGTGATTATATTTATAAAACTTGTCATGATTATGATTACCCCCTTTCTGAACATTACTCTTTTAATGTGGAAACAATTTATACTATTCGAGTTTCTTATGATACTCCCACTATTCCGAATGAGAAGAATCTTGCTTATGTGGAGAGTAGTAAATTTTCTATGCTGGTAGATCATGAAAAGAATGCTTTAGGTGCTGGTTATATTGTTGAATTCATTCATGATGCTACTTAAAATTATTATGAGGGAGGAACTTATGCTTGTAAGAATTGCAATAATATTAAGTTTCCTCTCTATGTGCTTAAAGTTTTGAAGTTATGCTTGTTTTACCTTCCTATGCAAGTTGATTCTTGTTCCCACAAGTTGTTTGCTCACAAAATCCCTATGCATAGCAAGTGGGTTAGACTTAAATTTGCTATCCATATTCTTCATGATTCTCTCTTTATGTTACAATTCTTATCTTTTATGTGAGCATCGTTGAAATCATCATGCCTAGCTAGGGGCGTTAAACGATAGCGCTTGTTGGGAGGCAACCCAACTTTATTTTTGTTCCTTGCTTTTTGTTCCTGTTTAGTAATAAATTAATCATCTAGCCTCTGTTTATATGTGGTTTTATGTGTTTAATTAGTGTTTGTGCCAAGTAGAACCTTTGGGAAGACTTGGGGAAAGTCTTTGCGATCATGCTGTAAAAAACAGAAACTTTAGCGCTCACGAGAATTGCTGCCAGTTTTTATTGGAGAGTGCTACTTAGTTAATTATTTTTTAAGATGATTAATAGATAAATTCCTCACGTCCAGCAATTTATTTGAGAATTTTATGAGTTCCAGAAGTATACGTTTGATTCAGATTACTACAGACTGTTCTGTTTTTGACAGATTCTGTTTTATATGTGTTGTTTGCTTATTTTGATGAATCTATGAGTAGTATCGGAGGGTATGAACCATACAGAAGTTGGAATAAAGTATATATTTCACCAATATGAATAAATAATGAGTTCATTACAGTACCTTGAAGTGGTGTTTTGTTTTGTTTCGCTAACGGAGCTTACGAGTTTTCTGTTAAGTTTTGTGTTGTGAAGTTTTCAAGTTTTGGGTAAAGATTCGATGGACTATGGAATAAGAGTGGCAAGAGCCTAAGCTTGGGGATGCCCAAGGAACCCCAAGGTAATACTCAACGACAACCAAAAGTCTAAGCTTGGGGATGCCCCAGAAGGCATCCCCTCTTTTGTCTTCGTTCATTGGTAACTTTACTTGGAGCTATATTTTTATTCGCCACATGATATGTGTTTTGCTTGGAGCGTCATTTTATTTACTTTTGTTTTGCTTTCTGTTTGAATAAAATACCAAGATCTTAAATTCTTAAATGTTAGAGAGTCTTCACATAGTTTCATAATTATTCGACTACTCATTGATCTTCACTTATATCTTTCAGAGTAGTTTGTCATTCGCTCTAGTGCTTCACTTATATCCTTTTAGAGCACGGCAATGGTTTTATTTTATAGAAATTGATGAACTCTCATGCTTCACTTATATTATTTTGAGAGTCCTAAACATAATGGTAATTTGCTTTGGTTATGAATTTAGTCCTAATATTATGGGCATCCAAGAGGGGTATAATAAAAACTATCACATGAAGTGCATTGAATACTATGAGAATTTGATACTTGATGATTGTTTTGAGATATGAAGATGGTGATATTAGAGTCATGCTAGTTGAGTAGTTGTGAATTTGAGAGATACTTGTGTTAAAGTTTGTGATTCCTATAGCATGCACGTATGGGTGAACCGTTATGTGATGAAGTCGGAGCATGATTTATTTATTGATTGTCTTCCTTATGAGTGGCGGTCGGGGATGAGCGATGGTCTTTTCCTACCAATCTATCCCCCTAGGAGCATGCGCGTAGTACTTTGTTTCGATAACTAATAGATTTTTGCAATAAGTATGTGAGTTCTTTATGACTAATGTTGAGTCCATGGATTATACGCACTCTCACCCTTCCACCATTGCTAGCCTCTCTAATACCGTGCACCTTTCGCTGGTATCATACACCCACCATATACCTTCCTCAAAATAGCCACCATACCTACCTATTATGGCGTTTCCATAGCCATTCCGAGATATATTGCCATGCAACTTTCCATCGTTCTGTTATTATGACACGCTTCATCATTGTCATATTGCTTTGCATGATCATGTAGTTGACATCGTATTTGTGGCAAAGCCACCGTTCATAATTCTTTCATACATGTCACTCATGAGTCATTGCACATCCCGGTACACCGCCGGAGGCATTCATATAGAGTCATATTTTGTTCTAAGTATCGAGTTGTAATTCTTGAGTTGTAAGTAAATAAAAGTGTGATGATCATCATTATTAGAGCATTGTCCCAGTGAGGAAAGGATGATGGAGACTATGATTCCCCCACAAGTCGGGATGAGACTCCGAACGAAAAAAAAGAGACCAAAGAAGCCCAAATAAAAAAGAGATCATAAAAAAGAGAAAAGGCCCAAATAAAAAAATAAAAAAATAAAATGAGAGAAAAAGAGAGAAGGGACAATGCTACTATCCTTTTACCACACTTGTGCTTCAAAGTAGCACCATGATCTTCATGATAGAGAGTCTCCTATGTTGTCACTTTCATATACTAGTGGGAATTTTACATTATAGAACTTGACTTGTATATTCCAACAATGGGCTTCCTCAAATGCCCTGGGTCTTCGTGAGCAAGCAAGTTGGAATGACACCCACTTAGTTTCTTTTGTTGAGCTTTCATGCATTTATAGCTCTAGTGCATCCGTTGCATGGCAATCCCTACTCACTCACATTGATATCTATTGATGGGCATCTCCATAGCCCGTTGATACGCCTAGTTGATGTGAGACTATCTTCTCCTTTTTGTCTTCTCCACAACCACCATTCTATTCCACCTATAGTGCTATGTCCATGGCTCACGCTCATGTATTGAGTGAAGATTGAAAAAGTTTGAGAACATCAAAAGTATGAAACAATTGCTTGGCTTGTCATCGGGGTTGTGCATGATTTAAATATTTTGTGTGGTGAACATAGAGCATAGCCAGACTATATGATTTTGTAGGGATAGTTTCTTTGGCCATGTTATTTTGAGAAGACATGATTACTTAGTATGCTTGAAGTATTATTATTTTTATGTCAATATTAAACTTTTGTCTTGAATCTTATGGATCTGAATATTCTTTCCAAAATGAAGAGAATTACTTAGAGAAATATGTTAGGTAGCATTCCACATCAAAAATTCTGTTTTTATCATTTACCTACTCGAGGACGAGCAGGAATTAAGCTTGGGGATGCTGATACGTCTCCAATGTATCTATAATTTTTGATTGTTCCATGATATTATATTATCAACCTTGGATGTTTTATATGCATTTATATGCTATTTTATATGATTTTTAGGACTAACCTATTAACCCAGAGCCCAGTGCCAGTTTCTGTTTTTCCCTTGTTTTAGTGTTTCGCAGAAAAGGAATATCAAACGGAGTCCAAACGGAATGAAACCTTCGGAAAAGTTATTTTTGGAAAGAAAGCAATACATGAGAGTTGGAGTGCACGTCAGGGGATCAACGAGGAAGCCACGAGGCAGGGGGGTGCGCCCACCCCCTAGGCGTGCCCTCCACCCTCGTGGGCCCCTCGTGGCTCCCCTGATGTATTTCTTCCGCCTATATATATCCATGTACCCTAAAACTATCGGGGAGCACAATAGATCGGGAGTTCCGCCGACCAGAAGCCTCCGTAGCCACCGAAAACCAATCTAGACCTGTTCCGGCACCCTGCCAGAGGGGGAATCCTTCTCCGGTGGCCATCTTCATCATCCCGGTGCTCTCCATGACGAGGAGGGAGTAGTTCTCCCTCGGGGCTGAGGGTATGTACCAGTAGCTATGTGTTTGATCTCTCTCTCTCTCTCGTGTTCTTGGGGTGATACGATCGTGATGTATCACGAGCTTTGCTACTATAGTTGGATCTTATGATGTTTCTCCCCCTCTACTCTCTTGTAATGGATTGAGTTTCCCCTTTGAAGTTATCTTATCGGATTGAGTCTTTAAAGATTTGAGAACACTTGATGTATGTCTTGGCATGCATATCTATGGTGACAATGGGATATCACGTGATTCACTTGATGTATGTTTTGGTGATCAACTTGCGGGTTCTGCCCATGAACCTATGCATAGGGGTTAGCACATGTTTTCGTCGTGATTCTTCGGTAGAAACTTTGGGGCACTCTTTGAGGTTCTATGTGTTGGTTGAATAGATGAATCTGAGATTGTGTGATGCATATCGTATAATCATACCCACAGATACTTGAGGTGACATTGGAGTATCTAGGTGACATTAGGGTTTTGGTTGATTTGTGTCTTAAGGTGTTATTCTAGTATGAACTCTAGGGCTGTTTGTGACACCTATAGGAATAGCCCAACGGATTGATTGGAAAGAATAACTTTGAGGTGGTTTCGTACCTTACCATAATCTCTTCGTTTGTTCTCCGCTATTAGTGACTTTGGAGTGACTCTTTGTTGCATGTTGAGGGATAGTTATGTGATCCAATTATGTTATTATTGTTGAGAGAACTTGCACTAGTGAAAGTATGAATCCTAGGCCTTGTTTCCTAGCATTGTAATACCGTTTGTGCTCACTTTTATCATTAGTTACCTTGCTGTTTTATATTTTCAGAGTACAAAAACCTTTATCTACCATCCATATACCACTTGTATCACCATCTCTTCACCGAACTAGTGCACCTATACAATTTACCATTGTATTGGTTGTGTTGGGGACACAAAGAGACTCTTTGTTATTTGGTTGTAGGGTTGCTTGAGAGAGACCATCTTCATCCTACGCCTCCCACGGATTGATAAACTTTAGGTCATCCACTTGAGGGAAATTTGCTACTGTCCTACAAACCTCTGCACTTCGAGGCCCAACAACGTCTACAAGAAGATGGTTGTGTAGTAGACATCACTGCTTTGTCTTAAATAGATATGATTCAAACGGTATCTATCTTGATTTGGCAACATAAACTAGAATGATATAGACCATACAGTGACCATACTACATAGATATATGTTTGTTTCATGCTGTTATCCTGTCCACCTTACTACTGAACTGGTTTACCAAAATGAGTTTCATATACTACATTGTAAACCTGTGATGTGTTTGTTTGTTTCTCTTTTAGAATGCGGATAAAATATTGGAGAAGAGTACCCCGTTATGCAATGGTACAGGAGGTAATGCAGATAAGGTTCAAGATAGTGAGACATCCCTGTTGGTCTCCAAGAAAGCAGATAAAAACTATATTGAAGACACTGAGACAACCCCAAAGTATTGTCTTGATGTAGTATTTGAGTTACTGGCTACTACTGCTGGCACCAGCTCTTCGAACTCGCTGCCTGAATCAGTTCGGCTTCTTGAGTCTCAACTTCAAGTTGAAAGACATCAATCAGATGTTATGCGACAAGAAGCCTAAGGACTGAGGAAGTGCCTGCAGAATTCAGATGCATACTTTCTAGTGCAACAGCAAGTGCTGGAGGATTTAAGCGCCAAACAAGAGAAAGTTATTAAGCTTGCTAAGCATCTTGCCAGCATTATGGGTACCCAGGATATTGCTTCTTCATCTCTTCTGAAGTGGTTTCAGTTCTAGACTTGTTTTGCTGTGGCGTTTATATGCTGCTTTGTTCCCTATATTTGCATTGGTGGCGAACTTTGATGCCCATTGGATGTAATATGTGTAATAGCCGTGATAGCCTAGCGTAAGTTGCTTGCCTATTTATTTCCTTATTGTCTTGTTTATTTGTTTTCTTGTAGTCAGTGTAGTTCTTTTTTCGTGGTTTGCTAGTGGCCGCAATAACCTATTTTTTTAAAACGAGGCCACATTAACCATGGGCTACATATTTACTGTAGTTAACATGGGCCTCCTACGGGCCGTAGAAACAATGGGCCTTCTAAGGGCCGTAGAAACAATGGGTGAGGGAGTCCTAGATTAGGGGGTGTCCGGATAGCCGGACTATAATCTTTGGCCGGACTCTTGGACTATGAAGATACAAGATTGAAGACTTCGTCCCGTGTCCGGATGGGACTTTCCTTGGCGTGGAAGGCAAGCTTGGCAATACGGATATGTAGATCTCCTCCCATTGTAACCGACTCTGTGTAACCCTAGACCTCTCCGGTGTCTATATAAACCGGAGGGTTTTAGTCCATAGGACGAACAACAATCATACCATAGGCTAGCTTCTAGGGTTTAGCCTCTCTGATCTTGTGGTAGATCTACTCTTGTACTATCCATATCATCAATATTAATCAAGCAGGACATAGGGTTTTACCTCCATCAAGAGGGCCCGAACCTGGGTAAAACATCGTGTTCCCTGCCTCCTATTACCATCCGCCTTATACGCACAGTTCGGGACCCCCTACCCGAGATCCGCCAGTTTTGACACCGACATTGGTGCTTTCATTGAGAGTTCCTCTGTGTCGTCGCCGTTAGGCTTGATGGCTCCTACTATCATCGATAGCGATGCAGTCCAGGGTGAGACTTTTCTCCCCGGACAGATCTTCGTCTCCGGCGACTTTGCACTGCGGGCCAATTCGCTTGGCCATCTGGAGCAGATTGAAAGTTACGCCCCTGGCCACCAGGTCAGGTTTGGAAGCTTAAACTACACGGCCGATATCCGTGGAGACTTGATCTTCGACGGATTCGAGCATCTGCCTTGTGCGTCACGCGGTCACGATGAGTATGATTTAGCTCTACCATCGGACAGTGTTCAGGAGATCGCACTGGCAGCCGCTCCGACCCTCAATTCGGAGCCAGTTGCGCCTTCCACGGACAGGTGGATGGACCCCGCCACGGAGGCCTTACCCTCAGCGGCGATCAAGCCGAACATCGACCTTACCTTGCATGAGAGGCGTGTTGATAAACTGCCGGATCCTTCTCCGGCCACGGACTCCGAACCGCCTGCGCCCGTTCCTATCGAATCTGATTGGGCGCCGATCATGGAGTTTACCTCCGCAGATATTTTTCAGCACTCGCGCTTTGGCGACATACTGAACTCGTTAAGGTCTCTCTCCTTATCAGGAGGATCCTGTCCAAACTATGTCCGGCAGGACTGGGATGCGGACGACGAAGAAATTCGAGGCCCACCCACCACCCACTTAATAGCCACTATCGATGACTTAACCGACATGCTCGACTTCGACTCCGAAGACATCAACGGTATGGACGACGATGCGGGAGGCGAAGAGGAACCACCGCCCATAGGGCACTGGACAGCCACCTCATCATACGATATATACATGGTGGATACACCCAAAGAAGGCAATGGCGACGAGATAGCGGAGGATGACCCCTCCAAGAAGCAACCCAAGCGCCGACGTTAGCGGCGCCACTCTAAGTCCCGCCATAGCAAAAGTGGTGATACCAGCACAGGAGATAATAACACTCCGGATAGTGCCGAAGACAACAACAATCCCCTCCAGCAAGATTTAGAGCAGGAGGATGGAGGAGCCAGCCCTCCTGAGAGAGCGGCAGATGGAGAGGAGGAGGATGATAATTACATGCCCCCTCCGAAGACGAGGCAAGCCTCGGCGACGACGAATTCGTTGTGCCAGAGGATCCCGTCGAACAAGAGCGCTTCAAACGCCGGCTTATAGCCACGGCAAATAGCCTTAAGAAAAAGCAGCAGCAGCCTCAAGCTGGTCAGGATCTGCTAGCTGACAGATGGACTGAAGTCCTCGCGGCCGAGGAATATAAACTCGAGCGGCCCTCCAAGAGTTACCCAAAGTACAGGTTGCTACCCCGACTGGAGGAAGAAGCGTATGATGCGGCTGATCGACCACCTCGTGGCCGCGATAGAGAGGCATTCCAGCCAAAAACTCAGCCTGCACCCTGACGCCATTCAAATAAAAAGGCATGGGGAGATACGCCAGACCTGCGAGACATATTAGAGGACAAAGCAAAGTAAGCAATATCGATCTACGGATCACGAGGGCGCGCCACTATGCGAGATAATAAACGTCATGCCGGATACAGTAAAAATAAATCCGGCCGGGCCGAACACAGCGGGCAAGACCCATTCGAGCTGCATCGCGATATAGCCTAATACAGAGGCGCCGCACACCCCTTATGCTTCACAGACGAAGTAATGAATCATCAAATCCCAAAAGGTTTCAAACCTGTAAATATTGAATCATACGACGACACAACAGATCCCGCAGTATGGATCGAGGATTTCCTCCTCCACATCCACATGGCCCACGGTGATGACTTACACGCCATCAAATACCTCCCACTAAAGCTCAAGGGACCAGCGCGGCATTGGCTTAACAGCTTGCCAGCAGAGTCCATCAGCTGTTGGCAAGATCTGGAAGCCGCATTCCTCGACAACTTTCAGGGCACTTATGTGCGGGCACCAGATGCCGATGACTTGAGTCACATAATTCAGCAGCCAGAAGAATCGGCCAGGCAATTCTGGACTCGGTTCCTAACAAAGAAAAATCAAATTGTCGACTGTCCGGATGCAGAGGCCCTAGCGGCTTTCAAACACAACATCCGCGACGAATGGCTAGCCCGGCACCTTGTTCAGGAAAAGCCAAAATCTATGGCAGCCCTCATGACACTCATGACCCGCTTTTGTGCGGGAGAAGACAACTGGCTGGCTCGCAGTAATAACATATCAAAGAACCATGGTACTTCGGATACCAAGGACGGCAATAGCAGGTCACGTCGCAACAAACATAAGCGTCGCATTAACAATGATAATAGCGAGGATACGACAGTCAATGCCGGATTCAAAGGCTCTAAACCCGGTCAGCGGAAAAAGCCATTCAAACAAAGTACGCCGGGACCGTCCAGTTTGGACCGGATACTCAATCGCTCGTGTCAAATACACGGCACCCCAGAAAAGCCAGCCAATCACACCAACAGGGATTGTTGGGTGTTCAAGCAGGTTGGCAAGTTAATTGCCGAAAACAAGGACAAGGGGCCACATAGCGATGACGAGGAGGAGCCCCGGCAGCCACACACCGGAGGACAGAAGAGGTTTCCCCCACAAGTGCGGATGGTGAACATGATATACGCAACCCACATCCCCAAGAGGGAGCGGAAGCGCGCGCTCAGCGACGTATATGCGTTGGAGCCAGTCGCCCCAAAATTCAACCCGTGGTCCTCCTATCCGATCACTTTCGATCGTAGGGACCATCCCACTAGTATCCGTCATGGCGGATTCGCCGCACTGGTTCTGGACCCAATCATTGACGGATTTCACCTCACTCGAGTCCTTATGGATGGCGGCAGCAGCCTGAACCTGCTTTATCAGGACACAGTGCGCAAAATGGGTATAGACCCCTCAAGGATCAAACCCACAAAAACGACCTTTAAGGGCGTCATTCCAGGCGTAGAGGCCCATTGTACAGGCTCAATCACACTGGAAGTGGTCTTCGGATCCCCGGATAACTTCCGAAGCAAAGAGTTAATCTTCGATATAGTCCCGTTCCGCAGTGGTTATCATGCACTGCTCAGGCGAACCGCATTTGCAAGATTCAATGCGGTACCGCATTATGCATACCTCAAGCTCAAGATGCCAGGACCTCGCGGGGTTATTACAGTCAATGGAAACACAGAGCGCTCTCTCCGAACAGAGGATCACACTGCGGTCCTCGCAGCAGAAGCGCAAAACAACCTCTCAAGGCAATCCACCAGTTCGGTGTTTCAAGACCCGGACACCTTCAAGCGCGCTTGGATTAATCGGCAAATAGACCGCCTGGCGCGATCTGAGCTCGCGTAGCAATGCGGCCCCCACCCCAATCCCAGCCAAACGGTGAAGCTCATGCCATGCGTACATAATTACGCATTAAAAATACCATGGGCACAGGTGGGGAGGGGGGCATGACTATGGCACGCCCCAAGACGCGGCTTAAACCACACTAGGGGCTTCCCGTTTGGTTATTTTCTCTTTTTTCAGGACCTTAATCTCTGGAAACCCTGTCCGGCAGCACTATTGCCGAACACATGATGCAACCACCAAGGAGGTAGAAAGCTACATCACACCACAGAATTCCCAGGTGGATTACAATAACGAGCGAAATATTTGACTTAATACTATTCCTCAGCTAGCCCTTGGAAGGGACATAGTCCCACTCTTTGCTTATCGCACTATCTATATCATTCTGCTTTAACGCACCCTTTTTGAATAAACAATGCATAACATCACGACTATTATTGCATTCTTGTTATATATATATATGTGTGTGTGTGTGTGTGTGTGTTCATTAACGACGCCTTGCAACCGTACACTTCGGTACGACCAATACACCAGGGGCTTACGTACCCCACAACATGTTGTGAAAAGTCCGAACACTTTCACAAGTGCGGCACCCCGAACTTATAGCATTATATGCATCAGCTCCGAATCATGTCTTTGGTCAAATGTTGGGTTTGCCCGGCTCCTATATTTTGGTACCTTACGTTCCGCTCTATCGGCTAAGGTAGCGCTAGGAGAACTGCTGCGATTGTGCCCCGGTTCTGCCGGGCTGAGCACCTCAGTAGAGAAAGCTAAAACTGACTGTCATGATAAGGCGATAGACTGGTCGCTGTTCGGCGAGGTTTTCGAGTCCCTAAAGACTTATGCCTCTTAGGGCGAGGGGCCGGCCCTGTCCGGCTTAAAGGCGTGTATCGCGCCCCGAATTCGGCCTTCCGAATACCAGTGGCTTCGCCGAAATTTAAAATTATAGAATTCTATGGCTAAGTGAGAGTGATAAAGCATTATTAGTCCAGTTGCCTTGTTCGTTGTGTTGAGCACCTCCCTCGAAGGACCCAAACATGGGAACAAGAGTGCTCAGGTTTATCCCGAACACCCCAGCACTCGTGGCATGGGGGCAGAAGCCGAGGACAAGCCATCTCTCAGATTGGATAAACGGCCAAACAGAAGGTAATATTTTAAATTCACACAAGCGTTGCATAGAGCATATGAAACAAGTTTTCATCATAGAGGATCACACGAGCAAGTTTACTCAAATATTACATCATTTGAACATTCGTCCGCCACAAGACGGGCACCCTTCAGGACACCCTCATAATAAATTTCGGGGGTGCGATGCTCCTTGCCCTGCGGCGGCCCTTCCTTGATCAGCTTCATGGCGTCTAGCTTGGCCCACTGGACCTTCACACGGGCGAAAGCCCGGCGTGCACCTTCAATGCAGACGGACCGCTTGACGGCCTCCAGCCGTGGGCAGACATCTACAAGCCGCCTCACCAGGCTGAAATAGCTGTTCGGAAGGGCGTCGCCAGGCCACAGTTGGACTATAAGGCCCTTCATGGCCTGTTCGGCCGCCTTGTGCAGCTCGACCAGCTGCTTTAGCTGGTCGCTCAGAGGCATCGGGTGTTCAGTCCCAGTATACTGAGACCAGAACAGCTTCTCCATTGAGCTTCCCTCCTCGGCCTGGTAAAATTGTGCGGCATCCGACACGCTGCGGGGCAAATCTGCGAATGCTCCTGGAGAGCTCCGAATCCGGGTAAGTAATCGGTAATTTACTTTTACATGCTTGCTCTGCATATAGAATGCCTTACCCACCGTTATCTTCTTCATTGCGTCGATCTCCTGGAGGGCCTTTTGGGCTTCGGCCTTGGCACTTTTTGTGCCCTCGAGGGCCGCGGCAAGCTAATACTCTCGCGTCTTCGAGTCAAGCTCCAACGCCTTGTGCTTCGTCACGAGAGCCTGGAGCTCTTGCTGCACCTCGCCCACCCGAGCCTCTTGTTTTTCCTGCTCGGTGCGCTCCTTGGCCGCTTTATCTTCGGCCTTGGTTAGCGCTTGCTTCAGGGTCGCCACCTCGGTCGTGGCCCCTGGCAAATATACGATGATCCTGTCATTTTGCAATCGCGTCTTCTTTTATATATACATATCTATAGACAGGATTTTACTTACCCTTGTTCTCCTCGAGCTGCCTCTTGGCAAGGCCGAGCTCTTTCTTTGACCCCTCGAGGTCCTGCTTCAGTACGGCGACCTCCGCAGTCAGTGCGGCGGACGCCAGCAGCGAAGCCTGCATATGCATATTGACATACTTATATTAGGCTCCTGCGATATTATTTGATCCTATGTTTGGCTTTTCTTTGTGAACACCAAACAGAGCATCAGGGGCTACTGTCTATGCGGTAATATTTTTACTACATTCTAAAACACTTACCTCAAAGCCTGTTAGAAGGTTGGCACAGGCTTCAGTCAATCGGCTCTTGGCGGACTGAACCTTCTGGACCACCGCACTCATAATAGTACGGTAACTCCTCGTCGATGGAAGCGCTGCGAAGCTCTTCCAGCAGATTGTCCGGCGCCTCTGGATGGACAGAGGTCACCGACACAGGCATCTTGCCTCTCTTAGAAAGAGGCCGCCTGCCCGAGCCCGGAACCACTGGAGGTTCTGGTGCGGTGTTCGGCTGAGGGCCGAACTCGGAGCTCTCAGGGGCCCCGTCCCCTCGGCTCTCGGAGTCCGGATGGTCGCCTTGAGGCGCCTCCGGGACTGTCTCCCCTCGACCCGGTGCCTCTTGAGACAGCACCTCGGCGTCGTCAGCAGGATGAGGGGAGGTGGCAATCGGAACTGGATCGCTATCCATGTCCGACGAGCCCAGGGAGCCGTCCGATGATACATCGATACTAGCTCGTGGCGGCCTGCATAATTATGTTCGGCGTTAGGGAAAGCCGTGCGACAAAGGAATGCTATGAGTTACTCTGGTATCTGAATACTTACGATCTCCCCAGGGGCTTGGCCCTGGGCAACCACTCGTCTTCGCCTTCGTCGGTGGCGGTGGAACTGTCCGGAAGGAGAGTCCTTCCCTTCTTAGACCCTTTGGCCTCCCCAGTTGGGGCGGCCTTCCTTTTCTTGTCTCCCCCAACTGAAGGGGGAGCATCTTCTTCTTCCTCCTCGTCTTCGGGGGAGAAGTGTGCCGCAGAGTCATCAGACGATGAGTCCGATAACACCTAGAGTCAGGAACTCTTTCGGGTTCCCTTGGCCTTCTTGGTCTTCTCTGGCACCTTGTAAGGAGCCAGAGTCAGCATCTCCGTCAGGAGAGCGTTTGTTGGGCCTTCGGGCAAGGGATCCGGACAGTCGATCTGTCCGGCCGTTTCCTGCCAGTCCTGTCAAAGGAATGGGAGCTTAGATCCCACATAGAGTCAAACTATGAAAAACAAGTATCCTGTAAGAGGTAAAATAGCTTATCGCGCTGGCTTGGCGCTTCGCGCTGAATCCGCGATCCTCAGTAATAGGAGGGGGACCTTGGTGCTTTTGAACAGCACCCTCCAAGAATCTTCGTGAGTTGTGTCGAAGAGCCTGTTCAAAGTTCGGTGCTGCGCCGGGTCGAACTCCCACAAGTTGAAGTCCCGTAGTTGGCACGGGAGGATCTGGCGGTGGAGCATGACCTAGACCACGTTGACGAGTTTGAGCTTCTTGTTCACCATGTTTTGAATACATGTTTGGAGTCTGGTCAGCTCTCCCGAACTACCCCAGGATAGGCCCTTCTCTTTCCAGGAAGTGAGCCGCGTGGGGATGCCAGATCAGAACTCAGGGGCCGCTGCCCATGCAGGGTCACGCGGCTCGGTGATGTAGAACCACCCCGATTGCCACCCCTTTATGGTTTCCACAAAGGAGCCCTCGAGCCATGTAACGTTGGGCATCTTGCCCACCATGGCGCCTCCGCACTCCGCCTGGCGGCCACCCACAACCTTCGGCTTGACATTGAAGGTCTTCAACCATAAGCCGAAGTGGGGCTTGATGCGAAGGAAGGCCTCGCACACGACGATAAATGGCGAGATATTGAGGATGAAATTCGGGGCCAGATCATGGAAATCCAGGCCGTAGTAGAACATGATCCCCCGGACGAATGGGTGGAGAGGGAATCCCAGTCCGCAGAGGAAATGGGTAAGGAACACTACCCTCTCATGGGGCCCGGGGGTGGGGATGAGCTGCCCCTCATCTGGGAGCCGGTGCGCGATGTCGTCGGGCAGGTATCCGACTCTCCTCAGCTTCTTGATGTCTCCCTCCGTGACGGAGGAGACCATCCACCTGCCTCCCGCTTCGGACATGGTGGGGGAAGGTTGAGGTGGGAAGTGCGGACTTGGGCGCTAGATCTCGGGTGTGCGATAATGGATGAGCAAAGGAGGAAGAAGGCGTGGATGAAAAGGTGAATCCTTATCCCTTTATATGGGCGGACGAAACTATCCACCCCCACTAGCCTGGTAAAACTCTCTTATCCCCCAAGCACCGTAATCGATGGCGCGGTTGGGTTACCCACGCCCGTATTGATGAGAATCCCATAATAAGGGGACACGATCTTTGCTTTGACAAGACGTGTCAAAAAAACTGCCTCGCGTTATGTGCGGGGCTAGTTAAAGGAAACGGTTTGAATAAACACCGGGCCATGGCATAATGTCGTGTTGCCAAAACAAGTCAGCAAGTTAGATTTGCGGAAATATTATTCTCTCTATGGTGGTATGTGGAACTTATTTTGCAGAGCCGGACACTATCCTTGTGTTCAAAATCTTCTATGAAGTATTTGGAGGAGGAACCTGCCTTGCAATGCCAAAGACAATCTGCGCGCCGGACTCGTCGTCATTGAAGCCTGGTTCAGGGGCTACTGAGGGAGTCCTAGATTAGGGGTGTCCGGATAGCCGGACTATAACCTTTGGCCGGACTCTTGGACTATGAAGATACAAGATTGAAGACTTCGTCCCATGTCCAGATGGGACTTTCCTTGGCGTGGAAGGCAAGCTTGGCAATACGGATATGTAGATCTCCTCCCATTGTAACCGACTCTGTGTAACCCTAGCCCTCTCCAGTGTCTATATAAACCGGAGGGTTTTAGTCCATAGGATAAACAACAATCATACCATAGGCTAGCTTCTAGGGTTTAGCCTCTCTGATCTCGTGGCACATCTACTCTTGTACTACCCATATCATCAATAGTAATCAAGCAGGACGTAGGGTTTTACCTCCATCAAGAGGGCCCAAACCTGGGTAAAACATCGTGTTCCCTACCTCCTGTTACCATCCGCCTTAGACACACAGTTCGGGACCCCCTACCCGAGATCCGTCGGTTTTGACACCGACAATGGGTCTTCTACGAGGCGTAGAAACCATGGGCCTTATACGGGCCATTGACACAATGGCCTTCTACGAGCCGTTTCATCAATGGGCCTTCTACGGGCCGTATGATCGGTTGGCCAAACATGGGCCAATAACAGACCACATTATGGCCGTAAATGGGCTAGAGTTGAAATCGTCCGTTCATGGGCCAACCATTATGGGCCATCGTTAATCGGTCGTATTTGAGGACGCTATGTAAACGGCCCAACGTATTAACGGGCCACAAACGGGCTGACTATAACCACAGGCTGAATTTGGCCCACAAGCAGAAAATGACAGTAATGGGCTGAAAGTAAACGAATGCTGGAAATGAGCCCAAGAATAAATGGGCCCTGAGAAGGTCGAAAGATAACATGGGTTGGAAACGGCCCAACAGAATAATGGGCCGTTAATGGGTATAAAGTGATACACTGTTCATTACGGGCTAGTTTTACCACAGGCCATTAATGGGCCGAGGGTTACTAAGGGCCTCATATGGGCCGAAAGACGTCATGGGCCATACATGGGCCAGAAGTTAAAATGGGCTAGAATTATATTGGACGGCCCAGATGACGCTATTGAGCCTAATTCAGATAGGCCGTAAACGGGCCCTGGGTTAGCGGGCTGTAAATGGGCTATATGCGAACATGCCGTTAACAGGCTTGCCGTGGGCCGACCCGCCACCTTTTGACCAAGTCAAACGGGTCGGCCTTTTCACAGGAATGGGCCTCTGTTGGGCCGTGCCACGTGTCAATGTATCATAGGCGCTTTGGGTCCAATGAGTGGATGACATCTGTCCTAACGGCGAGCCGACACATGTTCCCTCCAGCCAATGATGATTTTACACGTGGAAAATCCCCATTAGTCGGGGCTGTTAACGGGTTATCGGATCCAAAATCGGACCCGATAGCTTAACGGTGTTTTGTTACGGTGGATGCCACATGTCGGTCACCCTTGACGAAAGAACTTCTGTGATGCACGATTTATCCTCATGGAAGTGGACACTTCCGTGATGATAATTTTGGTAATGTCATGGAACACTTGTACGACAACACAGGTATGACTATCTTGATTCTGTCATAAAGTTGTCATGGATGTACATGCATGTAGAAAACGTGACCTACTATGACAAACACGTATCATCACGGAAGTGTATTTTTTTTGTAGTGAATCCCCCGGGGGAAATCATGGTCCTCATGGGCCATGGGAGAGAAGAGGGGATAACCCACAAGGGGAGGGGCGCAACCCCGCCAAGGTGAGTTTGAATAGGAAGGGGATGGGGCGCGACCCCCCTTTCCCTCTTCCTCTCCTCTCCTTCCATCTTTCCCCCTCCGTTGGAAGGAAAAGGTGGGGGGATCCTACTTGGACTAGGAGTCCAAGTAGGACTCCCCCCCTTGGCGTGCCCCTCCTAGGCAGCCGGCCTCCTCTTCCCCCCTTTATATACGAGGGCAGGGGGCACCCCAAAGGTACACCAAGATTTCTCTTAGCCGTGTGCGGTGCCCCCCTCCATAATTTACTCCTCCGGTCATAGCATCGTAGTGCTTACATGAAGCCCTGCGCGGATCACATCACCATCACCGTCACCACGCAATCATGCTGACAGAACTCTCCCTCGACCCTCTACTGGATCAAGAGTTCGAGGGACGTCATCGAGCTGGCTGCTGAACATGGAGGTGTCGTACGTTCGGTACTTGGATCGGTTGGATCGTGAAGACGTTCGACTACATCAACCGCGTTAACTTAACACTTCCGCTTTCGGTCTACGAGGGTACATGGACACACTCTCCCCCTCTTGTTGCCATGCATCTCCTAGATAGATCTTGCGTGATCATAGGATTTTTTTTTGAAATTGCATGCCATGTTCCCCAACAGGAATTCTGGACTGGAAAGGGCTACATCGGATGCACTTTTTCTGAACAACTCCAAGTGAGCTGAAAATTGACGGAGATTTATTTTGGAATATATTAAAATTATTGGGGAAGAAAAACCAGAGGGGGACCCACTAGGTAGCCACAAGCCTGGGGGGGCACACCCTACCCCCTGGGCGTGCGCCCCGAGCTTGTGTTGCCCCTGGTAGGCCTCCGGGGCCTATCTTCTCCTATATGATGCCATTTGAACTAGAAAAAAATATAAGGAAGGTTTCGGGACGAAGCGCCGCCGTCTTGTGGCAGAACCTGGGCAGGAACACTTTTTCTCTCCGGCGGAGAGGGATTCCACCGGGGAAACTTCCCTCTGGGAGGGGGAAATCAAAGCCATCATGATCACCAACGATCCTCTCATCATGGGAGGACCAATCTTTGTCAACATCTTCACCAGAACCATCACATCTCAAACCCTAGTGTCGGAGTAAATGACCATAGGTAGCCTCATCAACCCCACATTGCATTTCAAGACATCGGGGCCGGCTGCGCCCCTCAAGCATCAAAGACAAAGGACCGCCTTCTTGGGGCCGGTTGGTCCTAGCGGCCAGCTGTAGGAAGGTGGCGGAGCCCAGAAGGTGGCAACGAGGAGGCCCGACTTCCAACAGGCGGCCCCTCACTCCCTCAAAGTTAGCACCTCATTATCACGACCAGACAGGGTGTGGCTACAGTACAGCCTGCCACCCCCGAATCTAGGGCTGAGCGTGGCTACAGTGTTGCGTACTGGGCGAACATCCCTCGCCCAGCGCCACACTGTTGTGACGCCACCTGTGACATCATTATGGCAGAGACAGCCATGCTCCAATGATGGGCTGTCGGTATGGCCTGCAGGCGGCGGGCCCTACCTGTCCGTGAGATGCCAGAAGGCGGTAGACCCTGACCAGTCGGCACGGGGGAGGCCAAGCCCTTGGAGTCTATGCGCCATTAACTAGATAAGACGAGATGTGGCTATAGTGAAGGCCTGCGAGGCGGCGGGACTGTAGCCACGCTCCCCCGACAAAGCATGCATCATCAGTGGCACGCCTACAGTACTGAGCAGCCGGCAAGACCCGCGAGTGGTGGGCGCGGCATGTTGTCCAAGTACAAGGCAGCCGGCGGGACCCACCAGGCGGCAGGCCCCAGCAACCAGCGGAGAAGCCGGCGACCAGAGACACTGACGGCTGGTCCCACACCCGTCCGGATTACCATTGTACCCCTAGGGGGTAGGCCTATAAACCCCCGAGGTCACCCATGCAAAGGGTTAAGGACCTGAGTAGATTCATACACACATATAGAGAGGGGAAGAAAGGCTAGCCTTGCTCATCTTCCTCCTCTAGTGAAACAGCTCAAGGAGCAACCTTGTAGTCACCTTTGTTGAGATAGTGATCATGCGGAGACCCCGCAGAGCAGGACTAGGGGTGTTATCTCCTAGGAGAGCCCCAAACCCGGGTAAGATCCGCCGGCTTAGGCGTTCTCGCTCACTCCCGCCTCTAGAGCCCAGCGATGTCCTCTTGGCCCTCCCCATGTTAAGCCACCCCTTAGCATATGTCGCACCACAACCCCGACATTTGGCGCCCATCATGGGGCCAGGTGCATCGTCGTCCGGAAACACGTTCTAGATGGGAACCCTCTTCCTTCCCAGCGAACGCAGTCAGCCCGGCACGCCGGATGGCGTCTGCGTCGACACGCTGGGCGGTGCAGAAGCTGTTTGCGTTGCGAGCACCCTTGCTGACCTCGTCGGTGAGATCCGTCTCTCCGATGAGCCGACACCTGACGAGGGAGCAGCCTGCTCCGAAAACTGCCTCATCGAGCTCCTTGGCAAGATCGACATCGCCAACGAGCCTGCCTTTGACAAAGAGTCTGTCGACTCTACCAACCCGATGCTCGTCGACTTTGACGTGGCGTCCCCCGATTCCTTCTGTCGGATTTCGGGTTTCGGCATAACCCTTGAGGTTTGAAAACTGGGGTGCACATGAAGATCTCCCCCTCTAGCTCTTGCCCTCACCGCAATCTCAAGTCTTAGGCCCTGTTTGGTTCAGCTTTTATCAATGGATTCCGCTACCGCGCAGCAGAATCTGAACCAAAGGGCAAACCCAGCAAAATCTGATTCCAGAAATCCGCTGCCAAAATCTGAACCAAAAGCGGAAGTAGCCCAGGACATGCTTTCCAAAATCTGTTTCCGCTGCGGGCGAAAATCTTAAAAAGCTGTATCAGCTGGTTTGCCAAATGACCTACATCTTTTTCACATCAGATTTTCCGCAGCTGTTTTTCCACAATAGATTTTTCACAGCTACTTTTAGAAATCCACAGTCGAACCAAACAGGGCCTTAGCACGTCGAACCCACAGAACAAGGGACATAAGATTTATACTGGTTCGGGCCACCGATGTGGTGTAATACCCTACTCTAGTGTGGTGTGGTGGATTGCTTCTGGGGCTGAGGATGAAGAGTTACAAGAGAAGAACATCCTCCTGAGGAGAGGTGCTCTTGTGCTTGGTGAGTCGATGCTGTCCCGGATCATCGTCTTATAAGGTGGTGGCTAGTCCTATTTATAGAGGCCGGGTCCTCTCCCCAAATATTAGGCGGGAAGAGATCCCACAATGGTCAGTTTGAAGGGGGGCAACTAGTACAAGCTATCCTGACAAAAGATGGTCTTTGCCTGCCAAAGGCTCTGGTGCTGACGCCGTCCTGGGCTCCACGATGACCTCCGTCCTGCCGTCCTGCTGATCTTGGTCTCGTTGCACCTATATGGAAACCTTTGCTTGATGCCTCGGTACTCCGGGCCTGCTCTTGCCTCTTTAGCTCCAAAGAGGAAACGACGACACTGCACCCACTGGTGCCCGCCTAGTGCCCGCCTGGCCTTGGTCGCCATGGCTTGCATCATGGGGACCTCGTGAGGTGCCCCTTGCCTTGATCTCTCCGCCTCTCGCGAGCCAGCCTGGTGAGGCCGCCCCCGAGGAGGTCTTGTGTCGTCCGCCTCGCGAGGGTCTTGATTGCCTTCTAGTGAAGACGGGCCGTACAGGGCCGCTGGTGGAGCCACGTCGTGGGCTGTAGGCAGGCAAGTCTGGGGACCCCTGTTCCCAGGACGCCGACAGTAGCCCCAGGGCCCAAGGCGCGCTCGGGCTTGGCTTTGAGGCGAAGCCAAAGGTCAAGCACGGAGCACCGCGGGCCCCAACAGCCAGCGGCCTTGGTTGACGCGTGGCTGTTGATTGGATGTGGGTGTCTTTGCTTCCCCATGTAGCCTTTATATCCACCTGGCTAGGCGGCCACCCGGACTTACATAGTTATCCCCTCATTGCTGCTGACGCGCCCCTCCAACTCTCCTGTCTTTCCGAAATAATAACCTCCTCTTCTAATCTGCCCCGAGCTCGGCCCTCCTTGCTGCCATGGCGCCCCGGCGAACGGAGAAGGGAAAGAAAAAGCCTCAATCTTCGATCGGGCCGCCCCCAGCCATTGAACCCGCCATTGGCCAGTCACTGGTGCTCAACTAGGAAGCCATGGATAAGGTCCGTCCTGCGCTCGCCGCTGACTTCAATGAATGGGGGAGGACAGCGGCCTGGCCCGCATGGTGCGCCTCCGTCGACAAGACAGCCACTAAGGTTCCATTCCTCATTGATGCCCTATGGGCGGGCCTGGTTCCTCCTTTCTCTGCCTTCTTCAATGTCGTGCTCTCCCACTATCAGATCCATATGTTGCACCTGGATCCCAAATCAGTCTCCCTTCTTTCCATCTTCGCTTTCGTCTGCGAGGCCATGGTGGGCATTCCCCCTTCTATGGCCCTACTGCGCCATTTCTTCTTGCTGCACCTGACTACCCTCGGCAAGACTCGGGATGCTTGAGCTTCCATCATCCTCTAGCGAGTTTCGGGAATGGTGGGTGTATGTGGACGTCGGTGTGCTCGGCCCTTTGCTCTCGCCCCCTTCGGCGCCTGCCGTTCCCAGCTCCGGTTGGGGTCACGAGAAGCTCACTGACCCCCACCTTGCCTTTATCTGGCTCTAGTTGAAGAGGCTGAAAGATCTTGGCGTGACCACGCCTATGGTGATGAAGGAGTTCCTCCGATGCTGCGTTGCCCCTCTCCAGCGCCATTCCCGGCCAATGTGGGCCCTGTCCGGTGGCCAGGATCGCATGAGGCTTCAGGAAGCGGGGCTTCCGCTCGAGGCACAAAGAATAGTGCTCGAGGTCTTGACGGGCGACCCCTCGCCAGCTAACATGCCGTAGGAGGCTGTCTTCTGTACTGCTGCTCGAACGGGGTGGAGTTCGTGGGGAAAATGCCTCCCTTCGATGAATGGGGGATGCGTCTAGTTTGCCTCGAAGAGCCCTGATGACCCACAAGTATAGGGGATCTATCGTTGTCTTTTCGATAAGTAAGAGTGTCGAACCCAACGAGGAGCAGAAGGAAATGATAAACGGTTTTCAGCAAGGTATTCTCTGCAAGTACTAAAATAAGTGGTAACAGATAGTTTTGTCATGAGATAATTTGTAACGAGCAACAAGTAACAAAAGTAAATAAAGTGCGGCAAGGTGGCCCAATACTTTTTGTAGCAAAGGACAAGCCTAGACAAACTCTTATATAAGGAAAAGCGCTCCCGAGGACACATGGGAATATTGTCAAGCTTGTTTTCATCACGCTCATATGATTCGCGTTCGGTACTTTGATAATTTGATATGTGGGTGGACCGGTGCTTGGGTGCTATTCTTACTTGAACAAGCATCCCACTTATGATTAACCTCTATTGCAAGCATCGGCTACTACAACAAAAATATTAAGGTAAACCTAACCATAGCATGAAACATATGGATCCAAATCAGCCCCCTACGAAGCAACGCATAAACTAGGGTTTAAGCTTCTGTCACTCTAGCAACCCATCATCTACTTATTACTTCCCAATGCCTTCCTCTAGGCCCAAATAATTGTGAAGTGTTATGTAGTCGACATTCACATAACACCACTAGAGGCTAGACAACATACATCTCATCAAAATATCGAACGAATACCAAATTCACATGACTACTAATAGCAAGACTTCTCCCTTGTCCTCAGGAACAAACGTAACTACTCACAAAGCATATTCATGTTCATAATCAGAGGGGTAATAATATGCATAAAGGATCTGAACATATGATCTTCCACCAATTAAACCAACTAGCATCAACTATAAGGAGTAATTAACACTACTAGCAACCTGCTAGCACCAATCCCGGACTTGGAGACAAGAATTGGATACAAGAGATGAACTAGGGTTTTGAGATGAGATGGTGGTGATGAAGATATTGATGGAGATTGCCCTCTCCCGATGAGAGGAGCATTGGTAATGATGATGGCGATGATTTCCCCCTCCGGGAGGGAAGTTTCCCTGGCAGAACAGCTCTGCCGGAGCTCTAGATTGGATCCGCCAAGGTTCCGCCTCGTGGCGGCGGAGTTTCGTCCAGAAAGGTTGCTTCTTATTTTTTTCTCGACGAAAGACTTCATATAGGAGAAGATGGTCATCGGAGAGACACTAGGGGGCCCATGAGGTAGGGGGCGCGCCCTAGGGGGGTGCCCCCCACCCTCGTGAGAAGGGTGTGGGCCCCCTGGCCTTCATCTTTGGCGAGGATTTTTCATTATTTATTATAAGGTATTCCGTGGAGTTTCAGGACTTTTGGAGTTGTGCAGAATAGGTCTCTAATATTTGCTCCTTTTCCAGCCCAGAATTCCAGCTACCAGCATTCTCCCTCCTTATGTAAACCTTTTAAAATAAGAGAGAATAGCCATAAGTATTGTGACATAATGTGAAATAACAACCCATAATGCAATAAATATCGATATAAAAGCATGATGCAAAATGGACGTATCAACTCCCCCAAGCTTAGACCTCGCTTGTCCTCAAGCGAAAGCCGATAACAATAAATATGTCCCCATGTTTAGAGGTAGTGGCGTCGATAAAAATAAAATACGGACATGAGGGCATCATGATTATTCTCATAACAGCAACATATATAGATATTGTCATATGATTACTTATGTTCAACTGATGATCTATTCACAATGCAAAAGTATGAATCAGAAACCTTATTGAGAACCAACAAACTATAACCTCGGTCATTGAAGCAATTGCAATTTATCATAACATCAGAAAGAGTCTATGTCAGAGCTGAAAAGCAAGTCCACATACTCAACTATCATCTAGTCCTTCATAACTGCTAACACTCGCGCAATACTTGTGGTTACGGATTTTTAATCGAACACAGAGAAAGATATGGGCTTATAGTTTTGCCCCACAACCTTTTACCTCAAGGGTAATGTCAACAATAATAACTCATGCCCCCTACATCCAATTAAATATATCTATCAGGATCTTTCCAACACACTGTGCTTGCCAAAGGATAAAATGTAAAAAGGAAAGGTGAAGATCACCATGACTCTTGCATAAGGTAGAAGATAATAATAAAAGATAGGCCCTTCGCAGAGGGAAGCAGAGGTTTCCATGCACTTTTATGGTTGGATGTACAAAATCTTAATGCGAAAGAACGTCACTTTATATTGCCCCTTGTGATATGAAGCTTATTTCTCCCACACCAATCAATCATACATATTTAGAGAGCAATTTTTATTGCTTGCACCGATGACAACTTACTTGAAGGATCTTACTCAATCCATAGGTAGATATGGTGGACTCTCATGGCAAAACTGGTTTAAGGGTATTTGGAAGCACAATTAGATCTCTACTTGGTGCTGAGAATTTGGCTAGCATGAGGGAGAAAGGCAAGATCAACATGTTGGATGATCCATGACAACATACTTTATCTCAGATATAAGAAAACATAACACATTACGTTGTCTTCCTTGTCCAACATCAACTCTTTAGCATGTCATATTTTGATGAGTGCTCCCAATCATAAAAGATGTCAATGATAATATATTTATATGTGAAACCTCTATTTCCTTATTATTTCCTATTAATTGCAACGATGACTAAAGCTATGTCTGCCAACTCCCAACAACTTTTAATCATCACACTCTTTCTATGTGAAGTCATTACTATCAATAAGATCAATATGAAATTTTGTTTCTTTTTATTCTTCTTTTTTCTTTTATTTGGGATCATGGCAAAAATAAACAAGCCCTTGACTCAATCACTAATCTTTATTATATAGCTCAAGGACTCGATTACATAGAAGGATAATAAAGCAAAACTCATGACTAGATCATACTAAGAACTTTTATTCTACTAGATCAAAATATTACCAAAAGGATCTAACTAAGAAAAACGGTAAAGATAAAAGTGATGGTGATACGATACCGGGGCACTCCCCCAAGCTTGGCAGTTGCTAAGTGCAGTGCCCATACCAGATACTCAATTCTTCTTTGTTGATGGAGACGGTGGAGATTTTGTTGATGGCATAGGCTTCCTGCTTAATTTGTGTTTAAGGACAGAATTTTGTCCCTTAGGTCCTCGATCTCCTGCTCCAAGCTCGGTATCTTTTTGCATAGTTCCTGCTTGTTCTCCTGCAAGAGGCGAAAGGGGATAAAGTCGATCTTAGGTTTCTTTACCCTATCCGGGAGGCTTGACTTTTTGAACTCCACATGCATGTCCCCAGGTTGAGATAGTGGGACTTCATCTTCATCTGAGTTTGTATCCTCCTTTCCCTTGGGTTTATAGTCCTCTTCTTCTTCCGTAGTCCAACCACAGTGCTCCACATCCCCATAGACCTTAGGATCTGCGAGGTAATCAGCCACATAGCTTTCTCCTTCCGAATCCTAGGACGACATGTTGCAATGTCTGCAGCAGGACAGCTCAAAACAAAGACAAGAGATATTTGCGTGTTACGGGAGTCAAAACCCCCAGGAGATTATATAATGAATTTTTACCGACCAAAATACGTATCATGCAAGAAAACGGAGTCTAGAAGGCACATGAGGTGCTCACGAGGTAGGGGGCGCGCCCTCCACCCTCGTGGGGCCCTCGTGTCCTTCCCGGACTGCTACTTAATTTTCTATTTTTCTAATATTCCAAAATGTAGAAATATTGTCTTAAAAATTGTTTTGCAGTCGGTTTAGTTACCGTACCACATACCTATTCCTTTTCGGAGTCTAAAATGTTCTGGAAAGTGTCTCTTATATATTCCTCCAGGGTTACGGCTTCAATAATATTGGTTTCAACATTTATGGGCTTACCTGAGATATAATGTTCGATTCTTTGACCGTTTACCACCTTCGGATTTGTGCCTTCGAAGTTGTTCATTTTTATGGCACCGGAACGATAGACCTCCTCGATAACATAGGGGCCTTCCCATTTAGAGAGAAGTTTCCATGCAAAAAATCTTAAACGAGAGTTGTATAGCAATACATAATCACCTACATTAAACTCACGCTTTTGTATCCTTTTGCCATGCCATCTTTTAACCTTTTCTTTAAATAACTTGGCATTTTCATAAGCTTGGGTTCTCCATTCATCAAGTGAGCTAATATCAAATAAACTCTTCTCACCGGCAAGTTTGAAATCATAATTGAGCTCTTTAATAGCCCAATAAGCCTTTTGTTCTAGTTCGAGAGGTAAGTGACATGCTTTTCCATATACCATTTTATACGGAGACATGCCCATAGTATTTTTATATGCAGTTCTATAGGCCCATAATGCATCATCAAGTTTCTTGGACCAATTGTTTCTAGACCTATTGACAGTCTTTTGCAAAATTAATTTGAGTTCTCTATTACTCAATTCTACTTGACCACTAGACTGTGGGTAATACAGAGATGCAATTCTATGATTGACGTCATATTTACCAAGCATTTTACGGAAAGCACCATGAATAAAATGTGAACCACCATCAGTCATTAAATATCTAGGGACTCCAAACCTCGGAAAAAGAACTTCTTTAATCATTTTAATAGAAGTGTTATGATCAGCACTACTAGTTGGAATAGCTTCTACCCACTTAGTAACGTAATCAACAGCAACTAAAAAATGTGTATATCCATTAGAGGCAGGAAAAGGTCCCATAGAATCAAAGCCCCAAACATCAAACGGTTCAATAACAAGTGAATAATTCATAGGCATTTCTTGACGTCTACTGATATTACCAATTCTTTGACATTCATCACAAGATAGGACAAACTTATGGGCATCCTTGAAGAGAGTAGGCCAATAAAAACTGGATTGCAATACCTTATGTGCAGTTCTATCTCCCGCGTGGTGTCCTCCATAAGTTTCAGAGTGGCACTTGCATAGGATCTGTTCCTGTTCATGCTCAGGTACACAACGTCTAATAACACCATCTACTCCTTCTTTATAAAGATGTGGGTCATCCCAAAAGTAATGTCTCAAATCACAGAAGAACTTTTTCTTTTGTTGGTATGTGAAGCTAGGTGGTATAAATTTAGCAACTATGTAATTAGCATAATCAGCATACCAAGGGGTACTACGAGAAGTACTTATGACATTTAATTGTTCATGAGGAAAGCTATCATCAATAGGTAGTGGGTCATCAAGAACATTCTCTAACCTAGATAAGTTGTCTGCAACGGGGTTCTCGGCTCCTTTTCTGTCAACAATATGCAAATCAAATTCTTGTAGCAAGAGAACCCATCTAATAAGTCTAGGTTTAGCATCTTTCTTCTCCGTAAGATATTTAATAGCAGCATGATCAGTGTGGATAGTTACTTTAGAATCAAGAAGATAAGGTCTGAACTTATCACAAGCAAATACAACTGCTAAAAGTTCTTTTTCAGTAGTAGCATAATTTATTTGAGCATTTTCTAGAGTCTTCCTAGCATAATGGATAACATTTAATTTCTTATCAACTCTTTGCCCTAGAACAACACCTACAGCATAATCGCTAGCATCACACATAATTTCAAAGGGTAAATTCCAATCAGGTGGCTGAACAATAGGTGCAGATACTAATGCTTTCTTAAGTATTTCAAATGCTTCTACACAATCATCATCAAAGAAAAATGGTATATCTTTTTGTAATAAATTAGTCAGAGACCGAGAAATTTTTGAGAAGTCCTTAGTGAACCTCCTATAAAATCCGGCGTGAACAAGGAAACTTCTTATACCTTTGATGTCCTTGGGACATGGCATGTTTTCAATAGCATCAACCTTGGCTTTATCAACTTCAATACCTCTTTCAGAAACTTTATGCCCCAAGACAATACCCTCATTAACCATAAAGTGGCACATTTCCCAATTCAAGACAAGATTAGTTTCTTCACATCTCTGCAAAACTCGATCAAGATTGCTCAAGTAATCATCAAAAGAAGATCCATAGACGGAAAAATCGTCCATGAAAACCTCACAAATCTTTTCACAAAAGTCAGAGAATATAGCCATCATGCATCTTTAAAAGGTAGCAGGTGCATTACATAAACCAAAAGGCATACGTCTATAAGCAAAAGTACCAAAAGGGCATGTAAAAGTAGTCCTTGATTGATCTTTAGCCGACACAGGTATTTGAGAGAAACCAGAATAACCATCTAGAAAGCAGTAATGTGTATGTTTGCATAATCTTTCTAGCATTTGATTGATAAAGGTAAGGGGTAATGATCTTTCTTAGTAGCCTTATTTCATTTGTGGAAATCAATTACCATCCCATAACCTGTAATAATTCTTTGTGGAATAAATTCATCTTTATCATTAGGAACAACAGTAATACCTCCCTTCTTAGGGACACAATGAACAGGACTTACCCACTGACTATCAACAACGGGATAAATTATACCTGCCTCCAGAAGCTTTAGTATTTCTTTTCTTACCACTTCTTTCATTTTAGGATTCAGACGTCGTTGAGGATCACGAACTGGTTTGGCATCTGCTTTCAAATTTATTTTATGTTGACATAGAGTGGGACTAATGCCCTTAAGATCATCAAGAGTATATCCAATAGCAGCACGGTGCTTCTTCAGAGTTTTCAATAATCTTTCTTCTTCATGCTCTGAAAGGTTAGCATTAATAATAACATGATATATCTTCTTTTCATCAAGGTAAGCATATTTAAGATTACCAGGCAACGGTTTAAGCTCAAACACGGGATCACCCTTAGGTGGAGGGGGGTCCCCTAGGATTTCAACAGGCAAATTGTGTTTCAGCATAGGTTCCTGTTTAAAGAATACTTCATCTATTTCCCTTCTTTCATTCATAAACATATCATTCTCATGGTCTAGCAAGTATTGTTCTAAAGGATCACTAGGAGGTACGACAATGGAAGCAAGACCAATAATTTCATCCTTACTAGGCAATTCTTCTTCACGGTGTTGTTTACTAAATTTAGAGAAATTAAATTCAGGAGTCATACCATCTACGCCAATAGTAACAACATTCTTTTCGCAGTCTATCTTAGCATTAACAGTATTTAAGAAGGGTCTACCAAATATAATGGGACAAAAGCTATCTTGTGGGGAACCAAGAACAAGAAAATCAGCAGGATATTTAGTTTTCCCACACGAGACTTCAACATCTCTCACAATTCCCATTGGTGAAATAGTATCTCCATTAGCAAGTTTAATTGTGACATCAATATCTTCTAACTCAATAGGTGCAATGTCATGCATAATTTCATTGTATAAGTCAATAGGTATTGCACTAGCACTAGCACCCATATCACATAAGCCATGATAACAATGATCTCCTATTTTAACAGAAATAACAGGCATACCTACCACAGGTCTAGGTTTATCTGTATCATGGGGTTTAGCAATTCTAGTAGTTTCATCATGGAAATAAATAACATGCCCATCTATATTATCATACAAGAGATCTTTAACAATAGAAATATTATGTTCAACTTTAACTTGCTCAGGAGGTGTATATGTTTTAATATTGCTTTTACGAACCACAGTTGAAGCTTTAGCATGATCCTTTATCCTAACAGGGAAAGGTGGTTTCTCAACATAAGAAGTAGGAACAATAGGATCATTATAAGTGATAGTCTTTTCTTCAACTTTAATAGGTGCAGCTACTTTTACTTCTATGGGAGGATGATATTTAAACCACTTCTCCTTAGGTAGATCAACATAAGTAGAAAAAGATTCATAGAAAGAAGCTACTATCTCAGAATCAAGTCCATATTTAGTGCTAAACTTACGGAAAGTATCGGTATCCATAAAAGATTTAACACAATCAAACTTAGGTGTCATACCTGACTCCTTACCTTTGTTGAGATCCCAATCTTCAGAGTTGCGTTTAATTCTATCCAATAAATCCCATTTGAATACAATAGTCTTCATCATAAAAGAGCCAGCACAAGAAGTATCGAGCATGGTGCGATTATTTTCAGAAAGTTGAGCATAAATTTTTTGAAGAATTGTTTCTCTTGGAAGTTCATGATTGGGGCATGAATATAACATTGATTTAAGCCTCCCCCAAGCTTGAGCGAATCTTTCTCCTTCGCAAGGCCAAAAATTATATATATAATTGTGATCACGATGAACAAGATGCATAGGGTAATACTTTTGATGAAATTCCAATTTCAATCTTCTATAGTTCCATGATCTCGTATCATCACATAGCCTATACTATACCAATGCGTCTCCCTTCAAAGATAAATGGAAGACCTTCTTCTTAGCAACATCATCGGGTATACCTGCAAGCTTAAATAATCCACAAACTTCATCCACGTATATTAGGTGTTCATCAGGATGCTTTGTTCCATCTCCTGTAAAAGGATTAGCTAGCAGTTTTTCTATCATACTCGAAGGATACTCATAAGGAATTTCATTTTCATATTCATTTTAAATAGATTCAGTAGGTTGAGGAGCAACTCTTTGATCTGCTGGTCGGGGTGAAGATACCCCGAACAAGCCCCTCAGAGGATTACTTTCCATAGTAACAAGTGACAGTAAATTTCAACACACTATTTAAATTTTTCCTTACCAAATTCCACCTACCAAAGGCGCTTCACTCCCCGGGAACGGCGCCAGAAAAGAGTCTTGATGACCCACAAGTATAGGGGATCTATCTTAGTCCTTTCGATAAGTAAGAGTGTCGAACCCAACGAGGAGCAGAAGGAAATGATAAACGGTTTTCTGCAAGGTATTCTCTGCAAGTACTAAAATAAGTGGTAACAGATAGTTTTGTGATGAGATAATTTGTAACGAGCAACAAGTAAAAAAAGTAAATAAAGTGCATCAAGGTGGCCCAATCCTTTTTGTAGCAAAGGACAAGCCTGGACAAACTCTTATATAAGGAAAAGCGCTCCTGAGGACACATGGGAATATCGTCAAGCTAGTTTTCATCACGCTCATATGATTCGCGTTCGGTACTTTGATAATTTGATATATGGGTGGACCGGTGCTTGGGTGCTGTTCTTACTTGAACAAGCATCCCACTTATGATTAACCTCTATTGCAAGCATCCGCAACTACAACAAAAGTATTAAGGTAAACCTAACCATAGCATGAAACATATGGATCCAAATCAGCCCCTTACGAAGCAACGCATAAACTAGGGTTTAAGATTTTGTCACTCTAGCAACCCATCATCTACCTATTACTTCCCAATGCCTTCCTATAGGCCCAAATAATGGTGAAGTGTTATGTAGTCGACGTTCACATAACACCACTAGAGGCTAGACAACATACATCTCATCAAAATATCGAACGAATACCAAATTCACATGACTACTAATAGCAAGACTTCTCCCTTGTCCTCAGGAACAAATGTAACTACTCACAAAGCATATTTATGTTCATAATCAGAGGGGTAATAATATGCATAAAGGATCTGAACATATGATCTTCCACCAATTAAACCAACTAGCATCAACTACAAGGAGTAATTAACACTACTAGCAACCTACTAGCACCAATCCCGGACTTGGAGACAAGAATTGGATACAAGAGATGAACTAGGGTTTTGAGATTAGATGGTGCTGATGAAGATGTTGATGGAGATTGCCCTCTCCCGATGAGAGAAGCGTTGGTGATGACGATGGCGATGATTTCCCCCTCCGGGAGGGAAGTTTCCCCGGCAAAACAACTCTGTCAGAGCTCTAGATTGGATCCGCCAAGGTTCCGCCTCGTGGCGGCGGAGTTTCGTCCCAAAAAGTTGCTTCTTATTTTTTTTTCTCGACGAAAGACTTCATATAGGAGAAGATGGTCATCGGAGAGCCACCAGGGGGCCCACGAGGTAGGGGGGCGCGCCCTAGGGGGGCGCCCCCCACCCTCGTGAGAAGGGTGTGGGCCCCCTGGTCTTCATCTTTGGCAAGGATTTTTCATTATTTATTATAAGGTATTCCGTGGAGTTTCAGGACTTTTGGAGTTGTGCAGAATAGGTCTCTAATATTTGCTCCTTTTCCAGCCCAGAATTCCAGCTGTCGGCATTCTCCCTCCTTATGTAAACCTTGTAAAATAAGAGAGAATAGCCATAAGTATTGTGACATAATGTGAAATAAAAGCCCATAATGCAATAAATATCGATATAAAAGCATGATGCAAAATGGACGTATCAAGCCCCGCGAGAACCCTGTCTTCGTGGTTCCCCTCCCTGCCGCCAGCGCCGAGCTTGCCCCAGGGGTGGATGCAGGGGGACAAGCTCCGCTGGAGGTTGGAGGCGTGGGCGTTGAGGTGTCGGAGTCGCTCGAGGCTCCCGAGGTGCCATCCCCGGGAGCCTGTGACCCTTGCCTGGGGGTGACAGCTAAGGGGGTGATGCAATCCGCTGCTCCTGAGGTTGAAGCTTCCGAGGTCTTGGCGGGCTGTCATGAGGCGGTGCCTGAGGGATCTCCTCACCCCAGTACTCCCGAGGTCGCCTCCTCGGGAGCCTCACCAACCATGCCCCGCGCTGGTTGCCACGTCAAACGCTTTGGCCGGTTCCATCTGGACATCGATGCGCTCTGCAAGAGGAGAGGGTCCCCAAACTGCAGCAGTGATGCCTTCCGGCCGTTGAAGCAGAGGAAGTACATCGCCATAGACAAGTGAGTACCTTATCTTTGTAATTTCTTGGGTGCTGCTTCTCGCCCTGACTGTGGCTCCTCAGGGTCCCTTCTGCAAAGGTGGTGAACTCTCCCGGGAAGCAACATTCTCCTGCCTCGAACCCCCCACTGGCCTTGAGTGCCCCAAGCCTACATGCCGCACCCGGCGTGAGGTTAACTGGAGAGGCAAACAAGTTAGGCGCCTTGAGCCCGCGCCTTCGCCATCTCTCTTTCGTGGCCTCGCTTGGAGCGCGACAAGTGTGCCAAGGGCTCCTCCTCTGGTTATGGACGGTAGCTGGATGACTTCGATCCTAGCTTCTTCTTCGAGCAACGGGCCTCAAGCCATCCAGGCCCCTGCCGAAGCCCGGACGGCGACCCGGGAGGCGCCAGCCCCCAGCCCCCTGCTAGAGGGGCGCGAGCCATGTCGGATCCCGTCGGCCACCCCTACTGCGGGGGACAGACCTGGCTGCGCGCTTAAGCTTGCGCATGGGCGGAGTGTCGTCCGCCACGAGATCTTTCAGGAGGCGATGGGCACGATGAGCTGACTCGGCGGGGAACTCGCGGATGTCGATGCTCTCCTTGAAGCTGAGGGCGTCCGGCTGGTGGAGGAGTGGCATCGGCTGAAGGGGGCTATCAACCTCGGGCGCCTCCAGTGTGAGCATGCCGATGCGGAGGTTGAGGCATCCCTGGAAACCTCGCGAGAGGCCAGCACCCGGGCCTTGGAGGAGGCCAGGGAGGCGGACAATCGCTGCGCGGCCGCTAAGGAGCGCGGGTGGGAGCTCCAGGCCTTGAACGCCTCCTTGGAGCAGCAGGTGGAGGTGCGCAGAGTTGCCCTGGCGTCGATGAAGGGCGCCTCGTCCAACGAGGAGGAGATCTTAAGGCGCGAAGAAGCGATGTTGCTGGAGGCCACGGAGGCGCTGCCTAGAGCTCGAGCAGTTGGAGACGAGGGAGCGCCAAGTCGCCCAAGCAGAGGATGTTGTTGGCGCACGCGAGGCCAGGGCCCAGGAGGAGGTCGACCGCAGGGTGGCCGAGGCTCGCGCGGACCTTGCCGGCCGGTACGACCTAAAGATGAAGCTCGTGGAGGCCAAAGGTGTGGGCAGGACTGCTGCCCTCAGGTCAGGGTTGGCTGAGGTGGAACAGCATGAGAGAGCCGCCGCAGCTGCCCTGGTCTCGGTGCAGGCCGAGCTGCTCTCTCTTCAATGGCGAGCCGTCAGCGCCGAGTCTTTCATGCCGCAGAGCAGGGAGGAGGCACTTCGCCAGAAGACGTTGTTGTGCAAGCACGCTCCCATGCTACGGGACCTCCGGACGAAGACCAACCGGGCGCTTGGTACCATATGGGACGAGCTCACCCCTCAGCCCCACGCCGAGGATTACGCTAGCCATCTTCGCTTCTTTGCTGATGTGGTGACACGCCTGGAGAGCCGTGCTGAGAGGGCTCGCGAGCTTGTGGACGAAAAGAGCCGACGCCTTCTCGGGTGCGCATTCTCCTGCGTCTTCAGCCATCTCCTGAACACCAATCCTGACTTTGAATTTGTGGCCGCCATTGCCCCAGTGCCCATGGTCGTCCGAGGCCACCTCGCATACTGGGTGGACGACAATGTGGACGCTCTGGTTAGGGCCTTTGCTTCTGATGACGACGTGGTAGTGGTCGCAGCGGATGAGGGCGACATGGTTGATGGCGGTGTGGCTGATGGCGGTGCGGCTGACGGCGATGGAGATAGCGATAGCAACGACGCCAGCAGCCTGTCCGGTGGTGATTCGGGGGACGAGGCGAGCGACATGTCCGGCTGAGCCCTTGCTCCTGTATTTTGAACCTGCACGCAAAAGCTTGGGTACGGCCCCTCATGATGAAAGAGCATTTTGAAGAGGGGGAGCCCCTCATGTAAATAGACTACCACTTCATTCCTTAGGCTAGGCTTATAGTGTGCCTTTGATTGCTCACAACTCCCCTTGCAGGCTTGATGCAGTAACTTACTTTTCTTTAGCCGGGCTTCAAACAGGTTTGGCGGTTGTGGATGTGCATTCCTTCTGAGAGGAGCCCATCACGAGCTCGCGAGGTTTTGGTTTCCTAAGAGGTCCGCTAGTCCACCTGAGAGGGCCTCGCGAGGAGCGAGCGCCAGTAATGGCGAGACGCGCGCGTCATGCGCATGCGCCATTGCCAGCCCCTGCTGGCGAGGTTTTCGAAAGGGGGGAAGATAGCGGTCGTAAATCTCAAACAAAACACGAAACCAAAAACTCACGAAATCAACACGAACAAGAAAGGATGCCCCCCGCGATTGCTAATGAAAATGCAATTTCAAATTCAAGATCAAAAGCTATAAGCCTGAGCTACAGAAAAGAGGTCGAAAGCAAATGGGCGCGTCCGGCACTTAGCTACTCTTCTTGTCTTCGAGTGTTTGAGTCTTCCCACCAGCGCGGAGCTAAGTGCTTTCACAGGCCATGAGCATAGTCATTGGGGGACAGTGTCGACGGCCAGCAGGAGCATGGTGCTTCCCCTAGGATGTGGACGGGAGCCCCCGAGGCCCGAGGGCGGCACTCCAGAGACTCCTGGGCATGTACAGCCCCACTCATTATTACATGAGAGTGTCACGAGCGGAGACCTTCACAGGCGTGAGCCTTACTTCATATCTCCAGGCGAGGGCCCCGCCTTGCGCCGCCCTCGACCACCGTTGGGGCGTCCGGAAACCAGGACGACACCAAGGGGCAAAGGGGACGCTAGCGGCGCCCTCGGCGACCACGGGCCCTCTGCCGGGGGAAAGGCTCGCCAGTGCCTCCCCGGCAGAGGACCTACTTCCGGGTGATGCCATTCTCCAGATGATGCGGGGAGGGGCCTTGCTCCAGCTCCTCCCCCGCAGCTGCCAATGCACTTCCCCTGGCGAGATGGGGGCCGCCGTGTTGGGGCCGTCGTCCACCGCTGTGACCTGATTCACTTGCGACCCATGGTTAGCATAAGCCTGCTCCTGAGAGATTAGCGATACCCTCTAGCTCCTAGAAGGCCTCTTCTTCCAGCATCTCCTCTTCCCAACCTGGCTCGAGGAACGAACCGGGGTCATCTTCCGGTGTGTCCTCCTGGTCCATCATGCGGGGCACATAGGCCTCCGGAGCCGTCGCCCCGGAAACCTCGCTCAGGTGCCCCGCGCTCCACGCCGCCTACCCCGGCGCGCCGGGGTAGTAGGGCGGCATCCTACCGGAGCCGTGGGTTGCGATGCTTACGCCTGCAACCATTGGGGGAGGCACAAGTATGGTTGGGAGTCCGGTGCCGCTGGTTGCGCTGGTGCCGACGAAACCTCCTGGTGCGCCTGGGGGCGCGCGAGCGCAACAAGGCCCACTGTGCGATCCGGTCACAGCCTGAGGCATAAGCAAGGAGCAAAAAGGCGGCGCACCCCTGGCTGCGGCGTCCAACAGCTCGGCCACACGCTCCAGCAATGCATCCCGGCCGCTCTCCATCAGTCGGTGTCGCAGCAGCTCCCGCGCCACCGGGAGCGCGGCCCTCATGTTCGCTTGTTCCCGTCGGGAGTGCGGCGCCGTTGCCATGGCGTAGCTAGATGCCCTTGCGATGGCCCGCGCGCGCCGCGGGGTAAGGGTGGAAGGCGTCGGACCACGCCGCCCGCACCCCTTGGCGCTTGGCGGTGCGCGTGCCACTGGGAGCACAGAGTTGAGATCTTCTTGGGAGGATGGCGCTGCCCGGGCTGGCCAGGCTGCCCAACGATCGGCGTCGGTCCTCGGGTCGCCGGACATCGGCGCTGCAGAGTGCTGGCGGGGCTGCCGATGGATTTCGGGTTCCAACAAAACCCTTGAGGTTCGAACACTGGGGTGTGCACGAAGATCTCTCCCCCTCTATCTCTTGCCCTCACCGCAATCTCAAGTCTTAGCGCGTCGAACCCGCAGAACAAGGGACACAAGATTTATACTAGTTTGGGCCACCGATGTGGTGTAATACCCTACTCCAGTGTGGTGTGGTGGTGTCACATCCCTAGTTCTGGTATGACCTAGACCAGCTAGTCATTTGTGCATCATGTTTAAATTCCATTTAAATTGAAATGGGGATTTGTGAAACCCTCAGAAATTATTTCTAAAAATGACCCAAGTAAAAATTGCTCCAAAAGGGTTGAAGAAAATGCTCATGTTGCTCTCTCAAAATATTGGACAGAGATAAAAATCAAATCAATATTTTTAAGAGCTCATAAGTATTTATTTTGGGCATTTGGAATTAATCCAGTAATTATTTGCTTTGGATATATATTTGCTATATATATAATATATGTCCAAAAATTCTGAATTTTGGTGAGGGGCTTTGGATTAATCCCTTAGGTCCCTGCAAAATTTGACAGAATTAAATAAAATGGTTTAGTTTTATTACTAAGTCAGAACAAATGTCAGAAAAATAGAAAAGAAAACAAAAGTGGAGAAAGCTTACCTGGGCCGACCTACCTGGCACAGTGCAGCCCAGCCAGCCCACTGGCCCAGTGCCAGTCGTCGTTGTCCTCGCGCGAGTCGGACATGCGTGTGGCCGACGCGCGCGCACCGCCGTGCCGCCACGCCACCAGCCTGCCTGCCCTCTCCCCTGCCAGCGCGACGCGCTGGGCAACATCGCAGGTGCCGTCCCGATCCGGTCGACCTCCTCACTTTTCCCCTTGCCTTCTCCCTCGCTTGCTGCAGCCATGACCGAGCGCCATCCTCGCCGCCGTTCGCCGTAGTCGTCGCCAGAGCCGTCCCCTCGCCCCTCTGACGAGTCCACGAGCTTCGCCACGTCGCCTTCTCCGTCTTCGTCAAGCCAAGCAACCGGGGACGCCCCGTGGCGCCGTCACCGCCGTATTCTTCACCTCCAGCCGCCGGAGATCGCCGTCGCCGTTCCGTCCGTGTTGAACCTCCCCCGAGCTCGCGCTTGACACCATCGAGACCGCCGTTTGCTCTCCTCCATTTCCCCTCCTTCCCCGTGCTCGATTTCGTGCCGTAGCCCTGCTACGCGTCGCAACCGCGAGCGCCTCACCGCCGGCCATGTCGCCACCGTGGCCAGGGCCACTGTAGCTAGCGCCCGAGCTTGCCACCATGCTCAGCACAACGCCAGGAGGCCGTAGACGCCTTTCGCAGCCCCTGCCGTGCCCCGTAGCCCATTCCCGCTCAAAGCCGTGCTCCAGCCGCCGCCTCGAGCTCGATTCCGGCGAGCTCCGGTCGTCCCCGCCTCTCCCACTTACTCTAGAAGACACGGACGGGCCCTGGCTCCTCGCCCGTGGTCTCAGCGGCTCTTTTGGTTGCCGGAAACGCGATCCCGAGCCCCTCCGCCATGTTCGGCCTCGCCGGCGGCTAAACGCCGGCGGGGTTTGACCCTTTAACCTCGCCGGCCTGTCAGGTGGGCCCCATGGGTCATGTGATTAGCTTAAGGCTAATCACCATCTAACTAAATCCCTGAGTCACTGACGCGTGGGCCCGACCCCACTAACTAAACCAGTTTAGGTTTAATTTATTTTAGGATTAGCCACAGACACTGACATGTGGACCCCACACGTCAGGTTTGACCTGGTCAGCTGCCTTTGACCTGCTGACGCAATGCTGCTGTCATGCTGACGCAATTATTTCTTTTCTGGTTTTAAATTAAATCAGGAAATTCCAGAAAATGCTATAAACTTCAAAAATTCATATAAATTCAACCGTAGCTCAGAATGAAATAATTTATATATGAAAAATTATCAGAAAAATTCAATCTATCCATCTGTACCATTTTCATGCATGCCAAACCAACTTATACCTACTGTATAAGTGAAACACCAAAATGGCTTATATAAAGAGCTTATTTTGGAGATGCATTTGAATCTTTGGTTCAAATGGATTTCATCCAAATAAAATCTAGTTGCATCAGCTCAATCAGCATCACATATTCATGCCATGACCCTGCATCATATTGTTGCATATGCTTGTGTTTGATTATAGACACCGTTCCTTCTCGATAGGTCCTGCTCCGGAGACCGATCCAGAGTACCTGTCAGAGGAGCAGTGCCCCCTGTTGATCTACCAGGCAAGCAAACCCCCTTGTTCATTTTGATACAATCCTCCTCTCTCGCTCCTGCTCTCATTTATTGCATTAGGACAACAACGATTCAACTGCTACTTTATGCTGCAGTAGTTGAACCCTCTCCTCTGCATGACCTGTCATTGCCACAGTAAATAGTTAAAACCCACTAGCATGTGTAGGAGGTGATTGAGCCATGTTGTGTTCCTACCATGCATTGCCTGCTATTGCTTAGAGTATGTCAGGTATGATTCATTGGGAATGAATTGGAGTGCAATGCTGTGTTCTGATGCTGAGAGTTAAGTGTGTGAACACGATTTGGTAAAGGTAGCGGTGAGAGGCCATGTAGGAGTACATGGTGGGTTGTCTCACTGGAACCGTCCTTAAGCACTGAGTTCCGTGTATGTTGTCCAATGACTAGCTACTACCACACATTGGAATGCTTAAGTGCCCCTCTCGACTTATTAGCCAACTTGATCTCTGTCCAGGAGTTGCAACTAGTTTCTGGTGTTTGTAGGTAGTGTTAGTAGTCTACCAAGTGGCACCCGGCCAGGTGGGCTTGGGACAGACTAGGCACAAGTGGCACGGTGTACCAAGCGTAGATCCATCCGGCGAGGTGGGCTTGGGAACCCTGCACACATCGTTTGGGGCCGTGAGCGACACCCCGGCCGGATCTCCTTGTGGATGGAACCTGAATAGGTGATAAACTTGGACTAGAGTCTTGTGTGGTTAGTCAGGTCGTGGCCGACACCCTCGCCAGGCTTCCTCTTGAAGGTTTCCGAGATACATGACGTGTACATGGTGATAAGTGGTGAGAGCATGTGTGAAGAAGTACACCCCTGCAGGGTTATCATGATCTATTCGAATAGCCGTGTCCTCGGATATGGACTTCTTGGATGCTTATGTGGTACATAGACAACTTAAAGTGGATACTCTAAAATGCTCAAGACAAGTGTGAGTGCTATGGATGGCCTCCCGTAGGGAGACGGGAATGAATCCATAGTAGAGTATTGATGTGGTGATTAGTGGACTCATGTGCGCCACCTCAAAAGAGTCACCAACAGTTGTAGTGCAGGTTAGCCACTGAGTCAAAGCTGGCTTGCTGCAACTGAACCCCACATTGCCTCCTTGATACTAATGCATGTATGATAGGATCTGATGTAAGTCTTGCTGAGTACCTTTGTACTCACGTTGCTTTATTTATGTTTTTGCAATGGAGACTTCGGTCTTACTAGTTTACTTGGACTTCGACGAGTAGCTTGCACCTCAGCTACGATCTTGTGCCCTTGGGAGGGACTTGTAGATAGTCAGGCCTCTTTGCCTTTTTCTTTTGTAGTTGTCTGTACCCAGACATGTAATGCTTCCATTGCTTGTATGCTCTGAATGATGGGTCATGTGACCCCTGTTTGTATTTAATGCTATGTGGCTCTTCTGGGCCTTTATCTATATGAGTTGTGTTATGTTGTGATGCCATGTTGTACAGCACATACTTGCATGTTATGCGTACATGTGACGTGTATTGCTATGTGTGGGATCCGACAATCTAGTTGTTTATCCTTGGCAGCCTCTCTTATGGGGAAATGTAGTCTAGTGCTTCCTTGAGCCATAGTAGTCCGCTCTAGCCCGGTTCACCGGAGTCCTGCTAGCCCAGCACTACTGCTCATGACACTTGACTGGCCGGCATGTGTTTCACTTCGTTCCTGTGTCTGTCCCTTCGAGGAAATGTCACGCGGCGACATCCAGAGTCCTGCCTAGCCTGCTACAGCCCGGGTTCCCCGGAGTCCTGTTAGCCCAGTGCTACAGCCTGGATTCACACGCTGCTGACCGACATGCTCGATGTGAATCATGTATGCCTGTCCCCATAGGTCAGTGCCGCTTTGGGTTCACGACTAGCCATGTCGGCCCAGGTTCTCTGTCATATGGATGCTAGTGACACAATCATATACGTGAGCCAAAAGGCGCAAACGGTCCCGGGCCAAGGTAAGGCAACACCCGTGGGAATACCGTGCGTGAGGCCGCAAAGTGATATGAGGTGTTACCGGCTAGATCGATGTGACATGGAATCGGGGTCGCAACAGCTTTGGTATCAGAGCCTGACTGCCTGTAGGACTTCCAGGCCAACCTGGTCGAAGTTGAGTCTAGAAATTCTTTAGCTATATAGGGGGATTAATTGTGAAAGGGAATGTAAGGCTCTTTTTACTCCTTATACCTCATGCCCTTCTGATCTGAGTCATCCTATCTTTCCTACGGGGTTAAGGAACTAGGCTTCCTCTTCCGTCTATCTGGATCACGTGTTACTACTCCGTAGTCTCTTAGGATTGGTTGATCAGAGTCTTATCCCAGTTCAAGTACTTCCGGTGTAGTCTGTTTAGTAAGATCTCAGAACCTTAAGTGATGATGTTGAGAATGGTGCTACCCCATCATTTGCAGTATGTCTCATTTTGAGCATTTTACTGCCGTTATGCTGCCGAAATTATCCTAGGAGTTCAAGAGATAGTATTTTCCTTGTACTATATTCTACATCCTTATGATGATGTTGAATCCATCCTTGTTTCCTTGGTTTCGTTCTTCGGGATGTTGCCGGTTAACCGAAATTCTGTTGCTCATAGCCGGAACCACAGAGATGGTAGGGATGAGGATCCTCCCGACCAGCCTTCGTTGGCAAAGTTCATGCTAGAGGTTGAGATGAACAAGCGTGAGACCAACCGCTTGTTAGCACGTATAGAGGAGAACACCGCACCTCAGTGCAAAGATTCAGCGACCATCCATGATTTCATTGGTCTGAAACCACCCACCTTCCATCATTCCATTGAACCACTCGATGCAGATGACTGGCTCCGTAGTATCACTATCAAGCTGCGTTCTGCGAACGTAGCTGAAGGTGACAAGGTCACCTATGTTGCATATCACCTGGAAGGTCCTGCTAGTCTTTGGTGGCAGAACTATGAGGCTATGCTTCCAGCTGGCTAGATAACCACCTGGAGAGATTTCACCGAGGCTTTTCGCGAGCATCACATTCCTGAAGCCCTCATCGATCGCAAGAGAGAAGAGTTATGTAGTTTCACACAAGGTAAGATGGTTGTTGATGCTTACAGTAGAGAGTTTGAGAACCTTGCCCGCTATGCTACAGAAGAGGTGTCCACGGACGCCAAGAAGCAGGCTAGGTTCCGGAAGGGTCTCAAACCCAAGTTGCGTCGTGATCTCCACTTGCATCATTGCAATACGTTCCAGGATCTTGTGAACAAGGCCATTAATGCAGAGACAACTCAACTCACTTACGAGGAGTCTCGTAAGCACACCCGTGATTTGGTTTCTTCCTCCGGTTCTAGTTCTCAGAAGCGCTGGATTTGGGTTCTGAACTCCACTTTTCCACCCGGTTATACACCAAGGCCTTCTTGTGTGGCACCTCACCCAGTTCAACCGTATGCTACACCCATGCCTATTTGTAGACCACTTGTCAATGCGGGTCCATGTCCTACCTCCAAGATTTGTTACAAGTGCGGAGAGCCAGGCCACATTGTCTGTATTTGCACTCAGACCCGTGTTGCTCCACCCCAGCCCGAGAAGTCTGTTGGCCGTGGTAGTAAGCTATCACACCAGATGATCAGTGCCAAGTCAGCTCCCACTGAACTTGGACGTGTGCATCACGTCTCAGCTAAAGACGCTCATGATGATCCAGATGTCGTTCTTGGTACACTCCTTGTCAACTGTCATCCAGCTTCGGTTCTATTCGATATTGGAGCATCTCACTCCTTCATTTCCAAAAGTTATGCCCGCTTGCACGACATGTGATTTTGTGATATGCCCTCCCCACTACTTATTCAAACTCCTGGATCCAAATGGCAAACTTCTAGGATAAGTTATGGCAATGAAATACATGTTGACAGACTTGTATTCTTAGTTTCCTTAATATCTCTTAAGTCTTCAGATATTAACATCATCTTGGGTATGGACTGGATGAAAGCTCATTATGCCAAGATTGATTGTTACACCAGGTCTGTTCAGCTCACACACCCATCTGGCAAGTTAGTCACTGTCTCCACCAGAATTGCAAAGCGTCAGCTTAATTCTCTTAATGCCAGCCCTCTTCCAGACCTTGAGGATATCCCGGTAGTCCGTGACTTTCCGGATGTCTTTCCATAAGAACTACCAGGTGTTCCACCTGACAGGGATGTCGAGTTTGTCATAGATCTTATCCCAGGAACCGCCCCAATTTCTAGGAGACCTTACATGTTGGCACCCTTAGAGCTAGCCGAGCTTAAGAAACAACTTGATGAGTCCTTGCAAAAGGGTTTCATCCGTCCTAGTTCTTCTCCTTGGGCTTTCCCCGTCCTCTTTGTCAACAAAAAGGATGGTACGGACCGGATGGTTGTAGATTATCGCCCCGTTAATTTGGTCATGATAAAGAACAAGTATCCGCTCCCCAGGATCAACGATCTGTATGATCAGCTTGCTGGATCCTCAGTCTTCTCCAAGATGGATTTGAGGTTAGGCTACCACCAAATCAAGATCAGAAATGGGGACATTCCTAAAACGGCTTTTGTCACTCGTTATGGTCAGTACGAGTACACCATCATGTCCTTTGGTCTAACCAACGCTCCATCTACATTCTCCCGCTTGATGAACTCTATCTTCATGGAGTACTTAGATAAGTGCGTCGTGGTTTACCTCGATGATATCCTTATTTACTCGAAGAACGAGGAAGAGCATGCCGAACATCTTAGACTTGTGTTAGAAAAACTCAGAGATCACCGCCTTTATGCCAAGTTCTCCAAGTGCGAATTTTGGTTACCAGAAGTGACCTATCTCAGCCACGTAATCTCTGGTAAGGGCATTGCTGTCAATCCAGAGAGAGTTCAGGCCGTTCTTGATTGGACTCCGCCTGAAACGGTTAAGCAAGTTAGGAGTTTCCTTGGCCTAGCCATTTATTGTCGCCGCTTCGTTGAGAACTTCTCCAAGGTGGCCAAACCTCTCACGGAACTTGTCAAGAAAGATAAAAAGTTTGAGTGGTCCCCACAGTGTGAGCACAGTTTTCAGGAACTGAAAAGACGCCTGACTTCTGCTCCCATACTTGTGCCACCGGATTTCACTAAGGACTTTGTTATCTACTGCGACGCCTCACGACAGGGACTAGGTTGCATCCTTATGCAGGATCGTCATGTGATTGCCTATGCATCTCGACAGTTGCATCCACATGAGGAGAATTATCCTACACATGATTTAGAGCTTGCAGCCGTAGTCTATGCACTTAAGACATGGCGACATTACCTTCTCGATAAACGTTGCGAGATTTACACCAACCACCAGAGTCTCAAGTATATCTTCACCCAACCAGATTTGAACCTTAGGCAAAGACATTGGTTGGAGTTGATCTCAGATTACGACTTAGGGATTACCTACACCCCAGGCAAGGGGAATGTCATGGCTGATGTGCTAAGTCGTAAGTCCTATTGCAATAATCTCATGTTGCAGCAGGGCCAACCACTTCTCCATGAGGAATTATGTAAGCTCAACCTTCACCTTGCTCCTCACGGATTCCTATCAACCTTGGTGGCGAAACCTACCCTTGAGGATCAGATCATTACTGACCAGAAGTTTGATAAGGGTGTTATCCGCATCAAGAGAAACATTAAGAAGGGAGTTGGTGGATGTTTCTCTATGGATGATCAAGGTGTTGTTTCTTTGAGAATCGCTTGGTGGTTCCCAAGAATCAACATCTGCGACAACTGATTCTTAAGGAGGCTCATGAATCTCCTCTCACGATTCATCCCGGTAGTACTAAGATGTATCAGGACCTACGCTAGAGGTTCTGGTGGACTAGGATGAAGAGAGAAATCGCTGAATTCATTGCTAACTGCGATGTTTGTCATCGCGTTAAAGCAGAACATCAGAGACCTCCTGGCACCCTTCAGCCTTTAGCTATTCCTGAGTGGAAATGGGACAAAGTTGGTATGGACTTCATCACCGGCTTTCCCAGGACCAAGAGAGGGAATAACGCTATCTTCGTAGTCATTGATCGTCTTTCCAAAGTGGCTCACTTCCTACCTGTTCGGGAGAGTATCACTGCTAGTCAGCTCGCTGACTTATATATTTCTCGAATAGTGTCACTTCATGGTGTTCCACTACAGATCAATTCAGACCGTGGTAGTCTTTTCACTTCTCATTTCTGGGAGAGTTTCCAAACTGCCATGGGCACCCATCTTTCCTTCAGTACCGCTTTCCACCCTCAATCAAGTGGTCAGGTGGAAAGGGTCAACCAAATTCTCGAAGACATTCTTAGAGCTTGTGTTATCTCATTCGGTATGGATTGGGAGAAGTGTCTTCGCTTCTCCGAGTTTGCTTATAACAACAGCTACCAATCCAGCCTCAAGAAAGCTCCTTTTGATGTTCTGTATGGACGGAGATGTCGAACACCTTTGAACTGGTCAGAAACCGGCGAAAGACAATTCTTTGGACCGGACATGATCCAGGAGGCAGAAGAGCAAGTTCGCGTCATTCATGAGAATTTGAAAACAGCCCAATCTCGTCAAAAGAGCCAGTATGACCATCGTCATAAGGAACTGGCTTATGAAGTTGGCGACAAGGCTTACCTTCGGGTTACCCCTTTGAAGGGTACCCATCGTTTCGGTATCAAGGGCAAGTTGGCTCCTCGTTACATTGGTCCTTTTCGCATTCTCGCTAAATGAGGAGAGGTTGCCTACCAGTTGGAACTACCCCCACATATTTCTCGAGTACATGATGTCTTCCACGTCTCCCAACTCAGGCGTTGCTTCTCGAATCCCATCCACGGAGTGGACCACGAAACATTTGATCTCCAAGATAACCTAACTTATCGAGAGTACCCCGTCCGCATTCTGGATCAAGCAGAGCGTGTCACTCGACGTCATAACATCAAGTTTCTCAAGGTTCAGTGGTCTCATCATTCCGAGAGAGAAGCTACTTGGGAGCGTGAAGATCGTCTTCGACTGGAGTACCCCACTTTATTTCTGCCAACTCCTGAATCTCGGGATGAGATTTTTTTCGAGTGGGGGCGAGTTGTCACATCCCTAGTTCTGGTATGACCTAGACCAGCTAGTCATTTGTGCATCATGTTTAAATTCCATTTAAATTGAAATGGGGATTTGTGAAACCCTCAGAAATTATTTCTGAAAATGACCCAAGTAAAAATTGCTCCAAAAGGGTCGAAGAAAATGCTCATGTTGCTCTCTGAAAATATTGGACAGAGATAAAAATCAAATCAATATTTTTAAGAGATCATAAGTATTTATTTTTGGCATTTGGAATTAATCCAGTAATTATTTGCTTTGGATATATATTTGCTATATATATAATATATGTCCAAAAATTCTGAATTTTGGTGAGGGGCTCTGGATTAATCCCTTAGGTCCCTGCAAAATTTGACAGAATTAAATAAAATGTTTAGTTTTATTGCTAAGTCAGAACAAATGTCAGAAAAATAGAAAAGAAAACAAAAGTGGAGAAAGCTTACCTGGGCCGACCTACCTGGCACAGTGCAGCCCAGCTAGCCCACTGGCCCAGTGCCAGTCGTTGTTGTCCTCGCGTGAGTCAGACATGCATGTGGCCGACGCGCGCGCACCGCCGTGCCGCCATGCCACCAGCCTGCCTGCCCTCTCCCCTGCCAGCGCGACGCGCTGGGCGACATCGTGGGTGCCGTCCCGATCCGGTCGACCTCCTCACTTTTCCCCTTGCCTTCTCCCTCGCTTGCTGCAGCCATGGCCGAGCGCCATCCTCGCCGCCGTTTGCCGTAGTCGTCGCCAGAGCCGTCCCCTCGCCCCTCTGACGAGTCCACGAGCTCCGCCACGTCGCCTTCTCCGTCTTCATCAAGCCAAGCAACCGGGGACGCCCCGTGGAGCCGTCACCGCCGTCTTCTTCACCTCCAGCCGCCGGAGATCGCCGTCGCCGTTCCGTCCGCGTTGGACCTCCCCCGAGCTCGCGCTTGATGCCATCGAGACCGTTGTTTGCTCTCCTCCATTTCCCCTCCTTCCCCGTGCTCAATTTCGTGCCGTAGCCCTGCTACCTGTTGCAACCGCGAGCGCCTCGCCGCCAGCCATGTCGCCGCCGTGGCCAGGGCCACTGTAGCTAGCGCCCGAGCTTGCCACCGTGCTCAGCACAACGCCAGGAGGCCGTAGACGCCTTTCGCAGCCCCTGCCGTGCCCCGTAGCCCATTCCCGCTCGAAGCCGTGCTCCGGCCGCCGCCTCGAGCTCGATTCCGGCGAGCTCCGGTCGTCCCCGCCTCTCCCACTTACTCCAGAAGACGCGGACGGGCCCCGGCTCCTCGCCCGTGGTCTCAGCGGCTCTTTTGGTTGCCGGAAACGCGATCCCGAGCCCCTCCGCCATGTTCGGCCTCGCCGGCGGCTAAACGCAGGTGGGGTTTGACCCTTTGACCTCGCCGGCCTGTCAGGTGGGCCCCATGGGTCATGTGATTAGCTTAAGGCTAATCACCATCTAACTAAATCCCTGAGTCACTGACGCGTGGGCCCGACCCCACTAACTAAACCAGTTTAGGTTTAATTTATTTTAGGATTAGCCACAGACACTGACATGTGGACCCCAAACGTCAGGTTTGACCTGGTCAGCTGCCTTTGACCTGCTGACGCAATGCTGCTGTCATGCTGACGCAATTATTTCTTTTCTGGTTTTAAATTAAATCAGGAAATTCCAGAAAATGCTATAAACTTCAAAAATTCATATAAATTCAACCGTAGCTCAGACTGAAATAATTTATATATGAAAAATTATCAGAAAAATTCAATCTATCCATCTGTACCATTTTCATGCATGCCAAACCAACTTATACCTACTGTATAAGTGAAACACCAAAATGGCTTATATAAAGAGCTTATTTTGGAGATGCATTTGAATCTTTGGTTCAAATGGATTTCATCCAAATAAAATCTAGTTGCATCAGCTCAATCAGCATCACATATTCATGCCATGACCATGCATCATATTGTTGCATATGCTTGTGTTTGATTATAGACACCGTTCCTTCTCGATAGGTCCTGCTCCGGAGACCGATCCAGAGTACCTGTCAGAGGAGCAGTGCCCCCTGTTGATCTACCAGGCAAGCAAACCCCCTTGTTCATTTCGATACAATCCTCCTCTATCGCTCCTGATCTCATTTATTGCATTAGGACAACAACGATTCAACTGCTACTTTATGCTGCAGTAGTTGAACCCTCTCCTCTGCATGACCTGTCATTGCCACAGTAAATAGTTAAAACCCACTAGCATGTGTAGGAGTTGATTGAGCCATGTTGTGTTCCTACCATGCATTGCCTGCTATTGCTTAGAGTATGTCAGGTATGATTCATTGGGAATGAATTGGAGTGCAATGCTGTGTTCTGATGCTGAGAGTTAAGTGTGTGAACACGATTTGGTAAAGGTAGCGGTGAGAGGCCATTTAGGAGTACATGGTGGGTTGTCTCACTGGAACCGTCCTTAAGCACTGATTTCCGTGTATGTTGTCCAATGACTAGCTACTACCACACATTGGAATGCTTAAGTGCCCCTCTCGACTTATTAGCCAACTTGATCTCTGTCCAGGAGTTGCAACTAGTTTCTGGTGTTTGTAGGTAGTGTTAGTAGTCTACCAAGTGGCACCCGGCCAGGTGGGCTTGGGATAGACTAGGCACAAGTGGCACGGTGTACCAAGCGTAGATCCATCCGACGAGGTGGGCTTGGGAACCCTGCACACATCGTTTGGGGCCATGAGCGACACCCCGGCCGGATCTCCTTGTGGATGGAACCTGAATAGGCGATAAACCTGGACTAGAGTCTTGTGTGGTTATTCAGGTCGTGGCCGACACCCTCGCCAGGCTTCCGCTTGAAGGTTTCCGAGATACATGATGTGTACATGGTGATAAGTGGTGAGAGCGTGTGTGAAGAAGTACACCCCTGCAGGGTTATCATGATCTATTCAAATAGCCGTGTCCTCGGATATGGACTTCTTGGATGCTTACGTGGTACATAGACAACTTAAAGTGGATACTCTAAAATGCTCAAGACAAGTGTGAGTGCTATGGATGGCCTCCCGTAGGGAGACGGGAATGAATCCATAGTAGAGTATTGATGTGGTGATTAGTGGACTCGTGTGCGCCACCTCAAAAGAGTCACCAGCAGTTGTAGTGCAGGTTAGCCACTGAGTCAAAGCTGGCTTGCTGCAACTGAACCCCACATTGCCTCCTTGATACTAATGCATGTATGATAGGATCTGATGTAAGTCTTGCTGAGTACCTTTGTACTCACGTTGCTTTATTTATGTTTTTGCAATGGAGACTTCGGTCTTACTAGTTTACTTGGACTTCGACGAGTAGCTTGCACCTCAGCTACGATCTTGTGCCCTTGGGAGGGACTTGTAGATAGTCAGGCCTCTTTGCCTTTTTCTTTTGTAGTTGTCTGTACCCAGACATGTAATGCTTCCATTGCTTGTATGCTCTGAATGATGGGTCATGTGACCCCTGTTTGTATTTAATGCTATGTGGCTCTTCTGGGCCTTTATCTATATGAGTTGTGTTATGTTGTGATGCCATGTTGTACAGCACATACTTGCATGTTATGCGTACGTGTGACGTGTATTGCTATGTGTGGGATCCGACAATCTAGTTGTTTATCCTTGGCAGCCTCTCTTATGGGGAAATGTAGTCTAGTGCTTCCTTGAGCCATAGTAGTCCACTACAGCCCGGTTCACCGGAGTCCTGCTAGCCCAGCACTACTGCTCATGACACTTGACTGGCCGGCATGTGTTTCACTTCGTTCCTGTGTCTGTCCCTTCGGGGAAATGTCACGCGGCGACATCCGGAGTCCTGCCTAGCCTGCTACAGCCCGGGTTCCCCGGAGTCCTGTTAGCCCGGTGCTACAGCCCGGATTCACACGCTGCTGACCGACATGCTCGATGGGAATCATGTATGCCTATCCCCATAGGTTAGTGCCGCTTTGGGTTCACGACTAGCCATGTCGGCCCGGGTTCTCTGTCATATGGATGCTAGCGACACAATCATATACGTGAGCCAAAAGGCGCAAACGGTCCCGGGCCAGGGTAAGGCGACACCCGTGGGAATACCGTGCGTGAGGCCGCAAACTGATATGAGTTGTTACCGGCTATATCGATGTGACTTGGAATCGGGGTCCCGACAGGTGGATTGCCTCTGGGGCTGAGGATGAATAGTTATAAGGGAAGAACATCCTCCTGAGGAGAGGTGCTCTTGTGCTTGGTGAGTCGATGTTGTCCCAGATCGTCCTCTTATAAGGTGGTGGCTAATCCTATTTATAGAGGCCCGGGTCCTCTCCCCAAATATTAGGCGTGAAGGGATCCCACAACGGGCAGTTTGAAGGGGGACAGCTAGTACAAGCTATCCTGACAAAAGATGGTCTTCGCCCGCCAAAGGCTCTGGTGGTGATGCCGTCCTGGGCTCCACGGTGACCTCCATCCTACCATCCTGCTGGTCTTGGTCTCGTTGCACCGATATGGAAACCTTTGCTTGATGCCTCGGGACTCTGCGCCTGCGCTTGCCTCTTTAGCACCAAAGAGGAAACGAGGACACTGCACGCACTGGCGCCCGCCTGGCCTTGGTCGTCATGGCTTGCGTCGCGGGGACCTCGCGAGGTGCCCCTTGCCTTGATCTCTCCGCCCCTCGCGAGGCAGCCTGGTGAGGCTGCCCCCGAGAAGGTCTTGCATCGTCTTCCTCGCGAGGCTTGGCCCATCGCGAGGGTCTTGAGTGCTTGCTGGTGAAGACGGTCCGTACAGGGCCGCTAGTGGAGCCACGCCGTGGGTTGCAGGCAGGCAAGTCTGGGGACCCCATTCCCATGATGCTGACACCTTCCCTGCCAACGTGGTGATCATCGATGATCCAGTCCCACCTGCGATCAGCGATGCTAACGCCAGCACCGTCACGGAGGTGCTAGTCATCAGTCACGATGGAACTTCTGGTGGGGCTGGCCAGGACCCGCTGCAGGCGGCAATGCGGGACTTGTCCGAGCCCATCGCGCTAGACGCAAACGGCTAGACGCTGGAGGCCTGCCGTGTCACACTCACCGAGAGCGCCAAGAAGTTGGCCACCATGAGACGCCTCACCGAGGCCTACCAGTGCAAGATCGACCGCGCTGGATGCGGCACGCTGGCAGTTGGCAAGCCCAGTTGGATGGGCACCGTTCGGCAGCGGAGCGCGGCCGTTGCCAGCATGCTGGGGGTTGACTGTACCATTTACGCCATGCCCTTGGAGAACATGTGTGTTGCCCAGGCGGCGGCAGACGAACTAGATCACCTGGAGGGTGACGAGCGATGCTGCATGATGAAGCGCGTCCAGCAGCTCCTCGACGCGGCTGCCACGCAGCAAGAAGGCGACCGTCGCGTGGTGGAACCTGGCCTGCATGCCGAGAACCTCCCCCCTCGCCGAGAACATGGAGCGACCTCCCGGACATCGACAGGCGGCGCCCGTGACTGAAGAGACCTAGAGCCAGCTGCTAGCCGCAGCCGGACACGCATCACCATTGAGCGTGACCAAGACGGCCACCCTCGAGCAGTCGAGAAGCGGGTGATGTCTACTACACAACCTTCTTCTTGTAGACGTTGTTGGGCCTCCAAGTGCAGAGGTTTGTAGGACAGTAGAAAATTTCCCTCAAGTGGATGACCTAAGGTTTATCAATCCGTAGGAGGCATAGGATGAAGATGGTCTCTCTCAAGCAACCCTGCAACCAAATAACAAAGAGTCTCTTGTGTCCCCAACACACCCAATACAATGGTAAATTGTATAGGTGCACTAGTTCGGCGAAGAGATGGTGATACAAGTGGTATATGGATAGTAGATATGGGTATTTGTAATCTGAAATTATAAAAATAGTAAGGTACAAATGATAAAAGTTAGCGTAAACGGTATTGCAATGCTAGGAAACAAGGCCTAGGGTTCATACTTTCACTAGTGTAAGTCCTCTCAACAATACTAACATAATTGGATCACATAACTATCCCTCAACATGCAACAAAGAGTCACTCCAAAGTCACTAATAGCGGAGAACGAACGAAGAGATTATGGTAGGGTACGAAACCACCTCAAAGTTATTCTTTCCAATCAATCCGTTGGGCTATTCCTATAAGTGTCACAAACAGCCCTAGAGTTCATACTAGAATAACACCTTAAGACACAAATCAACCAAAACCCTAATGTCACCTAGATACTCCAATTTCACCTCAAGTATCTGTGGGTATGATTATACGATGTGCATCACACAATCTCAGATTCATCTATTCAACCAACACATAGAACCTCAAAGAGTGCCCCAAAGTTCCTACCGGAGAATCACGACGAAAACATGTGCCAACCCCTATGCATAGGTTCATGGGTGGAACCCTCAAGTTGATCACCAGAACATACATCAAGTGAATCACGTGATATCCCATTGTCACCACAGATATCCACGGCAATACATACATCAAGTGTTCTCAAATCTTTAAAGACTCAATCCGATAAGATAACTTTAAAGGGGAAACTCAATTCATTATAAGAGAGTAGAGGGGGGAGAAAACATCATAGGATCCAACTATAATAGCAAAGCTCGCGATACATCAAGATCGTATCACCTCAAGAACACGAGAGAGAGAGATCAAACACATAGCTACTGGTACATACCCTCAGCCCCGAGGGAGAACTTCTCCCTCCTCGTCATGGAGAGCACCGGGATGATGAAGATGGCCACCGGAGAAGGATTTCCCCCTCCGGTAGGGTGCCGGAACGGGTCTAGATTGGCTTTCGGTGGCTACGGAGGCTTCTGGCGGCGGAACTCCCGATCTACTGTGCTCCAGTATGTTTTTAGGGTATATGGAGATATATAGGTGGAAGAAGTACATCAGGGGGCCACGAGGGGCTCACGAGGGGCTCAGGGGGCCATGAGGGGCGCCCCCTGCCTCGTGACCTCCTCGCAGATCCCCCGACATGCACTCAAAGTCTTATGGGCTTATTTCCTTCCAAAAATGAGTTCCGTGAAGTTTCAGGTCAATTGGACTCCGTTTGGTTTTCCTTTTCTTTGAAACCCTAAAACAGGGTAAAAACAGAAACTGGCACTGGGCTCTGGGTTAATAGGTTAGTCCCAAAAATGATATAAAAGTGTATAATAAATCCCATAAACATTCAAAACAGTAGATAATATAGCATGGAGCAATCAAAAATTATAGATACGTTGGAGACGTATCAGCATCCCCAAGCTTAATTCCTGCTCGTCCTCGAGTAGGTAAATGATAAAAACAGAACTTTTGATGCGGAGTGCTACTTAGCATAATTTCAATGTGATTCTTCTTAATTTTGGTAAGAATATTCAGATTGGAAAGATTCAAGACAAAAGTTCATATTGATATAAAAATGATAATACTTCAAGCATACTAACTAAGCAATCATGTCTTCTGAAAATAACCTGGCCAAAGAAAGTTCATCCCTACAAAATCATATAGTTTAGTCATGTTTCATTTTCGTCACACAAGAATGCTCTCATCATGCACAACCCCGATGACAAGCCAAGCAATTGTTTCATACTTTAGTAATCTCAAACCTATAAACTTTCACGCAATATATGAGCGCGAGCCATGGACATAGCACTATGGGTGGAATAGAATATAATGAGGGGGTTATGTGGAGAAGACAAAAAGGAGAAAGTCTCACATCAACGAGGCTAATCAATGGGCTATGGAGATGCCCACCGATTGATGCTAATGCAAGGAGTAGGGATTGCCATGCAACGGATGCACTAGAGCTATAAATGTATGAAAGCTCAATCAAAAGAAACTCGTGGGTGTGCATCCAACTTGCTTGCTCATGAAGACCTAGGGCACTTGAGGAGGCCCATTGTTGGAATATACAAGCCAAGTTCTATAATAAAAAATTCCCACTAGTATATGAAAGTGATAACATGAGAGACTCTCTAATATGAAGATCATGGTGCTTTGAAGCACAAGTGTGGTAAAAGGATAGTAACATTGTCCCTTCTCTCTTTTTCTCTCATTTTTTTGGGCCTTCTCTTTTTATGGCCTTTCTCCTTTTTTATGGCCTTCTCTCTTTTTTATGGCCTTTCTCTTTTTTTATTCCTCACTTGGGACAATGCTCTAATAATGATGATCATCACACTTCTGTTTATTTAAAACTCAATGATTACAACTCGATACTAGAACAAAGATGACTCTATATGAATGCCTTCGGCGGTGTACCGGGATATGCAATGAACCAAGAGTGACATGTATGAAAGAATTATGAATGGTGGCTTTGCCACAAATACTATGTCAACTACATGATCATGCTAAGCAATATGACAATGATGAATGTGTCATGATAAACGGAACGGTGGAAAGTTGCATGGAAATATATCTCGGAATGGCTATGGAAATGCCATAATAGGTAGGTATGGTGGCTGTTTTGAGGAAGATATAAGGAGGTTTATGTGTGACAGAGTGTATCATATCACGGGGTTTGGATGCACCGGCGAAGTTTGCGCCAACTCTCAATGTGAGAGAGGGCAATGCACGGCACAGAAGAGGCTAGCTAGGATGGAAGGGTGAGAGTGCGTATAATCCATGGACTCAACATTAGTCATAAAGAACTCACATACTTGTTGCAAAAATCTACAAGTCAGCAAAAACCTCGGCACTACACGCATGCTCCTAGGGGGATAGATTGGTAAGAAAAGACCATCGCTCGTCCCCGACCGCCACTCATAAGGAAGACAATCAAATAACACCTCATGTTTCAAATTTGTTACACAAATTTTACCATACGTGCATGCTACGGGACTTGCAAACTTCAACACAAGCATTTCTCAATTTCACAACTACTCAACTAGCACGACTTTGATATTATTACCTCCATATCTCAAAACAAACATCAAGCATCAAACTTCTCTTAGTATTCAAAACACTCATAAGAAAATTTTACTAATCTTGAATACCTAGCATATTAGGATTTTAAGCAAATTACCATGCTATTTAAGACTCTCAAAATAATCTAAGTGAAGCATGAGAGTTCATCTATTTCCTCAAAATAAAACTACCACCATGCTCTAAAATATATAAGTGAAGCACTAGAGCAAATGACAAACTACTCAGAAAGATATAAGTGAAGATCAATGAGTAGTCGAATAATTATGCAACTATGTGAAGACTCTCTAACATTTAATAATTTCAAACCTTGGTATTCTATTCAAACAGAAAGCAAAGCAAAATAAAGTGACATTCTAAGAATGGCAAACATCATGTGAAGAAGCAAAAACTTAGGATGAATTGAAACTAACCGATAATTGTTGAAGAAGAAAGGTGGGATGCCAACCGGGGCATCCCCAAGCTTAGATGCTTGAGACTTCTTGAAATATTATCTTGGGGTACCTTGGGCATCCCCAAGCTTCAGATTTTGTGTCTCCTTAATTCCTCTCATATCACGGTCTCCCTAAATCTCAAAAGCTTCATCCACACAAAACTCAACAAGGACTCGTGAGATAAGTTAGTATAAACCATTGCCAAAACCTTATCATACTCTAGTGTAGCAAATAACTAAAATTATTTTTCAACATTGCATACTAAATGCCTCTGCATATTTAATAGTCCTATCCTCAAATAGAATCATTAAAGAAACAAACATATGCAAACAATGCAAACATAACAGCAATCTGCCTAAACAGGATAGTCTGTAAAGAATGCAGCAACATCCATACTTCCCTAGCTCCAAAAATTATGAAAGAAAATTCCCACTGTAGAAAATTTATCAGAGCTTAATATCCAAAAGGTTTCAACATTTTATCACATTCTGACTTTTCTAGGGAATTATTGCAACAGCGGTAAACTTTCTGTTTTGAAACAGCAACATGTGGACTTCTAAAATAGGCATAGTAAAGGCTATCAATGCCACTTTTATTGAAATAAAAGATGCAAAATATTGTTCTAAATAACATCAAGCAAATATAACAAAATAAATTGACGCTCCAAGCAAAACACATATCATGTGGTGAATAAAAATATAGCTCCAAGTAAAGTTACCGATGAACGAAGACGAAAGAGGGGATGTCATCGGGGGCATCCCCAAGATTAGGCTCTTGGTTGTCCTTGAATATTACCTTGGGGTGCCTTGGGCATCCCCAAGATTAGGCTCTTTCCACTCCTTATTCCATAATCCATCGAATCTTTACCCAAAATTTGAAAACTTCACAACACAAAACTTAAAGTAGAAAACTCGTGAGCTCCTTTAGTATAAGAAAATAAATCACCACTTCAAGGCACTGTAATGAACTCATTATTTATTTATATTGGTGTTAAACCTACTTTATTCCAACTTCTCTATGGTTTATAAACTATTTTACTAGCCATAGATTCATCAAAATAAGCAAACAACACACGAAAAACAGAATCTGTCAAAAACAGAACAGTCTGTAGTAATCTGGATCAAACGTAAACTTCTGGAACTCATAAAATTCTCAAATAAATTTCTGGACCTGAGGAATTTGTCTATTAATCATATGCAAATATAATTAACTAAATAGCACTCTCCAAATAAAAATGGCAGCAATTCTCGTGAGCGCTAAAGTTTCTGTTTTTTACAGCATGATCACAAAGACTTCCCCCAAGTCTTCCCAAAGGTTCTACTTGGCACAAACACTAATTAAAAGCATATAAACTCAATCATAACAGAGGATAGATAAATTATTTATTACTAAACAGGAAAAAAATCAAGGAGCTAACATAAAATTGGGTTGCCTCCCAACAAGCGCTATCGTTTAACGCCCCTAGCTAGGCATGATGATTTCAACGATGCTCACATAAAAGATAAGAATTGTAACATAAAGAGAGCATCTTGAAGAATATGACTAGCACATTTAAGTCTAACCCAATTCCTATGCATAGGGATTTTGTGAGCAAACAACTTGTGGGAACAAGAATCAACTTGCATAGGAAGGCAAAACAAGTATAACTTCAAAATTTTAAGCACATAGAGAGGAAACTTGATATTATTGCAATTCCTACAAGCATATATTCCTCCCTCATAATAATTTTCAGTAGCATCATGAATGAATTCAACAATATAACCAGCACTTAAAGCATTCTTTTCATGATCTACAAGCATATAAAATTTACTACTCTTCACATAAGCAAAATCATGAATAATAGTGGGAGCAAACTCAACAAAATAACTGTCATGTGATTGAAAATTAAGATCAAGATGACAAGGTTTGTTGTTATCATTATTATTTAAAGCACACGTGTCATCACAATAATCATCATAGATAGGAGGCATGCTTACATCATAATAAATTTGCTCATCAAAACTTGGGGGACAAAAAATATCATCTTCATCAAACATAGCTTCCCCAAGCTTGTGGCTTTGCATATCATTAGCATCATGGATATTCAAGGAATTCATACTAACAACATTGCAATCATGCTCATCATTCAAATATTTAGTGCCAAACATTTTATAGATTTCTTCTTCCAGCACTTGAGCACAATTATCCTTTCCATCATACTCACGAAAGATATTAAAAAGGTGAAGCGTATGAGACAAACTCAATTCCATTTTTTATAGTTTTCTTTTATAAACTAAACTAGTGATAAAACAAGAAATTAAAAGACTCAATTGCAATATCTAAAGATATACCTTCAAGCACTAACCTCCCCGGCAACGGTGCCAGAAAAGAGCTTGATGTCTACTACACAACCTTCTTCTTGTAGACGTTGTTGGGCCTCCAAGTGCAGAGGTTTGTAGGACAGTAGAAAATTTCCCTCAAGTGGATGACCTAAGGTTTATCAATCCGTAGGAGGCGTAGGATGAAGATGGTCTCTCTCAAGCAACCATCCAACCAAATAACAAAGAGTCTCTTGTGTCCCCAACACACCCAATACAATGATAAATTGTATAGGTGCACTAGTTCGGCGAAGAGATGGTGATACAAGTGGTATATGGATAGTAGATATGGGTATTTGTAATCTGAAATTATAAAAACAGCAAGGTAACGAATGATAAAAGTGAGCGTAAATGCTATTGCAATGCTAGGAAACAAGGCCTAGGGTTCATACTTTCACTAGTGTAAGTCCTCTCAACAATACTAACATAATTGGATCACATAAATATCCCTCAACATGCAACAAAGAGTCACTTCAAAGTCACTAATAGCGGAGAACGAACGAAGAGATTATGGTAGGGTACGAAACCACCTCAAAGTTATTCTTTCCAATCAATTCGTTGGGCTATTCCTATAAGTGTCACAAACAGCCCCAGAGTTCGTACTAGAGTAACACCTTAAGACACAAATCAACCAAAACCCTAATGTCACCTAGATACTCCAATGTCACCTCAAGTATCCATGGGTATGATTATACGATATGCATCACACAATCTCAGATTCATCTATTCAACCAACACATAGAACCTCAAAGAGTGCCCAAAAGTTCCTATCGGAGAATCACGACGAAAACATGTGCCAACCCCTATGCATAGGTTCATGGGCGGAGCCCGCAAGTTGATCACCAAAACATACATCAAGTGAATCACGTGATATCCCATTGTCACCACAGATATCCACGGCAAGACATACATCAAGTGTTCTCAAATCTTTAAAGACTCCATCCGATAAGATAACTTCAAAGGGGAAACTCAATTCATTACAAGAGAGTAGAGGGGGGAGAAAACATCATATGATCCAACTATAATAGCAAAGCTCGCGATACATCAAGATCGTATCACCTCAAGAACACGAGAGAGAGAGAGAGATCAAACACATAGCTACTGGTACATACCCTCAGCCCCAAGGGAGAACTACTCCCTCCTCGTCATGGAGAGCACCGGGATGATGAAGATAGCCACCGGAGAAGGATTGCCCCCTCCGGTAGGGTGCCGGAACGGGTCTAGATTGGCTTTTTGTGGCTACGGAGGCTTTTGGCGGCGGAACTCCCGATCTATTGTGCTCCCGGATGTTTTAGGGTATATGGAGATATATAGGCGGAAGAAGTACGTCAGGGGGGCCACGAGGGGCTCATGAGGGTGGAGGGCGCGCCCAGGGGGGTGGGCGCGCCCCCCTGTCTCGTGACCTCCTCGCAGATCCCCCGACGTGCACTCCAAGTCTTCTGGGCTTCTTTCCTTCCAAAAATGAGTTCTGTGAAGTTTCAGGTCAATTGGACTCCGTTTGGTTTTCCTTTTCTTGGAAACCATAAAACAGGGTAAAAACAGAAACTGGCACTGGGCTCTGGGTTAATAGGTTAGTCCCAAAAATGATATAAAAGTGTATAATAAAACCCATAAACATTCAAAACAGTACATAATATAGCATGGAGCAATCAAAAATTATAGATACGTTGGAGATGTATCAGCGGGGCAATCAACCGCCTCCTCCACGCAGGGAGAGGCGCGTCCCCCCGCCGGCTGTTGATCACCCAACTCTCGGTGACCGGCTAGGCCACCGTGAGGGAATCGGAGAAAACGACACCCGCCACCGGTTCGACCGCCTGGCTCGATCCCTGGCACTCGAAGAGAAAGATGCAATCGGCCCGCCTTGTTTCGGCCCCCGCATTCGCGACGAGCCCTTCCCCAAGGGGTTCTCGCTCCCTCAAGACACTGCCAAGTACAACGGCTCTGTGAAGCCGGAAGATTGGGTGGTTGACTACTCCACCGCTGTCAACATAGAAAATGGCAACAAGCGTCTTGCCGTGAAGTATGTTCCCCTCATGCTCCAGGGCACAGCCCGGACATAGTTGAACAGTCTCAAGCCCTAGAGCGTCAACACCTGGGTAGACTTCACTGAGGTTTTCATCCACAACTTCACCAGCACCTACAAGCGGCCGCCCAAGCCTCGCCAGCTCTCCCTGTGCGTCCAAGGCCCCGCCGAGTCCACCGGCGACTACTTGACGCGGTGGGCTGAACTGCGCAACTCTTGCGAGGGGGTGCACGAGGTGAAAGCCATAGAATACTTCACTACCGGGTGCAGAGAGGGCACCCTACTCAAGCATCGGCTTCTCTGTGATGAGCCAGCTATGCTCGACGAACTGTTGATCATAGCATAGAAGTACGCCACTGTTGACTCCTCCATGAAGTCGGAGCTCCGAGTGGACGCCTCTGGGAAAGTTCTCCCTCCGGCTCCCTAGACGCCAGCTAGTAATAACAGTCGGCGCCACAATAGAACGACAACAAGCGCAAGGCCCTGCAGCCGGCTTCCACTAGCCGGCAAGTGGCGGCAGTTGAAGATCAGCAGTCAGAGGGTCAGCCCGGCCACAAGCGTCAGAAGGGTGGCAAGCCTGCTTGGCTGCCCGCCTTCTCCTATGAGCAAACCCTCGATGCTCCCAACAAGTTCCACAGTGGCGCGAAGCCGTCCAACCACACCACCCGGAAGTGCCACTGGCTCACCCGAATCTCCAAGGGCGAAGGACTGCTGCCTCCTCCGCCTGCTGGCCAGCCGGCACCGCCTCCTCCACAACAGCCGGCCCACCCTGTTGCCGCCGTCCAAGATGAGTACCCCAAAGAGCACGGAGCCTACGTCATCTTCTCCAGCGTGGCTGACGATAGGCACAGTCGGCGTCAACAGCAGCATGAGGTGAATGTCATCACTTCAGAAGCCCCAGAGTTCATGCACTGGTCCGAGAAGCCCATAAGCTGGAGCCGAGCTGACCACCCGGAGGTGATGCCCTCTCCGGGTTCCTATGCCTTGGTGTTGGATGCCACCTTTTCAACAGATAGGCGAGCTGCTCGCTTCTCCGGAGTCCTGATAGATGGCGGTAGCAGCATCAACATCCTCTACCGTGACACCATGGAGAAACTACACATCAAAGAAAGACAACTCCATCCCAGTCGAACTGTTTTCCATGGCATTGTACCTGGCCTTTTCTACTCACTAATAGGCAAGATCAAGATAGATGTCCTCTTCGGAGACAAAGCGCCAAGAGCCAGTTTGGTTTGAGGTGGTTGACCTAGAGAGCCCTTACCACGCGCTCCTAGGGCGGCCAACTCTAACCAAATTCATGGAGGTGCCGCACTATGCGTACCTGAAGATCAAGATGCTGGGAACCAAGGGAAGTATCACCATAAATGGCGACTACAAGAAGTCGGCCGCCTGTGCTACTGTTAGCAGCCGACTGGCCGAATCCCTCGTGATTTCTGCCGAGAAGAAGCTCCTTGACCGGGTTGTGGCCATGGCCAGCAAGCAGCCGGACCTATCACCGGACCCCAAGGAGTCATAAGCGTCATGTTCTTTCCAGCCGTCCAAAGAAACAAAGAAGATCCCCTTGGACCCCGATCACCCGGAGAGGCACGCTATCATGGGGACCAATCTCGATTGCAAATAGGAAAGTGAGCTCATCGATTTCCTCCATGAGAATCGGGACATCTTCGCATGGTCTCATAAGGACATGTTGGGTGTTCCGACGGCTTTTGCTGAGCACAAGCTACATGTCAGATCAGATGCAAAACCAGTCAAGCAGCCCCTCCGCCGTCTGTCAGAAGAACAAAGAAGAATTGTTGGTGAAGAGATAACCCGACTCCTAGCAGTCGGCTTCATTATGGAAGTGTTCTTTCCAGAATGGCTTGCCAACACAGTCTTTGTACTGAAGAAGAATAACATGTGGCGCATGTGTATTGACTACACCAGCCTTAACAAATCCTGCCCCAAAGATCCTTTTGCTCTACCCCAGATTGATCAAGTGATAGACTCCATAGCCGGATGCGAGCTGTTGTCTTTCCTTGATGCCTACTCCGGCTACCACCAGATCAAGCTGAACCGGCTGAAGACCGCCTTCATCACACCATTCAGAGCCTTCTGCTACCTGACCATGACATTCGGCCTAAGAAATGTTGGTGCCACCTTTCAGCGTTGCATGCAGAAGTGCCTCCTCAAGCAACTCGGCAGGAATGCCCACGTCTACGTGGACGATATTGTGGTGAAGACAGAAAAGCGTGGTACCCTCTTGGAAGATCTCAAGGAGACTTTTGACAATCTGCGTCATTTTCAAATCAATCTCAACCCGGGGAAGTGTGTCTTCAGAGTACCAGCCGGCCAGCTCCTCGGTTTCCTTGTATCAGAACGCGGCATCGAGTGCAACCCTGTCAAGATCAAGGCCATCGAAAGAATGGAGAGACCCGTCCGACTGCGAGACGTCCAAAACTTCATCGGGTACCTGGCATCCATCAGCCGCTTCATCAGTCAGTTGGGAGAGAAGGCTCTTCCCCTATACCAGTTAATGAAGAAAACCACTCACTTCGAGTGGAACGACAAGGCAGACGAAGCCTTTCTCCGGTTGAAGAAAATACTGACTACACTGCCTGTTCTGGCGGCTCCGACTACTAAGGAACCCATGCTCCTCTACATTGCCGCCACCAGCCGGATTGTCAGCACTGTCATTGTGGTAGAGCTTCCAGAAGACCGTAGAGCACAGCCGGTTCAGACGCCTATGTACTATTTGAGCGAGGTGCTATTGGCCTTGAAGCAAAACTACCCCCACTACCAGAAGATGTGCTACGGTGTGCACTTTGCCGCCAAGAAGATCAAGCCATACTTTCAAGAGCACCCCATCATGGTCGTCTACACCACCCCGCTTGCTGAGATCATAGGCAGCAGAGATGCATCGGGCCGGGTGGCCAAATGGGCCATCGAGCTAGCCCCCTACACCATCTTCTACTAGCCGCGCACCGCCATCAAGTCCAGAGCACTGGCCAACTTCCTCGTCGACTAGGCCGAGACCCAGTACCTGCCGCCAGCTCCGGACTCCACCCATTGGCGGATGCACTTTGATGGCTCAAAGATGCGCACCGATTTGGGAGCCGGCATCGTCCTCACCTCTCCCAAAGGCCACAAGATCAGATACACGCTGCAAATCCACATTTCTGCCTCCAACAACGTGGCCGAATACGAGGCGCTAGTACACGGACTCCGGCTGGCCAAAGAGATTGGCATCCGCCGGATCCTATGCTACGGCGACTCGGACTTTGTGGTCCAACAGTCGTCTAGCGACTGGGATGCCAAGGATTCAAACATGGCGAGCTACCGTTTCCTCGTCCAGCAAATCAACAAATATTTTGACGGGTGTGAGTTCCTTCATGTGCCACTGGCCGACAACGAGCAAGCAGATGCCCTGGCACGGATTGGCTCCACCCGGCAAGCCATACCAGCTGGCGTCTCCCTTCAGCGCCTCCTTAAGCCGTCTATCAAGCCTTCACTAGAATCAGAGTCTATTTTCGTGTCGGCTGCTCCCAGGACAGTCGGATCTGACTCGGCGGCTGCGGCAGTCGGCCCAAGGACTTCGGCTGGCGGCTCGGGGGCTGTAGCAGTCGCACCCGGCCTTGGGACTTCAGAACCCGGCTCGGGGGCTGCGGTAGTTGGCCTAGGGACTTCAATAACGCAGCAAGCGGCGGCCGGCTCCACCTCGCCGCCTCCTAATCCAACCACCCTAGTTTCAGTGGTCGTGATGATGGTGAATGAAGTTGAAGCACCATCATGGGTGCAGCCCATCCTCAACTTTCTGGTGAGCGGCGAGCTACCAGCCGATGAAATCTCGGCCCGGCAGGTAAAATGCCGGGCAGGAGCATACACGATAGTAAATAGAGAACTTGTTAGGCGCAGCGTCACTAGTGTGTTCCAGCACTGCGTGGAGCCAGAGAAAGGCAAAGCAATCCTCAGAGACATCCACAAAGGCAAGTGCGGCCACCACACGGCCTCCAGATCCCTTGTCGCCAAAGCCTTCCGTCACGGCTTCTTCTGGCCGACTGCTCTAGAAGACGCCAAAGATTTGGTCAAGAAATGCATGGGGTGCCAGAAATTCAGCTCCAAGCAACATCTGCTGGTTTTTGCGCTCAAGACCATCCACCTTACGTGGCCTTTTGCCATGTGGGGACTGGACATGGTGGGCCCATTCAAGACAGCACGTGGTGGCATGACTCACCTGCTTGTCGCCCTGGACAAATTTACCAAGTGGATTGAAGCAAAACCAATCAATAAGTTGAACGGTCCGACTGTTGTGACCTTTATTGTAGACATCACCGTCCCGTACGGTGTACCGCATAGCATCATCACCGACAATGGCACAAACTTTGCCAAAGGCGCCTTGGCTCGTTTCTGCGCGGCGCAGGGCATCCGATTGGACTTAGCGTCCGTTGCCCATCCGCAGTCAAACGGCCGAGTTGAACGAGCAAACGGCCTCATCCTCTCCGGCATCAAGCCCCAACTGGTCGAGCCGCTGGAGTGCTCGGCTGGCTGTTGGATTGATGAGCTGCCAGCCTCTCCTCTGGAGTCTATGCACCACTCCGAACAAATTAACCGGCTTCACTCCTTTCTTCCTTGTGTACGGGGTCGAGGCCGTCATCGCAACTAACATTGAGTTCGACTCACCTCGCGTCACCATGTACACGGAGGGGGAGGCGAAGGAAGCACGAGAGGACGGCATTAATCTGCTGGAAGAGGGCCGGCTGTTGGCACTCAGCCGGTCCACCATCTACCAGCAGAGCCTGTGCCGCTACCACAGTCGGAAGGTCAAGCCAAGATCCTTCCAGGAGGGGGACCTTATGCTCCGGCTGATCCGGTGAACAACCGGCCAGCACAAGCTCTCGGCCCCTTGGGAAGGCCCCTTCATCATCAGCAAAGCCTTGGGCAATGACTCCTACTACCTGATCGATGCATAGAAGCCCAGGGCACGCAAGAGGGCTGATTCCGGCAAAGAATCAGAGCGCCCATGGAACGCGAACCTCCTCCGAAGATTTTATAGTTAAATGCAGTATGCACCATGCTACCTTTTGTATTAAGCGCAAAAGACATCAGGACCCTGATACATCTCCAACGTATCTATAATTTTTGGTTGCTCCATGCTATTATATTACCCGCTTTGGATGTTTATGGGCTTTATTATACACTTTTATATTATTTTTGGGACTAACCTATTAACCGGAGGCCCAGCCCAAAATGCTGTTTTATTGCCTATTTCAGTATGTTGAAGAAAAGGAATATCAAATGGAGTCCAAACGGAATTAAACCTTTGGGAGAGTTATTTTTGGAACAGAAGCAACTAGGAGACTTGGAGTAGACGTCAGGGAAGGTTCGAGGAAGCCATGAGGCAGGGAGGCGCGCCCTACCCCCTGGGCGCGCCCCCACCCTCGTGGTTCCCTTGACCGACTTCTTTCGCCTATATATGTAAATATACCCTAAAAACATCGAGGAGCAGAATAAATTGAGAGTTCCACCGCCAGAAGCCTCCATAGCCACCGAAAACCAATCTAGACCCGTTCTGGCACCCTGCCGGAGGGGGGAATCCCTCTCCGGTGGCCATCTTCATCATACCGGCGCTCTCCATGACGAGGAGGGAGTAGTTCACCCTTGGGTCTGACGGTATGTACTAGTAGCTATGTGTTTGATCTCTCTCTCTCTCGTGTTCTTGAGTTGGCACGATCTTAATGTATCGCGGGCTTTGCTATTATATTTGGATCTTATGATGTTTCTCCCCCTCTACTCTCTTGTAATGGATTGAGTTTTCCCTTTGAAGTTATCTTATCGGATTGAGTCTTTAAGGATTTCAGAACACTTGATGTATGTCTTGCACGTGCTTATCTGTGGTGACAATGGGATATCATGTGATCCACTTGATGTATGTTTTGGTGATCAACTTGCGAGTTCCATGACCTCGTGAACTTATGCATAGGGGTTGGCACACGTTTTCGTCTTGACTCTCCGGTAGAAACTTTGGGGCACTCTTTGAAGTTCTTTGTGTTGGTTGAATAGATGAATCTGAGATTGTGTGATGCAATCGTATAATCATACGCATGGATACTTGAGGTGACGTTGGAGTTTCTAGGTGACATTAGGGTTTTGTTTGATTTGTGTCTTAAGGTGTTATTCTAGTACGAACTCTTGAATAGATCGATCAGAAAGAATAACTTTGAGGTGGTTCCGTACCCTACAATAATCTCTTCGTTTGTTCTCCGCTATTAGTGACTTTGGAGTGACTCTTTGTTGCATGTTGAGGGATAGTTATATGATCCAATTATGTTATTATTGTTGAGAGAACTTGCACTAGTGAAAGTATGAACCATAGGCCTTGTTTCCTAGCATTGCAATACCGTTTTCGCTCACTTTTATCATTAGTTACCTTGCTGTTTTTATATTTTCAGATTACAAAAACCTATATCTACCATCCATATTGCACTTGTATCACCATCTCTTCGCCGAACTAGTGCACCTATACAATTTACCATTGTATTGGGTGTGTTGGGGACACAAGAGACTCTTTGTTATTTGGTTGCAGGGTTGTTTGAGAGAGACCATCTTCATCCTACGCCTCCCACGGATTGATAAACCTTAGGTCATCCACTTGAGGGAAATTTGCTACTGTCCTACAAACCTCTGCACTTGGAGGCCCAACAACGTCGAGAAGAAGAAGGTTGTGTAGTAGACATCAGACCCTCGAGGTGCACTCGGGGGCTCCCCTCTTTTTCTATATGATAAGTTTTATGCCTATGAATGTGTTACTTCATTCCTTCGCCTGGCACCGGGTTCGACCATTGGGCATGGGGGCCTGCCGCCTTGTACTATGTTGTGTTACCTACAGTCGAACAAGTAGTGTGCCGGCATCTAAGCCCTCTCTTGCCGCAAGCCGCGGCTCGTAGAGTGATTGTTCTGCTAGCAAGAGCTAAAGGCGAGAAATGGTGCCCACACGAAAAATGGCTATGGAAAAAAGGCATCTACATAGGCCAAGCCGGCTCCTCGCCTCACTGTCCGGCTGCTAGTCAGCCGGCTAGCCGGCTTTTTACTTTACTTGCTACGTTCTAAGCGGCTCAAGTACTTGTCTTCCCAAAATGGCCAAGTACTTGACCCAGCCACAGACCACAGTGTGGCCGCCTGGCTGGCAAGGCGGCAGCCAGGGGAAGGCGGCAAAGGAAAAGGCCAAAAGAGCAGAAAAGCAAGGCAAGTCAGAGCTCAGCAAAGCACAACTTGTGCGAATAAAATTAATTTACATAGCAAGGATCATGGCCAGAATTCAACAAGTTTGAATACACCCCCAGCGGGTGGAACTGCGCAAATTTAACAAGCTTGTTCGAGAGGTTACAAAAGTAGGATAAGATAAAATTGGCCGCTTAGGCCAGAGGGGCAACACACGGATCTGGCAGGATGGTGGAGTCGGCAACGCCGGCTAGTCAAGTGGTCGTCTGGCGAGTCTCGGCCTGGTCAGCATCAATAGCTGTCGGCACGCTCGCGCATGGCTCGTTGCTTGAGGCTCGATCAGGCTGGAGCTGGTCGTCCGCTCCGCTCTCCGGCGCATCATCTTCACCATCTTCGCCCTCTTCATCCTCTCCCTCGTCCCTGGAGGCGATATCCTCTGCCGAGTCTTCGTTGTACTCCGGGTTCGGCCCGAACCAGTTCAGTGCCACCTCTGTGCCCTCCTCGTTCAGCTCGGGGACAAACTCGGTGGTGTCGGCATAGTCGGCGATCGCCGCCGTGCGTTGGGTAAGGTCGCAGCTTGCCGCCTCCAGCTGCGGTGCGGCCTCCTGCCGGAAGGTGGCCAGTTGGGCCAAGTCCAAGCCTGGATACCAGGCCTTGACGAACTCCAGGGCCCTCCGAGCGCCGGCACGAGCCGCGGAGCCCTTCCAAGCCTCAAAGCGGCCATCGGCTACCTCCAGCCACTCGGCAGTCCAGCTAGGGGTGCGTGGGATCTGAGTGTCCGGCTAGAGGGAGGTCAGCACCTCGGACCCGACGCGCTGTAGACGGAAGAGCATCCCATGAGCCGGCTGAAGGCGGGCTCGGACGTGAGAAGCTGCTCGCCGAGGGTTCGGGGCGCGTAAGGAGCGATTTCTGCACCAGCCCGTCTTCATTCATCGCGGCGAGCCTCGATGGCCTGGCTGGCGGCAACGGCATGACCAGGAAAGAATAGTGCACAAGAAAGAAAAAAATCTGAGGCCAGAAGAAGGCTCACATAACAAGTCGGCAGCCAAAAGAAAGAAAGGACAACTCACCATCGATCATGTCTTCAATCTCGCCGTAGCCGTCACTCAGTGCCTTCTCCTTCTCGGCCTAGGATGAGCCCTCCGTCTCGAACTTGGCCTGGAGGTTGGCCTCATCGCCCTTCACCTTCTGGAGGTCCGCCTTGTGTCGATCCGCCTGGTCCGCCAACTCCTTGACCAGGCGGTCGTGCTCCTGGGCCGCCTTGCGGGACTCCTCCTCCTTGGTGCGCAACTCGGTCTCGACCTCGCCCAGGCGCTGCTTCAGTGCGGCAACCGCTTTTCCATAAGACAAAAAAGAGAAGACAATCAACAATCAAGGAAAAAGAGAAAAAAAGTGGTTGCCGGAAGATCCGGCCCCACTGCTCAGTAGTCGGCCCAAATCTCGGGGGCTACACCCATCGGGTGCGCTGGCGCGCCCCTACAAGAAAGAAGGCAGAGTTCTTACTTCGGCTTTCGGCCAAATCAGCGGTCCGCTTGCCCAGCTCCTGACCTGGGAGTTGAAGGCGGCCGTGCGGATGTTGTGGTAGTCCTGCAACAAAGACAACAGAAGAAAAGAAAAAGGTTAGCACTCGGAACTTACCTTAAGTTCCAAGCCACCTGCTCAGCAGCCGGCCCGAAACTCGGGGGCTACACCCAGTGGGTGCGCTAGGGCGCCCCCATGAAAGATTAGAAGAATCAAAAATAAGCGACAACAAACTTACCCGAAAGGCCGATCGCGTCGCCAAGAACTCCTACGTATACTGCTAGAGGGCGGCACCTTGGGCATTCAACCATGCATGGACCTCCTGCACGACCGCATTCAACACACCCGTGCCGCCTCCAGACGTCCAGCCTGGAGGGGCGGCACTGGTGGCCTCAGTATCGAGGGCCGATGAGCTCACAGCCCCGATCTCAGTCGGCCGTGGCGCGAAGGCCGCCCTCTCCGAGCGCCGGTGCACCGGAGTACGGGCCGTGGGAGTCGGCCCCACCACCAGCTCGCCGCCAGGCGGTGGGACCAACGGCGCTTCCGGTCGGCTGCTCTACGCATCATTAGTTGGTGCATGTGGAGTTGCCTCCATCTCCAAGATGACGGGGTCATCCCCTCCCCTCTTCAGGGCCGGCTGGTCATCGCCGGCTCCTCCAGTCGGCGCCTGGATCTCCGGTGCAGGAGGCGCGACACTCAGCGGGACGATAAACAGCAGAGCCCAGCTGCGGGCCACCTCCGCCTTCTGCGCCTTGGCGGCAGCGTCCGCCTGCTCCTTGGCCGCGGCGTTGGCCTGAGCCTTGGCTGCCCCATCGGGTTTCGCCTACACCGCCTTGGCCGCGTCCTCCTTCTCCCGCTCCGCCTTCTCGCGCGCCTCCCGCGCGTTCCACTCCGGCGCTTCCTGGAGCTTGGCGCACGGGTCCACACGGTGGCGCTCGGCATAACTGTCCGTCGCCCCAATCACTGAGCCTGACGGGGCCCGCGAAAGAGAGAGAGGGGCCCTATGAAGGAACAACGACACAAACCGGCAAAAAGACTGGAAAGAAGAAAAGCAAAATGCAAAAGCGACAATGGAGGAGCCGAAGCACTCACCCAGATGCTAGCGGGAGCCGCTTCGGGGACCTCTGGAATTTGGCCGCCGCGCCGCTTGGTCACAGCGGCCGTGTTCTTGGGCTTCTTCGGCCGACTGCTGAACAACAGTGAGTCAGCTTGACGCTTCAGAGTGCCGCCTGGTGCAGTCGGTGCAGCTGATGAGCTCGCGCTCGCCCTGTCGGCACCATGCGGGCGGCGTGGCGCGTTCTCCTCCTCATCATCATCCGGCCAGTCCCCAAGGCCGCCTCCTCCAGAGTCGTCTGCTCCACCACCGCCACCTGTGGCATCGTCTTCTTCCATGGCGGCCACCCCAAGTTAGGGTCGTCCACGATGCTTCTCAAGCAGTCCGGCGCGTACTAATGGCCCGGCTCTAGAGCGTCGGCGACCGACTGTGTCGAGAAGACCTGGACCATGGCCGACTGATCAGACGGCAGAACAAGAACTCGGACAAGTAAAAGAAGAAAAAGAATTACAAGATTCACCACAGGCGGCGGGTGTGCATGGTCGTATGGCTGCTTGCCAAACCGCCACTCCTTCTCCGACAACTTGCAGTTGGAGAAGAAGTCCACTAGGCGGACCACCTCCATGTCCGACAGCTCCTGCGTGCACATCCGACACGGGTCCCGGTGCCTGCTCATGATGCTGATGATGTGGGGCCGGGCTTGGAGGGGAAGCACTCGGTGCGCCACATAGGCGGCCAGAAAGTCCGAGCCCTTGAGTCCCTCCAACTCCGTCATCACCTCAAGTCAGTCGAGGGCGGTGGAGGAGGCGGCCGATAGGGAGCTCGGCTTGCTGTGCCAGTTGGCGCGTGGTTCAACAGGCGGGCCGGCTACATAAGCCGGTAGGTTGATGTAGTCCCTCGTTGGATGTACGTTCTTGACGTAAAAATAGGACTTCGGCCACAGTTTGGACGACGGCAGCAGGAAGATGGGCGGGAAGCGGTTCCCGGCACTCGGACGCTGCACCGCCACACAGGCTCCGCACTGAGCCGCCTAGCCCTTGGCGGTGGTGTCGAGCTTGAGGTAGAAGCACTCTGTCCAGAGCTCAAGGGTCGGGAGAGTACCAAGGTATCCTTCCCAGAAGGTGACGAAGGCAGACAATAGCACCACCGTGTTTGGTGTGAGGTGTTGCAGCTGGACTCGGTAAAATTAAGAAAGGAGCGCAGGAAGCTGCTCGCTGGAAGGCCGAAGCCGCGAAGGAAATGGGACCGGAGGATGACGTATTCGCCCTCCTCTGGTGTCAGCGAGATTTCCGCTTCAGGGGGGCACGCACCTTCACGCGTGTCTCCGGGGGCAGCCGACGTGTTTGATGAAGAAAAGAGAGGTGGTCTTCATGGACGTTGGATCCGTCCCAGTCGCTGGCCCATGTGCGCGCCATGGGTTTTGGTGCTTGATGGAGGTGTAGCGTGGTGATGGCGGAGTAAGGAAGCCACGGCGAGAAGATGCCCGACGACAGTGGGCTGCGGTAGCGCCTCGGCAAGAGGAAGGGGTGCTGCAGCGGCGGAGAAGAAAAGAACGAAGGAGCAAGGGGAGAGAAGGGCACGGATGCGTCAGCGCCCCCTCCCCCATTTATAGCCCCAGGCAGCGGAGCCGAGGGGGCGAGAATATGGGTGGTCGTGGGATTAACTGCGCCCACTCCCCCCACGATCCCACATTTTACGGCGCCATATCGGCGTGTATTAACTGTGCACGAAAGCTCAACCGTCTGCCTCGGCCGCAACGGATCCGCGTGCGTGCCGAGGCCCTATAGTGGCAAGCCCTAGCCTACGACGACGTCCCGTCGCACATGTGGGCTAGCCGACTGTCCTGGCCTGCTGACGACACGTGGCGAGCTAGCTACGGGCGGCAAACCCGATGTCCGGCTGGAGGACCACCTGGCCCCCACCGCGACGTTTCAAAATCACCAGGCGGCCTGCCTGACCATGGTCGGCTCCTGGCAGTCGGCGTTTCACAAGACGGACGACGCAAAGCTACCAAATCATTTGGAGTAGGAAGCCGCTGAGGCTTCTCGCCTTTTCAGCCGCGGCGCCCCACCAGCTTCAAGGACTACTGTTGGAGTAAATGACCACGGGTAGCCTCATCAGCCCCCCATGGTATTTCAAGACATCGGGGTCGGCTGCGCCCCTCAAGCATCAAAGACAAAGCCTTCTTAGGGTCGGCTGGTCCTAGCAGTCGGCTGCAGGAAGGTGGCAGAGCCCAGAAGGCGGCAATGAGGAGGGCCGACTTCCTGCAGGCGGCCACTCACCCCCTCAAAGTTAGCACCTCATTATAACGACGAGACGGGGTGTGGCTACAGTGCAGCCTGCCACCCCCAAATCCAGGGCTGAGCGTGGCTATAGTGCTGTGTACCGGGCGGACATCCCTCGCCCGGCGCTGCACTGTTTTCACACCACCTATGACGTCATCATGGCAGAGACAACCATGCTCCCACGACGGGCTGTCAGTACGGCCTGCAGGCGGTGGGCCCTACCTGTCCGTGAGATGCCGGAAGGCGGCAGGCCCTGACTAGTCGGCATGGGGGAGGCCGACTCCTAGTAGGTGGCCCTCCCCCTCTCTTGGAGTCTGTGCGCCATTAACCAGATAAGACGGGATGTGGCTACAATGAACGCCTTCCAGGCGGCTGTCGGGACCGGATTTTCGGGATATTAATTTCCCAAAAGCGGCCCTTGTGCTCACCAGCCCCAGGATTACTGTTAGCTGATGAGACACCAACTTGTTACAGAAACTCCAAGCAAAATACAAAATATGAAGTACAAGACCATTCTGGCCTATGGGTACAACAATTTGTTTCTAGAGGTTGATGGCGGAAGCGGTTTGCGGATCATCAGCGTCTATGGGACTCCATTTCCCACAGGAACAGCTGACCAGGATAACTCCTATCTTCGCGAGGCTGCTATCACCATTACGTAGGTTCCGGGGCTTTCATCGCAATGCTCCTTTCCACGCAAGAAATCTGGCCAAGACAATAGCCAGGGACAAGCCAGTGAGTACTTTGAATGTACTCGCAAACATTAAGAACACAGGTATAATACAGCCACTGAAAATCATGCTTTAAAATATTTTATGATCACTTCGTCAGTTATGAAATAAGGTCCATGATGCACGCAAGTAGATCATTTAAATAAATCACGAGTAAACAATCAGGGTGTAAAAATATAAAGCACCGATCGGGTGTCTGAAGCGACGCCTCGAAAGGATAATAATATGAAGCATGCCTCAGTCGGGCATCTGAGCGACACCACAGAAAGGGCTTATATATAAAAGGAATAACAAGCATGCCACAATCGGGCATCGGTGTGACACCACATAGAGGGCTTATAAGTAAATGAAATAACGGACATGCCATAGTCGGACGTCTGTGCGACACCACATAAAGGGCTTATAAGTAAATGAAATAACAAACACGCCACAGTCGGGCGTCTGAGCGACGCCACAAAAAGGGCTTATATATAAACCTATTCACAGTGAATATCCAGGAGGTAGTACCGTCCCGGGGATATTCATTATTTCAAACAATACAAACGGTTAGTCCACAATGATAATAATCATAACCATCATATATTACAAGTCATAATCAATATTCTGGTTTAGTAGTTTCTCCTCCGAAGACCGACACTAAGACCGACGCTTGACCCATCCCAGACTGTAGTCCTTAACCATGGACACGGCTATTCGAATAGGTTCAATATCTCTGCAGAGGGTGTACTCTTTACCCATGAGTAATGGATTTCTTTAGTCCATCGGAACTAATTCCGTCTACAGTCTTTTAGTCGAAAACACGCCTGACTTGCACACACCAGCTTAACTTTACTCGTGTCTGGAATCACCCAGACACCTGTTAAGCAAAACTCTAAGTGGGGAGGCTACAACCTCGCGTAGCATGGGATCAAATTTTTATCGCGCGCTCTAAGGGGTGCCCTCCCCTCTCAGTCCCAACCGGAAACACCCATGCCCCCGGACCAGGTGGCATGCCTACCAGCTACAACCGATATCTTCCACCATGGCCTCTCTGTACGGTGTGTGCTAGGACAGGGGTTGACAACTTACTGAACCGTACCCTACCTACGGCAGGGGCAAGTGGCAGCATGAAACAAGTATGGGGGTTACTGGAACAAGACTCGATCTACGGCCGACTCAGGAGGCTTAAGTATTTCCTGCATGGTTAGCTCAAGAATTATATTTCACAGCCATCAGACACAACCACCACTTATCATACCTCCCCCTGCCCTACCGGTCATAACCGTCTCGACGAGGGACAAGCTCGTGTCTACACAAGACAAAGACTTTCCCGGGTCCTTCCCGGTAGGCATGAGAGGCATATGAGGGTGATTGCTACCACAAGCTTATCCATTTCCAACAGCAAGAATTTTCATTTATGCACTCAAGGTGTATGATCATATCGTCACATAAAAATAACCAATGCCTCATGTTGAGGTGGTGTTATAACCGTATCGAATAACCCACAAAACATTATTCCAGGGTTCAGAATGCTTGCCTTCAAGTTGTGGAGAGGCAGGGTACACTCCAAAACTTTGAAAGTTTTCTTCTCTCTCCAACAAATCCTATTTTTGGAAATATTTAAATTAACACATAGTTTAAAAACAGTACAAAAAAGTTACTTGGAAAATTTTGAAATAAATATGAAAATAAACTAGACAATATTTGAGGAACAACATAAAAAGAATCAAGTCATTTGGATTTATATTTTAAAAGTTATAGCCAGTCAAAGTTTAGTCAATTCTGTTTTTTTAATAAAACAGAAAAAGGGAAAACGTTTCGGGCAGAATACGTCTTCGAAGCAGAGGAGACGTACTCGGGGGTTTGCGCTTCCACTTACGCCAGCATGGACTCGATCGGGGTCGCTGACAGTGGGTCCAGGGGGCCCACTGGTCTGGTTTGACCGGTCGCCCCGCCTTCGTCCTCCTCTGGCTGAACAGAGGTGAGGGCTCCGGCGATCAACGCCGGCGAACGATGGCTCCCCGCGGGCTCCAGAGGGTTGGGATGGATCCGCAAGACCGGGGCGGTCCTCCTGGTGGTCGTTGGGTCGGCGGTGGTGGAGGGAATCGCCGGCGACGAGCTCCGCGGCGGAGGAAGCTTCGGGAGCAATGGGGGTTTGGGCTACGGTGGCTCTGGGTTGCGTTTGAGAGGTTGGGCAGCTCCGCACGGTCGAGGGGAATCGCATGGTGGCACTGGTTGGATGGGAGGGGCTCGGGTTGCTACTGAATGGGCCGGAGGGCGGCGGCGGCTGTACTGGCCGGAGATGGGGAAGAAGACCTTCCCTGGTCGATTGACTACTACGGGGGTGCTAGGTGGGGTGGCTTGAGGTCGCCTGAGGTTTCGGAGAGGCTCGGGGCTCCTTAAATAGGCGGTCGGGGTCGGTTCCGACGATGGACATGGATAAGAATGCCGGCGACCATCATTCTGTTGCAGCAAGGGGACGTGGCGGCGACGAGCGCTTGCGGACAAGCTTGTGGATGAGCTCGGGCTGCTCTAGAGGGCAGCTGGCATGCGGGGGTGGCTTGGGCGGCGCCGTCCATGGCAGGGCGCACTGTGGCCGCCCGCTAGCCGCCGCTGCCGACCTGACGGCGGTGCTGTGGAGCTCCAGGGGCGGCTCTGCGGCGAGGGGAGGGGTCGGGGCGTCGACTGGGAGAGGGGAAGGGCCAGAGCGAGCGCGGGGCGTCGGTAGCGGGACGCAGCGGCTCGGTGCACGCACGTGCAAAACACGCGCTCTGGGTGCGCCTAGAGCATGCACGCCAAGCGTTCGACAAAATGCCGGAGCATGCTAGGCGGCGAGGGTGAAGCTGGGGGTTAGCAGGTCTAGGCTAGGGTCCCTTAGGAGATTAGCGGACATGCCAGTATGTACAGAGGGGCAAGATCACAGTGCAAAACAAAAATCATGCCAAAACTGGACATGCACACCAGGTGTTTGACAGAATGCCTATGGCACCTAGGCAATTCTTGGGGTGGCCCAAATCTCCAGATCAGAGTCTCTTTGGATAAGTAAGAGAGTGGTGAGGTTAGTTTGCCAAAAGCTCAAACTTGTTAGTGTAAGTTTTGCCAAACTTCAGTTCTGGGCAGAAGGAAAAAGGCATTGTTTCAGGAGCCAAAAATCTTCCAATGGGTCCACTCTCCTGGACTTAAGGGTTTGGTATGGTGTACTACAAGCAGGAGAAAGCTCATGCCACTAGAGCAAAATTTAATAGGGATGCAGTACAAATCACCAAGCTGGACCAGAATGAAAAAGAGGTTGATTCACTCAAATTTTACCAAGAACATCAATGGGTTTTTGCATAAAGTTGAATAATATACTCCTATGAACATCCCAAAATTTTGGTGGAGGATAGAAAGAAATATTTAAATGGGTTGCAGTGCAAAATTGCCCACTGGACCAGATTTGAAAAATTGGGGTAGAGCTCAAAGTATTAAATGAATGAAATATATTTTTGCATAAAAGTGATTTAAAAACATCACATGACATCTCCAAATTTTGGTGAAAATTTTAAATAAATATATCAAGTGGTTGTAGTTCAAAAAGAGCTCCAAAACTAATGAAAAATCATTTTAAGGAATAAAGCTCAGAGAGAAATAATTGTGCAAATCAATTCCACTGATAATAGAAATGTTTTCTTGAGAGGTTAAACAAGTCCAATAATATTTTTGGAAAGTTTTTCACTTGAGGTAAAAACTCCATAATAAGGAAAAGGATGGCTCTGAAATCAAAAGAAAATCCAGAAAATTAAAAGTTTAAATTTCCTGGAAAAATTTTAATTAATAAAACAAGGTTAAAATTTTGGGGTGTCACAGCGGCGGGACTGTAGCCACGCTCCCCCAACAAAGCATCCATCATTAGTGGCACGGCTACAGTACTGAGCAGCCGGCAAGACCCGTGAGCGGTGGGCGCGGCCTGTCGGTCAAGTACAAGGCAGCCGGCGGGACCCACCAGGCGGCGGGCCCTAGCAGCCAACGGAGAAGCCGGCGACCAGAGACACTAATGGCCGGGTCCCACACCCAGCCGGATTACCATTGTACCCTTGGGGGGTAGGCCTATATAAACCCCCCAGGGCACCCATGCAAAGGGTTCAGGACCTGAGTAGATTCATACACACATATAGAGAGGGGAAGAAAGGCTAGCCTTGCTCATCTTCCTCCTCTAGCGAAACAGCTCAAGGAGCAACCTTGTAGTCACCTTTGTTGAGATAGTGATCATGCGGAGACCCCGCAGAGCAGGACTACGGGTGCTATCTCCTAGGAGAGCCCCGAACCTAGGTAAGATCTGCCGGCTTAGGCGTTCTCGCTCACTCCCGCCTCTAGAGCCCGGTGACGTCCTCTTGGCCCTCTCCATGATAAGCCACCCCTTGGCATATGTCGCACCACAACCCCGACACGCGGTTCATCTCTTGTATTCAATCTTTGTCTCAAAACCTCATATTGGTACCTCTGGTTTGCCAGTAGTGTTGATTACATCTTGTAGTTGATGCTAGTTGGTTTATTTGGCGGAAGATTATATGTTCAGATCCTTGATGATATTCAATACCCTTATGATCTTGAGCATCAACGTGATTTTTGAGTAGTTACTTTTGTTCTTGAGGACATGGGAGAAGTCTTGTCATAAGTAATCATGTGAATTTGGTATTCGTTCGATATTTTGATGATATGTATGTAGTTGTTTCCCTTAGTGGTGTTATGTGAACGTCGACTATATGACACTTCACCATCTTTGGGCCTAAGGGAAGGCATTGTGGAGTATTTATTAGATGATGGGTTGCTAGAGTGAAAGAAGCTTAAACCCTAGTTTATGCGCTATTCCGTAGGGGGCTGATTTGGATCCAGATGTTTCATGCTATGGTTAGGTTTATCTTAATTCTTCTTTCATAGTTGACGATGCTTGCGAGAGGGGGTAATCATAAGTGGGAGGCTTTTTCAGTAATAATAGCACCCAAGCACAGCTCCACCCACATATCAAATTATCAAAGTAACGAACGTGAATCAAACAAACATGATGAAAGTGACTAGATGAAATTCCCGTGTGTCCTCAAGAACGCTTTGCTTACTATAAGAGATCGTTTCGGCCTGTCCTTTGCTACAAAAAGGATTGGGCTACCTTGTTGCACCCTTTTTACCGTTACTACTTATAGCTCATTACAAATTACCTTGCTATCAAACTATTTGTTACCTACAATTTCAGTGCTTGCAGAAAATACCTTCCTGAAAACCGCTTGTTATTTCCTTCTGCCCCTCATTGGGTTCCACACTCTTACTTATCAAAAGGACTACCATTGATCACCTATACTTGTGGGTCATCAAGGTTCTTTTCTGGCACCGTTTCCGAAGAGTGAAGCGCCTTTGGTGAGTGGAATTTGGTAAGGATATATTTATATTACATGCTGAAATTCATGGTTACTTGTTACTATGGAAAACAATCCTTTAAGGGGTTTGTTTGGGGTATCTTCACCTCGACCGTAAGCACAAAGAGTTGCTCCTCAACCTACTGCATCTACTGAAAATATTTATTATGAGATTCCTTTGGGTATGATAGAGAAACTGCTAGATAATCCTTAGGCAGGAGATGGAACTTGCAGGATTATGTAAGCTTGCAGGTTTATCTAGTAGTTTCATCTCTATCATCACACAGGGTAAAACTTTTGATGAAGTTTCAGTCGGTTCCAATCCCAAGCTCCAATATCATCACATAGCATATACCGTGTCAATGCCTTTCCCTTAAAATATAAAGGGAAAAGCTTCTTCTTAACTTCATCTTCGGATAAACCTGCAAGCTTAAATAATCCACAAACTTCTTAACTAGCAATATGCACCTAATCTATGTGGATGAAGTTTGTGGATTATTTAAGCTTGCAGGTTTATCCGAAGATGAAGTTAAGAAGAAGGTTTTCCCTTTATCTTTGAAGGGAAGGTCATTGACACGGTATATGCTATGTGATGATATTGGAGCTTGGGATCGGAACAGATTGAAATTGGAATTTCACTAGTACACGTCGGTGCTATACAAATGGTTTTTAACCCCTTTCTGCGACGGCATTTGGAACCATCGCCTAGTGAGTGACGGCGATAGGGGGGTCCTTCCCACACGACCCAAAAACCGTCGGGGATAGGGAGCCTTGATGCATACAGTTGTCCCTATATAACCGTTTCTGATATCTCGAATATCACAAATGCTTCATCCTTGCTACTCGTTTGTGCTCGCATTGTCATCGCAGTCGAAGTTTTGGGTTTTACCTAAAACTAGGCAGATTCCAGGCATGGGAGCTTTCCAGGCAGATTCCAGGCACGGGAGTTTTACGACGCCTGGCACATCACAAACAGTTCATGATTATAAACCGTGTACGATAGTTAGACAATCACACACATTTAGTTTTCTCGCACCGTATGTGATAGTGTCTGGCATCACACATGCTTTGCAATCGGCAACTGTGTGCATGCTTGCACACATTTCCTTTCTGTGAACCATCTTGGATTATGGTGTATATCGCAAACGTTTGTCTTTGACCAACCGTGTGTGCCGTAATGACCTGCACACCGTAATTTCTCCCTAATTTAATTGCTATTATTTAAAATTGTACCTAATTTAAACTTGAAAGTAGGCTATAGCTTTATTCATATCCATCAGGTTCAAATAGCCAATGCATTATTCGATTCACGGGTAAATATGTTTCAGAATTACATAAGCACCAAATAAAGAATGATGAACTAGAGTTCTATACATGTACTATTACAGACAAACATTTTGGTTACTGAACAAGGTGAAGCAGAATGGCCCTATTGTGCTCTCCTGGATCCAGAAGGCATGCAGGACTCTAGTCCAACCCCTTCTGATGGCCGGTCGCCAATCATGTAGGTTGAGAGGTAATCTTGAGTAAACTGCTTCAGGATCCACTGCAAAAGAAAAAAGATTCAGACATTGTCATCTAACACAACTCATTACGGGCAATAAAAAGAAGGCTACAGGGTTCTTACTTACCATCCTGCAGTTCACTGTTGTCTTGCATAAAGTGTAAACAAATAGTTCGATTGACATCTTTTGACCCATTTTAATAATAATCTTTATCAGTTTCCTCACTTGATGTTGGTTCATGAATATCTCATTGCCCCATACGCAGAAAGGGTCGAAGTGTGGATCTTTGATAATGATATATGTACCTAAAAGCAGCAAGTTAATATTAGAAGCAAAACAACATTTTAAAAATGATGTAGTACAACACTCCCTCCATCCCATTATATGAGATTTTATTACATGTATATCTAGACATCATCAAAACATTAAGGTAACACTCTTGCTTGTTGCTATGTAGCCCGGGATTGCATATTTAGTCATTCAGTACAATGCATGTTGCTATGTAGCCTTAAATATATTAAATATGGTCCTAGTTAACCTACTAATAAATGGGTTACAGATATATTCAGTGAAATGTCCGATTCAACGATTAATCCCTTGTCAGCCCCAGGCTATATGGTACCAGCTACCGATATCCTGAACAGTGAGTACATATAAGCAATGCGATGAAACTAACCGTGATGGAAAACAACACTGTTCTCAATATTGTCCTGCATGAGTACATATAAATGCATGTTAAACATAACAGGCTAAACATCAACCAAATATATCCATGGTAGACAACATAATCTACAAATGATAGCTTTAGTGTGCAGGCTTAAGCATGCTAGTTAAGAAAAACAAGACGTGGAAAGGTGTGTTAACTACATCATGCATAACATTTAAAAACAAGCAAATAGTCATTCAAACTGGTATTGTGCAGGTCTACAGTACACTAGTTATTGTTAAAAAATGAAAAGGCATGTTAACTGCAATATCCTTAACAGCAACCAAATATCGTAATTCAGAGTGGTATTGTTGAAACTGTTATTGATGAAATTGAACTGCACGGCAAATAGTTGCACATATTTAGTCATTCAGTACAATGCATGTTGCTATGTAGCCTTAGATATATTAAATATGGTCCTAGTTAACCTACTGATAAATGGGTTACAGATATATTCAGTGAAATGTCCGATTCAACGATTAATCCCTTATCAGCCCCAGGCTATATGGTACCAGCTACCGATATCCTGAACAGTGAGTACATATAAGCAATGCGATGAAACTAACCGTGATGGAAAACAACACTGTTCTCAATATTGTCCTGCATGAGTACATATAAATGCATGTTAAACATAACAAGCTAAACATCAACCAAATATATCCATGGTAGACAACATAATCTACAAATGATAGCTTTAGTGTGCAGGCTTAAGCATGCTAGTTAAGCAAAACAAGACGTGGAAAGGTGTGTTAACTACAACATGCATAACATTTAAAAACAAGCAAATAGTCATTCAAACTGGTATTGTGCAGGTCTACAGTACACTAGTTATTGTTAAAAAATGAAAAGGCATGTTAATTGCAATATCCTTAACAGCAACCAAATATCGTAATTCAGAGTGGTATTGTTGAAACTGTTATTGATGAAATTGAACTGCACGGCAAATAGTTGCACATATAGAGCATCACATTGTGAATAACTGAAATAAACAAGTCATAAGGCCATCTCTAGCCGATCCTTAAAAAGTTAAAGGACTAAAACCCTTAGTGGATATATATATATATATACTCCAGCAATTTTTGGCCTTTTCTAGTCGATCCCCTAAACTTAACGTTGTAAACTTCAATTTGGTCAAGTTCAAAGCAGGTTCAACCGAAAGTAGCATGCATTCAAACATAAACATCGATAGTTTTGCATAACCGAACATAAAACATAAATTTAAACTAAGCTAAACTACTTTCGGTCGAAGTAGAGGTCGAGCCAATCCTTCCTCATCATGTACGGCGTGCCATGAGCCGGGTCCGGGCCGGTACCGTCGTCGGGGTCGTTGGGGAAGGCACTCCACCACTCGTCAACATTGATCTCCTCGTCCTCAGGGCCCACCTCGATGCCCTCCGCACCGCCATCGCCGCCGCCTTCGACCTCGTCATCGAAGGAGAGCGTGATAACCTCGCCGCCCTCCGTGTCGTCGTCCTTGCTGCCTTCGACCTCTTCATTGGAGGAGAGTTCCATAAACCTCGCCGCCCTCCGCGCCGGCAAAGATCGCCGGCTCCACCTCCACGAGCTCCGGGTGCTGCCGATGGAGCTCTTGCGTGTAGGCCTCGTTGCGGCCTTGGCCTCAAGGCACTCCCACGCCTCACTGTCCTCCCACGCCATAGCCGAGCTCACCACCCCTGGCTCTGGTGGAACGAGGTCGATCGGACGTGTGCCGAAGGGGAAATTGAGCCTAGCCGTCGTGCCGTGGTAGCGGACTTGCCGGCGGTCATACTCCATGGCTGCGAGCTCGGCCGTGTGGAAGGTACCGAGACACCGATGGGTGTGGGTCTCCCAATCTGTAATCTCGGTGACCCACGTCCCCCACCGCCGCTGTCGGACCCTGGGGTAGGACCTCATCGGCTGCCGGGTCCGAGGGAGGACGGGGAAGTCCTCAAACCAGCGTAGGGGCATGGCGGTGGCCGGATCGAGGGACCGGCGATGGCGGATCGAGCCCGCGGAGGATGATGGGGACACCTCGGTGGCCACCTCGCCGGCGTCGGGCGAAAAGGCCGCGATAAACCTCTTTTTGGCCATTGGCTCCTTGAGCTCCCCGGCACACAGGCAGAGGTTGAGGATGGAGGCGCTGGCGATGGAGGCGTCGGCGATGGAGGCGCCGACAATGGCGGCGATCAGGGGTTGTGTGTGTCTATGTGAGCAGAGGTTTGGGGAGTGTATGGTGTGTGTGGAGGGGTGGCGGGGGGAAAGGTGGTGTTTGAGGAAATATTGCGGCAACTGAAAATTTTACTAGGCGGGAGTAACAAGGCGGGGGTACTGAGAATTTGGATCAAGGGCGAGCAGATATTTTTGAGATTGCGAGGGATGCAGAGGCGGGAGTAAAATGTCGGGGCTACTAAAAATTTGAATCAAGGGACTGAAGCAGAGCAGGAGTAATAGACATCGCACACGGTCAGCACATACTAATCGTGTGCTATCAAACATTAAAACCTTCCAGGCGATATATATTTTTGAGATTACGAGGCAGTAATATTTTCTAGATTGCGAGGGATGTAGAGGTGGGAGTATTTGGGGAGCGAGCTAGTGAGCTTGACACGCCGGTTGTGAACTATAGCTGATGCACCTTCTCGCGTAAGCCATAGGCATACTATACACAGACGGTGCTCCAGGATATTTGGTACTACATCTCACATGATTGGTAATAATAAACTGTGTGGGATCTACTTGATTTTTCATCTTGATTTGAATTATATAATGGGGTCACATTGGTGATGGACCATGTTTGAATTGCTAGACCTTTTATCTGCAGTGAACATGCAACTATATGTGTGTCGTAAAAGAATTGGAATTATTCAGGGTTCGTTTGGACATTTTATAAATTAAACTGGTTTTCTAGCCATTTCACGTGCACAATTTAAAATTAAACTACATGCACATGCTCCGGTGCATACAAATTGGTTGAAAACTCAAATATGTGTCCTTGAGTGCATGCTTAGGTCTCATGCAAGAAATGGGAATGAATTTCAAACACCAGGGCACTGTTGATTGCCGGCAAAACATTGAGATGCCTGTTTTTTAAATTCTAGTAAATCCAGAACTCGTCTGAAATTCATGAAACTTGGCATGGTATCATGGAGTGGCATCAACATGTCGTGGTAAAAAAAATTGTCCCATTTGGAGCAGGTTTGGCTATAAGCTTCTCAAAAACCAGAGCTTCTCACAACAAGCCTGATGGTTTTAGTATGGAACGTGCCACCTTTGGGGGATGAAACGATATCTGTTGCCTCTTATTGCTATCAAAAAATTTCTAGTGTCAACATAGAACAACATGAGTGTTGTGTGAAGTTCTGGAATTTTTCGTGGTTCGTTTGGACATTCTTATACATTAACTAGGTTATCTAGGCATTTTATGTGCATAATTCAAATTTGAAGTACATGCACATGCTCCAGTGCATATAAATTGGTTGAAAAATCAAATATGTGTCCATGGTTGCATGCTTAGGTCTCATGCAAGAAATGGGAATGAATTTCAAACACCAGGGCACTGTTGATTGCCGGCAAAATGTTGAGATACCTGGCTTTTAAATTCTAGTAAATCCAAAACTCGTCTGAAATTCATGAAACTTGGCATGCTATCATGGAATGGCACCCGACATGCCATGGTAAAAAAATTGTCCTATTTGGGGTAGGTTTGTCGGATTTCGGGTTCCGGCAAAACCCTTGAGGTTCGAACACTGGGATGCGCATGAAGATCTTTCCCCCCAGCTCATGCTCTTGCAACGATCTCAGAACCTAACTCGCCGAACCCGAAGAACAAAGGACACAGGGTTTATACTGGTTCGGGCCACCGATCTGGTCTAATACCCTACTCCAGTGTGGTGTGGTGGATTGCCTCTTGGGCTAAGGATGAACAAGTACAAGGGAAGAACAGCCTCCTGAGGAGAGGTGTTCTTGGGCTCGGTGAGCTTGTGTGGTTGACGATGGAATGGATCCGATCCAAGATGAGTTGCCTCAAGATGAGTTGGCTCCCAGATCCCTTTTCTCCTACTGTGGTGGCTAGTCCTATTTATAGAGGCCCTGGTCCTCTTCCCAAATGTAGGCGGGAAGGGATCCAACAACGGCCAAATTTGAAGGGAGACAACTAGTACAAGTTATCCTGACAAAAGGTGGTCTTCACCCGCCAAAGGCTCTGGTGGTGACACCGTCCTAGGCTCCATGGTGACCTCCGTCCTCTCGTCCTGCTGGTCTTGGTCTTGTTGCACTGATATGGAAACCTTTGCCTAATGCCTCGGGACTCCTCTCCTGCGCCTGCCCCTTTAGCACCAAAGAGGAAACAAGGACACTGCGTGCGCTGGCGCCCGCCTGGCCTTGGTCGTCATGGCTTGCGTCACAGGAACCTCACGAGGTGCCCCTCGCCTTGATCTCTCTGCCCCTCGCGAGCCAGCCTAGTGAGGCCGCCCCCGAGGAGGTCTTGCATCATCCGCCTCGCAAGGCTTGGCCCCTCGCGAGGGTCTTGATTGTTTGCTGGTGAAGATGGGTCGTACAGCCCCGCCAGTGGAGCCACATCGTGGGTCGCAGGCAAGCAAGTCTGGGTACCCCCGTTCTCAGGACTCCGACAGTAGCCCCGGGCCCAAGGCGCGCTCAGACCTGGCTTCGAGACGAAGCCAAGGGGAAAGTGTGGAGCGTCGCGGGCCCCAACAGCCTGCGGCCTCGGTTGACGGGTGGCGACTGATGGGACGTGGGCGTCTCCGCTTCCCCATGCTACCTCGGCAACTGCCCAACTGACAAAAAGCTGGTGCAGGCTGTGCTGCCTTCATTGCTCCCCTTCGTCTTGCTCCAGATCCCCTTTCTTGCTCCTCGCTCTCAAGGACTCCAGATCCGCCCAAATCCTCATCCGAATCCGCAACCAATGGTGCCCGATAAAGCTCGGGCCATCGCTCCGCCATCCTGGTACGAGCCTGCGTTGAGCGCGCCAAACGTTTCGGAGAAGAACCTTGCCGCCACGCTCCTAATGATGGCGGCGGGCGATGAGAAGAGGAAAACCGTGCTTCGGGTTGGCTCCGCCAAGCCGGAGCCCTCCGGTAGCACCTTCTATCCCTTCTTCATGAGCAGTGTTGTTGCGGGGTTGGTTCCCCCCTTCTCCGAGTTCTTCTACTCCGTCCTCAGCCGTTACAAGCTGCATGCCCTCCATCTTCATCCCAACTCTGTCCTCCTTCTGCCGGTCTTTGATACGTCTCCAACGTATCTATAATTTTTTATTGCTCCATGCTATATTATCTTCTGCTTTGGACATTATTGGGCTTTATTATTCACTTTTATATTATTTTTGGGACTAACCTATTAACCGGAGGCCCAACCCAGAATTGTTGTTTTTTTGCCTATTTTGGAGTTTCGCAGAAAAAGAATATCAAACGGAGTTCAAACGGAATGAAATCTTCGGGAACGTGATTTTCGGAATGAACATGATCCAGGAGACTTGGACCCTACGTCAAGCAACCAACAGGGAAGCCACAAGGTAGGGGGCGCGCCTACCCCCCCCCCCCAGGCGCGCCCTCCACCCTCCTGGGCCCCCTGTTGCTCCACCGATGTACTCCTTCCTCCTATATATACCTATGTACCCCCAAATGATCAGAGACGGAGCCAAAACCCTAATTCCACCGCCGTAACTTTCTGTATCCACGAGATCCCATCTTGGGGCCTGTTCTGGAGCTCCGCTGGAGGGGGCATTGATCATGGAGGGCTTCTATATCAACACCATAGCCTCTCCGATGATGTGTGAGTAGTTTACCTCAGACCTTTGGGTCCATAGTTATTAGCTAGATGGCTTCTTCTCTCTTTTTGGATCTCAATACAATGTTCTCCCCCTCTCTCATGGATATCTATTCGATGTAATCTTCTTTTTGTGGTGTGTTTGTTGAGACCGATGAATTGTGGGTTTATGATCAAGTTTATCTATGAACAATATTTGGATCTTCTTAATTCTTTTATGTATGATTGGTTATCTTTGCAAGTCTCTTCGAATTATCATTTTGGTTTGGCCTACTAGATTGATCTTTCTTGCAATGGGAGAAGGGCTTAGCTTTGGGTTCAATCTTGCGGTGTCCTTTCCCAGTGACAGTAGGGGCAGCAAGGCACATATTATATTGTTGCCATCGAGGATAACAAGATGGCTTTTTTATCATATTGCATGAATTTATCCCTCTACATCATGTCATCTTGCTTAAGGCGTTACTCTGTTCTTATGAACTTAATACTCTAGATGCATGCTGGATAGCGGTCAATGTGTGGAGTAATAGTAGTAGATGCAGGCAGGAGTCGGTCTACTTGTCTCGGACGTGATGCCTATATACATGATCATACCTAGATATTCTCATAACTATGCTCAATTCTGTCAATTGCTCAACAGTAATTTGTTCACCCACCGTAAAATAATTATGCTCTTGAGAGAAGCCACTAGTGAAACCTATGGCCCCGGGGTCTATCTTCCATCATATTAATCTTCCAACACTTAGTTATTTTCATTGCCTTTATTTTACTTTGCATCTTTATCATAAAAATACCAAAAATATTATCTATCATATCTCACTCTCGTAAGTGACCGTGTAGGGATTGACAACCCCTTATCACGTTGGTTGCGAGGATTTGTTCGTTTTGTGTAGGTGCGAGGGACTCGCACGTAGCCTCCTACTGGATTGATACCTTGGTTCTCAAAAACTGAGGGAAATACTTATGCTACTTTGCTGCATCACCCTTTCCTCTTCAAGCGAAAACCAACGCAGTGCTCAAGAGGTAGCAAGAAGGATTTCTGGCGCCGTTGCCGGGGAGGTCTATGCAAAAGTCAACATACCAAGTACCCATCACAAACCCTTATCTCCCGCATTACATTATTTGCCATTTGCCTCTCGTTTTCCTCTCTCCCACTTCACCCTTGCCGTTTTATTCGCCCTCTCTCTCTATCCTCCCTCTCTTTCTCTATTTGCCTCTTTTCTGCCCGTTCCTCATTTGCTTGTGTGTTGGATTGCTTGTTTGTTACAATGGCTCTTCCCCGATTTGGTGATCTTCACCTTAAAAGGTTAGAAGAAATCGAAAGCAACGTTAGGAGTTTTATGGTCTTACAATTTGAGCATAATAATTTCTTTAGAAACAAGCTTAAGGAAGAAAAAAGCTTTATGAGTTATATGAATAAAGATCTCGATGATATGTCTAAATAATTTGATGGTTTGAGATCCCAAATTGCTTGTCTTGAGAAGTTAATAGTTTAAATTTCGGATAAGCAGGCTACCTTAGTTAATAAGATGGCCGCTAAGCTAGAAAACTATGATAATAAAGATGAAGATCTAAAAGTTATTGATGTGTCCCCTATTAAATCTTTGTTTTGCAATATGAATCTTGATAATGATGGGACTGAATATGATCCACCTTTACCTAGAAGGCGTTCCAAAAAATTTGGAGTTTTTAGATCTTGATGCTAAATTTGATAAAAGTGGGATTGAAGAGATCAAAACTCTAGATGTTAATGAACCTACTATTTTGGATTTCAAGGAATTTAATTATGATAGCTGCTCTTTGATAGATTGTATTTCCTTGTTGCAATCCATGCTAAATTCTCCCCATGCTTATAGTCAAAATAAAGCTTTTACCAAACATATCGTTGATGCTTTGATGCAATCTTAGGAAGAAAAACTTGAGTTGGAAGTTTCTATCCCTAGAAAACTTTATGATGAGTGGGAACCAACTATTAAAATTAAAATTAAAAATCATGAATGCTATGCTTTGTGTGATTTGGCTGCTAGTGTTTCCACGATTCCAAAGACTTTGTGTGATTTGTTAGGTTTCCGTGATTTTGATGATTGCTCTTTAAACTTGCACCTTGCGAATTCCACTATTAAGAAACCTATGGGAAGAATTAATGATGTTCTTATTGTTGCAAATAGGAACTATGTGCCCGTAGATTTTATTGTTCTTGACATAGATTGCAATCCTTCATGTCCTATTATTCTTGGTAGACCTTTCCTTAGAACGATTGGTGCAATTATTGATATGAAAGAAGGAAATATTAGATTCCAATTTCCGTTAAGGAAAGGCATGGAACACTTTCCTACAAAGAAAATTAAATTACCTTATGAATCTGTTATGAGAGCCACTTATGGATTGCCTAGCAAAGATGGCAATACCTAGATCTATCCTTGCTTTTTATGCCTAGCTAGGGGCGTTAAACGATAGCGCTTGTTGGGAGGCAACCCAATTTTATTTTTATTCATTGCTTTTTGCTCCTGTTTAGTAATAAATAATTTATCTAGCCTCTGTTTTGGTTGTGTTTTTTGTGTTTAATTAGTGTTTGTGCCAAGTAGAACCGTTGGGAAGACTTGGGGAAAGTCTTGTTAATCTTGCTGTAAAAAACAGAAACTTTAGCGCTCACGAGAACTGCTGCCATTTTTATTTGGAAAGTGCTACTTAGTTAATTATTTTTTCAAATGATTAATATATAAATTCCTCACGTCCAGAAATTTATTTTAGAATTTTTGGTGTTACAGATCTTGCGCTAGCTACAGATTACTACACACTGTTCTGTTTTTGACAGATTCTGTTTTTCGTGTGTTGTTTGCTTATTTTGATGAATCTATGGCTAGTAAAATAGTTTATAAACCATAGAAAGTTGGAATACAGTAGGTTTAACACCAATATAAATAAATAATGAGTTCATTACAGTACCTTGAAGTGGTGTTTTGTTTCCTTTTGCTAACGGAGCTCACGAGATTTTCTACTTTAAGTTTTGTGTTGTGAAGTTTTCAAGTTTTGGGTAAGGATTTGATAGATTATGGAACAAGGAGTGGCAAGAGCCTAAGCTTGGGGATGCCCATGGAACCCCCAAGATAATCTAAGGACACCAAAAAGCCAAAGCTTGGGGATGCCCCGGAAGGCATCCCCTCTTTCATCTACTTCCATCGGTAACTTTACTTGGAGCTATATTTTTATTCACCACATGATATGTGTTTTGCTTGGAGCGTCTTGTATGATTTGAGTCTTTGCTTTTTAGTTTACCACAATCGTATTTGTTGTAAACACCTTTTGAGAGAGACACACATGATTCGGAAATTATTAGAATACTCTATGTGCTTCACTTATATCTTTTGAGTTATATAGTTTTGCTCTAGTACTTCACTTATATCTTTTAGAGCACGGTGGTGGATTTGTTTTATAGAAACTATTGATCTCTCATGCTTCACTTAGATTATTTTGAGAGTCTTAAATAGCATGGTAATTTGCTTAAATAATCCTAATATGCTAGGTATTCAAGATTAGTAAAAACTTTCTTATGAGTGTTTTGAATACTAAGAGAAGTTTGATGCTTGATGATTGTTTTGAGATATGGAGGTAGTGATATTAAATTTGTGCTAGTTGAATAGTTGTGAATTTGAGGAATACCTGTATTGAAGTTTGCAAGTCCCGTAGCATGCACGTATGGTAAACGTTATGTAACAAATTTGAAACATGAGGTGTTCTTTGATTTTCCTCCTTATGAGTGGCGGTCGGGGACGAGAGATGGTCTTTTCCTACCAATCTGTCCCCCTAGGAGCATGCGTGTAGTGCTTGGTTTTTGATTACTTGTAGATTTTTGCTATAAGTATGTGAGTTCTTTATGACTAATGTTGAGTCCATGGATTATACGCACTCTCACCTTTCCATCATTGCTAGCCTCTTCAGTACCGTGCATTGCCCTTTCTCACATTGAGAGTTGGTGCAAACTTCGCTGGTGCATCCAAACCCCGTGATATGATACGCTCTTTCACACATAAACCTCCTTATATCTTCCTCAAAACAGCCACCATACCTACCTATTATGGCATTTCCATAGCCATTCCGAGATATATTTCCATGCAACTTTCCACCGTCCCATTTATCATGACACGTTCATCATTGTCATATTGTTTAGCATGATCATGTAGTTGACATAGTATTTGTGGCAAAGCCACCGTTCATAATTCTTTCATACATGTCACTCTTAGTTCATTGCATATCCCGGTACACCGCCGAAGGCATTCATATAGAGTCATACCTTGTTCTAGTATCGAGTTGTAATCATTGAGTTGTAAATAAATAGAAGTGTGATGATCATAATTTAATAGAGAATTGTCCCAGTAAAAAAATAGAAAGGCCAAATAAAAAAAGAAGGCCCAAAAAATGAAAAGGGACAATGCTACTATCTTTTTTCCACACTTGTGCTTTAAAGTAGCACCATGATCTTCATGATAGAGAGTCTCTTGTTTTGTCACTTTCATATACTAGTGGGAATTTTTCATTATAGAACTTGGCTTGTATATTCCAACAATGGGCCTCCTCAAGTGCCCTAGGTCTTCGTGAGCAAGCAAGTTGGATGCACACCCACTAGTTTATTTTGTTGAGCTTTCATACATTTATAGCTCTAGTGCATCCGTTGCATGGCAATCCCTACTCCTTGCATTAACATCAATCGATGGGCATCTCCATAGCTCATTGATTAGCCTCGTTGATGTGAGACTTTCTCCTTTTTTGTCTTCTCCACATAACCCCCATCATTATACTCTATTCCACCCATAGCGCTATATCCATGGCTCGCGCTCATGTATTGCGTGAAGGTTTATAAAGTTTGAGATTACTAAAGTATGAAACAATCGCTTGGCTTGTCATCGGGGTTGTGCATGATGAGAGCATTCTTGTGTGACGAAAATGGAGCATGACTAAACTATATGATTTTGTAGGGATGAACTTTCTTTGGCCATCTTATTTTGAGAAGACATAATTGCTTAGTTAGTATGCATGAAGTATTATTATTTCTATGTCAATATTAAACGTTTATCTTCAATCTTTCAGATCTGAATATTCATGCCACAATTCAGAAGAATTACATTGAAATTATGCCTAGTAGCATTCCACATCAAAAATTCTGTTTTTATCATTTACCTACTCGAGGACGAGCGGGAATTAAGCTTGGGGATGCTTGATACGTCTCCATGTATCTATATTTTTTTATTGCTCCATGCTATATTATCTTCTCTTTTGGACATTATTGGGCTTTATTATTCACTTTTATATTATTTTTGGTACTAACCTATTAACCGGAGGCCCAGCCCAGAATTGCTGTTTTTTGCCCATTTTAGAGTTTCACAAAAAAATATCAAACGGAGTCCAAACGGAATGAAACCTTCGGGACTGTGATTTTCGGAACGAACATGATCCAGGAGACTTGGACCCTTCGTCAAGCAACCAACAGGGAAGCCACGAGGTAGGGGGCACGCCTACCCCCCCCCCCCAGGCGCGCCCTCCACCCTCGTGGGCCCCTGTTGCTCCACTAACGTACTCCTTCCTCCTATATATACCTACGTACTCCCAAACGATCAGAGACGGAGCCAAAACCCTAATTCCACCGTCGTAACTTTCTGTATCCACGAGATCCCATCTTGGGGCCTGTTCCGGAGCTCCGCCGAAGGGGGTATCGATCATGGAGGGCTTCTACATCAACACCATAGCCTCTCCGATGATGTGTGAGTAGTTTACCTCAGACCTTCGGGTCCATAGTTATTAGCTAGATGGCTTCTTCTCTCTTTTTGGATCTCAATACAATGTTCTCCCCCTCTCTCGTGGAGATGTATTCGATGTAATTTTCTTTTACGGTGTGTTTGTTGAGACCGATGAATTGTGGGTTTATGACCAAGTTTATCTATGAACAATATTTGGATTTTTTAATTCTTTTACGTATGATTGGTTATCTTTGCAAGTCTCTTCGAATTATCAGTTTGGTTTGGCCTACTAGATTGATCTTTCTTGCAATGGGAGAAGTGCTTAGCTTTGGGTTCAATCTTGCGGTGTCCTTTCCCAGTGACAGTAGGGGCAGCAAGGCATGTATTGTATTGTTGCCATCGAGGATAACAAGATGGGTTTTTTATCATATTGCATGAATTTATCCCTCTACATCATCTCATCTTGCTTAAGGCGTTACTCTGTTCTTATGAACTTAATACTCTAGATGCATGTTGGATAGCGGTCGATGTGTGGAGTAATAGTAGTAGATGCAGGCAGGAGTCGATCTACTTGTCTCGGACGTGATGCCTATGTACATGATCATACCTAGATATTCTCATAACTATGCTCAATTCTGTCAATTGCTCAACAGTAATTTGTTCACCCACCGTAAAATACTTATGCTCTTGAGAGAAGCCACTAGTGAAACCTATGGCCCCCGGGTCTATCTTCCATCATATTAATCTTCCAACACTTAGTTATTTTCATTGCCTTTATTTTACTTTGCATCTTTATCATAAAAATACCAAAAATATTATCTTATCATATCTATCATATCTCACTCTCGTAAGTGACCGTGTAGGGATTGACAACCCCTTATCGCGTTGGTTGCGAGGATTTATTTGTTTTGTGTAGGTGCGAGGGACTCGCGCGTAGCCTCCTAATGGATTGATACCTTGGTTCTCAAAAACTGAGGGAAATATTTATGCTACTTTGCTGCATCACCCTTTCCTCTTCAAGGGAAAACCAACACAGTGCTCAAGAGGTAGCAATCTTCGCCTTCTATTGCGAGGTGTATGTTGGGGTGATGCCGTCCGTGGCGCTGCTGCGCCACTTATTCTATCTCCGAATCAAGGATGGCCCCTACTCGGGGTGTGCCAACTTCGTCGCAGCCATCAAGACCAATGCGGTTTCGAAGGCCGGGAAGAATGTCGAGGGCTTCAGGAGCAAGTGGGTCCTTATGGATGCCAAGTGCTCTCACCCCCGGCTGGTGCTGCCGACGGTGATGCCCACGTCTCACGACAGGTGGCTCCGCGCGAAGCTCAGCGACCCTCGGGCAGAGTTGGTGCTGGAGAGGATGACAGCCGACTTGAAGCTTGACGGTCCAATGGAGGTGAAGCTGACGGGGGCCATGATCGTCAAGGAGTTCATGGCGCAGTGCGTGGCTCCGTTCCAGTCGCGCCCACGCCCCTTGTGGAGGCTCGGGGACGGGGCGACGACCTTCGTCTGCCCTCGGAGGCCTTGTCTGATGTGGAGCTGGGCGCGGCCCTTCGCTCCTTGGTCGGGGACGACCAGGGGTACCTACCGGACATCTTCGTTCCCTTGTACCGCCGTCCGGATGGGGCGAAGGTTGCCGCTGCTCTGCCCATCTTTGACGGATGCGGTCTTGTGCCGCCGGCGCCCTCAGAAGCCCCAGCGGTGACGACTCCGGTGGTGGTGTCCTCCAGCGATTCTGGTGAGGAGGAAGATGACTCGCCGGCCACCCCGGAGGGATCTGGGGAGACCTCCCACACGCGCAAGGACGATGTCCTCTGCGCCTTGCCTGACGACGACGATGCTGACAACCACCTAGTGAGGGAAGTCATGCACCCTGCTGGGGTTACTACGAGGTCCAGGGTCTCCCCCTCGAGGAGGCTGATGCCCGGTGTCCCGACGAAGAGCAGGTCATCGCTGATCTCTTGGGGCGATGCCCCTGCCTCACTGCCGCCCGAGGCCACTGCGACCTCGCTGACTTCTGGGGCCCACGCGCCCGCACCTCAGGCCGCGAGGCCCCCCAGCTCCACACTTCTGAAGAGGCGGTGGGACTACGCCACCGTGGACCAGTGAGTGTCCTGTTTATGCCCTTTCTCCTGCTTCCGTTGCGGCCTCCTGACGTTTCCTTCTTGTGCTGCTAGGCCGCCGCCGTCGTCGAAGAAGAAGGAGGTGACGAACATATCCTCGGGGACCCAGCAGCCTGGCACGGCCGTACCTCCTCCGGCGCAGAAGGGCGGCAATGGCGCCCACACTTCTCCCACTCGGTCGTCCTCGCAAGGCCCGGCAGACAAGCCTCGGGAGGAGGCGATCTCCTTGGCCAAGCCAGCTCCGGAGGCGCCTACCCCCAGCTCGCCCGTTGACGCGGCCAAGATTCAGGAGCCCCCAGCTCGCGGGTCTTGGCGACGGCGCAGCCTCCTCCTTTGGTTGAATTGATGGCCCGTGATCCTTCCGCTTCGCCCGACGCCTTGGAGGAGGCCCTTTCTACGCTGGCACGGCTTCAGGGTGACCTCCAAGGCGCTGATCGCTGACTTGTGGCGGGGCCCTTGAACTGATCTTTGGTTGGCTGCAGTCCGACGCGTCTGTCAGGAAGGCGTTGAGCCAGGCCATGGCGGCTTCCGAGAAGGACAAGCAGGCTGCTGCCCAAGCCGCTGCCACCCGCGAGGTGGTGCTGAAGGACGCCGGGGCCGCCCAGGATCGCTGCCGGTCGCTGGAGGCCGAGCTGGAGGCCATGCGCGAACAGCGCACAACCGAGGCTCGAGACCGCGAGGCGGAGGAGGAGAAGATGAAGGCCCGAGAGGACACTGTCAGAGGTCGCGACGCTGAGCTGGAGCAGTTGGCGAGGGCACAGGCCACGGAGCGCAACCGCCTGGAGAAGCTGGAGCAGGAGATGAAGACAGAGAAGGCCGAGTTGGAAGCCAAGGTGAAGGTCCTGGCTGAGGACCGCATGCCCTTCAGGTCTCTTGAAGAGAAGTCTCGCGTGGCGCTGCGGGCACTCTACGAGAAGGGCTTGGAGGAGCCGCTGGCGACAGACGACGAGGGCCCCACCCAGCTGCTTCCTCATCTTGTCATGGCGCTTGAAGACGTCGTCGACGGGATTGGCCCCTTGGTGGAAGGGGAAGCCCGTGCGCTCTCCGCTGATGCACTGACACACATCTTCAACGACCTCCATCTTCGTGACCCCGACATTGACCTTGACGAGCTGCTCGAGCCCGTGGATGATGAGCGCTGCGCCGCCGCTGCCGAAGCCGTGAAGAGCCAGGTGGAGGCATTGCTGAACAAGTTCCGCGCCTTTGACCTTGCACCCCCGACTGGCGGTGCCGCCGAACCTGCAACTCCGGCAGGCGGCGCTGGTGAGGGCAACGTCGCCGCTAGAGGGGCACCCTTGGCGATTGACAGTGGTGTCCACGAATGACGAGATGGCTTGCTGGCGGCTCCTTTTCCTGCTTTGCTTCTGCAACATGAACCATGCATCGTGGAGGCGTTTAAACTTTTGTTTGGTATTTGATAAATAGTATGTCCTGTAATATTTGTTTGAAATTCCGCGATTTCCTTTCCGTTTGCTTTGGTGTTATGCATCGGCAGGGCCTGACCCCGCGCATACCTCAGCCGCCATTGGGCCGTCCGGCACCAGGACGGGTCAAGGAGTGAGGGGCTACGTGGCCAGTTAGGCTCCTGAGTCACGATGCTCAGGAGTCCCCCTTGACGCGCAAACAGCTTGCGGAAAGGAGGTGCGTAAGTAGGCCTAGTGTTCTATGTCGGCAGGGCCCGACCCCGCGCATACCTCAGCCTCCATTGGGTCGTCCGGATCACCGGGACGGGCCAAGGAGTGAGGGGCTATGTGGCCAGTTAGGCTCCTGAGTCGCGATGCTCAGGAGTCCCCCTTGACGCTCAAACACCCTTCATACCTATCATCGCCGAGGTCCTGCTCGGGAGTGGTGTGTGACGACCAGGTACGAGGGACCTGGCAGGGCGGTGTACGCTAGGCGGGACCTGAGCATAGCCCCCATGCCCAGCCCCCTCGCACGACTCTCCCGAGGGGAAAGCGTTGCGGTGACGCTGGACACTGAGCGGGGTGACTCCCTGAGGTTGGTACGGCCATGGGGCCGCCCTCAGTTGTTTATCACCAGGGTGGAGCATAGAGCTTCCGCACTTGCACGGGCATAGCCACTCCTCGACCGTGTCGACTGCCAGCATGGAGCATGGTGCTTCCACTGGTGCGTGGGTGAGGGCTCCCTCTGAGTGGAGCCCTCAGGGCGTGTACAACCCTGCCCTGACACGTGGCTTGCACGGCAGGGCTAGACGAGGTGTATTTGGGCGCCTGTGAGCCAGCGCGGGACTCACGAGGCCCTACCTCAAGGCGGGTTGCGCCTAGTCTTGATTCTTGATAGCTTCAGCGGTCCTGCGAGATGGTTAGGTAACCTGCGCAAGGACGAATCTCCTGAGGCCATCACATGAGAAGGCCAAACACCAACGATCCCAAGAGGTGACGTGAATGGGGCCGGGCCGCCAAACAAAGCTCAGCTGTTGGGTTTATCGATGCTACAGGGACGGACCCGAGCATAGACACCGTGCCTAGACTTCTCATGCGAAGGATCCTGAATAAAGACGACCGACGCTCGGCTCCCGTGGTGGCGAGGCACCGGGTCGCGTGCCCTGGCATGTTCGTCCTCGATTAGCTCATGCGAGGACAAGGCACCAAGGGCCATGGGAGGTGACGTAGACGGGTGGGCCCGCGAGCCAGAGCTCAGCCTCTTGGGTTTGGCATCGCTGCAGGGACGGACCCGAGCACAGACGCCGTGCATATCCTTAATCATCAGGCGGTCGGGGCGGGCCTGCAAGGGCGTACGACGTTCATGGTACCGAAGTACCGGACAGGCGGGTGGCAATGATAGATAACTTATGCATGGGGACGAGCTAGTTTAGATAGGTATAAAAACGATACATGCCACTGGGACGGACCCGAGCGGCCTGGGGATGATGCAGCCCGAGGGGCGCCCCCAGCAGAGTAAGCTAAAGGTGCAGAAAGATACATGCTGCAGGGGCAAGCCCATGCGACCTAGGAATAATGCAGCCCGAGGGGCACTCCTAGCTGAATAAACTTGGAAAATGTCACCTGGTTCCGTTGTCGAAGGAGTGTTGGAGTAGCTGATGATGCGCGCTGGAGGGTCGCTCCTCACGAGCCGCCAGAACCCTGAGCCTCGGGAGGCTCTGGGCTCGGGTGGTTCCTTGAGGACGATCGCCATCTCCACTCAGACTGCATGATGCCTGGCCTCCTGAGCCGCCAGGATGCTCCGGAGATGATGCTAGTAGGCGACAGCCGCGTTCGGCAAGCCAAACGGCATGCGAACATAGCTGTGAGGTGGACCCTTGCACTGTCCAACGCGCGAAGGCCAGGAGTGCTCCTAAGATGCGGCCCTGTTGAGCCCTGGAATGTCGATGCAGACGCGCAGCCATCCGTCCTCGCCGGGATGGGGAGCTATGCCAGGTGGTGGGCGGCGGTCGCCGCGCATGGTCCTTGCTTCTTGAAGCTCCTGGGTAGCCTTGATGATGAACTCCTGAGCACCGGGCGCTTCTCGCCCAGCGCTCTCTTGAGGGAAGCGTGCAGTGAATCACGCCTCCACGTGGTGCCCGAGTGCCTCCCTCGTGATGTTGGCTAGGTCTGAGGCCCTCTAGAAGAGAGCCCCGGAGCCTCGCCCGAGGAGGGCACTGGGCGCACCTTCCTATGCGAGGGAGGGAGGCGCCCCAGGTGTGGACGTCGATCCTGAAGTGGCATCGCTGGAGACGCCGCTCTCCTGAGGCCCTGTGCGGAGTAGTTGCTTCTTCTTCTTGGGGACAGCCTCAGGAGGGTACTGGACGCCCTCGCTGTCGGGGTCTTCGATCGCTGCGGCTTGGAAGGCGCATTCTAGGGAACACACCGCATCTCTTTCTTCGCAGGGGACCGTGATTATTCCGCCGCTTCCTAGCATCTGAGGACGTTGTAGCCGTGGTGGGTCACTTCCATGAACTTGGCTAATGCTGGGTACCCAAGGATTGCGTTGTACGACAGACAAATGTGGGTGCCATCGAAGTCGATGAGCTCGGTGCGGTAGTTTTCGCGTTGGCTGAAGGTGACAGGGAGGCGGACTTGCCCTATCAGGGTGGTGGAGCCGCCGGTCACTCCCGAGAAGGGCTTGGTAGGTTGTAGCTGATCGTTGGGCACTTGAAGGGTGTCGAACGTCTCGACGGATAGGACACTGAGCCCCGCGCCACCGTCGATGAGGGTCTTGGTGACTTGGACATTGCTGATGACGGGTGAACAGAGCATCAGGAGGACGTCGGTGGTTGCCGCGCATTTGAGCTGGTCCACCGAGCCGAAGGTGATGGCATACTTGGACCACCTGAGCGGGTGCGTGGCCTCGAGCCTGGGGAGGACTGCGTTCACCTCATGAGCAAACTGCTTGAAGATGTGCTGGGAAGCTGAGGCCTGAGCATCGCCCAAGATGCAGGCGATTGTGCGTGGCTCCTGGAAGCCCCTAGCCCCCTCATCCTGATGATGGTCGTCGTTCCTTCTTGGTGGTGGCGGCAGCGGGGGGAGGCCAGGATTTCCCTGAGGACGGTCCTCGCAAGGCTGGTCGCGCCAGGCGCCCTCATGAGGCTGCTCCTGCCAATGGTCCTCATGAGGCCGGTCGCGCCACTCCTGGCGGGGGCCGCGGTCGTCCCAGCGCCCTCCACTTCGTCCTCCTCCTCGGTCGTAGCCCCGGTCGTTGCGCTCGGGGCGTCGACCGAAGCGTCCATCTCAGATGGCCCTGAGCTCTTGACAATCATTGGTGTTGTGGCTCTGTACGTTGTGGAAGGTGCAGAACGGACGACTGCTTTTGGATGACTCGGGGTGGTTCCGGTTGCGCTTCATGTCCGGCTCCGCCGCGAGCACGGCTACTCCCTTGCGCTTCACGTCCTTGACCATGGCTTTCTTCTCTTCTGGGTCGGCAGTAGGGAGCTCGAGGAGGTAAAGGCGCCCTTCCTCAACTCTTGCGCACTTGGTCGCCATGTTAAACAACTCCAGAGCCATGCATAGCTCCTCGTGGATGGCGAGCTCCTCCTTCATCTTGACGTCACGGACGCCATCGGAAAACGCTGAGATGATGGCCTCGTCCATCACCTTGGGGATCTTTATGTGAACGATGTTGAAGCGCTGGATGTACTTCTGTAGGGTCTCTCCCTGCTGTTGCTTGATGTGGTGCAAGTCACCCACGGCCGGAGGGCGGTCGCGAGTGCCCTAGAAGTTGGCCATGAAGCGGTCGCGCATCTCACCCCAGGAGGAGATTGATCCCGCAGGCAGGTTCAGGAGCCACGAGCGAGTGCCATCCTTAAGAGCCATGCGAAACCAATTCACCATGACTCTTTCGTCGCCGTTGACCGCCTCGATGCTCAGCTCGTAGAGCTGCAGGAACTCCACAGGGTCGGGGGTGCCGTCGTAGCGCGGAGGCAGATCCGGCTTGAACTTGCCTGGCCAAACGACGGTGCGCAGGTCGGGAGTGAAGGAACGGCAACCTGTTGTGGTCACCAGAGCCTGTCATGGTGGAGGAGCCTGGTCTTGGTACCCACGCACCGCCACTGCAGGCGGCGCGCGGTCTTGACGTGGTGGTGCGGGGAGTGCATGAGCGTTTTCCTGCGGTCGGGGAACTTCTTGGAAGCTTCTTTCTTCGTGCGCGGGCACGCGGCGTGGCGGATCATGCCGCAGGACCACGCGTCTCGAGGCGAGGACACCTTCTTGGTGCGGAGGAGGCGGGGGTGCTCCATGTGCCGTGCGTCTCGGCGCAAGGGCGCCGTCTTGATGTAGGATGGCGGAGGCGCCCCATGAGCTACGTCTCCCGTGGCCGGAGGCGAGCGAGGCAGCGGGAGGGATGGTGTAGGAGAGCCCACAGCGGCGCTGACGAGCTCGGTGATGTGGTCCAGTCAGTCCTCGTAGAGGTCGTCGACTGGGCGATAGCGCAGGAGCTCTTGTGCCATGAGCAGCGCGGCCTGCACGTCCGTGGGCGCGCGACAAGCGTGGGACGATGAGCCGGCCGGAGTCAGCGACGGGGTGGCGGTGCGGCCGTCCCGCCGAACGGAGGGGTGCAGTGATGATGCTTGCTGCTCGTTTGTTGTCGGGCCAGTAGCGGCATTGGCAACAGGTGATGGAGAACGGCGGGGAGATCCACCAAAAGGCGCCGTCTGGACGACGCAAGCAGCCAGGGCAGCTCAACGCGAGCTCGGCGAGCGTCTGACATGGACGTGGTGGAGTCACGGAACGTGGATCGACGGAAGGAAAGCTTCGGCGACCCCTACCTAGCGCGCCAAATGTCGGATTTTGGGTTTCGGCAAAACCCTCGAGGTTCGAACACTGGGATGCGCACGAAGATCTCCCCCCCCCCCAGCTCACGCTCTCGCGCCGATCTCAGAACCTAACTCGCCGAACCCGAAGAACAAAGGACACATGGTTTATACTGGTTCGGGCCACCGATGTGGTGTAATACCCTACTCCAGTGTGGTGTGGTGGATTGCCTCTTGGGCTGAGGATGAACAAGTACAAGGGAAGAACAGCCTCCTGAGGAGAGGTGTTCTTGGGCTCGATGAGCTTGTGTGGTTGAGGATAGAATGGATCCGATCCAAGATGAGTTGCCTCAAGATGAGTTGGCTCCCAGATCCCTTTTCTCCTACTGTGATGGCTAGTCCTATTTATAGAGGCCCTGGTCCTCTTCCCAAATGTAGGCGGGAAGGCATCCAACAATGGCCAAATTTGAAGGGAGACAACTAGTACAAGTTATCCTCACAAAAGGTGGTCTTCACCTACCAAAGGCTCTGGTGGTGACGCCATCCTAGGCTCCACGGTGACCTCCGTCCTGCCGTCATGCTGGTCTTGGTCTTGTTGCACCGATTTGAAAACCTTAGCCTGATGCCTCGGGACTCCTCGCCTGCGCCTACCCCTTTAGCACCAAAGAGGAAACGAGGACACTGCGCGCCCTAGCGCCCACCTGGCCTTGGTCGTCATGGCTTGCTCATAGGAACCTCGCGAGGTTCCCCTCGCCTTGATCTCTCCGCCCCTCGTGAGCCAGCCTAGTGAGGCCGCCCTCGAGGAGGTCTTGTGTCGTCCGCCTTGCGAGGCTTGGCCCCTCGCGAGGGTCTTGAGTGTTTGCTGGTTGATAACCCACAAGTATAGGGGATCGCAACAGCTTTCGAGGGTAGAGTATTCAACCCAAATTTATTGATTCGACACAAGGGGAGCCAAAGAATATTCTCAAGTATTAGCAGCTGAGTTGTCAATTCAACCACACCTGGAAACTTAGTATCTGCAGCAAAGTGTTTAGTAGCAAAGTAATATGATAATGGTGGTAGCGGTAACAAAAGTAAAGACAGCAAAAGTAATGTTTTTGGTATTTTGTAGTGATTGTAATAGTAGCAACGGAAAAGTAAAGAAGCGAGAACCAGTATATGGAAAACTCGTAGGCACCGGATCAGTGATGGATAATTATGCCAGATGCGGTTCATCATGTAACAGTCATAACATAGGGTGACACAGAACTAGCTCCAGTTCGTCAATGTAATGTAGGCATGTATTCCGTATATAGTCATACGTGCTTATGGAAAAGAACTTGCATGACATCTTTTGTCCTACCCTCCCGTGGCAGCGGGGTCCTATTGGAAACTAAGGGATATTAAGGCCTCCTTTTAATAGAGAACCGGAACAAAGCATTAGCACATAGTGAATACATGAACTCCTCAAACTACGGTCATCACCGGTAAGTATCCCGATTATTGTCACTCCGGGGTTAACGGATCATAACACATAATAGGTGACTATAGACTTGCAAGATAGGATCTAGAACTCTCATATATTGATGAAAACATAATAGGTTCAGATCTGAAATCATGGCACTCGGGCCCTAGTGACAAGCATTAAGCATAGCAAAGTCATAGCAATATCAATCTCAGAACATAGTGGATACTAGGGATCAAACCCTAACAAAACTAACTCAAGTACATGATAAATCTCATCCAACCCATCACCGTCCAGCAAGCCTATGATGGAATTACTCACGCACGGCGGTGAGCATCATGAAATTGGTGATGGAGGATGGTTGATAATGACGACAGCGACGAATCCCCCTCTCCGGAGCCCCGAACGGACTACAGATTAGCCCTCCCGAGAGGTTTTAGGGCTTGGCGGCGGCTCCATATCGTAAAACTCGATGATTTCTTCTCTCTGATTTTTTTTCTTTCCGAAAGCAAATATATAGAGTTGGAGTTGGCGTCGGAGGGTCTCCAGGGGGCCCACAGAAAGGGTGTGGGCCCCCTGGTCTTCATATTTAGCGAGGGTTTTTTTTTATTTTTTCTAAGACCTCCCGTGGAGTTTCAGGTCATTCCGAGAATATTTGTTTTCTGCACATAAAACAACATCATGGTAATTCTGCTGAAAACAGCGTCAGTCCGGGTTAGTTCCATTCAAATCATACAAGATAGAGTCCAAAACAAGGGCAAAAGTGTTTGGAAAAGTAGATACGACGGAGACATATCAACTCCCCCAAGCTTAAACCCTTGCTTGTCCTCAATCAATTCAGTTGACAAACTAAAAGAAAGAAAAAAACTTTTACAAACTCTGTTTGCTCTTGTTGTTGTAACTATGTCAAGCTAGCATTCAAGTTTTCAGCATAAATCATAACTAACCACATTTGCAATAATTCTCAGGTCTCACAATTACTCATATCAATAGCATAATCAACTAGCACGTCACAATAATAAATCTCGGATGACAACACTTTCTTAAAACAATCACAATATGATATAACAAGATGGTATCTCGCTAGCCCTTTCTGAGACCGCAAAACATAAATGCAGAGCACCTTTAAAGATCAAGGACTGACTAGACATTGTAATTCATGGTAAAAGAGATCCAATCATAGTCACACCTAACATAGATTAATAGTGACGAATGCAAATGACAGCTGTGCTCTCCAGCTAGTGCTTTTTAATAAGAGGGTGATGACTCAATATAAAAGTAAATGGATAGGCCCTTCACAGAGGGAAGCAGGGATTTGTAGAGGTGCCAGAGCTCGGTTTTGAAATAGAGATAAATTGTATTTTGAGCGGTATACTTTCATTGTCAACGTAACAACTAAGAGATGGCGATATCTTCCATGCTAAACACATTATAGGCGGTTCCCAAATAGAATGGTAAAGCTTATGCTCCCCCTCCACCAACAAGCATCAATCCATGGCTTGCTCGAAACAACGAGTGCCTCCAACATACATCAGGTCCCAGGGGGAGTTTTGTTTGCAATTAATTTTGATTTAGTTTGCATAAAGCATGGGACTGGGCATCCCGGTGACCAGCCATTTTCTCGTGAGTGAGGAGCGGAGTCCACTCCTCTTGAGAATAACCCGCCTAACACGGAAGATAAGGACAGCCTTTGTTGATACATGAGCTATTCAAGCATACAAAATAGAATGTTTATTTGAAGGTTTAGAGTTTGGCACATACAAATTTACTTGGAACAGCAGGTAGATACCGCATATAGGAAGGTATAGTGGACTCATCTGGAATAACTTTGGGGTTTAAGGGATTGGATGCACAAGCAGTATTCCTGCTTAGTACAAGTGAAGGCTAGCAAAAGACTGGGAAGCGACCAACTAGAGAGCGACAACAGCCATGTACATGCATTAAAATTAATAAACATTGGATGCAAGCATGAGTAGGATATAATCCACCATGAACATAAATATCGTGAAGGCTATGTTGATTTGTTTCAACTACATGCGTGAACATGTGCCAAGTCAAGTCACTTAAATCATTCAAAGGAGGATACCACCCCATCATACCACATCATAATCATCTCAATAGCATGTTGGCACACAAGGTAAACCATTATAACTCATAGCTAATCAAGCATGGCATAAGCAACTATGATCTCTAATTGTCATTGCAAACATGTTTATTCATAATAAGCTGAATCAAGAACGAGGGACTCATCATATTTACAAAAACAAAAGAGGTCGAGTTCATACCAGCTTTTCTCCTCTCAGTTAGTCCATCATATATCATCATAATTGCCTTTCACTTGCACGACCGAACGGTGTGAATAATAATAAGAGTGCACGTGCATTGGACTAAGCTGGAATCTGCGAGCATTCAATAAACAGGAGAAGACAAGGCAATATGGGCTCTTTGGTTAATTCAACAATAATGCATATAAGAGCCACTTCAACAATTTAATTATGGTCTTCTCCTACTAACCCCCAAAGAAAAGAAAAGAAATAAAACTATTTACACGGGAAAGCTCCCAACAAGCAAAAGAAGAACGGGAAATATTTTTGGGTTTTCTTTTTAATTACTACTACAGCAGAAAAGTAAACTACTACTAACTTTTCTTGTTTTTCTTAAGGTTTATTAAACACACAAGAAGAAAGCAGGAAAAAGAAAATAAACTAGCATGGATATTACAGTGAAAAAGTATGAGCACCGACATTTAGCAATGAGTGTGTGTGAACATAAATGTAATGTCAGTGAGAAATACGTACTCCCCCAAGCTTAGGCTTTTGGCCTAAGTTGGTCTATGGCCACGGCTGGCCCGGCGGATATCCATAATAATAGTTGTTGGGGTCGTACTGTGATGAAGAAGGATAGTTGGGATCATACTGATGTGCAGCGGTTATCGCCTGCTGAGCTGCAGCGTGGAGTCGAGCTGCCTCCGCTCTCCTCTCGTACTCTTCTGGCTCCTCTCCGGTAATAACATATCTTCCTTTTGCCTGTGAATCAAAGAAGGCAGGAGCAGTGAGAGTAACACGGAAAACACGTCGTTTATCAAAAATTAAGCGGTATAAGAGAGGTGATTCAGACCTCTCGACAAACTGGTGTGAAGCCATAGAGTCATAATCTAAATATGCAGGGGCAACTCCGTATCACCCTCACGAATGTCTATCTCAAGAAAATGAGCTAAGCAGGTTGCATACCTCCAAAGAAATCTCCATTATGTCTATTATGATGCAACCTACGAGCTACAATGGCTCCCATATGATAAGATTGGTCTCCTAACACAGCACTCCTAAGAATGCTAAGATCAGGGACACACATGTGACATGCTTCATCCTTAGCATTGATGCATCTGCCGATGAAAAGAGCAAAATAATGTATAGCAGGAAAGTGAATGCTCCCTATGGTAGCCTGCGTTATATCTCTAGATTCCCCCACAGTTATACTAGCAAGAAAGTTTCTAAATTCAGATTTAGGGGGATCCCTAACACTACCCCATGATGGAAGTTCGCAAGCAGAAGTGAAATCCTCTAAGTCCATGGTATAAGATTTGTCATAAAGATCAAACATGACTGAAGGAGAATTATGCGAAGATGAATACTCAAACCTCCTCACAAATGAACTTGTGAGATCATGATACTGGGGGCATTTGTTAGCCTCAAAATCCTCAAGACCGGCATTGCGCATATATGATTTGAATTCTTCTTTAATTCCCGCACGGTCCATAAAATTTTCCGACGGCCATTCACAAGGCCGTACCGGAGCGTCTCTTGGTGGATCCTCGTCAGCATCGCGCATAGCAATCATGGGTCCTTGCTTCTTAGAGGAACCACCTTGGAACATCTTCCTAAACATATTGTCTTTCTCTGAAAAATTCTGAAATTTTTAGTAACTTAAAAATAAAAGTAACCAAACTCAATAAAACTGATAGTAACTACTCCTACAAGTGCCTAGAGCCTATATCAAGCATTAGAACTACTTGGAACCATATAAATTTGACATGCAAGCTCAAGAACATGGTCACCTATGCAGCACAAATTTGCAAAGAATAAAGCACTAGAACAAAAACTAATTGGACCAATGGGGGAGTCACATACCAAGGAACTGAAGGAAATATGCCCTAGAGGCAATAATAAAGTTATTATTTATTTCCTTATATCATGATAAATGTTTATTATTCATGCTAGAATTGTATTAACCGGAAACATAATACATGTGTGAATACATAGACAGACAGTGTGTCACTAGTATGCCTCTACTAGACTAGCTCGTTAATCAAAGATGGTTATGTTTCCTGACCATAGACAAAGGAGTTGTTATTTGATTAACGAGGTCACATCATTAGTTGAATGATCTGATTGACATGACCCATTCCATTAGCTTAGCACCCGATCGTTTAGTATGTTGCTAATGCTTTTTTTCATGACTTATACATGTTCTTATGACTGAGATTATGCAACTCCCGTTTACCGGAAGAACACTTTGGGTGCTACCAAACGTCACAATGTAACTGGGTGATTATAAAGGAGCATTACAGGTGTCTCCAAAGGTAGATGTTGGGTTGGCGTATTTCGAGATTAGGATTTGTCACTCCGATTGTCGGAGAGGTATCTCTGGGCCCTCTCGGTAATGCACATCACATAAGCCTTGCAAGCATTGCAACTAATGAGTTAGTTGCGAGATGATGTATTACAGAACGAGTAAAGAGACTTGCCGGTAACGAGATTGAACTAGGTATTGGATACCGACGATCGAATCTCGGGCAAGTAACATACCGATGACAAAGGGAACAACGTATGTTGTTATGCGGTCTGACCGATAAAGATCTTCGTAGAATATGTAGGAGCCAATATGGGCATCCAGGTCCCGCTATTGGTTATTGACCGGAGACGTGTCTCGGTCATGTCTACATCGTTCTCGAACCCGTAGGGTCCGCACGCTTAAGGTTACGATGACAGTAATATTATGAGTTTATGCATTTTGATGTACCGAAGGTTGTTTGGAGTCCCGGATGTGATCACGGACATGACGAGGAGTCTCGAAATGGTCGAGACGTAAAGATTGATATATTGGAAGCCTATATTTGGATATCGGAAGTGTTCCGGGTGAAATCGGGATTTTACCGGATTACCGGGAGGTTACCGGAACCCCCCGGGAATCATATGGGCCTTAGTAGAAAGCTGAAAGGGCTGCCCATAAGGGCTGCACGCCTCCCCCCTCACCTAGTCCTATTAGGACTAGGAGAGGTGGCCGGCCACCCCTCTCCCTCTTTCCCCCTTGGGAATCCTAGTTGGAATAGGATTCGGGGGGGGAGTCCTACTCCCGGTAGGAGTAGGACTCCTCCTGTGCCCTCCTCCTAGGCCGGCGCCCCCCTCCCCCTTGGCTCCTTTATATACTGAGGCAGAGGCACCCCAGAAACACACAAGTTGATCCACGTGATCTATTCCTTAGCCGTGTGCGGTGCCCCCTGCCACCATATTCCTCGATAATACTGTAGCGGAGTTTAGGCGAAGCCCTGCTGCTGTAGTTCATCAAGATCGTCACCACGCCGTCGTGCTGACGGAACTCTTCCCCAACACTTTGCTGGATCGGAGTCCGGGGATCGTCATCGAGCTGAACGTGTGCTCGAACTCGGAGGTGCCGTAGTTTCGGTGCTTGATCAGTTGGATCGTGAAGACGTACGACTACTTCCTCTACGTCGTGTCATCGCTTCCGCAGTCGGTCTGTGTTGGGTACGTAGACAACACTCTCCCCTCTCGTTGCTATGCATCACATGATCTTGCGTGTGCGTAGGAAAAAATTTTAAATTACTACGTTACCCAACAGTGGCATCCGAGCCTAGGTTATTTGTGTTGATGTTATATGCACGAGTAGAACACAAGTGAGTTGTGGACGATACAAGTCATACTGCCTACCAGCATGTCATACTTTGGTTCGGCGGTATTGTTGGACGAGACGACCCGGACCAACCTTACGCGTATGCTTACGCGAGACCGGTTCCCTCGACGTGCTTTGCACATAGATGGCTTGCGGGCGACTGTCTCTCCAACTTTAGTTGAACCAAGTATGGCTACGCCCGGTCCTTGCGAAGGTTAAAACGGAGTCTATTTGACAAACTATCGTTGTGGTTTTGATGCGTAGGTGAGATTGGTTCTTGCTTAAGCCCGTAGCAGCCACGTAAAACTTGCAACAACAAAGTAGAAGACGTCTAACTTGTTTTTGCAGGGCATGTTGTGATGTGATATGGTCAAAGCATGATGCTAAATTTTATTGTATGAGATGATCATGTTTTGTAACCGAGTTATCGGCAACTGGCAGGAGCCATATGGTTGTCGCTTTATTGGATGCAATACAATCGCGATGTAATGCTTTACTTTATTGCTAAGCGGTAGTGATAGTCGTGGAAGCATAAGATTGGCGAGACGACAACGATACTGCGATGGAGATCAAGGTGTCGCGCCGGTGACGATGGTGATCACGACGGTGCTTCGGAGATGGAGATCACAAGCACAAGATGATGATGGCCATATCATATCACTTATATTGATTACATGTGATGTTTATCTTTTTATGCATCTTATCTTGCTTTGATTGACGGTAGCATTATAAGATGATCTCTCACTAAATTATCAAGAAGTGTTCTCCCTGAGTATGCACCGTTGCCAAAGTTCGTCGTGCCCAGACACCACGTGATGATCGGGTGTGATAAGCTCTACGTCCATCTACAACGGGTGCAAGCCAGTTTTGCACACGCAGAATACTCAAGTTAAACTTGACGAGCCTAGCATATGCAGATATGGCCTCGGAACACGGAGACCGAAAGGTCGAGCATGAATCATATAGTAGATATGATCAACATAAACGATGTTCACCATTGAAAACTACTCCATCTCACGTGATGATCGGTTATGGTTTAGTTGATTTGGATCACGTAATCACTTAGAAGATTAGAGGGATGTCTATCTAAGTGGGAGTTCTTAAGTAATTTGATTAATTGAACTTAAACTTATCATGAACTTAGTACCTGATAGTATCTTGCTTGTTTATGTTGATTGTAGATAGATGGCTCGTGCTATTGTTCCGTTGAATTTTAATGCGTTCCTTAAGAAAGCAAAGTTGAAAGATGATGGTAGCAATTATACGGACTGGGTCCGTAACTTGAGCATTATCCTCATTGCTGCTCAGAAGAATTACGTCCTGGAAGCACCGCTGGGTGCCAGGCCTGCTGCGGGAGCAACACCAGATGTTATGAACGTCTGGCAGAGCAAAGCTGATGACTACTCGATAGTTCAGTGTGCCATGCTTTACGGCTTAGAATCGGGACTTCAACGACGTTTTGAACGTCATGGAGCATATGAGATGTTCCAGGAGTTGAAGTTAATATTTCAAGCAAATGCCCAAATTGAGAGATATGAAGTCTCCAATAAGTTCTATAGCTGCAAGATGGAGGAGAACAGTTCTGTCAGTGAGCATATACTCAAAATGTCTGGGTATAATAATCACTTGATTCAATTGGGAGTTAATCTTCCGGATGATTGCGTCATTGACAGAATTCTCCAATCACTGCCACCAAGCTACAAGAGCTTCGTGATGAACTATAATATGCAAGGGATGAACAAGACTATTCCCGAGCTCTTCGCAATGCTGAAAGCTGCGTAGGTAGAAATCAAGAAGGAGCATCAAGTGTTGATGGTTAACAAGACCACTGGTTTCAAGAAAAAGGGCAAAGGGAAGAAGAAGGGGAACTTCAAGAAGAACAGCAAGCAAGTTGCTGCTCAGGAGAAGAAACCCAAGTCTGGACCTAAGCCTGAAACTGAGTGCTTCTACTGCAAGCAGACTGGTCACTGGAAGCGGAAATGCCCCAAGTATTTGGCGGATAAGAAGGATGGCAAGGTGAACAAAGGTATATGTGATATACATGTTATTGATGTGTACCTAACTAGAGCACGCAGTAGCACCTGGGTATTTGATACTGGTTCTGTTGCTAATATTTGCAACTCGAAACAGGGACTACAGAATAAGCGGGCACTGGCAAAGGACGAGGTGACGATGCGCGTGGGAAACGGTTCCAAAGTCAATGTGATCGCGGTCCGCACGCTACCTCTACATCTACCTTCGGGATTAATATTAGACCTAAATAATTGTTATTTGGTGCCAGCGTTGAGCATGAACATTATATCTGGATCTTGTTTAATGCAAGACGGTTATTCATTTAAATCAGAGAATAATGGTTGTTCTATTTATATGAGTAATATCTTTTATGGTCATGCACCCTTGAAGAGTGGTCTATTCTTATTGAATCTCGATAGTAGTAATACACATATTCATAATGTAGAAGCCAAAAGATGCAGAGTTGATAATGAAAGTGCAACTTATTTGTGGCACTGTCGTTTAGGTCATATCGGTGTAAAGCGCATGAAGAAACTCCATACTGATGGACTTTTGGAACCACTTGATCATGAATCACTTGGTACTTGCGAACCGTGCCTCATGGGCAAGATGACTAAAACACTGTTCTCCGGTACTATGGAGAGAACAACAGATTTGTTGGAAATCATACATACCGATGTATGTGGTCCGATGAATATTGAGGCTCGTGGCAGATATCGTTATTTTCTCACCTTCACAGATGATTTAAGCAGATATGGGTATATCTACTTAATGAAACATAAATCTGAAACATTTGAAAAGTTCAAAGAATTTCAGAGTGAAGTTGAAAATCATCGTAACAAGAAAATAAAGTTTCTACGATCTGATCGTGGAGGAGAATATTTGAGTTACAAGTTTGGTGTACATTTGAAAAACTGTGGAATAGTTTCGCAACTCACGCCACCTGGAACACCACAGCGTAATGGTGTGTCCGAACGTTGTAATCGTACTTTACTAGATATGGTGCGATCTATGATGTCTCTTACTGATTTACCGCTATCGTTTTGGGGTTATGCTTTAGAGACGGCCGCATTCACGATAAATAGGGCACCATCAAAATCCGTTGAGACGACGCCTTATGAACTGTGGTTTGGCAAGAAACCAAAGTTATCGTTTCTTCAAGTTTGGGGCTGCGATGCTTATGTGAAAAAGCTTCAACCTGATAAGCTCGAACCCAAATCGGAGAAATGTGTCTTCATAGGATACCCAAAGGAGACTGTTGGGTACACCTTCTATCACAGATCCGAAGGCAAGACATTCGTTGCTAAGAATGGATCCTTTCTAGAGAAGGAGTTTCTCTCGAAAGAAGTGAGTGGGAGGAAAGTAGAACTTGACGAGGTAACTGTACCTGCTCCCTTACTGGAAAGTAGTACATCACAGAAAACTGTTTCAGTGACACCTACACCAGTTAGTGAGGAAGCCAATGATAATGATCATGAAACTTCAGATCAAGATACTACTGAACCTCGTAGATCAACCAGAGTAAGATCCGCACCAGTGTGGTACGGTAATCCTGTTCTGGAAGTCATGCTACTAGATCATGATGAACCTACGAACTATGAAGAAGCGATGGTGAGCCCAGATTCCGCAAAGTGGCTTGAAGCCATGAAATCTGAGATGGGATCCATGTATGAGAACAAAGTATGGACTTTGGTTGACTTGCCCGATGATCGGCAAGCAATTGAGAATAAATGGATCTTTAAGAAGAAGACTGACGCTGATGGTAATGTTACTGTCTACAAAGCTCGACTTGTCGCAAAAGGTTTTCGGCAAGTTCAAGGGATTGACTACGATGAGACCTTCTCACCCGTAGCGATGCTTAAGTCTGTCCGAATCATGTTAGCGATTGCCGCATTTTATGATTATGAAATTTGGCAGATGGATGTCAAAACTGCATTCCTGAATGGATTTCTGGAAGAAGAGTTGTATATGATGCAACCGGAAGGTTTTGTCGATCCAAAGGGAGCTAACAAAGTGTGCAAGCTCCAGCGATCCATTTATGGACTGGTGCAAGCCTCTCGGAGTTGGAATAAACGTTTTGATAGTGTGATCAAAGCATTTGGTTTTATACAGACTTTCGGAGAAGCCTGTATTTACAAGAAAGTGAGTGGGAGCTCTGTAGCATTTCTGATATTATATGTGGATGACATATTGCTGATTGGAAATGATATAGAATTTCTGGATAGCATAAAGGGATACTTGAACAAAAGTTTTTCAATGAAAGACCTCGGTGAAGCAGCTTACATATTAGGCATTAAGATCTATAGAGATAGATCAAGACGCTTAATTGGACTTTCACAAAGCACATACCTTGAAATTTTTTTGAAGAAGTTCAAAATGGATCAAGCAAAGAAAGGGTTCTTGCCTGTGTTACAAGGTGTGAAGTTGAGTAAGACTCAATGCCCGACCACTGCAGAAGATAGAGAGAATATGAAAGATGTTCCCTATGCATCAGCCATAGGATCTATCATGTGTGCAATGCTGTGTACCAGACCTGATGTGTGCCTTGCTATAAGTTTAGCAGGGAGGTACCAAAGTAATCCAGGAGTGGATCACTAGACAGCGGTCAAGAACATCCTGAAATACCTGAAAAGGACTAAGGATATGTTTCTCATATATGTAGGTGACAAAGAACTCACTGTAAAAGGTTACGTTGATGCAAGCTTTGACACTGATCCGGACGATTCTAAATCGCAAACCGGATATGTGTTTACATTAAACGGTGGAGCTGTCAGTTGGTGCAGTTCTAAACAAAGCGTCGTAGCGGGATCTACATGTGAAGCGGAGTACATAGCTGCTTCGGAAGCAGCGAACGAAGGTGTCTGGATGAAGGAGTTCATATCCGATCTAGGTGTCATACCTAGTGCATCGGGTCCAATGAAAATCTTTTGTGACAATACTGGTGCAATTGCCTTGGCAAAGGAATCCAGATTTCACAAAAGGACCAAACACATCAAGAGACGCTTCAATTCCATCCGGGATCTAGTCCAGGTGGGAGACATAGAGATTTGCAAGATACATACGGATCTGAATGTTGCAGACCCGTTGACTAAGCCTCTTCCACGAGCAAAACATGATCAGCACCAAAACTCCATGGGTGTTAGAATCATTACAGTGTAATCTAGATTATTGACTCTAGTGCAAGTTGTCAGTTGCCTGAGATGCTTTTCATGCCTGAAGAAGCTGTATATCGAGGTGATGTTCCTTTCCTGTTAGATTTTAACCATAAGGGAGTTCAATTTTTTGCACCTTTTCCCAAGTTTACAATGACAATGTACTACAATTTCTGAAGGAATTTTGGAGGATTTTAGGACATACACCCCCACCCCATATTGGTTGCTTCATTCATATGGTTACAATCGTCCATAAGCATTTCTCCTTTGGATTCATCTGTACTAGTTTTCTTAGGGATTTTTTCATCCAATCCAACCTCTTGTGAAGAAGGATACATGTTTCTAGATTGTAATCAAATGCCCATGTTAATCATGTCAGATTGAAGATGGCACATTGGTGCATTTTACAAATCCTGCAAACCAAATGGGCGTGTAGCAGTGTTCAAAACTGCATGTAGGCACTAACCATTCTCTTCTTTTGCAGATAATAATAGGCCCGAAGGTGGATAATATTTATAATGAGAATCACATCGAATGCTTGGATCTGCATCTCTCAAATATTACTTTGAACTCCTACCAAGGGACCTTGCCAGAGATTACACTCGCCAGGTTCTTTCTTACCAGAGCAAGGGTGCTGAGGGTACTGAGGTTGAACACGCATTTAATTAGGAAAGACGAATGGTATGATTATCAAAGTCGGCAGGTACTACGGAATGGAAGAGCCTCCAAAAAGCTAAACTTTGTATTGGAAGAGCATATGCCAGAGCAATTGGAAGTCATTGTGTCAAACCCAAACATGACTTGTTAGCGGATGATCCCTTTGCAGAAATGACTATGCTTGCAATGTTTGAATTTGGGCATTGTAATCTTTGAATTTGAACCTTGTAATATTTATGGCATTTGTTATATTGAACCGTTTCTGTTCTCTTGTCTCAACGCAAACAGTTCATTTGAGTGAACCACATGTCGTGTATCACACACACCTTGATCTAGCTGACTGTTTCTTTTGTGTTTCCTAGTCACAAACAGTTCATCCGAGTGAACTATATGTTGTACATCGCACACACCTTCATTTGGCTGACCGTTTCTTTTGTGTTGCCTAATCACAAACAGTTCATCCGAGTGAACAGTATGTTGTACATCGCACACACCTTCATCTGGCTGCCCATTTCTTTTGTTCCTCCTCATCAAAAATGGTTAATTGAACTGAACTGTATGCCCTGCATCGCACACGCAACTAGAATCTAAACCGTGTTTGATGCATCTTCCATCGCAAACATTTTGCATCTTTTTTGATGGTTTTTTACACCACCGTTTGCGATTATCGCATCGCACACAGTTATTTCGAAGGGTCTCTGATCGTAGTGTCACGTTAGCAGCATCCTGCATTAGTGTTTCATCAAAAGTTTTACCCTATGCATCTGGTTCATCGTGATCGGAACTATATATATAATTTTTGGCCTCGTGAAGGATAAAGCATCGCTTAAGCTTGGGGGGGGGGGGGGGTTAAGTACATGATGTACACATGCCCCAATCATGACCTCTCAAGAGAAATTATCTTACAGAACATTTATGCTCGGCTTTCTCATAATGGTCAAACCATGCTCGATTCTTATTCTACTGGTTCCTTTTTGAAGAAAAGTATTGAATTCAAATGGGATCTTCTGGAAATAATTAAATGCAACTCTGAATATTGGGAACTCAACAAAGGTAAAGAGTCAGGTATAATACTTAAGTTCGATTGTGTTAAATATTTTATGGACACCGATGCTTTTCATAAGTTTAGCACTAAATATGGACTTGACTCTCAGATAGTAGCCTCCTTTTGTGAATTATTTGCTACTCATGTTGATCTCCCTAAGGAAAAGTGGTTTAAATATCATCCCCCTATTAACCCATTATAGTTAACGATGAAACTATCATTTACAATGTTGATCCAGTTGTTCCTACTGCTTATATTGAGAACCCACCTTTCCCTGTTACGATAAAGGAACATCCTAAGTTTCAATTGTGGTTAACAAAAGTAACATTAGAGCACCTAGACTCTCTTAAAAAATCAAAGTTGAACCTAATTTTGCTATAGTTAAATATTTCTTGGTCAATAATATTGATGGGCATGTTATTTACTTCTGTGATGAAGCCACTAGAATTGCTAAACCCGATACTAAAGATAAGAATAAGCCAGTTGTTGACATGCCTGTTGTCTCAGTTAAGATGGGAGATCGTTATTATCATGGCTTGTGTCATTTGGGTGCTAGTGTGAGTGCTATTCCATTTACCTTATATCAAGAAATTATGAATGATATTGCACCTGCTGAGATAGAAGACATTGATGTTACTATTAAGCTTGCGAATAGAGATACTATTTCACCGCTTGGGATCGTTTGAGATGTTGAAGTATTGTGTGAAAAAAATACCCTATTGATTTCCTAGTTCTTGGTTCTACACAAGATGATTTTTGTCCCATTATTTCTGATAGACCTTTCTTGAACATCGTTAATGCTAAGATTGATTGCGCTAAAGAAACTGTCAGTGTTAACTTTGGTGACATATGTCATGAGTTTAAATTTTCGAAGTTTCATAGACAACCTCATGATAAAGAATTTGAAGGAAATATGCCCTAGAGGCAATAATAAAGTTGTTATTTATATCTCCTTATATCATGATAAATGTTTATTATTCATGCTAGAATTGTATTAACCAGAAACTTGGTACATGTGTGAATACATAGACAAAAAGAGTGTCTCTAGTATGCCTCTACTTGACTAGCTCGTTAATCAAAGATGGTTAAGTTTCCTAGCCATAGACATGTGTTGTCATTTGATGAACGGTATCACATCATTAGAGAATGATGTGATGGACAAGACCCATCCGTTAGCTTAGCATAATGATCATTTAGTTTTATTGCTATTGCTTTCTTCATGACTTATACATGTTTCACCGACTATGAGATTATGCAACTCCCGAATACCGGAGGAACACCTTGTGTGCTACCAAACATCAGAACATAACTGGGTGATTATAAATATGCTCTACAAGTGTCTCCGATGGTGTTTGTTGAGTTGGCATAGATCGAGATTAGGATTTGTCACTCCGTGTATCGGAGAGGTATCTCTGGGCCCTCTCGGTAATGCACATCACTATGAGCCTTGCAAGCAATGTGACTAATGAGTTAGTTACGGGATGATACATTACGGAACGAGTAAAGAGACTTGCCGATGACAAGATTGAACTAGGTATGATGATACCGACGATCGAATCTCGGGCAAGTAACATACCGATGACAAAGGGAACAACGTATGTTGTTCTAAGGTTTGACCGATAAAGATCTTCGTAGAATATGTAGGAACCAATATGAGCATCCAGGTTCCGCTATTGGTTATTGACCAGAGATGTGTCTCGGTCATGTCTACATAGTTCTCGAACCCGTAGGGTCCGCACTCTTAACGTTCGATGACGATTTGTATTATGACTTATGTGATTTGATGACCGAAGTTTGTTTGGAGTCCCAGATTAGATCACGGACATGAAGAGGAGTATCGAAATGGCCAAGAGGTAAAGATTCATATATTGGAAGGTTACATGTTACATTCGGACACCGGAATGGTTCGGGTTGATTCGAATAAGTTTTGGTGTACCGGGGGTTACCAGTACCCCCCCCCCCCCCGGAGGTTAATGGTCCACCATGGGCCTTAGTGGAGAAGAGAGAGGGCTGGCCAGGAGGTGGAGGACGCCCCCCCTTGCCAATCCGAGTTGGACAAGGGGTGGGGGCGGTGCCCCCCTTTCCCTCTCTTACTCCTCTATTTCCCCCTTTGCTACTCCGGAAAAGGAAAAAGGAGAGGGGAATCCTACTAGGACTAGGGAGTCCAAGGACTCCCCACACTTGGCATGCCCCTAGGGGGCGGCCTCCTCTATCCCCCCTTTATATACGGAGGCGGGGGACACCCCAAAGGCACAACAAGTCTTCTCTTAGCCATGTGCGGTGCCCCCTCCATAGTTACACACCTCGGTCATATCGTCGTAGTGCTTAGGCGAAGCCCTGCGCCGGTAACTTTGATGTCGCTTGAAGCTACGTCGGTATTTCCCCAAAGAGGAAGGGATGATGCAGCACGGCGGTGGTAGGTATTTCCCTCTGATATGAAACCAAGGTCATCGAACCAGTAGGAGAACCAAGCAACACAACGTAAACAGCCCCTGCACACAAATAACAAATCCTCGCAACCTGATGTGTTAAAGGGGTTGTCAATCCCTTTTGGGTAACAGTGCCACAATTTGGTGCGTGACGGGAAAAAGTTGTAATAGATTGAATAAATAGATCGCAAATAAAATAAAGTGCAGTAAAGTATTTTTCGGTTTTTGGATTAATAGATCTGATAATAAAAGCAAATAAAAGTAGATCGCAAAGGCAAATAATATGAGAAAGAGACCCGGGGGCCGTAGGTTTCACTAGTGGCTTCTCTCGAGAAAAATAGCAAAGTGGTGGGTGAAAAAAATTACTATTGGGCAATTGATAGAACTTCAAATACTCATGACGATATCCATGAAATGATCATTATATAGGCATCACGTCCAAGATTAGTAGATCGACTCCTGCCTGCATCTACTACTATTACTCCACACATCGACCGCTATCCATCATGCATCTAATGTATTAAGTTCATGGAGAAACGGAGTAATGCAATAAGAACGATGACATGATGTATACAAGATCTATCTATGTAGAGATAGACCCCATCGTTTTATCCTTAGTAGCAACGATACATACGTGTTGGTTCCCTTTCTGTCACTGGGATCAAGCACCGTAAGATAGAACCCACTACAAAGCACCTCTTCCCATTGCAAGATAAATAGATCAAGTTGGCCAAACAAAACCCAAATATCGGAGAAGAAATATGAGGCTATAAGAGATCATGCATAAAAGAGATCAAAGAAACTCAAATACTTTCATGGATATAAAAAGGCAGATCTGATCATAAAGTCAAAGTTCATCGATCCCAACAAACACACCGAAAAAAGAGTTACATCATATGGATCTCCAAGAGACCATTCTATTGAGAATCAAGAGAGAGAGAGAGAGATGAAGCCATCTAGGCTCTAGATACTAACTACGGACCCGAAGGTCTATAAAGAACTACTCACGCATCATCGGAGAGGCACCAATGGAGGTGGTGAACCCCATCCGAGATGGTGTCTAGATAGGATCTGGTGGTTCTGGACTCTGCGGCGGCTGGATGAATATTTCGTCGACTCCCCTAGAGTTATGGAAATATCTGGGTATTTATAGAGCAAAGAGGCGGTCCGGGAGGCACCCGAGGTGGGCACAACCCACCAGGGCGCGCCTGGGCCTCCTGGCGCACCCTGGTGGGTTGTGCCTCCCTTGGGGCACCCCCCCCCCCGGGCACAGCCAGGGCCCGTTGTGTTCCTTTTGGCCCATAAAAATTCTCCTAAAGTTTTGTGGCATTTGGACTCCGTTTGATATTGATTTTCTGTGATGTAAAAAACATTGAAAAAATAGCAACTGACACCTGACACTATGTCAATAGGTTAGTACCAAAAAATGATATAAAATGATTATAAAACATCCAAGATTGATAATATAACAACATGGAACAACTAAAAATTATAGATACGTTGGAGACGTATCATCATCCCCAAGCTTAACTCCTACTCGTCCTCGAGTAGGGAAGTTATAAAAATAGAATTTTTGATGTGGAATGCTGCCTAACATGTCATATCATATTTCTTTCTTTACAGCATGGACATTTGGACTTTTATATTGTTCAAAGCAATAGTCTAGTTTTGACATGATAATTTAAATACTCAAGCATATCAACAAGCAACCATGTCTTTCAAAATATCAGTGCTAAAATAAGCTATCCCTAGCCCATCATGCTCAACCATTGATCCATTCATGAAACACACTCGCATATTAGCTATCTCCAATACTCAAGTACGATCATATTGCCTCCTAGTTGGTGCTTTTATAAGAGAAGGTGGATACTCAAATTCAAAATAAAAATTGCATAAATTAAAAGAAAAGCCCTTCGCAGAGGGAAGTAGGGATTTGTAGAGGTGCCAAACCACAAAGCGAAAACTTAGAGATAAAAACCTTTTGGGAGGTGTATCCATCCCACCAACAAAAACGACTTAGAGTTCCCAATACTTTCCATGCATAGATATATCATAGGTGGTTGATGACCCACAAGTAAAGGGGATCTATCGTAGTCCTTTCGATAAATAAGAGTGTCGAACCCAACGAGGAGCAGAAGGAAATGATAAGCAGTTTCCAGCAAGGTATTCTCTGCAAGTACTGAAATAAGTGGTAACCGATAGTTTTGTGGTAGGATAATTTGTAACGAGCAACAAGTAACAAAAGTAAATAAAGTGCAGCAAGGTGTACCAATCCTTTTTGTAGCAAAGGACAAGCCTGGACAAACTCTTATATAGAGAAAAGCGCTCCCGAGGACACATGGGAATATCGTCAAGCTAGTTTTCATCACGTTCATATGATTCGCGTTCGGTACTTTGATAATATGATATGTGGGTGGACCGGTGCTTGGGTGCTGTCCTTACTTGGAAAAGCATCCCACTTATGATTAACCTCTATTGCAAGCATCCACAACTACAACAAAAGTATTAAGGTAAACCTAACCATAGCATGAAACATATGGATCCAAATCAACCCCTTATGAAGCAACGCATAAACTAGGGTTTAAGCTTCTATCACCCTAGCAACCCATCATCTACTTATTACTTCCCAATGCCTTCCTCTAGGCCCAAATAATGGTGAAGTGTTATGTAGTCGACGTTCACATAACACCACTAGAGGAGAGACAACATACATCTCATCAAAATATCGAACGAATACCAAATTCACATGACTACTAATAGCAAGACTTCTCCCATGTCCTCAGGAACAAACGTAACTACTCACAAAGCATATTCATGTTCATAATCAGAGGGGTATTAATATGCGTATAGGATCTGAACATATGATCTTCCACCAATTAAACCAACTAGCATCAACTACAAGGAGTAATTAACACTACTAGCAACCCACAGGTACCAATCCCGGACTTGGAGACAAGAATTGGATACAAGAGATTAACTAGGGTTTTGAGAGGAGATGGTGCTGGTGAAGATGTTGATGGAGATTGCTCTCTCCTGATGAGAGGAGCGTTGGTGATGACAATGGCGATGATTTCTCCCTCCCGGAGGGAAGTTTCCCTGGCAGAACAGCTCCCCGAGAGCCCTAGATTGGTTCCGCCAAGGTTCCGCCTCGTGGCGGCGGAGTTTCGTCCGAGAAGATGGCTTATGATTTTTTCCTCATCGAAAGACTTCATATAGTAGAAGATGGCCATCGGAGGGCCACCAGGGGGCCCACGAGGTAGGGGCGCGCCCAGGGGGTAGGGCGCGCCCCCACCCTCGTGGGCTGGGTGTGGCCCCCTGGTGAACTTCTTGTGCTCAGTATTTTTTATATATTCTGAAATTGACTTCCGTGAAGTTTCAAGACTTTTGGAGCTGTGCAGAATAGGTCTGTAATATTTGCTCCTTTTCCAGCCCAGAATCCTAGCTGCTGGCATTCTCCCTCTTTATGTAAACCTTGTGAAATAAGATAGAATGGGCATAAGTATTATGACATAATGTGTAATAACAACCCATAATGCAATAAATATTGATATAAAAGCATGATGCAAAATGGACGTATCAACTCCCCCAAGCTTAGACCTCGCTTGTCCTCAAGCGAAAGCCGAAATCAAAAAATATGTCCACATGTTTAGAGATAGAGGTGTCCATAAAAGTAAAATACGGACATGATGGCATCATGATCATTCTTAGACCAACAACTTATATAATTCTTGTCATATGATTTCTTATGGTAGAGTAATAGTTCAATAACAATTTCAAGTATGAATTGTAAACTTCATTGAAAACTAACAAACTATAATCTCAGTCATTGGAGCAATTGCAATTTATTATAACATAGGAAAGAGTCAATATATAAGAGCTTTTCAGCAAGTCCACATACTCAACTATCATATAGTCTTTCACAATTGCTAACACCCACGCAATACTTATGGGTATGGAGTTTTAATCGGACACAGAGAAAGATAGGGGCTTATAGTTTTGCCTCCCAACGTTTTACCTCAAGGGTAATGTCAACAATAATAGTTCATGAAAACTCACATCCAATTATCCATATATACCAGGATCTTTCCAACATACTGTGCTTGCCAAAGGATAAAATGTAAAAAGGAAGGGTGAAGATCACCATGACTCTTATGCAAGGTAGGAGATAAAAGTAAAAGATAGGCCCTTCGCAGAGGGAAGCAGAGGTTGTCATGCGCTTTTATGGTTGCATGCACAAAATCTTAATGCGAAAGAACGTCATGCAGTCTGTCGCTTTTATTTCTTCCATATCACACGATCGTATAAAGCTTATTTCCTCCACACCAATCAAACATACATATTTAGAGAGCAATTTTTATTGCTTGCACCGATGACAACTTACTTGGAGGATCTTACTCAATCCATAGGTAGGTATGGTGGACTCTCATGGCAAAACTGGTTTAAGGGTATTTGGAAGCACAAGTAGTATCTCTACTTGGTGCGATGAATTTGGCTAGCATGAGGGGGAAAGGCAAGCTCAACAATGTTGGATGATCCATGAAAATATAATTTATCTCAGATGTAAGAAAACATAACCCATTGCATTGTCTTCCTTGTCCAACGTCAACTCTTTAGCATGTCATATTTTAATGAGTGCTCACAATCATAAAAGATGTCCAAGATAGTATATCTATATGTGAAGACCTCTCTTTCTTTATTACTTCCTATTAATTGCAACGATGACCAAAACTATGTTCGTCAACTCTCAACAACTTTTATTCATCATACCTTTTTCTAGGTGAGCTCATTACTCTCCATAAAGATCCATATGATCTCTTTGTTTCCCTTTTTTATTTCTTTCTCTTTTCTTTTATTCACTTAGGATCATGGAAAAATAATCAATCCCTTGACTCAACACTAATCTTTATTATATATAGCTCACGGACTCGATTACATAGAAGGATCATAAAGCAAAACACACAACTAGATCATACTAAAAACTTTATGCTACTAGATCAAGATATTGCCAAAAGGATCGAACTAAGAAAAACGGTAAAGATAAAAGTGATGGTGATACGATACCGGGGCACTCCCCCAAGCTTGGCAGTTGCCAAGGGGAGTGCCCATACCCATGTGATTATGTCTCTCTTTTCGGGGATGGTGATGTGATATTCTTGGCGATGATGCCCCTCAGGATACGATTCTCCTCCTCGAGCTTATTGACTTGTTGCTTGAGGTCCATTATTTCCTTTGGGAGTTTTCCTGTAACAGCCAAAGCTCCCTGCACCCAAGGGTGCTGCATAGCTACGGGAGAACCAGTGACACTCTTCTTCATATTCTCATAAGAAAGAAATCTAACATTGGAAGGGATAACCGAGTTTGGAATAGCCGAGCTCTGCAGTTCTCCCATTGTGAATCCAGCTCGGAAGCGGGAAGTGACTTCTTGATCCTCTTCCATGGCATCAATCATCTTCAAATCAGCCTCCATCTCTTCCTCCGTTGCTGGCCCAAAGAGGTCAACATTGTTGTTTGTCATTGATCTCGGTGCCGGATGAGACACCCGGCTCTCCCCGACTGACTCTTGCGAAGACATCTTGCTCTAATCTGCAGCAGCAAGAGCTCGAAATACAAACAGAGGGTAATTGCGTGATACGGGAGTCAAAACCCCCGGGAGATTATATAATGGATTTTTACCGACCAAAATACGTGTCGTGTACGAAAATGGAGTTCGGAGAGCACACGAGGTGCCCATGAGGTAGGGGGCGCGCCCATAAGGGTAGGGCGCGCCCTCCACCCTCGTGGAGCCCTCGTGTCCTTCCTGGACTGCTTCTTATTTTTATATTTTTCTAAATATTCCAAAACGGAGAAATATTGCCTTAAAACTGTTTTGGAGTCGGTTTACTTACCGTACCACATACCTATTCCTTTTTGAAGTCTGAAACATTCTGGAAAGTGTCCCTTATGTATTCCTCCGGGGTTACGGTTTCAATAACATTGGTTTCAACATTTATAGGATTACCTGAGATATAATGTTTAATTCTTTGACTGTTCACCACCTTCGGATTTGTGCCTTCGAAATTGTTGATTTTTATGGCACCGGAACGATAGACCTCCTCGATAACGTAAGGACCTTCCCATTTAGATAGAAGTTTTCCTGCAAAAAATCTTAAACGAGAGTTGTATAGCAATACATAATCACCTACATTAAACTCACGCTTTTTTATTCTTTTGTCATGCCATCTTTTAACTTTTTCTTTAAACAACTTGGCATTTTCATAGGCTTGGGTTCTTCATTCATCAAGTGAGCTAATATCAAATAACCTCTTCTCACCGGCAAGTTTGAAATCATAATTGAGCTCTTTAATAGCCCAATATGCCTTGTGTTCTAGTTCGAGAGGTAAGTGACATGCTTTTCCATAAACCATTTTATACGGAGACATACCCATAGGATTTTTATATGCAGTTCTATAGGCCCATAATGCATCATCAATTTTCTTGGACCAATTCTTTCTAGACCTATTGATAGTCTTTTACAAAATTAATTTGAGCTCTCTATTACTCAATTCTACTTGACCACGAGACTGAGGGTGATAAGGAGATGCAATTCTATGATTAACATCATACTTAGCAAGCATTTTACGGAAAGCACCATGAATAAAATGTGAACCACCATCAGTCATTAAATATCTAGGGACTCCAAATCTTGGAAAAATAACTTCTTTAAGCATTTTAATAGAAGTGTAATGATCAGCACTACTAGTTGGAATAGCTTATCCCACTTAGTAACGTAGTGAATAGCAACTAAAATATGTTTATATCCATTAGAGGCAGGAAAAGGTTCCATATAGTCAAAGCCCCAAACATCAAATGGTTCAATAACGAGTGAATAGTTCATAGGCATTTCTTGACATCTACTAATATTACCAATTCTTTGACATTCATCACAAGATAAGACAAACTTACGGGCATCTTTGAAGAGAGTAGGCCAATAAAAACCAGATTGCAATACCTTATGTGTAGTTCTATCTCCAGCATGGTGTCCTCCATAAGCTTCGGAGTGACAATGCATAGGATCTGTTCCTGTTCATGCTCAGTTACACAACGTCTAATAACACCATCTACTCCTTCTTTATAAAGATGTGGTTCATCCCAAAAGTAATGCCTCAAATCATAGAAGAACTTTTTATTTTGCTGGTATGTGAAACTAGGTGGTATGAATTTGGCAACAATGTCATTAGCATAATCAGCATACCATGGAGCAGTATGAGAAGCATTTATGACATTTAATTGCTCATCGGGAAAGCTATCATCAATAGGTAGTGGGTCATCAAGCACATTTTCTAACCTAGACAAGTTATCTGCAACGGGGTTCTCAGCTCCCTTTCTATCAACAATATGTAAATCAAATTATTGTAGCAAGAGAACCCATCTAATAAGTCTAGGTTTAGCATCTTTCTTTTAAATTTATTTTATGTTGACATGGAGTGGGACTAATGCCCTTAAGATCATCAAGAGTATACCCAATAGCAGCATGGTGATTCTTCAGAGTTTTCAATAATCTCTCTTCCTCATGCTCTGAAAGGTTAGCACTAATAATAACAGGATATATCTTCTTCTCATCAAGATAAGCATATTTGAGAGTATCAGGCAACGGTTTAAGCTCAAACACGGGATCACCCTTGGGTGGAGGAGTAGGATTTCAATGGGCAAATTATGTTTCAGAATAGGTTCCTGGTTAAAGAATACTTCATCTATTTCCCTTCTTTCATTCATAAACATATCATTTTCATGGTCTAGCGAATATTGTTCTAAAGGATCACTAGGAGGTACGACAATAGAAGCAAGACCAATAATTTCATCCTTACTAGGTAATTCTTCTTCACGGTGTTGTCTACTAAATTTAGAGAAATTAAATTCATAAGACATATCATCTAAACCGATAGTAACAACATCCTTTTTGCAATCTATCTTAGCATTAACAGTGTTTAAGAAGGGTCTACCAAATATAATGGGACAAAATCTATCTTGTGGGGAACCAAGAACAAGAAAATCAGCAGGATATTTAGTTTTACCACACAAGACTTCAACATCTCTAACAATTCCCATTGGTGAAATAGTATCTCTATTGGCAAGTTTAATTGTGACATCAATATCTTCTATCTCAGCAGGTGCAATATCATGCATAATTTATTTGTATAAGTCATAAGGTATTGCACTAGCACTTGCACCCATATCACATAAGCCATGATAGCAATGATCTCCTATTTTAACAGGAATAATAGGCATGCCTACCACAGGTCTGTTTTTATCTTTAGCACAAGGTTTAGCAATTCTAGCAGTCTCATCAAGGAAATGAATAACATGCCCATCAATATTATCAGACAAGAGATCTTTAACAATAGCAATATCAGGTTCAACTTTAATTTGCTCAGGAGGTGTATAATTTTTAATATTTCTTTTATGAACCACAGTTGAAGCTTTAGCATGATCCTTTATCCTAATAGGGAAAGGTGGTTTCTCAACATAAGAAGTAGGAACAATAGGATCATTATAAGTGATAGTCTTTTCTTCAACTTTAATAGGTGCAGCTACTTTTACTTCTATGGGAGGATGATATTTAAACCACTTCTCCTTGGGGAGATCAACATAAGTAGCAAAAGATTCACAAAAAGAAGCTACTGTCTCAGAGTCAAGTCCATATTTAGTGCTAAATTTACGGAAAACATCGGTAGCCATAAAAGATTTAACACAATCAAACTTAGGTGTCATACCTGACTCCTTACCTTCGTCGAGGTCCCAATCTTCAGAGTTGCGTTTAATTCTTTCCAATAAATCCCATTTGAATTCAATAGTCTTCATCATAAAAGAGCCAGCACAATAAGTATCGAGCATGGTGTGATTGTTATCAGAAAGCCGAGCATATAAATTTTTAATAATCATCTCTCTTGGGAGCTCATGATTGGGGCATGAGTATAACATTGATTTAAGCCTCCCCCAAGCTTGAGCGATGCTTTCTCCTTCGCGAGGCCAAAAATTGTATATATAATTGCGATCACGATGAACAAGATGCATAGGATAAAACTTCTAATGAAATTCCAATTTCAATCGTTTGTAGTTCCATGGCCCCGTATCATCACATAGCCTATACCATGTCAATGCGTCTTCCTTCAAAGATAAAGGGAAGACCTTCTTATTAACAACATCTCTGGGTACACCTGCAAGCTTAAATAATCCACAAAATTCATCCACATATATTAGGTGCTCATCAGGATGCATTGTTCCGTCTCCTGCAAAAGGATTAGCTAGCAGTTTTTCTATCATACCCGAAGGAATTACAAAGCGGACATTTTCATTTTCGTTTTCATTTTCAGTAGGTTCAGTAGGTTGAGGAGAAACTCTTTGCTCTACTGGTCGGGGTGAAGATACCCCGAACAAGCCCCTCAGAGGACTACTTTCCATAGTAACAAGTGACAGTAAATTTCAGCACGCTATATAAATTTTTCCTTACCAAATTCCACCTACCAAAGGCGCTTCACTCCCCGGCAACGGTGCCAGAAAAGAGTCTTGATGACCCACAAGTATAGGGGATCTATCATAGTCCTTTCGATAAATAAGAGTGTCGAACCCAATGAGGAGCAGAAGGAAATGATAAGCGGTTTCCAGCATGGTATTCTCTCCAAGTACTGAAATAAGTGGTAACAGATAGTTTTGTGATAGGATAATTTGTAACGAGCAACAAGTAACAAAAGTAAATAAAGTGCAGCAAGGTGGCCTAATCCTTTTTGTAGCAAAGGACAAGCCTGGACAAACTCTTATATAGAGAAAAGCGCTCCCGAGGACACATGGGAATATCGTCAAGCTAGTTTTCATCACGTTCATATGATTCGCGTTCGGTACTTTCATAATCTGATATGTGGGTGGACCGGTGCTTGGGTGTTGTCCTTACTTGGACAAGCATCCCACTTATGATTAACCTCTATTGCAAACATTCGCAACTACAACAAAAGTATTAAGGTAAACCTAACCATAGCATGAAACATATGGATCCAAATCAGCCCCTTACGAAGCAACGCATAAACTAGGGTTTAAGCTTCTGTCACTCTACCAACCCATCATCTACTTATTACTCCCAATGCCTTCCTCTAGGCCCAAATATTGGTGAAGTGTTATGTAGTCGACGTTCACATAACGCCACTAGAGGAGAGACAACATACATCTCATCAAAATATCGAACGAATACCAAATTCACATGACTAATAATAGAAAGACTTCTCCCATGTCCTCGAGAACAAACGTAACTACTCACAAAGCATATTCATGTTCATAATCAGAGGGGTATTAATATGCATATAGGATCTGAACATATGATCTTCCACCAATTAAACCAACTAGCATCAACTACAAGGAGCAATTAACACTACTAGCAACCCACAGGTACCGATCCCGGACTTGGAGACAAGAATTGGATACAAGAGATGAACTAGGGTTTTGAGAGGAGATGGTGCTGGTGAAGATGTTGATGGAGATTGCTCTCTCCCGATGAGAGGAGCGTTGGTGATGACGATGGCGATGATTTCCCCCTCCCGGAGGGAAGTTTCCCCGCAGAACAGCTCCGCCAAAGCCCTAGATTGGTTCCGCCAAGGTTCCGCCTCGTGGCTGCGGAGTTTCGTCCGAGAAGATGGCTTATGATTTTTTCCTCATCGAAAGACTTCATATAGCAGAAGATGGCCATCGGAGGGCCACCAAGGGGCCCACGAGGTAGGGGGCGCGCCCAAGGGGATAGGGCGCGCCCCCCACCCTCGTTGGCAGGGTGTGGCTCCCCTGGTGAACTTCTTGCACTCAGTATTTTTTTATATATTCTGAAATTGACTTCCGTGAAGTTTCAGGACTTTTGGAGCTATGCAGAATAGGTCTCTAAAATTTTCTCCTTTTCCAGCCCAGAATCCCAGCTGCCGGCATTCTCCCTCTTTATGTAAACCTTGTAAAATAAGAGAATATGCATAAGTATTGTGACATAATGTGTAATAACAGCACATAATGCAATAAATATCGATATAAAAGCATGACGCAAAATGGGCGTATCAGCGGTTGCCAAACAGAAAACAAAGTTTATTCCTTTTTCCACCATACTTTCACTTTCCATGGCTAATCATATCCATGGGTGTCCTCCATACCAACACTTTCGAAGGAATTTATTATTTGACAACATAAAGTAAATTCATTTTTTTGCATTTCGGGACTAGGCATACCTAATACCTTTGCCTTACTCTCGTGCAATGACAAGTGAATAAACACTCATCTTGAGAATAACACGTCCAGCATGGAAAATATTAGCCACCCCTCACCGCTCCGCGAGCGAAACAAACACACAAAAGATAAGTTTATTTTTGCAAATTAGAGATGGCACATGCAAATTTGCTTAGAACAGCAAAAGAATACTGCATATAGGTAGATATAGTGGACTCATGTGGCAAAACTGGGTTAAAGGTTTTTGGATGCACAAGTAGTGATCATACTTAGTGCAAAATGAAGGCTAGCAAAAGATTGAGAAACGACCAACTAAGAAACGGATAATCTCATGAGCGAGCATTAAGCATAACTAACACCGGATAATGCACCATAAGTATGATATAATTTCATTGCATAACTATTGACTTTCATGCTTGCATAGGGAATCACAAACCTTAACACCAATATTCTTACTAAAGCATAATTACTCATCAAGATGACTCACATATCACATCATCATATCTCAAAACTATTACTGAGAATCAAGTTAATTTTGTCCAATGATCTTCATGAAATTTTTTGTTATATCCTTCTTCGAAATCTATCACTTTGGGACTAATTTTCATATGTTGCTTTTGACAAGCTCAAACAAATATAAGTGAAGATCATGAGCATAATATTTCTTTCTCTCAAATTAATTTAAGTGCAAGAGAGAATTTCTTGAAAATTTACTAACTCTCAAATAAATCTAAGTGAAGCAAGAGAGCATTTCTTCAAAAATACTAAAGCACACCGTGCTCAAAAAGATATGAGTGAAGCACTAGAGCAAGTCCATTGCTCATAAAAATTTAAGTGAAGCATAGAGAGCAATTCAAACAAGTCATGATATAATTTTGGCTCTCTCAAATAGGTATGTCCAGCAAGGGATCAAGACTTAAAACACAAAATAAAACAACCAAAGACTCATATCATACAAGATGCTCCAAGCAAAACACATAGTATGTAACAAATAAAAATATAGTTTCGAGTAAAATACCGATGGTTGTTAGAAGAAAGAGGGGATGCCACTCGGGGGCACCCCCAAGCTTAGTTGGTTGCTCATTTTTGGATAATATCTTGGGATGCCGGGGCATCATCAAGCTTAGGCTCTTCTACTCCTTATTCCTTCATCCATCGTAAGATAACCCAAAACTTGAAAACTACAATCACACAAAACTCAACAAAACCTTTGTGAGATCCGTTAGTATAAAGATAATAAATCACTACTATAAGTGATGTATCAAACCAATTCATATTTTGTTTTTGCATTATATCTACTATATTCTAACTTTTCTATAGCAAACCTCATCAAAGAAAACCATAGAGCCATCAAAATAAGCACACAACACAAAGAAAACAGAATCTGTCAAAACAGAACAGTTTGTAGCAATCTGACTATTTCGGATACTTCTGTAACTCCAAAAATTCTGAAACATTAGAATGACCTGGGCAATTTGTATATTGATCTACTTCAAGTAGAATGGGTATTTTATCACTCTCTAGTAAAAAAACGAAAATTAATTTCATGAGCACAAAAGTTTCTGTTTTTTCAGCAAGATCATGCAACCATCACCCAAGAAGATCCTAAACGCTTTACTTGGCACAAACACTAATTAAAACATAACAAATGCAATCATAATAGTAGAATAATTGTGCTAACACTCAAAACCAGGAAGCAAAAAGGAAAAATAAATTTTATTTATTGGGTTGCCTCCCAACAAGCGCTATAGTTTTACGCCCTTAGCTAGGCATAAAGCAAGGATCTAAGTTTTGTCATCCTTGTTCTTAACCTTCTTAGAGGTGTTTTCATCATGAGGTTTTGTAAACACAACATAAAAATATTATCCATAGAAACCTTAGCATTCCTAAGTTGATGTTCGTCATAACCCCTTTGATTCCCCGCAACAATCCAAGAGTAATGTTGATTAACATTATTGAAAACCTGTTGGATTATATCTAGAACAGGGACTTCCTTTTTAAGATTCTCATCAAAGATTTTATTATCCCCAAGCAAATGTCTTAAAGCATAGTCACTATTGTAAAGAATTTCATCTATCACAGGGTTTTCACGATTCATACCATAAAAATCAAAGATTCCCCTAGCTTCTCGTATTATGTAGTTAAACTCATTCATAAGAACGAGAGTGGCTAACTTTTTAGCCCTAGGATTCTTTATAATGGGAAGTTCAAAAAACAATCTTTGCAAAGTAGGATGGGTACGAATAAATTTACTTTCAAGTTTCAGAACTGGTGCTGAAATAGCATCCACATAAGATCTAGTAGTTTTAAGTATAGGAGCATCATCAAGACTTAGATTTCCAACACAATTGAAAACTTCTTGAATACGTTATTTTCCCACAACATTCCCTAGTCCCAAGATAAAAGTTTTAGCATCCAGATTGCCCGTACGTCCAATCTTGGGAGTAAGTCCATCATCTGTTAGTGCCATACCGAAATCACTCATGATTGCAAGCAAAGGATAGATCCAACACCAAAACGGCGAACGGAAAAGAGGGGCGAACAAAGCGGCAAATTTTTGTGAAGTGGGGGAGACGAAAACGAGAGGCAAATGGCAAAAAATGTAAATTGCAAGGAGATGAGATCTGTGATTAGGAACCTGGTATATGTAGAAGATCCTCCCTGGCAACGACGCCAGAAATTCCTTTTGATGTCGCTTGAAGCTACGTCGGTATTTCCCCAAAGAGGAAGGGATGATGCAGCACGGCGGCGGTAGGTATATATGAAACCAAGGTCATCGAACCAGTAGGAGAACCAAGCAACACAACGTAAACAGCCCCTGCACACAAATAACAAATCCTCGCAACCCGACGTGTTAAAGGGGTTGTCAATCCTTTCGGGTAACGGTGCCAGAATTTGGTGCGTGACGAGAAAAAGTTGTAATAGATTGAATAAATAGATTGCAAATAAAATAAAGTGCAGTAAAGTATTTTTGGGTTTCTGGATTAATATATCTGATAATAAAAGCAAATAAAAGTCGATCGCAAAGGCAAATAATATGAGAAAGAGACCCGGTGGCCGTAGGTTTCACTAGTGGCTTCTCTCGAGAAAAGTAGTAAAGCGATGGGTGAACAAATTACTGTTGGGCAATTGATATAACTTCAAATACTCATGACGATATCCAGGCAATGATCATTATATAGGCATCACATCCAAGATTACTAGACCGACTCCTGCCTGCATCTACTACTATGACTCCACACATCAACCGCTATCCAGCATGCATCTAGTGTATTAAGTTCATGGAGAAAGGGAGTAATGCAATAAGAACGATGACATGATGTAGACAAGATCTATCTACGTAGAGATAGACCCCATCATTTTATCCTTAGTAGCAACGATACATACGTGTCGGTTCCCTTTCTGTCACTGGGATCAAGCACCGTAAGATCGAACCTACTACAAAGCACCTCTTCCCATTGCAAGATAAATAGATCAAGTTGGCCAAAAAAACAAATATCAAGGAAGAAATAAGAGGCTATAAGAGATCGTGCATAAAGGAGATCAAAGAAACTCAAATACTTTCATGGATATAAAAAGATAGATCTGATCATAAACTCGAAGTTCATCGATCCCAACAAACACACCGCAAAAAGGGTTACATCATATGGATGTAACATCCCAAAATTCTAAATTTTGGAATGTTATAATAAATAGATAGATTTGATTGATTGTTTGATTGTTGTGTGATTGATTGACTGAAATTGAGTGAAATTCGAAACCTTTTGAAAGTTAAATGAGAGGGAATAAAAGGACCTTCCCAAACTTTCATTTTGCATTTTGATCTCCGTGAATTCAAATTCTTTTCAAATACAAAACCCTAGAGAGAAGATGGCATGACTTCTTCCATTTAAATAAATGAAAAGGGTATTTGAAAATATTTGATTTTCATTTGGAACTATTTTCAAATTCAGAAACTTTAAGCAACTCAATGATTTTCATGAGAGAAGATAAAATGACTTCTTCAAAACATATGAAATATGAGTTGGAAGTTTTAAAAGGATCAAATTTAAAATCCTATTGAAATTATTTTCAATTTGGAGTTATTTGAGTTTTATTCAAATTATTTTTCTCCAAAAATAAAATATATGGAAAATAGGGTAACATGATTCCCTACATCAGAAAATTGGAGAGAAATAAATTTCAATTAATTTTGGTATTTTTAAAAGGATTTTTATTGGATTTTATTAGAGCAGTAGCACTGTTTGATTTATTTGTATTTTTGTGGATTTTATTTGACGTTAGAAAAAAATTCATGCTGTAGGAAATCTTTTTCTGAAAATTTTGATATATTATATGCCTATAGTATTTTTATGTATTTAAGGTTTTCTTTATTTTCTCTGCGCTGTTTTCAAAAAGAAGTTTTCCCCGGGCCAACTGGGCCGAAGCCCAGCCAGCCGGCCCAAGTCGCGCCGCCTTCCTCCTCCCGTGCTCAACTCGGACTCGCCGGAGTCCGAGCTGCCGCAGCCTCGCGCTCGCCCCCTTCCCAAGAAGCTCCTCC